>NC_044304.2:86373393-87602847 GCF_007474595.2 Lynx canadensis
CCGGGGGGGGGCAAAATTTTTCTGATCACATTTTATGTTAAACTAGGTACTACAAAAATAAACCCCTAAAAACTATAAAATTCCTACTCTCATAACAGTAAAACCACAAAAAAAAATATCTTGGTAAAAATTCTTGTGTCAAAGAGGAAACAAAACCTAAAATAAAATTTCTTAGGAAAAAAGTGATAAATGATTTATCAAACTGTCAGATTTAATGAAAACAGTAAAATCTGAGCTTGGGAGCAAGGAGAACAAAAGTCAACTAATTTGGGAAGAAAGTATTAGATAAGTGAATTAAATCTTCAAATCAAGAAACAAAATAAAGATGAACATAAAACTTCAAATAGGCAAAGGATGTCATCAGGAAAGATCAATTACATAATCAAACTAAGTATTATATTGTTCAAGATGTTTTTTAAAATGGCTATGTAAAAAATTCATTTGCAGACCTTTTAAAAATAGAATAAAAATATACAACACAAGCATTAGAATGGAGACAAAAGGTACAGTGGGAATTCAACTATAAATGTGTACTTTTTCAAGTTTTATTAATGTATTGGAAAAGAACGATTTGTAGCAAAATATTAATAAAATTGACTATGGGAGAGATATAAATTGAGACCTATTTTTGTGCAAGGAAATGAGAACATAGTCAAAGAACCACAATTTCTCTTCACGTGCCAGACATGGTGAATTCTATAAAATACTTAAGGAAAAAGCTTCTTAGATTGTTTAAACCATCCTAAAGCAGGGGCACTTGGGTAGCTCAGTAGATTAAGTGTTCCACCTCTGCTAAGGTCGTGATCTTACAGTTCATGAGTTCGAGCCCCGCGTTGGGCTCCATGCTGACAGCTCAGAGCCTGGAGCCTGCTTCAGGTTATGTGTCTTCCTCCATCTCTGCCCCCACCTCTCTCTCAAAAATAAACATTAGAAAAAATTTAAACCATCTTAAAGCATAGAAAGGAAAACTTGAATTCCTTTAATAAAGCAGATAGATCTTTCACATAAAAACATTACACAAATAAAAGAAAACTACAGAATTCCACTCATGTCTATTAGTTACAAAAATCTTATTACTAGGGGGAAGAAAATCATTCAACATACCCAAGTCAGGTTCAATTTACAAATGCCTATGTGTTTCAATGTCTTTAATCCAAGTTATAAATAGACCCAAAGATACAAATCATAGAATCTTTTCCATTGAGACAAAAACATATTTGCTAATATTCAACTCATCAATATTTAATATGCATTCTTAACATAAATGTTTCACTAGCTTAATATAGCATGACAGATTTAATAATGGAAAAAGTTTCCTTAAATTTAGTACTAAGAAAGTCTAGTATCGCTTCGTTCAATATTTTGAAACTGTACTTTCTAAGCTCAATTAGAAAAGATGGAACAAAACTAGAGATTTCCACTTCCAACCAAGAACAAGTAATAAAGACAAAAGTGGGCCTGTGGTCTTAGGTAAGACACACCCTAAAAGTCCTCCCAGTGAGTTGTATCCATTGTAGGCTGGCCCTGTCATCTGTGACTAGCCCACAGAATCCAGCAAAGGTGAAGGGATTTTACAAACAGAGACCCAACCAGTTGATTTTGAGTTTTCACTAAGTAAGTTGTTGCTCCTGGGCCTGGCTTTAAAAAGCTGGCCTGGCAATAGTTAGCTGCCATGTCCTGAGAGTGTAGGTCTGTAGGAGCCGAGAGCAGCCCCGGATGAGAGCCAGCAAGCAGACAGGACACCTACAACTCCAAGGAGCAGAAACGTTATTGTTCTGCCAAAACCACACGAGCGTAGACAAGAATTCCAAGGTCCAGAACTACCGGTCCTTGCAAACACCTTGATTTCTGGCTTGTGAGACCCTGACCAGAGGATCCAATTATGCCATGTCGGGACTCCTGATGCATGACAACTAACCCACGTGTTGTTTCGAGCTGCTAGGTTTGTGGTGGTTTGTTACACAGCTATAGAAATAGACACTCCAAGTAACAGACAATAAATGAAACCATAGTTTTTAGACTATTAGGTAACAAGCAGCACAGGGGAATAGGATAACCACAATCTGGGAAATACAGAGTTGGATGATCTGACCAGCTTCCTGCTTGAAGTCAATGTCAGGCTGCAATGTCAGTCAACGCCAGGATGAAGAATCTAAAGATGCCTGTCGTCTCATTGGGTTAGGGAGGCTGAGATCAGAGTTCAGGAAGACCCAACAGCTAGACTTTATGGGGTACTGTCCTAGAAGAAAAGTACTGAATGGGAAAAGAGAGGGGCCTAGGCACTTGCAGAAAAGGTGTTTTTCTTTTTTTTTTTTTAAGCTAGACTTTATTAACTGTCTGCCACAACAAAACCTACAATGATTTTAAGAAATCCAACACAGCCAGCCATTAACAAAGTACAGAACACATTATCTGGTATCCATTAAAAAAGTTACCAGGCAGGCAAGGAAGAAAACATATTCCTTAATTAGGAGAAAATTTAATAGGAACCAATCCTGAAGTAACCAAGTCGTTAGACCTGGAACACAAGCAGGAACTAAAACTGTAACTGTACATATGCTCTATATGTTCAAGACAGCAGAGGAAAACAGGAACATGATGAGAAATGGAAGATATCTGAAAAGACACAAAAGGAATTTCTAAAGATAAAAGCACTATCTTAAAAAATACACTTAGACACTGCAGGAAAAAAATAAATCCATAAACTTCAATAGAAATCCTCCAAAATGAAGCACATTAAGAATCTGGCTCCTGGTTAAAAACCTGCATGTGATTTGGTAAGCCTAGCATAAGCCATGAAGAGTCTCTGACAGGCCAAGTGGTGGTGGGGGGCAGGGGGTGGAGCAGAGGGGAAGGGCTGGCAGAAACTGCCTTCCCCGAGAAGACTTGGTACACAGCCAGTGCTTTCCAGTCTCTGAAGAGAGTGATGGTCAAGGACTCAAGCCCATCTGGCTGGACATGCCCTTACCAGATCTGCATTCCTAGCCCACGCAGCTTCATTTCCATTTATCTGTCTTCAACTATCTCTCCTGAGGTCTGCTTTTGTAGTGTAGTTGACTACAAAGAAGCTAGAAGATGGTTTCCAAGATATATTTTAAACTTTCAAAAGGGTCAGAAGAGGGTGTACACTAGGTTTAAAACTATGGAGAATGTGTTTGTAACACATCCACAGTAATGCATAAACTCGTCTATGCCTAGACTATGTCTGGGGAGTTATTATTGCATCCAGGTCAATCAAGTAGAAGCCTAGAAATAGGACAAATTTATCACTATATACCTTAAACTTTGAAAAAACTCATTTAAAGTTCTTGGTCAATTAAGAAATTTGGGGTCATCAAAACTATTCAACATTAGCTAACTCAAGGCATTTTTCCTTCAATTTTTATATTCTCATACAGTCTAGGAGTTATTCTTGTAAAGTAGTCGATTTTCAAAGTACTGAACTTTGGTTTTCAAAAATTAGCTGTAGTTTTAAAGGAGTGATCTGGAGGCCCAGTGTGTATGGGATTTACAGCTTTGCTTCTATTTTACTTTCCTTCAATTGACTTCCTACACAAGCCTCGTCATCTGCACACTATTTACAATTTTTATTTTGACGTGTTGATCTCTAATTTATCTGGTAAATCCTAATAATGTGATAACGGTAATCACATTAAAATCACATATAAAAGTTGTAAGAAATACGGTATGTGTATATGCAGACTATTGCCAGTGATAGAAAATTAAAAACAAGAAACTGAGAAGCTGCAAGTGAGCAATTTGATTTGCAAAAATCAAGGAGTTTTTGCAGACTTCCTCCCTAAACAAAGTGTACTAAACCTCTTGAGGGAAACAAAGATAGGGTATGTAGAAGGGCAGAGTTACCCACTCATTTTTCTGTGAGTGGATATAAAATCTTGTTTAGGAACTTATTCTATTCCTTGTGCTATTCATGTTCTTGTATAGTCCTCAATTTGAAGGATTTACAAAGATCTCTAATATATACTTCGAATTGTTCATTTTTTTGTCCTTCATGCATCAGGCCATGTTTTATTTCTTACTTCACCACAGTTATTCAAATGAAATTCTTATGTGCCTTTGTCCAGCTGCCCGTAGAGTGCATGTGAGGGAAGCATCATGCTTTTCATTACAGTCTGGGGAGTATCTGGTGGAGGCAAGAGTATCTTCCTGGAATAAATTGTCTACAGGTTCAGATATTTGATGCTATGACACGTTGCAGTAAGATCACTAAACAGCATATAGGGAATCAAAGACTTGCTGCCTTAGGACACGACTTCATATATACCAATTTAGCAAGAAAAATTTTTAAAAGATAATCTCCCCAAACTGCCACAATTGCATATAGCACAGTATGTAACAAGCACCATGACTCTGGTAGGACTTCAGCCTTCCCATTTATAGAATGTACTTGTGCAGATTACATTTTATTGCTTTATGAAGATAACATGACTGATTACTTACGTATTGAGTAAAAATAACAGGTATATGAATAAAGGTGCCCATTACATCATTCCTGTATTTTTTTTAAAAAAAGTTGGAAATAATATCGAGATGATTCCATAATCATCTTACCTCAATATAATGCAACATTATACAAACATCTAAACATGAAGGTATCATGCAATATTTAAAAAGCAAAACCACAGGGGCGCCTGGGTGGCGCAGTCGGTTGAGCGTCCGACTTCAACCAGGTCACGATCTCGCGGTCCGGGAGTTCGAGCCCCGCGTCAGGCTCTGGGCTGATGGCTCAGAGCCTGGAGCCTGTTTCCGATTCTGTGTCTCCCTCTCTCTCTGCCCCTCCCCCGTTCATGCTCTGTCTCTCTCTGTCCCAAAAATAAATGAACGTTAAAAAAAAAAAAAATTAAAAAAAAAAAAAAAAAAGCAAAACCACATGCAATGGTGTTGATCCTAACTTATTAAAAAAAATTAGGCATTTCTGGGGCTCAAACTTGTGTCTTGCTTTACTTTAGGAGATCACCTCCTTCAACATGCATGGCTTCTCCAAGAAGTGGCGTATTAATCAAAAG
Source organism: Lynx canadensis (assembly GCF_007474595.2). Taxonomy (NCBI): domain Eukaryota; kingdom Metazoa; phylum Chordata; class Mammalia; order Carnivora; family Felidae; genus Lynx; species Lynx canadensis. The sequence continues at coordinate 86,378,421 of NC_044304.2, forward strand.
TTTACTATGAAGAAAAATGTCTTATGAAATGGACACAGATCAGACAACATATTTTGTCTTCAGTGCCCTGCTATAATTTAGTGCTTTGAAAAGGCAATGCTGAAGGTCTGCTCTGAGAATGAAATACACTCCATTTATTTTCCCCGGAGTGAACAGCTGTAAACCTAGATGGCTATGCCTACTGGTGAGGACCTAAGAATATCAAGTTACCCTAATACCAGTTTAAATGGGCCCAATGTCAAGAATAGTTTACAGGTATCTCTTGAATCTTATTACTGAACATGACAATCTAAATTGATATTCAGATAAATTTGGGTTGAAGTATATAGTTTAACAAGTGCTTTTTCACAAGCAATCTCCAGAGGTATTCCCTAAAAAGCCATTTCTACTGCATTTATTATTAATTCCTTGGAAAATTTTACTTTAAATTATCTCTTAAACTGAACCAAAGATTCAGGTTCAACAAAGTTGCATAGATGGAGATAGACCTGTGCCAGGAAGCAGTTTTTCAATTAATCCAATTCATTCAATTGGTCCTTCTGTTCAAGCTCGGCAAGTTTATTAATAGTTTCTCTGTGATACTCTTTGTTCTTAGAAAGAAATGAGGACAAGAATACTTTTATTCTTCAACAGGTATTCTCACTGCTGAATTTGTGATGTACATTTCAGTCTTCATTCTGACTTCTCTCAAGTATTACTTACTCCCTAGAACAGAGGTTCTTCCTGTTCCTGCTGGGCCAGTAGCTCATAAAAACCTCTATTAGGAGAAACGTGCCCACAACCCAACAGTCTCGCCTTAGATCAATTTCCACAACTTCAATCAGTTTCTCTTTTGACCTCCAGAGCAGGGCTGCACAGCCTGCCATAGACTCACAGGCATGACATGGCAGCAGAATCCAGATCGGACTTTTCAGCAGAAAAATATGGGACTTAGCCTCTTAGCTGCTTATTACAGAGGCACAGATGCCTCTCTGAAAGCTTAGCAGAAGGTGGGAAACTTTATTTTAAAGCTTCATCTGTGCACAAAGAAAAAAAAGTGAAAGCATATCCCTTCAGTTTATTAAATTTGTTTATTAAACTCAAGAGAGTGGCCGAGCACAGAGTTAAAAGTCATTTTTTTTTAATGTTTGCTTATTTTTCAGAGAGACCGAGAATGAGTGGGGGAGGGGAAGAGACAGCAGGACAGAGGATGCAAGGTGGGTTTTGCCCTGACAGCAGAGAGCCTGAGGTGGGGCTTGACCCAAGAACCTTGAGAACCTGAGTCAAAGGCAGAGGCTTAATGGACTGCGCCAACTTTTAATAGGAGTTTGCCTTTTATTTACTGATTACTTGCAAGTAATTCATTAAAGATCAGAGATTTAGGAAGATGGTCTCCACTTACCAGGTCTAAATTATTTACAGGGTTTATTTTTATTACTTATGTTCTAGTTGAATAAATTCAATTTTTCTTGTCATTTAACTATACCTACACAGTAATTCCACTGTCATCAAAAGGCACGTATGTTTAAACACATTTTCTCCATGTTCATTTGAAAATGAATTAAATGTTTCCTAAAATACAAAGTATTTGCTTTTTTGATGGAAAACGGTATGCAGTTTATATCCAATGAACGACTATTAATTTTTAGTGTAAGCATTTTTCTTTTTAAATGTTTTATTTTTGAGAGAGCACCAGCAGAGGAGGGCACAGAGAAATAGGGACAGAGGATCTGAAGCAGGCTCTGTGCTGATAGGAGTGAGCCTGAAGCGGGGCTTCAACTCAATAACTATGAGATCATGACCTGAGCTGAAGTCAGACGCTCAACTGAGTCACCCAGGTACCCATTTTTTACTGCAAACATTTGTAATACTCTATCCATATCAACTTTTCTGTTGGGTTTGAAGTTTCAAGAATGATATATGTAGAATGAGTAACTAGGGGAGAAGGAGGACATCTGCCTAGCCAGATGGATCAGGTAAACTAATTCTAGCTATAAATCAATGAAATAAAAGATGTCCCAAGTGAGTCCTCTCACCTTTTAAGCAGATATGCGATCTCTACAGTAACAGCTTACTGTCTGGGGTATTTATTCCATATATTTTATTGAACATCTATGGCAGACTAAGGTATCAAGATTTAATAATACTACATTTCTTTCCCTATGAAGCTTGTAGTCTAATGGGCCTAGGAATTAATCTACCAATTAATCATGAAAATATAGTATTACTTGCACTGCAATAGAAGTAGGTACTGTGTCATAGGATTTAAGTAAATGGTCACTAATTGCTTCAGGTAGGTTATGCAATACCCCCATCTCCATTCTCCATGACATTTGTTCTTACAGTAAAAAATGGACAGATTTCCATGTGAACTGAGGAGATGAGCCTTTCATCCATAGGACACAGTTTATGCCAAAGCACAAAGACCAGAAGGGTCCACAGGTGTTGCGGGGGCCAAATTCTCATAGTGGCCAGTGTGTGGAGTTTGTGCGTGTAAGTTTGGCAAGAAGTGAGGCTCTTCCCACAGTGCTTAGGGCTTAAATGGTCTTCTAAACCATGCAAAGTAAATTCAGTTCATGTTGTAGGAGAATTTGCAAGTTTGGAGAATGACATGATCAGCTCTTCTCCTTCAAAGACTGGAAAAAGAGGATTCTAACAAATATGACACTCTAGCACTGGCAAAAGAGTGTGTGCATAGTTTGGGCAATTACAAAGGTTAGAGAATGAACCAGTTACTAAAAGCAAAAGGAGGAGGGGAATGAAAGGTTTTAAGAACTTGGACCAACACAGTCATGCAAAGTGGGTGACTTTAGGAGGAGCAGTGACCTTCTGTTTTAACACAGCCATCCTCCAAGACCTCACAGGGAAGGAACCAGGGACTCAAAAGACTGAACTCACTTTCTTCTCATTGCCATCACTTGCTGTGGCTTTCCACTGCCACACCCTGAAGCCAGGGGGCATGGAGCCAGGAGGAGGTAGCTAGTGAGTGAATCTTGAAGGACAAACCAAAAGTGTCTAGTATTTTAGTGATCCTAATTTAACAAGAGTTGGGAATGGAGAGAAGGGTGGCATTTAAAATTATATATATATATATATATATATATATATATATATAAAGCATAACCACTAGAATGTGGTCGAACTGTACCAGTGAGTCAAAAATCATAGTCAAATACAACTCCATGATTTCTAGCTTGGGTACAAGAGGAGAATCAAACGGTGTTGCTGATATGACACTGTGATTCTTGCTCCTTCTACACATCTTAACAATTTCACTACCAATTCTAGAGTGAATTATTCTCTCATCCTCATGTGTAGGATCATCCTCTTTTGGAGTTCTTAGTAACTAAATCATAGCCCTTCTTATTTTGCCATTAACAACACAACCCCATCATTTCTGTCCATCACTGAGAATTCTAGCCTGCAATTCTCATCTTTGCCCAATTCTAGGTGACCGCAAAATTCATATGCAGTAGACTTGTCAGCAACTGGATGTAGTTTCAGGTGTTCTGTCTCTGGATGACACCTTCATCTTGACATCTCCCAGCACCTCTACACTTTAATAATAACTTCTTTCTTATACATTCTCAGTTGTATTTAAGAAATATTGCCTATCAGCACTAACTCTGACAAGCTAATGTTCTTCCAGCCTTCTCTTTTTATATGTGTTGTGTATATTGTGTAAGCTCATTAGAAAGTAGAGAGAATCCTAATCAGGATGTATAGCCTGGAGGCTGACGCGGGGCTTGATCCTGTGCAAAGATACACAGATAACTCAGAGGAAAGGCCATTTATTCTGCCTATCAAAGTTAGGCTTCACAAAAAATGTAAATGCAATACCTAACTTGAATACTGGAAGATTACAAGTTTCTCAGTTCCACAAAAGGCAGAAGGGAATTCTCTCAAGAGAAGATTATGCTCAACCATATGAAGGTGTAAAATACTACACATTAGAATTTCCAAGTAGTTCCTTGCTACATAGAATGATAAGGGATGGCAGAATCCCAACGGAAAAATAGTGAGAGCAATTTGTATGAACTATTACTTTCATTTTAAGGGCTAGTATAATGATAGACCAAAAAAACAATTTTTACTATCAGTGAATCAATTCAGTAAGAGATCTAGTAAGATTAGAATATCCACACATTAATGGATAGACTGGAATATAAAATAGGCCTATATATGAGCACGACCTACCTATTCTATGAGGCAACCATACTTGCTTTAACAAAATACCATCAGAGGCTGGATTGTTCAAAAACAAATTTATTGGGGGTACCACTGTGGCTCAGTCGGTTAAGTGTGGGACTCTTAGTTTTGGCTCAGGTAATCATCTCAGGGTTCTGTGGGTAGGATCAGCCCAAGGTCAGCTCATAGCACAGAGACTGTTTAGGATTCTCTCTCCCTCTCTCTGTGTCCCTCCCACATTCATCCTCAACCTAGCCCTCTCCTTCTCTCTCAAATAAACATGTAACAAATTATATAAGTACAAATTTATTTATTTATTTATTTTTTAACAGTTTGAAGTTGAAGAAACCAAGAACACACATGCAGACACAGGCCAGCTTTCTGGTGTCTCCCCTTACATGGACACTTATGGGATCAGGGCCCCACCCTGTGACTCCATTTAAACTTAAGGATTTAGTTTTTATACATTTTTTTAATGCTTTTAAATTTATTTTTGAGAGAGACAGAGTGCAAGCAGGGGAGAGGCAGAGAATCTGAAGCAGGTTTCAGGCTGTAAGCACTTAGCACAGAGTCCAACATGGGACTCAAACTGATGAATTGAGAGATCATGACCTCAAGTTGGATGCTCAACCGACTGAGACACCCAGGTGCCCCAAACCTCAATTATTCCTTTAAGCCACAGTGGAGGTTAGGGCTTCTACATGGGAACTTTGGAGGGACCTATTCATTCCACCCTGACCCCAAAATTCATCCTTCCTGCATTCATGTACTGTACCTTTATTACATCCCAGTAGCCTCAAATGTCTTAACTTCTAGCATCAACTCTCAAGTCTAAGGGCCCAAGTCTCCTATATGTATCACTAAATCAGATATGGGTAAGATTCCAGGTAGGATTATTCAACCTGAGGCAAAAGTCCTCTTCAGCGGTGAACCTGTGAAATCCTACAAGTTACGTGCTTTCAAAAGACAATGGTGCAATATGCCTACGATAGGTGTTCCTATGCCAAAAGGGAAAAGGTGGAAGGAAAAGGGGTGATAAATCCCAACCAAGTCAAAAAGCTAGTGAGGCAAATTCTAGATCTTAAGTTTGATGTCCTGTCTTCCAGGCCACATCACCCCTATGGCTCTGTGGGGCGGCACCACCCTGACAACAGTGGGCCACGGGCTTGCCTCTAATGCATAAGGGAATGTCATCATGGCTCCCAAAAGAGGCCCCACTCTTTGAAATGAAGGGGGAACCATGCTTGCCCCCAGACGTGCAGTCAGAGGGGGAACCCTGAACCACCTTTGGGGACATTATTTTTTTTTTTTAATGTTTTACTTATTTTTAGAGAGAGACAGAGCATGAATGGGTGAGGGTCTGAGCTAGAGGGACACAGAATCCGAAGAAGGCTCCAGGCTCTGAGCTGTCAGCACAGAGCTTGACATGGGGCTCGAACTCACAAGCTGTGAGATCATGACCTGAGCTGAAGTCAGATGCTTAACCGACTGAGCCACCCGGGAACCCCAGGGACATTATTTTTCTTGAATGGTTAAAACAGGTTTTAAACTGAATAGCTCTATGGTCCCATCCTGTAGAATCGAAAAACCCCAAAGGCTTTCCTTCATTTCATCCTGTGTCTGGCTCCTTAAGTTCAAACCTGGCTTCATTTCTCCTGACAGAATTCCATCTCTATCCATGGCTTCTGTTGAGAAAGATGATCCAATTAGTGGTTTGCATCCATATTAGACTCTTTATCAAGCTGTTTGCTCAGCCACACCCACCCATAGGGTTCTTTTCTCAAGAAGCTTTCTCAGTTTCTATCATATGGACAGGCTGGGGATTTTCCCAATCTTCAGGTTCTGGTTCCTTTGGTTAACAATTCCTTCAAATTCTCTCCTCTTGAATTTTACTGTAAGGAAAAACCAAGCTGCTTCCTAATTTGCTTAGAAACTTTCTCAGTGAAATACCCAAGTTTATTGCTTACAAGTTCCAGCTTCCAGAAAACACTAAAACACAACTCAGCCAAGTTCTAGGCCACTTTACACCAAGCATTGTCCTTCCTTTAGTTTCCAATAAGTTGCTCATCTCCATCTGTGGCCTCAATACAAGGACCTTTAATGTCCTTACTCCTTCCAGCGTCCTCTGCATAATGATGCATGTACGCTGTAAGACAAAAGCTTTCTCTCTGGCTCTCTTTTCTTTCTGAACCCTAACCAGAATCATTCTTCATGTCCTTATTTCTATCAACAGCCTCTTACCAGTAATTTCAGCTTTTCCTTACAAGTTCCTCACAGCTCATCCCACCTCTTATTACCCAAATCTTTTTTTCCTTTTTAAACATTTTTTTTTAAATGTTTATTCATTTCAGAGGGACAGACAGAATGCATGATCAGGGGAGGGATAGATAGGGAGACCCAGAAGGGCCAAAGGAGGCTCCGAGCTGTCAGCACAGAGTCCAACACAGGGCTCTAACTCATGAACTCTGAGATCATGATGTAATCTGAAGTCGACACTTAGCCAACTGAGCCACCCAGGTATCCCATCTCATTACCCAGTTCTAGAGCTGCTTGTAATAGTTAGGAATTCGTTATAGCAGTACTCCACTTCTCAGTACCAAGATCTATAGGTTGAATGGTTTAAAAACAGACATTTACTCAGAGTTCAGCAGGCTGGAAAGTCTAGCTAAGATCTAGCTTCTGGCAGGATTTGGTTCAAGGTCACAACTCTCTTCCTGGCTTCTACATTGCCACTTTGTCCTCACATGGCTTTCCTCCGAAAATGTACAGGGAGACAGTGAGCTATCTGGTGTCTCTTCTTATACACACACTAATCCGATGGGATCAGGGTCTCACCCCATTGACTCCATGTATCTTTCTCTCCTTACTCTAAATACAGCCACACTGGAGGTTAGGGCTTTAACAATAGTGTTATGGTTACAAGAAACATTCAGTCCATAACATGTAGCTACACCTCAGCTATTGAAATCATGAAGCCCATTATTCTACACAAATGATCAGCCACTCAGTTGGATACATTGGCCAATTCTGTCAAAGGCTAAGCCTTACCCTTTTAAGGTTCAATTCTCAATAGAACGTGTACTTATGATCTAAGTATATAGACTTTATTTTCAAAATTATTGACATCCCTCTTTCCACAATTAAGTTCTGACTGCCTTTTTTTTTTTTTACACTCAAAAATTTCCCTTAGCACATGTCTGTAACAGATTGTGTAAAATGAGACCACTGATAGGTGGCTATTCAACACAGGACTGCAGCTCCTCCTCAAATATTTGCCAGACCAGACCAGCAGCTGACCAAGTTCATTAACAAGTGCAAACATCTCAAGTGCTACACAGATCTAATAGCCTTAGAACATGTAACACATGGCCTCACCAAGTTCCCTAAAACGCCAGAATAGTTGTCCTTCTGTCTCCGTACCACAATCTTCATTTAACACCACCTCAGACTAATAGCATCACCACTGCCTTCTTTGGTTCATGTCATGAATTTAACTGGGAATGCTGTGTGCCATTCGTCTCACGTTTATTTTTCATTAGAAATTCACAAAACTTCCTTGCAATGAATCAAGGATTCTGTGCTGTCTGTTGTAGTCTGCTCATTCTGACTTACAAGTCAAACCTAGCATTTTAATGTCAAATGTAGACCTGTGAGTGGGGCTCGGTGCAGCTTCACAGCTCTCTAGTCTGTACAGATGGATCTGCTTTCACCCCATGTGTCATTTTTGTATCAAATGAACAGCTTCACCATTAAGTGCCAAAGGAAAATGAACTTGTTTTTATTCCTTGGTGAATGAATTCAGGCTCTCATTCAAGCATTTAAAAAGTCTCAAGAGAAGAACTTCGGAGGTTTCAGGATCAAGATACCCACATTTGGAGAAGAGTTTTTATATTATTGAAGCATGTTTAATTCTCTTTTTTTCCTTTTTGTCTATCTCCTGCAAAATAACGTCCATGACCACCCCTAATGCTGCTTGGCAAAAGGAGGGTGCAGATCCTGGAATTCAGAAGTATGGGTTGGTCATTAATGATCATATAGGAAGTACTTCTAAATGCTGCTAATGAGCCCTTCATCCACCTTGCTGAGGACCTTAATCACAACCCTATCATTTTGACCTTACACTTGATTCCTCTGTTAAATAAAGCTCCTCAGGGCAGGAATGGGTCTTATATAGCTTTACGTTCCTAGGACATTGATTAGCACATAGAAAATAGCACAAGCATTTATTTTCAAGTAGTATTTGGGAGCATCAGAGCAGATGCTCTTGGAGCATCTTCCAAGTTTAACAGATGGGGATCTTTAATCTGAGGCATGGCTCTAACACTGGAAATCCGGTCACCCTAGGCACATGTAATCAACACCTATTATTTTCATTCCTACCATTGTTCCCCTTCCCCTCTTTGTGTTAAAGAACCCTGAGGTTTTTTTTCACCTTCTCAGCTAAGAGGATGTGGATTGGGTGGTAGGACCTGATCTGCAGTTGGAAAGACGGTCAAGGGATAAAGGCCAAGTAATCTAGCTGGAAGACAGATACATCACCCAAGTCAGGCCTTTGTGGGTAAGCCCAGAGACTGAGATTCCTCAAAAAATCCAAAATAGAAATACCATATAATCCAATAATTCCATTTCTGGATTTGTCCAAAGAAAATAAAAACACTCCTTTAAAAAGATGTATAGGGGTGCCTGGGTGGCTCAGTTGGTTAAGCATCCGACTCCGGCTCAGGTCATGATCTCACGGTCTGTGAGTTCGAGCCCCACGTCGGGCTCTGTGCTGACAGCTCAGCCTGGAGCCTGTTTCAGATTCTGTCTCCCTCTCTCTGACCCTCCCCCATTCATGCTGTCTCTCCCGGTCTCAAAAATAAATATTTAAAAAAAATTTAAAAAAAAATGTATGTAGCACCCCTATATTTATTCCAACAGTAATAACCAAGATATGGACACAACTCAAGTGCCCACTGTTGTATCAATGGCTAAACTAGACACAGTGGGTGTGTCAAATGAACTATTGCTAAACTAGCCATAAAAAAAAAAAAACTTGACATTCATGACAATATGGAGTTAGAAACTATTAAAGTTAAAGACAAACTCTATATGATTTCACTTTCGCCCACAATCTAAAAACTGAAATAAATCAACACAACAAAACAGTAGAGAACTACTGGCTGCCAGAGGCAAGGTGGGTAGAGAGATGGGCAAAATAGGTGAAGGGGATTAAAAGCTACAAGCTTCCAGTTATAAAACACCAGTATGAAAAGTAGAGCAGAAGGAATGTAGTCAATACTGTACCAAATTCTGTGTTCTAGGAGATGTTTGTTACACTTGTAATATTGTATAAGGTCTCGAATTATTACATCACTGTACTGTGTACCTGAAACTACAGTCACATTGTCTGTCAATTATACTTCCCTAAAAACAACCTGGGAGAGCCTCTTGTCATATAAACCGTAAAACAATGTAGTTCTAAGTTTGAGGTCCTTTATTCCAGGGAAACAATCCAGGGATAGGGGATCAAACGGGGCGGGGGGGGGGGGGTATGTAGTGCCTCACCAGTGGTGTTACAAGAGGCTATGCACCAATAGGGCATGACTGGGTAGGAGGTCCGGGATTTCCTTAGAAGGCTAACAGGTTCTATTTTCTAAGGTTAGGCAAGCTAGCTAAACTTGAGATGGAGGATTGTGATTGTTATGTCTTAGGATTCCTTAACAGGTGTTTCCCTTAAGTGCAGGCTGACAGGTTTTGATTTGTGCCCAAGGCGTGGCTGCTAGGGCAGCCGCCATTTTGTGGGTCCCCGTATAGGAATTAACTATCATTCACTTTATTAGGAGTTAGCAGAAGAGATAGAACGCAGGTCCTGATGGAATCATGTGAACACCAATACAGACCTTGCACCTTGATTCTTTTCTCAAATTTTTAGCAATGCCGATCAATAAATCCTCTTTATTCAAAGCATTTTGATTAGTTCTTTGATATTAATGATTGAAAGTTTCCTCATTCCTTAAGTTACTTAAACTAATACACACGGTCTACATGTAAAAAAAAAATAAAAAACTTATAACTGGATTAAGAGGTTTTAATGTAAACTCATACATTATATATGAAGATCGAAATAACAGCCAGTTCTTTTAGAGCTTGGTGTTGCAGGTACTGTTCTAAATGCTTTACGTGTATTAACTCCTTCATCCCTGTAAGTAGTCTTTGAATTAGGTATTTTGTAGATCAAGAGGTTAAGGCACAGAAGATTCAAGGAACTTGTTTACAGCTATGGAGCTCTTCTGTGGTACAGTGAAGACTGAAGCCGGCTCAGTCGGGCTCTAGAGTTGGTGTTCCTCGTCCCTGTGCCACTCTGTCCCTCAGCAGTGCTTCTCAAGGCCTCCCTGTTTTCTCTAGAGACTCAAAACTTACCACAAAGTAGGGGCTCTGCAGGCTTATTCTCTTAGCTCCTAGTATTTGTAGGTGTTCAGTATTTAAATAATTGGCTTCTACAGCAACTGTGGCACCCTTCCTACAGGTGATGTTACTTTAAAGCAATTGTCAGGTTGGAGTCGGCTTCCAAAGCACCTGCAGGTGTTTAAGCGCCCACTGCTGGACCCACCCCCAGAGCATTAGCATTTCCAAGGAGTTTCAGGTGAGGCTGAAGCAACTGACCCCCACCTCCCCTCTTGGAAAAACACTTACAAAGTTAATGTCAACAAAGTGTGGCCACTCCCTTTCATTAAGCATTAGCTTTCCTGCCCCTCCCCCTGCCAAAGTTGGCAAATGAAGGGACTCAAAAAGTTTAAATATATGGAATGGAAGCAAATTCACCCCCTCCTGTTATGCAGTTTCTTTTTCTTTTTTTTTAAAATATATGAAATTTATCGTCAAATTGGTTTCCATACAATACCCAGTGCTCATCCCAACAGGTGCCCTCCTCAATACCCATTACCCAGCCTCCCCTCCCTCCCACCCCCCCATGAGCCCTCAGTTTGTTCTCCGTTCTTAAGAGTCTCTTATGCGTTGGCTCTTTCTTGATAGTGCCCCATCAGCTCTGACTTCCCTGTGTCCTCTAGAGATTCAATACTTTGAAATGGCTTCTTGTATGGACATCCCAAAGCCCTTGAGAAAGGTACCATCCTGTCCACGAACAGTTGATGGAGTGTGGAGAATGATATTTTGTTTTTCCAATTACGTGTAAAGTAGGATTTTTTAATTATTAGGAAGAGGTGGGGGAAGAAACATAAATTGGCTTCCTCACTAACCCCAGACATATTCCTTCAGTGGAAACTTAGGCTTTTGTTTCTAAATTATGGGTATTACTAATGGCACAATAGCTTAAATTCATACAAAGATATAAATGACTAAACCTGTTAAGACCAGACTTTACAATGCTGTGACAGAAAAAGTCTACTCATATAAATTACCCCCAAATTGCTGTTTTAGCTCCCACCTACAGGCTAGGACGCTCCTTGCCAAATTTTGGAAGGATTTGTAGGACTTCCCAAAATAGAAAGCATCATAAATGCTACAACATTGCACTTTCTGTGAACTTTCACGTCTCAGACCTCGCTTTCCCCCAACTCCCAATTCTCCTGATCAAAACACATGCGGAAAATACAAAGAGTCCATGCTGAAGAAGAGAAGTTTGCCTCCCATAGAGGCAACTAGGTGCCTCAGTCAGTTGAGCATCTGACTTTGGCTCAGGTCATGATCTTGGGGTCCAAGAATTTGAGCCCCACATGGGGCTTGCTGCTATCAGTCCAGAACCTGCTTTGAATCCTCTGTCCCCCTCTCTGCCACTCCCCTGCTCCCTCTGTTCCAAAAATAAACATTAAAAAAATCAAGTTTTCCTATTAAACACTAGGTCAATTTCTATCACCTGAGCACCAAACGAACAAAAAAAAACAAAACCCAAACAAAGAGCAATTCTGGTCTCAAAAGGTTTCTTATAAAAATAATACCTTTATCTTCTGTTCTAACAGCTCTTTAACACAGGGATTCTTAGTCCAAATAGAGGAAAATGAAGACTCATCAGTCCAAGGAGCTTGTTTAAACTTATACAAGTTGTGCAAACCCTCTCCTTATGTACAGAAATACTATTGACAGAGTGGTTTCTGTTGAGAGTGTTATAGCCTTCAGGAGTACATGGGTGGAAAACACACACACACACACACACGGAAACTCCTTTTCCAGGACAATTCTTCTGAAAGCAAGAAAAGCAGACTACAGAGTAAATTCACCTGAAGAGCTTTCAAAAAACATCGACGCCCCAAGAACAAGACAAAACCATTACAACTTCTGGAAGTGGGAATGTGTGTAAGATTTTGTTGTTTGGCTTCTTATATACCTTTTACCTCCTCTATTACTCATGTCTGGCTGCCATAAAAAATGACATAAACTAGATATTTTATACAAAATATATATGTGTGTGTGTGTGTGTTTCTTACCGTCAGGAAGTCAGGCAAGGGAGGCACTTGTTTTGAGGCCTCTTCTCCCGGCTTCTAGGTGGTTGCCATCTTGCTTTGTACTCACGTGACCGAATCACGTGCCCAAGCCCTAGGGGAGAGAAAGCCTCAGGGCTCTGTTGTCTCTTTATATAAGGGCATCAATCCCATTAAGAGGGCCCTGACATCATGACCTCATATAACCCTAATTACCTCCCCAAAGCCCTAGCTCCAAAAGCCATCACTTTGGGAGGTAAAGCTTCAACAAGCTAGTTTTGGAGGAAACGTTGAGGTTGCCTCATCTTCCCAGGTGATTCCAACATGCGGGCCTGAATAACATGATTCTTCTACGGACTGCAAACCAACTCCTAAATTGTTTTGTGTTTTTAACTTTTCCTTGGTCCCTTAAACTATGCAATACAAAGATTTGGCTGAGGAAGTTACTCCATAAATATTTGTTGAATAAATAAGTTGTGCCATATAAGGCAGAGGGCTTACACTAATATTCTTGGCATGCCATTATAACATTATGAGAAGCCCTGCTTTAGAATTGAACGTTTTTCTCTACATTTGCTACTTAATTTCCAAAAGGAAAATTTTCCATTATTATGTCCATGAACAGAAATATCAAACAAAATCTTCACCCTTGAAGAAGGCAAATTTAATTCGTGTTTGCAAAAATTGTAACAGGTACCTACGAATCAACAGTTACCTGATTTTTAGATTAAAATAAACTTTAAAACTATGCTTTCATTTTCGAGTGGTCCAAGAAATATCACACAAATAACATACAGACCACAGTTGTTATATCAAGAGATGGGTAAAGACAGTATCCACTCAATTGTTTCTCAAATGAGGATTTTTCTTCTAGGTATACCGAGTTGGCTTTTAGTATATCAGAGACTTTCTTGAACTCTCTCTCAATGTCACATATTGAGTGATGCTGGATTTGAAATCACGTCCACTAAGCAACTAGGGATGGGTTAGCATGCCTCTCAGTATTATATGGAAGTCCACAGATGCTTGTTATCCTTTCCTGATTCCACTAATGTTATCATGAATAAGAGACACAAAGAATGCGGGGCTTTATGTACCCAATGTTTTGGTTCCTGGATTCAAGCATTTTCGGCAAAATATTACTTTCTTCTAATTAGAAAAAAGTAACAGTAGGAAACTATTAAAAACAGCAGATATGAACTTAAGTATTATTTTTAGCTTCCTAAAAATTAATATATTGTTTTAATAAACTCTTCACTACTGAATGTCACTATAAAGAATCATCTGCCAGTGTTCACACGTTCAAGAGAATGTATTAACATTTATTACAGCAAATGTCCTCATTAATATTTTATAGAATGGCTGGCACAGAAAGTGGCATTAAATCTCTGAGAGGCTGCTGTCTTGTTTATTTTATGCCTTTTTTTGAATTTTGTAGTAGCAGAAGAGAACCAAAATTTGTAGGTGATTCCACTGAAATTTTAGAAAAATTTAGAGCACAGTCACTATTTTTATCTTACTCATTATTTGCTCCTTCCCATTCTAAATATAGAATGTTAATCAGTAAGGAGATAATATATTTGGCTTACAACAAAAATAGATAAGTAACTATTAACCTTTTATTTTTTTATTTTATTTTTAAAAATTTTTTTACATTTATTTATTTTTGCGAGACAGAGACAGACAGAGCACAAGTGGCAAAGAGGCAGAGAGAGAAAGAGACCCAGAATCCGAAGCAGGCTCCAGGCTCTGAGCTGTCAGCACAGAGCCTGATTCGGGGCTTGAACTCACAGACCTGAGAGATCATGACCTGAGCTGAAGTCAGACGCTTAACCGACTGAGCCACCCAGGTGTCCCTAGTAACTATTAACCTTTTAAAAGAACCCTTGAACATGGCTCTTCCCTATGTTAGACACTGCGAGGCATCATGGAAGTTTGTTGGAATTTCTTCCCTCTTGCATGCCTTTCCTATAGAGCGGTACTTTTTTTTTTTAAAAATTGTATTTATTTATTTTTAAGGGAGAGGAAGGGAGAGAGCATGAGAAGGGGAGGGGCAGAGAGAGAGGGAGAAAGAGAGAATCCCAAGCAGATTCCACCCTATAGGAACAGAGACGAATGCAGGGCTCAAACATACGATCATGTGAGATCATGACCTGACCTGAAACCAAGAGTTGGACACTTAACCAACTGAACCACCCAGGCACCCCTAGAGAAGTATTTTTTAACAGAATATTCTATGATGATAGAAATGTTCCATGTAGTACATCACGTAGTACAGCAGCCATAAGCACATGTTCCTTCCAGCATTTGACATATGCCTACCAAGGACCAGGAACTAAACTTTAAGTTGTATTTAAATTTACATTTAAATAGTCACATGTGGCTCATAGCCACTGGACAGAGTGGCCATAGAAGTTATAGAGGTTGTAAAGCTTAAATCTCATTTTCCTGGTATTATTCTGCAGTTGAATGTGGCCATGTATCACAGTTATGATTGATGAGACTGTATCACAGAGTGGTCATGATAGCAGGGCCACTTGATATATAATAATAATATGATGGTTATCATGGTGATGATGAGAAGGAGGATGGTGATGATGGTGATAATGGCTACACAATTACTGGAAAGGCTGAGTGTCCTAATTTACCAGTTAAGAATGTTTTCTGTAGCGAGAAACAGCTTTCAGGAAATCCATGAACGATGCCATTATTATCAGTAGAATAAATAGATCTATCCAGACCCACTGAAAAAAAGGATAATTCCTTATTAATCCCAAATACAATTAAAATAAAGAAGAAATGAGTCTACCATTTCCAGAATCCTTTTCAATGACAATCTTCCATTCCTTTTTTTGCCTTGCTCACTATTGTGCTGTTGTTGTTGCTGTTGTTGTTGTTGTTGTTATTATTTCTCTTTGTTATCGTCTTTCTCCCAGAAACACCACCTTAACACACAGTCACTGGCAACATTTCAACAAGAAGTAATCAGCTAATGCTATTAAGTAAGGAGTAATTCCATAGGTTACTCTACTTTTAGGATTATACCTCTCAAAGCAATAAATTCAATATTAGAAAAGTTGAATGTTCACTCAGCAGGAAAACATCCATTCTTTGAGTCTGCCCTGAGAAATAAGACATTTATATCCTTCAAATAATGTTACAAGGCCATTAAAATCTTCTGAACAAGCAGTAAGTATGGCCAGTCAATGAGAGAGTGAATAATACAGGATTTATTATTCTCCTGATTAGAGATGTCCAATGGTTTCCTTTTGTCTGAAAAGATAAATCCCAAATTTCAGAACATAGTCATCGCTATTTCCCTAAACTATCTATGACATACACCTCGTCTTCTCATACATTGCATGTTCTATCCCCTTCTAACGCTTCACCATTAAAGGAAAATGCTCCTCCTCCCCATGCTTCCTGGCCTTGCACTTCCTTTAGCCTGATTCTTCTTCCGCCCTCTGTACAGCAAACTACTTGACCTTAAGTTTCAACTTGAAGAGGTGCTTCCCTTTCCCCTAACAAAGAAAGCCTCCATCACACTCAGTTCAGTTATTTTTTTTTTCCTTTTCTATCTGTAGAATCTATATTCTAAGACAGCATGGGAGGATTTGCTGATCTCTGTATCCATAATATAATGTCTGCTATGTGATAAGCGTTCAAGAAATATTTGATAAATTAGTTTATCAGTTAGTTCAGTCCAAGTTAGGCTGCACTACACACACACACACACACACACGCACACGTACACACACAGAGATACACACACATGCACACCTGAGTATATATTCATTCTGGACAACCAAAGGCAATTTCTAGCTCAAGTTATATGTCTGCCACAGGTTGGATGTGGTTCTGTTCTATGTTGTCTTCAATCCACATGTCAGTCTGAAGGAACAGGCCCTGAGACATTGCTGGTCTCTCGACAGAGCCAGGGGAGATGCAGAAGAACCGTGCAATGGTTCTTAAAGCTTCTTCTCGAAAGTGGTCACTTTCACTCACAGTTTATTGGCTAAAACAAATCATACAAGATATATATGGCATGGAAATATAAAATCTTTCCATGAGGAAGGGAAAAAATCATAATACAATTTAAAACAATCATCCATAAAATCCCAAAACTTACTAATGACTTGTTAAATAACAGGCTTGGTGCTAAGTACTTAACATAAATGATTCCCAGGACAGAAAATTTGAGGCTCCTAGAGGTCAAGTCATTTATCGAATGATACAGCTAGTAAATGTCAGCTTAGTGATGAAGGTAGTTTAATGTGAAGATGAAGCATATGAGTCTCCCCACAAAGAATTAATAAATAAATATAATTTTCAAGAAACAGAGTGGATCTAAAAGCAGGCTGCCTGTCAAAAACCATGGTTTTGGTTATTAACTAGATGAGAAAGTACACATGTTCTCACACAGCCTGTCACACATCTCTGTCTAGGGTCGTGGTTCTTAACCAGGGCCAATTTTGTCCTGGAAGGGGCTTATGACAAGGTCTGGAGACACATTTTTTTGTGTGTCAATACTGGGAAGAGGGAAAGGGCAGGTGCTATTGCCATCCAGTATGTATTGGCCAAGGGTGCCGGAAAACATCCTGTGATGCACAGGACATCCCCATAACCTACTCAGTCTCGGACGCCAGCGGTGCCAAGGTTAGGTCTAGACCACGGATAAAATATTTAGGTCTCCTTTAAATAGGAAAGACTAAGTTTTCTGAAAGTAAATAATTATAGGAAGTCATTTTCTAACTTGATTAAAAGCGTATCCTTGATCTTTACTCCGCATTATCTTAAAACAACACATAGGTTTTGGTGTTCACATTTTCTACAAACTATCCACGATTGATTAGGAAACAACTCAAACTCTGCACGCAAGAAGGAGGATGCCGTTCAGCAGGAAGGTGACATTTTGAAGAGAGGCTTTGAGCACCACAGGATGTGGTCTCCAGTCAAGGAGGTGCAGAGACTGAAGCTGCTATGAGCTCAGTCAGCTCTTGGAACCACAGCACTTTTGATGCAGTCTAGCAACATTTCTCCTCTCCTATGTCTCACAAATGCACTTTATACGAATTAGCTAATGACTCAAGGTTTTTTTTTTTTTTTTAACGTTTATTTATTTTTGAGACAGAGAGAGAGCACGAACAGGGGAGGGGCAGAGAGAGAGGGGGACACAGAATCTGAAACAGGCTCCAGGCTCTGAGCTGTCAGCATAGAGCCCGATATGGGGCTTGAACTCACGGACCGTGAGATCATGACCTGACCCGAAGTCGGACGCTTAACCGACTGAGCCACCCAGGCGCCCCGACTCAAGGGTTTTAATAACGAAGATTCAAGTAAATAATCAGTAGCATTAATGTCCATTTGGCCTCCTCTTGTTGAACAAGGGTAACATAATTTGCACGGTATAGGCGGTATTTATTAGATACTTGGTTTTTGATTCATGATATATCTTGGATTATTTCTAAAATTTTTCATATTACTGCAAAGTTTACAAGTGTTTTTCAGGGTATTTTATGACATACCGAGGCCTTACAAACAACTTCACTGATCAATTTATGTTTCAACAGATTTTTTATTTACTTTCCTGAATGCGTCAAATGATTTCAGTTGTGTCGTTATATAAAAACAGAATGAAGCAAATACAGGTTTTAGTATTAAGATACCTCAAGCAATTTTAGATGGGGATATGCGTTGAAGAACAAAATAGTCACTGTTGAAAATCCTTTTGCTGACATTTTATTCATATAAACAAAATTGATCTGTTTATGCAGGTCAGCTATGGTGAGATTTTGAGAAAATATCCTAGTACGAGAGTTGCCGAGCTTTTTCTACAGAGGACAGATTTTTAGGTTTTTCAGGCCTTATGCAACTACTCAACTCTGCATGGTGGCACCAAAGCAGCCACAGGCAATACATAAGCAAATGGGGGTGGCTGTGTTTCCATAAACATTACTCACAACAACAAAAATGGCTGGTCCAAATTGCCGGGTAGGAAATACTGTGCTGACCCTTGCCCTAGTCAAATGAAAAGAGCACTCACCATTGCATAGAAGGAAAAATTTTCCTTCTAATGAGTTCATAAATACAACATAACCTCTCTAGCCAGGTAATCAACGCTCTCTACCATCCAACCCAAACTGCATTCTGAGATTTTTTTTCCTCCTTACGTTCCTTTACACACCCTATACACCAACCTAAATATTCTCTGCTGTCTAGGAGATTGAGGAATCCCATGCGCATTGCTCCTACTTCCCTTATAATACTCAGCATTCTATGTCAAATTTCAGCTCTCTATGTGATGCTAATGCTGCAGAATGACCCTGTCACTGTGTGCCCTTGACCCTGCATCTAACATGAGATGTGGAAACTGTAGGGTTGTGGAAAGAGCAAAGGTCTTAGGCTGAGACACATATAGGTTTGAATCTTAGCTTTGCCACTTGTTAGTTATGTGACTTTGCACTAGATACTTGACCTCTTTGAAACCGCTTTTTTTTTTTTCATCTGTGATATTCGATAATTAGTACCTGCGCAGAAGAATTCTGATTAGGAATTAATTATACAATTCAGTGAGGTGACATAGACAGGTGTTCAGGGAAAGTCAGGTATTTTCCACTGCTACTCACCTCTAGGGAGTCACAAGCAAAAAATCAATTGAATAAATAAAGTGCTTCAAAGCAAAGTCACCAGGTAAAACTTTTGTATTCTTATTGAAAATACCTAAGGCAGTATAGTCCAGGGGGAAAAGAGTCATGACAATGAAACAGATTTTATGTATAGAGAGAGACCCAAGCACCTAGGGGCATTAGATTGATGATAATTGTGGCATATCAAATTTTCAAGTACAAAAAATTATTATTCAATAAATGCTATAGAAAGTACTGCTAATTGGAACAAACAGCAATATATATATATGTTTCCAATGCTCAAAGGATTAAAACATAAAGAAAAAGTGAGGTTATTAAAAAAATTGAGGAACGTATGAGTGAATCTATCCAGAGAATTAGAATATGGAAAGTCTTTTGGAATAGCCATTAATTAAAAGACTGAAAATTCTGAGGGGCACCTGAATGGGTGGTTCAGTCAGTTGAGCATCCTCCTGGTTTTTTTTTTTTTAATGTTTATTTTTTGAGTGAGAGAGAGAGAATGAACAAGCACATGTGTGAGCACAAGCGGGGGAGAGGTAGAGACAGAATGGGGCAGAGGATCTGAAGCGGACTCTGTGCTGACAATAGAGAGCCCGATAAGGGACTCAAGCTCATAAACTTGACCTCGTGATCATGACCTGAACCAAAATCTAACCGACTAAGCCACCCAGGTGCCCCAAGCGTCCAACTCTTGATTTCGGCTCAGGTCATGATCTCACGGTTCATGAGTTTGAGGCCCACATAGGGCTTTGCGCTGATACTGTGGAGCCTGCTTGGGATTCTCTCTCTCTCTCTCTCTCTCTCTCTCTCTCTCTCTGCCCCTCCCCTCCTCGCACGCTCTCTCTCTCAAAATATATAAACATCAAAAAAAGATTTAAAAATTTGACTTTACAGAATCAACAACAAAAAAGCTTCTAGATGACAATAGATTCCAAAAACAAAATAGAAAAATAACAAGTTGAAAATAAAAGTATGCATATAACAAAATGGTAATTTTCTTAATTTACAAAAAGCTTATTATGCAAATCAATAAGAAAATACGAGCAAGCCAGTTTCTTTTTTTATTCAGGTTTATTTAAAATTCTAGTATTGCTAACATACAGTATTATATTAGTTTTAAGCAAACAATACGGTGATTCAACAATTTCACACATCACCTGGTGCTCATTTCAACAAGAGTCCTCCTTAATCCCTGTCACCTATTTGTTACACCCCCCGGCCCCCACCTCCCCCCCCAGCAACTCTCAATTTGTTCTCTCTACAGTTAAGAATCCTTTCTTGGTTGTCCCTATCTCTTTTTCCTTTGCTGGAGCAAACCAGTTTCTTAAAACAAAAGGAAGGCATCCTCCAAAAAAATACGAATGATAGTAAATCATATGCAAATAATGTTCAATCTCGATAACAATGGGAGAACTGCAAATTATGAAAACAATGTATTTTTATTCTATTAAATTTACAAGAGTTAAAATACTTGATTTTTTCAGTGCTGGCCAGGGTGTGGATAAGTGGGCTGTTTCATGCATTGTTGTTGGGAATATAAATTACTCCATCCTTTCTGGTAGACATTTCACAATGTCTGCCAAAATTTAAGATACTTACACCTTTAGCCCACTGCTAGAAATTTTATCTATCAATTTGTCCAAATTTATGTACAAAAATATTCAGGGCAGAAATTTTTATAAGAGCAAATGCTGAAAACAACCAAAATGTTGTTCATCAAAGAGGACAGAGTAATACATTACAATATATGAATATAATGTTATACTCGACCATAATAATAAATAATGAAATGTTGATATATGTACTACTAGGAAAATATCTGTAAGATCTATTTTAATGAAAAAAAGAAAGATGCAGAATTATCTGTTAAGATCCCTTTTGTGAAAGTAAACTTAAAACTGGCTGTGACTACCCTATGACCCAGCAATAGCACTGCTAGGAATTTACCCGAGGGATACAGGAGTGCTGAGGCATAGGGGCACTTGTACTCCAATGTTTATAGCAGCATTTTCAACAATAGCCAAATTATGGAAAGAGCCTAAATGTCCATCAACTGATGAATGGATAAAGAAATTGTGGTTTATATACTCAATGGAGTACTACGTGGCAATGAGAAAGAATGAAATATGGCCCTTTGTAGCAACGTGGATGGAACTGGAGAGTGTGATGCTAAGTGAAATAAGTCATACAGAGAAAGACAGATATCATATGTTTTCACTCTTATGTGGATCCTGAGAAACTTGACAGAAGACCATGGGGGAGGGGAAGGGAAAAAAAAAAGTTAGGGAGAGAGCCAAACCATAAGAGACTCTTAAAAACTGAGAATAAACTGAGGGTTGATGGGAGGTGGGAGGGAGGGAAGGGTGGGTGATGGGTATTGAGGAGGGTACCTGTTGGAATGAGCACTGGGTGTTGTATGGAAACAAATTTGACAATAAATTTCATATTAAAAAAAAACTGGCTGCAAGTATATGAATAAATGAATATTTTGGGAAGGGGAAGGAATCACAATAAAGTTAACAGTGGGTGTTTTGAGGAGAGGGACAGGTGGTAAGCATTTTGTAATTTCCTGGAAAATAAAAATTTTCTACCATTATGTAATACTTTACATTTTTGGTCATATGTCTTTGTCACAGCAGTCAAGAGGGTTATAAGGATGCAATGCTACATACTCCAAAATTACTTAGAGTAGATCTTTAGTATTGTCACCAAACACACACTCACACACACACACACACATACACACACACGCAATGTGAAGTGATGGATGCATTAACCATCTTGGTCTTGGTAATCATTCCACATTGTCTATCTATATCAACTCATCACCTTGTCTACTTCAAATATATATAATTTTATTTGTCCATTATTCCCAATTATTCCTCAATGACTAGAAAAAGGGTGTTAAAGATAGAGGCTATTTTATAGTTTCTACTGTACGTTAGGAAAAAAATGAATCAATATTGTAAATATGAATATAGAACACACACATACATATATGTTTTTAAAGATTAAACTATTCTCAAGAAACTGTTTCCAGTGAGAATATGTGTTTTTTTACTAGAGTGTGTTAAACATAAGGTAGATATGGAGAGAACAAGATGCTAAAAACCAAGGAAATGATCATTTAACAGCTTGTGGATAAATATATCTTGGTTTCTGTCAATTTTTCTGCTCTCAGCTACTATTTCTTAAAATATTTATGATCTCCTAAACACATGTTGTTGAGTATTACCAGCTCCACATTCTTTTTTCATTTATGTTTGATTTTGTAGGACTCTGTCTTTTGTTCTTTTCCTTTATTTATATCGATTCCATTTTTGTTTCCAGAGAATGTTAATGGCAAGATTTGAATGTTTACATGGCCAACACCATAATTCTAAGAGTATAAGTAGCTTGTGCATTGATGTGTACATTATATTTTTAACCAATAAATGGACTGGCTAATTTGAAACAAACATTGGGTTGGTATTTTGAATAGAGATAGTCTCAAAAATAATTTTTCATAGGATGTGGAAAATCTAACTACATTTAATACATGTAATCAACACTGCTTTCAAAATATTTTTGAAGGGCAGTTGTATAGTTTGTAGTGATATTGTAAGATGCTAGAGAAAACTGTAGAACAGAGGCACCCCTGCTCATGCCTCTCCTTACTGCTATTCCACAACTACTGTGTCTGTCTTGAGTCACCTTTTTTCCCACTTGCTACATCAGCTTTCCAAAGTGGCCATTATACTTCTCACAACCTGTATATTAACACTGTTTCCTTTTTTTTTTTTTTTTTTTTTTTTTTTTTTTTGCAGAAAATAAACAAGTGTCCATCAAGGGAAGTTAAAATAAGGGTGAATGGGGATAGGTAAGATGAAGACTGTATAAAGTTCCATCTGGGGGTGTGACATTGAATATCTCAAATATGCTTCACCGTATACCCTAATAACATCCTGTGTTCCATTTATCTGTCTCTCTCTCTCTCTCTTTTTTTTTAAGAGAGAGAAAGTGTGTATGCGTGCCATGAACACACAAGCTGGGGAGGGGCAGAGCAGAGGAGAGAGAGACAGCATCCTAGGCAGGCTCCACGCTCAGTGCTGAGCCCGTCAGACTCAGGGCTCAATCACACAACCGGGAGATCATGAACTGAGCCAAAATCAACAGTCAGATGCTTAACCAACTGAACTACCCAGGTGCCCCATCTCTCTATAATTTTTATTGTCTTATTTCCTATTAGAGCATAAATTTGGGATTTTTTTTTTAACTTGGCATGTTTGCTATATAGGCTTTATGCAAGTTAATGTTGGCTTATTATCCTTCCTTGGATATTAAATTTAATGAAGCACAATTATGGTTTCTAACAATAGTACTAGTACCAGAGTTCTGAAGAAGATTAATTTAAATGGGTCTTTTCGAAAGTGTGCCTCAACATAAGAAGGGTTCAAAGAGTAAGTTAAAATAATCACCTGAATTCCTTAAATCAAACACAAAGAGTTTATTTCTATAGACACTGTTGACCTTGCCCCAGAAATCTTACCTTAGATGCTGGTTCTTACAGAGATGGAAGAAAAGGTTAATGAAATAGTGAAAGATCTTTCAAAATGTAGAGGGACTTGGACCAGTTACACCTTTTTCTGAAACTGACCTCCTATGCTTGGGGCAGTGTGGTGAGACACGTTCTGTCTGCCAGATGGCAGACACACATCTCAAGGAAGAGACCAAGATTGTACAGGCCAGCACAGTCTTCGCCATGTTCTTCAGTGATTGGAGGTCACAGCCACTTAAGGATCGTCAGTATCATACTTGTCAAAGATTTGAGGCTTTCAAGTGTGACTTCATCCTTCTTCCCCCTACAACTAAATACCTATGTCTGACACTTCCTTTTGCTTTTTCCTATAATCTTATGGGGAACAATTATTCCTTCCAAGGCTCATCATCTGAAGAGGCTTGTTTTTATCAAGCATTCCGTGTTTCTTCTCTTTCTTCGACTTTTAGATCTTTCTCTGTGAGCTTTCTTTTCTGCATATAAATATACTCATTTCTCTTCATGTTTAATAACTAAAAAGAAAGAGAAGTAAAGTTTTGTCTTAATCTTTTTTTCTGGCTATCAGAAGATCTTAAGTCTTACCTTAATGGATAGGCATTTTAGAAGAGTGTATTTTTTCCTTCCTGACTTTGGTTCATTACCTACCATTCCTCAACCCACTGCAATCTACTTTCTGCCTTTGTTACTCCCAAGGCAGCATTCAGGTCAAAGCTGTTGAGGTTTGCCGACACTGGAAACAATCGACAACCTTCATGTTTTACTTGACCTCTCAGTAGCATTCAGAGGTTGACCCTCTCTAGTATTTCTAATTTAAAAAAAAATACTTTTTTTTAAATCTATTTTCTCTTAAGTCTCCTGCTGCATTCTAGAACTTACTTCGTAACCGCCTTCACTGGATTTTGCCTTTAATACCTGTTCTGTAAATGTGGCTCTTTCCAGAATTCCTCTCTTTCCTCTTCCTTTAACCAGACTGAACTAGGTCCACAACTTGTACCACCACCTTGAACTTCACAGTTTCCAGACTTACATCTTGAACTCTTACTTCCCTCAGACATATATTCAATGGCTTCCATGACATCTCTGTTGGGTGCCTCATAGGCTCCTCAAACTCCACACAATCAAAACTGAATTGCCTCTCCTTATCCGCTCCAAAACTGCACGTTCTCTCTCCACATCTGCTAATAATAGAAGATTTCTTCTTAAAATCTATTTCTCCTCCATATTCTTTACCCAACGCATCCAAATGCATATGTAGTTTGGTCAAGTGTCACTGTTAGAAATATCCTTCCGTCACTCTCCATCCTGGCTCTACTAGCAAGTGGGGGCACTGTCTTGATTCAACAGGTAAGGCAATTGCTTCATTGGCAGCCTGCTTTTGTGGTGGAGCTCTAGGAATTCTTTCTATATGCTCAGGTTTCCGAATTATCCTATTTGTCCATAATAAATCTCTTGCTGCTTGTTTTAGGGAGAACATATTCGGTTCACTAAAACTGGATCTTAACCAATATAAACTACCAAAGCAATTTTCCCATACAAACATTTGTTACTCTCAATCACATTTTTTTGTTGATGTATCCATTTCCTCTACTTGACTGTGAACTACTTGAAGACCTTATCACTGTAATAATGTACACAACAGACATTCAGTATTCAGAAATTGAACGAATTCATAAACAAATGATATTTCTAAAAAAAATGTCATAGTAACTGCTCTGTGTATTAGGGACTATTGACAAAATAACATTACATTCAAAATATTAATCAAAATATGACTTCCGCTTAATATGCTAACAATATCTTTCTGTAAAAAAATTATTCCCTGAGACTTCACAGTTTTTCTCTAACAGTCATATCTCATCTCCAAATTTTCTTTGGTCAAGAAAATCCCTTTTGTTGTTCTAGAAGTTTTCATGCATGATTTCATTTCCTTTGTTGCACTTGAAAATAGAAATTGAAGTTATAAAGTTATAACTTTAAGATACATTGATGCTGTCAAACTGAAGGCCATGTAATTTATTCCTTGTGTTCCTCCCTGGTTCTTAGCATGTCAAGGATTACTAGTCACTTTCATTAAACACTATGACCCGGGAATGAAAATCCAAAGATATTGCAGGGCTTGTCAAAACAGCGTAGCTCTTTTTGTATCTCCTATGCCATTTATTTTAAAGTTTAAGAAGCAGAAGACAAAGAGGGTTATTGAATAATGACATAATTACAGTTAATAATCATGGATGATAATAAGTTATAAATGCCAGTTAGTAGTGCTTATATTCAATAAAGTCAGCTTGGAATAAGGGTTACACAATTAAATGTCTTCAGGAATGGGGCAGGTTATATCACCAAGTGAATTGGGTGGGGATTGAACTTAATGAGGGGGGAAGGACAGAGGGAAATGGGATCATTCTAATGGTCTTAAGGGGTTACCACTGCTCAGGAGGTGTGAATTGCTGTGATGAAGGAAGGCGTGGCCCACTCTGATTTTTGAAAAAGAAAGCAGGGACCTAGAGTTTGTATGAATTCTCCTGAATTTTAAATGTTGCCAAATATATCAAATTTACATAAAAACAAAACTAAACCAAAACTGTGCCGAGTCAGTTTTAGCTCGTTTAGCTCCTGGGTGCCAAGTTTAGATTAGAATCTATTAAGAGGAGGAGAGTTCATCAACACACGATGGTTCCATATAATACATCTGCATTATGTTTCTAGGAATAAATATGTATTTTTAATTGCATATGTAACAAAAGCAAATGGACTTTGGCCAATGATTTCTGAAGTGCTGCTTTTTGGATTTTTTTTTTTTTAATTTAACATTTAGATCACTGCTTAGGAACCTAATCATTGCTTTAGTCAGACATTAAACAAATGAAAAACTGAGTGAATTAATAGCATATGGGAGAAGAAAGTGAATGCAGAGAAAGGCCTAATCATTATTATTTTTTAAAGCATGGATCTTGACGTCAGGGACTTCACAAAGCCATTTTTAAAAAGTGAGTATCTAAACACAAAATTTAATTTAATATAGAAACCAATCAATCATTGCGACTTAGTAAAATACAATTAGCCGTTACACTTAGGCCAGGCAGGTGTTTATTAGTGTATCAAAGCAAATCCATTCATACAGGAATTAATGCTCAGGATAAATAGAAAATATAAGAGAGGAAATTATTCACTATGTTTGCATATGTATATACTTGTGATTTTATATAGATATATGCTATACAGCCATGAATGACTTTTGTATTTATCACCAAAAGAATATCAGGTTAATTACTCAAGTTTTGTAGTCAGACTTCCTGGCCTCAAAGGTCAGCTTTAGTGCTTACTAGCTGTGTACTCAAGTATATTACTTGGCCCAACCCTCAGTTTCCCCACATCATAGCGTTGTTAGGAAGATGGAAAAAGAAAAGCACGTGAGGCAGGGAATGTCACTTCATAAGCACCTAATATTTTTAGCTCTTATTATTTGTTATCAAGCATGTCCCTCAAAGACGTTTGATTGGTTAATGGACTACTTCATGTCATGATTCTCCAAATTTTTCATCTACTGAACAAGTATTGTAAGTACTAGATATTAGAGCAAGAATGAAAGAAAGATACAGCTTCTATCCTGGAAGCACTCAGTTATAGTAGAGGAATATATAAATGACAAATATATACATGACAAAAACTGCCAAACAATGTGACTTATGCTAATAGGGATTTTTTTTATAAAATGTTAAAAAATGTACAGGGACCAGAAAGGGTCAAAGAAGTTTAATATAGAAGTGGAATTTTGAGCTGAGCAAATCTTGCAGGATGTGCAGAAGTTTTCGACATGGAGGAAAGGAAGGAATCCAGAGTGAAGAAGCAAACAGAGCATCGATTATGTGACAGGAACATTGTTATTGCTCAAAAGCATACTCAGCCTAAGTAGGAAATGAGGAATAGTTTTGACTCACTGAATTGCAGGAAGTTGAGAGATCTGGGTCATCTTGGAAAGCATCATCATAGATCAAGTTACAAAAGGAAAGACGAAAGAAAGAAAGAAAGAAAGAAAGAAAGAAAGAAAGAAAGCAAGCCTTCATATAGAGTTTCTCATGCACTGATCTCTAAGTTTACTTACATAACCTTTTAATTCTCAGAACTCTATGAAGCTAGTACCTTTATCATCATCCCATTTTTACAGATAAGAATAATAAACACAATTATGTCACACAAACAGTAAATAGTAGGATTGGATTCTGAGTACAATGGTTCCCAGAAAGCCTTACTTTGTCTTTAGGCAGTTTTCTCAATGTAAGCTCGATGGGCTGCTTAGCAATGTTTGTATGTTTAAAGATAGTCACTTTACATGTAATGATATAGGAAAAAAGGAATAGTGGTCCTTAAAACATTGATTTTATGGTGATCATTTTGGCAAAAAGAGTTATTTTCTAGAATTATTTATAATTCTGTATAGTTATGTTTTTATGATCAACTTGTTTGTGAATTTTAATGAATATCTCCATAACTCATGAAGAAGATATGGGATTTCAGAGGCTGTACCCCAAATTAATTATACTGATGACCTTATGAATAACATTAATAATATATCTCATCACAAAATACATAATAAAATAGGTTTCACAGTGCATGAAATACCAACACCAGTGTTAAAAATAGGAAAATATTAGCAAGTGATACAAATATGTACCCTTTTCTTAAAGCGAAGGACTTTACCCCGCAAGCAAAACCAAAAACCAGAAACACTGAGGTCAATTAAGCTTCACACTCTAGGCCCCACTTGTTTCTCTTCCAGAGAAAAAAACAAAAAACTGTATGGTGGATCACATCAGCCCTTTTCTTCTTAATCACTTCAGCCATTTTTTTTGCACAGCAAATTCCTAAAAAAATTGCAGTCTTGGTGATATTGTGCTTTTCTTGCTGTTCTGTCCATACTTCAGATTACTAGAGTTTAATAGAAACTATTAGAAAACTACACAAGTGGAGTCCCTAAAACCTTGTGGACCACAGCCTGGCCCGGAGCCTGTAACCAACACTGCCTGGTAAATGGAGATTTTCCTTGGTTGTTAAAGCCATTGCTTATCAAGGCTATTTTCTTCCCTTATTTCTTCAGGTCCC
This sequence comes from Lynx canadensis, assembly GCF_007474595.2. Lineage (NCBI taxonomy): Eukaryota > Metazoa > Chordata > Mammalia > Carnivora > Felidae > Lynx > Lynx canadensis. The sequence goes on from NC_044304.2 coordinate 86,407,289, forward strand.
ACTACCTCTCTTTTCAGCATTAAAATTCTTGAACAAGAGAGGCACCAGGGTGGCTCAGTGGGTTAAGCCACTGACTTCAGCTCTCCTGGTTTGTGGGTTCGAGCCCTGAGAGCCCCTCATTGGGCCCTGTGCTGACAGCTCAGAGCCCGGAGCCTACTTGGGATTCTGTGTATCTTTCTTTCTCTGCCCCTCCCCTACTCATGCTCTGTCTGTCCCGTTCTCTCAAAACTAAATAAAAACATTAAAAAAATGAAAAAAAAATTCTTGACCAAGAAAGTGAGATCATTCAGCAAGAGGTCTCTTAATTCCCAATTACCTACCTAGAGATTCTTATGTGTCCACAGCCTTTAATTGCTCGCTGCCTCAGATATCCAGGGTCCACTTTCTCTGATGTGAGCACATCCTCTCCATAACTCTCTCCTCTCTGGTCTGCCCTCTGCTGTGTCTTCAGTCTCCACCTGCTACAGGTGAGCACATTTCCCTTGGCAGTCTACTCTTCTCCACAAGAATCATCAAAGAAGTGGATGGGAGACAGATTTCCATCCTCTTTCTCCCCTGTGCATTTAGAACCTTTCTCATCAGCACATAAAGCTGAATATGAGGATAAGCTATTCTTAAAGGAAAGATGAGACTAATGAGAGAGAACTATAACCTAAGAAATTGTGTCAAATGTGACTGTTTCCACCATAATTTAAGGGAAAAGCATTTAAGAAGTAAAAATTTCCTGAAGATCTTAATTCAAATAGAGTAAGATTCTTCCAGAAATTTAGAATTTAGAGTTGTGATGTATTAAAGTGCAGAATCGAGTCACTTAAATGTCAGCTCTGTAAGAAAATGATCTATTTGTATATTTATACTAAAAGATACCTGGAGAGATACTCTGGATTCTTCTTTGCCCAAACTCAATTGTACAACTTCTCTTTCATTTCTTTGGTATCCTTTGAATAAAGTGGTTTTTTGGTCAAAACAATCCAGTGGGTTTAATTTGCTTGCATCTGAAGGTAGCCTATCTACTAACACATGATATATACATGAAGGAAAAAATCTGAGGACCAAAGGGAAGGCCAACAAGAAGCATAAGAGATGCTCAGAATCATCAGTCATCAGGGAAATAAATGTAAAGTAAAACTACAAAGAGATATAACTACAGATTCACCAGAATGTCAAAACTTAGAACATGAAACAATACCAAGTGTGGCTGAGGATGTGGAATCATTGGAAACGTCATATACTGCTTGTGGGAGTGCAAAAATTGCACAGCCACTCTGGACAATAGTTCTGCAGTCTCTTGGAAAGCGAAACGTATACTAAACATGTAACTGAGTAATTCAATTATCTTCTGTTTACCCAAGAAGGAAAATAAAAGCATACGTCTAAGGTAACAAGCCCATCTCTCGCTCTGCATTTGAGAAGACTAATTTTGAGGATTCTACAGATAGAAAGGGCATCTCAGAAAGTTACATGAATTGCATTTATCTCTACCTGTTATGTTTATATTTTATTAATGAGAATTCTCCTTATCAAACATAAGATAAAGGGGAATATGTCTAGGTTTTTCTATGAAGCCCCAAATACCGCTACCAGAAAGTAATCAACTAGCAATTCTCTCAAAGGCAGTCTGAATGAGATGAGAAGATAATGTTTTTTGATTTGCACGTTTGCCAAGGAAACTTAAAAAGTTCTCTGTGATCTCCATGCATATTCCTTTAGAGATGATTCTTGCTTTTTTTCTTGGATGAAAATCTACTTTTTTCTGAAACTAACGTTGCTGAGTACAACCTGCAATATAAGGCTTTATAAATATTCTATTCAGATTTCTCAAAAGATTTAGTTGAAATTTTACCTATGATGACAGATGGGATAAGGAAGACAGGGCAACATTCTTTACTCTGCCTATATTTTGGACAGGCAGGATTTATGTTCTTGTTTTTCACAAAGGACAAAAGATGCCAGGCTCCTCTCATAAATCTATTTACAGTTGCTGTGGAATAAATATCACAGCCAAATGTTTCAGTGGATTAATTTCGGGTTTCAAAGAGTCATTCTGTTTCAAAACAGGGAAAACATGAAATGATGGAAGAATGGTATCGGGCTGGGCTAATAAGTGTTCAAAAGCCAGTTTTCTGGGAAAAAAAGAAAGAAAAGAAAAGAAAAAAGAAAAAAAACCCGGCCCCGATTTGTGGCATTTATTGTAAATATTCCCACCGTTTTCGATTTCAAGTCACCAGTGTCCTGTTAACTGGCTTACAAATTCCTAGAACTTCAACACTGGTTTTTGCAATAGCCATTATAAGCTGGCTGCAGCAGCCACTGAATGGAATGAGATTTATTTTTAGCGAGCAGTTACGAGCTCATTAATAGACATGATCAAAAGAAGAATTACAGTTCATCTTTGAAGTAAAAGTGGACAATAAACTTTAGCCCTTATTACACCAAACTGGAAATGTTACTGCATTAACGCTTTAATGTAGAAGAAAAAAATATATAAATGATCCTTGGAAAAATGACACAAAATGTCTTTTTCATACTGTGGATTGCTTTGGGTGTGGTCCTCCTGCAAATACCTGTTTACTTTGAGATCTACACTTGGAAAAATAAACCATGGAAATTAGGAAGTGAATGGAAAACAGTCTTCCTCCAGTTAAGGTCATTCCACTGGTGCATAACAATTTCTTGGATTGGCCTCACAAGAGCATGGCAAGTGACCAGGATAATTCTTACCTATAGACAAGGCCAGGAGTAAAATAAAATTTATGTACAAATATATCTCTCAAAATAAATCCAATGCATATAAAAATGAAATATTCATAATAAAATTTAATATTCTTAGAAATCAAAGGAAAAATCCAAAGAAGAGAAGGTCTAGTCAAATAAATGGGAAATTCTCATGAGATATGCCCCACTGTCATTTTACACATAAGGTAACCACAGTTCAGAGAGATTAAGTGATCTGCCTAAGGTCGCACGGCTGGTAGGCGGCAGAGCCAGGACTCAATCCAAACTCTATGCTTTTAACCATTAATTTACATTTGATGCCACTGTCTGCTAATATCCCTTTAATATTATAGTTTAGGATTATCTATATGCTGGCTGTTAGCAGGAGAGGCTTGCTCAGATTTCCTCAAGTAATGTGTGACTATTAAAAACAGAAATTGTATTGGGCCGCCTGGGTGCCTCAGTTGGCTAAGCGTCGGACTTCAGCTCAGGCCGCGATCTGTTTGTGAATTTGAGCGACACGTTGGGCTCCCTGCTGTCTGTGCAGAACCTCCTTTGGGTCCTCCGTGTTCCTCTCTCTCTGTCCCTCCCCTGCTTGCCCTCTCTCAAAAATAAACAAACATTTTAAAAAAGACTTAAAAAACCCCAGGAATTGTATTTTGTGGCCAAGTCCACTGGGACTGAGAAACACACACACACACACCCACACACACATTAAACTTTCAGGGAAGAGATAATAATTGCTGTAGCCGTAATTCATAGGATGTTGCAGTAACATTCAGAATTCAATGCAACGCTGGCTTTTTTGTGATCTTGTGGCCCCTCTGCAGCCAGAGTTCAGTGATCTCTACTATCGAGCTCTGGGATTGATTTGCCTCCACTACTTTTTGTACTCTAATTTCCTGGCTCAAGCTGTAGTAAAAGAAATTCTGATTTCTCGGCCAATTAGCATTGTCCTCATGTAAGGAGAGCTTTGTGCCAGGCATGTTCGTAAATGACACCGGGTTATTAAGGAGAACAAAGGAATACGATGAATAGGGACTTCAGGCTCCAACAACTAGATGGATGTCAGTGTCTTACACCGCCATAGAAAAGACAGGAGAATGAGGGGATAATAATTTCAATGTTGGTTGACTTGAGTTATGGTACCTACAAAAAACATGGGAGGGGCTACTCATTAGCAAGAAAACTTTAGGGGTCTATAGGTGAGGGACAGCCCCCTGCCCAGTGACCCGTCAGTGCGCTTGTCACGGTTAAATCAGAGTGTCACGCAATAGCTTAGTTTCATATTCCTTCTTTCATATCTTCATTTTAAAGTTGTGTTTCAATTAGATATTTAAATTAAATCCCAATGCATTTTGGGTGTGAAATTTTAATTAAAAGTTGGTACACTATGGTTTTCTCATGTAAATTTGTTGCTTGAAGGCTGCCTGGCAAATAAAGAAAGGATAAAACAGAAAATGTCTTTGAGGTAAACTCAGCAAAATCATAGATGCAGTTCTTCTGAGCACTGCTGAATTGAAAATCCCTTCAGAGACGCGGGACGGAAAATATTTCTGTCTGCAGCACTGCGCATTCCCCAAACTATCCTCTTTTGAAGCAGTCATTAACATCTGCATCCTCGGTGCATCGTGTTTTATGGCCTCACTGTAAGTGACAACATTAAACATCATTAAAAAGGATAATTAGAATAAAAATGGAAAGTTCCACATATCCTTTGAAATACATCAGATGTAGACTGTCCTTGAAACAAAAAAAAAAAGGGCACAATAATAAAGTTATCTTTTCTGCCTTCTAAAATACATGGACAGAATAAGAAGGAAGTCTCCGGATTGCTTTAAAAGACACAGTTAATAACTCTAAAACAAAACGCTAAAAACAGCAAATTTCACTGCTTTATAAGAACCTTAAGTAAGTGAAATAATGTTTTTTAAGGTAATTCAGTAGAAGAATAGAGAAAAGCAAGGCACGCATAAATGTCTCCTTGAAGGAACCACAGAGTCAGACAGAAAAAATTTATTTGTAGGATTAGTGGAAAATTAGAAACAAATTATAAATATCCAACCTGAATATAAAACACCCATGTAATGGCACGTTATATGCACGTTATCAGATATGTCTTCGAAGTGTAGCTAATAATAAAAAAAAATCCTTACACTACAGCTGTAAGTAAAATAACTCTATTAAGAATATGATTTAAAATCATAAAATCAGATATGTTGTAACAATTGTCTGTGTAGTCTCCTCCAAAATCATTCCTTGGAACACAAATAGACTAACAATTTAAAAAATAAGGTCGTTTTTTAGATAGTTTCCAGTAAATCTTTCTATCAAGTAAACTAAATACCAGCCTAAGAGTTCCACAGAGATTCTGGGAATGGAATGCAAATTTGGGGGAAACGGTTATCACCTGCGACGCTGCTGACTCTAGCGTGAGCCCTCTGCTCCAGCATGGGGAGATTGAGGTTTAATTAAAAAGATCATTCTTGTTTTGTTTAGGAAAAACGTATGCTTCAGCTTTGGGTTAAGGGAGAACTGAACTGGTGCGTGTATTTTTTGTTTATTATGCTTCACTCTTTATTGCAACCGCAGCCTCTAAACAGCTTTCTGAAAATTAGTATACAGTCAAATGAATGCATTCTTCATAAACTGTTTTAATAAAACACATACAAATATATTATAAAAAACAGAAAATGAAATTAAAAACATCAAAAATTCCAGGAGAAAAAATAAACATGTGTTTCTGATGAACAGATTGGTCATTGTGAGAAATACTTCCTAAATTGGTATAAATTTTGACATGCTAGAGCTGTTTTATGAATTCGCCAAGGCACTATGAGAGTGAGAGCCATGATTTCCATTAGGAATGAATTTACATTCTGCTTTAGGGGAACAAGATTTCTTTCACTTCTTCACCATTCCGTGATAAATACTTAGTTAGTCACAATACTAGCCTCAAGCCTATAGGGGGATTAGCAAGTAGGCACTGGAAAAGATTGACAACACTAAATGAAAAGATTGACAAAGTCCTGACTCAATAAACAGGGACTGGTAAATGGGACTATATATTTTTTTATATAAAAGCCACTGTAAGAGTTAAAGGATCCAAAATAAATTTAAATTTTAATACACATATGGAGGAAAACCTTAAAAATGCTCATGTAATGAATGCTAGGACTAGGCATCTTAGTGTCACTGAGGACAATTTGTTAAGATCTCTACAAAGGCTTCCTTTTATAAATCCAGATGGAGCTTAAACATCTAGCTGATGCTCAGGGACCTAAAGGTCATGGTATTACTTCCTGTCACTGCTGAACATCACTGACTTTAGGATGTGCCTTGCAGACATTCCATGGAACCTTGGTGACTCACGGAATGGACCAAGGTCCAACAGTTTGAGCATCACTTGGAAGCTAATTAAAATGCAAAATCCCAGGTACTACTCAAGACTCAGTGGATACGAATCTGTATTTTGCCAAGATTTCCAGGTGATTTATATGCACGTTATCCTGAGAAACACTACTTTAAACTCCCCCAGATGGGATCCTCACCTTCCTTAAAGATACACCCTAATCTCACAGTCTTTTAAATCACAACTATTTCTTGAGTACGATTTCACTCGCCCATTAAAATTACTGAGTTCCAGACTCCTGTATTTTCCAGTTCTCCCTCTAAGTTGCACTGGTTGAAGTTTCTTCTGCTGGGGAGTGAGAGTTTTTGATATTAAGGTACCTCAGAAAGGAGAGCAATGAACCTAGGTTTCTCAGATTCTCCACTTACCATTAACTTTTCTCTCAAGTACTTATAATAGTAGACATATCTTAGATTTTGAGATTTTCCTACTGAAGCCCTCAGTTGCTCTACATGAGATACAAGATTCCCATTCTGCTTACGACTCAGACCCTATTTTCCTGAAGGAGACTTCTCCTTAGTCCTGGAGAAGGTCTCCAGGTAGACCTGGTCCTACCCCCAAAAGATGTATGCCTTAGAAGAAGTGATTACTTACATAACAGGTTTCTCCAAATGTCACCTTTTCTTAAAGGAGGTCAAGTTTCTTCCAGTTTCATCAGAATGAAGTTTTGGAAAAGCCCTCTCAAATAAAGTAAGCTGATTTTATATAAACAAACAGAGTCTTAATGACTCACTGCCTCAAGGAAGAACATATCACACTGACAAGTCCAAAATGGCAATTCATTAGGGGAAGTAAGAGCAAATTTTTTATTGCTTATGCATTGAGCTCTGAAATTCTTAGGGCAGGATATCAGAAGCAGGGCAAGTCTTTGGATTGGCTGATTTCATAAGTTATGAGAATCATCAGACATTAGGGTGGTGCAATCACAAAATTGAGAATGGCATTCTGTTTTTCGGGAAGGTGAACGAGAAAGGCAATGACACTAAATCTTACATTTTCAGAAGTTAAAATCTCTATTTTGCAATTATTCACTGTATGAGTCATACTTCAACAAGACTTCAAATGCACAAATAAAATATGGAATGAAATGCCATCTTGCCCTCGCCAACTAAAAGCTAGGTAAATTCTATCCCTATACTCTGTGTTTAGGTTAAACACTTGGTTTTATAAAACAAAAATATTTCAGAATAGGAAAATAATTATCCAAATCCTTCACTTAGCGGATGTGAAAACTGAGGTATAAAGTTTCTGTTAACTACTCTGAATCCATTTGCTCATTCTTTCCCTTGTATGATAAGGCTGCTAGTTAGCACTTAGAAAGCCTGTCTCTGAGATTATGATGTGCGCAACAAAAAAAGACTTGGCCCATGTTTTCCTGTAACATAATTTAATGGGTGAGATACACATATGTCAGAGAGTTACACTAATGAATGCATGAAATTTATTGGAGCCCCATGATACTGAAAACCAGCCTCAGTTAAAGAAATCTCCTTACCCTTTGTATCTAGGAGATGGCTTACTGCAGATAACTGTGATGCCCTGTATGATTTACAGAAGACAGACCCTCCATATTCTTATTTTTTGCCTTACAAATGAGGAGTTGAACGTCTTGCCCCCATTGATGAATGGGAACAAAATGAGTGCTAATTAAACTTTGTTTAAACTTCTCTCCTTCCTGGCGCCTGAATTTTGACCCACTTCCAGCCCGAGCTTCATATGTTATATGCATACAGTCTCTCTGCAGTATACATTGGTTTTAGTATAAAACATTCTTTGCTCTGTCCAATCGTTAGGTAGCAGCTAGATAGGAGCAGTGGAAGGAAGGAATCCCTCTGGGCAGAGCCCCACGTCCTTGAGGGGGAACCATAGAGACATGAATTGGAGGTAAGGATAGTGATACATAGGTGACACGTTAGAAGGGATGGTGGGCTCAATCCTGACCTTGCAGCCTCCGAGACCATGAGGCTAACAGCCCAGCAGCCCCAAGTGCAGAGCCTGCACTCACTTCTTCCAACCTCATAGGGTCAAAAACTCTCCTCCCAACCTGTGGGAGGGGTGTCCCGCCTGACCAAAGCACCCTCCATTAGTGACCACCCCACCCAGCCCAGAGAGACCCAAAAATGTCCAATCCCAGAAGAACCTAGGGGCCCTTCCACCATGGAGAACCTGCTGGCTCTCCCACCTTGAGAGTGCACTTTCACTTTAGTAAAACTGCTTTGTGCTTGCTACCTGCCTTCCGCTGTCTTTATTGCCACACGGATCCTCACATAAATGTTCTCATGGGGAAACCAAGCACTGAGACCTTTGTTTTGTACTTGACAAGTTAGATCATGAAATAAAAGCTGCTCCTGAGACCTGTCTGAAGGCCTACAGAAGGCTTCCTTGAAGAAGGGACACTTGAGTTGAAGAGGGAAGTGAAGGTGTGAGGAGCTTCATGGACAGAAGCCTGGTGAGTGTCTAAAATCTACTGGAGACACTGAGGGATGAGTTCTCAGGGCAGAGCCAAGCACAGCCCGGAGAGAGAGAAAGGGAAAGGGGTAGACAGGTGAACTGCCACTGGGCAGGGCGGGCAAACTTATTCATTCATTCATTTAATTTTTTTTTTTTTGCTTTAGTGTATATTACAATATATACATGTATTAAATCCACTTGTTGTATACCCTAAATTTTACATAATGTTACATGTCAAATGTATTTCAAAAGAAAAAGGAAAGAAAAAGAAAGGAAAAAATAAGACCGTGTCTTGGGATCTTGCTTTTATACGGCTTCCTCTGTTTTATCATCATTGTCAAAATAAATTTCAGGCAACTATAATATCAACTTTATACTTTATTTTTTTAAAGTCTTTGAATGTTTGTTTATTTTGAGAGAGAGCAAGCAGGGGAGGTGCAGAGAGAGACGAGAGAGAGAATCCCAAGCACACTCTGTGTTGTCAGCACAGAGCCTGAAGTGGGGCTTGATCTCACAGACTGTGAGACCATAACCTGAGCTGAAACGAGGAGTCTGATGCTTAACCCAGGTGCCTGTCAAAGTGATATTCTAAAAGTCTATCATGTTACCACTGAAGATTCACTTGATTTTAGCTAGATTTTCACGTTCATTTTGATATTTCTTGAAAAGAAAAGAGCTGGCAGAAGGAAAGCCACACAGCATTTATATTCTGAGTTTAATTTTACAACTTAAGTTTTCCATATTTATACATTTGCATTCTTTGTCCTCATTTTAACTTCTTTGAATTATTAGATTCAAATTCTCACTCCATCCATATTTGTCTAATGTGAAAATCTTCAAAAGAAAAATTGAAAGAAGTGTGAATTAAGCACCCAAATACTTACCAACTGGATTCTATAAGTAATATTTCATTATATTTACTTTTTAGCATAATATACCCATTCATATCATTAGCTAGAACTCAATACTTGCTTACAGTTTCTTTTTCTGGTAAATTTACATACAATGAAATACAGAATCTTAAGTGTAAGGCCACTAAAGTTCTCTGAAAGTCTCTTATGTCTCTTTCCAGTCATTCCCTACCCCTCTCGCTTCCAGGGTTAAACGACATTCTAATTTTTCCCCCAAAGCTTAGTTTTGCTTGACCCAGAACTTCACATAAATGGAATCATTCACATGTTCTTCATATATATAGAATTATGTATGTGCTCTTTGTGTAAGGCCTTAAAAAAGTTACTGAGCATAACGCTTTGAGATTCATTCATGTTGTGTATTAGTCATTCATTGTTGAGGGCTCCATCTTCTATAGTCTGGGTATGGCACAGTTTATGGTTCTCCTAATGATAGACACCAGGACTGCGCCTAGTTTTTTGTTGATATGAATAAAGCTACTATGAACATTCTTATAAAAGACTTTTTGTTATATGCTTTCGTTTCTTGGTCATAAATTAAGTCTAGGTTAATTTTATAAGAAATAGCTAGGTAATTTTTAAAGTAGTGATGCTATTTAACACTCCCACCAACAACGTTTGAGAGTTTGTGTTGTTTCCAACCCTGCTAACAATTATCGCTCTCACTTTTTAAAATATAAGCCCCTCTAATAGGTCCGCCCATATTTAACTTAAAGAAAAAATTATATAAATGTACTTTTTCCTTTATTATGTAATTTCCCCATTGAGTACACCCAACTATTCTATTTCTTTTCAACCCTTCCTGAAGTGGTTGGAGATACCACTCAGTGTATTAATATCTGGGCAAAATGTGCCTTTGTTATTTGCATAACAATGAGAGACCTTGTAAATTAGGGAAACTAACCCTTTTGTATAGATACAATGAAATCTTTGACTAATCGCCTTGAAAAAGACGCTAGGATTCTTTTTCGTTTTTCTTTTCTTTTTTTTTTTTAAGAAGCTGGAAGTCTTTCTCATAACCAGAATCCTTTCTCAGGCAACATTGACAAATGGCCATCTATGTTCTGCTTGATGTCACCGATAACAGAATTATCTACTTTGCATGGCATCTTGTTCCATGTTTAGATGCTCATGTTTAGCTGGTGTAGAATAACTCCAATATGATTTTTAGTTTTTATGAAATACATCTGAATATGACAATGTGGTATATCATTCGTTTATTCATGAATGTTTGTACTTTTACAACAAAGGTAACCACATACTCCAGACAGTTTCTAGGCCAGGTATACAGGACTCAGTAGTGAATAAAAATCTCCTTATCATCATGAATCTTCTAATTTAGAAATAAACCATTCACTTACAATGCTAATTACTTGGTTTGGGCTGGTCTCTTTTTCACAATACTAATTAGCGCTTGTAGGTGAATTCTACCTGCTCTACAGATGTATTTATAGCAATACCAGGAAGGGATTTTTTTAGTCCAGGTTGATGAAAACAATTTATGAAAATAATAAGATATTGAACGTATAGAATTACATGATTACCACAAATTTAATTATATACAACAAAATCTAGGTTTCTGATGTCAATTTCCAATTCTTTCTCGCTGAGGAATTCGTAAGACCCTTTGACCAGGTTTGTGTCAGAGCACTGCTTTGGTTATGGTTTCATTTGAATTTCTCTTCTGGAGCCATCATATTCTGCTAGTCCTTTTCTGAACACTTCTATCGTTTTTTTTTTTTTTTTTTCTCTTGCTGTTTTGAGGGCCCTTGTCCTGTACAGTTTCTTTCTCCAATAACCCAAAGGACTATATTTCCAAAAACCCTCATTATTTGAGAATGACCCCATTGACAATTTAAGATGTCCAAAATGAAACACTTTTTAAAATATTTACTAGAGGGGCGCCTGGGTGGCTCAGTCAGTTGGGCGGCCGACTTCGGCTCAGGTCACGATCTCGTGGTCCGTGAGTTCGAGCCCCGCGTCGGGCTGTGGGCTGATGGCTCAGAGCCTGGAGCCTGCTTCCAATTCTGTGTCTCCCTCTCTCTCTGCCCCTCCCTCGTTCATGCTCTGTCTCTCTCTGTCTCAAAAATAAATAAAATGTAAAAAAAAAAATTAAAAAAAATTAAAAAAAATATTTACTAGAATACAATACCCATTAAATAATAAAACAAATAATTTAATTAATTGAAACAAGAATATTGTTTTCTTTTTTTTTTTAGTTTATTTATTTTGAGAGAGAGAGGGAGAGAGAGTGAGCATGAGTGGGGGAGGTGTGGAGGGAGAAAGAGAGAGAGAGGATCCCAAGCAGGCTCAGCGCTGTCAGCGCAGACCCTGAGGCAGGGCTCAAGCTCATGAACTTTGAGGTTGTAACCTTAGTCAAAATCAAGAGTCAGATGCTTAACTGACTGAGCCATCCTGGTGCCCCAAGAACATTGTTTTCTTACACTCTTGCCCATTTATCATATCTAGCATGTTAAATATTTTTAGATCAAAAATTCCCTAAAAGCCAATGCTTTTCTAAGTTAATATTGTACTTTCTATAGATAAGAAGTATATTGAAAGGCATTTTCTAAGACTTTTCCTGTGTTCTGTGAACATACTTATAATGGCTGATTTAAAGTCTTCCTCTAGAAAGCTCAACATCTGGGCTTCATCAGGGGCAGTTGCTAATGGCTGCTTTTATCTTGTGTATGGGCCATACTTCTTTGATTCTTTACATGTCTCTTAATGTTATTATTTTTTAAAGTTTATTTTGGAGAGAGAGAGAGTGAGAGAGAGAGAGAGAGAGAGAGAGAGAGAGAGAGAGAAAGCATGAACAGGGAAGGGGCAGACAGAGAAAGGGACAGATGATCCTAAGCAGATTCTGATGTGGATCCTGAGAAACTTAACAGAAGACCATGGGGGAGGGGAAGGGGGAAAAAAGTTACAAAGAGGGAAGGAGGGAAACCCTAAGAGACTCTTAAAAACTAAGAATAAACTGAGGGTTGATCGGGGGTGGGAGGGAAGGGAGGGTGGGTGATGGGCATTGAGGAGGGCACCTGTTGGGATGAGCACTGGGTGTTGTATGGAAACCAATTTGACAATAAATTTGATATTAAAGAAAAAAAAAGCAGATTCTGTACTAACAGCAGAGAGCCCAATGCAGGGCTAGAACTCACGAACTGTGAGATCATGATCTGAACCAAAGTCATACACTTAACTGACTGAGCCACCCAAGTGTTCCTGTTAATATTATTTTTTGTTAAAACTGGAATATTTAAATAACATAATGAGCTAATTCTGGAAATTAGATCCCCCATCCCCACTCAGGTTTGTTATTTTGCTGTTGTTGTTATTTCTACTTAGTGAATTTCCTGAACTAATACTTCTAAGTCTATATTTTTTGTTGTGTGTGGTAACTGAAATCTCTGCTTTGTTACCTTAGTGTTCAGGTAATGATTGAATAGAGATTCCTTTAAATTCTTTGAATGAATAAGTCCCCCAGCTTTTGCCAAAGAGCTGCGGTGTGTGTGTGTGTGTGTGTGTGTGTGTGTGTAGGTGTGTTTCCAAAGCTCCAGCAGGCAGGTTATAACTCTTCCTTAGCTGTCACTTCCATCTTGTGCAGAGCCTCAAGGTCAGCCAGAAGTGAGAGATAATAGCCTTCTCAGGTCTTTTGTGTTCGTAAACACAGCCCTAAATATGCATGTGGACTTCAAAATTCATAAGAACATATCAAAGTTTTTCACAGCCCACTATGGACCGCCAAGATATCTGCTTTTCCTTTAAGTTTTTGGTCAGTATGTTATTAGCTCCAACTGGCAATGCTATTTCAGGCAGTTCAATGTTAAACAATTGCTGTTGGTTGTTGTTTTACTCATGCCCTGGTGTTACTAGTGTTCAGCAGAAGGATCTCTGAGTTGAATCACATAAAACTAGCCCTAAGGCTTTTTAGCAAGCTGCCAGTTAGGTCAAAGAGAGACAGTTCTTTTGGGGATAGGGCTTTTAGAACATTGCAAACTGGTCTGATTTTCCAGGGCCTGCCAGGCTGTTTTTCACAGTTATTGGGGTTGCGAGGCTTGGGTTTTCAAGGCTGCTACAGAGCAGGGGAGAAAGGGTGAGATTAGGGCACTTGAAATGCTACAAAGCTCTGTTTGTACTAAGAATCCAACTCTATTTCTTGAATAAATGCTCCCCAGCTTGTTGCATAACTTTAGTTAATTTCCAGCATACTGAAAATGTTTACTTTGCCAATGTTCTCATTGTTTTTTATGGAAGAGTAGATTTTTGGAAGTCCTTTCTTTGCCATCCCATGAGTTAGCTTTCTAACTTGCAAATCCTATTATTACAAGTGGAAAAATGCTACCATCTCATGACACTAGCAAATTAATTTATATTTTCTAAATGCTTTTCTAGCCCTCATTGATATGAATGCATTCATACACTAAATCAAGATTTGCAGTCTGATTTCTTTTTTCTTGATACAAAGTCATAAACATTTTCTGTTTCTATACCTCTAATTTTGTGTTCTATACTATCAACATCTTGTAATTTAATGCTTCTTTAATTCTTAGATCGTTGGTCTTCAACTGATACTTTCCCTAAAAAAATCGGTGGTGTCTACTTTCATACATACGACATGTTTCTTTCTTCCTTTGGATCTTTTTATTTTGAAAATTTTCCAGGTAGCAGAATTAGCAGATCAAGAGGTTCTTACTTAATTTTTTAAAAGTACAACACACCGGGGTGCCTGGGTGGCTTAGCTGGTTAAGCATCTGACTCTTGGTTTCGGCTCAGGTCACGATCTCATGGTTTTGTGGGTGTCAGCCCACGATTCTGCTTGGGATTCTGTCTCCCTATCTCTCTGTCCTTGCCCCACTCATGCTGTCTCTGTGTCTCTCAAAATAAATAAATAAACTTGAAAAGAAAAAAAAAAGTACAACATACTTTTCAAGGCAGGACTGTGTTAATAGTTATTTATCATTTGTTTCCTCTCTTTGCTTTTGGCAGGTGTCTGCAGTGTAAACATCTCCCAAATCTCTTTATTTTATGAGGTTACAAGACCTGACAATCACAATTTCTTTGGTATACATTTCAAAAGACTTATACATCTTGTCTATTTGTACTTTTTATAACATTTCATGAAATAACTATTAGGATTAAGCTTATTGGAACATATTTGCTATTTAAACCAAAATGATCTTTATTAATGTAGCATTTATGTTAAAAGCTTCACTGGGTTGGGGGTGCCTGGGTGGCTCAATTGGTTGGGCATCCGACTCTTCATTTCATCTTGGGTCATGATCCCAAGGTCATGGGGATTGAGTCACATGTGGGCTCTGTGCTGAGTGTGGAGCCTGCTTAAGATTCTCCCCCCGCCTCCCTTCCTCCCTCCCTCTCCCCCTCTGCCCCTCTCTTCAGCTTGTATGCTCTCTAAGATTAAAAATAAAATAAAATAAAATAAAATAAAATAAAATAAAATAAAATAAAAGCTTCACTGGGTAATTTTAAATTTCCTTAACCCACTGCTTCTAAAAGTTTATTTTGGCTATTATTCAACTGGGAACTCTTGTTCAAGTACAGATTCTGAATCAGCAAGTCTAGAGTGGAGCCCAAGAGACTGTATTTCTAAATTCGATCAGCAATGGACCACACTGTGAATAACAAGACCTTAAGACACTCTTGTGCACTTATATTGTTGACCAGACCTGTAAGAGGATGAATTTAGTCAAGTTAGTTTTCTTAGTCCTCGTCAGATCTTATCTTTAAATCTTCCCCTTCCTGTGTTTGTGTGTTTATATTTAAAGTAATCTCTACATCCAAGGTGGAGCTTGAACTCATGACCTCAAGATCAAGGGTTGTATCCTGTACTGACTGAGGCAGTCAGGTACCCCAAAATCTTCACCTTCTTTGTGAAAACACAACAGGATCAGGTTCCAAATGGGGGACAGATTTAACACTAATTCCTGGTGCATCTCAAGGATCTGACAACCTCCTCCTTGTTAGCTTCTCACTCCTCTAAAGGCATCATCCTATCCTTTCTCCCATTTATCTACTCACCAGGAGCCTCCTTTAGAAACCATCCCTTAAAGTTGAGGGCTAGATAAAAACACCCTGACACTGTTCACTGTTTGTTAAATTATGTCAAGGATATATATTGTTCCGAAGAAAAATATATTTTTGTATTGCTACTTACTTTTTTCCCTGATTTTTAAATGTATAATTGAAACTAGGATTATAGCATATTCCCACGAGGTATAAGCTTCAGAACAGTAGGCAATGTTTCCAGTTGCCAAGACCTTATGCTATCCCTATCATCTTCCATTCTTTTTTTTAATTTTAATAAAAATGCAGACAGATGGCTATTTAGATTTAGTAAACGGATTAAAAACATACAGGACATTTATAAGGATGTGATTGTCAGTAGGATTTAGGATAATAGTTGATTTATTGTTTCATTTTTTAAGTATTGCATTAGAATTCTCTTTTTTAATGGAACTGAATCTTATTTGACTTAGATGAAAATAATTTCATGTTCAGTTAAAAAATTAACTGCTTTGTATAGCTTAGCAATATAAGCAGGCTTTGTAATATTAAGTAGGTCACTTATGTCCATATTTAAGCAAACCAGAAGGCTCTCATGACAACCATACTGGATAGTGCAGGTCTGAGAAGAGAAAGTCTTAAAAATATGGTACCCCAAAGATATAGTGGATGAGGTGTGGAATAGATAACACAAAATAAGTCTGTTAAAATATCCTGGGATGTATAGAAAATCTGTGGACTTTATCTTAGTGTAAGATGGCTTTAAACCGATCATCACCTGACATAACATAGCGGAAGCAAATAAGGCAAGTATCTTATTTACTACATTAAGGCTTCAGATTATTGCTCTAAATGATTAAGTACAATAACAAACAAATCCAAAGATAATTAGGTGAAAAATGTAAATAGATCTCAGCAGTGAGAAACAGCAAAAACAGTAATAGCAGCAACAGCAGAAACTACCCTTCAAAGACTTAACATTGGAATGATCACATTCAAACTGTAAAACTATTATGTCAAGTATATTTAAGGAAGAAACACACAGGCTCAGAGATAGTAGCTGAAAACAGGAAAGCAATCAAAATGATGAAATTATTAAAATGAATCAAAAACTTATAAGAATAAAAATAAATGGCAACAATAAAAAATTAAAAAAAAACTAAATCAGTTTAAAAAAATTTTTTTAACGTTTATTTATTTTTGAGACAGAGAGAGACAGAGCCTGAACAGGGGAGGGGCACAGAGAGAGTGAGACACAGAATCTGAAACAGGCTCCAGGCTCTGAGCTGTTAGCACAGAGCCCGACGCGGGACTCGAACTCACGGACCGTGAGATCATGACCTGAGCTGAAGTCGGACGCTTAACCAACCAAGCCGCCCAGGTGCCCCTACATCAGTTTAATAGTAGATTAGACATAGCTAAAGAGAAAACTAGTGAACTAGAATTTATGTCAAAATAAAATACTCAGAGTGTAGTTACGGAGAGACAAACAGCAAAGAAAAAAGAAAATACAGAAGAGCAGAGAATTGAAATGGAGGAAAAGGTGAGAAAAAATAACAGGTTTAATCACAATCCCAGAAGGAGAGAAAAGAGAATTAAAAGGGCAATATTTAAAATAATAGTTGTTGAGTTTTCTAGAACTGATGATAGACTTTAATTAAATTCAAGCAGCCAAAAAAACGTGAATCTAGATAAAGGAATTCTAGATGTGGATACATAATAAAGAAGCTGAAAGAAATAGAAAATCCTTAAAGCATTCAGACTGAAAATGACAGATAACTTTTAAAGGAGTATTAGACTAAGAGAGAAAGGGAAAATATATGCATGCAAAAAGAAGTGAGATCCTGAAGGTATAGAAAGCAATTGGTCTTCAAATGGAGGAATATGTACTCTGTTGTAACTAGAAGGAAAAACATGGTTTTGGTTGAAAACATGTCTACAGACTCATGGATGAGATGAGAGAATTCCCACCACTCACATATGAGCCAGAGTAGAAGACAATACTAGGATTTTAAGCCATAATGAGTGATATTAAAGAACAATTATAGCAATGTGCTACATTAGACCGTAGCTCTAGCTTGAGAAAAGCAGATCTGTGGACAGAAGATCTGCGAGATTCTTGCAGCAGAGTGGACCAGATGACTGAAGGCAGGAGGCTGGCTGAACTGGCAAATGACAAGCAGCACGCGTTTCAGAATATAGTCCATTTTTTCAGCGATTTCCACAAATCCGTAGGGGGGGGGGCGGAGCCTGGTAAAATATGCTACGTGCAATCAAAAGTTCTGAGGTTCCCAGCTAAACATTAAGTTCCTATATGATTTCAAAGCCTGGCGGAATCTGAGTTCTCTAGTTTACATATACAAGGAAATATCTACACAAGAACACAGGTGGTATTCTCTGCCACACTCACTCACTGATCTCAGACTCCTCTCTATGTGGACAGAGAGCTGCTCTATCACATTGTCTTGCCCGTGTCTGCAGGGAGGCAGAAAGTCCTACCATGTTTCTTTCCAGGTTCATCTTGAATATAAAGTTGTAGAGAAGCTCAAAGTACGTGGAAAAGCTCAAAGCCCATTCCCTGGGCATTATTTTATCGACTCTCATTTGTGAAATGGCAATAGTTAAGCACATTGGAATATTTGAATTAGTCTATTGATACAATCACTAGTTTAGTTTGAGAAAGAGAGTAAGTAATTTATGAGCCCGTGTTCCGGTTACAGTGTATAATGTATTTGAACAACTGGGCAAACATTTCTTAAATGAATAAAAAAGAGGTAAAGGGCAATTAATCACTGGAATGATGGTACATAAATGGCTCTAACAAAAGCAATCGTGGGGATTATTACATCCTAAGGGAACTGCCAAGTACTCACTCCTCTTAACTAGCCTCCAGCTGCTGAGGAAGTATCTTTGTGATGTATAAGGTAGCTCAAATCAGGACTAAATTGAGTGATTACAAATTCAACATCCCTCGAGGTAAAAATTATTTAAAAGAACAGTAACCAATTTTAACCAACAATAACAGGTTTTTTAGAAAAAATATTGTGATATTTAGATTTACAGAGCATTCGACTTAGACACATTTAGAATTGGTGTCTTCTTACAAGTTATAAAGTGGTAAGTTTGCTACTCTGCACAGAGTAGCACCTCAATAAGTGAACGCCAATTTCAGGGCTGAGTGGAGTTATTATTTCAGTGTTTTGCTTACTATTGTATTCCTAGCACTTAGGTCATGCCAGTCCACTTAGATATACCATAAATGTTTCTTGAATTAAATTGTTGCACTTAATTATAATAGTAATAGTCATATTACAATGTTCAAGGTCAAAGTTTAGAGCACAAAGTAAGGTTTTTCAAAGATCTTTACCTAAAATTGGAGTAAAGATGAATGCTGTACTCTACATTATTATGTGTGTCTATGTTATATTATTCTCGAATATACTCTATATATTACATAATTAAGTATACAGTATATAATTGAGTATATCAGAGAAGTATGGTTTGTCACTAAGTCTTTGTCTGGTCTTCCGTTTGCATAGACTTCTAAAACTTAAATTCTGCCAAGTGGTTAGATATGGAGGTTGACGTGTGTGTGTGTGTGTGTGTGTGTGTGTATTTAATGTATTGTTTACAATAAAAAGTATAACTGTTAGGTGGAACATTGTAACCTTTGAAAGGGGAATAAAATTATTTTCACATTGACTTTGGTGAGTATTGGATCTAAACTAGGACTTCGTTTTGATATTTTAACGGATAATTGTATCCAACCAAAGTATTTTGCCTCATCACTTCCCCTTAAAGGGTTGGTAATGACAAAACTTACATTTTGGGACTCCTCCTAGAACAGTTAGCAGGAGCACCGTATGTGATATCTTTTTTTAATTTTAAATACAGACCAAACCATTCACCTCTTCTTTTCTTGACCTGACTTTTTCTTTAACAAATTAATTTCATTGTTCAACTGTAGATAAGCTAATAATAGGACTAGAATGAAGTTCCATCCAGATTTCTTGTTTGAAATGTTGATGCTCCCAGAACTTCACAGACACTCATTTGATCTTCATGTAATGCTCTTTGTTCTATATATACTTTCCTTCCCATTAGGTACTTTTGACAAGATAAGGCATAATTACCCAAGCAGTCAAGGCAAGCTTTAAGTCTGGACTCATCATTTAATAGTTTTTGCTTCTAATTCAAGTTGCTCAATAAATGAAATGGATAGAGAGGTTGGTGAAATCAGGTTAGTAGCAATACCTTATATTCACACTACATGCTATATTTTATAAAGCGCGATTATAAATATTACCTCAATTTATTTATCATCCCAAATCTTCCTGATTTGGATTAGCCCAGTTTTGTATGTGCGTCAACAAGGCTTAGAGAGGTTAGGTCCTAGCTAGCAAATAAAAAATGTGGAGAAGCCCAGGGCTATGGGTGACAATTCTCTGCATATTATGATGAATGCTGGTTGGATAGTAATCAAGTTGAAAGAGAAGGTCTGTCACATGGAAATAGAATGCACCAATAAGTAGGTACTTAGAGGATTGCCAGAAGTTAGCAGCTCAGACAGTAAGTGAAAATGATATAACATAATATTGTGATAGGAATGTAATAGAGATAGAAACCAAGTGAGTCACTTTTGTAAAGATGGCTATTTTTGAAGCCACACAAAATGAAATTTAAAGTATTAAAGTAAGCTTAAGGATATAAGTTCTCAAAAACAATGCCATATATATTTGTTCTTTGACCCTTGGAATGTTCTTTATTTATTCAACTAAACTTAAATATTCTTTGATACTATAGCTGAAATAATACGCATTCAAATTTTGCCACCCTCTTGGTCAATTTTCTTGCTCATATTCTAAACATAATTTTCTTTTGACCTTTCGTTTATGAAATAAATATCTAGCATGAACTTTGGAATATGAGTTTGAGTTCAATACATATTCATCAAATATATGATACTTTTATTGACACTGTTATTTTTTGTTTGTTTGTTTTGCCATTCTCACAGGGCACACATCATAGAGTTTGTGAGCAAACATTATCATAGAATATTATTCAAGACATTGACAGGAAGATAAAAATATTTTAAGAATATTCAAGAGCATCTCATAGCTAAATATCATTGTTATAATTCAAATCTAACTTGTCCCAAATTCTCCATGAAAAAAGTAATCTTTACCTAATGTGTTAAAGGTAATAATAATCTCCCAAATAGGACATTAATATGTATGGTAGTTTTATGAATCTTTCATGATGTAAGATTTTCCTTTAAAATAATAATTCCTAATTTGAGTAAAAGTTTCATGTTTCTGTGAAACCTCTGGGGTAGAAATCCAATAAAAGAAAATGCATGCATCAGAGAGTTGCTGGATATTCTCTATTTCCCTTGATTCCAACTTTTACTCCTAGCATAAATACTATGAATAACTCAAAGGGTTAGTTTTTAATAGCATTTTTTTATATCTCAGAATATAATTGATCTAATACTAATAATTTTTTGGTTACCAGAGTCTATCAAGTATTGTTTTAATTTCACACCCTAAGTGATAGCAAAATGACCATTATAAAATGAATTTTAACAGAGGTAATTTGGCCAGGGACTCTTGTGGTTTGAATCCTGGTTCCACTGCATCATTACTTATTAGTGAACATAACCCTGGAAAAAATTCAGCTCCCCATCACAAAAATTCTATCTATATCTGTGTATGTGTATAGATACAGATTTAATTATATAGATGTATAGAGATATGAATGTATAAATACATGCATGTATATGTGTGTGCATGTATATATGTTTTGTGTATAGTGTAAAAAAAATGCCTGTTTTTCATAAGTTTGTTGTGAATAGTGAATGAGGTAACATATCTAATGCACCCACAACATTCTAAGCAATTAATAATTAGTTTTAAAAAAGCCATGATAATATCTAACCTTTATTGAATGCTTAATATGTGCTACACTGTGGAGATAGATTAATGAATAAGACAGCTAAAATAGATAAACTCAAGAAGTTTATAACCAGTAAGAAGTGAAGAAACAATAACCAGGTAAAATAGTAAATAAAGATGATTTAAATAAATCGTCCAAGGATGCTGTGGAAGATATCTAGTGGGAGAAGTGCTTTAGAGAATGGAAAGCTTTTCTAAAGAGAAACCATTTGACCAGAGGCCAAATGAAAGAAAAGTCAACTATATAAAGAGCTTGCGTGAAGATCATAATGTATTTAGCTAGCTTGAGGAAGAAAAAGCAGGCCCATTTAACCAGGTATTATAAGGAGAAATTGTTTATAGGATTAGATCTGAGGGGAAGGCAGGAGCCAAGGCACACACATTGTTGTAAATCATAATAAGGAAGTTTGGCTTTATTCTAGAATGTTCAAAAGCAACTGTTCTAGGTAGGAGAGGGGTCATGATCAGAATTTAAGGGTTTACTCTGGGTGCTGTGTGGAGAATGAACTGTAAGGATGTGGGAGTGGAAGCAGATTGGCCTGGAATTATTGTAAATTGGTCTGATAAATATATGATGGTTGTTTATATTAGGACAGTGCCAATTAAGATGAAATCCATCAAATGGATTCCAGGTATATTTTTAGCTCTTGAATCAACATGAATTGGTGATGAATTAGCTATGGGAGAGGAAGATTGAGAAAAAGACACAAAATAAGAATGGCTTCCATATTTGCAGCTTGAACCACTCATTAACTGATGGCCTCATTTCTTAAGATAAAAAAATAAGCAGAAGGCATTTAAAAAAATCAAGTTTATTAGCACTTACTGGATTTGAGATGTCAATTAAGCACTCTGAGATGTCAAGTAAATGTATGGAATTGAGGGAATGAGTCTGGACTAAATATTTAAGTTTGTGACTCATTAACATATAGATGATATTGAAAGTCACAGGACTAGATGGATTTATCTAGAGAGAATTTAAAAATGGATTTTCATTAATGATACAATACAATGTGCTATGGTTTCATAAAATATTTTACTCGTTTAATCTCATCTGCCTCCAGAATTTTGCTCACAGGATAGGGGGTGTTAGGGGAAAAAAAAATGTGTGAAATTTAGAAATGGTGCTGTTGCTGGTGGAACAAACACAAAGAATTGATTTGTCAAACAAGATTTATCAAAATTATAGATCTTACTATTAAACTTCATATAAATAATCAAGAAGCATAGGAAAAGATCCAGAGTATGGCTCATCAGCATCTTCCTCTGTGCATTGGACCTGCCTTCTGGCCCAGAGTAATAGATAAAGTCTCTGAGCCAGCTGTGCTGGTTATCTAACACAAAGGGGAGAATTTCAAGTTATGAAATAGATCCATTTTGTAACTGCAGAGTTATATAGCTCACATGGCATTCTCTAGGAGGCTTTCCTGGATAAACTCATAGATTTAGGCTTGTCCTGATAAAAGTCTTCCAACAGACAAGGGTTTTCCTCCTAGAATGTACCAGTGCTTTGATCCCTGGAGAGTCAATTAGCATATTTACATTGAGATTAGACAAAAATCATCTGGGATCTTTCTTTGCTGATAACATTTCCTCCCTAAGTCCAGTAAAGGGAGAGAAATGGACCACAGGCTAGCTGCTTAACTCCTTTCTTCCGGCTGGTATCATCAGAAAAAAGGCATGACCATGGGAAAAGAGCATACAGGTGAGATGGAAGGAAATGTTTTGGAGAGAGAGGACAAATAAGTAAAGGAATGAAGAGGGTGGAGTACTGGTTTTGTCATTCTTGTGAGAGCTGAGGTCTTGGAAAATTAGGACAGAAGCAGGATTAAAATGAAAAACAACCTCTTAGGAGCCTTTTATTAATGAGGGAGAATGACTAGCATGTTGGAAGACGGCAAAATTAAGAAGGCATAATGATGATGCACTTGAATGATATCAGCTTCAGAGGAGGAGAGATTTTTGATGGGGGAAAGAAGAAAATTTTGTTCGAAAGTGGTTGCGTCAGAATAAAGCATATGCATACTCCCATCTCCTGTCTTCTTGATGATTGGATGTCAGAGAAACAGGCGAACAATTAAGTCTTCTTTTAAGAGGGCTAGAGGAAAAGTGGTATCCTTGGGGATTTAATCTAAGGGGAAGAAGATTAAGAGGAACTTCATAAAAAAGGAAGAGATAAAGAAAAATTTGGGAGGACAGAGTATAGGGTCAGATTAGTGAACCAGAATCATGGGTTGAAATTCTTGGCTGTTCTCAATTGCCATGAGGGTACATGATACCACTGCATTTGGATGGGATTAGTCTGGGGACCCTCTTAAAACGTCAGTGATCCAATTCACCTTTTTCCCAAGTAGGGTCTCCAGGCAACTTTACTTCTATTTCTGCAGATTCACTACACAAAAGGTGAGTGAGGAGGTTAAAATGAAAGGAAATAGCTATTTAACATTTTATATGTTTCTTAAATGTATTTTTATAATGTTTACTTTAGTGTAAAATTGTATTTAAGGTTGATGAACCTGATGGAGAATATAGAGTTTTTAAGAATATTTCTTAAATGGAATTAGTGAATTAAAATTAACGCAAAATGGCGAACTAAATAAAAGATACCTGAAATTTGCATAAACCATCTTAGAAACTGGACTGTTCTGCAGCCTTAGGTTCCTCCTCCTCCTCCTCCTCCCATTTCTTCTTTATCTATATATGAACTAAACATTATATAATATTTTAAGAATACCTTGTTTAGAATATACTTTAGCTTGAAATGAAATTCTTTTTATTAAAAAAAATCTCCTATGAAAACATCAGAAGCTTAAAGCCATTCAAAGACAAATCTGGTTAATAAAATGCGAAATCAAGGTGAATAATATTGTTTTTAAGGGAAATATAATATGATCATAATATTTAAACTTTAAAAATACATGTTGAAGATAATTCCAAAAGTGGTAACTCCAAAGATATTTTAGGAGGTTATAATATTAAAACAAATGTTTGGCAAGTTAAGGATAATGTGTATTTAAATAGAACACCTCTGGAGCTTGTTAAAACAAATATAGACTATTAATTTACATTCATGGAATATAAATTATGTCTCCCAAGGGGCAGCTGGGTGGCTCAATCTGTTAAGTGCCTGGCTCTTGGTTTTGGCTCAGGTCATGATCTCATGGTTTCATGGGTTTGAGCCCCACGTCAGGCTCCGCACTGACAGGATGAGGCCTGCTTAGGATCCTCTGTATCCCTCACTCTGCCCTTCCCTTATTCACACTGTCTCTGTCTTTTTAAAAAAAATAAAATAAAATGAAAAAAATTATGCGCCCCCCATCATATTTTCTTACAATCCCAAATTGTAATCTGTTAAACTGCCAAACTATTCCCATAGAGCAGAGAATGGTCAGTTTGTTGCACTTCCATATATTTTGTTGGTAAGGATAAAAAAAGGCCAGATAGCTTTAGATTGTTTATTACTTGAGGCACAGAAGACAGCATATACTTCAAGTCCCATAGTGGTACCGTGAAGGTGGGTCAAGATAGCTACTTGCACATGGCAGATCTGTGTCACAGCTGAATAACCTTGAGACTAAGGAGATCTTGGTCTTGGTTAAGAGTTGATGGAAGATCTACCCCTCCTGCTTTCTACAAAGAGACATTATCTTTCATACTATGAAATGTTTCCAGGGGTGGAGACTTTAGATTTATTATCCTGTGATGTAAAGCAGTCTCGTCCCTGTTTTGGAGCAGTTTTGCACACATCCTTGAACAAAACTGTCAATGCCTTTTGTTCAGAAGAGCTGCAGAAATACCAGAATTCACTCCCAATACATGTATGATGAAAAAAAAATTAAGTGTTTATTTTATTTTTCAGAGAGAGACGAAGCATGAGCAGGGGAGGTGCAGAGAGGGGGGGGGGGACAGAGGATGTGAAGTAGTCTCTGAGCTGACAGCAGAGAGCTCGACGTGGGGCTCAAACTCACAAGCCTCGAGATCATGACCTGAGCTTAAGTTGGATGCTCAACTGACTGAGCCACCCAGGCACCACTGTATGATGAAAATGTTAAAGGAAGGTATAGTTGAAGCCTAAAAGAGTCTAGTATAGACTATCTCAAATTACTTCAAGTTTAAAAGCTCTTGTTTTCTAAAAACTATTTTCCAGTCCCCAATGAAAACAACAAATAAAATAGATGTCAAATATAAACACCAGAATTAATAAGAAGAATGCTATTGTTTTATATTATCATTGGGTATACAATAATTTTATTTTTCTAACATTGTCAGGAAATGACCCATATAAAAGAGTTTTCCAAATCATTAAAAATTAATGTTTCAAGAATACAATATTGCCAAACATTTCTTAAAATTTGTATGATTTTGGTTTGCTGATCTCTTACATTTAGGAAAGCTGGGGCTTGAAGTTCTCCCACAGTTTTAGGCCAGTTTACAAGCCCATGAACTTCTAAGTTATGAAAGTGAATGATAGACTATTTTAGTTTTAAGGGTAAGGCCTTTATACTTTCAATTTAGATTCTCAGAGAATTTTTCCTGTTATCCCCAGATTTGCCAGTGATTTTCAGAGGACTGAGTTGCCAATTCTATTACTCCTGGATAGTTTTTGACAGAAATCCTACTCCCTTATCATTTTGACATTAAGACTCATTAAGACTTCACTTAAAAGCTATAAGAAAACCAATGTACAACTCCTAGTGAATGTCTAGAAAGCATCCCAGAATGCAGCCAGTGAGCACTTGGGAGCTCAGAGATTAGTACAGAATTGCTAATTTGGGAAGGTAAGGTCTGCTGCAGGCCAATCTAAGCACTGCCACATTCCTAACAGATGTTTTCACCTAGCCTTTACTATGGTACACAATAGAAAATGGCACTCGAGAGACCCATGGCCACTTTTCAAAATAGCCTCTATCATCTTTTCTCCATTAAAGATATGTTGTAACAGATTTGGACATAAAAAGTGTAAGCAAGGAAATGAAAATCATCTATAATCTTATTACCTACACAGCACCACTGTTCACATTTCAGCTTCTTTTCCATGATGGCTTTCCCTCTTCCCTCTCCCCTCTGTATAAATATGTGTGGGTCTAACACTGGCGACATGAAACTCATCGTTTTGCATTCTGTCTCTTTTTTCATTTATATCACAACCCTTTTCTCATGTCAACATTTTCTAGTCATTTTCAATTCTTGAGTTTACCCTCCACTTCTGTGCTTGTAAATCCTTCCTTTTACTCATCATCCCTCTAACTCAAGTTGAATTGACTGCTTTCTTGTGTGCCCAGGGACTCCTGCCAACAGCTCCATCAGAACTGTATGCTTCCGTTTACTATTTTTTGTCTCTGCCATTGGATTGTATGCTTCTTGAAACCAAGAGCAATGTCTTTCACCTCCACATTTTACCTGAAGGACATAGAAACTCATTGAAAGTTTGTGGAGTTAATTGATAAACACAGTTTCAGGGTCAGTTCACATATTGCCTTTTTTGTGGTAATTATATCCATGGGAAAGTATTATCCCCCTTTTTGAGGCCTTTATATCACTTTGTTTTTCTTAGTTTTTTTCTTTATATATATATATTTTTTCCTCAGGAAAATGCAATCTTCTTGAAGGCAGAAGCAATGCTATGTCTAATGTCACCTCCCTCCAAGGGCCCTGTAAAGAACTTACAGAGGAAACTGTCATATATTTAAGTTGAATCAGAAAGATATATCTGATTATTATTTATATTATTATTGATTATATTTAATTTTGATATGTTTAATTTTAAATATCCTTATGAGAGGAGATTTTAAGAAGATTACTTGGTATGACATTTATATGTATTTACACAAAGTATTATTCCCTTGTATCTCATTTTGCAGTAGACAAGTCTATAAAATTTTTTGTGATTATGATGGCATGTACATTTATTTAAGACATTCTAAATGATTTCAATCAAAAGTCACTTTCCTAAAACTCTTTCATGGACAGCTGTTTGGTTTCTCTCTCTCTCGCTCTCTCTCTCTCTCCCTGTTCCTCTCTTGTCTGATTTTTCATAAAACGAGGGCATTTTTTTGGCCAGATTTTTAGAATTTATCTTCTGAAAGAGTGTAAGTTTATGCTAGGTTGTGTGATGTTCTCTCTTGTTCTACAAATGCACATTTTTGAAACTGTAATATAAATATTATGATTCATAAAAAGTGAAAAAAATATGGCACTATTATGACCTGCTGTGTTCATTTTTCTAAAAATAACTCATATTTATTACATTTTCTTATTGAAATTTTAATATGTGAGTAGTATAGTAATAAAACTGTTCCCTAAGTATGTAATGGGTGATATTATGTTGTTAACTATCTACTTTACATTATCGTTATACATAATTTTGACATTCATAAAGGTGATTGAATATTATAATAAAGTTTAAAGCAGCTATACCATTCTTCAGTTTTATTTCAGGTAACAGAATATTTTGTTCCAAGTATGTGGTAACCATAGTATTTGAATATCTAAGTCCTATATATGGTGTTCAAGCTGTCATGTTCCATTAGAAATATCCTTGGACTAAAAATTTAAAAAAAACTGAGGTTTTCAATCCAATTTCACTACTACACCAGAAATCACATGAATTTAAACAAGTTCTCATCACAAGTCCAGTTTCTTTTTCTGCAATATTCACTTCAAACACTCAATAAATATTTCCTGAGCACCTGCTCTATTCCAAACACTGAATGTCGGGTTGAAAGGCAGAAACTCTGAGACTAGTGGTGTCAAAGTAGAATTTTCAAGAAGTTAAATACATAACTTGCATATAAACATAAATTGAATAGATATCAAATCTTTAATTCACGAATTAATGATAGAACCAACAAGGATGATTCAAAGAGAGTTGGAAAGAATGAATACTGGAACAAGATGCCTAATTACATAGAAACGTAGTTAATGTCCTACAGGGCAATAAAACTGTTTTACTATAGTACAAGCATCATTTTGGTCTACCTAGCAATCAGATATTCTCTGGCTGGACCTGACAATGCTCCATGAAAAAAGAGAAAGAAAATAGACCAAACCCTCCATTTACAAGTTTTACATACTTAGCAGAGGGAAAGGGAGATCAGGAATTCAGTGAATAAACATGGTAAGTACTTTGACATAGGCAGGAGCAAGTTACTGTCAAATTACAGCAGAACAGCACCTATTGCAGACTGTGGGATGGGAGCAGAGACGTTTTCAAGGGAGATGCTAGGATGCTAAGAATATTTTTCCTGAGACGTGAAAAACAAAAAAAAAATCAGGCAGTGAAGATTCTTTCAGGAAGAGAAACAGGAAACAGAATAATAAGTGAGGACTGTTCTTTCAATTTTTGAATGACTATTGTGTGTAGCATATAAGACAAAGAACAGTAGGAAAGAATTAATCTGATAAATGAGCATATGCAGGGGTGGGAAGCTGATTTTTTTTTTGATAGAAAGATATATCTGACTCAGAAACTCTAGAGAAAATCAAATAGTCAAAAAACAAAGACACAACCTTAGTATCTGCAGGAATGATTCAAATACTTTGGGAAAGACAATCAATTGGGAACAATTTTTGACATCTTGACCATGAATTACCTGCCATTTTCAGAAAGTACTAGTCCTGGTACTATTTATTATTACCTTCTGTTGTCATAGTTTCCCTACAGCAACAGCTACTGCAGTTTGATGTTATGACTGTAGGTTCCAGAGGGATACTTATTCAATTATATCATTGTTCTCAGTGACAGACCCACACAATTTTATCATTTGATTTGCCTGTACATGGAAGGGAGGTGCTTAAGCCCACTTTGCAATTTCTTCTTCAGCCACAAACCTTGGAATCACCATTGCAACCATTAAATTTTTTTTTGATTATATTTGAATCACCACACTCTATTATTTTAAAATTCATAATGCTTTTTACGTCCTTTTTCTAAGATAGGAAAAAAAAAAGCATTGTTGAAATTCTTGCTATGCCAATTTTGGGCAGCTGAAACCTGACAATTAACAATGTACAGTTATTTTGCTTCAAATATTTCTCATTATCTTCTAACCTAGGTCTTTAGAAAACCAAAGAAAAAATAATTTTAAAAGGCGTATATTCACATTATTGAATAAAACTATATTCGTTTGTAATGGCAGCTTATATAAAACTGTGCATAATAATCTGTACATTTTATACAACAGAATTCTAAGGGGCCATTTTCTTTCTTTTTTTTTTAAAGTTTATTTATTTATTTTGAGAGAGAGAAAGAGACCACGCACGGGAGCATGAGCAGGGGAGGGCCAGAGAGAGACAGAGAGGGGGACAAATCCCAAGCAGGCTCCATACTGTCAGCACAGACCCCGACATGGGGCTCCATCTCACAAACCATGAGATCGTGACCTGAGCTGAAATCAAGAGTTGGATGCTTAACCAACTGAGCCACCCAGCATCCCCCTAAGAGACCATTTTCAAATCCATTTTGAGTGAAGATGTGATTTGAATCATTAATCTTGCTTACCTAGAAAACGATCTATTACATATCCTAGTTTATTTCTTACAAGGAAGAGAGAAGCAGCCCCTGATAGCTAGGAACTGCTCTCAAACCATCAGTTAAACCTTGGTCTTGGTAGCTCCTGACCTGGTGTCTTGGCACTCTCCTGTTGACCATAAATAATTTTATAGGACACCAATATCAGACAATACAACAGATGCCACCAACATATGTGACTATGATGGATGCAGACCAAAATAAGACCACTCCATATTAAAGTCTAAACAGATAAAAATGCAAATATTATCCAAAGCAGAAAAATGACCAAAATCCTCCTATGCTGGCTAACTTGAGTAAGCACTGCCTCTTTACTAATCATAGCTTTAGCCATTCTTCCCTTGTCCTAGATAAGATTCCTTAAGATGCCTGTAACAGACCAACTCTAAGATGGCCCAGTTGTCACACCTTCGTGTAATCCCTGTCCCTTGAATGTAAGCAGAGTCCCTGATTTGGTTTTAACTCGTAGAATATGGCTAAGATGATAAGATCTTAATTCAATGATTATATTACATAAGATTATAATTCTCATCTTGCCAGTGGACTTTATTGACTAGCTGTCCCTTGCTGACTTCAATGAAGTAAGGTGCCATATGGAGAAGCCCATGTAATGAGGAACTGAAGGTGGCCTCCAGCTGACAGCCAGCAAGGAGCCAAGGGTCTCAGTATGACGACTCATAAAACAACTGAATTCTGTCAACATGCACAGGAACATGGAAATGAATCCTTCCCCTAGTGAGCCTTGAGATGAGACCACAGCCCCGGGTAACACCTTGATTGCAGCCCTGTGAGAAGATCAAAAGAAGAGAATTCATCTCACCTATGTCTAGAGTCCTGACCCAAAGATCTGTGAAATAAATGTGTACTGTTTTAAGCTTCTAAGTCTGAAGTAATTTTTCATGCAGCAATAGATAGCTAAAGAAGTAGCCAATTCTAGAATTGCCCCCAATTCCTGACAACATCCAATCCACAAACAGTCCAAAGCTTCCTTCCAGCTGTCCCCAAATCACCTAATAAAAGCCCAAATTTAATGATGCATTTGTAACACTCTCTTTCTGAATCATATCCATGAATCCCCACGATGTGCATTGTTTGTTCCAGTGATTACTGCACCCCATCCCCCAATTTCATTCAACCTTAATTTGTTTGTAGTGGTTTTAGGCCACTGGACATTGACACTCGTTCCCTGTCTTTTAACACTGAGGTTAGTTCTGTTGAACTGTTGTATCTGTTGTTCTGTAGTATGTGTTGAACACTGTCCTCCAAAAAGACCAACAGAGGCCCTGATTGATCAAGCAAAATTAAGTGTATCACCCCTATTGCAGAACTTCACTTGGCAGTCTTAGTTGTATCTTAAAATGAAGAATTTAGGGGAGGATATTTGTAAGGTTTTAAGGCCTTGGCTAGATGATTTTAAAGTGGGCCCTGCAAGGTGAAGAACCGGTTGGGACTGAGGTGAGTTAACGGTAAAATTATTATGGATTGATTAGTTGATACAACAAAATAATGATCTTGAAATGAGCCTTGATGAACAAATATTTTGATGATTCAGCTATTTTAATTTATTCACTGTTATTTTTAGAAGCAAATATTTCCTGGATCAAATAGCTAAGTCATGTTTCCTTACTCTTGCTTATTTTTTTAACACAGGCATGTGAATATATGGGTTTGTCTCAATATTGCTTAGCACGGGGGCAGGGAAATGGACAGGTTTCAATTTTCATATCATTATATCATGGTCTTTGTTGCTACTTTTAGGTAGTGGACTGCTTAATAGCATAGTTTAGTTCAAATTTCACTTTCTGTTCTGTTGCCAAGAAGGATGGGCCTAAACCTAGTTATCCCATATTCAATTCTATTTACTTCATTTCCAGCTTCTCTCATTCTTTTTGCATCATAGGGAATCTATAAAAATGTAGCAGGACAATAAACAAAGGAAAACTTCTTAACATGTTCTTTTTTGGCAGGATCTTCGTCTCAGGCATGAGTTAGGAGTATACTCCAAACTGGGCATAGCATGCATGTTCTAGCTTGTTTGAGTAATGCTATTAAAAATCAGTCCTAGGGGCAGCATTTTAGAATTTTCCTGTTTAACAGACTCTCATGCTCTGTCCTAGGATTATACTTAAATTTTTCCAATAATGGGAATAATAACTTATTTGATAATGTGGGACCTTTCGTACTAATTAAAATCTCCTATTACATAATCCTAGGTAAGAATAAAAAATCTTTGGAAAGGCATTACCTTGTGGTAATATGTAAGATTTACATCTTTTTAATAGCAAATCCGTATGGTCTTAATTCAAGACAGGGGCTTTTTTTTTTTTTTTTTTTTTTATTCTTGCAGCTTTCAGTTTCACCAAGTTCCTAACTGCATCTCCTATGAATTTTTTCTATTCCATTTTCCGGCTAAGTAAAGAAAGGCAGTTTCTTCCCTTAGTCTTGCCAAGAAAGAAGTGCAAGTATATAAAGTATGAACTACATATGTATGTTACAGGTATAATACAAACTATCATAATGACTGGAGATGTAGATTGACCACTGATTTAAGGCACATCAAGTGTCAGGAACAGATATACAAGTCATGAATTTGAAGTAATTCATTCTTCTTTAATTCATGGAAGAAAATAACTTCCTATTTTTTTCCCTTCTGAATAAGGGCTAGGTACATTATAATAGGTACACAATAGTTGTTGATTGAATTTGAGTCTAATTAATTCAACAGATATGATACAGTTCCTTTTACATGCCAATTACTTTTCTAGGTGCTGGTAATCTATCAGTGAGAAAAAAAGATCTCGGTCTTGTGAAGCTCTCACACTCTAAAAGATGCAGCCAGACAGTAAATAATACATATAGCAGTTAAATTATTTGGTTTCATAGAAGGTGATAAGTACTATTATCAAAGAAAACCAGAGCCTAGGAGAAGTTAAAGTGGTTAAGAAAAAAAAAATTTTATTCAGAAACTATTGCAATAGGGGGAGAAAAAAAGAGGCCAGTACAGAGTTGTGTTCAATACTGAATACAACAAGGAAGGTGGGAATTTATAGCCAAGCTGTGGGGTAGAGGGGTCAGTGGATGGAAAATTACTAAGAGGAAACATAGGAGTAAAAGGGGATTTCTGGTTAAACCAAATTGATAGGATTCTTGATGAAGCCAGGCTAGGGCAATCAGATACCTAACCTGGGGGATGGTATGGGATGAAGAATTTGATCATACATGGAGGGTGATCAGTTATTGAGGGTAGAAGATTCTTGAGACACTGTCTTAGAAAGATTCTTGCTAAAAGTAGGCTCCTAAGGATAAGACCCAAGGAGATAGGGCCTAATTGAAAAGGAGCTCACTGGACCTTGTCTAGAGGTTGGTGAAGAAGGGAATCCTAGTTACTATGTTAAAAGCAAAAAGTAGAGAAAGGTGAGAGAAATGAAGAACGGTGGCAAAGGTGTTGCTGTATTAGAATTGTCAGGCTTCGGTGAGAAGGTAGAAGGTGCCAAACCACTTCTCAGAGGAGAACTTTTCTATAGGAAGAAATAGCCAGAACAAAGGTTCCAGAAGAGTGTTCTTAGCATGTTAGAGAACGACAAAGCCAGTGTGGTCAGAGAAGACCAGATGGAGTCAGAAAAGAGATTTCTGGGGTGGCTGGGTAGCTCAGTTGGCTAAGTGTCTGACTCTTGATTTCAGCTCAGGTCATGATCCCAGGATCATGAGATCGAGCCCCATGTCAGGCTGTATCCTAAGTGTGAAACTTTCTTAAAATTCCTCTCTCCCTCTCTGCTCCTCCCCTGCTCATACTCAGTCTAGAAAGAGAGAGAGAGAGAGAGAGAGAAAGAAAGAAAGAAAGAAAGAAAGAAAGAAAGAAAGAAGAAAAGCAATTTCTTTACTTGTTTCATTCCAGAGTTAACTAAGACTTATTAGATCAAATTTCTCTTTTTCAAAAATCACTTCCATGAATACCAATAGCGAAAGAAATATGGGAAATATTTTGATTGTTTATTACTCCCCATAATAATGTTAGTGGTAAATGGCATTTAATATTACGTGTATTATTTCATGATAAACGGATCTCATTCAGATAAAAGACAAATGGACAAGACCCAACTATATATAGTTTACAAGAGACTTAGTTCAGCTTGAAGGACACATGCAGACAAAGTGAAGAATAGAAAAGGTATTCATGCAAATGGAAACCAAAAGAAATCTGAGGTAGTATACTTATGTAAGACAAAAAAGACTTAAGACAAAGACTCTAGTAAGAAACAAAGAAGGTCGCTATACGATGATAAAGGGGTCAGTACAATAAGAGGATATAGCATTTATAAATATTTGTAACCCAACTCAGGAGAATCTAAATATATAAAACAAGTATTAACAAAATGAAAAAGAGTAAATATACAGCAAAACAATATTAGTAAAGGACCCCATGTTCATCAATTGATGGATCATACACACAGAAAATAAGAAATTTTTGCACTTAAATGAAATGTCAGACCAGAGTTATTTAACATATTTACAGAGCACTGCATCTAAAAGCAACAAAATATTTATCTCATGTACACATGGAACATTCTCCAGGAGAAATCATATGTTAGACCACAAAGAAAAGTCTTAAAAAATTAAAAAAGATTGAAGTGATATGAAGCATCTTTTTCAACCACAATGGTATAAAACTAGAAGTCAATTACAGGAAAAACACGGAAAATTCATAAATATGTGGGAATTAAACAACATGCTACTGAACAACCAATGGGTCAGTGAATAAAAAAGAGAAATAAAAAACATCTCAACACAAATAAAAAAAGAAATACAAAATACCAAAATTTATTGGAAGCAACAAAGCAGTTCTGAGGGGAGAGTTCAGAACACTAAATATCTACATTAAGAAAAAAGAAAATCTAAAATAAACAACTTAATACTACACTTCAAGGAACAACAACAAAAAAGAAGTCCATGTTACACAAAACTAGAATGAATAACCCTAAAATTTGAGTGTAACCACAAAAGACCCTGAATAACCAAAGCAACCCTGAGAAATAAGAACAAAGCAGGAGGTATCACAATCCCAGATTTTAAGGTATACCACAAAGCTATAGGAATCAAAACAGTATGGTACCAGCACAAAAATAGACACATGTATCAGTGGAACATAATAGAGAGCCCAGAAATAAACCCATGCCCTTATAACCAATTAATCTACCACAAAGGAGGCAAGAATATACAATGGGGAAAAGACAGTCTTTGTAATAAATGGTGCTGGGAAACTTTTACACATAAAAGAATAAAACTGGGCCACTTTCTAGCACCATACACAAAAATAAACTCAATTTGGATTAAATACGTACATGTGAGACCTGAAACCATAAAAATCCTAGAAAAGAACATAGGCAGTAGTTGCTCTGACGTTGATGTAGCATCATTTTTCTAGTTCTATCTCTTCAGGCAAGGAAAAGCAAAGCAAAAATAAACTATTGGGACTACACCAAAATAAAAACCTTTTACACAATGAAGGAAACCAGCAACAAAACAAAAAGAAAAGCTAGTAAATGGGAGAAGATATTTGCAAATGATATATTTGATAAGGGAATCATATCCAAAATATGTAAAGAACTTATACAAGTCAACACCAAAAACAAAGCAAAACAAAACAGTATGATTAAAACATGGCTGGAGCGCCTGAATAGACATTTTCCACAGAAGACATATAGGTAGCCAACATACACATGAAAAGATACTCAGCATCACTAATCATCAGGGAAATTCAAATTAAAACCACAACTTGGAATCACCTTACATCGTTTTGCATGGCTAAATTCAAAAAGACAAGAAAAAACAAGAGTTGGCAAGGATGTAGAGAAAAGGGAATTTTTGTGCACGGTGGATGGAAATGTAAACTGGTACAGTAACTGTAGGAAAGAGCATGGACAGTCCTCAAAAAATTAAAAAGAGAAATACTATATTATCCAATAATTCCATCATAGAGTGTTTGCCCAAAGAAAACAAAAACACTAATTTGAAAAGATATGTGCACCCCTATGTCTATTACAGTATTATTTACAATAGCCAAGATATGGGAGCAACCTAAGTGCCTATCAATAAACAAATGGCACACCATGGAACAGAAAAAGCATATGTAGAAACAAACAAAAAACAGAATCACATCTATAATTAGAACAAACTGATGATTACAGAGGAGAAGAAAGTGGGGGGCTGGGAAAAATGGGTGAAAAGGGGAGAGATAAAGGCGTCCAATTATGGAATGAGTCAGTCACAAGAAGAAAGGCACAGCATAGGGAATACGGTCAATGATATTGTAATAGTGATGGAACCGGACAGGTGGTAGCTACATTTGTGGTGAACATAGAGTAATGTACAAATTTGTCAAATCACTAAGCTGTACATCTGAAACCGTTGTAATATTGTGTGTTAATTATACTCAAATTTAAAAAAAATGAAAAAATGAAAAAAAGAAACAAAAAAGAAACAACCTACCATCAGTAGAGGCAGGAAATAACAAAGTCAGAGTGGAAATAAATGAAGTACAGACTAAAAAGAAAATGGAAAAGATAAATGAAACTAAGAGCTCGTTATCTGAAAAGATAAATGAAATAGACAAATCTTTAGTCAGTCTCACCCTGGAAAGAAGAGAGAAGATTCAAATAAAACAAAAAATGAAAGCAATGTTACAACTGGTACCACAGAATTACAAAGGATCACGGGACCACAATGAACAATCATACACCAACAAATTGGACAATCTAAAAAAAAAAAAAAATGAATTGCTAGATACATGCAACCTACCAGGACTGAATCATGAATTAAAAAGAAAATCTGAATAGACCACTTACTAGTAAGAAAATTGGATCAGTAATAAAAAATCTCCTAACAAACATAAGTCTATAACCAAATGGCTTTCCTGGTGAATTCTATTAAACATTTAAAGAATTAACACCAATCCTTCTCAAAATCTCGCAAAAAATAGAAGCGGGTGGAATACTTCCAAATTCAACCTACAAGGCCAGCATTACCCTGGTACCAAAACCAGCCAAGGAATCTACAGAAGAAAATCACAGGCCAATATCCCTGATGAACATAGATGCAAAAATTCTCAACAAAATATCAGCCAACTCATACATAAAAAGGATCATACACCACAATCAAGTGGGACTCTTTCCAGGGATGTAAGTATGGTTTGATGTCCACAAATCCGTCAATGTGACATACCACATTAATAAAATCAAGGTTAAAATTATATCATCATCTCAATACAGAAAACACATTTAACAAAATTTAACATCCATTCATAAAAACCCTCAACAAAATGAGTATAGAGGTAACATACCTCAACATAATAAAGGTCATTTAGGACAAGCCCACAGCTAATAGTACACCCAGCAGTGAAACCTAAAGCTTCTTCTTTAAGATCTGAAACAAGACAAGGGTGCCTACACTTGCCACTTTTATTCACCATAGTGCTGGAAGTTTTAACCAGAGCAGTTAGGCAAGAAGACGAAATAAAAGACATCCAAATCAGAAAGGAAGAAGTCAAATGGCCTCTATGTGAAGATGACATGACATTATGTATAGAAAACCCTAGAGTCCTTTAAAAAACTGTTATATCTAATAAATTAATTCATTAAAGTTTCAGGATACAAAATCAATACACAAAAATCAGTTGAAATTCAATATACTAATAGCAAACTATCCAACAGAGAAATTAAGAAAATCCCTTTTGTAACTGCATCAAAAAGAATAAAATACTAAGGAACAAATTTAACCAATAGGTGAAACACAAGTGCACTGAGGGCTTCTCTGTCTCCCTCTTTCTCTGCCCTGCCCTTCCTCTCACTGTCTCTGTCTCTCTCAGGATAAGTAAACTTTAAAAAAAACTAAAAAAAAAACAAAACCAAAAAACCTGATTTAAAAATGGGCGGAGAATCTCAATAGACATTTTTCAAAGAAGACATAAAGATGGTCAACAGGTACATGAAAAAGAGCTCAACAGCATTAATCATCAGGGAAATACAAATCAAAGCAACAATGAGATATCATCTCACACTTTTTAGAATGGCTATTATAGAAAGATAAAAGAAATAAAAAGTGTTCATGAGAATATAGAAAGAAAAAAACAAATATGTGCACCACTGGTGGAACTGGTGGGGTACTAGAGAAAACAGTATAGAAATTCCTCAAAAAATGAAAAATACAACTACCATAGATCCAGCAATTCCATTTCTGGGTATTTACTGGAAGGAAACAAAGCCCTATCTCAAAAAGATATCTGCACCTCCATGTTCACTGCAGCATTATTTACAATAGCTAAGACATGGAAACAACCTAAATGCCCATCAATAGATGAATAGATAAAGAAAATGTAGTATATATACAACAGTGGAATATTATTCATCCATAAACGAAAGAAATCCTGCCATGTGGGAGGGTTTGGGGGGCATTATACTGAGTGAAATAAGTCAGACAGAGCAAGACAGTACTATGTGATGTCACTTATATGTGGAATCTTAAAAAAAGAAGGCATAGATACAGAGAACACATTGGTGGTTAGTAGAGGCAGAGGTTGGGTGTGTGCAAAATAAACAAAAAT
Organism: Lynx canadensis; assembly: GCF_007474595.2. NCBI lineage: Eukaryota > Metazoa > Chordata > Mammalia > Carnivora > Felidae > Lynx > Lynx canadensis. Next base: position 86,445,879 of record NC_044304.2, read on the forward strand.
GGTCAAAAGGTACAAATGTCCGGTTATAAAATAAGTCCTAGGGAAATAATGCACAATGTGGTGACTATAGTTAATACTATATTGTACACTTAAAAGTTTCTAGGAGAGTAGACCTTAAAAGTTCTTATCTCAGGGGAAAAAAAAACTACTATGTGTTGTAATGGGTGGACGTTAACTAAATTCATTATGTGATCTTATTTACTTATGTTTGTATTTATTCATATAAAATCATTGTGCTGTACACCTAAAATTAATGCAATGATGCATGTCATTTTTGTCTCAATGTAAAAAAATTAGTGTTCCACATAGGTCCAAAATGGCCAGATCTTTATATTCCTACCTTGCTCAGTCAATAGAAGTGGGTTGCTCTCACCTCCATATGGGTGGTTCTCTGCAGCCGAGGCAGAAGGAGCTGATAGCTGGACACTGTCTGTGCATCAGATCTGGAAAGTACACCCACATGTCTACCACAGGAACTAATACAAATGTTTCAGGTTAGGGCAATTATGAATAAAGTTGCTACCAGTAGAGTAAAAAATAAATAAATGGAAACATTAATTTTTAAAAATCAAATTTTGGAATATAAATAGACAAACTTCCAAGTTCTAAAAGTAAAGTCAAGGCAATGAAAAATACAAAGACCTCCTATCCTACGATTGCTCAGATTATAGAATTTCTATTTCTTTGGCTACGAACAGATTTAGGTTAAGTTTCTCTAGTGATTAGTGACATCTAGTGGCACTTCTTGGTATAGCAAGCAATAATTTTAAAACCTGTTTTCTCCGTTTTATCAAGAAATACCAGTTGTTAAATTTGTTTGAAAAGAACAGATATTATAGGTGCACTAGAAATACTGAAATACTAAATAAACCATTTAAAATATGTTAAAATAGTGACATAGGAAACAACCAAATGTAATGAGTGAGGCGCTACCTAACAGTCTCCACATTAATAGCTCAGATGTTCGAAACTAGACATTAGATGCAGATTTTGAGAATTAAGTCCTTGTCTTTTTATCAGAGATTATCAGACTCAAAGAATCAAAGGCACTTCTCAAACCACAAAGAAATTACAAGCGCCAATCATTCCAGTGTGGGACCAGATGATATTACTGCTCGCTTGAAGGTAGAAATGAGTTTTTTGTTTTTGTTTTTGTTTTTGTTTTGTTTTGTTTTCATTTTTATGTTAGCTAACATACAGTGGATAGAGTATGCTTTTGGTTTTGGGGGTAGATTCCTGTGATTCATGGCTTACATACAACACCTGGTGCCATCCCAACAAGTGCCCTCCTCAGTGCCCATAATGCATCCCCCCCTCCTCTGCCTCCCATCAACCCTCAGTTTGTTCTCCGTATTCAAGAGCCTTTTTTGGTTTGCTCTCTCTCTGTTTGAAACCGTTTTTCCCCACTTCCCTTCCCCTGTGGTCCTCTAAGTTTCTCAAGTTTCACCTATGAGCGAAAACATAAGATATCTATCTTTCTCCGACTGACTTACTTCACTTAGCATATTACCCTCCAGTTCTATCTACATTGTTGCAAATGGCAGGATTTCATTCTTTCAAAATGAGAATGTTGTAAGAACATTTAGTCCAATCACGTAAAATAACCAATTCACTCATAGCCTGCTTTACAACTCTTAAGCTCTAAATCTTGATGGTTGGTTCACTTCACTGGCCCCTCAAACTTGTTGACCCAATTTTTGGTGTCATTGTTCTATTGAAAGTTCACTTTTTAATTTAATCTGTTACCTTGAGGCTGAGGTTTATTTCCAAATGTATTTACTTGTTGATTGATTGATTGACTCAATAATCTATGCTTTGGAAACAGCGCTGCCAGGCCCCCGGAAAGGTTCCGGAGAAGAACTAATCTGGGAATCATGAGCCCTGCTCTGTCACTGTCCCTATGAATACAGGTCACACTTAAGTGCAGGTTTCAATTGTCTTATCATAAAATGAGGCAAATAGAGGTGCCTGGGTGGGTGGCTTAGTCGGTTAAGCCCCTGACTTTCCGTTTCAGCTCAGGTCATGATCTCACAGTCTTAAGAGTTTAAGCCCCCCCTGGAGCTCTGCCCTGACAGTACGGAGCCTGCTTGGGATTCTCTTTCTCTCTCTCTCCTCTCTCTGCCCCTCCCCTACTCATGCTGTCTCTGTATCTCTCAAAATAAATAAATAAACTTAAAAAAAATGAGGCAAGAAATTTATTGGTCCTTATAATTATGCTGTTACTATACCATGGCCTTATAATAAGTACATTATTACTACAATGCTGTATCATATTATTAATATTATTTCCTACTCAATCACATACTTCAATCTTGGAAATTACAAAGGTAATATGGCATTTTTCTCTGGGAACTTTAATCCAGTTAGAAGCCTTAAGGATTATCACAGAGATAGGAAACCTAAGATAGAAAGGAATTTTTAACTGTTCTACAAAATTGACAAAAATGAAAATACTGATATATGTTATTTAAGAGAAGTCTAAATACATACAGCACTATCAACATTTTAGACCTATGGAACAATATTCTGCTCGCTGTTGTCACTGGATTTTTAACACTTTGTTTTTTGTTCAGTTTTCAACTTCACGAGTGTAAAATTAGGGAAGTAAATTATGATACTCATTTTAAAGAGATGGGATTGGTTGTTTTAGAAGAAGTTTTACTAACTCACTATTGCTATACAATATTTGAATTGCTAATAGTTTACATGCATCACTCAAATACAAATTAGATACGTGAAATCAGTAAAACACTTTATATTTGTTTTTATTACATGGTGTAGCATAAATTTCACTGGGATATTTTTGTGAGACAGCACAAAACACCTTTTCTACGTATCATTTTCTACAGTGAAAATGCCAAAGCATCACACTTTTTTTCAATGTACTGCTCACCTACATCTTCAAAATTAGGGGGTAGATGTATTACTGAAGAGCCAGAATAAATATTATTTGATTTTATAATCTTGATTTTTAAATATCAAGGTAAAAGATAGAGTTTCAAAATAGGTGATTTCAAACATCATTGTAGGTAGAGCAGTTCAACTTAAAGACATCAACCAATAGTTTTTTAACTTCTTTGGTGATAAGAATCATAAGGGACATTTGCTCAAAATACAGTTTGATATGTCCCCTTCCCTGATCTGCTGAATTGAAATCTTCAGATATAATCATACTTAAGTAATGATAGGGCAGTGAGCATTGAATCACTTCATGTGAAATGTCTGGCACAGTGTAGGGCATAATATAACCCCTAAAAAGTATTAGCTGTGGTTATTGCTTACCATCATTATCATTATTACAATTATTTTAATCTTATAATTGATATCATCATTTAGGAAAAATATATTCACACTAGAAAATTTGTGTAGCTTTTAAAGCCCTAGAAAAATTCAACTGGGAAACAAAAATAAGTCGTACTCATGTTTTCATATTTATTTTTTATAAATCTTGAAATAAAAATATTTTGGAAGTTTGTTTTTTGTTTTGTTTTGTTTTTTTTGGGGGGGGGAGTTTTTTGGTTTTTACTTCAAAGAGTTATACCACCATCTTGTGGCAAAATGACTACAGAGCAAAGACCATAAATTACCAGCTTGTTCCACAGTTATGAAATATTTAAAAATTATGTAAATGAGAGCAAACAAATGAAGTTCTGCAAATATTGGTCAATAGGTGTGAATGAATGAATGGAAAAATAAACAATTAGATTCCTAAGGAGAGAAATAAAATTTAGAAATCTAATTCTACGTTGAGAATTGAAATCTTTCAGAGGCAAGAAGTTGGCAGGTTCCTGTCTTGACAAGTGCACAAGCCACTCCAGGGCCTGTAAAGAGCCCAGTGACCAGCTGCCTTGTGAGCTTTGAAAAGTCTGTCCTGTCTGGGCATCAAGGGTCCCGGTGAGAGAGAACGCAGCTAAGGTAGGACCCTGGACAAATGTGTAAGCCAATGGACGCTCACCGTAACAAATCTGTACATGTAGACATCACATACAGAAAATGCACATTCCTGAAATTATTTTGTGAGTGTCTTTTTCAAATCCCCTTAGAAAAATACTTAAGATGAAGTTTACATCAAATCTCAGCTTTCTACTTCCCCTCTCAGAACATCTTGATATTCAAAATGGTGGGATAATTGGCTTCGAATGTCGGCACAACTTTCTTGAAAGTTTTATATTATTTCAATTTCATTCAAAATGAATAGCCAAAAATGAAACATTTATCTAATTTACCACCTTATGTGAAATACTTTGATTTTCATTATTCTTGTGATAGCTTTCATTGACTCAAATATAGGTTTTACAATTTACCGACATCTTTCCAACCAGATGAAAACTAATTTTTAAAGCAATTTGGCACAAAATAATTAAGGGCTTGTAAGCTCCTTAGTGTTTTCCTATTTTTCTTTTAATGAAACTTCTTTGAAGCCACCTTGACATTTCCTATTTAATTCTCACTCACCAGTGTCCAATTATCACTCTATTAACGTATACACCAATAGCGGCTTTCTTAATTTACTTTACCACACCAAAAATTAGCAGGAGATTACTCATGAATGTGGGGGGGGGGGGAGGCGAACATTTCCTATTATAGAGTTCCCTGAATTTAGAGAACCATGAAAATCCACAAACTAACATAATTTGAAAAAAATGTCCCCTCCCCCCTTTTTTAAGCATCCTTAAAAATGGGAAGAGACAAAGATGAAAACTGAAAAGACCATCAAAGACTCCTGGCTATCGTGTGTGGTAATGTAATGATCCAAGTCTTCAACAGAGTGTATTTATTACTCAGTGGTTATTAAAAACTTTCTAGATGCAATGCACGAGGCATCCGTGTATACCGATTAAGCTAGACCTGAGAAATGTGGTTGTCAAAGAGCTTCTTGGATAAGGACAAGACAAAAACACCATGGGAACAATTCAAGGCATAATAGCAGCAGCTAGCAGATTTCAAAGATGGGAGAGCTTAGTTCTGAGTGCACCACCCCAGGGCTACTCATGCTTTCTCTCCTGGCCAGTTACTACTTAACACAGTAGGACTATTCTCACCTTCTAGAAACTTGCCCTCTGTTGGCTGCTGCTGACGACCAGTTGCTGATGCAGGAAGACAACTTTTTCTTCTACCCATCTACGTTTTTGGCCAAGGCCCCTGTAACAAAAGACAGGTTAACCAGAAAAAAAAAAAAAAAAAAGCTTACACGTTTTTATTATGAGTTTCACGTGACACAGGAGGCTTATAAGGAAGTGAAGATCCACACAAGTGTTGAAACCTGAGTGTTTTTATGCTAAGCTTGATGAAGAGTGGAAAGTTGTGGGACACAAATGGGTATGAGCTTAGTGAGGTAAATTGGGAGAATAAGCAAGGCTTGTTCTTCCCCATTCCTTTCAGAGTCATGGAGAAAGGGATGTGCCTTTCCTCCAGGTACAGGGAGGGCACCCGTCTCATGAGGGTTTTATGCCCTGAGTCCCGGGAAAGTCATAGAGTCCTTTGTGCATATGCTGTATCTCAAATTTCTTCAGAATAAATATTCAGTATGCTAACAGTGTCATCTTTTGGAGTAGTGTGTCCTGAACAGTGTCAATGTTTAAGACCCGTAGCCTCTATTTTAGGGGACCACAATTAGATTCATCATAAAACAGTACTCACTTGGTGGCTTCGGATTCCAAGAGTAAATTGTTCTGCAGACTTCTTCGGAGACACGGAAAGCGTGATATTTGAAATGAGATAAAAAGGGTGATTATTAGATGGGCAAAAAGAAAAGCCCACACACATGGCCCTGGGACAACAGGGAAATAAAGGTGTTTTGAGAAACCGTGAAGTCAGCATGGCTGCAGCAGAGAAAAAGAAGAGTAAACCAAGAGGCCGAGCAGGGGCTGAATCACACCGCCTTTGTTGATTCTGTCCTAAAAGCAATGGAAAACCGTTGAAACTTAAAGCTGGTGATGAATTGATGAGGTTTCTCTTCCAAATGAAAGTTTCCTTCAGACAGTTCCTCACTGCCAAGTGCCATGACTTGTAACTCATGTCCAGGACATCTGCTTCCAGAGTCCATTTATCAGGTGTGGGCACATGACTAACGTCAGCAGACCCACAAGTGGCAGGTGACTAATGAACTCGGGCCAGTCTGATTTGCTAGGCCAAACTGATCCCTTTCTCAGGAATTTCAGCTAATACAGATAAAATTCCAGTTATTAGAAGCTATCATATAGCTGAGAATCTGTCCAGAGAAGCCATGATTAGTTGGTAACATTCCTAAAAGTAGGATTGATTTTGACTTGGAAGTAAAATCAGGTACCTCTGTAATTATTGAGTCATTTGTAAGGGGCCTCTTATATATACCAACACATGTGCTACCTTTTTATTCAATATCTGAAACCAAGATTTTTGTCTGTTTCTAAAAAGGCAAAAATGTATAATATGAATTTATTTATTTCTACTTAATGAAGTTTTCACTCTTATTTTTTCTTCCCCCAACCCACAAGCTTCCTGCTGTATTAGATAAAAATGAATTTCATGACACAGTGAAGGATTTATGTGTGTGTGTGTGTGTGTGTGTGTATGTGTGTGTGTGTGTTGTCTATATACATATGCATCTCACTGTCACTTTCCAGGAAAACTTTTTTTTTTTTTTAAGGAGAGAAAACTGGGAGAAGATCTAATTGCTTAAATATAATAAGAGGTTTGTTAAATAAAGAAAGGAGATTTTGGGGTTGAATTAGTGATGAGTATATCTAAATTAGTTAAATGTAATAGATAAATAATAGCTCAAAGTGAAATAAAATGTTGTCCAAGAAATAAAAAGTAATCATAATATACTAGATTTATTCCGAAAAACCAAAACCAAAATTTCACTCTTACTAAGTTGAAAGGATGTGTGTGTATGTGTGTATGTGTGTAATGGGAATGGAGAGGGGATAGGAAAAAGATATAAATCCTCATCTTCCAAAAAGGGAAGTCAACAGATAATTTCAAAGAGAAAATACACAAAGTATAAACACTTATAAATGTGTTATATGCAGATACAAAGGTAGATACCAAAATATCAAATTGAAAAATTCAAAGGGGTTGCCCTTGGAAGCAAGAAGTAGAATGGCAGAGAGTAAAGTGCCTAATAGAGCCATTTGATAGTTTAAGCATTGTGTCAGAATTTCCATAATTAAATGAACACCAATGATGAGAGGAAAGAAAAAAAGGAATGAAAAATAAAAGAATCTAGAAGCATATCACAAAAAGAGAAGACATGTCTTTCCATATGGTTTGAATTTGTAACAACTAAGGTATATCATAATTATAATAAAAGACTTATTTTAAAAACTAGATATCTACAAAAATTAAAAATTCACTAACACACTGGTCCAGCCAGCCCATTCTATAGTGAAGATTTTAGTATTAACAGCAGCTTTTGGATGGATTTAAGGAAAGAGACAAACCTTTTTGTTCCTTTAGTTTTATCACTATGGGGTTATATTTACATTCCTTTTAAATATTTTAAATGTATAGACACTTTACCCCACCAATGTAAATATTATTTTTCTCTCTTCCCTGTTCTGGTGACAGTAATATGTTCTTCAACTATTACAGAGACTTGAATATTTCAAGAAGTATTTTTACTTAATTACCTGATTCTGCTCATGAGGCTTCTTTTAAAAATCATATTAGTATTTTAAAATCTAAAAAAAGTAGGTGTAGAGGGAACATACTTCAACATAATGAAGGCCATGTATTACAAACCCACAGCTAGCATCATACCTGGTGAAAAATGGAGAGCTTTTCCTCTAAGATCAGGAATAAGACAAGGATGTCCACTCTCATCACTTTATTCAGCATAGTACTGGAAGTCCTGTCCACAGCAATTACACAAGAAAAAGAAGTAAAAGGCAACCAAATTGGTAAGGAAGAAGCAAAGCTTTCACTATTTGCAGATGGCATTTTACTTTCAATAAAAAACCATAAAGATTCCACCAAAAAACATGAAAACCAAAAACCAAAAACCAGAACCGATAAAATGAATTGAATAAAGTTGCAGGGTACAAAATTAATACACAGACATATGTTGCATTTCTATACACTAATATGAATAAGCAGAAAGAGAAATTAAGAAAATAACTCCATATACAATTGCTCCAAAAATAATACAATACCTAGGAATAAACTTATCCAAAAAGTGAAAGACCTATATTCCAAAAACTATAAAACACTGATCAAATAAATTGACAATGACATAAACAAATGGAAAGGTATTTCATGCTCATGGATTAGTATTGGTAAAATGTTCATACTGCCCATAGCAATCTATAGATTTAAAGCAATCCCTATTAAAATATCAACAACATTTTTCATACAACTAGAACAAATAATCCTGAAATTTGTATGGAACTACGAAAGACCCTGAATAGCCAAAGCAACCTTGAGAAACAAGAACAAAGCTGTAGGTATCACAATCCTACTTTTCAAGATATACCACAAAGCTGTAGGAATCAAAACAGTAGGTACAGGCACAAAAATAGACACATATATCAGTGGAACACAACTGAGAGCCCAGGAATAAACCCATGCTCTTCTAGCCGATTAATCTACAACAAAAGTAGGCAAGAATGCACAATGGGAAAGGATAGTCTCTTCAACAAATGCTGGTTGGAAAACTGGACAGCTACATGCACAAGAATGAAACTGGACCATGTTCTTAGACCATCTGTAAAAATAAACTCAACATGGATTAAAGACCTAAATGTGAGGCCTAAAATCCTAAAACTCCCAAAAGAAAACATAGGCAGTAATTTTTTTGACATCTGCCACAAAAACATTTTTCTACATATATCTCCTCAGACAAGGGAAACAACAACAAAAATAAACTATTGGGGCCATACCAAAATAAAAAGCTTTTGCTCAGTGAAGGAAACAATCAACAAAATTAAAAGGCAACCCACTTAATGGGAGAAGATATTTGCAAATAATACATCCATTAAGGGGTATTATCCAAAACATATAAAAAATTTATATAACTTAACACCAAAACAAACAAACAAACAAACAACAATCCCATTATAAAATGGGCAGTGGACCTAAATAGACATTTTTCCAAAGAAAACGTAAAGAGGGCCAACAAACACATGAAAAGATGCTCAACATCATTCACCATCAGGGAAATTCAAATCAAAACCAGAATGAGATATCCACTCACACCTGTCAGAGTGACTAAAACAAAAAACCCAAGAAACAACAAACATTGGCAGGATATGGAGAAAAAGGAACCCTTGTGCACTGTTCTTGGGAATGCAAACTGGTGCAGCTACTCTGGAAAACAGTATGGAGTTTCCTCAAAAAATTAAAAATAGAACTATGCTATGACTCAGTAATTGCACTACTAGGTATTTATCCAAAGAAAATAACAATGCTAATTCAAAAAGATGTATGCACCCCTCTGTTCATTGCAGCATTATTTACCATAGCCAAGTCGTGGAAGCAATCCAAATGTCCATTGATAGATGAATAGCCTAAGAATGGTAGATATATATATATATATATATATATATATATATATATATAATGGAATATTAGTCATAAAAAGAATGAGATCTTGCAACAACATGGATGGATCTAGAGGGTGTAATGCTAAGGAAATAAGTCAATCAGAGAAAAACAATTATCATTTAATTTCACTCATGTTTGGAACTTAAGAAACAAATGAACAGACATAGAATAAAAGAGACAAACAAATAAACAAAAGAACCAGACTGTTGAATATGGAGAACAAACTGATGGTTGCCAGAGGGGCGATGGGTGGGGGGGATGGATGAAATAGATAAAGGGGGTTAAGAATACACTTATCTTAGTGAGCACTGAGCAATGAATAGTATTGTTGAATTATTATTTTGTACATCAAAAAGTAATATAACATAGTATGTTAATTATATTCCTTTTTTTAAAAAAGTTTATTTATTTATTTTGAGAGAGAGACAGAGTGGGGAGGGGTAGAGAGAGAGGGAGAGAGAATCCCAAGCAGGCTCCATGCTGTCAGTGCAGGGCTAGATGAGGGGCTTGAACTCACAAACTGTGAAATCATGACCTGAGCTGAAACCAAGAGTTGGATGCTTAACCGACTGAGCCACCCAGGGGCCCCATTAATATTTCAATTAAAAGAATCATATTAGTATTCTGACATGGGGAATTTTTCACATTCTCCAACTTTACTAAGTACACTAAGTATCAGACAGTTCTGGTCTATTTTAATATAAACGTAGACTTTGGAATATGACTAGACAGGCTTCATTATGAGCTCTATCACTCAAAAGCTGTGTAGCTCTCATCACATTATGTTCTCTTTCTGAGTTTCAATTTTCTCATTTAAAAAATGGGAATTATAATATATACATTATAAGTGTGTAATAAAGATTATAATTTATATAACGTACTAGGTACTCATTGAATGATTATCACTGCTATTAATTTTGGATAGTTGGGAAAGAAAAGGAAACACATTGGAATTACATTCAAATTTCCTAAAACATAATGTCTCTTAAAATAATAGAGCTTGTGCTTTTCTTTGACATAAAATACAGGGAATAGTCTTGGGGCATTCCTAAAAGGCAGTCTATTTTCTGTTTGCTACAGGAATTGCTTTGGGAATCCTTTTAGGACAACTTGGGAAGGATATCAGCAGTGTTGAAAGATGTAAAGACTGAATTGGGTTTATAGTAAACACAATTTTCTTGAAATAAGGGACTCCTCCCATACCTCCTAACTATACTCTTTGCAAAAATAGGCCTTATGTGGAAGACAAAGGTATCCACAAAGTATTGGGAGGTGGAAATAGGGAAATGTACATTTGTATGGCGTGTGTACATCTTCTCCCTATGTATCTCTATATAGATGAATAAAAAACTAAAACACTTTTTTTTTAATTAGAGAGAGAGAGAGAGAGCACATGAAGGGAGAGAGAGAGAATCTTAATCAGGCTCCACGCTCAGTGCAGAGCCAGACAAGCGGCTTGATCCCATGACCCTGGGATCATGACCTGAGCTGAAAAATCAAGAGTCAGATGTTCAGCCGACCAAGCCACCCAGAAGCCTCCACAACACTCTAAATAGAGATTTTCCTATTATGGACAGGAAATGATAAAAGCAGAAGGCTGAGGACCCAAAGCTGTCAGAAAAACCTAAGTCTCATTAGTCATTTAAGAAATAAATCATAAATTGATCACAGTAGAAAGACATTTGTCTCCAAGGGACTGCTCAGTACATATTTTGTGTATCTTTCCATTAGTGGGATCATCACTGATCAAAGAGTTCTTGTTAGTGCACTAGGTATAATCATGCAGTGTATTTTTCATGGCCTTAAGCTGAACTTGGCTCCACCAGAGGGCATTATTCACAAATGCTGCAGCAGGGGAAGCGCGCGCCCTCTCTCTTTCTCTCTCTTTCTCTCTCTCTACGCAAACACACACACATATGCACACCCACACATACTGTAAAATATATACTGTATATACTGTAAAAGCAGTCTGTAAAAATACTATAAATACATATATACTGTAAACATACATATGTACTATATATATACACACTATAAACACATACTGTATACACTGTTAAAATATACTTTAAAATACATATAATCTGTAAATATACATATATATTACATACGCTATATGTATATATATATAGAGAGAGAGAGAGAGAGAGAGAGAGAGAGAGTGAGAGAGATTTGAATCTGGAATTTCCAGCCTGTTTCAGTCTCAGATCTTTTTTCCTTTTGCAGGAGGCTAGATTCAGGTAGTTACAACATAATTCAAGCTAATATAACAGAATTCATAACATATTTCCCCTAAAAAGGGGGCAATAAGAAACACCAAATTTGATTTTCTAGAGAGAGGTTAATGACTAAGTAGAATATTTTAAAATAGTTACTACAAAAAGATTTTTTAATTACATTTTTAAGAATGGTTGGATAAGTTACTTCCTTTATGGATCTGAGCTGCTTTATTTAGTCCAGACTTGGGAAGAAAGAAAAAAAACACATTTTTTATGCCAACTTAATAGCATATCTCAGGCGGGGGGAGAAGTGATTGTGTGAGAAGTCACCCACAGCTGGAAAAGGGTGCTTAATAATGAATTCCACACAGCATTAGAACAAAACAAAACACTGAATAATAATTAACTTTGCCTCTTAGGCGAGTATCTTAAAATATTTATGCTATACTTAAAAACAATATTCCTGATGTCAAACTTATTCAGGGGATATGGGGAAACTGACAGAGGAGCCCAACTCAGGATTGCTCATCTCCCTAGGGTCTCCTGATCTCAGAGCACCGTGCGAACAAATATTCAACAGGGAGTGGGGGCAGGGCTCTCCACGGCCAAGTCAGGCTCAACTTCACCATGATTGGAAGAAAAAACTTCGAATCTCTCTCTCATCTTCCAACTCAAGATTTCAATAGTTAGTTTTAATGTTTCTGAGGACTATGGGTTTGAGGGTTTTTTTTGCTTTAACACATGTGTATGTGGCCCTCAGTCCTGAATCTGTCCCATTGCACAAGGGGACCACAAAGATTAGCTCACACTGGGGGCGCCTGGGTGGCTCGGTCGGTTAAGCGTCCGACTTCAGCTCAGGTCATGATCTCACGGTCTGTGGGTTCGAGCCCCGCGTTGGGCTCTGGGCTGATGGCTCAGAGCCTGGAGCCTGCTTCTGATTCTGTGTCTCCCTCTCTCTCTGCCCCTCCCCCGTTCATGCTCTGTCTCTCTCTGTCTCAAAAATAATAATAAAACATTAAAAAAAAAAGATTAGCTCACACTGGGTAAGATTTAACACATTGAGGGCAAGGTGATACTTTCCACAGTGACTTTTTTTCCTTTTTTTTTTTTAAATGTTGTTATTTATTTATTTTTGAAAGAGAGAGAATGAACACGAGTGAGGGAGGAACAGAGAGAGGGGGACAGAGGATCTGAAGCAGGCTCTGTGCTGACAGCAGACAGCCAGATGTGGGGCTCCAACTCACAAACCATGAGGTCGTGACCTGAACCGAAGACAAGACACTTAATTGACTGAGACACCCGGGCGCCCCCCACCCCAACCCCACAGTGACTTTTGATAATGTTGATGTTAGTGAGGAAGATGAAGAACAACACTATGCAAATAGAAAAAAAAGACAAGAGAGAAAACAGAAAACAATTATTCACAGTTAGGGCAATAGGGCCACATATGTTGCATCTGAGGCCTTAGATCTCAATGGAAAAATAATTTCCGTCTCAGTGACATATCTGAGTGCATCTAGGTGCTGGGATTTTTTTCTTCCTTGGGAACAGACAAACTTTCACATTCTGCTTACAAGAGCTGTGAACAACTGCAGGGACAGCAGCTCTGAGCGTTCCTTTGAAGTATGTCAAAGGAAGCACTTCAGGCTCTACTAAAAGGGTGCTGCACCGTCATTAAAAGCCAATTAAAATTCAGGAACCAAAAGCATGTTTACACCAGGCTAGAACATTCTTTTTCATACATTAAAAGACCATCAAGCTATCTAAAATGATTTAGATAAATCATTTGACTAAAATTGTTTAGCCAAAAAGTTCCCCCCTTGTTTACTCATCAATGAATAAATCGTGGGGCCAACGCTATTCTTTTCATCTTAGCATTTTTAGTGTTTTTTAAAATTAAAATTAAAGTTAATTTAAATAAAAAAATTTTTTTAGATGTTTATTTTTGAGAGAGAGAGAAGCAGAGTATAAGTAGGGGAGGGGCAGAGAGAGAGGGAGACACAGAATTTGAAGCAGGCTCCAGGCTCTGAGCTGTCAGCACAGAGCCCGACATGGGGCTCGAACTCATGAGGTACGAGATCATGACCTGAGCCGAAGTCAGACACCCAAACAACTGAACCACCCAGGTGCCCCTTTCCCATTTTTTTTAAAGGGAAAACTTTGCCTCTCCAATATCATATTTGGTGTAAGAAATGGACTGTTTAAGGGAACTATATTCATTTGGATTAAACATCTAACATATACTTAAAATAAAAACTTGTATTCGGCAGTCACCAACATTCAATGGACGCTGTTCTTATTCTAAACTTCACCCCCATTTTCCCAGAGTCTATGGTTTTAATTGCCACTGACCTTCTCTAGCTTATGTTTCTGTACTTTTCAGTGGATTCTTGCAAATGACTTGTGGCGGCTGTGGCGATGCCCACTCCATGGAAACCTGCTGGCAGGGGAGCACAGCAGACCGACACCTTTACCTGCCATTCCCATGATCACAGGGGCCACCATGCCAAGGCTGCTCCCGGCCAATGGCTGAGCAGGGCAGGGGGACTAGAGCCAACCTGTGCCTGCCTCATGTGACACTCCTCTGACAAACAAATTTTCCCTAGAGCCTCTCCTCGGCTTGTCCAAGATTTTCTCAGAACTCTCCGGTGGTCTAAGGCTCCTTTTTTCCTCAGTCCTTATCTTGTCATTCTTGACACTTCTCATCCTTCTGTCTCTGTCCGAAGGCTCTGCCTGCCTGCTTCTCCTGCCCACTGCTTTATCTTTCACGGGCAATATCCCAAATCCCTTGCACATCCAGTCCTGCCCAGGTGTTTACTTCTGGAAGGATCCAAACTGACATGAATGAAGAAATGTGAGGGCTTCCTGGTCCTCCCACAAAAGTGGCAGCCCACCAATTGCTGATGATCTCCTGAGTGGTGACTTTGGAAAAAGTCCCCAAGGAGAGGAATAGTCTCGATAGTGTAATGACTTAGAGCATTGGAAAAATACAGAGTGAATAATGCCTACAAAGACAGCAGAGTTGACTGATTACCACTAAATTGAATTGATGTCTTCTAGAGGGATAAGGAGAAATTGAGGGCAGTTAACAAATAGCTAGATTTAAGTGTGACAGCCGGAGGGCTTCTTTGGTAGTTTACACAGAAGTTCTTTTTCCTTGCGAGGAAAGAGCAGATGTGGTCGAGGAGCCAGATTTCATGTTAGAATTGCAGAACTCCAGAGACATCTAAATGTTCAGTAAAGACAATACTGGTGCCCTGAGGTCAGGACATTAGTTGGAAAAAACTGGAACTCTGACAGAATTGGAACACCTGAGTGAATGTTGACCCAGTCGGCCTTAATGTTCTCTTCAACGTGACTAAACTTTAGAGAGACTTCTTCCCACCTTTAAGCTCCTGACCGACCTCTCTTTCCTCAGAGCATTTACTTTGGAAAATGTGTATTGTAATTTTTTTCTGACTCCTTGAGATATAAATCCTTTTAAAAGCCTCCTGCTTTTCAACTCAGAAAAATCTTTTTCTAGGACCAGAGGGACATCCCTTCCAAATATAATCATCAGGAAAGACAGTACACCATCTTCTAGTCCCTGGGAGGGTAGGATCCTAATTTTCATAGACCCCAAATAGTAAACACAGATGGCCTAATAACAGAGGAAAACATTTGCAAACTCAGTGTGCGAGATACATGCCATCCATCAACCTTTCCAACCCCCGTATCTCCCAGCATTTTTTCACTGGTTAATCTCAGAGCCTAAAAACCTTTCTGCCCTTTGTTTGGATGGAGTGGAACTCAGACTGACTTCTGTCCTCTCTCCTTTGTTTCAATAGCCTTGAATAAAATCTTCCTAACCCTGTTTAACATTGTCCTGTGCAAGTTTTGCTTTGACAACACCCTTGAAAATTGTAGTTCTTCAGATCCCTCTGACCCTGCCAAATTATACAGAGAAAGAGGCTGTCCATCCTTAATGAGATCTAGCATTTCTCACGTGCACAAAGAGGCTTCAAGACAACAGGGGCCCCTCTCAAAAGTTACCCCTTCCCCCATCCTGGCTACAAAGCTGACAAGTACGATTAAATTCTGGCATCACTTAACTAGGCATATGATGGACTGGATAAGAGAGATTGCATTCTACACTGAAGAAACTACAAGAATGAGCTATCAGGTACAAACAGGAGCCGAGGGAGTTGAGATGTTGAGGGTGCTTGATCAAAAGGGCCAGAATTAAAAGCTAATGAGAACATTTCATTGACTTGGCAGCCTTTTCTTGGAATACTATATTTTACACCTGTAAAGGCAGGGTCCTGTGGGAACCAGCATTCAGCAAGGCCATCAGGAATGCATCGGTGGTGTTCAGTGGCACCAGCATTCATGAGAAGTTCAGTGGTAGCTCATCTAGGAATGACATGGCAGTTTGTAGGAGACATGCTCACAGAGCTTGTCTAATGATTAGTATTCATGAGGATGACTTGTCCTTGAACTAAGTGAAGCTAGGTGGCAGCACTTAAGTGCCAAGTGCAAGAGACCCACAAGAATAAAGTAGTAGTTTGTGGTGGGGTGGGGGGGGGTGTTTGGCCTTCAGGGAGGTATGAAGACTGTTAATGGAACATGACATCACCGGGAGCAAAATAGGCAGGTGGCCAATGAGTGTGCTACTTAGCATCTACAACCAGAAGCAGGCTAAAATGGAGGAGCAGGAAGCTGAAAGCTGTTGCCTCAATAAAAAGTGGCAATTCTTTGCCGAGTTATCAAACCTAAACCAATCTTGAGATCCAGAATCCACTGACTGAAGAGATGACCATATGCGTAGGAGGAACAGGTGTGCAACACCACAGCGAGTATACAATGTAATAATTCTCCAAATTATTTTTGGACTTATAGCTATTTTCTCATGTGACCATATACTAGGAAAAGGGAAATAAATATCCAGAGGTCTGTTGGGTACAGAATCTGAGTTGACACTGATAGGTAGAGACTCAGCACATCATTGTAGTCCCCTAGTTAGAGAAGAGATTACAGAAGCCATGTAATAAAATCTTGCTGAAGTCTGGCTTGGAGTGGATTCACTGTATCCACAAATACATCTGGTGGTCATTTCCTGGTCTCCAAATAAGTGAATTGTCATTTGGCAGTTTGAGCATTCTCCATACTGGGTCCTTGTCCTTCCTTCCTTCCTTCCTTCCTTCCTTCCTTCCTTCCTTCCTTGCCTTCCTTGCCTTCCTTCCTTGCCTTCCTTCTCCCTTCCTTCCTTCCTTACATTCCCTCCCTTCCCTTCCTTTCCTTCTTTCTCCCTTCCTCCCTTCCATTCCTTCTTCCCTCCCTTTCTTTCCACCCTTCCTCCTTCCCTCCCTTCCCTTCTCTTCCCTTCCATTTGCTTCCTTTTCTCTGAGAGAGAGAGAGAGAGAGAGAGAATGTGAGCAGAGGAGAGGGGCAGAGGGAGAGAGAGACAATCTTAAAAAAGGCTCCACACTCAGCACATAGCCCAACACAAGCCCAATCCCACAACTGTGGGATCATGACCTGAGCCAAAATCAAGAGTTGGACATGCAACCAACTGAGCCACCCAGGCACCCCAGCCTTAACATATATCTGATTCACCATTCTGGTTCCTGAAGAAACTGAATGCATTTTGGAAAATGTAGACCACTATAAGCTCAGCCAAGTAGCAACTTTGGTCACAATTGCTACACTACAGGATGTATTGTTGCAAGAGCTGACCAGTAAGCCTTTAGCTACATGATATATAGACATGGGTTTTGCAAATGCATACTTTTTTTGTAAGCTTATTTTGTTTATTTTGAGAGATAGCAAGGGTTAACGGGGAGGGGACAGAGAGAGAGAGAGAGAGAGAGAGAGAGAATCCCAAGCAGACTCCATGCGGCCAGCACAGAGCCCAATGTGGGACTTGATCCCACCACCCTGGGATCATGACCTGAGCAGAAATCGAGGGTCAGATGCTCAACCGACTGAGCCACCCAGATGCCCATCAAATGCATACTTTTTAAATTATGATCAGCAAAGATCAAGGAAAAGTTATAATCATGTGTAATGGACAACAATATTCGCTTCTTCCTCAGGGCTATATTAACTCTTCTCCCCCTTTGTCCTAATTTATTCAAAAGAAATCTGGACCATCTGAACATTTCACAGATTATCACACTGATGACGTTAAACTGATTTGGGTAGAACAACGACAAAACCAACAGGTGGTTAGTATGTTAGAGAACTTGCTAAGACGTATTTCAGGGAACTTCTAGTTTAGTCAAGTTTTTAGCGTCTAGTGGTCAGGAGCATTTGAGATATCCCCTGCAAGGCAAAAGATAAATTGATACATCTTCCAATCCCTATCATATAAAAGGAAGCACAACACCTGATAGAAATTTTAGAGTTCTGGCTGAAATACATTGTGCACATAGAAATGCTATTATAACGCTTAAGTACAATAATATGGAAGGCTTCCAGCTTTGAATGAATCGCAGAGCAAAAAGGGTTTCACAATTTGTCCAAGGTATGGTATAAGCAGACCTACCACTTGGGCCATGTAATCTGGCAGGCTTTATATTGTTGGAAATGTCAATGGTGAGAAAAGATGGAAGGTAAGTTTATGGCAAACCCCAGTGGGAAAATCATAATATGTGCTAGTGGGATTCTGGAAAAAAGCCACGCCATCTGCAATAGAGAATTATACTCCACTTGAGAATCACCTGCTGGCATAACACTTGGCCCTGTTACAGAAACTTGGCCATGGGGCATCAAGTGGCCAGGTGTCTGGAACTGCCCATAATGAGCTGAGTTCTCTTAGACCCACAATGACATAAGGTCAGAATGCTCAACAGCAGTCCATAAGTTAGAAATGGTACATGTGAGATCAAGTCTAAAGGACAACATAGGGCACAGGCCACCTGCATGAGCAGATGGCCCAAACCCCAGGTCACTTGCAATGATTTTACTAGGTGCTCCTTTATGAGCAAAATCCCTATGAACAGCTGAAGAAAGAAGGAAAAACCCAAGCTTCATTATGGATGGACAGGCTCAGTATAGGAGTACCTACTGAAGCTGGATGATAGTGGACAGCAGTGTTGATTGATAATAATAGAGACAATATCTTCCCAGTGGGTAAAGGTGCAAATGGAGAATGTGATCATCATTCTTTATAAAAAGGAAGTGACCTTAGGGGAGAACAGATATAGATTTCTGGATATTTGCTAATGGCCTAGTTGGCTGGTTGGGAGCATAAAAGGAAAAGACTGGAAGATCATAGATAAGAAAGTATGGGATAGGGGCACCTGGGTGGCTCAGTCTGTTAAGCATGTGACTTCAGCTCAGGTCATGATCTCATGGTTCATGGGTTCAAGCCCCACATCGGGCTCTGTGCAGACAGCTCAGAGTCTGGATCCTGCTTCAGATTCTGTGTCTCCCTCTCTCTCTGCCCTCCCCTACTTATGGTCTGTCTCTTTCTCTCAAAAAAAAATAAACATTAAAAAAATTAAAGTTAAAAAAAGAAGGTCTGGGGTAGCATGTGGATGGACGCGTTAGGAGTAGGCACTAAGTATAATTTTTGAATCATTTGTTAATGGCTAACAGAAAGCATCCACCAAAGAAAAGGCACTGAACAATGAAGTAGACAAAATGATAGGACCAGTTGACATGAGCCACTTTTGTCACTGGCCATTTCAGAACTGGCATTTTAGGTACATAAATGGAATGGCCACAGCCATAACACTGGTATTTCTTCATCTTAAGCCAAGATTAGCTAATGTTTATGTTTACTGGTTTGTCTTTTAATTTTTCCCCATACCTTTCTATTGTGCTTAGAATCTAAAAGCGAAGAATCACAGCAATTATATAAATAAGTCATGAAGTTCAGAAGAAAATTACCAATGCCAGAATTATGTAGCAAGACAGAGTTCTACCAGAAGCACAGTAAATTCCACAGAAATTGAGCCTTATTTTGTTGATTGCATATTTTTAGATATTGACTCAGACTGAATTTTTATTTTTTTTTTTATTTTTTTTTTTTTAAATTTTTTTTCAACGTTTATTTATTTTTGGGACAGAGAGAGACAGAGCATGAACGGGGGAGGGGCAGAGAGAGAGGGAGACACAGCATCGGAAACAGGCTCCAGGCTCTGAGCCATCAGCCCAGAGCCCGACGCGGGGCTCGAACTCACGGACCGCGAGATCGTGACCTGGCTGAAGTCGGACGCTCAACCGACTGCGCCACCCAGGCGCCCCACAGACTGAATTTTTAAAATCTTGTTTTAAAACTTGGCTAAGTATAGCAGCTTTTTTTGGGGGGGGGGTTGGGAAATTACATAAAATGGGTAGCAAATGAGTCAACAGAAAGTTTTTATTTAAGGAATGCAATGCTGTTGTCAATTTTCTTAGATCTGTAGGGAACTTTGCGGATTATGTGGTCCAAGCCTTTATTATGGGAAAAATAAGGCTTTGAGAAGGGAGATTGTGTTGTAGTGTAATTAATGGCAAAGGTGTGATTAGAATCCAGTTAATCTTACTGTCAAATGTTTTTCTACTAAGTAATAGAGTCTCTTGAACATAGAATCATGTTGCTTGAAATTACTATGGTTATGCACATGAAATTCATATTCCTTGAAACAAGTGACTTCTTAATTTCATTGATCTTAATGATGGCCCTGAATAACTCTTGCATTGTCTTCTTTCAAAAGAAGAATTAAAAATGCAATTCAAGAAAATGTTGGTAATACTGAAAAGTGGGAAAAGTGATAGCAGGTTGAAAATTCCCAAATGACTAATTTGTCTCAGTCATTTGCTCACATATTTGCTAGTGAATATCTTTTGGAAAATGGTAATTCATCTATTTCACCCTTGTCACTCTTTCTTTGATTACCAGGTATTTTCCTGAGGTGAGGTTGTGGATTTTCCATCCTTAATTCTAAGATCTCATTTAAAATTTTTGTATGCTTTTGGTCAGTTTGATTACAACATCTCATCTTTCTGGGTTCTTATTTCTATTTCAGATTCTCAACTTCACGTTATTTCTAGGTCACTAGCTCATGAGCATTCCACAATGGCTTTCCTTAAACTTCTTTCTTTTCTTTTTCAGATTCCTAGTCAATACAAGCAGTTTCATCACTTGGATAATGATACTGAGATCACAAGGTGATAAATCCTTATCTGAGAATAATTCTCCTCTTCTCTTTGTATTTCACAAGTTCAGTACACTTGCTGTAAAATATTTTTATTACGTAAGACAAATTTTGTGCCATCGTGATCACTTACTACTATATTCACTGGCAAAAAATAATTAATGACAAGAAATGTTTTGTCAAAATTTGTAAGAAAGAAGGTAGCACTTGTCTGAGATTTCAATGGAATGGTAGAGTCAGGAAGGGAATCTTATGTAAGTCTCAGAAAGTTTAAGCAACTTTTCACCTCTCCCGTTTTCTAGAATACCAAAACTCACAGAAGTCTTTTACTATTATACCAATGTCATTCTGGTCTCTCAACTCTCTTACCTCTTTTTTCTCTTTCCACACTGCATTTCCTCTCAGGCTATCCCTTCACTCTCCTCCTTCTCAAGTTCTAAGACGGATGTAGTTCTCTGTTCTGTCAGTGTGTCTCCTGATTTTGATTCCACCTAGTTTTTGCCCTTTTTCTCTTCCAGAGAAAAGGAAAGTGTGTGGGCACCTGTATGTGCATGTGTGTGCATGTATGTGGGTATGTGTTGGAAAAAGGGGCATGATAGGAAGTAATCAGGTGACTAAGGTAGCCATAACAGTTCACCCAGCTTAGCCAAATGTTAGATGGGCTTTTTCCTGTCTCTAGGTCCCTCTTGTCCCTCTCTTAGTGCCCGCTTAAGTTTTATTTTTTACCAGCTTCATCAAGGTATAATTGATAGAAAAAGCCACATATTTAAAGGATGAGTTTGGACGCATATTAACACCTGCAAAACCATCACCACAATCAAGGTAACACACATTCATCACGTTCTAAAGTTTCCTCTTGTCCCAGTTTTTAGTGGTAAGAATACTTAACATGAAATTTATCTACTTAAAATTTTTATGTACACAATACAGTATTGTCAACTACAGCCATTATATTGTACGGCCATCTCTAGAATTTGCTCATCTTGCATAACGGAAACTTGTATCCAATACAACGGGAACTCCCCGGTGCTCATGGGGTAGTTAAATAGGAAGGATTTGCAATACAGTCCAAATGTGATAATCCAAGAAACTGAAAGATGAGTTTTTTTTTGATGGCTTGCCTTTGAGGGGGAGAATGAAAGAGAAGATGGCGTGAAAGATGTTGTCCAGTGTTTTGCCATGGCTCTGGCAATAGGAACCACTGAGAAGTTTCTATAGGAACACATTATGGTCAGATCTGTATTTCAGGTAAGTGACAGGTGGCTGTGTGGACATGAGGCAGTGAGGCCATGAAGAGGCTGCTGTGCAAATCCAAGTAAGAGTTGAAAATTCTGAGGGAGGTTTAAATGAATTAAGTATTCTGGGTAGCTATAATTCAAGTTAATCTGCAAGTTCTAATTACTATTAAAAGGAAGTAATTCAATCGAATATGACTTTCTTTTAAATGTCTGCAGCAGTAAATTTGAGTAGCCCTTTTTAAGGCAAGAGTTGAAGTGTTCAAACCTCTAATCAATTGACAATATAGTTGAAATAATAATTTCACAGGAAGAACAGAAAATTAAAGTAAATTCTCCAGCTCAACAGAATAAAGCTGGCCCCACACCAGAAACTTTCTTCATTGAAAGCAGAAATGTCATCTGAACATTTTGAGGTCAGTGTGAGCTTGATAAGGAATTACATAGGCAATGAAAGAAAATTGGTCAATTTTGCTAATAATCAGTATTGTCCCTGGTTCAGCTCTCTTGTTTCAAACTTTTAGGTGCAATTCTGTATACATTGAAGAAAATGGTAATCTCTTATTTTTTGGAAACATGTTGTGAAGTATAGAGACTCTTAAAATATGCCTAGAAATATTTCACTTGTGAAATTTCCCATTCATAAACAAAAGACAGAATCAGATATGGTCATTTCTGAATCATAACACTTATTTCATAGCAGTGTCATTATTCCTCCAAATCAAATTTATGCCACTTTATGCAATCTGATTCTGATAATTATAAACCTGTCTTTTTAGCTCTTTTTTATCATTGCAAACTCTGCTTGGAGAATAGTTTCCCAGCATTTCTAGAATAAGCAAGACATTCATAACACTTTACCCATTTACAATATTCCCTTACCCTTAACTCTTATTCTCTTGGTTCAGCTGGTAAATTCTATTCCCCTTGTAAGGCTTTACTCTTAGTTTTTCTTTCCTGTAATTTGCCTGATTTGCCCTTGAAGAATTAGTTATTTCATCTTCATATTTAATGTTTTATGTGTTTCTTTACCTCAGTCCACTGGTCTTTACTTCCCTCTTTGTCAATTACACGTTCTATGGTCCAGCAATTTAGAGTAACCATGTCCTGAACCCCGAATTTCCTTGCGTATCTTTTGTCTAATCCATCTATTAAGACTGAATCTCATTAAAATTTACCATGTCTGTTCTCTTCTCTTACATATAAACACCGAGTCAAGGCTGGGGAAAGTCATGCGGCAAGGCAGATTCGTGTCACCGTGTGTTGTCACTAAGCTCAAAAGGGCCCCAGCATATACAGTATTCTCTTTCTACTTGCTCTTCCCCTCCTCTGCAGGACTATTTAAACCTCCTTTATTCTCTTCAAACATCAAACCCCTATTCCCTTCCTCTTCACTGTAGGCAGAAACTCATAGCCATCAGAAGGAAACTCTCTTCATGTTCTCGTATCAAACATATAGTCTGTCTACATTTGTACTAATAATCTCCTTTTTCTGTTGTTCACTAGAGAAGCAGTTTTTTACCTTGGCTACATACTGACAATATCTAGGGAGCTTTAAAAATCCCTTACGCTTGGCCCAAGAAGCAGGGAGGATGATTTAAATAGTCTGGTTTGGAATTTGGGTATCCGTGTTTTTTAAAACTCTTTGGATGATTCTACTGTAGAGTCAGGGCTGGGAGCTGACTGTTGGGGAAATTTTCCTTTCTCCTCCTGAAGGGGGGTTGTTGCACAAGTATCTGGGTTCCATCTTCTCATATTGCACACTAAAATGTATTCATTGCCTCTTCTCTGTATATAGCCAGGATGGAGAGAATCATTCCCCCTCAAGTATGTCCTTCCACATTGACTTCGCAATTTATTTAATCCTGTCTCATCTTAAAAATCAAACCAAACCAAACCAGCTGACTGACCAACCAACCAAACAAGAAACTTTAGATTTCTTCTTCATACCTGTGATGGCCGGTTTTACACATCGAATTTAGTGGCCGGTTATCCAAACACGACTTGAAGCACCCTGTGATAGTATTTTGTAGAGGTGATTAGCATCTCCAGCCAGCTGACTTTAAGTGAAGAGCTTGTTCTCAGTATTCTGGGTGGGCATGCCTGATCTCATCAGCTGAAAGGCCTTAAAATCTTTTAAAAGCTTAGATTCCAAATGAAGGAGTACCACCTGTGGACTGCAGTGTCCACGTTCTGCCTGAGTTTCTAATCTGCCCTGATACAATCCAAATATCTAAAAAGAATTCAATACTTGTTGAGTCCATTTTTAAAAATTGGTTTCTGTCCCCATCATTCCACTGAAACAACCTACAGAAGTTATAAGTGACCTTATGTTGCCACATTGTTCGTTCTTTTTCCAAAAGCTAAATTTTTAACTCTTTAATACTTAATTCTTGCTCTTTTGAAGTTGTGTTCTTTAAATGCTTATTTATTTTTGAGAAAGAAAAAAAACACAAATGTAAATGGGGAAGGGGCAGAGAGAGAGAGAGAGAGAGAGAACTCCAAGAAAGCTCTGCACTTTCAGAACAGAGCCCTAAGCAGAGCTTGATCTCATGAACCTGAGTTGAAATCAAGAGTTGGACGCTTAACCGACAAGCCACCCAGGTGTCCCTGAAATTGATTTAAATTGTGAAAAAAAAATACACAAAAGAGTGTGTGGTTTAAATAATAATTCTTTTGAAAGTATACGTATAATCACCACACAGATTAAGAAATAGGACATTGCTAGTATCTTCGAAATCCCCTAAACACTATTCCCTAATGACACCTGGTTTATTCCTGCAGGAGGAAACCTATTCTTTCATGATAATCAATCCTTTAATTTTTTTCATGGTTCTTAGAATCATGCTGTATTTTGGCGGGCATTTTACTTTTCCTCCGTGTATTTGTGAAATGCATTCATATTGATATGTATACTTCTGGCTTATTCATTTTTACTGTCTTGAATTATTCTGTTGCATTGCTGCACTACAAAATATCCATTTTATTATTGATGGATTTGGGGGTTGTTTAGAGTTTGGGGCTACCATGAATGATGCTGCTATAAATACACTTATAAGGATAATATTCAAAAGACTTAACGATGTTTATGGCAAGGTCACACACCAGTCACAAGTTGCCAAGACCATCTGAATGGAAGCCAGACACTGCACCAGTATGTATTGGCTAAATAACCATCTAGCGTACTTGAATACGTGTGCTGACCAACATGTTCAAGAGGTTTTCTGATGGCTGAAGTTTTTCTGATGTCTGAGCGCCATCACTGAATTGTAGGGGATGGAAATCTTCAATATACAAGGAAATTTCTGGCTATTTTTAAAATGGTTGCACCAATTTATACTTATGTCATTGAACACTTAATGAGAATTCCATTCCAACATTTGGCTTCCTCAGACTAGATTTTTTTTTTAGTCATGTATGCGCATATTATATCATTGTAGTTTAAATGGAATTACCCTGGAAAATAATATTTCTTAACCATTTGGATTTCTTCTCACCAAAATATCTGTCGAAGTGTTTTTCTTATATTTCTATTATGTTGTTTTTCTTTTACCTTTGATTTGTGTTATATATTTTTCACACTAGTCTATTTTTGCTCATTTATCTTATATATCAAATATCTTTTCTAATTTTTTGACTTTTTTAACAATCTCTTTATAGTGTCTGAGGAACAGAAGTCTTAACTTTTATGTAGTAGTATTTACCCAATTTTCCTTCTGGTTAGTGTACCTTGTTTAAGAAATCTTTTCCTCATCTAAGTTTTTGAAGTTATTTTTCTAAATTATCCTCCATATGTTTTATAAATTCGCCTTTCATATTTAGGTCTTAAAAATTATATGGATTTTATTCTTAAAAACTGTGAGAGACAGGGTCCAATATCATTTATTTTTATTTTTTTAAGTGGCTACCCAATTGACTCCTGCTATTTTTTTTTAATATGAAATTTATTGTCAAATTGGTTTCCATACAACCTAGGGCTCCTCCCAACAGGTGCCCTCCTCAATGCCCATCACCCACCCTCCCCGCCCTCCCACTCCCCATCAACCCTCAGTATAATTCTCAGTTTTTAAGAGTCTCTTACGGCTTGGCTCTCTCTCTCTCTCTTTTTTTTTTCCTTCCCCTCCCCCATGGTCTTCTGTTAAGTTTCTCAGGATCCACATAAGAGTGAAAACATGTGGTATCTGTCTTTCTCTCTATGACTTATTTCACTTAGCATAACACTCTCCAGTTCCATCCACGTGGCTACAAAAGGCCATATTTCATTCTTTCTCATTGCCAAGTAGTATTCCATTGTGTATATAAACCACAGTTTCTTTATCCATTCATCAGTTGATGGACATTTAGGCTCTTTCCATAATTTGGCTATTGTTGAGAGTGCTGCTATAAACATTGGGGTACAAGTGCCCCTATGCCTCAGCACTCCTGTATCCCTTGGGTAAATTCCTAGCAGTGCTATTGCTGGGTCATAGGGTAGATCTGTTTTTAATTTTTTGAGGAAATTCCACACTGTTTTCCAGAGTGGTTGCACCAGTTTGCATTCCCACTAACAGTGCAAGAGGGTTTCCGTTTCTCCACATCCTCTCCAGCATCTATAGTCTCCTGATATGTTCATTTTAGCCACTCTGACTGCCATGACATGGTATCTGAGTGTGGTTTTGATTTGTATTTCCCTGATGAGGAGTGACGTTGAGCATCTTTTCATGTGTCTGTTGGCCATCTGGATGTCTTCTTTAGAGAAGTGTCTATTCATGTTTTCTGCCCATTTCTTCACTGGATTATTTGTTTTCAGGTGTGGAGTTTTATGAGTTCTTTATAGATTTTGGATATAGCCCTTTGCCTGATATGTCATTTGCAAAGGGAAGGGAATTAAAAGCAAAAATGAACTATTGGGGCCTTACGAAGATAAAAATCTTCTGCACTGCAAAGGAAACAATCAACTAAACTAAAAGGCAACCAACAGAATGGGAAAAGATATTTGCAAATGACTCCTGCTATTTAATTGCAAATTCATGGGGATTTGCAGATCTGCTTCATCTCCTCTGTTGTATATAAAGTATGCATTGTGTGTGAGTATGCTGGTCTCACCATTTCGTTCCATTGTTCAATTTACGTATCCTGTGTCAGCACTATATTCTTAATTTCTGTGTATATATATTTTAAAATTAATGTTTATTTTTGAGAGAGACAGAGAGAGAGAAACAGAGTGCGAGCAGGGGAGGGGTAGAGAGAGAGGGAGACACAGAATCCGAAGCAGGCTCCAGGCTCAGACCTGTCAGCACACAGCCCAACGTGGGGCTCGAACTCACAGACTGTGAGATCATGACGTGAGCTGAAGCCGGACACTTAACTGTCTGAGCCACCCAGGCATCCCTTAATTTCTGTATCTTTATAATGTCTTAATATCTTTCTCGGCCCTGTGTTTCAACATAAATTTTATAATCAGTGTATCAAATTTCTCACACACTTAAGAAATGTAATTGCATTGAATCAATGGAATTGCGGTTTGGGAAGAATTTCAGATCACTACTATATTCAGCTTTTCAATCAATGAACATTGTATTTAGCTCTTATTTAACATCTTAATTTTTTTTTTTTACCATTTATTTATTGCTGAGAGACAGAGAGAGAGACAGAACACAAGCAGGGTTGGAGCAGAGAAGGAGGGAGACACAGAATCTGAAGCAGACTCCAGGCTCTGAGCTGTCAGCACAAAGTCCCATGCGGGGCTTGAATCCACGAACCATGAGATCATGACCTGAGCTGAAGTCGGACGCTTAACCAACTGAGCCACCCACGCGTCCTAGCTCTTATTTAATACCTTAATAAAATGTTATTATTTTTTTTTTTGGTAGAGGTCTTTGAACTCCTTCATTAATTTATTCCTAGGCATTCGATACTTTTGATGCTAGTAAAAATCATTTCTTGAAATTTTCATTTTCTGATGATTTCTTGTTCACATTCAGAGAAGAAATTTATTTCTGTACAGTTTTTAAAATTAGTAAACTTGACACATTTTCATATATTTACAAATTGTTGATTGTTTTGGATTTTCTACACACAAAGATGTATAATCTACAAATAATTAAGTTCTTTTCTTCTTTCTCACTTCTTACTCCTTTACTTGTCTTTTTCTTCTCTAGCCTTGACACAATGGCTAAAAACTCTCATAAAGGTATTGAAGAGAATGGTGATAAGAAGACATATGTGCTTTGTTTCTGGTCTCAAAGGAAAAGCCTTCTATCCATTTACCAGCAAGGTTTTGTTGTTATTGTTGTTGTTGTTTGGTTGTTTGGTTTTATTTGGTAGATAACATTCAGCAGACTTAAAAAGTACTCTTCTATTTCAAGTGTGTTATGAAGTTTTTATTAGAAATGGATTTTGAATTTTATCAAATATGACCCAGCATCTTATGATTTTTGTAACTTAATATATTAATGTACAAGATTTCATTAATTCATTTTCCAGCATTGAAAAAAATCTTGTGTAACTGGGATAATTCAACTTGGTCATGATTCTTACCACTTTCATACATTTCTAGATATTTGGATCTTCGCGTATACATTATTTATCCTACCTGATAATGTTAACTTGGTCTTCTTTCTCCTCTGATTGTCACAGGTCTATTAATTTTATTGAACTTGTTTTCAAAGAATCAAATTGTTTGAAGGTCATTTTTTATTGAGTAATCCATGGAAATATTTCTTAATTTTTACAAATAATAAAATTTAATTATTATATAATATAAAAAATAAAATTTTAATTTATTTGGAATTGTCATTTAAACCGAGGAAAGGATTTCAACATTTTTATTATCATAATTTGAGTACTTTTTAAAAGTTTATTTCTTTATTTTGATAGAGAGAGAGAGAGAGAGCGCACAAGCAGCAGTGGGGCAGAGGGAGAGGGAGAGAGAGAGAATCCCAAGCAGGGTCCATACTATGCAGAGCCTGATGAGGGGCTTGAACTCATGAACATGTGACATCATGACCTGAGCTGAAATCAAGAGTCATATGCTTAACAGACTGATCCACCCAGGTGCCCTGTTATTACTTTTTAATAGAAAACTATTTCAGCTCAATTTCCTATAAAAGCTTTAAACTGTAGATATAAGGACTTTTCAGCTTGTAAATGCCTAGATAATAAAATCAAAAATTCAAACTCATGACTCATCATCTAATTACAACCTTTTAGAGATCTTATTATCTTCAAAAACTGTTCTAAGATACTTGTTTTACCTAAGAATGCTCTTTAAACAATTTTTTTCTTAATGTGTATTCATTTTTTGACAGACAGCGACAGCACGAGTTGGGGAGAGACAGAGAGAGAGGAAGACACAGAATGTGAAGCAGGCTCCAGGCTCTGAGATGTTAGCACACACCTGACATGGGGATTGAACCTATGAACCATGAGATCATGACCTGACCTGAAGTCAGATGCTTAACCGACTGAGCTGCTCAGGCGCCCCTTTCCTAAGAATACTCTTAAGAGTTTACCTTAAGTATATTAGATACTACACTGGATACTACACATGATCTTAGTCAAAAGGCCAAGAAGTAATACCATATCAGATAAAACCTGATCAATCAGTGTCAATATATTCGTAAATTTAGTTATTTTATAGACATAAATAGGAAAGTAAAAATTCAAGTTAAATAAATCCCCTATGCTGTTTTAAGGTTAAGAAATGATATATAACTTTCTTGCCAT
The DNA here is from genome assembly GCF_007474595.2 of Lynx canadensis. NCBI lineage: Eukaryota > Metazoa > Chordata > Mammalia > Carnivora > Felidae > Lynx > Lynx canadensis. The sequence continues at coordinate 86,475,690 of NC_044304.2, forward strand.
AAAAAGAAACTTATCAAAGAATATAAAAAACACATAAGCTTACTCAAAGCTGTCCCCAAATCATTAAAAAAGGAAAATTTGAACATTGATAAGAATAACAGTTTCAATGAATTAAAACACATCAAATTTTGAATCACTAAATTTTACCCCTGAAATCAATATTATACTATATGTTAACTAACTAAAATTTAAATAAAAATTTGAAACAATAAAAGGTAAAAAAACAAAACAAAACATGTCAAATTTGTTTCAATCCTTGAGTTAACAATGATAATAAAAATAAAAGCATAAACTTTGTGGTCATCTTTGGAGGATGATAGGGATTACTTTTTTTGAAAAAATGGTAAGCAGTTAAACAAAATTGTCCAATCTTCTCTGCCTTTATCCTAACTTTCCTATATAAACTATTCTACTCAGTAATCAAATGTTGGTTGAGGGGAAATTTATCTTTTTAACAGTATTCCAAGAAGAAATGCTGATTGAGTAGAATATCACCATTTTGTAAAATTTAATTAATGGGTCTCTTCTAGGCATTGAGCACCAGTGGCTGGAAATAGGACAAATATGAAAGACAGCCAAATACTATATACCTCTCAACAGAGGAATATAATGCCAACCTTTGAGTTTGAACATGAATCAGGTCAAATCTGTAGAGCAAAAGACCAAGTTACAGGCATTAAAGGACAGAAAAACTTGTTAACCACCCTGTGAGTATGCAATCAGCAAAAACCAGGTTTGGTAGAAAGACCAGATTTCTTCAAAAAGTATGACGCCCTGAAAAAAAAAAAAAAGAGGTGGGGGGGAGAATACATAGATTAAAAGAGGTTTAGAAAACATTTAAAAAATAATATCACCCCCATTTTGTTTACTAGGCAGATGTCAATGATAAACCAGGAATTAATTATCATAAAAATAAGGCTGGTGATTACATTTAGGGTTTGGGAGGATTTTGTGACGGGGGAGGGTTACATGGAGGACTTATGAGATGACTGGCAAAGTTTCATTTCTTGACCTGGGTGGTGGTTACAAAAGTATCTGATAGACAATAATTTATTAAGCTATATGTTTAATTCTGTTTTCTGTATCTGTGCTACGTTTAAAATTTATTTTTTAAACTCGGTGAGTGAATGTATTTATGATATAATTTTCAGAGGAAATGTTGTGAAAAGTTCTATTTCTGTAATAAAGCATCACTTTATCAAGTTGATAAACACAAGAAGTCAAAGGTGACATTTTCAATATTTATTGGTAAGGCTGAGGCAACAGCCTTTATACAGCACAATTTGCATAAGTTATCAAGATACATCTTGTATACAATCACAAAACCAAGACATATTTTTACATAGGGTAAAACTCAAGACAGATTTACAAGCATTTTTAATACAATTCTCGTATATTTCAATTCAATGTATACAACCTTTAGCCCAAGAATTTGTATTTGTTCATTAGATTTTCCAGAGAGATTTGGGTAGAACAGAAAAGAACACATTAGCAAATCACCAACATGGCATGCAACATGTAGTTAGAAACAAGACATATCTCCAAGTACTTTATTTTTTATTTTGAAATCAATTTTATTAGATTTTTATTCTTTCAGACAAGAATGTTTTCCATTAATATCAGATGTGTTTTTGTTAGGATATTAGCACACACATTAATCAGTAGTGGGAGCACCTGAGCACATCACCGACAAATATACAGACACAATCAAACGATAATCATATTCACATGCTGAATGCCAAATGAAATTATTATTTCAACTTTGTCTATTTTACCAAATGTATAGGTATGTACAGGGTAACGATTTAAGAAAATGCTCTCAATCTACATTTCAGATAAGGAATCATTGGATTAAATGATTTTGACTTAATGGGCTTCTTTAATAATAACAACAACATGGAACATACAGAAAACATCAATGTGTCATATTCAATGAGAATATCTGTTTCACTCATTCATTTTTTGTATTACATCAAAGGCAAGTAATTATTAAAGAGACGGCTCATGATTATTCATCGAGCTTTCCGTCACTTCCATCTCAAGCTCAACAAGAGGGCAACTCACTCTGCCACATGTAGAGTTATAAACATATATATATATATAGCTGTAGTTGGCTGCTTTGGGAATATTAGACATTATAGCAATGAAAATAAGTTTTTAAAAATATTGTTAGTTATGATTTAAATAATAAAGTAAAAAAATACTATAAACATCTTTATGATATCTTAATGAAATGAAACATTGGTCAAATAATTTCTAATAAATTGGGCACAATATAGTATATAATTTTATTTCACTTCACAGGACCACCGACCTAGTGTCACTACCACTATTACCGCTATCATCACAACATTCCTATAGAAAGAATCGGTATCAGCTGGTTACCAGCTATAATATTCCCACAATATGACTATTTTAATGTGTGTGATCCACAAAACTAATCCCACTGATATGTTGAAAATATGCATTTATTAGTACGGTTAATTACAACATGGGCACATTAAGGAGCAAAGACCATCCCTGCTCCTTAATCTTGGAAACTGTTCTTTTCAACAGAAATGGTAAAGAAAGAGTTCAGAGTCACCAAAAGTCTTCTTAATCTTAAGTAAAAATAAGGGAAACACCAACTTCTTGCTCAAACTGTTATCTATGTCTGTAACGACCATCCTAGAAGTCCCCGTCTTTTGTAAAAATTCACTCTGTGCTTTTGCTTCTACAGCTAAAAGTTCCTTAGGACCCAATTTTAAACCAAGAAGCAACTCCAGTCTCTGACGATTCGATGAAATTGTGGGAAAAATTAAGATGCTTTTCAAAATATAGGTGTTGTACTTGGACTGATCACATATTATTTAGAAATTACAAACTTTGTCATCAGTCGGATAAAAAAAAAAGCTGATTCCAAAAAATAAAATAAAATAAAAAGTGGAAAATCATGTGCTGTGAGATATACAAAAAAGTAAAAAACACCAGGAGCCCTATTTGCAATTAAAAAAGAAATCATTTTGTTGTAAGAAGGGTAATCAACATCATTCAGAAGAAATGCATTTGTTCAAGGATCAGTGTTGCATAGAATAATTCCAGCACAACTTAGGATTTTGGTCAGTGGCAAACTTGGCACACTTTGGCAGGATCTTATGCTCTCTGAAGGGGGATGCTGGTGCACAAAAAGCCATGTCATTAGCTCTCTTGATTGACCTGGCCCCGTCAGTCACTAGTTCCTCGGAACAAAGGGGCACCTGTAATGCAAAGACTCCTACTCTTTCAGGTCAAATAGCTACCAAGGGATGATCTTTGTTTTTGGTGGCACCTCATTTGTATTATTCTAAAATAAATTTGCAACTGGAATGAAGTAAAACTTACTGCTCCTACAACCTCCCCTGCATACCTCTGGGTGTGAGTGGCTGCAGAAGAGGACCTAGCGTGAGCTAGAGTGTCCTTTTAAGGGCAAAGAGCAGAACCTTTTTGTGTCAGAAAGAGATCTTCCTGAATCCTTCTCTTCCCCAATTATGAATGATGATTATAAGCTCCCTAAAGTGCTAACTTCTGCCGGCGATATCCATAGCAACCATCAGCAGATCTAGCTGTCTCTAAAAATAAAATCCTAGCAATATTGAATCTTCAGCAATCCCCTCCCCTGCGTGCTCGTTTTAAAGCAGTATCAATTGGTAAATGACACTGCGATATCAGGGAGGGGAGGGGAAAAAAATACAGGGAAGAAAAGTGACTGTTAGCTTTCTTAGACTGGGGAAGAGTGAATTTCTATTTCTTTATGAATATAATAAAGATAGCCTGGCATTTATTAGAAATTGTTTTCTTTTTAATGTTTTACATTAAATCAATTCCTCTCAAATTTCAAGTATGTTTTTCTTTAAAAAATGAGAAAATTCAACATCCAACCAGTATATTTGGGGATGATTTCTCTAAACCCGTGGAAATCCCACCTTTGAATAAAGAAGCAGCTTTTAAAACTCAGAACAGTCTGAGAACCAATTTATTTTGGGGTAGGATAAGGTTAGTAGGTTCATTTCATTTATAATAACTCGATTTGCAAATCATTTTGATTTAATTCTTCACCTTTTTGCAGGTTCAACACCAGGTTATATTTTAAAGAAAAAAATAGTTTTGGAGCTAATATACTACTTTTATCCAAGTCAATGCTGACCATTGGTATGGAGGATGTTTTTGCGTATAAAATTTGAGAAATAAAGAGCTGCATAACAATTATTCCTCACTTATATCTATAAAACTGTATCTGGAAATGTGCTTTCTTTTTTCTCACAGTTCACTTGGTTTGATCATCCCCACATCCCATTAGGACAGCTAAGAATATGTAATTATATTTATCCTACAAATAAGAAACCTGGGGAAAAGTGACTTGAAGGGACATGTGCAAGGTGACACAGTCAGTGGCAGGACCAAGACAGAAGCTGGGCTTTTAATCTCAGCTCAGTGTATTTCCTGTTGGTTGATGGAGAAGAGGATGCTTCATTTTAATGACTTAGGCATTGGTTCTTTTATTCTGCATTATTAAAATAGCTCGTTATATTTTACTCTCAATATACTGTTGACTTTTCACATATTTTCCCAGTATTGATAAGCTTGATCACTGCGATGTTGTCACCAAAGGAGGAAAATGGAACACTAGAGAGAACTTAAGTTTGGTGTCATTGTACAATCAGTTAATGCGCTAAGGGAAAAAAAAGCATTATGGAAGAACAGGAAATGACACCAATTAAAGAATCGATGTCACAGATTAATATGATGTGTTTTCCAGAGGAAGAATTTATCCTCCTTCAATACATCACTCAAGAGAAAGGAAATACGTGGAATGACACATTTATTTGCACTTGCACAAAGAACAACTTTTCATGCTTCCTAGAACATACCATTTTAGTCTATGTTCTTTGGTATGTTGAAAATGTAATGGTAAGTTATGGAGATTTTGATGTTTTCAACCAAGGTTCCAATATTTTTGTGGGGCAACATTCATTGTTAGCCAATCATGGCTTTATTTCTAAATAAACATAGGTCCATTTCTACTTAGTATTATCTTCACTCTACATTATTTCAAATTATACAAATGTGCTTTTACAACATGAATTCCAAAGTCGGTGTTGTTCACGCTTGTAACATTTAGACATAGAGAAAAACTAAAAGCCATCATTTCCCCATCTCCAGTACCTTTTCCGTATGAACACAACCACCTCCCTCTTAGTCTTGAACACATCCTGTAGTTGAGTCCTGTGTTGGAATCTAAACACAGTAAGTTGTAGGAGAAAATAAGGTGAAGAAGAAAGATTTGTAGACGTCCGAAAATTGTGATTTGTTACGTCAGTTCTTTCCTTTCAACCAAGATTCTTTTGCATAAAGAATAAACTCTGCATTAGAAACCATATTAATAGTTGAGCATTTGCCTTTAGCTATAGGGCAACTCTGCTCAAAATCACCATTAATCTGCATTAAGTAACCAAGATAGCTCTCACTGTTTGTCTTGACAGCTACACACAATCCTTTTTTTTTTTTTTTTTGGTCCCTAAAACAGGAACTTCTTCATCTGAGTTTTTTACTGTGTTCCACAACAAAACATTTACAAGACTTTGTTTTTGCGTGCCGTTCCTCCTTTCACGTTTACCCCCCAAAACGTGAATAGAATAGTATCCAACTGTCGTCTTGATTTGAGATCATTTAGAACAGTTTCCATACCCTGAGCAGACACATTTCTTCAATGGGTTTGAGTAGGACTGACCAAAAGTTTGTGCCAGTTGACTATTCTTTTTCTCAGATCCACTTTGTCAAGCCAGATACAGGCTTCGCCAATCAAGGTCTTTTTCATAAACTTCCCTCCATTAGAGAAAAGTAAAATCTAGAAAAAAGAGCCAAAGTTATATACACTTGCATACATTTTTCAACCTTTTTAAAAGGACATTTGATCATCAAAGAAGTAACACAGACAGGAAAGGGTAAGAGGAAGTAGCAGCTATACTTGTAAGATAACTAATCCTCAAGATATCCTCAAAAGATGTGCATAGTATTAATTAATTCACACCAGCACTTCCCAAAGGAAAAGCCACATCCAGGAAGATATGAGAATTTTAGATAAGACATTTATTAACAGCTCATTCTGACTAGGTTTATGCTTAATTGAATAGAAAATTTCTCAGAAGAACTTGCTAGGTACATTTTCTAGTAGTTTATGAAATATGCACCAACATACAAAATTGTTTGAGTGCTGAGCAAATGAATAAGAGCTCACAAGGCAGAGGAACTACAACAGTAATTTTATTTAGCATTTAATTTACTGGTGGTTTTACTACAGTGTGTACTTCTGAAGTGATTTCTTGTCATATGTAGAACTTATATTAGTTGAAATGCCATAGGATCTCACACTCAAGACAGTTTTTTTTTTTTTCTTCCAGAGATGAGTTGAAGAAAGGTAGAGAGCGTCAGTGTTAACCATTAATCCTTGACAGTTCTCTTTTCAGAATCTCCTTTAGAGAATTCATCTTTATTCTTGGCTAAAACTTTACTTTTATGTTTCTGACTTCAAAATATACATTTATGATTATTTCTTCTGGGCCCTGGTTTTGGGATTGTATACGACATTGTATATCTTCACCTGCATCCTGCTTTCTTATTACATTTATCACATTTCAGACAAATGTGTAATCTTTCTCCCTCGTAGTCCTGTCTCTAACTACTTAATCTCTGTAGAAGACACATTTGCTCACACAGACTTCAGAGCATCTTTTGCTCTTTTAAAATTTCTTTCCACTGTAATACCTTTTAATACCCTCAATGCAGCTTTAACTTTGTAATATTTCTTATATGTGTCTCTAGTGTGCCCTTCAGGGCCAGTACCACGGTCTTACTCTTCCCATATTTTTTTATCTCTTTCCTCCCACCTCGGTTTCCCTCTTTCGTTCCTTGTTCCTACATCTAATGAAGACATACTACGTACAAACACTGTATTATGTTGTAGAACAAAGAGCAATGAAAGCCAGGCCTTGCCCTAGAGGAGCAGAGTGGGAAAGCAGTGACCAGTAGGGATATAAATGATTATGCAGCACAGATTAGGATTGGTAACCTAGTAAGATTAGCAAAATACTGTGCGAATGAGGCATGATGAATTGCATAGAGGGCAGAGTTCATCCTGAAAGACTTGGGAATAGTGAGATGGGTGGAGAGGGATGAAGAAGACAATATTGAAGGGAAGAAAAATATGAGCAAACCGTTGGAGGCTTAACCTGATTTGAAAAGATTGTGGTGTGGCTGGAGTATAGAGTGTGTTGTAAAGAATACAAAGAGATGAAATTAAACCAACACTCTTAGAGTTCACGTGAGAGGACTATGGATGAGTCAGGATGTAGATGAATCACTGAAGGCTTTGATGTAACCTGCCGGCCAGTGTTTCTGTCTGTCTGTCTGTCTACCTACCTACCTGCCTATTCTTAATTCAAGTATACTTAACATTCATTATATTAGTTTCAGGTGTACAACATAAGGATTCAGCAATGCTATACGCTGCTCAGTGCTCATCACAGTAAGTACACTCTCAATTGCCTTCACTATTTCACTCACCCCCAGGGCCCTCTTACCCAGTGTTTTTAAAAGATGCCTCTGCCAGCAGTGCGATGAAGTGAATTAAGAGGGGAAGACATTGATGGCAACGAGGCCAGCTACACTGCTAAAATGATCCGAGTAATAAAGATGAAAACTCAAAGAGGATTAGTGGCTGTGAGCATGGAAATAAATCTATATAAAATAAACTGAGTAAGCAGAATAGAGAAGATTTGGTAGCTAACTGGATGGGTGAGTGAGCTGCAGACTTCTTAAAGGCCCCTGGAAAGAAACCCCTAAGACTGAATTAACTTGTAAAACGTCACACACGATATGATCGGTATACACATATTAAATAATTGAATGGAAAATAAATACTGTACACACAAAAAGAATAACTGCATGGTATACAGTTACCTGAAGAGAATGCCCAGCAGGACTGAGGCTGAATCTAAAAGTTTCATTGAATGAAGGCTCTCTATCATGTCTGCAAACTCTCGTTTTTTTCTTGATCACTTTCTTCTGGGTAGAGATGTTCATCACATATATTTTTACATATAAATCTGAAAAGAAGAATTCAGCTTGTAAAATGTCCATTACTCATACAATTTTCTATTGAAAGAATTATAATTGTACACTGGGAGTTATCCTACATTTTAAACAAAGCCAGCAGAACGTGCTCAATTTGTTTCAGACAACATAAAATGATTAAAAGACACACCAATTTTCTTAGCAATTTGAATGTGTTTTCCCGTTGTATGATAAACACATTACTCTGTTTCTGTGTTGAGAAAAATTATCTAAAAATTAGTAGAATATCAACGTGTTCTATATAAGAGAGGTTAATCCTTATTTCACATTTTTTTTTCAGATATACTCGGCATACAGCCCCAATTTTACTTTGAATTTTCCAGATTATTTAGGACATATTCCTACAGAACTCTAGATATTTTATATTTCTCATTATCATAAAATTAGATACCTGGTAAGTGATCAGGAGACTTAAATTTGTAGGTGATATTTCTGCATTGGAGAATCTCAACTATCAGTTGTTCACCATCTGTCTTCATTTCCTTCTTCAGTGCAATCTTGATTTCTCCCATTACCTGAGTTTTGACTGGAAAAAGTTAAGAAAAATGGTAAGGAATAGGAAATGAAATCTATTGAATGTTTCATTCAATAATTCATGCATACATTCATTTACTGAGTGTTTATCAAGCGCTGAACACTTTATTGTATCCTGTGGATACACAGATGAATAAAACACAGTCCAAGCCCTTAAGGAGTGACAGATTTCATGGGGAGACCAATAAATTCCACACTTACAACAAAGTGTGCTAAGTATGATGACAGGCTAGTAAAAAGGGAGGTATGGAGGAAATGCAAGTAGGTGTTACTCAGCTGTAGATTATTAGGCCAAAAGAGGAAAAAGATGAGACTATAATAAGACACACATACATAAAATCAATAGAATCCAGGGGCACGTGGGTGGCTCATTCAGTTAAGGGTCTGACTTTAGGTTTTGGCTCAGGTCATGGTCACAACATTTCATGGGTTCCGTGGGTTCAAGACCTGCATGGGGCTCTTGCTGACAGCTGGGAGTCTGCTTCAGATTCTCTCTCTCCCTTTCTCTCTATGCCCTTACCCCACTCATGTTGTCTCTCTCTCTCTCAAAATAAATAAATAACTTGAAAAATTTTTTTAAATAATAGAATTCTAATATAATTTATAGGAAATAAATCATATGAAATAAAAGAAGTTGTTTGCTAACAATTGCTCGTTACAAGACTTTCTCAAGAACACTTACTACCAAAACTAAATGTCATTGTATGTTATTTATACTTTCTTCCTATTTCTTTTATGGAAGACATAGCTAAGAAGAATTCATGTAGTGACGACATTACACAAAGGAAAATACAATGCGTGGTTTAAATGAATCCAATGTATTTCTTTCAAGTGTTATCTGGGATCCTTGTATTACTGAAGAAGCCATTCATGATCACTCATGATTCTTTAATGATTCACCCTTTCTTCTGTCAATTCATACATTCATCCACTTATTTAGTCACTGACAAGTACTTTATTTCCCACGCTACCCTATGATAAACACTCTGTTAGGAAGAATGGAGCCAAACATGCATGCTTATTGGTTTTATGATTTTTTCCACCTGTTGGGAAGAAAGTGTTAATGGATTGTTTTCATCAATAAGTACATAATTAGAAAAAAACCCAACAAAGTTTATAAAATATGAGAGCATGATTCCAAGACAGCCTGAGGAAGTACTGCTTGAGCTGAAACCAGGACAAGAAAGAATTAACCAGCTGAAATGGATTAAGAACATTCTACAGAGAAGGAACTGTGTGTTCACAAAAGGGAACATCATGGGACTGAGGAACTAAATAAATGTCCTTATGGTTATGACATATTGTTAATTGGCGCCTTGTTAAGAATTTGGTTTTTATCTTTAGAACAATAGGAACCTATTGAAGGTTTTTTAAGTTTGGATGTAGATCACTTGTTCTCAAACATCTTGGTTTCACACATCGTTATAGTCTTAAAAATAAAATGGGAGTTCCTTAGGGTGCCTGGGTAGCTCAGTCGGTTAAGCGTACAACTGTGGCTCAGGTCATGGTCTCATTGCTTGCGAGTTCAAGCCGCATGTGGGGCTCTGTGCTGATGCTCAGAGACCAGAGCCTGCTTGAAATTCTGTGTCTCCCTCTCTCTCTGCCCCTCCCCCACTCACGCACTCACGCTCTCTTTCTCTCTCTCAAAAATAAAATAAAAACATTAAAAAAAATTTAAATGGGAGTTCCTCAAAGAACCATTGTATGTATTACAGCTATCAATATTCAAAATTTTAAATTTCTAATCAAAATGCAAAACTGGATATTTAAAAATATTTATTAATTCACTTAAAATGATAATATACTTACAATATTTTAATGGAAAATCACCATATTTCCCAAAATAAAAAATACATAGTGAGGAATGCTGTTTCACATTTTTTTCAAATTTCATTACTGTTTTGCTTAATAAAGGAAAGCTGGATTCCCATGCCTGTTTCTATATTACATCCAACTCAATAAGTTGTTTTAGTTGAAATATATGAAGAAAGTCCACTCTCATACAAATAGTTGGAAAAGGGAGGAATATTTTAATATCCTCTTTAGATAATGTCAATCTTTGATGCTACATTAAAACTTGACAAGTGGTAATTTCTTAAATAAGACAAGGGATAATTTCTGAAATCATATCAAGGAACTTTCCGAACTGTTACTTTAAAATACACCAGTCTATCTTGCATTTTGAATGGATCTTTTAGCTATGCCTGATTTGATAACCTCATATTGTTCATTTTGGAAAACACTGGTTCACTGAGCTATGAAGGTCTTGTTGACACATTTCATAAAATATTTGAAGTACACATGTTAATATCATCACCAATATCATGAAGAAGTTCTTTGAAATTGAGAAACTTCCAAGTTCAGGAATGCAGATGCAAGTTTTCCAAAGTTCTATTTTTTATTTAAAAGCTGAATTTTATAATTGACGACTACTGTCACTTGTTTTTCTTAAAGTGACAAGCTCATTTTGTAAATTTTTCAGAATAAGTGGCATATGTCTATGAGTTATTCTTTCTAGTAGAAATTACATTGCAGGGGCGCCTGGGTGGTGCAGTCGGTTAAGCGTCCGACTTCAGCCAGGTCACGATCTTGCGGTCCGTGAGTTCGAGCCCCGCGTCAGGCTCTGGGCTGATGGCTCAGAGCCTGGAGCCTGTTTCTGATTCTGTGTCTCCCTCTCTCTCTGCCCCTCCCCCGTTCATGCTCTGTCTCTCTCTGTCCCAAAAATAAATAAACGTTGAAAAAAAAAAAAAAAAGAAATTACATTGCATATTTAAAAGGGCTAGTTGAGCTTGCAATGCAAAAAAAAAAAAATGCACAGACTTCCTCAAGTCAATGGTCATAATTAGACATGCAGCACAAATGCTTTAGACGTATTTCCCATGTGATCACACAGATTTAGAAAGACATGCACTTTCTAATACATAATTTTAGTATATTAAGTTATAATATTTTGGTATATTTAAAAATAATTTTGACCTCATGGATACACTTGAATAAAGTACAGAATACAGAACATAGTTGAGTCAACTTTGAGAGGAAATTAGAGTAACAAAAGCATTTGTGCAAAATTGTACAAATACTGGATTGTAGTCATTCAATCCTTTTGATTGAATTTTGTCATATTTTGGGGATATGCTGTTTTAATTTTTTTCTTTCCTGGATCAATTATTTGATCGAGTTAATTTACATTTTTGTCCAGATGTATGCAGACATGTAGAAAAATATCTATGAATACCAATAACTAAGACGCAAAAATACAGAAAATCATCCTCTATACTGAAACATAAATCTTCTAGATATAGTTACATCATAATAATTTAGCAACCAATGACTATCGATACCTCAGAGTAGTTAGATGTTGGCTTTGCCCTCAAGAAACTCAAGAAAATAAGACTCAAGGCAAGGGTTTTATATACAGCTGGAATGTCTTTTGAGTGTCAAGCCTACAGTTTTAAGCATAAAATAACTCAAGAATTCTACACAAAGATTGATTCTCTGAGAAATACAAGGGGGATGCATTTCGTTAAACCAAAGAGAAAACTAGAGAAACTTCAGTGTAATCAATGACGGTGAGTATTTAATGTATTTAATTATGGGGCTAAGGATAAAGCAGGACTGAGGGCACAGGTGCGTGGAAGAACAGCATTTGTTATGTATTCCAAGAGTAGTAAGAATACAACAAAAAATGGATGGATGGGGAAGGAGAAAATGCAGAAAGTGAAATGAGACTATTGATTTTTGTATAGGCGATAGGTAGGTAACAAAGGGTACAATTAAAAATTGACAAACCACATAGTAAGTGTTGAGGTAAGAAGAGCAAGAATTATAAATGGTGTATATAAAAAGAAAATCATTAAATATATGAATCCTTAATTACAGAAGAAATTTTTACAAATCAAAGACACCAAATGGAAGAAGAAATACAACAAATATACACAACAATTATAAAACAAAATGCAGAGTTGCAAACACATCTACCATATCAGTAAATACAAACAGGTTTAGCTAGCCTTTTTAATTTAATTTATTTTTTATTTATTCATTTTTTTTTTATTTTAGAGAGAGAGAGAGAGTGCACGAGTGGGGGACAGGGGCAGAGGGCAAAAGAAACAGAATCCCAAGCAGCCTTCACACCCAGCGTGGAGCCCAATGCTGGACTGAATCCTAGGACCCTGGGATCAGATCTGAGCTGAAATCAAGAGTCACACATTCAATCGATTGAGCCACCCAGGCGCCCCTAGCTACCCTATTTTTAAAATGACTTTCAGACTGGCTCATAAAGCAAAGCTTACCTTTATGTTAAAATGTAGTTTTGTTTCTAACAGTCAAAAATACATAAATTATAAGCATGTCAGGTATATGGAAACAATAAGAGAGTAGGGGCTGAACTCTTATTATCAGACAATAAGTTTTATAAAATGAAACTACAAACATTAATCACACACAAAAAGGCATCAATTAAATAATTCTTGGGGGAATGGCAAAATATAATGAGAAAATACAAAAGTTCTGAAAAATAATGATAATGGAAATACCATAAGTATCAGAATCTAAGAAAGTTACAGTAATGATGAGAGGAAAATCAATAGTCTTAAATGCCTCTATCATTTAAAGCATTTATAAAAAACACATATGCATTAATATTCTATCAAAAATCTTAATACAAGTGATTTAAACTTCCAACTCTAAAAGTTAGAAAAAGAACAAAGTGAAACAAAAGAAACTACAAAGAAGGGAAGAATAGAGATATACACTAAAATTAAAGAGATAAAGAATAGAAAAATAGATGAAATTAATGAATCAAAATTCTGATACTCTGAATAGTATCAACAAAACAAAAAACAATAGTGAATTTACTCAGTGATGTGTGGTCTCTTAACATTCTTATTCAGAAATCACCTCTGGCTTCTTAACCATGACACTACTCTTTTCTCGGTGACTTGCTATAAACATTTACGGTCATGAATATACCCTAATACTATCAGGTCATATTCTGTTTACACATTCATGACAGATAGAAACTGAAAACATCATCTAATATATTTCTTCGAACTTCCAAGCGAGCATCCAATTCTGGTTACTTAACCATTTTAAGGAAGCATAAATAAGCCCATTCAAATCATTCTGTTTTATATTAAAAAAAAAAAAACTTCACAGGCAAGTAATTTTCAATATAAAAATGAGAAAATGGGACAGATCTTAGAAATTCTTTTCTTTAATATCTAGAGAAATTAAGTGAAAAAAAGTAAAATTAGAAAAAGTGTTAACAAGTAGTAACTGAACAAGGAATAGGCTACAGTCTCCCGCTGGCAACCCCCAAAAAAGTTCCGTGTAGGAATGGAAAGGGGGATTCCTGAGAGTTTCGGTGCGATCGGGAAAAATGGCCAAGGCTCCCCATTTCCGGGAGCTCCAAGATGAAGCAGGTGAAAGACTCAAAGCAGAGACTATCTTCCCCTGGAAATAAGACATATCTTGGCTTGCTACAGTGAATGCTGGCCAAAAAACATTTAATGAAATTTCAAGAGAGAGAGCAAAATCTCGCCAAGCAGGCCAGCAAATCTATATGTAAAACAGCTCTATTTCTTTCCTCCAAAGCCGTACAGAAGTGGAAAGAACACCGTCTCAAACCCACACCTGGAATGGAGGGGGAAAAAGAGGATTAAACCAAGGTAAGGAGGGATTCCAGGAAAACTCACTCCTACTACTCGAAGCCAATAAAAGCTGTGGACAGAACTGATCACACTAACAAGCGGGATGGAATAAAATAGGACAAATCTTCTGGGACAAATTCACTTTTATAGGTCATATTCCTCTTTTGCAGCCCTTAAAACCCTACGTGCTAAGAACGTGATATTTGTTCTTTCCCACCTTCTTCCATGGGGAAAAAAAGGGGGAATTAAGCTTGCTAATTACAGTTCTCAAGTCATCACGTTGCCTGTTTCTTTCTTGGAAGGTTAAATTCACATGCTTCACAGTGTGGTACTTGTGAAGTTCTTGATAATTTTCTCCTGTTCGAAGACTGTTCCAGCTTGCTCTTTAATGTTTCTATTAAAGGAAGAAAGGGACATGCCTGCTGAGATTGTGTTAATTGTGAGTCACCACTGTCAATCATGTCTGCCCTTTCCTAGGTTCAGAGTGCCTCTGTCACCTGGAGCAGACGGTGGATGGTGACAGAAACCTCTTAGTCCAGGTCTACTGTCTCCACAAGGGGGCAGCTCCAGATCTAACATCGATCCTGCTCTGGAGAAGATATTTATCCTGCAGTAGGATACATAACCACAATTTAAGAATAGAAAGAAGGGGGGGAAAGAATAGAAAGAAGAGGAAGGGATGAAGGGATGTTGAGGGGAATTTCAAAAATGAGGTGACAAAAGATGCCGATTATAGCGCGAAAGTACAAATGTTCCCCTTTTAAAACTATTAATGAATTACAAACACCATGAATAAAATTGAATAAGACAGAAATCAGTATTATTGACATAGAGGGAAGAAAGGATGATATAGAAAGGAAAATGGAAGATAAAGAAGGTAGAGAACAATGATAGGTATGTCAAACTGAGAAATATGATCCAATATAACTGATTTTCCAGAAAAAGTAAGTTTAAGAGTTTAGAAAATAGCATCTATTTAAAATATACAGGTATTGGGGCGCCTGGGTGGCGCAGTCGGTTAAGCGGCCGACTTCAGCCAGGTCACGATCTCGCGGTCCGTGAGTTCGAGCCCCGCGTCAGGCTCTGGGCTGATGGCTCGGAGCCTGGAGCCTGTTTCCGATTCTGTGTCTCCCTCTCTCTCTGCCCCTCCCCCGTTCATGCTCTGTCTCTCTCTGTCCCAAAAATAAATAAAAAAAAAAAAAAGACGTTGAAGAAAAAAAAAATTAAAAAAAAAAAATATATACAGGTATTTATCTGAAGTAACAGAAGGGTAAATCTGTGGATCAAAAGAACATCCTGTATTCCTGGAAATACTGATTACTTGATACATTGATATATCCCATTTAAACTACTTCAAGGATATAGAAAACATTTTTAATTTTTTTTTCAACATTTATTTATTTTTTGGGACAGAGAGAGACAGAGCATGAATGGGGGAGGGGCAGAGAGAGAGAGAGAGACACAGAATCGGAAACAGGCTCCAGGCTCTGAGCCATCAGCCCAGAGCCTGACGCGGGGCTTGAACTCACGGACCGCAAGATCGTGACCTGGCTGAAGTCGGACGCTTAACCGACTGCGCCACCCAGGCGTCCCTAGAAAACATTTTTAAAGGAGACAAGGGAAAAAATAAGTCCCCTGAAAGAGGACATTCGTGTATAAAAAAAAATAAAAATAGCCTTGTGAAAATATTTAAAAGGCTGTGGCAGAAGATATAGAGGATATAGTAATGGAGGAAGAAAGAAGAAAGAAAGAAAGAAAGAAAGAAAGAAAGAAAGAAAGAAAGAAAGAAGAAAGAAAGAAAGAAAGAAAAGGAAAAG
This sequence comes from Lynx canadensis, assembly GCF_007474595.2. Taxonomy (NCBI): domain Eukaryota; kingdom Metazoa; phylum Chordata; class Mammalia; order Carnivora; family Felidae; genus Lynx; species Lynx canadensis. The sequence continues at coordinate 86,491,840 of NC_044304.2, forward strand.
AGGGAGGAAGGAAGGAAGGAGGGGTGCCTGGGTGACTCAGTCGATTGAGCATCTGACTTCCATTCATGTCATGATCTCGTGGTTTGTGAGTTCAAGCCCTGCATGGGGTTCTGTTCTGACAGCTCAGAGCCTGGAGCCTGTTTCCGATTCTGTGTGTGTCTCTCTCTGCTCCTCCCCCATTTGTGCTCTCTCTCTCTCTCAAAAATAAATAAACACTTTATTATTTTTTATATGAAATTTATTGTCAAATTGGTTTCCATACAACACCCAGTGCTCATCCCAACAAATAAACACTTTAAAAAAATTAAAAAGAAAGGAAAAAAGGAAGGAAGGAAGGAAGAAGGAAAGAAGGGTGGGAGGGAGGAAGGAAGGAAGAGGGAGGAAGGAGGGAAGAAAAAAGGTTACAGATGAAATTGAGGAGGAAAAGTAGAAGTAAGTGGAAGAGTGCTAATTTCCTTTAGGCAGACTTAAAATTGAAAATTGAAATATAGTACTAAAAATCATAATTGCTGGGGTTCCGGGTTGGCTCAGTCAGTTAAGCACCTGACTCTTGCTTTTGATTCAGGTCATGATCTCACTGGTCATGAGGTCAAGCCTAATGTGAGGCTCTGAACTTGGCTGTGGAGCCTACTTAGGATTCTCTTTCTCCCTCTCCCTATGCCTCTCCCCAGCTCGCGCTCTCCACACTCAAAATCATAATAGCTCAACATTGTAATATTTTCAATTTTGTTTCTTAAACTTAGTGAGAGCATTTATGAATGAATATGGCTAAAATATTTATTGAAATTAGACAATTCCTTTGTTTTTACCATGATATATTCTCTTCATTAAATTAAAAAACACTATAATCATGGCCATGAATAATTTAATTGTTTTTAACAAAACTGTGTGCGTCCCTCTATCTCTTTAGCTAAAGTGCTCCAACTAAGTATAACTGTCAAATTGACTTATTTTTGTCTCCCACAGCTTTCTTTTTTCACACTCTGGTGCTTTATTCTCCATTAAAATATGCAGCGCTCTTCTCACTCCTTTTACTCAGAAAAAGTTTACATTTATACATATTTTATCTTTGAAAAACATGTGTGTGTCATATCTACGTGCACATATTTATACACATGCTATTTGTACACCTCCATCTGATTTATAGCTTAGAGAAGTGCACTTTAAGAAAACATTACCATTAACAGAACACGGTAATTATTTCACAAGAAATAAGGTTTGTATAATCTCCATTTTACAGGTGAGAAACTGGCGGCTTTGGTATTTGAAGTAACTTGCTAAATGGCTAAATGGCCCAGGTAGAACTTTAATCTAGATCTTCCGATTTTCAGTCCAGAGCTCTCTCTCTCTCATGAAAACCTTATATTTTCTTATGAATATTATTTTTGCACTGATTGTGAAGAGCACTGAGTAATGTATAGAATTGTGGAATCATTGCACTGTGCACCTGAAACCAATATAACACTATGTTAATTATACCTCTAAATAAATGAATAAATAAAATAATATCCTTTCAAATAAAAATTAAAAAAAAATATTTAATTAAACATTTTTTTTTAAATGTTAGAAAGCTTAGAAGTTAGAAAACAGGTTTCCCTGATACCCTGAGAGGAAACTATTTGGAAAACAGCAAGCAATTCTGGGTTGTTGATTTAGGGTTCTATTTGCCCATCTCACTGTTGGCATGATAGGCAGGTTTTTAGTCTCCACACTCAACTTAGGGCTTAAACTCATGACTCTGAAATCAGGAATCACATGCTCTACCGATTGAGCTGGCCAGGGACCCCACACTCCGGTTGTTGAAACCTATCCAGAAGTTATTGTCTGTATATACACATCACATCAATTATGCAGCTCATTTATATTAAACAACAAAATGGCAACCAATATTTCCTGAAATATTCATAATTGTATGAGATCCTATATGGGAATCATTTAAACTACAAAATAGTTTAAAAAGTGACCATGGATTGAGAAAATATTTTTTTAACATTATTCATATCTGAAATACTGAACTGCACATAGTGTAAGTTGAGGTTTACTCTTTCTCAGAATTCTAAGAAATCTATTGCAATCTGAGCAGCTTTTGCCCATGAGAGACCATTTTAGGCAACTTTTCTTTAGAGGCATTGTCTAATTAACTGAAAGCGAATAAAAAGAGGAAAAGGAAAGAAGGAAAAAATGTAAGGGGAAAGTTTGTGTAAAGAAAAAAGCATAGAGTGAATAAAATTCTCATCAACACTTAGGTTTCTTTGTGTCTGTAAATTTCCATTAGTAAATATTACTGGTACTGGCTAATGAAGTCGGAATTAGTGTTAAGTATGATGTATATTTAGCCCTGAGAGTCTATCACCTCATAATTTGTCACTTAGCTCCTATCACTCACTTCAAATCTAAGCAAAGTCTAATGTGGAATTAAGGGTGAAGTTTCAAAACCAGGAATTCTGGATGGCAGGCCAGTCATTAAATATCTAAGTTTATATTTCCTCATATAAGTGAAGGTATGTATTTCCTCATATATTCCCTCATATAAGTGAAGGTATGTAATGAGATTATTTAGGGACTATTTATAATATCTCTTTCAGCTTTATAGGTTGTGAACATTTTCTGACACTATCTAAATATTGTTTAGTCCTGGCCCTCCACTAAACATCTTCTATTCTAAATAATTTTCTCTGTTTACTCAGGATTCCTAAAGCCAGTCATTACAGAAAGCCTCACTAATATCCTAATACCTGTTAAGAGGTAAAATAATGATGTATTTCCCCTCATGTAGAATTTGCATTTTCTTTTCTTTCAATTGTTTCTAGTCTATCAGTTTCAGATCTAAACAATGATTTTTTTAATGCTAGCATAGTAAAGGCATATTGTTAGCACAATGCCAGAAATGGTAAGTATTCAATAAGCATTCATTCTTTTTATGTCTCAACATGAGATACAATGCAAGATCAGTTCTAGAAGAAACTGTTTACACCTAGCAAGCACATATGTACCATTAGGTCAGTTGCTCAATTTACTCAGAGTAAATAAACAAAACAAAACATCTCAAACTATTCATAGGAGTCAATAGTTTTAAAATAGAAATTTCTCAAAAAGAGAGAGTCCTTCTTCCACTTTGCTGAGCTTATTACAGAGAGGAAATAAGTTCACTCTACTTTGTTCTATTCACTTCTCTCTATAATTTCCAACCAGGTATATTAACCCTACCCTAGAGTCTATAATAATTTTACCTTCCATGCTGAAATTATATTTCTCTCTTCCAAAAGTTCAACGTGGCACTCAATAATCTGACTGTAGTACTCAATAATTATCTATAACTGGCACTTCTTTTTTTCTTTATACCATGTCCTTGAGTAGCCGGGAAAGATCCCCAATCTTTTACCAGGTTCTTTTACCAGGTCTGGTAATCTTACTTTTATTGAGTGTGATTTCCTGGCATATCATTGTTTTCCACAGCCTGCATTCAAGTCATTGATATGTCTTCATTGTAATTCTCAGAAACATATCCTTTGAGCAAAGGTTCTTAACTCTTCCCTCGTTATATGTAGGATTAAATAGAAGGAGTGAACAACGATAGGCTTTGAAGGTTTATCCTGGTAGTTTAATGTTTGAAAGGGGGAAGTAAAAATAGGACTAATTTATTTCATTTTATAATGTATTAAATTCTATTCCTATTACCTTCACTTTAAGATCTCATGAAATTGACTCCCAATAAATCAGCTTGCTCATACAATAAAAATGACATCATTCAGCTAGCTCCATTGCCTGACTACTTTTCTACCTCTGTATCTCACACACCACTGCAAATGCTTGGATCTAGCAGTTTCTACTAACACATACTATGATAAAGAATTAGAAAAAAGAATTAAAAAAATAATGTTTATTTATTTTTGAGAGAATGATAGGAGACACAGAATCTGAAGCAGGCTCCAGGCTCCGAGCTGTCAATACAGAGCTGGACTCGGGGCTCAAACTCACAAACTGTGAGATCATGACCTGAGCTGAAGTTGGACGCTTAACCTACTGAGCCACCCAGGAGCCCCAGAAAAGGAATTTCTGAGACAGGATTTATGAAACTTTTTGTGATCAGATATTAATAATGTCTTTACAGTGAAATTCAATGGATTTGGTTTTCAAGAAAAAAAAGATGAATCTTCATTCCAAATATATCTCAAGACATATAATTTTGTACTCAGTTTAAGTGTATACTAATATGTAGACAAGATAATATTATAATATTATGAATGATGAATACCAGTTAAATAATGTAAACTTGTCATGTTATCTCATTTTTCCTCAAACATGTGAAAAAGAAATATTACTAACTTCGCTTTAAAGAAAGGAGATTGTAAATTTTAGGTTGACAAATTAGCCAAAGTCACATAGCTAGATGTTTCTAGCAAGGAAACCCAACATTATTGCCAAAGCTGTGATAATCCATCATGTGAAAGTGTTCGTGTGCCAAACTCATGTGCATGCTTGTGAGCATTCGTGCGTTAGGGGAAGGGATTTTGGGATTGTGGGAGCTCAAGATTTATGGGGAAGTTGTACTGGAAAGATAAGGGACAGTCAAGAGAAGGTATAAATGCTTACCAATTTCCTTTCCAAAACCTTAATTTATGAACTAAATTTCTTGATTCATTACAGGTGGGGAGTTCAAACTTGGGCGGTAACAATAATGTATCCAATTTATTGAATAACTCTTGTGTTCCAGGCAGTCTATGTATTACTCGACTGCCTTTTAGTGCAAAGACTGTGCCTTATTTGCCCTTGCCTTTTTAGTCCATAGAAAAGGCACCTAGTATGTATTTTATGCTTGATGAATGAATTTATAAAATATCTCTAATCTTCACAGCAAACCTATGAGGTAGGTATATTTTCCACGAAGATCTGAAGAAAGAGATTTATCAAGTCTGACTCAGAGCCCACGTTCTCAGAGCCCTCTAAACTAAGCTGAAGCCACCAAATTGAGATACTTCGGTTGTTTGTTTTTTTTTTTTTTTTCTCTCAGACCTATGGTTTCATCCAAAATAAATGCTTTTATGTCAGCTTTTGAATTTCATTCTCTGTTTACGTAGATAACCAAACCTCTATTAGTCAAAGCTAGGCACTGACATTCTAATACATTTTCATGTCTCAGGGCTTAGTGGGGGCTGAGGGAGGAGGCATTTTGTTATGTTTTCATTAATTTTTTTTCCCCCACGGGAGAAGAGTTCTGTAAGCGTTCATTAAGTCCTTTATTTGAAATAACCCAGATTCAAGGAGATATTTTATACAATACAGCAGGCATTCTGGCCTAATATGATTTAAGAGTTCTGTGAAAGTAGGACAAGCCTGCACATTCTGTGTTCCATTACATAAAGAAATCCTTTCTTTCTGAGACAAAGCCAGAAAGAACATAATTTTAGGAGGAAAAAATAGATTTTTTCTGATTGATCTCCTTCAATGTTTCTGGCATTTTTTTTGTCCTTTTGGTACATGTTTCTTAGCATTTGTTTCACTGTGACTGAAAATAACCAGAGCTCTTTTTAAAAATTTTTAATTGAAAGCTTCCTATTATCTGGTATGAGACAAAAAAAAAAAAAAAAAAAAAAAAAAAAAAAAAAAAGAACTTATGTTATTAGAGAGGAAAAACTGAAAACTTAAATGGACACATTTAAAAATGTTTAGAGTTTTGAAATCACTCTATAAAAGCCTCAGGAAAACAAATCCCCAGAGGAGTGACGTAGGCGAGACGGTAGATGCAAGAAGAGGTTGGTGAAGTTCTCTCCCAGAGGAGAGTCAGGTTAAAGAACAGAAGCCTGGCTTCCTGAGTTCACAAGGCCTTGGCCAGACCTCCCATCTACATTGTAGACCAAAAAGATCAAGCTGTCTTGACCTTTGATTCCAGAGTAGGCAGGATGACCACACGGTGGGTCTATACATAGTCTCTGAATACAGGGAAACATTAGCATCATTGTATAATGAGTTTCGAAAATAAAACCAGATAAATGCATAATACTAGGGATGCCAGGAGCTCCTGTGAGGAAAAATAGTTTGTCTATGTAAGAGTGGAACTACCCAGTTACCCTAGAACAACTTCCAGCTTCTCTCACAGGGGTGGAAGGTGACCAGGCAGCCATGTAACCTCTGAATAAGCCTGCGAATAGCACCTGAGGTGTTAAATGAGGGTTAATGGATGATGGGAATCAAATGTTTAGGTTGGCCCACCAGGTTATTTATATCATCTCCCTGTTCCTAAATCAACTCTACCACCCTCAGCACACAGTAATCTTGATCGTCCTTTCAGTTTTAACTGACAGTTCAGGTTTTACTTTTGGTTTTTCATAGGACAGAGGAATATCCGATAAAAGCCTTCCTTGATCCTATTTTTTCCAGCTGTCGCTTCATCTCCTTTGTCCTTAACTGTCATGCCAGATAAAAGAACACTCTAGAATTCCACCTCAACTATTTATTCTCAGCCCACTTTTGCTAGATATTCTTTTATGTCTCTCTCCTCTTCATTAGTCTTACCTTGCTTTGCCCTGAGAAGAAGAACCCTTGAACTACATCACCTGGATTTCATCACCTTACACTTCCACTGGGGTTATAGCAATGAGTCCCGGGCAGTGTGATGGCAGGAGGACAGAGGCTGAGCTATTAATTGCCCATGACCCACTGTCATTTGCTGGCTTGTTTTACAGAGGCTGGTGCCTGGCTTCAAAGGCTATAGCTTCTGCCTGGAATCTCTTGTACCATGGCTGTCGCTCTTGTTGGGTTGGGGCAACAGCCTCTCTCCTCACGCCTCTTTAGCCTCAGGAGTGGGAGTGGCTTTTTGTTGGGGCCAATCTTTTAATGTTTCACCTTTCATTGGTGGTTCCCTTAACCTCCCCCACTTTGTATGTGGTCCTTTCATTAAATTCTTTAACTACTCCATTTGAATGTGTCAACTGCTTCCCCCTAGGACCTCATGACTCATCAATTATTACATATTTAGATCGTAATCCAGGGTTTTGTTGTTATTTATTTGTTGTTTTTATTTTCTTCTGTTCCTGAAACAGTCCTTTTGATTTGTGACGCCACTTTCTGTTCACATATATCCCTGGGTCTATCTCTATGCTTTGTATTCTATGCCACTGTCCCCTTCATCTTGGACAAATACCAAACTCTTTTTATCATCTGTCTTAATACCTTGCAGGGTAACTTCACTCTTGTGTCAGTCAGGATAGATTAGATTCTGTTGCAGTAACAAACACCACCAAAACTGAAAGTCACAACGCCTTAAGCTGATGGGACAGTCAGCAATCTCCCTCTTCACTGACTGTCATGTCTGTGAGAAAAGAGAACTTTCCAAGTCTCACACCAGCAATTAAATGCTCAGTCCAGAAACACATCATGACCAACTACCACTCATTAGCAAGCACTCATCAAAGGACCCACTGTGTCACAAGGAAGCCAGTCTGAGAATCAGAAAAATGGAAGTAACCACCGAGTAACACTAATCGACACCAAAGCTCTCTTTGCACCTGTTATTCAAAGTTGACATAGATGTTGGAGGTTCTCTGTTATTTCATATGTATGTTAGAATAAGTATACTGAGCTCCTTAAAAATGCTCAGCTGGTAATTTAATTGGAATTATATTAGATTTATATTTTGTTGCTTCACTAAGAAACATGGAATGATTCTACGTTTATCCAGAGTTTTTTAATGCCCTTTAATAGAGTCTTAAAGTTGCTTTTATTTTTCTGTATATATCTTAGTTATTTTTATAAGTTAACTCCAAGATATTATGATATTATGAATGTTTTGATATTATGTTGTATATACATACTTATTGGTGATCTAGAGTAATTCTTATTTGTTCTAACATCCATTGATTCTGTGAGATTTTTCTACATATATATGTAATTGAAACTGATCACAGAATTAAAGGTGATTTGTAATTCATTCTACTTTCTTTAATTTCTTTTTTTCTCACTTTTTTTTCCTATTCTGTTCCTTCTGCATCCTTAAGAATTGCTTTCAGCTACAAGAAACAGGAAAACTTACTTAGAATGATTAAACAAATGGGGATTTATTTTTCTAGTATAAAAGAAAACCAGATGGATATAGGTTTGCCATTACAGTAATGAGTTTAGGAATTTGGGTTCTTTACATATTCCTATTCTGTCATTTTTAGTATTCATATACATCATTTTTGCCTAAGAGTTGCAAGATGCATGCCGCATATCGAGGCATCACATCTACCTTTCAGACACAATAATAATAAGGGTCAGGGAGAAAGCAGTTTTACATCACAAGGTTCTTGCAAAGATTAAATAAGTCCAGCATATTTAAGCACTCAATAGGTTATTAACAGTTCTAACTTACTATAATGGAGATTGTCCCTTAACATCTAATTTTTGTAAATCCTGAGTCATTCTGGACCCTGAGTCCAGATAGTATAATGTACTGCATTTCTCTGGCAGGAATGTCACACTGATAGACACAGAGGGTGTGGTTTACAACTGAGTTATTTTAACAGTGCCTCCTGGAAATGGGCTGTGCACATCCTACATGTCTGTACATGGGCACTGACCTTAGGCTTCACTAGTGAATGAACCACTCAAGATGATTAATATTCTTAAAAAAAATTTTTTAATGTTTATTATTTATTTTTGAGAGAGAGATACAGAGTGCAAGCAGGGGAGGAGCAGAGAAGGAGGGAGACACAGAATCTGAAACAGGCTCCAGACTCTGAGCTGTCAGAACAGAACCCGATGCAGGGCTCGAACTCACGAACCACGAGATCATGACCTGAGCCGAAGTCAGATGCTTAACCGACTAAGCCACTAGGCACTCCAAGATGATTAATATTCTTGATAAATATAAAACACAATTACTATTAAAGTTAAAATTATTAAGTAGGAAATTTAGTAACCTATTTTAAAAGAACAGAAATTAGATTGTTTCTCTTATGGACTAGTTGCTACTGCTCTCCACGGCCTTTGAAAACCTGCTAACAAATTCCAGTGTTCCTGATCGATTAAAGTTAAGCCGCTTTCCAATAAAAAAAAAAAAAAAAAAAAAGAAATACTGCCATTTGAAACACTGTGGATGGAACTAGAATGTATTATGCTAGCCAAAATAAGTCAGTCAGAGAAAGATAAGCATCATATGATTTCACTCATATGTGGAATTTAAGAAACAAAACAGATGCACATAGGAGAAGGGAAGGAAAAATAAGATAAAAACAGAGAGGGAAGGAAACTGTAAGAGACTCTTAAATACAGAGAAAAAACTGAGTGTTGATGGGGGTAGGGGAAATGGGTGATGGGCATTGAGGAGGGCATTTGTTGGAATGAGCACTGGGTGTTGTATGTAAGTGATGAATCACTAAATTCTACTCCTCAAACCATTACTACACTCTATGGTAACTAACTAAGGATTTAAACAAAACAAAACAAAACAAGTTAAGCCTCTTTCCGATCAAAAAGAGGTATCATCTCTCCAACTGTTTCAACAGCAAAATAAAAGTCTCCGTATATTCTCTCTGTAGTCAGTGTATAATATGCTGAATAAGTAGTCGATATGTTATCTTTCTTTTAAGCCCACATATTATCTGCATTTTGCTCAAATGATGCAGATAGTATCTGATACAAAAAATGCTTGGCATTATCATCCCCAAATTTAGTAAATCAGACTTTCTTTAGTTTCTTTTTTAAGGAAAGTTGAAATTATAGGAAATGGATAAATTATAATATTCAGATCAGCTGAGGCATAATGAGAATATACTATTAGGAATTGCAAAGATTGGTATGTAACTTTAGCTCATAATGAAATAACCCTTGAAAATAGACTCAAATAAAAATATTTCAACATGAAATGGATTGACACAAATGAGTTTTCTGAAATAGAAGAGTAAATTATTTTTAAATAATCAGATTTCTAATAATAAACAAACATCAATAAATAGTTTAAAAATTAAAGAAAAAAGCTGTACTTTTGATAAGAAAGGCAATGACCTGATGGAGTGTTTTTTTAATTAAAACTTATCCAAATTAATTAGTAAATATTCTGCTTTTCAGATAAGGTGAAGACCATGCACCTAAACATTTTAATATATTAAATGAATCATCTTTGTTATGTTTTGATTTACTATTTTGTTTTAATATAAGAACTGCCATATGTAATTACACATGTAGTTATCACATGTAATCCATTCTCATTCCTCTTCCTACAAAAAAGCATCTTCTACACAATAATGTAATTTTAAAACTTTATGTTGTTTAACCACAGGGCCTGGCTATGTCAGTTCTAGTATATCCAAGATTGTAAACTATTACAGCGGTATATGCTTAGCCAGAAGGAGCTAAGAAGAAAAGAGGGTAGACTGTTGAATTTCTGGAAATAGTCCCCACGTAACACTTGAAAATGGTAAGTCAAATGAAGTATCCATTAATACTTGATGAACTTTGACAACTTTCTTTTCACATTGATATGAGGACTATAGAATATCAAAACACAGTTCAGAAATTTATTATAGCCCTCTGTTCTGTTTTTCATTCCAAGTAAAATTCTTCTACAGTGTCTGTATTAAAAGAAGTTACCATACTTATCATTATTATTCATATAATTTATAGTCTGTATCTATTTTTAAAAACTCTACTGTTTACATTTCCCATTTCCTTTCATATTTGTTAGGGTATTTTCTAGCATCTATGCAATGAGTGTGTGTGTGGGGGGGTGTGGGGGGGAGTTTCTGTGTATGTTGCCATTGCCCTGTCTGTTCTATTTAGGTTCATAGATTTCAATATATATTTGAAAGTGACTTATATGTAAGTATACACAGAAACATTCTAATATAAACTCTCATATTTTATGTTTCCAGCATCCCTTATCTTCTTCCACCACTACCTTGGGAATGTCTGCCCCCACATGCATGTGTCTGCTAGGTTGAAAACCATCATCCTCCATTTTCTTTGCCACAGTGACTGTTCAAGAGATGGGAATCTGTCCCACACAGGAAATATCAGAGTCCCTCACCAGGATGTTAGGAGATAGATTCTCTCTTTCCTTCAAGTCAAGGTCTTATAGCTTAATGTGCGGGGCACGTCTCTCCATAAAAACACTTTGTTCTGTAAGGAGCAGTCCTCCCCCAGGTGTCCATACAGCCCTCTCCATCATTTCCTTCAGTGTTCAAACCACCGTCACCTTCTCAAGAAAGCCTCCCCAGGCAACACTATTTCCAACTTTTTTTTTAACTGCAGGTGTGCAGAATTGAGTTGTTCACACTCCTCTGTTCACAGCACACAGCACTTACTTAGTTTTCTGTCTCTGTGAGGATCCTTGCATATTTGGTATTTGATTTTGGTTTTATTTTTTCTTTTCATGCTACTAACTTTTTTTTTTTTTTTTTAGTAGGCCTCACACCCAGCATGGAGCCAACACGGGACTTGAAATCATGACCCTGTGATCAAGACCTGAGCCGAGATAAAGACTCAGATGGTCAACTGACTGAGCCACCAAGGTGCTCCTCATGCGGCTAATTTCATCTCACCACCCCAAGTTGTCTATTTGCAATAATCCTTTCAATCCAACTTCCATATATTCACTGACATCAATGTTTATAAGATGGCAGAGCTGTAAAATATCTAGAATTGTTTTGTATTTATTTTTTGCTGAAGTAATATGGTACTATAAATCTCTTACTATTAATTTCTTTCCCATTCAAAGTTACGTTTTTGAAATGTATTGAATTTATGATATGAGATCTAGGTCATTTTTTTCTGATAGCCTTGTAGTATTCCTTTACCCACATATAATGAGCTTTATTTATCTATTCTTCCAGTAATAGACACATATATTGCCTCCAGATTTTTACAATCCCTCCCCACATACACACACACAAAACAAAAAACAAAAAAAAAACTGGAAAGTATCACTTTACTCATGGCTTTGTAAACCTTTTCTTACTAACTAATTTATGCTTCATCAGTACTATTTTATATTTTATTTTTGCCTTTAGCTTAAGAAAGCAATTATTCTTTATTGTCCTTCATGAAAAAAAGACTTCAATGACATAAGCTAAGAATTTTTTCCATCTACCTCTCCATCTCTGAATCCCTTCAGTTCACGGGCTGGCAGAGGAGACAGAATTGAAAGTGGTCATTACCACACAGGGCGGTTGGTGCTCTGATAGGTGCACAGAAGGTACAAAGAGAATACTTCCTTAACAGAGCCAGGTGCACGGGGCCCCACGGATAGCTCCTTGAAGAAGGTAGCTGAGGAACTGGCCTGAAACCATGAAGATAAAACCATTTGAAAGGGTGTGATCACCTTGAGTAAAGAGAACAGCAGGCGCTCAAGAAGGGAGAGGAGGAACATACATGGAAAACTACAAGCAATTCTCGTATAACCAGGATGTAAAATGGGAGAGAGGACACTTCAGGAGGAAAGTGGGGGGGGGGGGGAGCAGAAAGAAGGACTTACTGTATTAAAACCCAGCGAGAGTTAAGCAGTTGAAAGAAGTCAATAGAAATGCTTTATGCTAGAATGACCAAGCCACAGCAGACAGTGGCTGTCGAAGCTGATCTTGAAGATGATGGTACTGCCGGTTAAAAGCACGCTTAGACAAATGGGTCTCAAGGTGAGATGAGATGGAAACTTACAATTGGGCGGTTATTGAGATGGGAAAGAGGGAAAAAAATCTAAGAAATATGTAAGAGATAAAATCTTCAAGGATTTGGCAATTGTCTACCTGTGGAAAGGAGACAGTGACTGGAAAAATATTGTAACCAAACCTGAGGCATAAGATATAGGAGAAGGAGTTTGCAGGTCAACTCAACTCAACTAAAATCTGATATATTTTGCCCTACCAATAAACTTAAACGTAGACTTTTGAATTTTATCAAAACTTTGATGTTGAAATTAGCAAGGAATTATTCCTTCCTAATTATTATTTAAATTTTTTTAAAATGTTTATTTTTGAGAGAGAGAGAGAGAGAGAGAGAGAGAGAGAGAATTGAGAGTCAGAGGGGCAGAGAGAGAGGGAGACACAGAATCCAAGGCAGGCTCCAGGCTCTGAACTGTCAGCACAGAACTCGACAGGGGGCTCAAACTCACGAACTGTGAGACCATGACCTGAGCCGAAGTCAGACGCTTAACCCACTGAGCCACCCAGGTGCCACAGCAAGGAATTTTTCTTAATAAATTAAAAGCTGTATTGTTTTAAGTAATATAATATTGGATATTTCCATGTTATCATGTCTATCGTGCTAACCATTCAACTTAGATTGAATCTTAGGTAATATTTTGGAAGGAAAAATAATCAGTCACTCATTAATTGATGAAGATACAATTTTCAAAAGTCATTTGAAAAGTCATTTTTTTCAGTAACACAATCATTCCATTCTCTTAATTTAAAATAAAATTACTTTCAGGAACGTTTTAGTGGAATATCTTATTTTGAATATACCTGAGCACTTTATTAAGGAAAAAAAAATCTATGAAGGAGAAAATGCTCAATTAAACTTAGTTTTATGAGAGCCTAACATATCAAATCAAATGCTACAAAGACCTTAATCTGAAATTGCTAATTCATATTTCTAACCTCACAAAAAAACCCACACATTCTGAAAACAGATCCCATTTCAGCTCTAAACATCGACAAACCAATGAGCAACAGCTCATATTAAATTTATCCAGATAACCACACTGCTGACTATAAAAAAAGCAGACTGTAAATTGGCTGAGAAATATCACAGCAGTCTTGAAATCCAACTAAACTGCACAACTTGACCTAAATTTTGACCCAGCCAATTCATCATTAACTAAAAGAAAATGAATTCAAACCATCAGACTATCCAAAGTAACAAACACTTGAAGAAAAAGCTCTCTGTCTTGAAAATAAATTGTTGACAAATGGTTCCAGTTTTTCTGGCCTCTTGCAGTAATTGAAATCACTTTAAACTACCTTTTCCACCAATTACAACAGTTAGAAGCCCAACAGATGCCCCTGCTTAACTCAATACAGAACCACAGAATGGAAAATGGACTCACATAACTCGGTACTAAAGACAGCTTGCTGACTTAAGCTGTTCAACCAGTAATCCTGTTTCTTTGGTTAATGAAATATTACTGAATGAAAAAAAAAACATTTCAAAAGGTAAAAACACTAACTCCGTTAATTTTAGAAGAGGGAGTATTTTGAAAAATTCCATTTCTCATGCTTCTGAAAAAAGCCCTTAGTGTTCCCAGAGAACTTTCTAAAATGTGTATGCCAACGTTCATGCATTTTCAAATATAGACTAGTAACTCCTTTTGACTAAACCTGCTTTTAATACCTTATGGTAGCATTCTGAACTTTTTATTTCTTTGTAACATACCAAAGACGGATAAAATAAAAAGTATTCAACTAATCCCCTCACTGTCTTCAGGATAGAGACTGGCAATTTTTATTAAAAAAGTCAAACCCCTCATCTGAACTTGTTTGCCAGTGATTTTCCCCCTTCGCTCAGAGAGCCCTACGCCTAGGCTCACACAGTGATCAGTATGGGAGGGGCTGATCCATCAGGCTTTCCAAATAACAGGTCAAGGAGAGGACACTGTATGTGTATAAAGACAAAGTTAGAGCAAACTTTAAGTGTTCACCCTCATTCAAACTCCATTTTACTCTTTTAATTCATCTTAAAAATGTTCTCTGACGCGCATACCATATGGCCTTTTAAAACACAATCTATTTCTTTCTTTAAAATTCTGTGAAGCACAGGTTTGCTTTTTATCATTTCCCCCCACTTTCCTTTATTTTATCACTTTTTACACTGAGCTCTGTTAACACTTTTAGTTTCTTCTTTTTAAATCATACTTGCTTTAACAACTGATCATTTAAAAAAGTGACCATAATCACATTATTTCATTTCTAGAATGCTAGTGCCTAAAACTTCTCTGTTTGCATTTTTATTCTGAATCATTTTTAGAATGAACACATTCTTTTTTTTTTAAAGGTTGTGTGTGGTTTTTTTTAAAGTTTATTTATTTTGAGAAAGAGAGAGAGAGAGAGATGGGGCAGAGAAGGAAGGAGAGAAAATCCCAAGCAGGCTTTGTGCTGTCAGTGCAGAGCCCAATGTGGGGCTCGACCTCTCAAAGCCACAAGATCATGACCTGAGCTGAAGTTAGACACTGACTGAGGGGTCCCTAAAATGAATACATTCCTATTTGTCTTCTAGATATCTCTCAGAGCTGTCTATCCCCTTTTCTTCTACTGCTGTCTCTGCCTTCATTCTCGTCCTTATCATTTCTTACTCGGACTTCTGAGTTGCCTCCTACCTGGTCCCCTGACTACAGATGTGATCCCTTATAATACATCCTTCATAGGACCAAATCTGATCACGTAATATTCCTTTTAAAAATCCATCCTTAGCTTCCAATTGCCTGTCTACAGGGTTGAGTTTAAATTCCTGCTGACAGTGTCTGATACTTCAAAAGTTATCTGAACCATGATTACCTTTCAAGCCCTGTCTCCCTCCAGCATAAAACTCTGCTTCAGTCACACTGAAGTGCCCACAGGTTCACCAATAATACATAGTCTCTCACAATCCTAAGGCTTTGAACGTGAAGCTTCCTCTTATTGGAAACCTCACCAACCCTCCTCCAGTTATACTTGTTATTGCTTTTATTTCAAGAACCATCTACCAAAGTACTCCCTGCCAGGAAGGCTTTCCTCAGCCAATCTAAAGCAAAGTGCCTTAATATTCAATGTGCATTCACTTGTATTATAACTCTTATAATTGTCCACGAACATATCTGTCTTCCCCACGGCACTGGTTCTTTCTGGTAGAGATTCATAATTAATCATCTTCTGCAGATCCAGCTGGGCTTTGTGAAAAAAGAAGCACAACCAATACAAATGCAGAATTACTACAGTTTTAAGTAGATTAGATAGCTTTTAATTGAAGAAATGTCACCTGAGTTCAGTTTTAGAGTGATAAACTCCGTAAAAAGCTGTACGTCGGCATACATGATTAATATCACTTTTAGAGATGTTTGCTCATGGCAGGTATATTCAAATGTCACCCCCATAATACTAGGCTTGATTTATACTTAAGTCTCTCTGAATCTTGGTTTCTCGATTCAAAAAATATTTATTAAGTGGGTGTTTTATGCAAGCCTCTGTGTTAGACAGTGGGAATCTCATCAATATTATAATACCTAGTTTAGAGAGTTGTTATAAGAATTGGGGCCACCGAGGCGCAGGAAGATGGCGGCGTAGGAGGACGCTGGGCTCACCGCGCGTCCTGCTGATCACTTAGATTCCACCTACACCTGCCTAAATAACCCAGAAAACCGCCAGAGGATTAGCAGAACGGAGTCACCGGACCCAAGTGCAGACGAGAGGCCCACGGAAGAGGGTAGGAAGGGCGGCGAGGCGGTGCGCGCTCCACGGACTGGCAGGAGGGAGCCGGGGCGGAGGGGCGGCTCGCCGGCCAAGCAGAGCCCCTGAGTCTGGCTTGCAAAAGCGGAGGGGCCTGACGGACTGTGTTCCAACAGCAAGCGCGACTTAGTGTCTGGGAGGTCATAAGTTAACAGCTCTGCTCGGAAAGCGGGAAGGCTGGAGGACAAAGGGAGGGTGAGCTGCGGAGCCCCCGGATGACAGAGCTCAGTTTGGCGGGGAACAAAGGCGCTCGCCAGCGCCATCTCCCCCGCCCATCCCCCAGCCAAAATCCCAAAGGGAACCGGTTCCTGCCAGGGAAATTGCTCGCTCCTCGCAAACACCCAACTCTGTGCTTCTGCGGAGCCAAACCTCCGGCAGCGGATCTGACTCCCTCCGGCTGCCACAGGGCCCCTCCTGAAGTGGATCACCTAAGGAGAAGCGAGCTAAGCCTGCCCCCCCTCCCGCCGTGCACCTTGCCTTCCTACCCCAGCTAATACGCCAGATCCCCAGCATCACAAGCCTGGCAGTGTGCAAGTAGCCCAGACGGGCCACGCCACCCCACAGTGAATCCCACCCCTAGGAGAGGGGAAGAGAAGGCACACACCAGTCTGACTGTGGCCCCAGCGGTGGGCTGGGGGCAGATATCAGGACTGACTGCGGCCCCGCCCACCAACTCCAGTTATACACCACAGCACAGGGGAAGTGCCCTGCAGGTCCTCACCACACCAGGGACTATCCAAAATGACCAAGCGGAAGAATTCCCCTCAGAAGAATCTCCAGGAAATAACAACAGCTAATGAGCTGATCAAAAAGGATTTAAATAATATAACAGAAAGTGAATTTAGAATAATAGTCATAACATTAATCGCTGGGCTTGAAAACAGTATACAGGACAGCAGAGAATCTCTTGCTACAGAGATCAAGGGACTAAGGAACAGTCACGAGGAGCTGAAAAGCGCTTTAAAGGAAATGCAAAACAAAATGCAAACCACCACAGCTCGGATGGAAGAGGCAGAGGAGAGAATAGGTGAACTAGAAGATAAAGTTATGGAAAAAGAGGAAGCTGAGAAAAAGAGAGATAAAAAAATCCAGGAGTATGAGGGGAAAATTAGAGAACTAAGTGATACACTAAAAAGAAATAATATACGCATAATTGGTATTCCAGAGGAGGAAGAGAGAGGGAAAGGTGCTGAAGGGGTACTTGAAGAAATAATAGCTGAGAACTTCCCTGAACTGGGGAAGGAAAAAGGCATTGAAATCCAAGAGGCACAGAGAACTCCCTTCAGACGTAACTTGAATCGATCTTCTGCACGACATATCATAGTGAAACTGGCAAAATACAAGGATAAAGAGAAAATTCTGAAAGCAGCAAGGGGTAAACGTGCCCTCACATATAAAGGGAGACCTATAAGACTCGTGACTGATCTCTCTTTTGAAACTTGGCAGGCCAGAAAGAATTGGCACGAGATTTTCAGGGTGCTAGACAGCAAAAATATGCAGCCGAGAATCCTTTATCCAGCAAGTCTGTCATTTAGAATAGAAGGAGAGATAAAGGTCTTCCCAAACAAACAAAAACTGAAGGAATTTGTCACCACTAAACCAGCCCTACAAGAGATCCTAAGGGGGACCCTGTGAGACAAAGTACCAGAGACATCACTACAAGCATAAAACATACAGACATCACAATGACTCTAAACCCGTATCTTTCTATAATAACACTGAATGTAAATGGATTAAATGCGCCAACCAAAAGACATAGGGTATCAGAATGGATAAAAAAACAAGACCCATCTATTTGCTGTCTACAAGAGACTCATTTTAGACCTGAGGACACCTTTAGATTCAGAGTGAGGGGATGGAGAACTATTTATCATTGCTACTGGAAGCCAAAAGAAAGCTGGAGTAGCCATACTTATATCAGACAAACTAGACTTTAAATTAAAGGCTGTAACAAGAGATGAAGAAGGACATTATATAATAGTTACAGGGTCTATCCATCAGGAAGAGCTAACAATTATAAATGTCTATGCGCCGAATACCGGAGCCCCCAAGTATATAAAACAATTACTCATAAACAGAAGCAACCTTATTGATAAGAATGTGGTAATTGCAGGGGACTTTAACACCCCACTTACAGAAATGGATAGATCATCTAGACACACAGTCAATAAAGAAACAAGGGCCCTGAATGAGACATTGGATCAGATGGACTTGACAGATATATTTAGAACTCTGCATCCCAAAGCAACAGAATATACTTTCTTCTCGAGTGCACATGGAACATTCTCCAAGATAGATCATATACTGGGTCACAAAAAGCCCTTCATAAGTTTACAAGAATTGAAATTATACCATGCATACTTTCAGACCACAATGCTATGAAGCTTGAAATCAACCACAGGAAAAAGTCTGGAAAACCTCCAAAAGCATGGAGGTTAAAGAACACCCTACTAACGAATGAGTGGGTCAACCAGGCAATTAGAGAAGAAATCAAAAAATATATGGAAACAAACGAAAATGAAAATACAACAATCCAAACGCTTTGGGACGCAGCGAAGGCAGTCCTGAGAGGAAAATACATTGCCATCCAGGCCTATCTCAAGAAACAAGAAAAATCGCAAATACAAAATCTAACAGCACACCTAAAGGAAATAGAAGCAGAACAGCAAAGGCAGCCTAAACCCAGCAGAAGAAGAGAAATAATAAAGATCAGAGCAGAAATAAACAATATAGAATCTAAAAAAACTGTAGAGCAGATCAACGAAACCAAGAGTTGGTTTTTTGAAAAAATAAACAAGATTGACAAACCTCTAGCCAGGCTTCTCAAAAAGAAAAGGGAGATGACCCAAATAGATAAAATCATGAATGAAAATGGAATTATTACAACCAATCCCTCAGAGATACAAACAATTATCAGGGAATACTATGAAAAATTATATGCCAACAAATTGGACAACCTGGAAGAAATGGACACATTCCTGAACACCCACACTCTTCCAAAACTCAATCAGGAGGAAATAGAAAGCTTGAACAGACCCATAACCAGCGAAGAAATTGAATCGGTTATCAAAAATCTCCCAACAAATAAGAGTCCAGGACCAGATGGCTTCCCAGGGGAGTTCTACCAGACATTTAAAGCAGAGATAATACCTATCCTTCTCAAGCTATTCCAAGAAATAGAAAGGGAAGGAAAACTTCCAGACTCATTCTATGAAGCCAGTATTACTTTGATTCCTAAACCAGACAGAGACCCAGTAAAAAAAGGGAACTACAGGCCAATATCCCTGATGAATATGGATGCAAAAATTCTCAATAAGATACTAGCAAATCGAATTCAACAGCATATAAAAAGAATTATTCACCATGATCAAGTGGGATTCATTCCTGGGATACAGGGCTGGTTCAACATTCGCAAATCAATCAACGTGATACATCACATTAACAAAAAAAAAGAGAAGAACCATATGATCCTGTCAATCGATGCAGAAAAGGCCTTTGACAAAATCCAGCACCCTTTCTTAATAAAAACCCTTGAGAAAGTCGGGATAGAAGGAACATACTTAAAGATCATAAAAGCCATTTATGAAAAGCCCACAGCTAACATCATCCTCAACGGGGAAAAACTGAGAGCTTTTTCCCTGAGATCAGGAACACGACAGGGATGCCCACTCTCACCGCTGTTGTTTAACATAGTGCTGGAAGTTCTAGCATCAGCAATCAGACAACAAAAGGAAATCAAAGGCATCAAAATTGGCAAAGATGAAGTCAAGCTTTCGCTTTTTGCAGATGACATGATATTATACATGGAAAATCCGATAGACTCCACCAAAAGTCTGCTAGAACTGATACATGAATTCAGCAAAGTTGCAGGATACAAAATCAATGTCCAGAAATCAGTTGCATTCTTATACACTAACAATGAAGCAACAGAAAGACAAATAAAGAAACTGATCCCATTCACAATTGCACCAAGAAGCATAAAATACCTAGGAATAAATCTAACCAAAGATGTAAAGGATCTGTATGCTGAAAACTATAGAAAGCTTATGAAGGTAATTGAAGAAGACTTAAAGAAATGGAAAGACATTCCCTGCTCATGGATTGGAAAAATAAATATTGTCAAAATGTCAATACTACCCAAAGCTATCTACACATTCAATGCAATCCCAATCAAAATTGCACCAGCATTCTTCTCGAAATTAGAACAAGCAATCCTAAAATTCATATGGAACCACAAAAGGCCCCGAATAGCCAAAGGAATTTTGAAGAAGAAGACCAAAGCAGGAGGCATCACAATCCCAGACTTTAGCCTCTACTACAAAGCTGTCATCATCAAGACAGCATGGTATTGGCACAAAAACAGACACACAGACCAATGGAATAGAATAGAAACCCCAGAACGAGACCCACAAACGTATGGCCAACTCATCTTTGACAAAGCAGGAAAGAACATCCAATGGAAAAAAGACAGCCTCTTTAACAAATGGTGCTGGGAGAACTGGACAGCAACATGCAGAAGGTTGAAACTAGACCACTTTCTCACACCATTTACAAAAATAAACTCAAAATGGATAAAGGACCTAAATGTGAGACAGGAAACCATCAAAACCTTAGAGGAGAAAGCAGGAAAAGACCTCTCTGACCTCAGCCGTAGCAATCTCTTACTCGACACATCCCCAAAGGCAAGGGAATTAAAGGCAAAAGTGAATTACTGGGACCTTATGGAGATAAAAAGCTTCTGCACAGCAAAGGAAACAACCAACAAAACTAAAAGGCAACCAACGGAATGGGAAAAGATATTTGCAAATGACATATCGGACAAAGGGCTAGTATCTAAAATCTATAAAGAGCTCACCAAACTCCACACCCGAAAAACAAATAACCCAGTGAAGAAATGGGCAGAAAACATGAATAGACACTTCTCTAAAGAAGACATCCAGATGGCCAACAGGCACATGAAAAGATGTTCAGCGTCGCTCCTTATCAGGGAAATACAAATCAAAACCACACTCAGGTATCACCTCACGCCAGTCAGAGTGGCCAAAATGAACAAATCAGGAGACTATAGATGCTGGAGAGGATGTGGAGAAACGGGAACCCTCTTGCACTGTTGGTGGGAATGCAAATTGGTGCAGCCGCTCTGGAAAGCAGTGTGGAGGTTCCTCAGAAAATTAAAAATAGACCTACCCTATGACCCAGCAATAGCACTGCTAGGAATTTATCCAAGGGATACAGGAGTACTGATGCATAGGGGCACTTGTACCCCAATGTTCATAGCAACACTCTCAACAATAGCCAAATTATGGAAAGAGCCTAAATGTCCATCCACTGATGAATGGATAAAGAAATTGTGGTTTATATACACAATGGAATACTATGTGGCAATGAGAAAAAATGAAATATGGCCCTTTGTAGCAACGTGGATGGAACTGGAGAGTGTAATGCTAAGTGAAATAAGCCATACAGAGAAAGACAGATACCATATGGTTTCACTCTTATGTGGATCCTGAGAAACTTAACAGGAACCCATGGGGGAGGGGAAGGAAAAAAAAAAAAGAGGTTAGAGTGGGAGAGAGCCAAAGCATAAGAGACTGTTAAAAACTGAGAACAAACTGAGGGTTGATGGGGGGTGGGAGGGAGGGGAGGGTGGGTGATGGGTATTGAGGAGGGCACCTTTTGGGATGAGCACTGGGTGTTGTATGGAAACCAATTTGTCAATAAATTTCATAAAAAAAAAAAAAAAGAATTGGGGCCACCAAAATTTTAAAGATGCCAGTCAAGTGCTTAGCAAACAAATGGAATGTGATTCTATGGTTGGTTCTTATTACTGAGGAGGATATGTTCATTTTTTAAGATGAGTCATCAAATAGAATACATACACATCTATATAATATAGATATATACAGGTATAGAATACATATATATATATATATATATATATTGTTGATACACATACGAAATATGTATACATATATATCAGCAATAATGTCAAAATAAAATGCATAAGATAAAGCTCTGCTACAGCTACTCAGTATTCCTTAACACCAATGACAGTTTCTGGACATCAGAGGGCAATGTAAATTATAGAATTCACAATGGTGTGCTATTTTGTGAGCAAGTAAGCATCTGCTTTTGATAACAGTCTAAAACCACATCTGCTTCATGCAGGAAAATACTCAAGTGCAAAAGATGACTTGAATAGAGAGCAATTCTTTCTTAAAATAAAAGAATTAAATAGGTGAATGCTTTCTTCCCCCCTATGATTTTTATTGTTGCAAAGCAAATAGAATACACTGATTGTTTTAGAGACTAGCGGTCAAACGTTTAAAAAGAAGCCGTGTGCACTCTCCTCTGAGTATATTATCTTAGGTCTGCGTTACTTCCTTATCTGTAAAATTGGTTTCCTCAGGGAAAGTGTTATTCGGTTGAGTAAAGGCTTTTTTTGTGAAATGTGCTGGTCTTTTTTTTGGGGGGGGGGGCGGAAGGTAGTTCTACCTTTTTGCTTAAATATAAAAGGGTTTTTTTCCCTACAAAAAATTACATAAATTTCCAAATGACTTTCTGGATAAAATAAATAAGAATGTCTTAATTGGAGAAAATATCTAATAATCTAAATGGTAGAAAAACAAATTATCTTGAATGAATTCTAGCATTTTCCAGAATTCTGAAATTTTTGTTGCTGAACATTTATAAAATTCATTTCAACTCTTGGGTGACAGGGAAAAAAGTGGTAAAGCAACTTGATAGTTTGAATTCCACAGCCTTTCTTCCCCAGAGATTCTGTATTTTATTGTCATCAAAGTCAGGTTTCTTTAAAGTGAAAGAGCTTTCTCTATGTAACAGGATCAGAATATCTTTAATGAATGAGTATGTTAATGACAGCACTTAATTGCAGTAACTATTCCTAAAGAGTTTTAAGAAATGAATATTCATAATCACTTAGGGTAATAGGAGGAAGCTATTTGTGGCAAATAATGGCACTTATTTCTTGTACTTGTTAATACTATTTGATCACTAGCTCTATTTTTTTATTCTCTCCTATGTGGAAACGTTGAATCATTGTACGTTTTATGCCTTCTTTCTCCAAAATCAATTTTCACACGTCCCAATTCTTCATTTTCCCTAACCCTTGAAAAAAATCACCAAGAAAAACCTATTGTTGCCTATTTTCTGTTTCTTTGGTTCCTTGTATATATATTTCTTAAAATAATTTGGTATTGCCTTTATAACCTATTGATTTTTTGTTTTGGTAAATGAAGATTTAGCCTTCCTCATCCTTACAACATACTTAGGTTACAATCTTGGTTATACTAATATTTGGCTTTTATATTAAGTTGACTAACATTGTTCACATCTGAGACCATTTGGGTATTCATGGGGTTCTTTACCTAATTCTTTTTGTTTTCCCTCAAATGATTATTTTTGTTTCACAATTTGCTTAGCTTTCTGTGTACTACCCTTAACTGTTTGTAAAATATCCAAGAGTACTAAAACCCCTCTCAAAACCATGTTTCACTTGGCCAGACACATCATGACTTCCGGCAATTTCTCTTTTCCCCTCCTGCACTCACACCCCACTCATCACCCACTTGCAGCTAGAATTCTTCAGGGTCTGATCAGATTTTCCCAGGTGCTCCCTGCACCTGCCACCTGGCTACTGTCTTTAGATTCTTCTCATTTGCTCACTGAAGTTCCCACCTTTCTTTCCTCTACTTTTCCTGTCTCTTGGTGCCCAAGTTGTGTGTGTGTCAGCGTGTGACCAAGTGTGATTTAGCCTCTGTTTTGGTGGAACATATCCTCAAGTAACGTCCAGATAGGTAGCATAAGTAGCAAAATTTTTGAGACTCAGCCTTCCCCAAAATGATTTAACTCAACCCTTAGACTTGACGGATACTTTGTGGATAGAATTTTAGTCACAACCCCTGCCACTTGGAATTTCAAGGGCATTACCCATTTTTCTCTATACTTGTAAATGTTTATTTTGCTGGTCAGAAATTTTATGGATCCCTATCCTTCCTCTTTTGTATATAATGTTTTTAATTAATTAACTGTCTCCAGAAATATTTGAAATCCTCCTTGGTTTTCTGAACTATGATGATGTTAAGCCAGGTGTAGGTCTCTTCATTTTTGTCTTTGCAACATGGAAATTTATTTTCTTTGATTTGGGACAGAAATGTGCTATTTTTTGAATAATATTCCTCTCCATTCTTACTATTTCCTGTGGAATTACTATTAGTTAGAACTTGAACCTGGTGGCTTTATCATTTAATTTTTTTATTTTAACAATTATAAGTTAATTGATAAATTCTCTACAGTGAAATGTCAGTTTCACTGAAATGCCATGTCATAATTTCTAAACATGTTTTTTTTCCTCTTTATTTGAGCAAAACATGGGAGACCTTTAAGGAGATATTTATTTAGGATAATGATCATTTGATGATCATATATTAACTTTTTTAGCCCATTCATCACTTGCTTGTTGCCTTTGCTTTTGGTTCTTGTAACATATAAGTCTTATTATTTTTTTGCAGACAAAAAATCTATTATTTATTTCATGGTTTGTGGGTTTCATTTAATGGCTAGAGAGCTACTCTGCAAATGCCACCAAGGTTATACAAATAGTCTCCTAAATTTCTTAAATATTTATATTATTTTTAACTTTATTTTATTAATCCAATTTAAAAATATTGGGTATATGTCATAATCTAGTAGATTAGTTTTCTTTTCTTACAGAAGAAAATTATGACACAATTATATTCTACTAAATAAAAATGTCCACTTCATTTAAAATTTATAATCATATTACCATATATACATTATGTTATTTCATTTGTGTACACATCTATTTTGTTAATACAATTCTATTTTGAGCACAGCAATTTTGTGGAAATTTTAAGTATCTGATAAAACAAGATTTAAAACTTTTTGGTAAGCTACATAGTGTCTATAATGTAATTGACATTGATATTAGTTAATTGGCCATAAGCATCAACATAGGTGAAAGTTTTCCTTTCCAATTATTATAGACTCATAAACTCAAAATAATTTTTCATGAAGTAGCACTATAACTATCAATATAAAGATAAAAATGTTAGAAAGTACAATGGGCCAGAGTCAGGTGATATTAGATGATGTATCTGTAGGTTTTGATCCAGACTATTTCATTAGTTGCTATGTGACTCTCAGTGAATGGTTTCATTGCTGTGAATCTCTGTTTCCATAACTATAAACTTGGAATCATTATTTCATATCTGTGTCCTCTACTGTTTTGTTACAAATGAACCAGATAATGAAAAGGCATTTAGAACAAGGTAAACACTGTATGTCTATAACATATATACATCTATTTTACAAATTTTCTACACCTATGCTGAGAGAATACTCTTGGCTTATATTCATTCAGTATCTTTTGCTATATTTAATGTCCTTATCTTGATTTAAAACCTGCTCTCTGATAAATAAATCAGAGCACTGACTCCCAATGCAAGCATTTCAGGGACTTCTAGGCAAAAAAAAAAAAAAAAAAAAGACATTTTAAAAATATTAAAAATTGTCATTAGAAATATTAATTTCTGAGAGCCTAAAATATTCTGGGCTTTAAGTTTGGTAACTGCCAGTTCTTTGAACTGTACTAAGGCTAAGAAATATCCATGGTTTCTTCCAGAAACTTATTTAACATTTAGTGGTCCGTCAATAACCTCCAGAGATGAATCTGGCTCAGCGTAAAGACCCAGAATGATTTTTATATTTCAAGAATAGACTTTTTAATAGACACCTTCAATTTTAAGTTCCTAGTGAATACCACAGTTCCAGAAATCAGTTGCACTGATTTTGTACTCGGGCAGGTTGGGAAAATATGATCAGGTCTAGGGAAGCCGTTCTCAAGAGGGGGGACACATTACAATACAAGAGATTACATCAGCATTATTTGGTGGGGGGTGGGGGGGGAGAAGAACAGCTTGAAATACCCTAATACCTGTATTTGGAAACAAATTGGAAAATGTAGGACCCTAAAAACACCTTCAGGGTGCCTGGGTGGCTCAGCAGGTTAAGGGTCCAACTTGAGATCATCAGGTCATGATCTTGCGGTTCATGAATTCAAGCCCAGCATAAGGCTCTGTGCTGTCAGCTCCGATTCTGTCTCCCTTTCTCTGCCCCTCCCCTGCTCTTTCTCTCTCTGTCTCTCTCTCTGTGTGTCTCTCTCTGTCTCTCCCTCTCTCAAGAATAAACATAAAAAAATTAAAAAAAAAAAAAACAGCACCTTTTCCACTGGAATGCCAAAGGCTGAAAAAGAAATCATTTTAGAGAACACGAGTTAAAAAAGCTTGGGGAAAATGAGGCGGGAAGTAATAACTTACACGACGCAGATGACAATCAGGACAATGATAATGAGCATTTTTTTGACTATGAGGCAGCCACAGTGCATAGTACATCACACTATTTCCATCAATCCCTGCAACACACTGACAAGGGAAGTACTGTTGCTGTTCGTACTTTTGTAGATTAGGAGCCAGAGACTTAGAGACTTTCAGTAAGTTGTCTGATTTCATGCATATAAAAATTAGCATGTCCAAACTGGCATATAAAAATATACCATGTTGATGAATAAGAAAATATTATGTACCGACATCAATTACCTCAACATTAGAGCTTCAATAAAACTTCAATTCAAAAACAGTCCAATTCAAAAACTGAAAATAAAATTAGGATAATTGAATAAGTGTGGTAGAGACAAATAGAAGATAGATATGTCAATAGAATATTCCAGAAAGCCCATTACCAGACATAAGCATACTTGAAAATTTTGAATATGATTGATGTATTTCATATGAAGTTGGAAAAGAAAGTTTTCCAGGAATGTTTCCAGGAAAATTGATTTATATCATCACAGAGAATAAAAGAAATTGATTTAAATAATTAAATATTACATTTCACATCACAAAAGAGCTAGATCAAAATAGAAATCATTATGTACCTAATATCCTCTATTAGGTAAAGAATACCTAAGCAAATAAATTAAGGAACAAATTTGGTTTATTACAAAATTATTTATAAATTTGACTCCACATATGTCTGTATTTAAACTCAGCAGCAAGAGTCAGGGATTTAAATTCCCACTTTGAAAGCCCTGGACTCAATCCTTTGTTCACGTATTATGTTACTCATACCCATGGATTGAACAACCACCCTCATTTTCCCCAGTAAGTTCAATATCTTCACCTGCCACACCTAAACCCTGATGAGGCAGCATTGTGTTTTGGTTAGGACCATGGCCTTTAGTGTCAGACATAACTGACCCTAAAGTCTCTTGACTTTGTGTCTTCACTTTGCCCCTAAAGTCACTAAAATCCTCTGGCTTTCAATTTCCCTGTGTATCACTTGCAGGGGGAGCGGGGGAAGCATAGTATATGTTGTTACTGAGATTTTTCTTTTCCTGGTGGATGGAGCTTAAGAGAGATAACGTACCTCCCTGTTGCTAGTTCATGTTACTACGTTACGATTCTGAATCTAGATCCAAACTGAGACCTGCATTGAGACTGTATTCACAGTCCAACTACATAATATATATTGTTTCTACCTGGATTTCACATGTATACAGTTGACCCTTGATCAACATGGGTTTGAAGTTACCTGTGGATTTACATCTGCTTATGTGTAGGTTTCTTCTAAAAATACAGTACAGCACTGTAAATATTTTCCTCATGATTTTTATTTTCTCTGCTCTAGCTTATTTTAAGAATATAGTATATGCTACATATAGCATACAAGATACACGTTCATTGACTGTTTATGTTATCAGTAAGTCTTCTGGTCAGTAGTAGGCTATTAGTTGTTATGTTTTGGGGGAGTAAAAGTCATACACAGATTTTCAACAGTGCAAGGTGCCCTCGCTCCTAACCCCTGCTCTGTTCAAGGGCCAACCGTACTTTAAGCCCAAAAAAGTCCTAAAAGATGATTTGAATGTAAAAAGAGGTCTACCTTGTTCTTTCACAGGAAGATTCAATATTGTAAGTGTTGTGTCTAAGTTCCTCAGTAACATCAAATACTTCCCACTGTTCACAGAGCATGAACTTCCATATCCAACCTGACTTTGTACACATTTCCAGTTTCTGTGCTCTCCCTTTGTACCTTTTGCTCCAGCTTCACCGAACTGCTTTTCTCCCACATACCCCAGGTCCTTTCTTCCATTGGTGTCTTTCCTCATCTTGTTCCCTCAGCCTGGAATTTGCCTCTCCCACTGCCAACTATTTAGACCTCGTCCATCTTACAAAGCAGTCACCACCGCTACCTTCTTGCACAGAATCATGCCCCCACCGCCCCACTGACTCCCAGAGATTTAGCAATGCTTTCCAAAGCCCAAAGCACATAATTTTGCTCTCAAATTTATGAATTTTTATCACAATTCTTCTCTGCATTACAATTACTAAAGGTAATAAAAATTTAACAGCAGCTATGGCAAAGTCTCCAACTACCGCGAATGCTTTGGCTCTACCCATTGGCTGAGTACGCTCGCTTACTGCCTGATTATGAGATGGGACCATCCTAGATCATAAGCCCCCTCAGATCAGCGTACCTATTGAATTGATCTCCGTAGCATCCAAATTTTAACACAATGCCTTGCACAAAACAGATATACTCACATGTGACACTGATCAATTCTAGGCATATAAAAAAACAAAGTGTACGTATTAGTAAAATTAGGGCAAGAAACTCACAAACAAGCAAACATGTTCAATCTACTGAAACCAATTTTATAATATAATGTGCCTACATTGGTCAATTTTTAAGCACAATTTGTGTAGGGCAAATAATCAAATGATGCAAAATAATCCACTAATCACATTTCCCTTGATAACATCCTGACCTTCAAAATTGAGATAAAAACCAAATAACATCACATTTTCATAATGATTTTGACAAAACAGCTACAACAATAAACATATTGTCAATAAATTTTGTCCATTGTCATCTTCAATAAAACAGAACTTAAAAAAAGAAAACTTTTTATGTAAAATGAACTCCTTGAGTAAGGATATAAACTTCTGGGTGCCTGGGTGGCTCAGTCAGTTAAGCATCTGACTTTAGATCTAGTCATGATCTCACGGTTCATGAGTTTGAGCCCCACGTCGGGCTCTGTGCTGACAGCTTGGAGCCTGGAGCCTGCTTCAGACTCTGGGTCTCCCTCTCTCTCTCTCTCTTTCTGTCCTTCCCCTGTTTGTGCTCTCTCTCTCTTTCTCAAAAGTAAATAAACATTAAAAAAATTTAAAAAAAGATATATAAGCTTCTAGTTATAAAAGAAATAAGTCACTGTGATGGAAAATACAGCATAGGAAATATAGTCAATAATATTGTAGTAACATTATTCGGTGACAGGTGGTGACTACATTTATCATGGTAAGCACTGAGTAATGGATAGAATTGTCAAATCATAATGTGGTACGTTTGAAACTAATACAACACTGAAAGTCAACTATACTTCAATCATAGGATTAATTAATCAATTAACTCCTTGATAGAGCATTCTTGAAATCACTAAAATGAACAGAATCTGAAAATTCCAAAATAAAAAAAAGGAGAAGTGATATACAGAAGACAAAAAAAATTTTTCATATTTAATTTGAAATGTTCTCAGTTTAATTAAAAATAGAGCTTGAAGAAATGGGAAATGTCTAAGAGGTGAGATGAATTTTTCTTCAGGAACAAGTTAATACCTATTATTTGAATTGTGGGAACTCTTTTAGGGGCTCCAGTAAAGGAAGGATTATGTCACATTCCATGCTGCAGCCCAGTCCTTATCCCAGGGCTGGTCACAACTAGTGTTCAATTAAGTATTTGCTAGGTGACATATTGGATTCCCTTCTAACATCTGTTATTATGCTCTAATTGAGGGCCTTCAGGGTGGTTTTATATTTTTCTCTTTGCAGGCTGACTCTTAAATACCCCAGTTGGTCAGGGAAAGAGAAAATGAAATGAATATTTTACATTGAACACTTAGATATTCTAATCTACAAACCCTAAAGGAGATAGTTACCCATCATCTACTCCATTTC
Source organism: Lynx canadensis (assembly GCF_007474595.2). NCBI lineage: Eukaryota > Metazoa > Chordata > Mammalia > Carnivora > Felidae > Lynx > Lynx canadensis. The sequence continues at coordinate 86,522,282 of NC_044304.2, forward strand.
TTTTTCCTGTTTAAAAAGAGAAAAATACTCTTAAAAATCTTAAAAAAAAACATTTGTCAAAACAGGATAATGAGATTCAGGACTCCAATACTGAGGCTTAGATTTTTTTTCCTTTTTAAGTAGGCCCAGCGTGGGGCCCAGCGTGGGGCCCAATGAGGAGCTCGAACTCACCGCCCCGGAGACCAAGACACCAGCGGAGATCGAGTCAGATGCTTAACCAACTGAGCCACCCAGGTGCCGCTGAGGCCTAGATTTTTATTGGTTTAGTTCAGGAAGTGATTTCTGTCCTACACTTTCTCACGGACTTTGCAAAACATGTTCATTTGTCTAAAAGGGACTCATATGAATCACTGGTAAAGCTATGTGTAAACTATAGATCTGTATAAAATAAACTTGAGATGCGAGCTAAAATGAGATTGTTGTGGTCATTACAGACTTTCGCTATTTTTTCATAAATTGTTATGCTTTTTTAACAACAACAAAAACCCACTTCCCGTAAGACATTGAGTTGAATCTTATTCTCTTGCCTACTCCCCTGGTGCCTGTTTCCTTGGGTTAACATTATTGGTGATGTGCTTTCACAGAGTCAATTATTTGAAATATTTGTGACTAGAGTTTAGCGTATTTCTATAATGGTAGAGGTTTATTTGTTCTGTCCCATTGAAAATGGAAATTGAGTGATTAAATTAAAGCTTCTAAAGATACTTAAGAAAATAAATGATGTATGGGGATTGTTTTTTAAATACACACAGCCAGGCAAATTAAACCTCATACAAAGTGTGATTCTAATGCCTGCTGCAAAAGCTTGCCAACACCTGGTTTAGGACAATAAATGCGTCAAGCCAGTCACTGTATGTGACATATATGGATACCCACTAACAAACAGTAACACTATTACTTACGTAACACTTAATGAAAACAATGTAGGAAAGGGCTAGATCATCTATTAGGGGTATGGGAGAGTTTTGATGTAAATTGGGAAAACACTTGTCACTACAAATAGGAAGTCTAATTGATTTGAACTAAATCTTTAAGAGGAGTGGTCTTCTATAGCTCTTCCAAAAAGTGCTTGACATTTTGTCATTCTTGACGAATCCCACTCTTGCATGGAATCCAAATGGCTCTCTTTTATATTCACTTTTAATAATAGCTACAATTTAAGGGATGGTAGTCATGTGCCAAACACAGTGTTTGTTTGTACTTTACATTGTGCACTTTTTTAAATTGTGAAAGTTCAACCATTCCTTAGCAGAGACAGTCCACAAGAGGGTTACTATTTTCTACTACAACTTAGGTTGGAACCTCAGAACCTTTGCTTGATCTCCCATTCTGACCCACTGAGCATGAGATTAAAATTTATGAGTCACTGCTATAGGGAAGATGCAACATTACTGGAGAAAATGACTAAGTGGAAAAATAGATTTAAAAAAAAAATCAGAACCCAGAATAAATAGATCTACTCAATACATAGAACAAGGACATGACTAGCATTGGAAAATATTTCATATAATGTGCTCAACATAAAGTTTCAACCCCATTAAACATTACTTTTTGTATTGTGTACACTGTAATTCCAAAATAAGAAGAAAAATGTTATAAAAACAAAGCGTTCAAGGGTGATTACTTAAAATTTCTGATATACTTTGGGGCGCCTGGATGGCTCAGTTGGTTAAGCGTCTGACTTCAGCTCAGGTCATGATCTCACAGTTTGTGAGTTCGAGCCCTGCATCAGGCTCAGAGGCTGGAGCCTGCTTTGGATTCTGTGTCTCCCACTCTCTCTGACCCTCCCTCGCTCATTCTCTGTCTCTCAAAAATAAATAAACATTAAAAAAAATCTCTGATATACTTTTGATTTAAAGTATGCATATCTTTGTAGATCAGTGTCCCTTAGAGTGGACCAAGGTGTGCATAAAACAAAGTGCTTGCATGAGTAATCTGAAACCCTCTGGGTGAGGTGGAACACTGCAAGATCTACAGTCTCAAGATAATCTTGCTAATGTGCAAAGAGACACTTTTTCTGGTGTCCTGGATTAGAATTAAAAGGAGGAAAAATCCAGTCAAGAAATTATTATGTCTAAAAACAAATTGAACTAAGTCTGCTTTGTTTGCTGGTTTGTTATCCTACAAATTGGCTGTTTTTGTTGACTGACAACAAAAGGAAGTGAAAGCAATCTTCTGATCACTCAAAACAAAATATGCACCATAAATTTACCTGGATGACAACACGGAGTTGACCTTATATCTCTATGGGGACAAAACAAAATCTTGTACGTTAAATTGGTATTTTCCTCTTAACTGCTTAGAATGATTAAATTCTTGGATAACTTAATAATTTTCTCCCTAGTCCCTATCTGTGTATTCTTTTCAACTGAAAACCGTTTGTACAGGTTAAATACTTACTGTAGTTTTCTTCCCCGTATTGTTAGCAATATCACCTATCTCTTACAGAACTATTCATGCCAAACTTCATATAGCTATGTCAATTATAAATTTACATATTGGCAACATTTTGGAAAGTAAGTTGGTAAAAAATAACTTGTCCAAAATATTGTTACCAAAAGGGTACATGACTGTAAATGACTCACATTACATTATGTATTCTATCTTATCCCCTTCCTCAACCTCCTTCCCTCTGCTCCATAATCTGAGATTAACTACTGATTAGTCAGTTCACTAAAATATAAACATATTGACTCATAAGTTTAAGTAAAATACAAAGTAGCTTATGACTGATTCCCTCTTGTGTGACTGATAGGAAGAGGAAAGCAGTATTAGGACGAACACATTTTTATTCATTGACAGTTATGAACATTTATATGAAGACAATTTTAGTTTTGAACTTTAAAATTAAAATAAAAGTGAAAGTAAGTAAGTAAACTTTGAAAAAAGTATGCATGAATTGCTTCTCTACTTGAATACTAGAGTCATATGAAAATCAGTGGGCATTACTTTCACATATGATTATATTATTTATTCATTTACTCAACAAACATTGTGAAAGCAACATTATAGGCAAAGGCTTTCTGCTAAGTGCTGGGACACCAGGATGACTAAATCATAGCTTAGGTCTAAATGTCATTCAACTTTATGGAGGAGACGGGCATAAGAATAGACAATTACAGATCAAAGATCAATGACAGCAAAAGATGCACATTATGGTGTAAACCAGGGCAGACTTTGTTAGTAGTAGAAGAGCATAGGAGGAGAAGGAGGCAAGATCTGGAAGAGGGTGAATTAAGTTCAGGGTGTACGTAAGTTGATTTGTCTATGGAATCTCCAGGCAAAATACTGCCTGGGCCCTGCACCTCTGGGCTGTAAGGTGTATTCTCAGGTGCATTCTCTGCTCTCCTGTCAGGGCAGCTGTGCCCTAGGATGGTTCCCAGGCTCCCCTGCCCAGTTGGCCTCCATCTGTATTTGACCAGGCACTGACAGAGGTTGGAGAATGGGAGGAAGAAAGCATCTAGGATATTTCTCCCCATCCTTGTGTATCTCAGTATATATTTCTGGCATTTGCCATTTCTCTTCCTTGTCTCCTGCTGCCTGCAATTCAGGCTTGCCTGGGTTTCCACTCTCACTAGCCTCCAGCTTGCAGGGACAGTAGCTTCCTTCAGCTACCTCCCTAGGTCGGCTACCTCACTGCTAACTGCTTGGTTTCTCAGGAAGACCGGGGGTATGTAATAACTGTCAGGCATCAATCTCCTCTATTTTAAATACTCAGCGTGGTTTCCCTTTTCTTGGTTGGACACAAGTGCCTGGCACACATGAACTATTGGAGTCTGAATTGCAGGGAGTCCAGAGGGTAAATGCGGGTCTAATCAACATATAGATGAGAGGTGATGAGTTTATGCAGAGAGAGGATGTGCAGAATGATTGGTAGATTGGGGTGGGACCCTGGGGAAAATGGCAGCCAGTAAAAGAAAAGCAGTCTGTGAATGAATCTCAAGAAAAACTTTTAGTAGAACCAGAAAAATGTGATATCCACTCATTCATGAGGAACCTCAGGCATCATTCGCACGCAGCGTTTGCCCGATGAGGTTTCCGAAGACAGATCAGGTCACCGGTTAGGTAACAGGACCCTATTTGAAATCCAAATATGGGTTTCCTACATCTTCATCTACTGTCATTGTGACACCGTGCCATTAATCATTCTTTTTCATAGCAGGTGATTCGGCATCATTTTCCCGGGTCCCAGTTCCTTGCTCTTTTCTTGTGTGCTATTTGCACCTCAGCTTCTTTTCATGTAAAACCTGTGTATAGTATTATTTGTCTTCACAGGTAATTTTAGGAATTAAATGAGATAACACATGGAAAGTACTTGGAATAGAATAAAGTAATTAAGATAGTTAAAATTAGTGACAGGAGGTTCAGTTCAAGAAGGAGAACAGTGCTGTCAGATCTTATCACAATATTATGAAAGATAAGCTAGTCTTTGTTCACCTTACAAAAACTGAATATGTGTTTGCAGAAGTTCAGGATTTTTTTTTTTTTTGCATTTTGTTGTACATTTATCATTTGTTTAATAAAACCAAATTTAATTTCAAATGAGGTTTTCACGTTAGAAGTAAGTTCAATCATTTTTTTTCTCTAAAATGATTTTTATACCCTTAGTTTCTTCTTAAGAATTTCCATTTTGGGGGTGCCTGGGTGGCTCAGTCGGTTAAGCATCCGACTTCGGCTCAGGTCATGATCTCACGATCCGTGAGTTCAAGCCCCACATCAGGCTCTGGAGCCTGCTTCGGGTTCTGTGTCTCCTTCTTTCTCTGCCTCTCTACCTCTCATGTTCTCTCTGTCTCTCTCAAAAATAAATAAACATTTAAAAAATTAAAAAAAAAAGAATTTCCATTTAAGTGAAGTCTCATGTTTTATTTTCTATTTGCATGGTATTTTAACAATTTTTTTTTTCAAATTCAACAAGTGATTTGTTTTTCCTGAGAAGGTCATTGGAGTCTCTCTCCAGTCATCCTCACTCTTTTTTCTCTTTAAAACATTCAGGACCCAAAATTACTTAAAGGTTAAATATAAACAAAGAAGTTGGGAAATGGTTAAATGAAATCACAAAATAATTCTACTTTAATGGAGAACAGAGAAAATGAGGCTGTACCTACGTAGTGCTTTCACCATCACTACTTAGAAATTTACATTTCTATTCAGAGAAAACCAAACTCAAATGCTTGCGGTGTAACATGTAGATTCTACCAGCATCCAATACTGAAAATTTGAACTTACCTTCAGCGTCTGTTAGTCCCACTCCTACCCCTGGCTGTTTTACAGGCTCTTGCCCATTCTGCCCCATCTTCCCTCTGTTTAAAAAGAAAGTAAAAAGTCATGACCTCCTAAGTGCAAACGAGAAGACCAAGTTCACAAAAATACAATGACATTATATATTCAGACCCGAGATAAATTACTCGAATGGCAAACATAAAGACAGCAAATTGCTCCGCATCGTGTTAATTTTAAAATAGGGGCTTGTTTATTATTCCTACTTAGTCTGAACATCATACCTCGAAATTCAGTGTCTCATGTGTTGACTCATTTATCAAAGATCAGACTGTCATGAAATTTTCAAATTTTGTTTTAGAATTGGGGGCTTGTGTTTTTTCCCCACTTCTAACTTAAGAAGTGAACAGGGTTTTCATATCTTTACACTTAGTTATGATAATCTATACAGGCCCTTTGGCGAAGAGGGAAATTCTGAATTAAATAACTTACACAAATAATATTGTAATAACACAGATTTTTATTTCACTTAGTGACTTTCAGATCCTGCCTATGTTTTCAGCTGTGTGTAGCATATGGGCTTTTGAAGTCAGACCTCCTGGTCTCTGCTTCTGGCTTCACTATTTCATGCTAGTGTCATCTAAGGTGAATCTACTTAATCTAGTGAATCTATTTCTCCTTTTGGAATATAAAGATAGTAACACTAGATCTCTCCTGGGTATGAGAAAATCACATGGAAAATGCACATAAAGTCCTTAACACAGTGCCTGAAACATCGTAAAATTCAATAAATAGAAAATATTAATAAGCATCACATAATGGCTTTAGAATTCAGCCGGAGTCTACTACTCTTGGAGTTTCAGCTTCGAACTTTCTGGAAGGCCAAATCAATGAAGAATTCATGATATTTTGAGCACTCTGTGTTCAGAATATTGATAATGTAACAGCCAAAACGCTATAGGCTACTTTGTATTTCTTCAGTCATAGAAAAAGCTACATGGCGTAGAAAAGATTCTGGAATTGTCTTTATATGTACTTACGTAATATGTTCTAAAAAGAGGAAATAAAATCCCTTAAGTGTTAAAATGGGTATTTGAACAAAAGAACGCCTTGATACTATACTTGCTAGGCAATAATTCTAAAAGTAGTATTTAGTAACAACTACTTCTTACTTTCACACAAAAAAATATTTGGTTTGTTGAACATGCTGAAAATGTAATTGTATTCATTTCTTAAGAATCCAATTACATCTTACTTGAAAACTGCTCTAAAGATCCTCTAACCATTTTACAGAAAAGGTTCTGTCCATCACAAAAGAGGAATAGACATAAAATCAGAAATCATTTTATGTTGAAAGCCATCACATTCTTCCATTATGACAATTCTAGGTCAGAGGTTTAAACACAAATTTTTATCAAGTGTGAAGGACCAAATACCTGCAAAAATGTTAGAAATCATATATATACCTGTATAAAGATAGATAGATAGATAGATAGATAGATATAGTCTGCATCTGAATATATACAAAAAAGTTTTGATTAGGCAATGCACAAAACTTTAATTTGTGTAATTGCTTCATTGGGACTCAATAAAAATAGACAATAACTGAAAAAAAATAATTGACTCTGCCCTAGTCCAGTCAGAGAGAAAAGCTTCATAAGTCAGTAGCAATCTTACCGTGAGCAGTCACTATGACTAGCGGAGGGAACCCAAAAAATTTGTTGCTGAGTCAAGCTCAAATGAAAGGGAAAACCGTTTTATCTGACAGATGAGAGTACTGAAGAAATTACTGCCCTATATATGCCTAGGTTTAACAAAATAATGTAAGTATTTAGTAACAGTAATAAAAATAAAGTTTTGGTAATTTTTTATTTGACCTCGAGTACTAGCTTTTGAATTTTAATGGTGATATTCAACTGCAGTCTTTGTTTCTAATGAAAACTGATTTTAACATTAGGTCCATAGGCTTAAGTATTAGAGGCATTTCTAAGATTATACAGAAATTTGTGTGGCATTGCAAAGCTAACTGAAATATGAAGGAAATGTGACTGTGGGTCACATTTGAATGAATGTAATGAACATATGTCTGTACATTCATACATAATGAATGTAATGACTGTGGGTTATGCAAGGGATGCAATTTTTTTGAATTCCCAGGAAATAATCTTCATCTCAGAACATGCTGACTACAATTTATAATTTATATTTGTTAATCACAAAGTAGTTATTAAACTCTTTTTAAAATTTTATTTTTATTTAAGTTTATTTATTTTGAGATAGAGAGAGAGAAGAGAGAGAGAGAGAGAGAGAGAGAGAGAGTCCTAAGCAGGCTCCACACCATCAGCACGGAGCCTGATGCGAGGCTTGAACTCATGAACCCTGAGATCATAACCTGAGCCAAGAGTCAGAGGGTTAACTGACTGAACACCCAGGCACCGACAAATAGTTACGAAACTCTTATGTTAGCCTAAGCAATAATTGTGTTAGACACAGAAGAGTGTATAAAAGAAATACCAAATACAGCTTCTTACGTATATCCTGTAATGCTTTAGAAGAGAGAATTTTTCTTTGTGCTCGTATGGCAAAACAATAGTGTCCTAGGCAGTTTTTAAAGGCTTTGATTTATAAGAGAACAGGAAAATGGGAAAAACAAAACTAGAATGTGGCATATATGTAAAAACACATAATCTATTTCTACTTCAGATATTCAGATATTGAAGAAATAACGTGGTTTTTCTCTGGAAGTTATAACTTCATCAGCAGTGTTAAATTATTTTGAAATGTAAGGATAAATTGGAAGTATATTAAGTGATGTGTGGTTAAAAAATTACAAATTCATATGACATTCATAGCCTAGAGAGAGAAATGTAATGAATTTGCTGACATTTTCTTCCAACTGGATCATCAGAGGCAGAGAACTAATGAGATCAGACTCCTTTTAGAAATAATTTCCAGGGGCACCTGGGTGGCTCAGTTGGTTGAGCGTCCAACTTCAGCTCAGGTCATGATCTCACAGTTTGTGAGTTCGAGCCCCGCGTCAGGCCCTGTGCTGACAGCTCGGAGCCTGGAGCCTGCTTCTGATTCTGTGTCTCCCTCTCTCTCTGCCCCTCCCCCGCTCATGCTCTCTCTCTCTCAAAAATGAATAAATGTTTAAAAAAAGTTAAAAAAAAAAGAAATAATTTCCAATAAAAAAAGAACTGATTAAACATAAATAACTATTGAATCCATAGCCTAAGTATAAAAAAAAAAGGCAAAAGATATGGACAAGTGATCCAATAAATTTAAAAAATTGAAGTTGGAAAAATATAACTTGCAAATCACAAAATAAACCCACTTCTTACTGTACGAACCCATGTCCCCATTATTTTGCTTTTGTAAGTTGAGCCATTATCTAAATATTAGAACTATTCTGGAGACTAAAAGGAAAGATTTATGAAAACCTTGACATTAAAACAAAGAGAAATCGAATTTCTGCTCCCAGAAATGGCCACACTCAATGTGGAGAAAACGAAGGAGATCCTTTAACCAGGGTCCAGATCAGGGGTCTGCAAAGTCTGTAAAGGACCAGAGAGCAAATGATTTTAATGGTCTCTGTTGCAACTGTACTCAAGTCGGCCTCTACAGCGCAGAAGAAGTACCGGGCAACACGTAAGCGAATGGGTGTGGCTTCCAATAAAACTTTATTTGTGGACGCTGAAAGTTCAATTCGTATAATTGTCATGTGTCACAAAGTGCTCTTCTTCTTCTCCTTCTCCTTTTTTCTAAACATTTAAAAATGCAAAGTTTTAGTTCACAGGCTTTACAAAACTAAGTGGCAGGCTAGATTCATCGGGACCTAGATCCTGGAGATGTGTGACCCAAAGATGTTCTTGAGAACCCAGAAAACTAGTTGTCGGGGAGGAGAAGGAAAGGGCTGAGGTTGAGATTTTGATATTGAAACAGATATAACCTACATATGTGTCTTAGATACTGCTAATCTTTGCCACCTCCATGACTAAACCCAGGGTAACGCGTTCTCAACACAACCTGTTTTCATTTTGCATTCGGTTTATGGTATCATCTTCTTGAGGCTTCACCTGTTACAAATGAACTTTAATCCAAGATTACCTACTGGGGACCTAATACATTGCTTGATATTTGTTCTAGAAAATAGGAAAACGCTTCAAAATCTTCCATTTTAACTGTGGTAAGATTTAGCATTGAAAAGTCTATATGAGGAACCCAATAGGTTACCTATTTCAAACATGATATATGAGCTTTTAAAATATGTTTAGATCTGCTTTGGTTCAAAGTCAATTAATCTAAGTTTATCTCAAATACCACTAACGTTTGTGTTTGGTCATTGTGTGATTAAAGCCTCAAGCCACTAGTAGGGCTGGACTTTAGTTATTATTTTAGCAGGTTTTTTTGTTTTGTTGTTGTTTTTGTTTTTACTAAGTACAGATTGTACTTATTAAACAGTCCGGGAAGTGACCAGCATTCATCCTTGGAATTAACTAAATGAATCCAACCTTTCCTGAACAGTCTCTTTTCTACGTAGGCACACACAGCTGAAGTGTTTCAGGGACAGTGACTCAGAACTGGATAATTATCTACTTATTTCCCGTTAAGTGTTAAGAAAAGCTTACTCATGATGCTGTTAACTTTGTAGTGGGGAAAAAAAAAAGCAAGAAAGCATAAAACCCACTTACATCCTTGGAATAGGAAATAGATTAGTCTCCCCTGCAGTGCCGCTGCTTCCTTCACTGTCCACGCTGTACCCGCTGCCAAAGCTGCTGCCCGAGGAGCCGGTAGACACGGAGCTTTCTGCGGGGCGGTGATTGGTAGGCTTTGCTGCATGGTGTGGGAAGAGTCAACACCACAGTCAATCCATGAAACTCCCAGCGATCTCCAAATGCACAACTCTACGTTTTCTTCATTGACATGGATAACGACATAGCTCTAGCAAGAACTCCACACTTCTTCACCTGCCTTTCAATTTCTTTCCCTTAACCAATAACGTGCTGTGGTTATATGCTAAGTACTTACATATTTTCATTGGAGATAAAGAAAAAAAAGCCCCTCAATGATGTCCAGACTTAAACCATCAGATGTTTCAAATGAGTTACATAGTAACTGTACCATGACTGTTATTATCCTTTCTACTTGTGGCTTATTTGTACAGTATTGCAATAATGACAAACAAATAAGAATGTTGACTATTTCATGGAGAAAGGAGTTTAGAAAGACTTGGGTTGATAGAAATAGCAGGGTAAGGGAAAATTGCTTAATTATTTTCCAGATTAACCAATAATCTGTCTTTCTCCTGAGAAGTAAAGATGCAGAGTAGAACAGATGATTTCAAGAAGAGGTTGGAGAATTCTGTGCTTGTTTCTGTGTATCTCTAACAACTGTCTCTAGCGGGGTTGTAGATTTGAAGACCTTTGTTTTCCCTTCGGCATTTCTTCATTTATGATTGGGACTTGTTTCAAAAACTCCTTGCGTTTGATCTTGTGGATACAGGAATCCTTATTCCCACAGAAACATTCTAATTTTGTGTTGTATAATGCAGTGGGAGCTTAGTACCAAGACTGTTAGTGGAGTTCTAGATTAGAGGAGATTTGGGGGGGAAATTTTGATGCAAAAAATAAATAAGCAGAAGAGAAGGCAAGTGGTTCCTCTTTTATGGAGAGAAGAGTTTCTAGGCAAATTTTAAAAATTATTATGTCTCCTGCCACATGGTCAGAATATAAGAGCATGAGCTTTCATCATACAGACAGGATTTGGAATCCTAGCTCATTCTGGAGTAAACTTAAAAGGTCTCAGCTTTTGCATTGGATAATAATGGGTCAGTAATGCATATCTCGACTCATAAGATTGTGACCATGAGGAGTGAAATGAAGCAGGACTTCGGTTACTTTCTCTCCCTCATCTTGTGATTTTATTTGCCATACCCCCAACCTCTTCCTCAGGGTTTTCCTATCAATCACTGCTCCCTAGTGTCTTCGAGTATACCTAGTTCCTGACAATGACTTTGCCTTGATTCACATTCTGAGGTAGAAAAATACTTAGAGTCTCTTTCTTCCATAAATACATCCCCGTTCAATCAGGAGTTTCTTAAGCAGTTGGATAGATCCACACTACTGGGTGAATTGTGGATACTCATGTAATGATTCTCAGATACCTACATTTTTATTAAAGAGATGTACACAAACACAGTGACTCTCAATCTGGTGGGATTTTAGTCAAACCAATGTATCCAAATGAAGTGAAAAATATAGACATTGTGAGGGAAACCTCTCGAGGACAGGAAATACACCATCAAGGTAACCAGGAAGAAGTCTTACAAAGGTTCTCCCCAATCGCCACCACTTCTTCCATTTTGGGACAACAGATTCTCTAAAGCCATCAGAAATTGTTATAATATATATTCCAGTGAGAGCACTTTCTCAGAATAAGGAAATAAGGAAGAAATACTTGTCAATAATATATCAGGCGTCTATAAATTGGGAATAGCTATTTAGAAAAAGTCTTGAATATTGTTAAATAGCCAGTCACCAATGAATTAATAGTACCCAATAGAAGTAGATTTGAGGAAACGGAATGATAGTTATAATTCTTGATATTTTCTTCAACTTATGTAGAAGAAACCCAGATGGTGTACTTAGTGTGAACTTAGAACTTTTTAAAAGGGTAACAAAAAATATAAAGGATATAGGACTATGATATAAAATTATGATCTTTTGTAAAGTAAATTAAACTGTATAGTCAACCACATGATGAGTCAGATTAGTCAACTGGTTGTAAACAAAGGAAAGCTGCCATACTTTTTGACTAGCATTATATAATCCAGTCGAGGCTATTATTAATATTTTTTTAGTGTGATATTGAATGAAACACTTTAATTTCAACAACTGGAAAATCTCTATATACTATTTCCAAAACAAACCTTAATTAATATGCACTAATTTTTAAATCTATTTATTTTTACTAGATTAAAACAATTTTCAACCAAGAGCAATCTCACAATGTATCAAAATAGCTATTATAGCAAGACTGTTTTATTTACATTTCAAAATATTCAATCTTTTCTTTGTGAGCTTTGATTTTACCTGATGCAATTTCTAGTTCTATTCCTCTTCTGGGAAATTTGAGATGTGTACAGAATGTGAAACAACAAAATAAGAAGAAAGGAACAAGGCTAGAAATAAATTTAAGGAAAGAGTTTTTCATCTTGTCTAGGTGAATAGAAATCTCATTTGGAAAGCCTGTGCAAGTGCTGTAGATTTACATGCAAACAAATAATATTTTATAAGAAATATAAAAAGAAAGAAAACCAAATGTAGAGAACATATACATATATTGGAATAAGTCTAAGTCTACCGAACATATTTGCAAAACACAATTATGCGTAAGTTTGAGTCTAAAAACATTTCGGGCAGTTAGGCATTAGGTGAATAATTTAATGAAATCGAGATGTTTGGCATTACCTTAAAAACACACCTGGTGCTTTTATTCTTAACCTGGTAGGTAAGTGTAGGGTACAGAGAGTCTGACATTTGGTAGTTTCTAAAAATGAACTCAATGAAAAATGTAGAAGAGATCTCTGCTTTATACTGGGCTCTATCTACAGAGCATAAAATGCAGTCAACCGTACAGAAATGCAGATGTTTTGATCAACGGGTACTAAGAATCCAAGTATTTTAATAGTTCCTTATCAGATGCTTGAAAACAGTGAGTATATTTACTAATTTCTTTCTCTCAAAACAGTCTCCAAATAAAAATATATCAATTCTGTTACACTGAGCTAAACCTGCATTACCTGAAACATTTTGATGAATAAAGTGCTTTTACTATTTAATATCAGAGGCTAGAGCTTCTGTGATTTCAAGAAATCTCATGATTTTAGTCGCATTCTTTAGTTGGCCTCTCAAAGTCCTTTATCATCTGCTTCTTTCCAAATGTATCTCCCATCGTTCTCCTTTGTATGCTTTTCCTGGAAGCCCACTTAGTCCACACACTCTGGCTCCCTTTGGTTTGGATTTTTTTTTTTTTTCCTCCTGAGCTGTAGCTGGGCCCTTTCTCTTTGTTATGCTTTTCTCTGCCCGTCACTTTCTCATACCTAAATTATACTTGTCAGTAAAGGCCCAGCTCAGACTGCACCTGCTCCATATATTTTCCTCATCTTCCCAACCAGAAGTGAACTCTTCTATATCCATACTCACAAAGCACAAGATCACAGGTCTGTTATTGGCAATTACCACTTTCTATCTTTGGCTGTATTTGTTACTTTCAGGATGTTGGAGGCCGAGCCTGTGTTTTCTCCATGGCAGCCTTCTTAAAAGTTTATGCTGGAACTATGCTGAGGCAATAGTTAACGAAATAATAATGAAAAAAAATTAATAATTCTTTCCCTTAACTACATAACAAAACCATCTGAATGATTTAGTAGATATTTTACTTTTTATCCAGCTGTGTGCTCTATGCAAATCATAAATCTCTTATGAACCGCACCGCTTGATGTGGGAGGATTTTTGCCTTCATGTTTTGTCAAGGAAACTTCGGGCAATGCAATTTTTTTTGTAGCCTTAAAAACAGAGATGCAAATTAATCTATCGTGCTGTATATAGAAAACACAATCACTCAACTAGATGTTTGTTTTCCCAATCCTTCCAAAAGTGGCTTCATTGAAAGATATATTTAATGATAAGATTCTAAACACGGGAGAACGAAGTTTGGTGAATTTCAAAGAAAGAGTTCATAACAGAACACGGCTATTTTATCAATGTATTTAGATTGGGAACCACCAGAGGGTGTTATCACAGACATTAGTACTCGTGCTGGTTCTACTAAATCTCGGTGTACAGACAGCTGGAGAATTCTGGTTTCTGTTTAAATATAAATATATTTTAAACCAATGCCATTTTTAAATAATATTTTAGAATATGAAAACAAATATGACTTTCCATAGTTTTATGATTTCAAAATGAACAATTTGAAAACATTCTACCTTTGCTTTCTTCTCTTTTAATCAGCGTGTCAGAGAGCATGGACCTATTATGCTTGACTATATTATGTGCCTGTGTCTTACACATGAGAAATGTTTATTTTACAGAGGAACTGAGATTTATTTAATAATAAAATGGATATCTGGAGCCTACATTTTTGTGCCTACTGTCTTTTTAAACTCCAAATTTCACTGTCAAGTACCAACAAGGAGAAAGAATGTACCACATAAACAGATGATGGAATAAGCCCACTCCTGTGAGAAGGTTCCTGTACCCTAGAGGAATAAGTCCTTGAGTTTTAAATCATTTCTGCTATTCAGTTATTGAGGGGGCATTTCAACTAAACATATTTTATCTTCTGTGAGGCAGTTCAATCTGTTTTAAATTATTTTTTGACCTCTTCATTTTCTTCAGATGCTAGATGGTTAGACATCATTTTGTTTTATTACTCCACTGTGGCTAACCTTAATTAAACCTGGTAGTGTTTTTTTGACTGCACATCTGTCTTCAATTAGTTTGCTCTGTTGGACACCCCCCCCCCCCACTTCAACTATACCTAAAAATGCAGAACTATCACTGTACCTACCACACGATGGCAGCACTGTGCTCACAGTCCGTGGATCAGAATTGTAGCCTTGACTTTATGTAATTGTGGACCCAAGGAAATTAAAAAGCTGGTAAGGACTCTAGAGATAGCCCCCTCCAGAACCATCATTGCGCCTTTAGAAAACCTAGGCCTGAAAAGATTGATTTGTTCCACGTCACACACTAATTAATGAGAGAAAGAGAGTAAAAACTAAAAAGGGCTAATCCACTTTTCTATCATATTCAATTGTCTCAGGCTGAGGTTGTGAGCTCCCTGCCTACCTCAGGGTCAGTGCTTGGGATGCAGTAGATGGCCTTGCTGCCTGTGATGTTCTGTCACTGGTTTTATGTCCTTGGTCCAACTCACAGTTATATCCAAATATTTTAGGAATCATTTCTAATGGTAGTCTAGAATTTCCCAAATTACTTGGTTGACACAGTATTAATATTATCTTCATAGATATAGTCTATAGGATGTGTGGAGTTAAGAGAACACAGTCAATAGTTATTTTGTTTTTTCCCGCAGTTTAATGACGGAACTGACGTATTTAGAGTGCATATAGTGCACTTTTGCTAGCTTTACCTTGGTGGGACATTACTTTGGTGACCTTTTCTACTTTCTCCCCACTGCCTATCTTTTGCTCTATTTCTCTATTATTATTGCTGTTGTTTTTCTGATTATTTTTACTAATGAGATTTTGCAGTTTTATCTCGTTCGTTGCTTTGCATGTGAACCTGAAAAGGTCAGGTTTTAAGTTCCATTGTTACCAGCATTATTTGTTAGGTTTTCCCTTGAATTAGGTCCAGTCACATTTTTTATGTTCCCTCTGACAGATTAGGAGTATTAAGATGACATGTGGCATCGTACAAGGAGTTTAGAAATTTAATATTTTTAACGTTACCTCAGTATATTCATTATATGATTTGGAAAAATTCTAAAGAACCCAGTCCCCACCCCAAATGGGATAGGTAGTTTCAATGCAGCTATTTGTAGGAGCTTCCACATATTTCCAAGTTACAAGTTCTTACAAACGAAAGTGCTGAAAATGGATAACTCAGACTTCTATGGGTCATTTCTTTAAAATGACAGATTACTGATATATAACAAACCATGAAAAATGGAATGTTTTCCTTAAAAAAAATCACAGTCTGTCCCTTAAGATAGTCCATATTCACTTAGTATCTTCTTTCAGAGAGGAAGGAGATGCGATGCCTCTTATCTATTAAGTCCCAGGAAAGATAGTAAAGCTTAGTCATGTTTGCCCTCTTCCTTCTCCACCCATATTGGCCTTATGACTGGATTTCCAAGACATTTCAATATAATCAATTCAGTCTGTTTTTAGCTAATGCTATCAGTAATTTGCAGGTGTTTTCCATACTTACTAAGCATTCATTCTCTAGCATTAATAGGATTAATGATTACTTCTGGAAACAGAAGTATGGTATGTAACTTCAATATAACAGGTGTTTGGAAATGAGTGTAAAGCTCAGCTAATATCATCATAGGATTTTTTTTCTTACATTAAATATATGTGATGGCTTAGTATGCTATAGCTTTTGTATTTTTGCTAGAATGTTGCCTTTTAAGTGCGTCTATCTTTTATAAGGTTTTTGGTTCAGAACTAGTTTTAGAAGAAATAAAATATTTAACTGTTTAATATTTAAATTAAATACATTAAATTAACATCAACTTTTTAATATTTAAAATAAGTACAGTTCAAGTGAGGACCAAAATATCCTAGTAAATAATGGAAAAATGTTCAATCAAGATATCATAAATGAAAATTTTAAAAATTACTTGACCTGTAATAAATTTAGGCTATAATTCTAGCCGTGTCCGTAGAGATGGAATCGACAAAGAAATTATTAAGTACCAAGTTTTGGTTTTGCGCTAAAATATGCTAACATAATTGTTATGTTTTTTATCTTTAAAAAATCATATTTGGAAAGGAGAATTATATTTGGGAAAGATTCAAGATCTGAATTAAGTTCTCAAGAGCAACTCTTAATTTTTCAATATCCATTTAATTCTGCTTTGAAATGCCAATATTCTCTCTCTCACAGTTGGCTTGCAAAACATGCAGGATTGTTTGAGTGGAAAGTAATTGAAAAATAATTAGTTTTGAAAATGTTCTTATATAATCCTCAAATTGATAACTTAGATCATGAATACTTAGATAACAAGAATATCATCTTTATATGGAATCCAGTTTGATTTATATAAAACTTTTGCCTAAAGCAGTCTGATTTATATGACTAACGTTACAACAAACACTATTGTTTTGTATATCATTCAAATGTAGTCAATAAGCCATAGAATAAAGAGGAGTTTGGAGAATTATTTGATCAATGCATATCTAGTCCTATGGGAACTAACCTCTCTAGTTAATTTCATTACCTTCTCTCTACCTTCTCCAAATAGATCATTTTCAAATACTTTCTTTCCTCCCTACAGTTAGCTATATCCCAGCAGACTGTAAAGATTATTAGTGAGAACGAGAGCCAGGACAAATAAAAATGTAATTAATTATAGTTCCAGATGTTTCTAAACACAAGGATGTTTGGTTGAATATAAACTTAAGTCAATGACTATGCAATTTTTTTCTTTTTCAATCTCATTTGAGCCAAACTCATGCTTTTTTCATTCTTCATAATTCTTCCCAGATATCTAATTGGTTATTCAATAAATATTACCAGGAATGGGGGATTTCCTGGGATAGTTATTTTCATCTGTTTTGTTCACTGTAGTATCACTAACACTTTGAAGAGGTTCTGGAACATAACATTCATTTAAAAAAGTATATGTGAGTGTGCATAAATGATGTAATATATATATATATATATAAATATATATATAATTCAGATAATATTTTCTACAAATGATAAATATTTTCAGAATTCTTTTTTAACTTTAATTATTTAAAAACACATTAAATCCTTGAAAATTAAGAATCAAGAAATAGGTTAAGAGAAAAAGAACTTAATTTTTTTCTCAAATTTGAGTCAAATTTGAATCAAAATTGATCATCTTCAGTTTTTCTGACACCAACAAAATTAATTTGAACTATATAAGACCAGTAATATAGATGATACAAAAGAAGATAAAAGGAAACAATTTATAAACAATTGTTCCAATAAACTTTTTGTTTGAGATAAGGATGCAAAGAAAATTTAATCTACCTGTGTAATCCTCCCTCCGACTCTACCTTAGGTTAGCAACAGCTTGATTAGAGGCAACTTACCAGCAAATTTTGAAAGTAGGAAGTAACAAATATGGATATACATTCATAATTTAACTGAAATCAAGCTCAATAAAATAGTGTAAATATAAAATGAAAAATTGTCATATGTCAATCTTAATTATAAATTAACATAAGTGACAAAGGAAAGAAGGGATTCTGAAGTATAAGAGATATAAAGCATAGAAAATTCAGAGACAAATATGATAATTCTCTTTTAGAAGAAAACTCCAGTCACCCACTACCTTGGCTCCTGGAAAAATTATGATTCTGCATAGGGATAGATCAGTGGCTCTTAAACGTTTTGATCCCAAGAGTGCTTTTACATTCTTAAAAAATATTTAAGTTCTCAAAGAACTTCATTTTATGTGAATTATATCTATCAATATTTATCATATTCAAAATAAAGAAAACTTTAAAAGAAACAGTAGACAGGCACATATTCTATTAGCCTTCAAAACCATGATGTCGTCATACCTCATGTAAATGCAGGAAAACCCCACAGTTACATGAGAAAGAATGAGAGGGAAAAAGACAAATAACATTTAATATTCTTGTATTTGACCTTGTAACCCCCTGAAAGTGCCCCTAGGACACACATGGCGAAATCATTGGTCTCGATCTGCCATAAGAAACATGAAGTACAAACCATGAAAACGAGAAGAACCCAATTAGCATCAGCTATTTTTGACAGTCATCTTAAACCACTATGCACATGGCAATTATTCTACGGTAACTTTCATTTTTTATTTTATGCTTCTACTGAAAAATACCAAGCCTTTAGGAAAGTGAGCCTTTCCTAAGAAGATTTATTCTTTTTATCCTCTCTAGCTTTGGAACTTGATCAATCCAGAACTTCACAACTGTACAGAGTAGGAATGAATTAAAAACTCTAGCTATCAAAAAATGATGCTTGTCTGTTACATTTTTGCCTAAAAAGAAACCTTTATGGTATGCAGAAACCTACAATAAATAATGATATTTTGCAGGCATAAAATTATGCACATTCTTCCAAAAAACCTTTTCTCTACATGAAGACTTTAATTTTCTGGTACGTCGATAGTTGGATGAAGCCAAAAGAATGATTCAATAGCTATTTACTTTATGAAATGTCCTCAGTAGTGAGAATGCTCTACAACAAACTAAAAGTATGTAATAGATACATAGAGAAAAAAAGTTTCAAATATATATATATATATATATATATATATATATATATTTACCCACTTTTTGTACCTCTTTGTATAGATTCCAAATTCATTTTATATAAAGAGTTGGATAAAATTATAATGTGACCTATAGAACTTCAAATAATGTGGTTTTGAGTTTGAAATATGTTCATGAGGAAAAGTGGATTTTGTTCCTGTGCTCTTTCAAGAATAAATATAGCACAGGGGCTCAGTCGGTTCAGCATCCAACTTTGGCTCAGGTCATAATCTCATGATTTGCGAGCTCAAGCCAGCATCAGGCTCTCTGCTGTCAGCACAGAGCTGGCTTTGGATCCTCTGTTCCCCTCTCTATTGGCCCCTACGCTGTCTTCTCTCTCTCTCTGAAATAAACATTAAAAAAAAAAAGAATAAATATGGCAGAAATTATAACCCAATGTTTTTCTTATGTTTTTTTAAAAAGGGTCCCGTGCTCCTGACTTTACTAAGTATTTTCTTCTTAAACATTTATGTTTTTGTTTGATTTGTAATATCAATATTTTGATGAGATACTGTTCAAGTTACTAATTTAATTAATTTTTATCCTTCAGTATCTTTACAGAAATCTTTGCCTTTCAGTATCTTAAAATACACCGAGGTATAAAGCTATGGTTATCTACATTAATCCTATTCACATATCTAAACGACTCAACACCCCAATCAAAATTCTGCATTTCTGATACAGTATGTTTTCATTTAAAATCAGTAAGTATTTCTTTTGGCTCCTCAAGGATTAATTGTATATTTACATATTCAACACAGCAATGAAATAAAAAGAAAAGAGGGTATTTCCAGAGTCTGGCTCAGTACACATTCCTTTCATCCTATCCCATTCACCAATTCCACCCCCCACTTCCCAATTATCTTGCACAATGGAGAATGGGTGAAAGATCATGGTTTTAGATAATGTAATACATGCGGATGAAAAGTGGAAAAAACCAAGTAATTCATGGATAGGTATCTGGATTTAGGCAAGACTGTCACGTAGCCAGATGGTGCTTTGGCATTCCTCTGCCTCTCCTTAGGTGGCATTTCCCGTGGTTCCATGATCCCTCCTACCCAGGTGATAACACCCCCAGCCCCATGCTCATATTGTACCCTCTGTCCAAGGTCCCGCACTGTGTCCCCATCAGCCTTCTCATGCTTCATGCTTCTCATTTCTTTCCTCCATCAGCATTTACTTGCCTGTCTCATTTCCTCAGGGTCCTGCTCCCTGGTGGTAATTTGATAAATTAACTTTTTGAAAATAATTTCTTCAAGCCTAAGTAGTTTGCATTTTAAAAATTAAGTTTAACTTTGTTAAAGATGTGTCATAAGTAGCATTTAAGGGACTGTGGCATGTTACAATTAGATCATGTATTATTAGTCACATCCAATTATATAGGCCCAGAGCTACATCATTTGAGTAAGGTGCAGCAGTACTGAAATTAAGTTTGATACCTAGATGGGCCATTTGGTCTTGGAATTCATGGCAGATGAAATGGACATATAAATCCCCAGTGTGAACCAGACATGTGGATGGCTCAGTGCAGACCCATGGCAATTACTGGAAAAGAACAAAAGTGCCCAGTGATGGTAGATCAGCGGATTCATCTTTGTGAATAAATATCCATAACCAAGAGACCGTGTCTCATGGTCAGGGCTATACGTTTACTCTCTGTGACTTTGCATGTATAGCAGAGAGATTTCTGGCAATAAATGTCAAATAACTACTGAAAGAGTTGAAAATGCATCATCAATCATTCTATGAAAATGTGGCATCTCTTAAATAAAACAAAACTTTAGAAGAGCATTTTGATCTTTACAGACAACAAGGAAAACCCTCACCCCCGGAGAAATAAGCACAGAACTTTGAAAGCTGAAATTATACAATTTGATCCCCTCAGATTTTGTTGGATGTTTGCTGTGTTCACATCATTACAGTTTCAATTTTGTTTCCATTGTAAACTACCCAAAGTTGTATTTCAGCTTTTTTACATGAACACATTGAAATGAGGAATGCAAATCTGTTTTTATTAACCTCTTACATACGTGAATGAAGACTTCACTTCCCAATGAACTCACTTTGATTTCTCTTCTGATTTCTCCTTGACTTCCTTTTGGACCCTGTCCTTCCCAGAAACAGAGAATGCCAAATTCTTTCTGACCAAAAGGAACCATCAACCTCCAGTCAGAAGAGAATGGGACACTGATTAGCTACCACCTTCTGTAACCAACAATCCCTTCTACTCCCAGTGCCCACCCAGCTTCCCAGCCCAGCCACCCCCTGCCACTTGCCCAAGAGAGCACCTCCCACAGAGTGATGGCTTAGAAAGAGTTCACCACAGCAACGTGCAGATATGAAACTCTTCTTTGACAGCTGCTGAAAGTGAGCCTGACTGAAAGCGGAGTTTCCAGCAGTGAGGTCTGTGGAAGTAGGTTTCAGGCTATTCTCCTAGAACTGAGCCACACTTACGAATGCTTAATCTTAATTCCCTTGCACAATTTACTCCATGGTTCATCTGCTCCCCTAACCTCTCCAACCCATTCCAGTGGCCCTTAACTCATTGCCCGGGGTGGAGGGACATTTCTCCTCAGCCTGTAGTACTGGTTCTAAAGTTACAACTCACCTAAAATCTTAGTAGCATGCAAAAATAGCTCAGAAATTTCAAAATGCACTTAAAATGTGATATATTTGGGGTCAACTAAGTTCATGTTTAAGTTTTAAGGAATGCTTCCATTTGTTTTAGTTTGAGCATGGTTTAGAGAAAACTGTTTTCTAAAACTCTGCTCTTTGGTTGCTCCCACCTTCTGAAATGGCACAGCTTGTGTTCAGCCAAACCAACTGGCTTGGAAAAAAAACCATTTGCAGGGATTTCTAAACACAAAAGAGTTGTTTAGGCATCAGGATTATCTGGCACAATCTGTCTAATCTTTCTCTTCAGGTTTCCCAGCATGCACCTAAACCCCGGAGGGAGAAAGTTCTCTCTGGCTCACTCCATAATTCTTTCTTGACCCATATTTTATGCTACTCCAAGCAAAAATCTGCTGAGAGGCTCACAAAAAAAAAAAAAAATATATATATATATATATATACATATATATATATATGGGAATATATATATATACACATATATTTGAACGGCTCTTTAGGGACGATTTTGTCACCCTTGATAGAAACGATTACAGATGTACACAGAGCCTTACAGACTCTGCTTACTGCCACACTGGGCTTATGCATGACAGGGTTTTATTTCCTTGTTTGTGGCAGCTTCACTCTCGGCCTTCAGAAAAGAGGGTCATGTAGGTACAGTAAGTCTAAATTGTACTCTGCCATCATTTCTAGCAAACTCTAATCGTTTGTAAGAAGTGGAACAATAAATAACATATATGTAAATGACAATTGTTTTATTGAAAGAAGAGTTTGATTTCAAAGGAGACAAAGTATTAAAAAAGCAAAGGTTTAGGCCTCGTAGCAAGGGTCAGGTTGCCAATCCTAGGAATTTCTGGGTGTGTATTCTACCCGTGATCCTAGCCATCTCTCTGACTGCTCACTCAGAAGAAAGGGATAAGGTGATCTTCAGTGAAGACCTCATCTACTAGGTGTGATCAAATGAGAAGATGGCCGATAACATACTTGGTATAATGTGAAGAACTATTCAAATGAAGGGCAGGATTATCAGAAAGCAGATGGGACTATATGGACTCCATTGTGAGGTTTGAAATGGAAGGCTTTTATCTGAACACTTAAAATTAATAATACTGGGGTGCCTGGGTGGCGCAGTCGGTTAAGCGTCCGACTTCAGCCAGGTCACGATCTCGCAGTCCGGGAGTTCGAGCCCCGCGTCAGGCTCTGGGCTGATGGCTCAGAGCCTGGAGCCTGTTTCCGATTCTGTGTCTCCCTCTCTCTCTGCCCTCCCCTGTTCATGCTCTGTCTCTCTCTGTCCCCAAAATAAATAAACGTTGAAAAAAAAATTTAAAAATATAAAAAAAAAATAAAATTAATAATACTTATGTATGCGGTTAGAGAATAGGAACCCGTTGGCTCTTTGTACGTTTACATCTCAGACCAGTTTTTCTAAGCTTTCAACTAATGGCACAGCATTTTATATAATTTGATCCTATAGCATGTTTACCACTAGTTGTTTGGCAAAATGCATGACTGAATTATATTCTTGGTGCATTATGGTAGCAGGGAAATAATTATGTTTCACAAAATAGACACTTTCTTTATCGTCTGCTAATACAAAATTAAACAATAAATGTTCACCACGGCATGTTATCTTGATTATTTCAGTACAGAATGACTTCAGTATTCAGTCACAGCACCTTAAATGTATATGAATATCTGTTACAGCATTATTCAAATAAAGGGAACTAAAAGCATTTTGCTATAGATTTTAACCATATCTAGAAAAAACTCAGACAAAATATTCTATAGCAATACTTATATCATGATCATTAAAAATAGAGTGTGAAATAAGGGAAGCATTTGACTACTGTGACCTTTATCATTATGGACTATCTGAAGTAAGAAAATGAGTAACATTAAGAAATCCACTGAACTTATCTGATGGAAGAAAAAGTCACAGGTGGGATTTTAAGTACTTTTGGAAAGTACTGGTAAGCTAAGTAGAAAAGGGTAACCGTGCAGGGGTGATAATCACCAGGCTAATTTAGAAAACATCACTATGTTTTATGCCACAGGTACTTTCCACTGTCCCAAAATATCTGATTCGTTGGAACAAGAACCTATTATAAATTTTGGTTTTCAGAGAATAAAGAGGAACGCAATAGGAAAGTATAAGGCTTGAGTTTAATTTGGTGACAAGTAGAGAATCATAAAATCAAGTACTTTAGGGCTAGAAGGGACATAACGGGGCACTAGTATCCTATTAAAAAAAAAACCTTCATTTTACCAATGTTTTTGAACTAAATTCAAAGACAATTTTATAATCACCCTCATTTGACTTTTGTCACTGGCAGTAGCACTCTTTCTTGGGAAAAACTGCAGGAATGCTGGGGCAAGTTAGGGATGGATGCAAACTTGCTTTCTTTTCTGAACACAGCTATGGAATCAAGTTTACATACACCCACCCCCCCAGAGCGAGGGCTCATGGGATTTGTCTTCCTCCAAACAGGAACCTGGGAAGACCGCAGAGTAGATCAGATTGTTCGAGCAAGACATAGCAGAAGTATCACTGAGCAGCCCAGCCCTTATCACTTACTTACATGTTTATGTACGCTTGGTGCTTATTTGGCAGTAATTTTCCATCTAGCTAATAATGTTTCAGACATAAAACTTTGTTCTGCTCCCCACATGGTCTATCATTAGAGATCTCACTAGCAATGGAACAAGAACTATAAATACTCTATTGCAAGGAATCAAATGAGAAAGCAAAAACTGACACACTCATTTTAAGCTGCATCATATAACAATGGCTCAGAACCCAGTAGTTTATGAATGAAATAAAGATACTTTATTTATTACACAGGCACTTGGATATTCACATGCCCAACACATCTGATACACTTAACAACTATGGAACATGAGTGGAAAATCTCTGTTTGTAGGATCAAGAGAGAACTTTCACCATGTAAAGGTGAATTAGTGCATTAACAATTTTTCCCATTACTTTCCTCTAAGAATTTCCAAAATCCACTGAATGTTTAAAAAGTTACACTTGAAATAATATGCAACAGACACTGATCTACATTCCAACTGGTATGCTAGTTCGAATTTTGAGCAGTTTAAACTTTTATCACAATGCAACATATTTATAGTCATGCTTGAACAGATTAGGTTAGTAGCATGCATTCCATTCTGCAATATGAATATTGTTAATCTATTTCCAACAGAAGTCAAAGATGCCCAGTGCATAGAAAAATACAAATCACCGTAGTCAATATATCATGGGACTGATTTTGGGACTTACACAGCGACGAGGAAGTCCTGAAATGCCATGCCCACAAAAGCACATTAAAAAGGGGATAAACATATTTTATCAGACAATGTCTAAAAATTAAAAGAGGAAGGCTTTAAATTTGGGGGATGTTCTCGCTGTGTGCTTTGAATAGCGCCTTTCTGCTCACCTCCTTCTGGCTTGACTGGTCCATCAGACATCACCTTCCTGAGGGCTAGCTGGCTTTGGTCTTGGTTGCCATTGGCTGGTGGAGGCAGATTATCAGACTGAGTTCTTTGAATGGGGAGGATTCCTGCTATGCTGTGTCTGTGCTGCTTCCTGGCATGATTAGACTGACCGCTTTTATGTGCTGCTGTGGCAGTGTGGGTGAAATGGAAACCCAGAGTATGTATCCTCAGATGGAACCAGCTTAAATGTTACTCATGCAAACAGAAGTGATCTTTTGCTCTCTTTAAATAAGGTGGGTTTTCAAATGCCAAAATGACACCACATGCATAGCACTAAAGGGGTTAAAACTGGCTGTTTCTTTGGAAATGAAGACTTTGGGACGTGGGGATAACATCAGTCTATGTTCATTGTCTGGCTGATGTCTCTTGGAAGGAACAGTGCACCTCCATTTGTGAAATCTCTGTTCTTACTAAGTTTTGATATATCAGTTGACTACATTTTCATAAATTAAATGAAAATACAGCAGTTAAGATGGGTGGATTGCTATTCTTTAATTGATATCTTGACTGTCCTAGGATCCCCAATGGCTAGGAAAAAAGTAACCAATAAATTCGCTGTTATCATACACAAAGTGTGATCCAACGAAATGGACCCCAGTGTGTTCCTTAAGGAGGTCACACTGCCTCATCACATATGTTTATACATATATTAATATTATCTAATTTTCTGGAAATATGATACATGATTTTCTTCACAGATTTTTTTTTTTTTTTTTTTTTTTTTTTGTCAAACGATTAGCAAGTGTCCCACATGGAAAGCTACAATACTTCACGTGCATAATTCATTAAGGTATTTAAGCTTGAAGTGCCTTTTCCCCCTCCAGGTTCGAGAATTTGCCTGCTGGTGGTATTACTCTTCTGCCCCCAATTTTGGAATGTTTTCAGAGAATCTCACTTCCAATCTGCTCTAACTGCTCTGGTGTGTGCTTTTTTGGTGTAATGCCTGGAAAGCTGGCAGTCACGTGTGCTTATAATTCCTGTACTCGAAAGGATATTTAAAGTGCACACACAAAGGACACACAAACAATGCGTTGTCTGCAAACATCACGGACACAGCTACCAAGTACTATGAGCCAGGTTGGATGGATGGGTGGAGACAAAGGGGAAACAGCCAGTTTTATTGCGGTCCACGTCAATAAATTAAAAAAAAAAAATTTAATAAGAGAGAGAGCATATATATGTATTGGTACTGTCCTTACACAGACAAAGGGACAGAGAACGGAGTGAGCGGGGTGTGCCAAAACACAGAAAGCAGACAGGGAAGGACAGCAGGGAAGGAAGGCAACAGATGAACATTAAGCTGCCATGCTGAGGAATTATTTGCGTCTTTTACTTGGTTGCAGGCGGAGCTGTTGCACTGCGGCTTCGGCAGCGGCTATGGCAGCCCCTGCATCTTCCAGGTGGGTCTGGGTGACGCTGGTTTTGCTCTGGCTGCGAGACGGTCCGTGAGAGCGGAGGTGACCTTCGGAGGAGGATTTCGAGCTACCAGGACTACTGTGGGATTTCTCAATGGTGGGAACCTGCATGTCTGGTTACAAAAGGGTGAAACAGGAGTTAACGTGGCTCCAGCATTCCTCCCATCGAGCCCGGCCTCACGTCATTTGCAACTGTCTAAGATTTATGTTAATGGCGCTGCCTGTTGGGCTTACTTATGCCAAAGCTCCCTACTCGGCAATGTGATTAAACATTTGGGAAGCCGTGTAGGGGAGGGGAGTCAAGAGGATGATAATGTTGAGAAGAAGAGAGAAGTGTGAGAAGAGGAAATACATCTGACTATCCTCACGTAAATGAATTATGGTAACTTATCCTTTTAGCAAGCAACTGCCGATTCAGGTAGGGACCAGGCAGGAGACGATAGGCTGACACTACCACAGAGGAGTTTTAAGTAAAAATGCGGTGAATTCCTGGACGAAGGGGCGTGAGTCACTATAGGACACATCAAGTGTGGGGACTGTAGAATCATGTCTCGGGTGATTTTAGAGAATGTGGACTATAGATCCCACATTGACTATGGCAGTCAGAGGGAGAGAAGTCTTTATGCTAATGATCTTCTAGACCGTTAATCAGGGCAGAGTTGTTCTGGAAGTGGAATCCATAAATGATCTATAAAGCTCAGTCATAAGTCATTTCTGTAGCACGCATGGGAGTCTGTGGTTTATCAGATCAACTCAGTGTCCTACTGGATTTGGCCTCGTGGTTTTCCATCTCCTAGAACACATGCAATTGGGACCCATTCCTTTCTAATGTGCAAAGACCACTTTTCAATGTGATGTACTTTCTGAGAAGAGAAGGGAGCAAGACTCAGGTCCAGTATAAAAAGTATAGTTGATACTGTACATAGTTCAATATATCTAGGGAAGATACTACATGGTTATCTCATACAGGTAGTGACTCGGTTTATGATGAAGATTAATGTGTCATAGGATAATTGGCAATAAACCTCTCAAAGGAAAATCTCATTCAAATGGGAATTCTGTGTGTATTGCCCAACCAATGTATAACGTTATTATTTCAAAAAATAATATCAGAGTTTAAAAAAAATCATAGAATTAGCTTGAGGCCAACATTTAGGAAAGGTTTAAGTAAATTTCAACATACCAATTGTTGTGATGACATGGGGAAAATGTTCTTGATATGACAAGTAAAAATCAGGATGCAAATTATGTATAGCTTACATATAGATATATGTGAGTAAGAAAATGCCTATGAAAAAATAGGGTTTAAACAATTAGAAGAAATCTGCATCAACGGTAATATGAGTATGTCTCGTCAATGAACCGTTGAGGATTTTTATTTTTCTTTACGGAATAACCCAACACATTTTATAAAATCCTAGTATCGTGGAATCTGAGAGCTGGAAATAACCCAACAGCTGATATAGCCCAAACTCCTCCATTATCCTGCTTCAAAACCAGAGTTAGGTGAAGATCGCCAAGTAGTAAACCTAATTATGGGCTGATCCGAGACTAACGCCCTTTACTCATGATTCCATATCAATCACTCTGCATGACATTATATTACATACTTTCCAACAGAATTCAACATTTCAAAATAAATTACATCTACAGGCATTCATATTCAGAAGTTACTAAGTGACCAAGGAGACAAAAGCTTTTTCTACTTGAAATGTCTCCTACCCTTGGATGGGTCAGGGAAGATACCATGGCTTCTGCTTTTGATGACAGATGGCTTTGGAGGCTGCTGGCTGCCCTGACTGGAATGAGACTTGCCATGATCGAGGCTTTCAGTCTGTTCTTTGAGAGAATACCATCTAGGAGTGTTATCGAGGTGAGATGTGCTAGATAAATCAATCAGTACCTGAAAAACAATGCAGGAAGTCAATGAGGTTGATATAATCACTCATTACTCTCTTCTGTGACCTGAATTTATTCATGGATATAAGATACAGTATGATGTTGAGGACGACCAGGCTGTCTTCCTCATGTTTCTTTACGCATGACATTGGGAACAATGCCCTGTGCATCATAGATGTCTAATAAACACTTGGTTAAATGGAACTGTATAAAATCTCAGACTATTAATTATTTTGGAGATTATGTAAAAAGGTAGACTTGCAATTCTTCATGAAAGAAAACTTTCTTTTGTGAAATGAACACATTCTAGTACTAAATTTGGATCTTTTGTTTTTCTAACTTGGATATCATTTTTAAAGATTGGTTTTAGTTATGAGAGGGACAAAATAAAAAAGAATGGGCGATTTGCAAATTACTAACTTATTCCTGTATTTTAAAACATACTTTAGTTGATCTTGAAATAGGGGTATGACTAACAACTTAACGGTGAGAAAGCACTGTGTCATGTTTTAACTGGCAGCATTTTTTTTATTTTTTTTTTTTAACATTTATCATTGTGAGAGACAGAGAGAGACAACGCAGAAGCGGGGGGAGGGGTAGAGAGAGAGGGAAACAGAAACCTAAGCAGGCTCCAGGCTCTGAGCTGTCAGCACAGAGCCAGATGCGGGACTTGAGTTGGACACGGGACTCGAATCCATGAACTGTGAAATCATGACCTGAGCCCAAGTCGGACTCCTAAGCGAATGAACCACCCAGACTTCCCAGCATTTTTTTATTTCTTAGTGATTCGTAAGTATAGTGCATTTAGAGTTGCTGGCATTTTAGATTTGATGAGACATAAATAATGAGAACCAACACAATGGATATATGCTCTAAATTCATGTGAACAATCAATTTTAAAAACAACAATAAATCAGTTTTCTGAAATGGGACATTAAGTCAGATATAACAGTGCATCCTAGAACTGCCCGAAGGTCAAGACTATTCCCGTGGCTGTACTAGCATGAGACTGCAATTAAAGGTCAAATGGTCTAGTTTTGATGGGAAAGAGAAATACAGTCTAGGAACCAAACAAGGTCTCCCATCACCTAGACTACATAACAGTTTTCTATGATTTCTGGGAAGGGACATCATATTGTCTAGATGTTATTTTTTAAGAGATGGTTTATTTTTCTTTATTTTTTTAATGTAATTATTGTCAAATTGGTTTCCATACAACCCCCGGGCTCATCCCAACAGGTACCCTCCTCAATGCTCATCACCCACTTTCCCCTCTCCCTCACCCCCCATCAACCCTCAGTTTGTTCTCTGTATTCAAGAGTCTCTTATGGCTTATTTTTTAACATTAATTCACAACTTTAGCAAAGATCCTAAATAAAATATATATTTTTTGAAAATGATAGATGAAAACAAAACAAACCAAAAATGCAGAATCTGACCACTGTGCCAGAGTTCAATAATGAGGTTAGATTTCGTGTGAATTTACATAAAATTCCTTTTTATTGTCTTCTTTGTCTTCTCCTACTTCTAGTTTTGCCTTGTAAAATATTTTGAGAGTTTTCACGGGATACTTCAAAGAAATAAGAATGTAAAATGTCACATAAGTCAATGATACATTCAGGGAGGAATAGCGACTCAATAACCTCAAAATGCAATTTAAAAATCTAGCTCATTTTATAAAGTTTATCTCAAAATTTTAACATAATCATTTGGATTCACAGCATGATTATATATCTCCTATGAAAACAATTACTAGTTCATCTTGCAAATTATTTATAAAGTACATCAAATGGTAAAGTGAAGACCATTTCTCAAGTTACTATTCATCAACTGAAAAGGATGAATCAGGAAATACATTCTATCCACCGAAGGCTTTAACCAAAATGGTATCTTATAAACTTAAGAATACACTTGCATCAAGCTCTAATTGGTGGTTCATAATGAAAGCGAATAAGGAAAAGGAAATCAGATGCTCACCTCACCAAGAAAGTCATTGGAAGAAAATCTATCATAATCCCAGACGGTCACCTCCAGTGTTTTCTTCTTGAGCTACAGTTTAAATCAAAATGTCATTACCCCATTCCTCATCATAAATTTTCATCACACTCTATTATAGATTCATTTACTTTCACTTCCTTGAAGTGTATAAAAGGACTTCAAATTTACCTAAAAATGTGGTTTATATTAAATAGTATGTGAAATACCAATGGTTTTACAGTCAAACCTAGTGTTTGCTCGTAAGAGACCTCAAAGTTTTACTCATTTCCTGTTATTCTAACACTCCCCTCAGATTTTAAAAATAAAAGCAGAATCCATAAATGCTCTTTGAATACATGGAATTCATAGGTTGCAAAACTGTCTAGGTAATTTAGATAAAATATTTGGATTAGAGTTTTTTGGTTTTAATAAATCATCGAAAGACGTAAGTAGCATTGCCTTATTTCTGCAGGTAAATTTAACTTCTTTTAAATTCAAGAACCCAGATTACAATTTATACCTAGCTTCAACTTCACAATCACATCAGAAATCTTCCAGAGGACAAATCCTAAACCTCCTTTATAATCTTGAGGCTAGTCATCTGTATGTCTTGGTCTGTACAGTTCAGCTTCACAATGTCAGACTTATGAGGCCTCATTTTAGAGAAGACAGAGAATTCCTAAAATGTTGTCTGGTATAATAATACATTTTTTAAATTTTATTTACTTATTTTGAGAGAGAGAGAGAGAGAGAGAGAGAGCGAGCACACAAGTGGGGGAAGGGCAGAGAGGACAGACAGAATCCCATGCCGGGCTCAAATGCACAAAAGTGAGTTTAATACCTGAGCCAAGGTCAAAAGTCAGATGCTTAATTGACTGTTCCACACAGACACCTATCAATAATATATTTAATATACACTAAAATCTTTTCTTTGTATTGTTTATGAAAGTCAAATATAGCCAAGTATTACTTTTGTAATATACATATCAGATCATTATGGTGTCTAACTTACCGTATACAATGTATTACATCAATTATATCTCAATAAAAACTGGAAAAAAAAAGAAAAGAAATTGGCCAAATTAAAAAAAAATTAATGTTTATTTATTAACATTATAAATAATGTTATACATTATTTATTCTGTGTTCGGAGACACAGAACCCAAAGAGGCCTCCAGGCTCTGAGCTATCAGCACAGAGCCTAATGCAGGGCTTGAACTCATGGACCATGAGATCATGACCTGAGCAGAAGTTGGACACTTACCAACTGAGCAACCCATGTGCCCCTGAGATTGGCCAAATTTTAAAAAAATGTACAGCCAGTTGGAAAAATAGTTTCCCTCAAAATATGACAAATATGACCTAGTCTGTTGAACTATTAAATTTTGAAATATTGGTGGAAAATGTTCCACTGGTCTTATGTCTTTGCTTATTTTTTGGCTGCTTTGTCAAAATGCCCACGTTTACATTCATGGGATCTTTGAACTGTACCCATTTCCTTTCACTGGCTACCTTTCTCATATATATTTTACTCATTTCTTCTTGTCCGTGTGACAAAATTGATAGACTACAATCTTTTAATACTTTTGCCATTGCTATTCTTATATTTAGCCTAAATCTGTCACAGAAAACAATCATTGCATACCTGTTCCATGGAGATACTTTTATAATTACTGTTGATTCCATTCAGGATAAGACTTTTTGAACATATTTAGTCCTCCTCTTGTATTCAGCACTGAATTAGAAGCCAAAAAAAAAAAAAAAAAACGAAAAAAAAGTTACATTGATTATTCACCTTAACTGATGACTTCATAGTTAACAGGAAGGTCGTGCAGACATTTTAAGATGATACTTTGTGTTAAATCATTATGCAATCATCTCATCTTACCATCTTAAGCCTTATTTTAAATTGAATAAAAATGACAATTTAAGACATGTTGGATGCCTTTGGTTTATTTGCCCTGAAGTAGTTTTTTAAGAAAAGCTTAGGTGTTCCAGCTATACTGTAATTTTGAAATCTTCCCAAGAGATAATTAACTGAACATATGGTAACATCTATACTTGACATCAATCAATTGATGGGACTGCACTGTCATTGTTGCTATGTAGCCAATGCTACCGCCACAGAGAAGGCCTTTATCTAATCTTCAACTGCCTTTTTCCTGAATTTTCTGCCTAGCCTTCCATCTCAGGTCCTAGATAACACTTCAGTGCTGATGGCACCAGAGTCCTGAAAACCAACATACTCATCTGGAGTTCTTTCATGTGCCTTGACTTTACGAGGTGGCTTTTCTAAAAGGACTGGATCCTCTCCCTGGGTTTGGTGGTGTGTGTTCCCAGCCACGGGCAGACTAACTCTCGCTAGTTCCTGGTCTCATGCGCTCCACTTCCTGGAATGCCTCTTACTGTTTCGCAGGCACAATCTACCCTATCCATTCTAGACAGGGCTATTGAGAATCAAGCTCCAGTGCATCCCACCTTCAGAATGTCTTTCTTCTGTCTCTGGGTTTTTTCTCTTTCTTACCAGCATATGCAGGGGCAGTAATTCACAACATTGCATACTGGGATTAGCTAGGAATCCCAGTTCTAAGGCTGCAAAGAGGGCAACCGGCCGTGCACCCCTATCTCCTTGCCTGGCACCTCCGAAGAGATCCTCATCTAATAGGTCTGGGGTGACGCCTGACTATCAGAATTTTTAAAATCTTCTGGGTAAAACTAATGTGCATCCAAGGTTGAGAACCACTGAACTCATGTTTCCCAGGACCTCCTATTTCAGCCATGGTGAACTGAATCCAAATTAAGAAATAAAGCATTGACCTTCTCTCTTCTAACCAACTCATCTGTACAAAAATAAAAGCTGGATTTGACAATGTTTTTATTCAAGATAAACTGCAAATAATTTTGGGGAAGTGTAAATGCAATGATTTGAAAACACAGGAATTGTCATGTATTATAGACAGTATAAATTGATACATACTTTTTACCTGAATTTAGATGGATTTTAGATGAAACTGGTGAAGTTTATGTACCCAAACCCCCAGCAAATTCTACTTTGACTTATTCCACTTTTATCTAGAGAAATTCTCCTATGCACAGGGAATGTGTTCTCCTCACCTGTGCACAAGGAATGTGTTCAAGAACATTCACCGTAACATTATTTCTAACAGCATATTAATAATATGATATATACAACATATTCAGTAAAATAGCAGCAGTTAAAATGAATAAAATACACCTTCATATATCAAGACAGATACATCTAAAAAAAAGTTAAGCAAAAAACTTGCAGAAGGATAACTAAAGTTATTATCATTTAAAATTAAAATCATGTGAGCTAATACAGTAAACTATGTATCATGTATATATAATAAAAATATATTAATATCATAAGTCAGCTTGGGAATTATAGGTATCAAATTATATTTAGTAGTTTTCTCAGGTGGACAGAGGAATGGTTTCAGAGGGTTTCAGAGGATACATACAAAATGTTTTTTAAGGGGCGCCTGGGTGGCTCAGTCGGTTAAGCGTTCGACTTCGGCTCAGGTCATGATCTCGCGGTCCGTGAGTTCAAGCCCCGCGTCGGGCTCTGTGCTGATGGCTCAGAGCCTGGAGCCTGTTTCAGATTCTGTGTCTCCCTCTCTCTGACCCTCCCCCGTTCATGCCCTGTCTCTCTCTGTCTCAAAAATAAATAAACGTTAAAAAAAAAAAAAAAAACAAAATGTTTTTTAATAAAAAAATTTGGAGCCTATATAGCAGAATATTAAAATTTGATAGAACTGAATATCAAAAACAGAGGTATTTGTTATTGTCTATAATTTTCAGTTTGAAATATTTTCCAATAAAACTTCAAAATAACCTTGGTAGGCTATGTGTCTTTATATCTTATGTTTTTGGTTTTTTAAAATGTTTTTATCTATTTTTGAGAGAGAGAGAGAGAGAGAGAGGGAAAGAGGGAAGAGAGTGAGAGCCAGCGGGTTACAGGCAGAGAGAGAGGAACAGAGAACCTGAAGCAATGTAGGGCTTGAACTCACGAACCATGAGATCATGACCTGAGCCCAAGTCAGATGCTTAACCGAATGAGCTACCCAGGAGCCTGAATTTTTTTTTTTTTTTAACGATGACATCAGAAGAATGAATGTGAGCACTTTCAAGATAATAACAAGCCTTGGTAGCTACTTTAGAATTCATGGCTATTTCTCTAGGCAGGTATACTTAGAAGAAAAACATATGGTAGTCTGACTTTTAAAAATTCGATTTGTTTTGGACTATTTGTTTGTTATCAAGGTAATGAGATCATGGGGAAACATTAAGGGTAAAATTCATATACAGTAAATAGCAGCAAATTTTTTTTCAATGCTGAATAATGCAATGCATCATATTTTAAAAAGATGGGAATTAATGTCAAACGTAGCTCCGTACTTTCTTGAAAATTCTAGATATTGTCAATATATGTGAAAATGGTCTGTATTATTAAAATGTCTTGAAAAGGATTTATTAGCTATCATCTTTTCTGAATCTATGATATGGATAATTGTTACCACAATTTTTCACGTTTTTTTCACATACAGTTTTAAAAAGTTCTTGGTTCGTGGGGGAAAAGCAATTTATAAAGTAAACACATTACAATAAAAACAGCTAACGTTCATTAAATGTTTAGTTTTGCTCAGGCAGAGTTTCTAAATGCTTTTTATGTATTAGCTCATTTAACCCTTGTGGTAATGCTGTGAGACAGTAGAAAAACTGAAAATCCGTGGAATTAAGGGCTGTTGGAAGGTGCATAGTTATTTAACTGCAGGACTATGATCCAGACACATAGGGAAACTGACTGGTTGCTCTTAAATGTAAGCTGTATGTACTTTTTTTGTGAACTTGATTAGGTTCACAAAATCTGAATAAGCCACCAGTTTCTTAATTTCAGGCTTTATCAGCTGCAGTGCCTCATTTGTCTTCTTGACCAAATAATCTAAAGTCCTTCCCTCCAATTTAGATATGTAGATTTCCTGTATATGTAATATAAATTTTATACAATATGTGTGTATATAGACACATACAGAAAATTAGGCAAGTTTAGAGGTGTTTAGGGAAATTCTGAATAGTATATCCCAGGAGAGTGTTGTGGAACCAGGGATAACACCATAAATATTTCTTTTTGCCCAGATACACTTGGGAATAACCCAAACTGGCAGAATTTTATGTTATTAATGAATTTGATTCTTAATTCTCTCCAGACTCGATGTGTCCATTTCCTTTAGGATTATTGTCGGTAAACACAACTGGCCTCCACTCTTCCTGGTTGAGCTGTGTAAATGATAATGAATCTTTCCAGTTTTTTGTACTTGATTTTATGACACAGAGATGGTCGCACAAAGCCACTCCGTCAACGACACTTGTTTTTTAACTACCATGTACCGCCACCTGGAGCATGATCTGATCGGGCTGTGAGCCATCTCACACAAATAGAAAACTCTCCACACCTCTCCCTCTGTATCAGAATCTGGATTTACAAGCTGAAGATGGGCAAGCAGAGGGGACTCTTAAATGTGAGCCATAAATGAAGGGGTGAGGAAAAAGTGGGCTGCCTTTCTGTTTACTTCTTCCGGTCCAGAAAAACACACTATATTCCCTCCTGTGAAGATGGCAATACTGAATAGTAAAAATGAGGACAATGAGTCCATATCTGATAATCAGAGAAGGTGTTTTTACCAGGGAAAATAAAATGTCAATTAACCAAGATGGGGGCATGGGGGCTAATAAAGAAAAGTTTAACCTTCTCCCCTTGAAGTTTTGACTATTTCTTTTCTCTTTCATTTTTTAATTTGACCGGTTTATTTCTCATGAGTAAATCTGCTTTTAAGACAGGCAGAAAAGATATTGAAACTTCAATTATTCTTCCCTAAACTGACAGAAAACAGTACTCTGAGTTTCTCTTTTAAGTTAAAAATATAGATGAGAAAGAGAATGGGATATGATGGCTTCTTGTCTATTTCACTCTCATAGATTAAAATATTGAAGGTTTTATTCTTTTGTTTTATTTGGTTTTCCTTTATTGGAAATCATATATATATATATATATATATATATATATACACATACATACACACATACATGCATCATATATATACACACACATACATGCATACATACATACACATACATGCATACAGACACACATACACCATAAAGAACCACAGACATATATACACATACTTATATATAGAAATATACAACACACACATACATATACACATATACATATTTCTTTACTGAAAAAATACAGTAGGTCCAATAAAGAAACACCACACACACACCACACACACACACCACACACCACACTATTTTTAATTACTCCTCTAAGGATTTTCCTTTAAATTAGAAAGAAGCTCATATCATATTCCATTTTATAAGCTCTATTGTTCTGTGCAGTAGTGGTGTTTTTAGCACATCACTTCATTGCCCCTGTGCTCCCTGAAGTCAGAGCTATGGTTGTTTTGTCAACTCTAACCTCAGCTCCTAGCACAGTGTCTGGAACAGTCTGTGCTAAAGAAATGTTTATTGGATGAATCACTTAAAAACATGCTCCTACTTTTTTCCCCTCTTAAATCCACTGAATGAAAACAAGTTTTGGCCTTTGAATTGTAAATGCACACAACACCTGTTTTCTGATTTACATAGG
Source organism: Lynx canadensis (assembly GCF_007474595.2). Taxonomy (NCBI): domain Eukaryota; kingdom Metazoa; phylum Chordata; class Mammalia; order Carnivora; family Felidae; genus Lynx; species Lynx canadensis. The sequence continues at coordinate 86,559,609 of NC_044304.2, forward strand.
TCTGGGAGGAAATAGTCTGATATGCAACAAGGAGGTTTAGAGAAAGACTAGCCGGAATGGAACTTCAAGGTATTAATGATAGCTAATATCAGCTTCAATCATAGCAAAGTCTCATAGTCTCATTAGTGGGAAAAAGGTCGTGCACTTTGTCAAACAGTGTAAAGAGAGAAAACCAGAATGGGATCCTTTGGATAAGCTCATTTTCATTTCCTTAATTACCCAGGGACACTTCTGAGTTCATGCACTCTTTGTGCTCTTTCCTGGTCTTCTTTCACCTCATCTTGGTGCTGACGATTCGGGCTTCCAGAGCTTATGAGTATATTGATCCAAGGGTAGGAAGAGGAAATGAAAGGAGACCAGAAAATTGGACCAGTGGAAATTCTTATCAGTTCACAGGACTTTCTTTTTTAATTTTAAGAATGACAGAAGCATTACATTTATTATTGAAGAAAATGAAGTTCATAGTTGTTTAGTTTCCTATACAGTGATTTAATAATTTGGTGTAATGCTGTAGCCCAGCTTTCTGTATCTCCTTTTTTGTAGGGATAACTGGACCACTGGCTACTTGATGTAGCCAATCATGAATATGAATAATCCCACACTGTTTTTTAATGTTATTTACTTTTCTTTGAGAGAGAGAGAGAGAGAGAGAGGAGTGCAAGCAGGGGGGGCAGAGGAATATAGGAATTATATATTCCTATATATATTCCTATATATATATTCCTATATATATATTCCTATATAATATTCCTATATATATATTCCTATATATATATTCCTATATATATTCCTATATATATATTCCTATATATAATGGGCCATATATATCTTATATATATATATATATATATGAATATAGGAATTATAGGAATATAGGAATATAGGAATTATATATCCTATATAATTCCTATATATATATATATATATTTTCCTATATATTCCTATATATATATTCCTATATATATATATATTTCTTATATATATGGGCCATATATATTCTTATATATATATATAGGAATATAGGAATTATAGGAATATAGGAATATAGGAATTATATTCCTATATATACATTCATATATATATATTCCTATATATATTCATATATTATATTTTTCTTATATATGGGCCATATATATTCTTTTATATATATATATATATTCCTATATATGTGTGTGTGTGTATGTATAGACTTCCTATATATAATTATATTCTTTGTATATAAACACATATCATAACAAATTTAGGCCAGTTTTAGAGTAGCTTAGGGAATTCTGAGTGGTATTACCCTAAGAGAGTGTAATTGTACATACTATTGGCAATAAGATCAACTACCATTATTGAGTTTATTACGTGCTGGACATTATGCTTATCACTTTTGTGGTTTACTCTTTCACAAAATGCCGGGGAGGGGTGCTATTATTATTTCTATTTAGCAGAAGAGGAAATCATTTTAGAGAAAGCTACAACTTCTAAGAGGCAGGGCTTAAATTCAAACCCAAGTTCTTCAGGACTTCACTCACTGGCCCCTCAGCCAAAACTACAATATCAGTACCTTATCATTATAATTCCTTCTCACATTGACAGTTCTCAGAGATGATGAAAGTGGACATCTAAATGAAACATTAATGAGAAAGTGACTTCTAGATCTTTGAAATTGTGACCAGCACATCCTAGACGTTTCAACCAGTATTCACATTTAAAAATCCACATTCTTTCTAAGTTAAATACAGACAATCTTGTCATTCTGACAACTACCCTCCACCCTGTTTCTCTAGATAAATGACAGGAAGGTTCTGCATAAAGGATTGATAATATCTGTTCTAAAATGACATTATCTCTTTCACCAAACTAATTTGCCCATCAGTCTGAGAGATCTGGATGGTGTCCTGAGACAGCTAGCCAAACAGCAACCTTACAGAATATCACATTTAGTGTTTGCCATGATTAAGTGGATGTAAGGAACAAAAAATTTCTGGCCACCAGAAAGGGTGTGGTGACTAATCCTATTCTTTACAATATTTAATATCCACTGCTATCAGGATCAAAATCAGAAAACAACGTCTTTAGGCCACAGCTTGCCAGAATTAGGAAATATTGTTAAATGTCAATGTCACAGACAAAACAAATCCTGTACCGTTAATATTTTGTGTGGGATTAAAATTCTCACCACCTTATTGCTACAGATGGGATAAGAGTCACCTCCACAACTAAATAAATAACACACATAGCATATAATGTAATGAAATGTGCAAAAGAATGCTTCCAGTTATGTATCTAAAAGACACTCTTGGCTGACAATGTAATGATGTATCGAGTTATGAGCTCTCTTAGAAAACTGTTTCCTACTGTTGGCAAACAAAGAAGGATGCTCTTGTGTTGTTGTTAATGTGGGAGAGCAGGCAGGTTATGGCATCCTTTTGCACAGCAATACCTTGGTGGTGCAGAAGTTATAAAGACACAGAAATGTTTCAATATCAGGTCTAACTGATGGAAAAAGACTACAAAACTCTGGTCTTTAAGATGAGATTCCATGTCTAGTACTGGACATCCAGAAGATCAGTTAATTTCTTTTGAAAGATGACTCTAGATTTTGTTTTTGTTTGGAATAGAAGACTCAGGAGCGCTTAAGCCAGGGTTACCGCATGAGAAGCTAAATGTATTTTAGTGGACAAATATATTTGAAAACTAGTTATATCTATATTGCAGGGTGATATTTCTTTATTCACATTTTTGTGTTTTTAACGTTTTTTACTTTTCAATTTTCTACTGCACACATCCGCTAAGCCTATTTAGTAATGTAATCAGAGCGATTTTCTGGTAGCCTATTCAATAGATACCACATGTAAAAAGATACAAATGAACTACAGGTGAATGTATATTTTCAAGTGTGTACATATAAACTTTAGACATCACAGCACAGCATGACACTGAAAATGAGCCAACTCTACCTTGCATTCTGGACAACCATGACTTGACTGCATTGATTCCAAGAGCAAGAGTGAAGGATATAACAGGCAAGTCGGAAAGACAGGAAGAAAAAAAGTTAGGAAGAGAAACAAAGAAGAAAATACGAGAATAATAACCAGAGGACCTATACCAGAACATATAAATAACATGAAGCAGAAAACAATCTCAGAGCTACAGTGAAAATAATACCTCCTAAATGTAAAAAATCCCAAGGCCTTGGATGATGTAATAATTAGGAGTAATTTAATAAAAGGTTTACGAGTTGAATAGGGCAGCTGATTAGCTGCTTTTGGGGAGGAACCCACCCAGCAGGCTTGTTTTGTCTGACAAAATACTGGAGATGGCTTGAGATGGGGAGTTCACTCTGTATACTGGAATCCCCTGTTACTCACCCCAGAATGACTGACATATTCATATTACCTGTCTGCCCTTTCTGGTTACTCAAGTTTGCAATAGTCTAATTGAAACATATCATGTAATAAATAAAAGACAGGCACTCTCATATAGCATAAAAGGTGACACTCTCCAGGATACTATTAGAGAAGATAGAAAGTAAAAGACACTGCTTTATTTTCATACATTCATTAGCAAATGCCAATTAAAAATACACCCTAGGCAGTGATTTCTTCTTGCCCCATAATATTGTCATTAAATAACACTGAAGGTCTAATGACCCAATCAAAGGCAGAATGAAGTTATCAGTTTGTTGTTATGCTCACATGAAAAAAAGCAGCCAAATTACATCTGTAACTAATTATGATATAAATGAACATAAAATAAAAACTCTCCTTTCCTCTGCTATATGGCTAGCTGGTGATCCTTATAAATAAATAAAATGCAATGATTTAAAAATAGAACCACAACACCAGCAATTCTAAGTTTCTAAATAAAATCAATGGATAAAGTAAAGGCTGCATCCATAATTAGATATAGTACCTAGAAATTTCAAATTATTTTCTGAGTGTTATCTACATTTGATTTCCTAGCAAAACTATTCACTGGCTCCCTGCTCACCTTGGCTCTGTCAATGTCAACAAGAAAAAAATTAATCTCAAAAGAACTGGTGATCTGCCCGTGGTGATATAATTAGTCAACAACCAGCAGATTCAAGGTAACGTATAACTCTAACTTGGATCCTGTTGAAACAAACCAACTATAGTCATACAACATGTGTTGTATGATTTCAATGCTTTTAAATCAGTTGAGGTTTGTTTTATGGCCTGAAACGTAGTTTCTCTTGGAGAATGTTCATGTGCACTTGAAAAGAAGATGTATTCTGCTATTGATGGAAGAATGTTCTATAAGTATCAATTAGGTCTTCAAACCAATTAGGAAATATTACGAGGGTAATTGGGGAAATTAGGAATTATTTAAACATTTTAAAATTACAATGGTTGTATGTAGTATTATGACTATTCTTTACAGAAAAAAGTTGTAATAGTTGAATCTACTTTAAAATAATCTGTATAGGGGATTGTATAAGACATGATTGGCTAGGAGATGATAATTGCTGAAACTAAGTAATGAGTATGGGATGGGTAATTACATTATTCTTTCTACTCATGTGGAACAATACAAGTTTCCCAAATAAAAGGCAATATTCAAATGTTACTCAAGTTAAATGAAAAATGAAAAAAAATAAACCAGAGCTTTCAAATTACCAGCCTCGAAATCTTCTTATCATACCTCCGACTGTTGATTATTTATGGTTCCAAGATGCAAATTTGGCTAATAGAAATTGTTCAGGTAAGGTATAATGATCTGTTGAGTCCAAATTACTGTTTTGAAACCAATCTTGAAGTACTGATTTATATACCAGAACATAGCAATTGCATTTATTATGTAAAAATTACACATCTCTAAAGAGCACTTGCTTTATATGAAGTTTATAAATCACATGAGATCCAGAGATTATTTTTCATTTATTACCTAATATTTACCATACTTAGTAATATTTATTTAATATTCAACATGTCAAATATGACTCTTATTTTATTTTATAGTTTTTAAAACACTGATTTGAAAATACGCATATAAGTAAGGATACATTAATAAGTCACTTAATGAACATGTTAATGTGCTACCTAATAATATCTTATAAAATAAAACAGTAAACTTCTGAGTCTTGAACGTTAGTTTAATACAATGCAATTGGGAAGATAAGCTAAGTCTCTAAATCTGCCACAAAACAATTCTTTAAGTGATTTCACAGTCCATCTGATGGGTTATAGTGGTTTCTAGATTCAAAATACTGATTGTTTCATCAAGACAGATTTTCTTATGATCAAGGCTCTCCTAGACCCATTAAGGCTTAATTACAAATTTTTATTTTCCATCATATCTAATAGTTAGAAATAAATAAATATGACATGTGAATAAAACTAAGTAAGATATATTTACTCTTAAATTAGAGACTAGAAACACCAACACTATTTTTGAATCCATGGGAGCAATACTTAGAAGACACTGTTTCTTCACTTACCCTCTCCCAGGAAGAAGGTACACTTTAACAAGGGGTCCGAATAACCGTTGTTGTCTCGAGGGACAAGGTTTCTTGCTTGGAGAATATGGATTATGAGATTTCCAAGATCATAGTTGATTTGAAGCTTAAAGGGACATCAAAATAGTCCATGAAGATCATTTTGATGTTATTTTTAAAAAGCTACAATACGTTATTATTCAATAACTTACCAGCATTTCTTTTTATTCTCATGAGGAGCATCAACCCTCATTTCCATTTTATTTGAAACTGAACAGACTAGTTTATGCCTAATTTAATTGAGAACTCCCAGGCACATGCTAATAACTAGTAAGTGTGCTGTTCATTCTTTCCATGGGTAAAGTTCTGGCCTGTCTAAAATTCATTTAGAAGAAAAATCATACAGTAAACGCTAGTGACATTTTTACACCAAATTTACGTTCCTAGAAAATAGTAATGTTGTTAGCATTCATGAATACAGTGACTAGGACATTGAAAATAAATTAATTGATAAATTCATTACAAAATGTCTTCTGTATTTCACCAAATGCTTAGCAGTAGGTGGAATTGTTATTTAAAGATAGAGCTGTTAGTCTGAAATGTCAGAATATTTAAGAATGTGTAGATTTTATCTCTTCCTGTATTACCCTATATCATCTATAGCTTTTCTTTTTCTGTGCCTGCTTTTCTAATAGGGTCAGAGATTAAGATAATAAAATCTTGTTCTTTAATTTTTAAAGCTGCACAGGAAAGAAAAGGGGCTGCTTCCTAGATTAGTGAATGGCTGTTACACAACTGTCAGTGAATAGGAAAAGATGAACAATTCAAATAAATATTTGAGAAGCCCACATAATCCAAAATTGTGGAATTAACTAATTTTTCTCCTTCAAAATGTAAAGATTTTTATGGCATCATTTTGAATAAGCCTCAATTTTGCTTTATGCTGTTTTGGTTTATCAAATAATAGAAAGAAAGGGCTCTGCATTTCAGAAGAAAAAGATCCATAAATAAAGATACTAACCGAATTTTTAATAATCACACGAAACAAGTATGCTAGGCTTAATGTTGAAAATGGGGTAATTTAGACAAGTCAAACTCTATTTAAAATTTGGTAATCAAAATAATTCCTAACTGTAGCATAATTATGGTCCAGTTGTATTTTGTGGCAGAAAAAGAATCTGCAATTGCTTCTCTCAACACAGCAAAAACTTAGACTTTGACCATCCTGAAAGCTATGTGCCATAAAAGAAAGTGCCATGAAGGAAGGGGAAAAAATGGAAAGTTCAGAACTGCAGTAACTGTGGACTCTAATGGAGTACTGAAATATGGAATTATTTGGCAGTTAATTTCACGGAGACTTAAAACAGCTTTCCAAACTGTAAGAAGACATTCTCCCCCATTTACTCTTTTCTTCGCCAGCCTTAAAGTTCACTTTTATCTGATGAGGCACCAAAAACCACTTCTTATTGAAATGAAAACCTACAGGCTACCCTAAAAGGTGCTTTTCAAATTTATGCTGCAGTGCCTTAGACAAATCTTAGGGCTGCTCAGATGTTGCTTCTGAGACAGACTGAGATGTCCCCAGGAACCCTCCACCAGAGCCACTCCAATGCTGGTAGACTTGGGTGTCCATGTAAGGTTCCATCTGCAAAAAGGTTTTTGCTACAAGAAATAAATAAATAAAACGGAAGTCACGGTCACGAGAAAAATATTGAAAAAGAAATGAAAAGAGCCTGCGAGTTAAGAAGGAATATTATTAAATTTCCACTAGAGAATTAAGGATTACTGCTCAAGAGAAAGGACTAATAAAAGAAGAACAGACAATAACAAGCATACAAGAAAACACAGCAAGTGCTGGTCCATGGGCAAGAGAGGAAAGAAAAAAAAAAAAGCAAGAGAGAACAAGCTATGAATCAGAAACTCAGAAAATCTAGCATTTTGTCTGCTTGTGAAATAAGGAAAGATCAGGTTGGGTTTTCTGAAAAAAGGAAACAGTTGGGGTGCCTGGGTGGTTCAGTTGGTAAGCGTCCGACTTCAGTTCAGGTCATGTTCTTGGGGTTCGTGGGTTCGAGCCCCGCGTCGGGCTCTGTGCTGACAGCTCAGAGCCTGGATCCTGCTTCATATTCTGTGTCTCCCTCTCTCTCTCTACTCCTCCCCTACTCACACTCTGTCTCTCTCTCAAAAATAAATAAACATTAAAAAAAAAAAAAAAGAAAAAGAAAAGAGGAAATAGCGAGACTGCAAGATGTGCAGCACAGAGGTGACCAGGCCCGCGCTGCTGGGTCTTGCCCAGCAAGGTGCCTGCATTCTGCACCTCTTTCCATGCCATTCTCACCCTCCACTTTTGCTTTCATCAGTGGGAGCCTAGATGATCACTGCATTGATTTCTTTGTCTTTGTGTCCTCTCTTTATAAGCTTTCCTTACACAGGCCATTGATGTATGAAATCTTACTATATCCCTTTTAATTAGTCTCCCTTATCCACATTTTACCGATCGCCCTACTGCAGTGGCTAACAAGAACCCCCAGCTTGTGTGCAAGGTTCTTTTTAATTTGGTTTCAACTTATCTGTACAGGAGCATTTCATTGCAGAAAAGCTGATGTCTGCCTTTTATTATTTCTGCCAGCAGAACCTTTCCTTGAAGCATTGCTTCTTCCAGGAACACACTCCCCCTTTCTCTGGGCTGATCCACAAATTAGTTCAAGTCTGTTATCCTTTGTGAAGTCTTTCATGAAAATCTCCTCTAGAATATGTTGGAGACGCAGCTAAGACTTACTGTGCTCTTCCCCTTGTCTAAAACTTACTATCTTCAAATATTCTTATTTTACATTGTGTCACTTTTTTCTACTTGATTTTTCTTATCTATCTAGGATTACTTTTTGGTATTATCGAAAGTACATTTTTTAAAACATTTTTGACGATGACCCACAGTGAGAAATATGGGTTACGATACAATACACACACAGAAACACACACGTATAGAACTAAAAAAGATAGTGATTTACACTATTTTTCTTCTGTTTTCCTAGTCAAAATCCCCTATGTTGATTTTACAGATTACAAATTGGTTATGACCCCTGGCATGAAAAACACTACTGTAGGAAAATTGTTCAGCAATTATATAACAATTGTTGGTAGGAGGAAGAAAAGAGGATAGCATTGGACTCATGAAACTCTTAAAGAGGAATCTTCACATTTCCAGAACAATCTGTCCTGTTTGAAACACATTCAACAAGTATAAACTGAGACATAAAACTTACTGATTCTGCTAAGGCATCATGCAGATTTCAAATTATAGAATTCCATACATATAATTAGATTTTATAAACTGTATATTGTACTAAGATATTGTTCTATAATATTGTATTCTTCCTGTATGTGTTACATGCACATATAAAACAGGAAAAGTTCTAACAGTGTTTGCGATTTCAATAGACCAGTGAGGGGAGAAGAAACAGCCGAAGAAGATAGTATAATGATGATTTTTAAAAAAAAATTCTCCTACCTGAATTTCCCCTGTAATTGGATGAGAGACAACCTTGGCTGCATCAGTAGGCTGCAATAATAAGAACATATATTAATGGATAAACCCCTCATAAAATTTACCATTTCAACTTCCTTGTGAAATTAATTTCTATTTGGTCGGAGCACACTGTCTGGAAAATGTATTTCATCCATTTGGCGGCTTCAGATTATGGTATCTACTTACACGTCACAACGTGTGTTTGATTTTACAGATACATAAATCTAGTTTTCATTTTGTTCAGCCTGTTTTGAAGTTATAATTTTATACCTGTAGGGCTGTATTTCCAATTACTCAATGAAATGAATACTTTGGCTTAAAGCACTCGATTTAAGTATTTTACAGGTTTTAGCGATCTTTCGCGAAACGACAAAGACACTGTTTCTAGACAGTGACCGCCTAGGAGCACAGACGTCACAGAAGCCCGTTCTTGCTGGCCTTCGATGGGTGTAAACCCCACTCTGCTCCCTTCTGGAGTGAAGCACCCAGGCAATCACTTCTTAATATTTCACATTCCTTAATTACAGTTCTACCCTATTCCAAGCAAGTTCTCACTTCCTTAAGAAGTTCCTTATGTCAGTAAAGCCTTAAAACAGTTAGGAATGTGATGTGATAAACTGGTTCAGAATGCTAACAAAAATGACTGATTGCTGACTTGTTATATTTCAATGCAGAATTTGTACAAAAGGAGAGATGATGTTCTGGACTCCAGGTCTACAACAGAATTTCAGGCAACATGGCATCAACACAGGGAGATACTTACTAAAACGGAGGCCAGCCTGCTACGCTCAAAGTAAAGCCCTGTCTGCCTACATGTACATAATATTGGCTTTGTTTTAATAATTAACCTGAAAAGGAAAGATCCATAATATTTAGGTGGATACGCTTGTTGTCACCTTTTCCTTTATATTTTTATCTTGGAAATGAGAGCAATCCAAAGAAGACAGCTATACTCCAGGTCTTGTGTTATGAAATAACTAAGGAATGAAAATGTAATCTTTGGTAAAATTACAGAGTTGAGGTTAAATTTTCTAGGCCATGTATCCTTTATTTAGTTCAGCTCATTATTAAGAATGTCCATTCGTTAGGGGCGCCTGGGTGGCTAGGTCTATTAAGCATCTGAGTCTTGATTTCAGTTCAGGTCATGGTCTCAGAGTTCATGGGTTTGAGCCCTGCATCGGGCTCTGTGCTGATAGGGCAGAGTCTGCTTGGCATTCTCTTTCTCTCTCTCTGCCCCTCCTCCCACTTGTTCTCGCTCTCTATTTCCCTCTCTCAAAAATAAAACATTAAAAAATGTCCATTCATTAATACTGAAACCATGTTCTGGCTGCAAAAGATAACCTACCAGTTAGTGACCAATTATATTTACTTAAAAATTATTTTACTGTTTAAATTTAAAGAAAAGCAAACTGAATCTAGAAAAAGAAGGACAAAGAAGTTTCTAGAACTATTTCTATCTTGATTAAAGACAGGGGTTTTCCTAAGATCAGTTTCCTTTGCATTCCAATGAGGAAAACTGGAGAATAACTGACATAAAAAGTAAAAACACAAGCCAAAAGCAAAACAAACAAACAAAAAAACCCTCACAGAACACAAAGCTAAGTGATACTGGTAACTTATTTGATTTCTTTTTGACAATTGTAGATCATTTGACATGTAATCATGCAATATCACTAAATTCAGGGTTGAGTAGAAACTTATGGACCATTTTTTAATTGTTCTGGGGTGTGGCAGTAAAATCAAAAGGGTGTGAAGGGATATTTTTTTTTTATTTACTTTTTTTTTATTCTTTTTTTTTTTATATATATATGAAATTTATTGACAAATTGGTTTCCAAGGGATATTTTAAATTATGGAAGGAAAGAGATCAGTATCTGTGGGATACGGAGCAAACTACCAGCTCCAGGTAGTGACATTTCTAGATTAGAGCTAGCTACTTTCCTTTAAAGGATGCCATATCTTTCTGAGGCTGTTTTTAATGATTACAGTGATTAAAAAATGTTCTTCATGGAAATCAGTGATACAAGTGTGGAACAGGCAATCACTTTGGTAGTGTGCAGTCTGATTTCACAGTTTGAATAGTTGTACAATGTCCATGAGCTGCACAATACCCTAAAGATGTGTAATGAAACAAATGCATTATTTTTATTTCATTTTATATATATTATTTTTTCCAATGGTTACTCAGATATTAGGACATAATACAAATAAGTATATAATAAATAAAACTGTTTTAGGTATATCTTTGGGCATAAGAGACCCATGAAAAAAACTAGTGAGATGTTAAGGGCGCTCTGACCAGTAAGGTTTGGGAGATCAATGACCTATTTCATAAGAACATTTAAAACTAATGAGTACTTTATTTTATTCATTTATTTTAATTTTTTTTAATGTTTACTTATTTTTGAGACAGAGAGAGACAGAGCATGAACAGGGGAGGGGCAGAGAGAGAGGGAGACACAGAATCAGAAGCAGGCTCCAGGCTCTGAGCTGTCAGCACAGAGCCTGACATGGGGCTCAAACCCATCGTCCACGAGATCATGACCTGAGCTGAAGTCGGACGCTCAACCACTGAGCCACCCAGGTGCCCCAAAACTAAGGAGTACTTAATTGAATCATTGTTTATAACATGACTTTCAAGAAAGCATTCAAACTTCAAAGATAAACTGAAGAAGGTTTGATTAAAATGTCAGACACAAAACAGCTTGAGGTGATAAAATAAAAATTTTGGAGATAAAAATTCATAGTGAAATAGCTTAAGCAAAATAACAATTTGATAAAGTCATATACATAGCTTATATAACAAACATATTTAAATAATTTAGATGCATATTTTACTTACATTTACTCAGAAGAAACCATTTAGAGCATTATTACCAATTAATAATTACTTATGAATAATCATTTAGAATATTTACTAGACGGTGTTCTAAATATCTAAGTATATAATTATGCCAACTATATTTAAATATTTAGTCTTAATACATTTCTTACACTAATATTTTATAATTTAATACCTAGTCTCATACCTAATGAAAACACAAAAAAGTTAAAACTATAATTCTGTAAATATTCTGAAGAATATATGACAAGTGCCAGTGATGACATAGTTCACAATATTTACTTATTTATTTTATTATTGTTCTGTGTAAGCCCCTCCACTATGTGCTTAAAAAGCATAAAAAAAAAAAAAAGAAGTGGTTTTTGGTTCTGAGGGAACTTGCAGCCTAATTGGGAGGATAAAATAAGAAAACTAGTAGCTACAATCAAGATACAAAATGCATACATAAAGATACATACATAAAGTATGGGGCACTTCGGAGGGAGGAGAAAAGGAAGAATGGATATCTTCTGATTTTAAGGCAGGATTGGAATATGGATAGATTTCATGGATGAAGGCTTCCTGTTGCTCTTATTTCATTGGACACTGAGGAGCTATCCAAAAAAATGTCTGTGGAAAGTAGGAATGAGCTGGCAACTCTAATATTACAGAGTATTTATTAGCAAGGCAATTGTAAAGACTGAACGTTATGCTTACTGTGATAATCTCCCAAGGAAAAGCCCTTTTAGACTGAGTAGGATAGGGTCCTAGGCACAGGTGAGGCTGTCAAGATTCTAGGTAGCAGGGATACATTTTAAACAGGTTAGTGACCCAATCAGGTCACTGTTGCCACAGATCAGCTGGAGGGTAGTTTGAGAATGAAGAGAGAACGGTGAGTGGAGTTGCAAGTAATGAGTGCAATAATGTGGAAAAAGAAATAATGCTTTGCTAAAGAAACTGGTGGGTCAGAGAAGGCAGAAAACTTACTAGAGACTTAATAGAAAATCAGAATTCTGAGGATAAGATCAATGACTAATCAGACATTGTGAATGAAGAGAAAATAAGAGAAAATGAAGGTCTCAAATTTTTACTTAATTTCCTGGGAGGATGGTGATGTCAGGTGCTGAAAAAAAAATTAGGATGAGAAACTTGTAGAACTATAATGTCCTCGGTGTGGAAACTTTGCAAGCCGACTTTCTCATTTCTTGTGTCCTACCTGGAGATACTGAGATAGGAATGAGAAATATCGGTCTGTAACTAAGAAGACAGGGAGCCTCCATGAGGTAATTCTTGAAAACTAACACCTAACTGTATGTGATAAATTATAATTGTGTTAAAATTTGTATTGAAATTGAATCTAACCATTCTTGAAATTGTTCTTTGTGAGGCCTGCTATATATGTATTTTGGGACACACCGTCCTGTGATGCAATGATTAAGATCATCCTACCTTTGTTGTTTCTTTCTGAATAAAAGGGATTTGGGGGGACATCTGCTGTGTTTTTATACTTGGTGAAACAAACTTTGTTTTCTGAAGTCCAGTCAGTTTACCCAAGCATAGCCTGTCCCTCCCAGGCATCTTACCAAGTAAAGAGAAATCTTCATTTATGTTTAAATAAAAGAAAACTTTGTCAAACATATTTTTTTTTATTTTTTATATATGAAATTTATTGACAAATTGGTTTCCATACAACACCCAGTGCTCATCCCAAAAGGTGCCCTCTTCAATACCCATCACCCACCCTCCCCTCCCTCCCACCCCCCATCAACCCTCAGTTTGTTCTCAGTTTTTAACAGTCTCTTATGCTTTGGCTCTCTCCCACTCTAACCTCTTTTTTTTTTTTTCCTTCCCCTTCCCCATGGGTTCCCGTTAAGTCTCTCAGGATCCACATAAGAGTGAAACCATATGGTATCTATCTTTCTCTGTATGGCTTATTTCACTTAGCATTACACTCTCCAGTTCCATCCACGTTGCTACAAAAGGCCATATTTCATTTTTTCTCATTGCCACGTAGTATTCCATTGTGTATATATACCACAATTTCTTTATCCATTCATCAGTTGATGGACATTTAGGCTCTTTCCATAATTTGGCTATTGTTGAGAGTGTTGCTATGAACATTGGGGTACAAGTGCCCCTATGCATCAGTACTCCTGTATCCCTTGGATAAATTCCTAGCAGTGCTATTGCTGGGTCATAGGGTAGGTCTATTTTTAATTTTCTGAGGAACCTCCACACTGCTTTCCAGAGCGGCTGCACCAATTTGCATTCCCACCAACAGTGCAAGAGGGTTCCCGTTTCTCCACATCCTCTCCAGCATCTATAGTCTCCTGATTTGTTCATTTTGGCCACTCTGACTGGCGTGAGTGTGATAAGAAATGGGCAGAAAACATGAATAGACACTTCTCTAAAGAAGACATCCAGATGGCCAACAGGCACATGAAAGATGCTCAGCGTCGCTCCTTATCAGGGAAATACAAATCAAAACCACACTCAGGTGTCAAACATATTTTTAACATAATAAGAATTTCTTCATTATGAATGAATCTATGAGGGAAAAGTTACAAACTGTCTACATTTTCATCCACTTTTCTAAGGTTCAAAACATGAATTCTATGTTTTTTTTTTAATTCACTAGTATCTTGGAAATTATAATGTTAGAAACATTATTACAAATGAAGACTTGCAAAAAGGGAAAATTATTAGTAAGGAAATAGGGATACAATTCAAAATGGCCAATTCTATATTACTGGTTTTGTTTATTTCTTATTGTCCTAAATTCTCTTTATCTCTGTGTCCTTTTTACCTTTTATTTAGATTATCAAACCCAATTTAATGTGTAACTTATTTCCAAAAAGATGCAAAGCTAATGTTTCATACACAAAGAGGCTCAAATTGATGCAACCACTATACAGAAAAAGAACCAGGAAATAGGGAGCATTAGACACACTTTTCAAGTTCCTCATAATAATAACTGCTAAAATATTTTAAGAAATATAAAAACACATCATCTTCATGAACATTTTGCTTGGTCATATATTCAGAAATGGCAATTTTTTGAACCAAGAGATCATTAGGAAATGAAAAATCACAAGAAAACGATATCGTCTTTCCTTTGTCCTCGTCTGAATAAGGAGCTAGAAAACAAGTAACTTAGAGGTCATACTGAACAATTCTCACCTTGCTGCTGCCGTGTTTCTTTTTGCTCACTGAGGGTGACCCCGGTTGCCCAGGGCTGGGGACGGAACTGGATCCTGCTGATGTTGGCCCTGAATGAACGTGAGATCCTTTCTCAACAACGGACGACAGAACCAGTGGTGACTGCTGTAATGAGACCTTCTGGAGCTCTGCTGCCAACTGCTTAGGATCAACCCCTGGGGATTTTGCTTTCTCCACTACAACAAAAAGAAATGGCTATGTATTTCTCAGGTTCATAGGCACTTAACACCATGGAACTTACTTGGGTTCTAGGTGACAAGGTAACGTACATTCACAGATGTATGAAAATTTCTACAAGCCACGGTCTGTTCTTTAGTGCAGTAACCCAGACTCTTAAAATGCTAGCTGCAGCATAGAAAATTTTCAATAAATATTTGTTAAACGAAGAAACAAGTGATCATGCTACAATTAATGAAACAAGTGTTCATGCTACAGCTGATCAACATTTATAAGACTATAGTTGTTTGCTAATAGAGTTAAATCTATTTCATCATGTACTTATGAAATTAAATGTTGATTTTTTTTTATTCACCATTAACAGCAATCAAAAGGTTCAAGAATAAGTGCCCCATAATCCTAGGCTAAAAGGAATCGAGTATTGTCTAAAAATAACCTAAAACTGCAAATAAATGGCTCCGTGGATTCCTTTGAAGGGATGAATTTATTTTTAAAGAATTCAAAATGTGAACTCACATAGCCAGAATTCTGTATGAATTTCTTTAATGGGTCTAATACACAAATACGTGTTTCCCTAGAAGGCTAAAAACGTAGCTGCAATGCTTTGGTTTTGTTTACAATTACATAAATAAACATTGATTAGCCTAGAAGTACATTTTTGCCTACGCAGTATCTATGCTCACATCCTCATCTAGAGCTACACCTGCCTCTACAACGATGTTTCCATTTACATCGACGCCTTTACCCACAGTTGAAAGCAGATTACTTTCACCTACCAGCTTTCGGTGGCTCATGAAGCTCCAGGTGCTGAGGATTTTCAGAGTCTGATAGCATATTGAGGTCCCTAAAAATTAAAACAAAGAAATTGAGAAAGAAGTTGAGGAAACCTGAGACAAAAGTCCCTCTTTTCCAACTACCCTGAGTTTTGTTTTTTTTTTTTTTAGTAGGTAAATGAGAAGTGGTTAATGATATAAAGCAATTTCCAAGCATGCTCACCCTTCTAACCAAATATATACTTGCAATGCTGTTAAAAGTCAGCTGATAAAAATGATTATTTAAGGTGAAATCTTTATGGATTAAACATAAGCTCATTTTGAAATACTATACACACACAGGAAACCTAAATGGGTTTAGGCTTTCGTTTAAATGAAGCATGTTTCAATAAAAGCATGAAAGGGGACAGCTACTGACAATATCAGAAACAAAATCAGCTGAATTCTTACTATGCTTTAGATTTTGATTCTGAACACAAGAAATCTATAAAAACTTGTATTCACTTTATGTTCTAATTACTGAAAATCTTGCTGACTGGCAAAGGTTCCACCTTAACAATTTTAAATTAAAAGAGCCATGAATAGCCAAAAAAATGGAAACAAAAAGATGGGGAAAAACTCACAGTCTTACACATATTTCTGCTTCCCCACTTTGCTGACCAATGATACTCTGCACTTCTTCATATGTTTTAGAACTTAAAGGAATTCCATTCCATTCCAACACTTGCATCCCTAAAAAGACAAATTCAAGTATAAAAAAAAAATGTGTCGTATTTCTAGTCTGGGTCCACAGGGCAGAGAAGACACACAGGGCTCTGCATTTAAAAACCAACTCAGCACACCATTTCAGAGACCATCAGTTCAAAGTTCTTTGAACAGTAATACCACAACCGCATGTAGTTTGATTTCATCATTTACCAGAACACATTAGACCTGTGTAACATAACATGCAAAATGTTGCGTCTGAAATCTATTAAACATTACCAAACACATGCATTATGTTCACACTGCTTTCAGAAAGAAAACATCATTGAATATATATTGCTCAGGCCAATCTTGTGTAGGAAAAAAAAAAAAAAAACATCACAAGCAGCAATATAATTTCTCCATGGGGAACAAGTATCTAGAAGAGTATAAACTTCCATATTCCATCATGGAATGGGTGGGAGAGGGGAAAAAAAGTGATTAGTAGTTTGTTTTGAGGCTCTCCTTGAGAAATTTGTACTGCTTCAAGTTTGCTCAGATAATACAGATTTCCGCGGGGTATGTTTTTCTTTTTCTTCACTGCATGTAAGGTGTTCCTGAGTACAATCGGCAGGCATGTTACAGACAAACCGGCTTCATGGGTGGGGGAGGGGGAGGGGGACGGGGGAAGCGGGAGGAGGGGTGTGGCCTGTGTAGAAGCACACGGCCCTGTGCTCAGAAGGGCCCACGCTTGATTTAATGCTTCGCTGTTGTCATTTCGAAACTCTTAATAACGTTTCAAGAAAGAGCTCTGCGTTTTCTTTTTGCACTGGATCGCATCGATTATGTTGCTGGACTAATTACAGGGCATTTCGTGTTTCCTATCTAGAAAGATAATTTTCGCTTAAAAAAAGTAGTAACATCATACTTCAACATTTTAAATTCCATGTCTTTCATCTATTTTATATGAGCTGTCAAAATAATCTAGGGGGGCATATTTGGCAAGAATCACCTGGCTCTACTACGTAGCTATGGGAAATGGATATAAATTAGATGAGACTATCCAAAGTCATAGTGCCCCCAAATTTGTGAATGCTACCAGCTTTACCTAAGAAAATATCGTCTGCCCTAACTAGGCTTTATTTAAATAAACAGAAATACTTGTTGAATAATTAGGTTTTCAATGAGCTTCAGAGAGGTCTATGTGAAAGTCCCTACTGCTCACCAGTGCCTTCCGTGGAAAATTCCAAACAGAGCATAATTAAGTCTTCAAAAGTTTTAATGATTTTGATATACATTGGAAAGCATATTGCCAGTTGTAAACAAGTAAGGGAAATACTTTTACTACAGTGAAACGGCAAAATAAGTCCATAAAAACGTCCACAATAACACAACAAAAATGGCTTTTCTATAACTTACTCCAAAGAAGACTTTACCTTCAGACGGGCCTTAGGTTTTAATTCAATAATCCCAGGCTGTTGTACATATAAAATGAGAAAATTACAGAAAAGACAATGATGATACCACTAAAGAAAAATTTAGCACAGCAAAAGGAAGAGCACACTGAAAAACCCACTCTTCTAAAAGTCATGATAAAGAGTATATTTATGTAGAGACCATCTTGAATTGAAACAAATTATAGTGTTATAATTGCATTGTCACTTTTCGGCAAGAGAAGATTCTATGAAAAGAAGTAGCTGTTTAATCTTCATGCCTCTTCTCTTGATTAATTTGCTCATTTTTCACCTCTCAAAACAAAGGGGCAAATTTACAAAGCATGATTATCCAATGAAATTTAAAATGCTTCTAGTATTAAAACAGGAAAGCTAGTTAGGGTCGTTAATACAATTGCTGAGAAAAATATACAGATAAAAATATACAGATAACTGGAAATCTGGCCTATAATATACACATGAGGTCATAAGCTACACGATCTGTTCTGTTCCCGTGGTATACCAGCTGAACTTCTTTTCTCTTCATTCAGTTTCCCATCAGAGCTGGTGCAGGACTGCGTTTCAAAAGATTTTGCCAGCACTTTAAACTTTTTATTCTTGGTTCCAATGGTGAGCATCAGATGCTACAGGGAATGCCATCATTTAGTAATACCTTCCTTATCCATTGCCTCTCCAACTCTCTAAAATCCTACAAGAACCATACTAAAATAACCATGTGAATATAACCAATCACTCCTTATTAATTCATAACAAGGTTCTAATAGTTGTGAGAATTGAGTATGGTATGATTTCAAATACAATGTTCTGGAAAGTGTTAAATGAAGAATCCTACAAACTATTTTAAAATGCAGGTAAAAATTTGTTGAATATGACCAGGCTATACGGAGGTTCACTAAAGTAGTATTTTATCACTTAATTGACTTGAATGGAAGCATAGCCAATCTTTAAAAAAAAAAAAAATTACATTTTATTTATTTTTGATAGAGAGACAGAGCACAAGTGGGGGAGGGGCAGACACACACACACACACACACACACACACACACACACACACAGAATCTGAAGCAGGCTCCAGGCTCTGAGCTGTCAGCACAGAGCCCGACGCGGGGCTCGAACTCACAAACCGCGAGATCATGACCTGAGCTGAAGTCGGACGCTCAGCCGACTGAGACACCCAGGCGCCCCAAAGCATAGCCAATCTTAAGAAAACTTTTTATTGACTTTGTTTTAGAAATAATTCCTGGAAGACAGTGTATATATGAATGGTTATATCTATTATTTAGCATTATGAGTATTTATGTTTTCTTTATTTTAAATTATATCAACATGTATGTTAATGAACTGTTCAACTTTTAGACTGTCCAGGTGATGTTTCGATTATATCCCTAGAAAGTACTTATACTAATAAATCTTAACAGGAAAACTAAGATAATTTGAATTTTTATTAAATGTGCAATAGTTCATGACAGAATTTGCTGCTCAAAATCTTACACTAAACATGTTATTAAAAACAAAAAAAAGATAATACATTTAAAAAAAATTAAAAATTAAAGAAAATCAATCAACATAAAACTTTCTCAACTATGTGTTTTTATAACTTCTGGGATTACTTAACTTTATATGCTCCTAAAACTATTATATACTATTCTTTGTAGTATAGGATTTCATGTATGTTATTTCTGTCCATATTTAATATTTAACATTACATCACAAACATCTTATGGATTAAATTTATTGAGTTAACAGTTGAAATCTCAGAGGTATATCCAAATGTGTATCACACAAAACCCGATGACTTTTTTTCCCCAACTATTTTTTTTAGCACTTAGCATGCAGCAGGCACTCCACAGTCACTTATGTGATGATTACCACCTTATAGCTAATATTTGATGTTGCCATAAAAATTCATAAAGATGATACTCTACTAGAAAGACAACAGAAATATCTTGGCAGTTAGTAAAATTAAGATAATTCACAGAGAAAGAATTTTATTTTATTTTTGAATATATGAAATTTATTGTCAAATTGGTTTCCATACAACACCCAGTGCTCATCCCAACAGGTGCCCTCCTCAATACCCATCACCCATCCTCCCCTCCCTCCCACCCCCCCATTAACCCTCAGTTTGTTCTCAGTTTTTAAGAGTACAGAGAAAGAATTTTAAAAGTGTCATAAGTATATACAAAATAGACCCCAGACTCATCAGTGATTAGAAAGTACGAATTAAAGCAATGATGAGGTACTACTTAGCTCTCATCACATTGCAAAAAGTTTAAAATCCAGAAAATGCCATGTGTTGACCAAGATGTAGGATTAGGGGACCCTGACTCCAAGGGAGATTATACTTGCTGGATGCTTGTTCAGCTTCACCCTCATTCTACATCAGATGAAAAGAAAACAACTGCGTGATTACAATGTACAAACATGTAATTATTTTAATGGGAATGGATAAGTGCATCCCTCTGGAGGGCAATGTGGCAGAACATCATTAAATTATACACATGTACACTCTGTGACCCAGAAATCTTCTTGTGTGTCTATTTGTAGGAGGGGGCAGTATCAGGAGAAATGGACAATGAGAGCACAGTAAATGCTCAAGATGGAAACCCTTGGCAGAGGGTGCAGGAAAAAGGCCGTAACAGGCATTAACACCGAAAGGTGGATCCATCTTAAAGCCATTTGCCAAGTAAAAGCAAGTGAGAAACACGATCTGGTTTATAGGGCAATGATGCTTTATTTACATTAAAATGACATTTGTACCAATTAACATTATATATTTTACAAAGATATCAGAAGTATCAGAAATTATAATAGTTGCTCGTGAACAGAAGAAGGGAATGGAAAAAGAAAATGAGATGAAAGAAAATGAATGAGTTAATAAATGAACAAACACAAAACCACACACACACTCATATACGGGACACTTACATGAACCAGTGAGGCCGGTGTGCTATGGAATGAGAATTAATACCACTGGGGTAACAGAACAGAACAAAATAAAACCAAAACCTAATTTAAAACTACATGTATATGATAAATTAATCAAAATTGATTGCTTTGTACATTTTCTCCACTGATATTATTAACCATGACTATAGATTAATTTCTTAAATCTGAACATTTGCTCTCAAAAATCCTTTATAAACTAGCAACAGCAGCAAAAACTCAGCTGAAATGTTTGTTGGCCCTGGCTTTCTAAATGGTAAACAAATCCTGCAAGTTGAGCTCCCGGGGTCCTATATATTGTCCACATCAGCTATACTAATTATTCATTCATCTTCAAGTTAGGCAGTATTAATACACAGAAACAGAGATACAGAGAAATAAATAGATAGATGTATTTTATTCTTTTATAAAGTTACTTTTTAAATATTTTACAACTTTAACCACTTTATACATTAACATGAAGGGAAAGAAAGAAAAAAAAAAGGTGGAAGAGAGGAAACTCAGGAAGGAAAAATAGAGTAGATGAAGGGTTTCTTTGGTAAAGAGAAAAAAGGGAAAAAATAGTATTTGAATGGAGTTCTGCTTATTTACAGAACAAAGGACACTGTCTCCACTATGATAAGACATTAAAAACCCAGATGTATTTTCCTGTGAAAAGTCATCTACATTCATAAATCTTCAGGTTAAAAAGTATCTTCTTGAATAGCTAATCTCATAATAATGTTGCCATTTTTGTCATTGACAAAACTCTTGTAACACATGGTTTCATCATAACTTAAAAGAGAGCCTCAGTACATAAAATGTATAAACATGGGGCTACTTTCATGGAAGCAATCTCTATCTGCCTGTTTTACCCCTCCTCACTCTCCAGTCCCCATTCTAGAAGTATCCTTCGATGCTTGTAGGGACCTTGTTTCTCTGGTCTACCTGAATGAGTTGAGTTTAAAATGACCTCGTGGCTTGAAGAAGGCTTTGCGACAATTTCCATTAATGAGGACATTGCTACATTAAAAGAAAGAGCTACATTAAAAGAAACATGATCTGAATCTTATTTTATTGAGAATGTAATCTGAGTTTCTAAAAAAGACTACAATAAAATTTTGCATTTTTAAAAAGTCATAATTTAATAATGCTTTCAAATGCAACAAAGTGTGTGTGTTTGATACTTAGCATGAACAAATTAAAATCTTCCCATGTTTTAATATGTATTATTCTCAGAAACAATGTGTTTTGTAAACACATCAAAAATGTGTTTTGTAAACCAACATGTTGCTGGTAGTTGACCATTGATATCTTCTGTTCTCCATAATCAAATTTGGAAATCTCCAAACACAATACGAAGGCTGTGACCTTCAGCAAACTGGTTAATTCGCCATATTGGCTTCCTTCAGGGAGATTATATTGCTAGATCACTGTTTTAATTTACTCATACTCTATGAAGGGGAAAATACTTTGTGGCACAATGAAAAACAAATGAACAACAACAACAACAAAACCCCTGCTTGTTTACAATTTATGAAAATGTAATTTTTGAGCTGGAGCTTTATATGAAGATTTTTCTTTTTTTTTTTTTTTTTTTAACGTTTATTTATTTTTGGGACAGAGAGAGACAGAGCATGAACGGGGGAGGGGTAGAGAGAGAGGGAGACACAGAATCGGAAACAGGCTCCAGGCTCTGAGCCATCAGCCCAGAGCCCGACGCGGGGCTCGAACTCACGGACCGCGAGATCGTGACCTGGCTGAAGTCGGACGCTTAGCCGACTGCGCCACCCAGGCGCCCCAAGATTTTTCTTTTAAAGATTTTTTTCTGTCAGCGCAGAACCCCACTCTGGTGCTGGATCTCACGAAACATAAGATCATGACCTGAGCTGAAACCAAAAGTTGGACACTTAACTGACTGAGCTGCCCAGGCACCCCTGTATGTGGAGATTTTAACAAACATTTTGGATCCTGAAATTTCCACATTGTTTTTCATTATTTGTCCTTATTTACAACTTTTCCCTCTATATACGTTAAGACTTTAAAGCACAGCAATCATGTCATCTAATTTTTCTCTTCTGCATTCCCCACATTTCCTCTCACTGCCCATTGTGGCTGTTCTCAGTTTCTTTAAAAAAATTTTTTTAACATTTATTTATTTTTTGAGAGACAGAGCATGAGCAGAGGAGGGGCAGAGAGAGAGAGGGAGTCACAGAATCCACAGCAGGCTCTAAGCTCTGAGCTGTCAGCACAGAGCCTGATGCGGGGCTCGAACTCATGAGCCGCGAGATCATGACCTGAGCTGAAGTTGAACGCTTAACTGACTGAGCCACCCAGGCACCCAGTTCTGTTTCTTTAGGCTGGTGTTGGCTCCCTAGGGCCCCCATGGCATTACCCTATCTAGTTTGTCTTCTCTGGGCATTTGCTACCTTTGGTTCTGGATTGGTTAACTCAGGGGTTGGAACATTCAATTTGTAGTCTGAACCTAATTTTTGGTTTAAACTTACATGCCAAACAACGTACCTAGAGCTAACACCATTCAAACTCAAAGCTGTTTTCAATCTAAAATACCAAAAATTTAACTCTAATAAACTATACATTTTAAAAAATGTGATAGATCACAATTTCCTCTCTTCACGGTATAGAGATAATAGAATTAAACTCATTAGAATATTTAATGTAAATTTTATAAATACACATTCTTCCAAATTTTAGTAGTATTAAACATACATATATAGGAGGTTTGGGGTAACTTCTAATATTTTGCTTTAAACTATTGTAGATTTTATATTGCGTTAACAACAAGCCCAACATAAATGAAGCAGATTGGGAAGCAAAAGTAGATGCTATGATAATACTATTTATAGGAGTTTTTTGGCTAATGTTATATAGCTTAGCTATATTTTTAAATAGCTCATAATTAAAGAAGTTGAATTATCTTATTTAAAACTGTCATTAATTTGGAGTATGGTCAAGCAATTCGTTTTCCATGTTTCTTCTGTCATTCACATTTTTTATGAATAATAAGCAATTAAAATAAGCAAAATATGTCTTGAATATATAAGTTCTTGAATGAAATTAATTTTCAAAATAAAAAATCCTCATAACAGTGTAAACAGAAGAAAACATCTAAGAAACATCAAAGACTACAGTTAAACTGTCTGGGCTTACCCACTCTCGTTTTCTAGGCTGAGTACCTCGAGTTATTTAAAATCCATGGCTTCTACAATCACAGATCTAAAACAGATTTAGTGTCAATCATAAAAAAAAATAATAATTACGAAGTAGATTATCACATAATTTGCCATATTAATGGTCAACAATAAAAAGGTCACTGGAAAAGAATCACACAGATAAACAGTGTTGTAAGCAGGTCACAACTATTTTATAGACTCAACGTTATAAAGCAAGCAATATCCTTGTGGATGAGCTAGTTTTTGTCTCTTACAGAATACATTAGAATTCGGTGAAACATGAGGTGGCGTGGCTTTTCTAATATTACAGTTAGTTGACGGTAGTGCAGAAGTATGACTTCCGTCTATCTCTTAGGTGAATGCTAGTATCAGCAATTAGAAGATCTAATTCGGTTTACGCCAACTAAACCTATCTCATAGCCCACTAAATATAAATGGTGTTCAAATATGTAAAACCTAGCACAAAGAACACATATTATTTATAATGCCTTTTTCATTATAATAAAAAGATAATTTAAACATGGTTTTAATTATGTATATGACAATGTTATTTGAAGAGTTGGATGTGCAGAAAATGAAGACATTGTTGAACAAAGTTTTTGTAGAATACACCATTTATGGTGGATAAACAATATCAACTTGGAACGAACAAAAGGCTGACCGACTCATCTCTTTTCTCCACTCCACTCCCAGAAAATAAGCCAATATCACACTTAAAGGAGCACACTGATGAGAAATTATTTGAACACTACCAGAAGGGAAAAGAATGGGAAGGTTTACCCAACGTCACTAATTATCAGGGAAATTCAAATCAAAACCACAATGTGGTATCATCTCACACCTGTTAGAATGGACATTATTAAAGAAAGAAAAGAAAGAAAGGAAGAAAGAAAGAAGGAGAGAAAGAAAGAAAAGAAGGAAGAAAGAAAAAAAGTAAGTGTTGGTAAAGGGATGGAGAAATTAGAATCCTTGTACTCTGTTGGTTGGAAAACAAAATGGTGCAGGCATTATGAAAAACAGTATGATGTTTTCTAAAAATTAAAAATAGAATAATGCATGATCTAGCCATTCCCATTTCTTGGTATTTATTCAAAATAATTAATAACAGGATCTCAAAGAGATAATAGCACTCCCACACTCATTATAGTTGCATACACAACAGTCAAAATGTAGAAATAACCTAAATATCCATTGACATAAACGGCTATTCAGCCTTTAAAAAGGAAGAAATCCTACAGTATGACACACCATGGGTGAACCATGATGACATTATGCTAAGAGAAATAAATAATCCAGTCACAGAAGGACAAATACTGCAGGATTCCATTTACATGAGAAATCTAAAACAGTCAAACTCATAAAAGCGAAGAGTTAGAATGGCGGTTGCCAGGGTTTAGGGGAGGGAGAAACGGGGTGTCTCTTGTATAAAATTTCAGTTATGGAAGACAAGTTTTAGATATCTGATAAGCAATACTGTGCCTGTAGATAAAAATACTACAGTGTACAAGTGAAAATCTGTGAAGAGGGTAGATCTCATGTTAAGATTAATAATCACATTTTTTTTTAAATGGTAAAAAAAAAAAAAAAAAAGAATGTTGGATGGGTAAAAGAAATGGGGATAGAAAGTCAGTTCTAAACAGGAGATGCCCCCAACAATTGTGGTTGGAGTTTGTAAAGGTACTATGCTTGCTCAAATTGTTCAGGGAAGATGGCATTACCTCAAAGAAAAAAATTTGTGTAGTACCCTTAGCAAAGTCGACCTTGAATTCAGTGGCTCAACCTAGGAGAACTACTCTCAGGAAGACTTCGTAACAGTTAAAGGAGCCACTCACTGTCAACGAAGTGTGCTGGGTCAGATAACTGCTCTCTCCGTGATGTGGATCAATGTACAGGGGGCCAATCCCCCAGTGTTCTGAATATATAACATCCTCATCGGGATTTTTCCAGGGCTTGTGAGGCAGGAAATATCAAATAATGATAATAATAAGGGAAGACTGGAACTGATCACATTTGATTTACGGGAAAAAGTAATGTGCTTCTCGCACTCCAGTATGGCTTTGCAAATTCATGCCTTTTAAATAGAGTTAAGGTAAAGAGGAATATAATTAACCATGATTTGTGGTCTAATGTGAAGAAGGTTATCATCACAGGATTCTGTTTCAAATCACTCTAACCATCATTAAAATAATCTAGTATTGCAGTCCAAAATGTATTGGAAGGATTGGTACAGATGCCAGTTACTACACGGCTACAATTTATGGTGTTTAGAAGTAGATGTATTATTTGAAACTGACTAAAACAGAATGTGGCTGAACAAGGTAGGAAAAGGGGATGGGTAGATTAGTAAATTTGAATGGTCCCAAGAAAATCATGTAACATGTGGAGCTATCCGATGAAAGAAAGGTATGTGATGTCATCATCTCATTTAAAGTAGATTGAAATTCATAATATTATAAACTTTTCTTAATTTCCCAATTCATTCTGTTAAAACACCCAGAGTGGATGTTTTCTAGTGACTCTCTAATTCAGTGGTATTACAGATTAATACCATCAAACCTGAAAAATACCATGACCACTTAACAGTAACAGACTAATCCAAAATGCACTCACGATTATATAGATACACAGTTAATTGAATGGACATAGGAAGTTAGGCTAAATGATGCAGTTGTGCATGAGAAATACTTGCCTTTTTAAAAAAAAAATTTAACATTTATTTATTTTCAAGAGACAGAGCACAAGTGAGGGAGGGGCAGAGAGAGGAGGAGACCCAGAATCTGAAGCAGGCTCCAGGCTCTGAGGTGTCAGCACAGAGCCCAACATGGGGCTCGGGCTCACAAACCATAAGATCATGACCTGAGCTGAAGTCAGACGCTTAACTGTCTGAGCCACCCACACACCCCAGAGAAGTGCTTGCCTTAATTGTTACTTGAAGTGTCTCTAGTGAACTATTAAGGATATTAACTTTAATTATGTTCTTAACCTTTTTTAATATTCATATATTCTGTACTTTCTTTTTCTGAATGTTATTTAAAGGTATCCCACTACTTATGCATTTTAACCTAAAATATCATCACTTTATTCTTGTTAAGTGTTTCCTAATAAATACAGGAACTATCTGGACCAGTGACAATATCATCCTCCTCCTCCTCATCTTCACTGAGAATACATATATAAGGACAAAATAAATTCCATTTCAAATTATTATTTGACAGAATGCACAGAACAGTGCAGTGATCACTGCAGTGATCAGTGAATTGCAACTTCAAATCAGATAAAAAAAATAACTCTGGAAAGGAAAATTCTAAAAAGAAATCTCTCAATCAAAATTTAAAAACAAAAGTAAATGCAAATATACTTATTCTATAGTATAAGAAAAAAGTATTTCTTTTGACAAAGAAGTAGGGAGTTTTTATCATAACCTAACTACTCATCGCTTGAAATATTGCAACATGGTCAACTGCTGTGCACAAAAAAGTTAACTAAGTTTTTGTATTTTGCTTGTTTTTGAGCCAAAGATACTATATCATTATTATGAATGGTATAATCAAAATTAAAATGGTGTACTTTTAATGTATAAATTCTTTCATCATTTGAGAAGCCAAAGGATAGAAATAAAGAAGCCATTTCAAACAAAAAAGAATCAATAACCATCTTATCATCCATCCTGAGAGAATCTTAAAGAAATACAATGAATTAGGTGTTACTTCATAAGAAGTGCAAATATCCTAATTTTTATGTCTCAAAGAAAAATTAGCAAATAATTTACATTGGCTTGATGGGTGTTCGATAAATAACAGATGTCATTAGATGATAAAATTTCATTCCAAAAGTTATCAATTACTTTTAATATGTAAAATGAAATCTCAATAGATATATAGTTTTATATAACATATTACAATAATTGATTTTTCCACTGAAAAATGAGAATTGCCTAAGAAGACAACAGTTTAACAGCAGTATTTTCCAACTGATGTAAAACAAAACTCAACTATTTTCTCTCCAGCTAACATTCATGTAGAGAAATTAGTTCCCCTATTTCATAAGCAAACATGATTACAACCATAAAAAACCAATGGCAATCTATCCTATATGAATTACAAAGGACATTCATACATACACCAGCTAATTATAAAAAGTCATTTTTTTTTTAAAGTTTACTTATTTTGAGAGAGAGAGAGACAGCACAAGCAGGGGAGGGGCAGGGAGAGAGGGAGAGAGAGAGAATCCCAAGCAGGCTCCACAGTGTCTAAACAGAGCAGACATGGGGCTTGATCTCATGAACCATGAGATCATGACCTGAGCTGAAATCAAGAGTCAGACACTTAACCGACTA
Source organism: Lynx canadensis (assembly GCF_007474595.2). Taxonomy (NCBI): domain Eukaryota; kingdom Metazoa; phylum Chordata; class Mammalia; order Carnivora; family Felidae; genus Lynx; species Lynx canadensis. Next base: position 86,588,161 of record NC_044304.2, read on the forward strand.
AGCCACCCAGGTGCCCCTAAGAAGTCCTTTTGCTTAAAAGAAATAAAATTAGATCCATTTCACTTGTGTTAATAGCATCAATATGAGACTTTTTTTTTTTTTAACAGTTATTTTGCCCACCTCTTCTCATTTTATCTTCACAGCATTCCAGTAAAACAGGTAGGGTAAATGTAACTATCCTTACTTTTACAAATGTGAAACCCCAGCTTTAGAAATCGTATTTAGTGACAGTTTCAAAAGCCAGGTCTCCTGATTCATCTTCTAAGTTCAGGAATACCTGCATCCCACATGATTCTTTGCTATTTAAGATACATAGAACCTAATAATGAAACCCTAAAAGTGTAAAATCAATATAAGTAAATGTATTTAATTATGATAAAACTAATTACATCAAGTTGACAGATGTTTAGTGTGTGTCACAGAGGGGAGTAGATTCTGAGTCACCAATGTCAATCACGATTTCTGACATGGTATCTCCCAGGGAGGAGCAGGACCATCACGGAAAGTAGACAAAACTCTGGCTCCAGGATTAGAGAATTCCAGTGGGGCTGGTGGGTGGGGAGCTGAGAGATGTGAGTTAAGGATGGACCAGCATGAGTTCCCATAGGTTGGGGTATGTTACCACAGGCCTGGTAGGTCACAGTGAACTTGGACTCAATGCGTTTGATAATGTAAGACATAAGAGGAAAGGCTTCAATAATAAAATTTGGAGAGGGTCTACGCCTTCCTTCCCCTGTGGCCCTCCCACTTTGGCAGGCTAGAGTCAGTCTCTTTCATGTTTTACTCTGTAGGACTGTTATGTAGGGATTTACGTTTTAAAAATATGGTGGAGTGACTTCTGGCTAACTAAATCTGAATACTATGTATACACGTTAATGAACATATTGAGGTCATTTTCACTGAGCTGAAATTTAACACACATGTTGTATTGTGCATGTGTGTATACAGATATATGCACAGTGTAATATAATAATTTATCATTATGTCCCCATTCCCACCTTGTTGTAACAGCCGCATCTCATACCTGGATTATTTCTTCAGTTTCCTAACTAAACTCCTTTTCTTTCCGACCTTCACCCCTTCAAATAATTCTAGTTACGGCACTCAGAGTGTTCCTATTTAAATGTCATTTAGGGTATTAAGGAGGGCACTTGGGTTGAGCACTGGGTGTTATATGTAAGTGATGAATCACTAAATTCTATTCCTGCAAACAGTATTACACTATATGCCAATTAACTAGAATTTAAATAAAAATTTGAGGAAAAAACAATAAATGATGTGAATAAAAATGTCATTCAGCTTGTGTGTCAGCCTAGTGGCTTCTCATCCCGCACAAGGAGAAGCTGAAGTCCTAGGGGCACTTCGGTAGCTCAGTCAGTTAAGCATCTGACTCTTGGTTTCACCTCAGGTCATGATCTCATGTTTTGTGATATCCCCGTGTTGTGAGCCCCACGTTGGTTTGTGAACCCCATGTTGGGCTCTGTGTTGACAGCATGGAGCCTGCTTGGGATTCTCTCTCTCTCTCTCTCTCTCTCTCTCTCTCTCTCTCTCTCTCTCTCTCTTCCCCTGCTTGCACATTCTTGTACTCTCTCTTTCTCTCTCAAAATAAACAAATAAACATAAAAAAAAAGCTGAAGTCCTTACAGTGGCTCACAAGATTCTATCTCCTTGACTACTTTGACCAAACGTCCACCATCCGCCCGCACATGCCCACTAGCTGCAGCTACACTGGACTCCTTGCAATCTTACTGTTCCTGGCACACACCAGGTATGGTCTTGCTCTGGGCCTTTGCCCTTTTCATTTGTCTCCTGTAATGTCAGTAACTTCTGGCTCACTCTTTCCTCTCCTTCGGGACTTCACTCAGTTTCGGCCTGCTTGGTAAGGTCATTCGTGATCATCCCCTCTAAATTTGCAACCCGATTGTCTGACAAGCTGGATCTATGCTCCTTATTATATTTCTTTCCTTAGCACATATTACCATTCAATATAAGTACTTAAAAAAAAAAACTTTGCTCTTTTCTGTCTCAGCTACTAAAATGTACAGTTCATGCTTTCCTCATTAATGTCCCCACAGGGTCATCAGAGATTGCTCTACGCAGCATGTACTAAAAAAACAATTATAGAAATAATTGGATCAATCATTGACCTCAGCAGACTCAAGGGCCATAATGACAGTGAGTAGAATCCGGGAAAGAGTAGAAAGTAAAAGAAAACAAAAGTAGCCTAAGAGAAAATAAGAGAAATCTTATTTTCTTCCAATGCTCAGTGGAACTTACTCTACATATGAAAAGGCTTTCATCTGAATTTGTGCTGACACAAAAGCCTGCAATCCCACAGAAGGTTCTTTCTGCTTCGGCACTCATTACTCTATTGGGAACACAGTAGAATACCCTAACTATGTTGAACTATTTTAAAAATTAACAAATGGAATAAATGAAAGACTGTAAAGATCTGTTTTAGTTCCTAAACAGTTCCTTGCCCTGGAGAGCTTATAATCTGCCCTTAGAAATTACCGCAAGGTTACCTGGGGTTCTTTGGGATGGGAAGAGCCATATCTGTAAGCTCCACTTAGTATTTTACTGGTTCTAATGATTGCAGAATCAACTACCGTATTCTGAATTTCTAGCTTTCTCTTATTAAAATGACAATAAAACATACAGTTCCTCCCCCGCCCCCCCAAAAAAAAGCCATTAAAGAAATATATTGTTTTTCCTTAAAGGTATTTTTTCCTAGTTCTTTGGATTTATTTTACATTTTTATTCATTGACACCCTGATCAAATGCTACCTTCACAGTGAGTACCTTCCATCCACTGCCTCTCTAGATGGTAGGCACTTTGAAAGCAGGGGAGCATTATATCACTTTGCATCATTCTAGGATAAACCCATAGAGAGCAGTCACTGAATACATGTGGCAACCCATTTGAATCCTTCATTATTGCTGGCATTCCTAAGAATATCACCACCACTCCTTCACAGCCTCTTCTCTCTGAACTCCCTGTTTATTACCGCCATCTAAATTTTAAGTATATTAACAGTGCACCCCAACAGAGTCTTACAATTCTGCAGTATGCACCTCAATGTTCTTCCCGTTCAGAAACAGCGCATGCAGGGATGAATTTAGGCTTTGCACGGCCTGATGCTTATGCAATTTTAAGGAAATATATAAGATTATGAATACAAAATTTGGCACAAATGAATTTTTATGAAAAGGACAAAAGAAACCACAACAAATGACAAATGCTGAAAAGGTGACAAAGGCAGCAAACATTACACATTCCTTAGAACTTCCAAGCTTTGGCGGGGGCTCATACAAGTGAGAGAGGAGCCCTGAGATGGTCCTTTCGTTAAAGTGCCATAATTTATTCATTCTGATCTCATTTCTTTTCTCATCCCATATAATCACCCTCACAGTCTTTTTTTTTTTTTAAATAGAAAATGTTATTTACTCATAAGTTACTTTAAACAGTTATCAACTCACGGAAATTGTTTCATCTCTATCCCCAAATACTTCCGAACTACTAACATTCTTATGAAACAAATCTCAGCAGTTCTATTATTTCATACACAAATATGTCAATATGTATTTCTAATAGATAAGGACTCGTTATTTTAAAAAGCAATCACATTATTTTATATATTACAACTGCTTCATATTCAAATACTCATTGTCCCATTTCCAAAAATAACTAAGAATTTTTTAAGATCAGCTTTACCAAGATATAGCATACATGTAATAAAAACAGCCTATTTTATATGTACAGTGAAATGATAGCAAATATATACAACTGTATAAACCACAACCAGAATCAAGATAGAGAATACTTTCTTCATGCCTTGAGTTCCCACTGACTCTTTCCCACTTTTCTCTTCTACTCAACCTCAGCTCCAGGAAACCACCTGTCTGCTTTCTGTCATAATCAGTTATTGTTTTCTGTTTGGTTTTTGCTTTTATCTTTAATAGTTCCTTGCTTTCAGTTATTTTAGCTTAATTTTCTCTTCTGTTTCTCGTGCCTTTGGGTCCTTTTTTCCAAATATAAGTACTTAATACTATCAACATGCCTCTAAGCTCTACTTTAGTTGCAGCCCATAAATTTTGGTACATTGCTTTTTCATTTGCATTTTGTTCAAAATATTTTCTAATTTCCCTTTAATTTTTTTTCTTTAGCCCATAATTCTAGTGTTTGAATTTTCATTTTATCTAACATACTCAGCTTATCATGGCTCATGTACTGCTTCACCTCCACCTCCCAAACCTAAAATTGAACCACGTTTCATCCCAGGGTTCATCCTGTCCCCCACATCTCTTCAACAAGTAAAGTGTCTCTGAAGTATGCATTATAGAAAGGTCTAATGGAGGATCCCATACATTTAATGCTCAAGATCCGGTAAGCTTTTGCGATTTGTCAAAAGTCCCGCACAAAAGGAGTTGATGAGAAAGATTAGTCCAGACACTGAAAGCAAGACATCGGACACCACAGTTCTGGTCACTAACAAGATGTGTTTTCAGCGACTAATAGACCATGAAAGTTACATGAACAGATATTCATTGTATGTGTGCCCATAAATTTTAATCAGATGTGAGGTTTACTGATTAACATACTGTTGATAAGAAGAAAAAATGAGAAAACTTTTAAAAGATTAGCCAATGGTTTTACGGTTAGGAGGTAGTACGGGTATTTTGTTTTTTAAGTTTATTTATTTATTCAGAGGGACAGAGAGAGAGAGAGGGAGAGAGAGAAAGAGAGAGAGAGAAAGAGAGAATGAGAATCCCAACCAGGCTCTGCACTGGCAGCACAGAGCCTGATGTGGGGCTTGAACTCATGAACCAGGATGATCATGACCTGATCTGAAATCAAGACAGACTGGTCACCCAGGCGCCCCAGGATGTAATACATTTAAATGAAAAATGGCTTACTTACTTCAGGCATTAAGGTTTTTTGTTTTTGAAATTTATTCAAGCCTGATAACTAAAACTAAAATAACTTTCCATTATCGCAGAGGGCTCTAACAGTTCAATAGTCCCTTATAGGAAGTCTGAACTCTGTAAGATTAACAAAGCATATAAAAAATAAACATAAGTAACTGTCACTCACTGTTAACTCTGTGAGACAGGTCTTGAAATCTCTCAATTGTACAGACGAGATAAAAGGAAACTTAGAGAACACGAGTAACTGGACTAAAGTGATGAAGATGGCTTGGGTCAGAGTTTTGTGACCGAAGTTTGATGCTCTGTTAATTAGAAATATTCTGCATCCCTGCAGCTCCGAGATCAGAACTGACTATGGTCAATTATTTAAGTATGTCCACATATGGGGGACACAGAATTCAAGGTTAATATTGCAAATATTTTTCTTACCATCAAAGATCTCCAAAGTGAAAGTAAACATGATTATATTCACCACTCATGCAAAACACTGTATTTCTGGTACATTGTTTCTAAGTCTGACTATTATTATCTCAGTTTCCCTACTGAGAACATCAAAAAAACTAAAAGTTAAACACCATATACAGACAATACATACAACAGCTGAACTTAAATACTGATCTGTCTGACTATAAAAACACTCTCTGAATATATGGGATGTGCTAAAGCACTGGCTGACTGAAGGTCTGGCATGAATATTAAAGACGGTTCAACATCCTTGCTTCCAAAAAAACCACTCCAATTCACACACCCACTAAAATGTAGCCTATTATGGCATATTGACCAGACAAATCCGAAATTTAAGAATAGAAACAATTGTTCATCAAGAAGCGGTATCACTTGAACTTATGTAAATATTTCAAGGTATGCTACCTTTGTTAATAAAAGTAATCAAATTAGAATATGGATTATTAGTTACACTTAGCAAAAAATGTACAAGACAGGGCAATCATTTAGTTTTCTTGATATTTCTACCAGAAATATTATGACTCAAACATAATTTCCTCTGATTAATTTCAAAATAAACGGATAAAAAAGAGAAATATATTTCTTTGTCCTGGCAACATAGCTAATCTTTAATATCTGACAAGGTAAGTATGATGTCACTGAACCCTGAAAATAATATATTACAACCTACCAGCCCAGGTACCTTATATTTTTCTTTCCATAAGATAGATTCCTAAATATTTGTTAGAAAATCTTTGTATTAACATGAAATGTGATCTTGTGTCACGTGTACCTGGCACACCAGCTTAAGGAATTTTGAGAAATCTCATGCTAATGACCAATCCGTACCTGGTATCCCCCTGGAACAAGAACAAGGAAGCTGACTCATCTGTGTGGTGTGTTTCTTGATCTCCAACCTTGATCACTGCCATGCCATCTGTAACATATGCCAAAAAAGCATAAGCAGAAATAAAGACTTTCTTGCCTAGGAACATTCTCCCTTAAGTTACACAGGAGTGTGTCTTCTAACAATACTACTGGAATATATCCTCTACCATAGACTTCTTCATAACAGGGATTTCCAGAGGCCAACTGCTAACAAAACCACCATTCCAGAAACAGCTAGCCTCACCTTCACTCCAATCACTGATTGTCAACCATTAATCCAACAGCATTTTCTTGCCAGAAACCCTGTCAATTCATCTCTACAAAGAGCTAGCTAGCTGGATCAATGTCACCTACAATTGAAACAACTAGAAACCAAGAATTTCCATGAATTAGAATTTATGCCACAGGCATACTTCTCACAGAATGACGCGGATGAACAAAATTGAACTCATTCTTTACAGGTGCAATGGCCTGGGAGAAGCTAACTTTTCATACAACCCTTGCTCAATTTAAAAGCAAACAGCAGATATTATTGGTTTTAAACTTTTACTCTCCTATTCTAGGACCCTGCTGATTCATTAAGAGTTTTATGAAGCTACATTAGGGTCTTAACATTATATTCTTATCTTGGCTCCAAACAGCTTTCCAAAAATCTTCCAAACAAATTTGATTTAATTACCAATAATAATAATAATAATAATAATAATAATATAGATAGAAGTTATCTTTAAAACCAACGACCGTGTTTGGTTCTTTGGCTAAAAGATGTTTACTTCTTATGGATTTCTTGTTCTCTTATGGAAATTGTTGAAATTTTAAAAGTATCATGCCAGTAATTTATTTCACAATTATGATATAGAATACCAAGAAAAAAAGAAGTGAGTTTAAGAAGTTCAGTGATTAAATGAACCTCAGAAGCAATGATATGCACATAAAGGATTACATTTGGCCCATTATATTTCCTAAACAAAATTTTGTTTTATTTATACTTTTTACACTGCCTTTTCTGAGTATATAATACTATTTTAAGTTGAGTAAAATGATACAAAAGTTTTAATGTTTAACAATTATGTGTTAATTATGTGTTAATTAATGTTTAACAATTATGTGTTAATTTTTTTTTTTTTTTTTTTTACTGTCCTAACTTACTTTATTGTATTGATTCAGAGTACAATGATTAAATCTCTAGGCGGAACAAGGGTCTGATATTGTGAATGCATTTACGACTCAAAGAGACATGACTCAATATAAAAAGATACATTTTTTTCTAAATCAATCTATTCCTTCAATACAATCACTATCAAATTTCAACAGAGATTTTTCCTGAAAATTGACAAGCAGAATCTGGAAAATATATGCAAGATCATAGGTCAAGAATTGTCCCAAGAGTATTTGAAGAGTAGCAATATGGTATGTTCACCTGCCATGTGTCAGGACTAAAACAAAGAAATCATAATTAAAACAAAATGTGACACTTATGTTGGGATAGACAATAGACCAGTAGACTAGAACAGAGAGGTCATAAAAGACCCATATATGTGTAAAAAAATCTATTTCTGACAAGTGGAGCATTAGAGATCAGTGGGAGTAACAACTGATCAGTAACGACTGATCAGTAACAACTGATCAGTAACAACTGATTATCCATGCTGAAGAAGAAAAAACTTAAAGTTTCTACTCAGACCACAGACAGATTAAATTCTATTTCTGTAAGGACATTATGTGAAAAGTAAGATTTTACAATTTTTAGAAGAAAATATAGAGCAATATTCTGAAAACTTCTGGACAACGACAATTTCCAAAACAATACAGAACACTTAGAAAACTTAAGAGAAACAAAATGATAAACTTGACCATATTAAAATTTCAACCTCTGTAAAAACGAACGGACAAACTAAAAAGCATACCACATACTGGGAGAAGAAGATATCTATAGCCTACTTACTTGACAGAGGATTATATCCAGAATATATACAGTTTCCCTAAAATTCAATTTGAAATACACTAATACAATTAAAGAATAAACAAAAGAACAGGCAAATCACAGATGAGAAAAACCCAAGAGCCAACAAAATTAATAAAATATTATCGTATTCCACATTCCTGGAGGGAAGGTAAACAAAAGCAATGGATATCATCCCACATTACATTTGAAAAAGAAAATGTAGAGGAAGAGGACCAAAGATGTAGAGTAACAAAAGTAGTAATTGACTATGGACAAGTGTAAAAACAATATAACACTTTGGACAGCGATTTGGAAAAATCTACTATTGTTGAAAAAACCATACAGCATTCCTCCTACATTATTTAACACGATAGTCATTATAGCCTGAAATTTAACTTGTCCAAGAAACTCCTGTACATGTGCATAAGGAGACTACTTTAACAAATTAAATTATAGCATTGTTTGAAATACTAAAAAAAAAAAAAAAAAAAAAAAAAAAAAAACCCTCACAAATAACTTAAATAACCAGGGAATGTTTAAATTTAAAGTGCCATTGAAATGTACAATACTCAAATTCTGCCCTGTAGTTACAATAAACGAAATAGAGCCACATGTATCACTTCGGATAAATTGTATAAACTGGATGTGACTCAGAGAGGCTGCAAAAATACATTAAGATGTCATTTACATAAAATTTCATAAACAAGCAAACAAATTCTTCTTTGGTTTATGAATACATACATAAAACTGGGAAGAACAGCAAGTGAAAGAGTAACCTCAGATTAGGTGAAGTCGGGAGAAGGGAGGTGACTACAGGAGGCTTTAATTGATTTATGTGTCTCCCTTCCCCAGAAAAATATGAAACAAATGTGGCAAAATAGTGATGTAAAAACGTATGGCGGGTACAGGGCTGTTTGTCATATTATTCTCTACAGTTTTGTGGTACACTCTGACATTTGCAACCAAAATGACAAATCAGAGCCAGATAAGTGTTAAGTTGCATACATCAGGCCATAAAATGCTTCTAAACTCCCCCCAGCTCCATCCCCAGAAGGGAAGGTAAAAGAGAAGGTGTGGGATGTTGAACTGGGTGTCTCAACAGACGGAGGAGGTGAAAACGTGAATAAAGCGGTGTCTCTCTTAGGTAATTTTCCTGATGGGGGAGGAGGCTCAGGCTGAGAAAACTCAGGTCCACTTTTAATGAATCAGTACCCATCAAACCCTGACTTCTTGTGGTTACTATGTAATGGAGACATTCAACCAGTGAGTCGTTTTAGTCAAATTCACAAGATTGAGAGCAAAACACCCTCACCATTTAAGTGCAAATAAATCAGACACAGATGTGTCAGGCAGCAAACAGTTCAACAGAACACTTGCTATATTTTAACTTCGAATTTAAAACTCGTTTGTTGTGTGCCCTTCGCCCTCTTTCAACCATAAAGCAAATGATGATTTGGGGCTAGGGTAGAACTGTCAGAGGAAAATTTTTTCCTCACACTGTGTCCCAGCACAGAAGAATGGTGCTGCATTTTCCAGAGATGAGGGTTTTTCTTCTATATCAGTAACCACACGATACCCCACTCCAGAGATCTTAATTTAAATTCAAACCAAAGAAAAACTAAAACAAACAAAAACCCAAAAAAAAACACCTAGAGTAAATTTATGTTAATTTATGAGTAGTTAAGCTCAAAGTTGTAAGGACATGCGCCCAGAGGAAATGGTTTTTATTTTGTCATTTTTTTCCTGAAAAGGTAATCAAAAGTTATATCACCAAATATGGAGGCTGTCTTAAATGTACACGGTTCTTTACATAATATTGTTTGCTTCACAAAATCCTGTGAAGATAAACTTCTGAATTACTATATAACACCTGTAATCAAAAATTAATTCTTTAACACTAATTTTTATATATATTATTTGAAATCTTGTTTTATTTGACACTGTACTGGGCACCAAATATGGAGAAAAAACCCTCGGTGTTAAGGGTCATTATTTTAGATCCATGCACAACTGATATGTGTACAAATGGATGGGACACAGAAACTGACCCAAGTCTGTATCAGATTAAAAAAACAAAACAAAACAAAACAATGTATTACAGACTCCCCAGATTTGGAGATGGTTGGAACTTTGATCTGAAAACAATATGTAAAGAGTTATTCATTTAATTTTATTTTTTTAATGTTTATTTTTGAGAGCGTGAGAGAGAAGGGCAGGGAGGGGCAGAGAGTGAGAGGGAGACCTAGAATCTGAAGCAGGCTCTGGGCTGAGAGATGCAGGGCTCCAACTCACAAACTGTGAGATCATGAAGTGAGCTGAGGTTGGATGCCTAACCAAATGAGCCATCCAGGTACCCCTATAAAGAATTATTTTTAGAGAAAGTTTTATTTTTAAAGCATGTCACGAATTCAAAACTTCCTAAAATTGTAATCACATTGAACAGGTTTCACTAGGTAATATAGAGAAAAGAAAATTTATCACAGAGGATGCATCTAGTTTTTTGAGGCCATTAGTTAAGGTGCTGATTATATTGAACCTAGTATTGATACTGTACTATAAATAAGGTTTATAATCGTTCCTTTAAAAATAAACATTTAAAATGGAAGTGGCAAGTTTTAAATACACAAACTCCATATATTCAAGTGTGTTTTTAGATGCTCAAATTAGTCCAAAGAGAAATAACAACATCAAAGGAGAAAATGATAGACAAAATTATAGACCACTTAAAGTCCCAATATTGATGATCAATACAGAGCCCCAACAGTGTTGATCTAAAATTGTTTAAAATTTTAATCCTAAAGCAAATAGCGACAAATAGCAGTTCAGAAAATCAGATTTGTACTTTAATTCCCCAGATGTTTTGTCTTTTTTTTTTTAACGGAAAACTGACTTTAAGCATTAAAATGAAGAATAATAGGTAGCCAAAGATCATTCTTTGTCCAATATCTGTTTAAGAATGCTTACTAATGTTGCCGAAAAATAAATTGTATGGTTTTGGAAGATTAGGATCCCTCAAATATCTGACCGTGCAAGTTCTTTCAGAAAATCACTACAGATTTTTCTAAAACGAAAAGATTGGCTCAGGAAATTTTGACTAATGCAACGTTCTCTAACTGCTTTTTTTAACTGCAGAGGATGGCACAAGCCTATATTATGAGTGTAGAAAAATGAATTTTTTGAGAATAGCCTAATGATTGGGCGATAGTAATTACTGCCAAGTATCAGCATTCTGAAACACAACTCTTTCCTACATTATGTAACAAGATAGACAACCTAGTTCAGAAAGATTTTTCAAAAAACTCTGAATAAAAATCTCCTTTTAACAAATAACCAGCTCAGTGGACTCAGGAAGTAGTGAGGCCTTCTCCCCTCCATTTAATGTTAGTTACATAAGTCAGTACTTTCTGAACAGCATCAGAAAACCTACATGATTGGTAGTGTGTTTTAAATGCACAAATCCTGACGATAAAAAGCTAGAGGAAACCTGAAAATACTCTTGCTCTTCCAAAAGTCAACACAGTCAGAATCCATGCCTCTGAGTGCTGCAAGAGTATAAGTATGTTAGACCCTGATGAGACTGAAAACCCTACCGTAAGACAAACAACCAAACTTAGGAAAAACCGTAGGGTCAACCTCTTTTTTAACAATAGCGCCATTGTGTGGAGTGGGAAAAAAATGCAGTCTAAGAATTCTATGGTCAACCAACTGTCATTCATGTATGTTTTAAATCAAGCGTGAGGCAAATTTAAATCATAAAGGCTCAGGGTATATAGTTTTGTATTCAGAAATGCAGAAAGATACACCGGGAAGACATCAAATCAATTCCTAAGTCTACCTGGAATTCGTTCTACAGATAGAGAAGTACAATTACATGCATACAAATACATATTTTATCTATCTATTCGTATACATTTTTTTCCTTAGAAAAGAATTTCAAACTATGGAGAATTAACTGTTGTTATTGCCTTCAATAAATAAAATTTTATGATGTCATAAAAATTTTAAATATTAAAAAATCCACAAGACTTCAGTGATCTACACTTGGTATTACTGTAGTTACATCTCACATAAGACATAAAAATCAGAGTTGTGTCTTAACCAATATACTGCTCTGAAACTGTATGATAATCTATTAGAGACTGAAGATGAGGGTTCTAAGAATGCCATGTATGAATAAAACACAGTTACAGACAAAACAAAAATTATGTAAATATAAATACATATAGATATATATCCAGAAAATATATTGGTCAAGCAATATTGTCCTTGTGTATTCCCATTTGGACTGATGACCTTCTAGTCAGTTCATCTTTGGACATGAAAGGACATATTGGGACATTAGGTTCACTTCAATTTTCTCTCTTGACTTAGTCTGTATTATATCTATTTTTTTTTAATTTAAGTGTATGAACTTAAGAATGGCCACATAGACTACCAAGTACAAAAAGTATCATTTCATCACAAAACACTTCATTTAAAACATCTTTCAAACCACCCTGATTTGTAGTATTTGTCAATTTCCATGGTGTAATTACAGACAAAAGTATGAAAATTTATCTGTATTCAGGTATCCTTGCATAACTATAAAACAAACAGTTGCTGCAATTTTTATTTTAGAATAAAAACAGCATACACGTTTCCTTCTGGAGTATGCTGTATAAAAGCGGCATATCACTTCCATCATTAAAAATGGTGTCAATTAAAAAAAATGGTCTCAATTTCTATAGCTTAAGTAGACTGCAACATCAAAGAGTAGCATCAGGCATGATAAGATTATAGTCATGGAAACTTTGTACAGACTCAGTAGTTTGCTCATAATTATTATATCTTGATTGCCACAGTTTTTACTTTCTTTTAGCTTTCTGGCTAATTCTCCTACCTTTCTCTGTTTTATGCAGCACATTGGAATATTTTTAAAAATATGCTTTCAGTTACATATTAGGTGATGACCTGGTAATCTGGCATTCTGAAAACCAACAAGCAGATAAACAAAACAAACAGGCCTAATTTATCACATTGATCTGTTTCCACTTTGTAAATCCTCCCACCAAGACCAGTTCAAGCCATCAATGTGACGTCACTAAATGTGAAGTTAGGAAGAGCGTATCTTAGAGACTTGGTACCAACTGGCTCCAGTAAGAACAATGTGATGAGTAAATAATACCTCAAGTTTGTGTTTATTCTAATAGTCTACCAAAATATCCATGGACATTTTTGGGAGGTTCCAATACATTGAAGAAAATAATAGTGAATCATTTTAGCATAATGAGAATTTTAAATAACAAACAACATTTTATAAAACTATGAAATGAGAAAAAAACACTTTCCAAATAAGTATTTTATTTAGAATGAAATAAAATGATAGGTTGAGGCTGTTTTATGATAAAAAATATCCATTATAAACAATATCACTGAAAGCTTATAAACCATATGTTAGATTTGGAAACAACCCAATCAACTAAAAAACAAGTGAAAATAATCACTTTGTGTTTTGAGAACCGAACATTTTATGACATGTGAAAGAAACTGATAAAATACATGTTTTATGGACCTTTAGATACATCTGTAAAGTTCTTTTTTTTTAAATGCTTTTGATGTGATAAGATGTATAGTACCCAAAAGTAGACAGTAACCTAGCACAGGAGTTGGTAAATTTTTTTCTGTTAAGAGCCATAGAGTATAAATTTTAGTTTTTGTAGACCATTTCATCTTGTCATGAATGCAGTTCTGTTTGTAGTGGGAAAATGCCCATATCCAACATGTAAATTCATGATCCTGGCTGTGTTCCAACACTGTTTTATAGAAACAAACAGCAGATAGAGTTGGCCTGGGGGATGTTCACAGTTTGCTGACCCAACTTTAGGGTGTACTGAATCATGTGGTATTTTGACAGTTATGATTTCAATATAATTTTCTTAGTATTTATAAAAAAAATAATCTCAATAACCAAAGTGGTTTTAATAATATTACCCAAGTTAGTAAACAATATTGACTAATTAGTGTTTCTTAAGTAAGATATTCACAGAGCAAACCCAACTGCCAAAAGGACAATGCAATTGAAAATAAAATGAATATAGTTGTGAACACATTTTCTTTTATATTACGATACCAAAATTTCATAATTAACCATAAGGAGAGAGGGTTACCTACGTGGTAAATAAAGAGAAAATTTGCATATTAAATTAAAATATGTTTAATATAAGTATGTTCATTTTAATCAACAATGAAATCCTTATTCTTACCTTCCATAAGTTTTCCTGTCTGTTCTGCACTTCCTCCAGGAAGAATTTTGGCAATATAGGCTCCAATTTCTCCATTATGTCCAGGGATTTCTTTACCACCCACAATTCTAATTCCTAATCCATTACCTGTATTGAAAAAATAGCAAATTATTAGTAACATTTTAAAGGAACAAGAGTTATAGTGAGTTATAAGGTGCACATGACGTGAGCTCTGGTGCCCAGAAGCTATCTACAACATGAATATTGGGACTGGACACCAATAACAAAAGGATATTATTCTGAATTCAATAATAGATGATATGAAATAGGACATTCTGAGATTTTTGTAGGATCTACAATGAATCCCCTGATATTAAAAAATAATTTTTGGAATTCAATGATATCACCATGATATAATACAGGTATCTTTGTCCACTTTTGGCCAGACACTTTGTAAACATATTGTATAAAGATGTTCTCAGTATAAGAAACACCAGAGTGTATAATTCACTTATGAAATTGAGGAGCATTTCATGTAAAAGACAGTAATAGCTATCATAAATTGAGAAGACACAATTTAAACATACAAATGATTGCAACTGATAAGATGAAAATACAGTCATAATTTATGAATTACTATTCATTTTTTAGCCTTAACTCATCAACTAACATTATGCATTATTTTTTTTTTTAATTTTTTTTTTCAACGTTTATTTATTTTTGGGACAGAGAGAGACAGAGCATGAACGGGGGAGGGGCAGAGAGAGAGGGAGACACAGAATCGGAAACAGGCTCCAGGCTTTGAGCAGTCAGCAGAGAGCCCGACGCGGGGCTCGAACTCACGGACCGCGAGATCGTGACCTGGCTGAAGTCGGACGCTTAACCGACTGCGCCACCCAGGCGCCCCACATTATGCATTATTAACATGACATTTTTCGTGTGGCAAAATAAAATTCTTGACTGATGAACAACTTAGTAAACTTTATTTCATAGAACAGATTTTTCTGTAATTAGCTACATGGATAAAAAGATGGAGAATGATTATTGTGTGAAAATTGAGTGTGATATAAATGAACTGTTGATGTTTTAAATTTATATTTTCTTTATAATCAGCTAAAAATTAGCAAGCATATATATACAGCACCAGAAATATTTTTATTACAAATGTCAAGGATATTTTAAAAGTACTAAAAGGATATTTTAAAAGTACTAAAAGAAAGCAGAATTCTTCTTAAATCAAGACACAATTATTTCTTTAGATTAAAATTATTTCTATTCAGTGATTGAAGGCCCGTTTTCAACTCTTTCAAAAATCTCTAAATTTTAAAAGACAGCTTTCTTACAGATCCTGTTCCCTTCCCACTTTACTCTTCAAAAACAATCCCTGGAGTCAACGTCAACACAGTACAAACATTCAACAACCAAGTAACACGGGATTATGGAACGCTTCTGCCATTTACCCAGGTAGGGATATATTTTGGTAAAACATCATTTCCTGGTTATAAGGTAATTCCAAATGAATTTCCTCTCTCCTTTTCTTCCTCCCTTCCTTCCTTGTTTTTACCCTCTTTTCTCCCTCTCTTTCCCTCCTTCTTGCCTCCCTCTTTCTACTTTTTTTTTTTTTTAACCAGGGTAAGTGTTCTGAAGATTGAGCCTCAAAATAAAAAGAAAAACAAAAAAACCAAAAACTAAGCAAATCAACTGTATGCATCTAACTTTCCTGCTGTTGTCAATGGGTCAGAGTTAAATAAGATACTAGCCTTCTCTGGCCTTACTTATGAAGCTTTTCTGTCACCAGTATCTTGGTCCATTGCTACCCCTGTGAGTAGAGATTAATTTATGATACACATTGAATATAGCTGTGTGAGTACAGAACATCATCTAGTATAGGACTTGGTCTCAACTAAGGCTGCTTACCAACAGTCGAGTTCTTACTTAGACAGTAGTCTTAAAGAATTCACCAGGACTGATTATATAATAAGACATTACATAGATACAAATAAAGGGCAACAAATGAAGAAGTTATTGCCCATTCTTGATTCAATCAGTTTAGTCTATCTTTTAGTGTGCTAACGATATTTTGGAAATTACAAAATGAGGATTTTAAAATAGCTGGTCACGGAATTTATCTGTTAAAAGTAATAACAGTTTCTTAAAAGACTTGCTTTCACTTTTCATGATTGAATCCCTCAGAGCTGTAATTTACTACTTGTTAAACTTTTCATAAACACACACACAGATACTGAATTTCTAATGTGGTCGGTGTGTCTTTATCAATTTTGAGACATGTCAGTCTGAGATCCCAAAAGATGATTTAAGACATTTCCTTAGCATATAGGCATATGTTCAAGATCATTCCATACATCAAAACTTATTATAATGCTACACTCAGAAGAGTACACTGTAGTAGGGTATAGTAGAGTGCTCAGGGCATTTGGTTTTACTTATTTGTTTTTAAGCTTAAAAAAACCAGAATATAAACATAGCCCATGAAAAACAATTGCAGCACTATATCATATATGGCATAGCATATGTTTAGAATCTACACATGGGATTATTACACCTTGTAAAGGTATAGCTAAAAGAGTAGTTGTGGAACTCTGAAATCTATTCATTGGTATAAGTGACTACTTTTAAAGATTTGGTTATAGTTTCATTCTATAGATGGAAATGTCTTAAGAGTTAAGTAGTTGCATCCCTACTACCATTTAACTTTTGGTGACTGAATACACCTAAAACCCTGTAGAAAAGGATCAGTGAAAGAAAATTATAATTATATCCATCTTAATAAAGTAGCACAACATGGGGCGCTTGGGTGGCTCAGTTGGTTGAGCGTCCAACTTTGGATCAGGTCATGATCTCACGGTTCATGAGTTCGAGCCCCATGTCAGGCTCTGTGCTGACAGCTCAGAACCTGGGGCCTGTTTGGGATTCTGTGTCTCCTTCTCTCTCTGCCCCTCCCCCCACTAGTGCTCTGTCTTTCTCTGTCTCTCAAAAATAAATAAAATATAAGGCTGATGCTAATTTAATAAAGTAGCGCAACACAACATTTCTTTAATTGTGTAAAATACATCTTATACCACTGAATTCTAATACTTAAAACACTATACAAATACATGTTATAAGCCTCAGTATCTTTGGTAAAATGAAATTAATGTACGGCCGTGACAATACTGTGGGAAATGAAATTTTATATATAAAGAAACCACTTCAAGCACATAGTAAATTTTCAAGAATTCCTGTTGCTTTGAAATTGCTTTGACATTGCTGTGGTTGCTGCTAGTTTTTCATGTATACAATAAAGTAGCATAGAAATATTAAAATTTGTGATAAAATAGAATGATAGAAAATAAAAAGACTCAGAAAGTATAACTTTTTTTTTTGCTTATTTTATAGTAGTTACATGCTAGTGGGGACATAAGAAGTTTTCTTTATATGATCTGTAATAATTTAAATGTGGACATTTTAGCATTTCTATAGCTTCACTTTGGTATTTTATGTAGTAAATGCAGATAAAATAAACAAAAATACTTCTATAAAAATAAAACACCCCAGCTCAAATCTAAATTATAGAATGCAATAGAAGACCTGGTAAACTCAAGAAGGAACATTAATTTTTAACTGAAATGCTTGTATTTAAATGGTCCTTGATAAGTGATGTTTATATATTACCAATGTTTTTCAACTTTGGACAAATTTTTATCAACACAAAATCCTTTTGCCTCCCTGTTTCTATTCTATCTCAAAACATTAACAAAATGCTTCTTTAGTTAGATGCCTTGAAAATATAAGGGTTTTGCTCGAGTGAACAGCATGGCAGGGTAGAGAGACCGGTAGTTACCAAAGAGAACACAGAAGCTTTAAAAAGGATTGTCAGAAATTACAGTAATTTCACAACAAATAAGCAGAGATGTTACTGATGGGGTCTTACAGAGAAATCTAACTTTCAAAAATCCTTTAAAGTATGTAGGGAATATTTATAAGAAAAGAGACATCCAACGATAAAGGTATCAAGTCATTAAGAGAAAGTATTACCTTAATAACCTTAGGATTACAATTGAAATATACCAGTCTTTTCAAGTCCCTATGTATGTTTTAATTATGTGGTAAATATACTACTAGGTAGTCACTTTTAATGTTCCAGTCCAAGATGACAACAGAGGAGGCTCCTGAACTCACCTTGTCCCATGGACACACCGAATCTACAGCTACACGTGGAGCAATTCCCTCTGAAAAAAATCCAGAAACTAGCTGATGACTCCTACATAATGGGTCCATGAGAAAAAAAACAAAATAAAACAAAACAAAACAAAACCCACATCAAAACACGTTTTGGCATACCTTCAACTCCTGGGAGCCATCAAGAACAAAGAAGGCAGCTCGAACAATCGAACAATCGTTAAGATTTGAGAGACAACCAAGAGCACAGGCCAGGCTGAATCATAATGTTTACATTTCTTTAATGTTTATTTATTTTAGAGAAACAGAGACAAAGTGCGACTGGGGGAGGGGCAGAGAGAGAGGAAGACACAGAATCTGAAGCAGGCTCCATGCTCTGAGCTGTCACCAGAGAGCACGGGGTGGGGGTGGGGGGCTCGAATCCACAAACCATGAGATCGTGAACTGAGCTGAAGTTGGACGCTTAACTGACTAAGCCACCCAGGCACCCCTGAATCATAATGTTTAAATCCTACGTGAAACCGTTGCATCAAGACTAGAAGACGTGATTGTTTTATCTAATGCTTAGAAACCAACACACAGAGTCAAAAAAATTGAAGAAACAGAGAAATGTGTTCCAAAAAAGAGAACTAGATAAAATTTCAGAAAAGGACCTAAATGAAATGGAGGAAAGTTATTTATTTAAAAAGTTCAAAATAATGATGTTCAATGAAGTTAGGAGAACAATACATGAACAAAGTGAAAATTTCAACAAACAGAATATATAACAAAGTATCAAAGAGAAATCAGACAACTAAAGAATAAAATATATGAACTGCAAAATTCATAGAAGGGTTTACTATCAGACCAGAGAAGTAGAGAAAAGATGGGTTAACTTGAAAACAGGGCAGTAAAAGTCACCTGAGAGGAGCAATGAGAAAAAAGAATGAAAAAGAGTGAAAATAGATTAAAGGATTCATGAGATACCATCAAAATGAAAGTCAACCTATAGAATAGGAAAGACTATTTACAAATCACATTCCTGATAAGGGGTTAATATAAAAACATAAAAACTCATATATATAGAACTCATACAACTTAGCAGCAAATAAACAATCTGATTTAAAAATATGCAGAGAAACTAAATAGACATTTTTCCAAAAAGATATACAAATGGCCAAAAGGTACTTGAAAGGGTGCTCAACATCATGAATCATCTGGGAAATGCAAATCAAAACCAAAATGAGATAATACCACACATCTGGCAGAATAGCTATCATCAAAAAAACAAGAGATGACAAGTGTTGACAAAGATGTGGAGACAAGAGAACCCTGGTGTACTTGCTCAAGGGAATGTAAATTGGTGACAGTCACTATAGAAAACTGTATGGAGTTTCCCCAAATATTAAAAATAGAATTATCCTATGATCCAGTGATCCCAGTTCTAAGTATATATCGGAAGGATATGAAACGGGCTATCAAAGAGATATCTGTACTCATGTTCATTATAGCACTATTCACAATAGCCAAGATATGAAAACAACTTAAGTGTTTAGTGACAGATGACTGGATAAAGAAGATGTGAGATACACACACACACACACACACACACACACACACACACACACACACACACGGAATATTATTCAGCCTTGAGAATAAAGAAAATCCTGCCATTTGGGACAATGGGGATAGACCCTGAGGACATTAAGCTCAGTAAAATAAACCAGACAAACAAAGACAAATACCGCACAGTATCACATATACGTGTGAGAAAAAAATTAAAACTTATAGAAACAAAGAGTGGAAAAGTGGTTGCCAGGGGCTCTGAGATGGAAAAATTCTGAAGATCTAATATAAAACATTGTGACTATGGTTTTAACACTATATTGTACAAGTGAAATTTACTAAGAGAGTAGAAGTTAAGTGTTTTTACACACCAAAATATAAATACCTGAGGTGATGGATGTCTTAACTAGATGGGGGGGGATCTCTTCACAATATATACGTAAATCAAATCACCACGGTGTGCACTTTAAATATCTCACAAATTTATAAGTCCATGGTACATCAATAAAGTTGAAATAAAACACAAATAAAATAAGCTGTGTATAAAATAAAATGAGCATATTAAGGAAAAATCTTTATATTTGGATTTAAATTTAAAGTTTAAATCTAGTTTAACCTTTATCGGTTTATTAACATGTTACATTAAAAGTTCTGGTATTTTAAAGTATTAAAAAGAAAGTTATTATTTTCATTTTAAAATATTATATGAAAATATTATGATATTACAATTATTAGACCATTAAGTTTAGACAAAATTAAAATCCTTGGTTCATTTTGACAATACCACATACTACATCTAAGCAACAAGGAAAAGCAAAATCTTGTAAGTGAACACACTATCTTATTAATAGTAGTCTTTAAATCAATGGAGTTTATTATTCACAATAAAGTTATCACAGGATAATGATGTATTGCAATTTAGTCATGCCATTCATTGGGCTGAAGAAGAAGAAAGATTATCTATATAAATATTAGTGTTAATGAAGTACTAAGGATAATGGAAAAGTTTCCAAAGGATAGTTTAATCGACTCTATTTTTATAGTTTACACATTAATTATACTCCTGAGTAAGGCTATGAAAGTTTATTTTTATATTCTTTCACCTACTAATTTCTGTTATAAGTTATCTATGTAAATATTTAGGAAAATAAGCTAACATATTAAAAACACAGTAATTTCCCTTTTGTGTCTTACCAAATGCTACATTAATGAACTTATACTTGAGTCTAAAGACCTAAAGAATATTTCATTACTTCACCATTTTCCTTTATCTTTACTAATTTTTGTACTTTATGAGAAAAACATTCCTACAAATACAACACATATAAATTGCCTTAACAGCAATCCCTACTTGACTGTGTCCAGCAGCATCAAAATGGAAGCACCACATTAATACAAAATCTAATCTGACTCTAAACCTCAGTCTACAAATTACAAACTCAACTGTTCCCATTAGCTTTTTCTAACACAGCCAATTGTTGTATAGAATCCTTTTTTCTAGTTTTAAATATATATCCTTTACATATATGAAAGATTCAAAGACAACACTCTTTGTCACATTTCCATCAACAAAAGTTCACATTTGTCTTTTCTAATGTAATGTGAGTTAATATTAAGATAAAAATGTTACACAAAGCAAGTATAAAAGGCTATTCATACTCACATCACAGTAGAGGAGATGGGCCCCCCCCCATTGAATTGCCCCATGACTGAAATGGCCATTGTCATGGGAAATAACAAAGACACACACACACACACACACACACACACACACACACACACACACACAATGTTCCATATATATATACACACACGTACATATAAAATATTATATATATGCAAAAAAGTCACAAATAAATATCAAAAGATATCGGCAGTCTGGCTTTGTTTAACATCTTTCAAATAAAAGATATTTTGTATACTGATTTTATTAAGGACACATAGGGTTTCCTCTTCCTGAAATACTTCGAAAATAATGTCCACCAAGAAAATTTCCCAGGACTGCCACACTACAAAAATCATGTTTTGTTCATTCAAAACACGTGGATTTTTTTCTTTATTTTAGCTTATAAAAGGCAAATGCAAAATTATAATCATAAAGGTAAAATCTGAGGGGGTTTGCATGATACTTCTATAAAAGGAAATAAAAAAACTTAATTCATTTAGCAGTACTTCCAAAATGAAGTAATTATTTGATATGAAATTGGATGTTACAAAATTAGAAGATTGGGTCAATTTATAGATATGGCCTTAATGCTTACTTGTTTAGATACTGACCTTAGGATGACAGCCTAGGACTGGGAGCGGGGTCATTTACTATGTATGTTAAAGAAAATTGTTGTATTGGGAGACACTCATGTAACCCTATCACTATTGGTGGAAATAAAATAGTTTAAACTCATAATACTGTAATGCTATGATGACCTTTCCAAAATAAGTGCCAGTTTTATTTAATAAAAGGTAAGTAGGAAGAAGAATACTATTGTAATTAAACACTTATGAATAGGTATTCCTTCTGTACTTCTGGAGATACTATAAGATTGTGGAAGACATATTCTTTTTTTTTTTCTTTTTTTTCAATATATGAAATTTATTGTCAAATTGGTTTCCATACAACACCCAGTGCTCATCCCAAAAGGTGCCCTCCTCAATACCCATCACCCACCCTCCCCTCCCTCCCACCCCCCATCAACCCTCAGTTTGTTCTCAGTTTTTAACAGTCTCTTATGCTTTGGCTCTCTCCCACTCTAACCTCTTTTTTTTTTTTTTCTTCCCCTCCCCCATGGGTTTCTGTTAAGTTTCTCAAGATCCACATAAGAGTGAAACCATATGGTATCTGTCTTTCTCTGTATGGCTTATTTCACTTAGCATCACACTCTCCAGTTCCATCCACGTTGCTACAAAAGGCCATATTTCATTCTTTCTCATTGCCACATAGTACTCCATTGTGTATATAAACCACAATTTCTTTATCCATTCATCAGTGGATGGACATTTCGGCTCTTTCCATAATTTGGCTATTGTTGAGAGTGCTGCTATAAACATTGGGGTACAAGTGCCCCTATGCATCAGTACTCCTGTATCCCTTGGGTAAATTCCTAGCAGTGCTATTGCTGGGTCATAGGGTAGGTCTATTTTTAATTTTCTGAGGAACCTCCACACTGCTTTCCAGAGCGGCTGCACCAATTTGCATTCCCACCAACAGTGCAAGAGGGTTCCCGTTTCTTGTGGAAGACATATTCTATCTTGACTCCCAATAAGTCACTTTGAATGTAGGAGGAACATGTGACTTGGTTCTAACCAGTAGGAGCTGACAAAGGTAATGCGATAGTCACTACCATGATTTTATTCCCTTAGCCCATTAAGACGACAGTTTTCTGCTGGCCCTGAAGAAGGAACCTGCCATGTGTGAGAGGGTAACAGAGGGAACCACAGGGCAAGATGCTCAAGAGTCTCTAGTTGCTGAGAGTGGCTTGGCTGACAGCCAGGGAGCAAAGGGGAGCCTAGTCCCATAACGGGAGAAACTGAATTGTGCCAATAACCGCGCTCGCTAGCTTGAAAGACTATCCCCGAGTTCCAGAACAGAATGCAGCCTTGCCAACACGTAGACTGCAGCATTCTGAGGTCCTGACCAGAGATTCCAGTTAAGCTGTGCCTGGATTTCTTGACCCAAGAAAACTGTGAGATACTAAATGTGTGCTGTTTTAAGTCATTAAATTTGTGGTAATTTGTTACATGTCAATAGAAAATACAAAGATAAAAGTGGTTTTCTGTGCACACAATATATATAGACATTATCCTGGTAGCAAAACTTGGGAGACATTTGTGCTTATAGTAGTTACCACAGTGACTGAGCAATAACAGAAGGTAGGAATGAAAGGGAAGATAGGGCAAAAAATCACCTTTTTTTCCCTGCATAAACAGAGGAAGAGCTCAGTTCTGCAAAGCTGAGATTCTGGTATAAAATGTGTAGTAAGCATATAGTATCTAGGCAACACTCAATATATAACTGAATGAATATTGAATGGATAAATACTAAAATACACATTTTTCTCCCAGTCTAATGCATCAATGATAAGAGTGTTAACAACAATATAATTGTATTCTATTCTATTCTATTCTTAGAAAATGCCTTAAAATTACATCATCCCAGTGGATCTTAAAATAAAAGAAAAAAAAACAAAGCCCCCTCTGTTTATACATGAGGAAAATGAGGCTTTGCCAGGCTGAATGCTCATGGCAACACCTGATAATATGGCAAAGCTAGAAGGAAGCCCAAGTAAGTGACCAGCAATGCATCTCCTGCCTGGTTAGCACCTGGTTTAGAATCAGAAGGGATGGATTTGAGAGCAGCACACCCAACACCTCCTTATTCTGTTCAGTTGTAGAGAGGAGAGTGATGGGAAGGATTGCAATTAGGCTTTTAAGAGAAGAAACCATCAGGATAGAGGAAATGTGTTGGGAACCAACATTTCTCAGTCAAGACTAAGGAGAGGAAATGTTTTGGCTTAGGTGGCCACAGATCATAGCATACCATTTAATCTGTAGCTGGGATTGATTAAATTGATCACTTGATGTTTTGTTTCGTCTACGATAATTTTTATTTTTCTACTGATGCATAAAAGTTGATGCCATGCTTATATCTTTATCATATATCACAAAGATGAAATTGTTACTTTTTTAGCATTACAGTTTTAATCATGTTTGTATTTTCACATCTATATACAAATATGAACTGCATATACTGCTGTTAAATGAATAAGTAGTTGGATTAACACTCCTATCTTGCTATGCAACTCTATAAAGAACAAAGTTCCTACAAACCTGGTAGCATAATAATTGTTATAATTACTACTATTTGGGGGAAGAACTGAGAAACTGATTAGGTGAGAAAAGTTCTGAATTTGATGAGTCACTTTAGACATATAAATAAAATCCAGGTGTCCAGACTATTATTTCGCTACAGTCTAAACCTGTTCTCATCAAAATCAATTTGCTATTGGTGAAGAAAGTGTTCGACATAGTTCAACAGCTTCTATTTTCCAGTATCTATCAGGAGATACTTTCCATTAAAGAGCGAAATAATACAATTTGTTTGGTTATTTTCATTTCTCTATTTTAAACATTGTTACTACTACCTGGAAAGGACAAGGAATGTTACACGTTGCTAGGTGACCAGTTATGAATAGTCCAACATTCCAATGAGATTGTGCTTTAAACAAAAAGAGAGCTGCTCTTATTTTCAGCCAATGTTCTACTACATCAGATATGTTGAACTTTTAACTATCAGATGTCTCAAAATATATGACTTTGAAGTGATGAATTCTGTTTGGTTTCTGTATGCCATGCCGATATTGTTTTATATTTAATACATTATTTGATTATTCTCAAACTCTTTAGTATCATCTTCAGAGATAGAGGCAAATAGAAACAACTAACATTTCAAGAATTTTGTCTATGTGTCTTACACTTTTTTTATATTAAAAATTATTTCCGGGGTGCCTGGGTGGCTCAGTCAGTTAAGTGTCAGAATTGGTCTCAGGTCATGATCTCAAGATTCACAAGTTTGAGGCCCGCGTTAGGCTCTGTGCTGATAGCTCAGAGTCTGGAGCCTGCTTCAGGTTCTGTGTCTCCCTCTCTCCTCCCCTCTCCTGCTCATGCTCTGTCTCTGTCTGTCTCCCAAAAATAAATAAAAACATTTAAAAAGTAAAAAAAAGAAAATATTTCCACCACTTTTTATGTTATGTACTAGCCATAACATTTCAGGACAACGAAGCTAAGATGAAGGAAATTTAGACACTTACCTAGGTTGTCCAGCATGTAAAGAACTTAAGATTGGAGCCTATTTTTTTTTTCCCATGACTACTTCTACATGCTTGTTCTTTCTATATACTTTTTCTCATTACTCTATTTGTCAAGAAGATATTCCAGGAGATCAGTATAAATCCTTTTTCTTTTCAATGAATCTCATTTCTTATTGCCCAATTTTCCATGGCCAATTCATACATTTTGGATTTACAACCTTAAATTTCACATTAACATTACCATTTGTCCACCTCTCCTGGAGGTTAAATATCTGGAATGTCTTCACACTCACCTCATGGCATCAATCATTAATCCCTTTAAACTTAATTTTATTAAAGATGCATAGATCAATGTGCTAACCTATCTCCAGTTAGAAGCAAAGTACTTCCTTAGCAGGAACAGAATTGCACAAGCAATATTTATCCTGATAGATATCAGGAGGAGTGATTATTTTCATGTGGAACTGGCCTTGAAAAGAAGCATTCCTTTGTTACTGTGAAAATGAATGCAAGCTTTCATTAAAATTTACCAGAAAGAAATTGTGATTTTAGAAGAGATTCCACCTGATCTACATTTCACTTCTATAAGTTTATAGTCAGTTTATCCCTAAAAAATAATTTGAGAGGCTTACAATGAGAAACTGTATCATATATAATTGCATTCTTAAAATGAGAAACTGTGTCATATATAACTATACTCTTAAAATGAGAATAAAAGTGAGGAAATTCTCCTGAATTGGAAAGGAGACATTTCTGTGTCAAGGCCCACCTTGTAGGATCTGCTCAAGTTCCAGCAGTTAGGATGGAACATACATGTTCTTGGAGTGACAGTTACACTTTCTCTTGTAACTCTCGTCTCTATAATCCACTATTATTTGAAAAAAACATAAAATTAAGTCTAGCTGTGTTGGCTTTTAAAGCTATTCTTAAACACTTCTGATCAGCTTTTTAAAATGTTAGGCCAAAAAATCTCTTCCAGTAAGTATTAACAAAGGGGAGGCGAGGAAGGAACTCTATGGCAGGGATAGGGCAGAGTCCCTGATTTCTCATTACAATCAGTTGTCAACATTCTTGAGGAACAAAGCAAGGATGTCTGCTCTCACTATTCTGTTCAACACTGTACACAAAGTTTTAGCAAGTGCAATAAAGAAAAAAATTCAATTAACTATTCTAGTTGGGAAAGGAAGAAATAAAGCTGTCTTTATTTGCAGATGACATGAACTTGCATCCTCAGAAAATCTCAAGGATTCCACACAAGAAAACTAATAGAACTAAAAACAACATTAGTGAGATTATAAGATAAAAGGTCAATATACAAAAATATATTGTATTTCTATAAAACTGCAATGAATAGTCCAAAATTGAAATTAAGAAATAACACCATTTATAACAGCAACAAAAATAATAAAATAATTGGGACATATTTAACAAAAGAAATGCTAGTCTTCTACACCGAAAACTATAAAACTTTACTGAAAAATATTAGAGAAGATCCAAGTAAATGAAGAAATATTACATGATCATGGATGAAATGGCTCAATTAAATAGATAGCAGTTCTCTCCAAATTGATCTATAATTTCAGTGCAACCCCTATCATAATCCCAGCAGGCTGATACTAAAATATTATTAAAATTAAAAAGATCTACAGTAGCCAAAACAATTTTGCAAAGGGGGACTTATATTACCAGAGTTCAAAACTTAATAAAACACAATAATAAACAATAAAGTATACTAGTGGTGAAATAAGTTAGTCACATAGTCCAAGAGAATAGAACTGAGAAACCAAAAATAAATCCTTGTATTAATGGTGATTGTTTTTGACAAAACATGCCAAAGCTATTCAATGGGGGGATTTTCTTTAAGGTAGTTACACAAATAGATATCCATTTATGCTTCAAAAAAAAAAAAAGATCGTGGACTTCTGCCTCACACCATATACCAAAATCAACACAAAATAGGTCATAAAGCTAAATGTATAATGCTTCTGGTATAAAAAAATAAGAGAAAAATCTTTGTGACCTTGGGATAGTTCTTAATACTCTGTCAAGAGCTCAGCCTGGTTGGTACGGGAAAAAACATATTGATAAATTTAATTCCATTAAAATGGAATTCATAAAATATATAAAGAATTCATACAACTCAGTAAGAAGACAAACAACCCAAATGAGTACAGTATGTGAACAGACATTTCACCAAAGAGACAGGCATTGTTTATAACCACCTGAAATATGCTCAATACCATAGGTCATTAGGAAATCGGAAGTTAAAACAAAGAGTTCTTATCCACACCCACCCCAAAAGGTAAACATTATCAAGTGTTGGCAATGACATGGAGAACATGGAACCCTCAGACGTTGCTGGCAAGAACATAGTATGGTATATTCATTTTGGAAAACGATTTGCCAGTTTCTTGAATAGTTAAAAAGAAACTTACCATAGAACCTAACAATTCCTCTTCTAGGAAACCATTAAAAAAATATCATATGGTTAAACTCAAACTTGTATGCAAATATTTGAAACTGGGAAAAATTCAATGGATAAAAAAAAAAGGGAGAATATCCAAACAATGCCATGCTATTTAGCTATAGAAAGATCAAACGACTGATACATGTGATAAAATAGACAAACTGCAAAATGTTGGTAAGTGAAAGGAGCCAGACACCAAAACTGCATAGTATATGATTCAATTTATATGAAATGCCCAGAAAGGGCAGACTTAGATACTGAATGTAAATCTCCTGCCTGTGGCTGGAGCGTTGAAGGTTATCCACCTGCTAGCCGGCTCAAGGGAACTTTTTGTAATGACTGAAATGTTCTAACACAAGACTGTGGTGACGGTCACAACACTCCCTAAATACACTAAAAATAATTGATTTGTACACTTGTGCATTTGTACACTTACAAATGTGTACACACTTACAATGTGTACACTTATGTAAATTATGCCTTACTAAAGCTGTTTAAATAATAATAAAAAAGCTATCCATATTTGGTATTGCTACCATCTCGGATCCAAGGAGACCTGTTACATTTGTCTCTTGATTCTAAAAGCTCATAAAGATGGTAGACTAATGAAGAATAGAAGATGAGCCACGATTTTCACTGAAGATACTGCTGTCTTTTGAACCTAAACATATTTAGTGTTCTTCACTAGTACACTTGCTAATTAGTCTTTCTAGCCGTGCAGATGTAGCCAATCCATTATGGAACTATACATAAGCAAATTATCTTTTTTGAAATCAGAAGAATTTCTTTGGCTTGTTTGAAACAGCTGTGTTTCTAGAGCCATAAGATGGCTTTAAATAAAAAAGACAGACTCATTTCTTTAGCGTTACATTTTCTCCTTTTTTTTCCTGATAATTTCTAAGAGAAGGGGAAATAACATTTGTTGAGTGTATAGTAAGTACAGGATTTTGTGCTGGGTTCATTTGAAATTATGTGAGACACATAGAGTTGGTCTTATTTTACAGATGAGCAAATTTATTCTCAAAATTTAAATAAGCAATAGAGTTGAACTCTAACTCAGGTCTTTCTTCTAAAATTCACTATCTATTCTCTTCATTTTGTTGCCTTGTGTTTGGTTGAATAAAGACTTTCAAAACCATTATATAGTTGTTGATCACCACCTATATCTTTGAAGTTTACAGTTAATAAAGGATCTATTTTCTAAAAATTACAGATCATTTAATAGAAGATTGTATGCATGTATTTCTCTGTGCAAACATCACAAAAATATAAATAATGATGCATATATATACATGTGTGGACACACATATATGTATGTATAGGTATGAACAATAAAAGTTTTATAAATTCCATGACTTTGTCTCAGTTGTTCCTAAAATTCTATTGTAATAATTACTTGCATTTCAGATTTTACTACCAAATTATGAGAACATTTTAGATAATAGTCTGTGTTGTATTCATTCTATTACCCTTGCAATGAACACAACGTAAATCACACCAGGGGTGTTCGATCAGTAAATATTAACAAATAACTAAAAGTGCATCTAACATGAGATATAAAAACATTTGCAAAATATGTTTTATGTTGCATGACTTTTTATAGGAAGAACAAAAACTTATTTATAATTTTTTAAAATCTATATAAATATGATTAGCGTAATGGTTCTCAAACATTTTGGTTTTAATGAGCCATTTATACTCTTTGATACTACTGAGGACCTCAAAGAGATTTTGGTCCTATAAATTCCAGCTCTGTATATTTTCTGTATTATAGATTAAAGGTGAGAGTTTAAAACATTAATGAATGTAAACTAATAAACTCATTCTATGTTAAAATAATGACATTTTTGGTAAAAAATGACTATTTTAAAAATGGGACACTTAAGAGATGGGTGGTATTGCTTTACATTATTACAAATATGCCTAATATTGAGCTAACTGGAATACAGGTAAATTCTCATATTTGCTCTGTATATGGTCTGTTGTGATGCACACATCATGTAACCCCTAGAAAAAACTCTACTGCATATTCACAAGGAAATGAGAGTGCAAAGGCAAGTGTTTCTTAGAATTTACTATGAAAATAGTTTTGACTTTGTGGATTTCATGAAAGAATCTTGGGAACCATGAGGGTTTCCTGCTCATACTTTGGGAAACACACGGGAGAAACAATGAGAAAAACAAAACAAAACAAAACAAAAAAAACAAAAAAAACCCCAAAAAAACCCACACACTTTCTATTCTGGTCTCCTATTTTGAAATTATTTTTTATTACAAAAAATAAAAATATATTTTCTCTTTTTATGAGGTATACCTGTTTTGTATAATTCTTATAAAATATTTTAATGCTACTTCCAGTTAGAATGGTTTATTAAACTCTTATAGAAGATACACAGTACTTCTACTTTCAATGAGTTTCTATAACCAAGATGAAAATGCACTCATGGCCATTAGGCCCTCTGTTTGGGAGAACAGATACACTACTGTTCTCTTCACTCTTTTCTTGCTTACAACCTCATCTTATTTATAAAGGCATTTAAATTGTTAGTTTAGATAGCTTTTTCACCACTGATGAAGCTACTGGCCATTGCTCTTTTTCTCTAAATATGAAAAACAAACAGAAACTTAACATTTTTTTTATTATGGAAAATTGCATGCACATAAAACAAATACTGGAGGCCAATAATAAAACCCAGGGTGGTCAGTCTTCTAGCTCCAACCATTACCAAACCACAGTCAATATTTTTTCATCTATTCCTTCATCATTCTCCATGCAACTAATTTTGAAAGAAATCCCAAATATTGTTTCTTCTGGAGACATTTTAGTATGTATCTCAAAAAAATATGCCCTTAACATTAACGTAAAAATGGTACAACATAGCTAAAAAATGACAGTAAATCCTTAATATCACCAAAAGTTTAGTCAAGCAAAACAGGCTTTTGGTTGAGTGGCATACAGCAAGCAGAGAGATTAGCCTATCTGATTGGCACAAATGCTCTGCCTAAGGGCTTGCCTGCCACTGGCTTAGACCTTCTGGGCATTGTTTGCTAAAGAAGTCATTTCTCACTCCAGTTGTGCATATACCTGTACTTAAATCCCTTTGAGGTACTGAGGACTTACTTAAAAACAAAACGAGCTGTTTCAGAACATTTAATTTACTATGAGATCATTCTATCCAAGGACACATGGAAAATATATTCAGTAGTAATTAATGCAGGGAAATAGAATAGGGAAAATATTTTTACTTTCGTATTAGGTAAATATCAAAAGGAAAGGGGCATGCAGAGAGATGATACACTATACTACTAGTAAGTGTATTGTTCAAAGCAATGATTCTTGCTTCTCATTTCTTAAAATCTATATACAGAGGAAACCGAATTTAGCTTTCAGACTAGAATATTTACAACGAGATATCAACCGTTATTATTTCTTTTTTATATTTAAAGCTTTTTTTCCTAATTGTGGTAAAGGAAAGCAAATTAAACCAATGAGTTACAAAAGACAAATACTAAGGTTGAGGGAATGATTAATACAGCATAAAAGTAAGAATATGGCTAGAAAAAAGATACATTAATATAGAGTTTTGATGATTTAGTAAACCAGTTTGAAGATTTCTGTTGCTGGCAGTGGAAAAAATTTTGGCATTGCTGGGAAGCACTATGTTGTTTTGCTTTATGAGCTGGAGGGAACTGAAATAGTCTGCAGAAGTAACTATTCCATAGAGTTATTCCACAGTAATTATTCCAATCCACAGAGCCCATGGATTTTAAAACTCACCCTTGGGACTTTCATCACTACTTAAAATACTGTGTGTATGCAGTGAAACTATGGAAGTTTAAATTATCTGTCTCTGATAGGAGAAAAATTACCAATCTTAAAAGGCAACAACATTAGATTCCTAATCGATTCATTCTCTATGAAAATAAAGAGAGTAAAGTTGCTCAAAGTAAAACCTGTTCCACATCCACATGCTCCATGGTCTAAAATGTGCAAGGAACAATAGCAAGTGAACAGATAAAAAAATACCTGTTTTTGTCCTTTGTTGTATCAGTCCTTAAAGAGAAAAAAAAAAAAAACCCTCCAGCACATATACCATGTTAGATATATCACCTATACATATACTTATATATATGTATATATGAACATCTATATTTATGAATATTTTCTGTTGATATACAGTGTCTATATATACAAGGAATATACTTGAGGGAGAATATAGGTACTGTTCATCTTTCAAAAAGTCATTAACTTTGACGGAATTTATATTTAGTCTCAAAGATTTAAACAAAAATTTTAAATTTGTAACATAAAACTTCCATCATCTTTCAGAAGCATCTAGGTCATGAAACACGAATGCAAAACTACCACACTGGGGAGATGAAGGAAGCATGACAACTAAAGGCAATTTGGAATCTGGATTGGATCTTGGACCAGAAAAAAAGAAAAAAAAAAAATTTAGTGGGTCAGAAGGGAAACTCAAAAACTAGATAAGGCTTGTAGATATTTTAATAGCATCATATTAATGTTAACTTTCTGGTTTCGATATCTTATTGTGATTAGGTAGATGTTAACATTAGGGAAACTAGGTAAAGGACGGGCAGAAGAAGTGACTGTACTATTTTCTGGGGGGCCCAGGATTTTGTAGGAATCTAACATTATTTCAAAATAAAAACCTTTAGAAATGCGTCCTAAGCCTTGGTTTACATAAGAACACAAACAAGCAAACAAACAAAAACTCAGGAAATTGATAATGTTCAAAGTGACAAGGCAGAGGGGGATTTATTCCTTAGAAGAATCAGAGGCAGTTCCCTATTTCCTGTAAAAGAATGTTTTACAGTTCTAAAACCAGTCACCATTTTGCTCAATAGGGAAATAATCATGGAGTATTATAATGCCATGTATGTTTTGAAAATGCAATTAATGAAAAAAAAATGACCTAAAGACATACCAATCAGTAACGTGTCATATTAATGACTGTGCCGTTACAGTCTTTTATGTTCAAGTGCATAGTCTGCTTAGTTTTGGAAATTCTCCCAAAACACAATCTTTGACATAAAAAGCAGTGTCTTCTAAAATTTGGGAAGCCATCTAAGCTGAAACCCAAATACATGTCCCAGTCTCACATTAAAATAAAAAATTAGGTCATTTGATTTCCCTTACCTGAAACTGTGTGATCCTTAGAGTCTCTTGTTATTTTTATCCTTGCGTGAGGAAAGATGTAGTGCACAGTCTTCCCGTTCATCTGTATAATCTAAGACATATATGTGATAAGGTGAAAAATCAATGTTTAAAGACAAAGTGTAATATACAGGATTAGACTTGTTTTTTAAGTGTGTTGGTTTAGTTAATAAAAGATTTCATTATCTGTTTCCCCTTGGCAAATGAGATTTCTGAAACCAAACAAATTAGTGAATGCAACCTGTGTCTTCTGTTTTATGGAACTTGGCTTCTAAATGAGATTTGTGAAATAATGAAAGATAAAAACAGTGAAATATTTGCTCATATCTGCCTTAATAGGATTTTATTAGGATGAAATCTTCTATCACCTTGGAAAAATGTGAACGAAATTACAAACAAAATTAAGTTTACTAAAGAAGTTTAAGAAGTGCCTGAGTGGCTCAGTTAAGCTTCTGACTCTTGATCTCATGGATCGATTCATGAGATGAGTCCCACGTGGGGCTCTGAACTGACAGCACGGAGCCTGCTTGGGATTGTCACTCTCCTCTCTTTCTCTGCACCAACCCCCAACCCTCTTCCCTGGCTGAGCACACACATGTACTCTCTCAAAATTAACAAATAAACATTAACAAAAAAAGAAGAAGTGTGTGAGAGTACTGAACCAAAATATTAAATAGAATTTAGAACTCAAGAGAGGTTGACTTTGTGAGGAAGGGTCTTTGAATACTCGAGTGGTTTTAATGTGTAAATCCAGATGTAAGAATGTTAGAATTCTATCGCTAGAATTTTACATATTAAAAGTAACATATGCATTGAAAACTGCAAGCTTAAATTATAGCCTTTTGCTTTTATTCTCTTTAGGAAAGAATAAGCTTAATCAGGTTTCTGATGAACAGAAAACATTCCCCAAACAACAGCAGAATCCTGTGGAGTCCAGGAATAGTATATGATTTCTTCAAAGTAAAACTGAAATGTTGTCTGCAAGATAATAAACCTATTATGGTAAGTATAATCAGTTAACCTAAGTAATGCATACTACCATAACTTTGTAAACTAATGAAAGCCTTATTTATTGGGCGAACTGGGTGGCTCAGTCACTTAAGCAACAGTCCTTGATTTTGGCTCCGGTCATGATCTCATCGTTCCTGAGCGGGAGTTCCATGTCGGGTTCTGTGCTGACAGCAGGAACCTGCTTGGGACTCTCTCTCCTCTTTCTCTGTCCCTTCCCCTGCTCATGTGCTCTCTCTCTCTCTCTCTCTTTCTCTAAGAATAAATTAAAAACATTTAAAAAAGAAAACCTCATTTATTTTCATGGAAAAAAAGAGTCTATACATTTTCCTTTTTTCTTCCTGTCTTGTTTCCTCTGTGTCAGTCTCTGTCTACCTCTCTCTCCTTTCTTCTTCACTCTTAACTTCTCTCCTCTGCGTTTCTTACTCCCCCCACCCTTCATCTTTTCTCTTTCCACTTCTGTTCTTTCACTTCCCTCAATCCACATTTAAAGATCTTCATTTTTTTTTTTTTACTAAAAATTAAACCATGTGCATTGAAAATTCTACAACTATTAGATATACATGAATCTTGGTTTGATACTGTAGATAAGCAAAACTGGTATTATTTTACTTTATTTTAAATTTCTTTAATTTCATGTTTTATTTAACAACCATCTTAAAAAGTCACGTTTTCCACTTGGTCAAAAATAAAGTAGGAAGACACATTTTCACCTTTTGTTACTCTTTCCAAATCTCTAGACTAGGGAGAGTTGGATGTAATCTCAATGCATTTGTTGCACAGCTAGGAGACAAGTAGGATTTTCCAAAATTTTCCCCAGAATTTTATCAGCTAACAATGATCACCTTCTAAATTGTACCTATGATGATGTTAGTAGAGGGGATGTTAGCATCTTCATTTCTTTTTTTTTTTTTTTAATTTTTTTTCAACGTTTATTTATTTTTTTTTGAGACAGAGACAGAGCATGAACGGGGGAGGGGCAGAGAGAGAGGGAGACACAGAATCGGAAACAGGCTCCAGGCTCTGAGCCATCAGCCCAGAGCCTGACGCGGGGCTCGAACTCACGGACCGCGAGATCGTGACCTGGCTGAAGTCGGACGCTTAACCGACTGCGCCACCCAGGCGCCCCTGCATCTTCATTTCTATAAAATGTTGCTTTCAGAACATCTCCTAACACCTCATATAGTTTCAGAGACTGTCTCTAACAGCACCACAAACTCACTTAATAAATCAAAAACATAAAACTGCCATAATTATGATCAATGTGACCAAAAATGTGTAGAAAAGCAGTGGTATCTATCTCCCATGTATGAACTAGTTGAATCTTAGCTTTTCCCTAAGCACTGCAGGTGAGTGTTCAGAGTTCCCCAGGAGATGGAGTTTCAGGGGACATGTTGCTTCTGTCAAATAGGAGTAGGAGCAAGATGTGAAGCACTGCCCACACCTCTCTCCCAGAGTCTGGTCTCTGGCCTTGTCTTTTGGTGATTCTGCACTGAAAGAACTATCATCTTTATGCCTCCCAGCAAAAGGATAATTCTTCCTTCCTACACATATTCTCATGAATAACTGAGCCTTCAAACTTATGAAATGATAACAGTTGCGTTAACATATCTGCTATTCACAGAGACATTCATCCTTTCCCTCTCTTAAGCACCATGCATGCAAGCTGCAGGGATGAGAGCATCCTTCTTGTGTTCCAAGGACTGTGCTAGGCCCTGTGGTGTATCAAATCGAGAGCCCCTGCTCTCTGGGAGCTCTCAGCCTGTGACATAATGCCTGCAAAACCATTGGAGCACAAGGGAAGAACACTTGCCCCAATTTGTGGGGAGGTGGTGGTGGTGTGAGAGAAGTCTTCTTGTAAGACAGGACATGGAGACCTAACTGATGAGTAGAGTTCGACAAGGAACGAGAAGAGAAAGAGTACTCAGGGAGAGGGAACAAGACATCCAAAGGCCCCGAATGTAAGGGAGGGTGGCTTCTGCAGAAGAGTTTAATGTACCTCAATATTGCAGTTGCATGAGGATTGCAGAAGACACGTGTATTAGTGCAGAACGTGGAGGCAGCTGGCATTAGTCAGGAAGTGCTGACCTTTATACTCACCCTGTGAGGGCTATTAGCCCTATTTCGAGATGATGTAAAGAAGGAAAATCCATATTTGTTTCCTTTCAAAGTGTGTATGTGTATATATATATATATAAATACATACATATATATATGTATGTATATATATATATATAAATACATACATATATATGTATTTATATATATATACACACACAAAGTATATATATTTATATATATATTCAAAGTATATATATTTACATATATATATACAAAGTATATATATATTTATATATATTCAAAGTATACATATATTTAAATATATATATATTTAAATAATCATATGATTTTGAGTTTAATAAACATTCAGAAAAAGTTTTCTGGGTGTCTCTTGAATTTTTACATAAGATATTTTTAAAAAAGCAGAAAAATTCATTTTGCACTAGTCAGTCTGGGTTTATTACTTCGCCTCCAGAGCATTTTATGGGTATAGATTCTTGTTATGCATACGTTGCCAAATACAAGCATTCAGCTTTATTAGTACCAAGAGCTCAATATTACCTTTTTATGATTACAGATGCAAACAAATGAATAAAATGAGAATGCCATTGGGGTATTCTCTCTAGACCAAAATACAGTTATGGTGACTTAATGACAAAGAGTATTTGAAGATAAATATTAAAGCCAAAACACATTAATTTTGCACTTCATGCAAATGTAATCGAAGCATATGTTGTGTTCTATGTAACTTCTGTGGAGAAAAAAACTATAAGGAAATCAAAGCAATTAGTGTCACACTATTTGTTACTTTGTTACATATTTGTTACTTGATTGGAGGAGGTTGAAGATTATAATCTGGAAAAGGCACAAAATGGTATCTGGGGGGCAGACAACTTTCTCTTCCTTGGTCTGTATATTGATTATATGGCTGTGCACTTTATAACTAGTTTATAATTCTGTATATTTGTGGTTTTGGTAACTACATATGTAGGTTTTCATTTGTATGTTAGACATCAAAATTAAAAAATGCAATAAACTGGGGTGCCTTGGTGGCTAAATCAGTTAAGCATCCAACTCTTGATTTCGGCCAACGTCACGATCTCACAGTTCATGAGTTTGAGCTCCATGTCTGGCTCTGTGCTGACAGTGCAGAGCCTGTTTGGGATTCTCTCTCCATTTCTCTCTGCCCCTACCCTGCCCATGCTCTCTCTCCCTCTCTTGTACTCTCTCTCTCTTTCAAAATAATGAAATAAATTTTTAAAAATGTAATAAATCTATAAATGTAAAAAAAATAACTTTTAACACAAAAATACACATTACTTTATTACATTTACCTATAAATAATTCTAACAAAGACCCTCACATTTTCTACTTTATAAAAAACAGTAAGAAATTCATGAAATGATTCTTAAATATACTCTCTCTGCTTAATTTTGGCATTATATGGGTTTATAAATATATTTTGTTTAAACAGGATGCATTATGTCCTCAGTGCATTTAAATCATTAATAGGCAGATGTTAGTAACAGAAAATTAAAATTAAACTGTACTACTAGGGTTATTAATGTTTCATCTACATACAATAGAATTGAGGTGGACATAGATTACGTTAAAATGTATCCTCCAAGAATATTGGTTGAATAAATTAGTTGGCCAAGACTATTCGAAGCATTCATGGAAATAGTAGTGTCGGGAAATAATTATATAGAAGTTATTTTCTAGCTCTGTAGTTTATATATTTCATCTTATTAAGATTTCTTTAAAGGATTTGTGCTTTCAGTGATCTGATGTAGGTTTACGGGAAATACTAAACTTCAAAGAAACAAATGAGACAGGGAAGATATAAAAAGTAAGTCATTATAAGAGAGAAACTCATAGTAAAATATATTCAAGAAGTTAGTTTCAGCTGACAGATTATTTTCATAACTGCAGATAAAAAGAGTTAAGTTTATACGTCATAAACATGTCCAGAATGAGTTTATTAATTTTTCTTGCTCTCCAACCTGTTCTATTTGGTGAGATTGAACTCCAGCTATATATACAATTTTAATAATAACAAGGTAAGCTAAGAAAAGTATATGTCAATTACCTGATACATTTTAATGAAGTAGAAAGAAATGGAAGTATATAGACATGTATATAGAGGTAAACACAATCCTAACACAAAACCTTTCTTAAAAATATTTATTTACATATTTATTTATTTACAGTAAGTGTGTTCCTTAATGCCTTTATCCTGTTTGACCCATCAACTCATCCATGGTTACCAGAGGAGAGGTGGGTGGGAGATGGATCTAAGCCAAATCTTATCAAATATATCAGAAACAGTAAAATAATATTTATAATATAAAAAGAAGAATCCCAAGATTTCTAGAAAATATATATAAAACCAAACAGAACAAAATTTGGAGATCCAGAAGTCCTATTTAGCAGCAAGAAATTTATCCATGAAAACTGAAATTGCTTTGGAAGAAGTAAAATTTGAGTATAGATATTATCTTTTCAATAGTACGTATATGGGCAAAGTCATCTTTTTTATACTTTAATGTAACAAACATTGAAGTAAGGTACAGTAAGTTCATATGGTTTACCTTTGCCATTCAAAATAATTGTCTTCTATATCAAAGAATCACTAATCTGACAAGATGGTTTAGGAATTAATAATGTATATGAAATAAGTCAACTGGTTCTTCTGTGGTTATTTT
The DNA here is from genome assembly GCF_007474595.2 of Lynx canadensis. Taxonomy (NCBI): domain Eukaryota; kingdom Metazoa; phylum Chordata; class Mammalia; order Carnivora; family Felidae; genus Lynx; species Lynx canadensis. Next base: position 86,627,539 of record NC_044304.2, read on the forward strand.
AATGATTATGGGTACACAGTCTGAAAATATCTATCTTTTAAGGGAATTGATTTAAAACCATTGGGCTTAACACAGGAGTCTCCTTCAATTTATCCAAATGTTGATCTCCTAAGTGTCTCTCAAAATTCATACAAACATCACCTCATTGGTTCTAAAGTGAATATGGACATGCATTTTGGTATCATATTTATCTAATTGTGAAGTTTATCTCTAAGTTTAATTCCATCTATAAATAGATATTAATGAATATTATCTACTTTATGCGTTTTTCTGATGATAAAATACAAAGATAATATAAAATAAATATGTCCATATAATAGACTCTAAAATATAAATTCTCCTCTTTCCCAAGTGAAGCTTTCCCTGTCCCAGCTGACCTGGTTTGGTCCACTCCCTTAATTGCTATATTTCTTAACACCTGAACACACTGTTATTGGAAAGCACTGAAATTATCCACACCAATTTTACCCAATATTCCGTAAATTCTTTAGGAGCTACATGTATTCTCCTTGTATACCAGTGTTGGGTAGGTTGTACAAACTTAATTATCTTTTGGAGGATTGAATCACTTAAATTGCCCAGTCATTGCTGCAAAGTCAATAGCCATGGGTGATTCAATAAGGTACTTAGTACTTTAAGTTACTGGAAAAACAATTTTTTTTATGAAGACTGACCGAAGTCCCACGCATTTTAGGATAAATGCTGAGACCGTTCTAGGATGATTGCTTGATTGATTGATGGCATAATTTTTCTTTTTTTAATTGCAGTGGGGGATAAATCTAAAAGAGATTGCTCAATACAGCACTTACTTGCTCTTGATGTTGACTAAGTGGTCTAGAGTGGACCAATCTTTCTGGCAGTTTGCGATCCAGACCATGTCCATTTTCCAAACGAGACTCCCTGGGTTTGTCAAACCAATCTGTTTCTTCACGACGCAGATGATAGGCTTTGGAGACCAAGGAAATATCAAACATTGCAACCACAACTAATACAGATGATAGAGGACAGAAGATGCTCTGAAGTACCAACATGCTCCAGGCTTGTTAGCCATTCATGCATTTCAAATACAACTCCCAGAAGGATGAGAAAAATCATTTCCAACACTATGATAAAAATTTTGTACCATGGAGTAACTTAGAAAAAAAATAATGTACACACCTGTTCAAACTCTCAGGGAAAATAAAATAAAATTTTAAATGAGGAGAAGAAATTTTGATAGTGACTGAATCAATGAACAAGTGAGTATGCCTCAGAAGTGATTTTATTCAACCTCAACCCTTTAGTTTCTACTTTCTCACCTCTCCCCCACTACCTCCACCTATCGCTAACATCTAAGGAAAATGTCTTCCTTCAGTACAGAAGATTCTGTCACTTTCCCACTATTGTATCAACCACTACTATGTGGCTTCTGGCTTTGAAAACCAAGTGAATGTTTTTGAAAACATGACATTTCTATGACATTCAATAAATAAATGAAACATTTATTTCTAAGAGGATCCCAGACACTACTGTTAGGAACATGCGTGCCATACTCACCTGGTAACCTACTGTTAAAATATATTTACAATTTTTTATTAAAATTAAATAATTATTTTCCATGCAGTCACAGATTTAGGAATTCGACTGAAGAGCTGATTGACTGCTTTCTATATTTATAATGTGGCAAAACTTGACATCTTAAAATACTGTTTGAAATGCAACCACATTTAAGTACATAATAATTTTAAATTTTTCAGCCCATTCAGTTCTTGGTAATTCCACGGTCTTTTAAAGCTATTATTTGGTGCCCCCAAGTCCCATTTTACCTAATACATAGAATCTGACTTCATTTAAAGTTTTATTCTTTGCAAAAAGATCCCTAATTTGTAAAAGGGTATCTGGAAATACACTGTTGTTTCCTAAACGGCAGATGGAGCAGTCTTTCTCAAGTTCTCGTGCTGAAAGATTCGTTGATGGTGCTATAAACTTAGGCTTTCTATAAATTCTAGCATCTACAATGCTGTACTTTTGAGTTCTACCAACTCCTCATAGTTTCCTTTTTCTGTCTACATCCTTGATTGTCCTCTCTTCAAAAACTTCTCAACACTTTTTTTTTCCCCCCAATTTCCATTACATCTTTGCTGGTAGGACTGGCAACCCAATAGCATATATACCACTACTCACCTCCAGACCTCCTGTGATCGGGGTCCTGTGGTCACCTCCTGTGATTAACCATAGCATTTACCCTCAATAAGTATGATGACTGATGATGTGTCATAATTTAGTCAGTCTTCAATTTGAGGAAATCCAATGTTACATACCTGGTATGTGGCTGTATATGTGCTTGTCTGATCTCTAATAGGAGGTTCTAAGCTGCTTGAGGATAAGGCTTTTTCTTTTTTCCCCTCTCTCAACACTAAAACAATGCCTTCTAAATGCCATAAAATAGAACACGTGTTTGGGAGATGAATTAAATAGAAATATTAATCATCAACTAAAGAAAGAAGTTAAATGTCCTAATTATGATACAAACATTAAAAAATAAATGTTAATTTGGCCCTTGAACTTCATTAACAGTTACACAAACTTTACTCACAAACTCCTTGATAATATTATGGTTTTTAATAGTTTTAATTTTACACTAAAAAACTAAACTTATGAAAAAAATATTTAATATGAGTCATTTGATAAGCAAATACCAAACAAAATTATAAGTTAATCATTGGTCTCTATACACTAGATTATCCCCAACCACAGTAATAGTTATCTTATCTTACTTCTTACATATTCCTATATATTCCTCATGAAAAAAATCTAGCTGATTTTAATAAATGAGTATCTTAGATGATGTAGTATATGATTTCATTTGAATATATAACTTCATTAATTGTATTTGAGACACAATCCTTTAAATCATGTTTCCTTCACTATGTCTATGCCAATAAAGCAGAATCTCAACCTGATTCAAATTTTGTCAATTTATTTCTGATTACCTACTTTGGTTGTCTACTGTTCCTTACACTGACTCAATATGTAACTAAGTTGGGATATCTGTCATACTTTGCATAACAATTTATAGATCAATCAAGTACAACCAGAGAAATGAACCTACTTTTAAACTGTATTTTTTCTTCATAATTTATAGCTAATTGGACATAAATGCTAGTTGTTTCCAACTCCAATCGTCTGATCTTCCATGGTAGATCTGAACTTTAAAAATTAAATTTTATAAAAAGTAATTTCCAAATGAGTTTAAATAATTTGCTACAGATTAATATCTCCTTGTTTTCAACTGATGATATTTTCTTGCAATCTTAAATGGAAACTAAAAGTAAGCTATTTGGGGGTCTAGCATTATTCACAGCCAACCGTTATATGAATAGTTCAATTATATTCAGTATCAAACATATGTTAAAAAAACATTTTTAAAAGACACTATATTAATGCTTTATTATTTATTTTTGGCTTGGAGTATACTTTGAACGAATGTTTTCATGAAAATATCTGTATTGTAGAGATAAATATACTTGACTGCTTTGAGCTTAGCTTTCCTCCAAATCCGCTCCAAAGCAAAGGCAATTGTGCCCTGCACATAATCAACCACGCACGCACGTCAAACTGTGGACTTCAAGCTAATGGCCTTACATATTAAGCAATGCAAATGATGCTTATCTAGATTTTATCTCAAGTGAGCTACTTCAAAATTAACCAAAGTCATATAAAACACATTTGAAAAAATATTCTTAGAGTCTATAACCTAGAGTTTAATTGAATTCAAGGAAAGCACACAACAATTTGAAATCAATTAAATTTGCTTTTGTCTACTCAATACTAAACAGCCTATTAGAATGAATGTTAACACTTCTCAAAGTGATCTTCACATCATTGAATTACAGATATAGCATATGTTTGGTAAAAATTTATTTAAAAATCCCTGATATTTCATTAGTTCACAAATGAGTTATGTAATTAGGAAAAATATTCTCTAATTTTTCCCTTACCCAAGGAATCCAAGATTTCAAAAGAAAAGCTGGTCATCACTTTACCAGAAGAAGAGTTAATATGTTCATGTGATTTAAAAAGCAAAGAAAATAACTAACATTTTAAAACATACAATTTTCAAAGATAATCACTATAATTCACACACATAATGTTACATATGTAATTCAATTTGTTATAGTTGTCCTTTATCTAATTCTGTATAAGCATGTTCTTTATGACTAAATTTCTTGTCTTATTTTTAAATACATTTTAGTTTAGTTGTGTAATTTCATTGACATTTAATTTTAATTATTTCTTTGATATCATCTTTATACATTTCATAATTTTGTATGCAGCATGATGTCTCATCATCTTCTTTATGAAAATAATGTTTTTCATACAGCCCTTGATGACTATGAGTATATGTCATCCAAACATATAAATGTGAAATAAAACATTTGGTTATTTTTATAGGGTTGTATGTAAACAAACACATTTTGGAATATCTAGATACACCTACATGTCTGGCACTATGTTGACAAAACTCCATGATGAATAAATGAACTTGTCAAATCCTGTCAAATATATGCTCAATGTACACACACAGCCTTACGTGTTTAGTTATGCCGTAAACCTGTTGGAGTTTTTGTTTTATCTTGTTATTTTACCAATATGTTTATTGAAGAATCTTCATATTCTTCTGCACAATTGTTTTATATGCATATAATGTGTGTAAAATGTGGACTGTCAGAAAAGTAGCGAAAGAAACTGTTTCCACATGATATCATAACCTTGTTTAACTAGAGAGAGTCAAACAATTGACTAAACAAAAAATATACGAAGAGTGTGCTTTATTTAATTGAATAATTATCAATAAAAATGGTCAATCCAATAGCCTGTAGAGAAGAAAATAAGTCAGAAAGTAACGAGTCTGTTGGAATTTCACTAAGAGGAGTCTGTCCACTTTCAGATTCAGTCATTTAATCTTTTTAAATCTAGATTTGAATTTCTAAAATCATATCAGTGTCTAGATAACAGAAGTAGAAAGAAAATTCTTTTCATGAACACTTATTTTCCTGTGAGTCTCTGCTGAAAATGCCAGGTTTAAAAGATGAGATGTTCATGTTAGCTTAGTGCTCTACAGTCTTCAAAGGCATGAAATAATAATGCTTTTATTTGATGAGAAATGTCTTATTTTCAGGACTCAAATCATACCTACGTTCAAATGTAAACCATAGAGGAGGGAGAAAAAAGAACCAAAAGTCATGAGTCCTCTTGGCATGGAAAGGACACTTTGTATTCCTGTAAGTCTCCTCCCTTGTCACAAAATTAGTGTACAAATATTTTATTCTAAATCTAAATAATGTTTCCTGCATACTGCTATGATTATTTATTGTTAATATCATATTTAGTGCTAAGTTTTCTAGTTATGTAATGCAAAATGCACAAACTTGTCAATTACGATATTCATAGTGAGAGAAATAAAATATGAATCTTTTATTTAAGGAGAATTATAAAATTTACATTATGTTAATATCAGGTCCTTAGCCAAAGAGTCTCAAAAAGAGAACATTCTCTGAATTAATAAACAACGATATCACAAAAATAACATAAGTACTTTTCTATTACAAAGTCTAGCAGAATAGTACTTAATAGCTCTAAATCTTAATACTTTCACAAACTGAAATAAACTGACCAGTATATTTAGAAATGCATTTTTTAAAAAATAAAAGAAACATACAATGAAAAACTTTCCAGCTATGGAATTAAGGGATGACCCTATTTTATTGACACAATTACTTAATAATGGTTTTGGAAAAGTGGACGCCAAACAAATCAAGCAAACAATCAAGAAACAACAGTAAAATAATAAACTAAAAAGAAATAAAGAAAAGCATGCTAGGAAATCTATACACAAGATCAAATTTCCATTTACAAGAAATAAAATTGAAGTAAACATGCAAAAGACGCACTAAAAAAGGTAGAATACATCCTTGGAGAAGGAAAATTAAACATGCAGAAAAATAAGAGTTTGAGTTTTGAGAGTAACAAGGTAGGTTGAGGCCCAATTTACCTTCACTGTCTGACATGGCATGTTGGAAGTCATCCATGATGAACGCTATGTCACGGTCATAGCCTCTAGTTCGTGATTCTTCTCTCATGTGTTGCTGAACTTCAGGCAATGAATGACTTGATCCAAACTGATCCCTAGTGTCTGCAGATATTGGTGGCAGGGGCCCAGCTGCAGCCCTGGCCATTCCCATTGGCTGGCCAACAGGACTGAGTGGACTTTCCTCTTCAGAATTCTGGGCCACAATTGGTATTCTTCCTCTACTCTGGCTAATTGGTAAACTGGTAGGCTTAGTTCGGCCAGAAGATGAAGCATGACTAAAGGAAACATCTAGAGCTTCAGCCTCTTGAGCTTTCAGTCTTAGGGAGGAGCTGGAAGAATCTCTTTTAATTGATAAATCAAGCCCATAGACAGACGAAGGTCTGGAAGAAGGTCTGGACCTGCTGCCACTACTGTATGGCTTATCTGCTTCATCCTGCAAAGCTGAACGTAGGGTATTTCCCAATGTGCCCAGTCCTGTTCCAAGGGATGAGCCCATAAACTTCTGTTGGTCTGTAATATTTTTTCTGAGTCCAAAAGTGATATCATCTTGAAGAAGCCTTGCTCTGGAAGAAATGCCGCCAATAGATGAGGTGCTAGAAGTCATATAGCTTGTATAGTCAGGTTCAAGGTCTCTACTTTCTTGAATGGGAGAAAATTTTGACATTTTAGGATCAATTAGTGATTTCTTATGCTTTGACTGCTTTTGATAAAGTATGGCTGCTGGTAGTTGTTTTGCTGCTTGTTTTTCAAGTGTGAGTCTACTGATGCTGTACTTTTCGGATTTTGGAAAATGTCTATAGCCAGTATCAGCATGGTAGTAATGGGAAAGACCAGCAAGGTGATCTAAGCTCTCTGCTCCTCTACGGAATTCTTGTTTAATCTGATGTTTCAGAAGCTTTAACTCATAAGGATCCTCCATGGGATCTTCCTCTGCTTTCACATAACTATGCAATCTGGAGGAAGTCTGTAATGGTGCCAGGAAATCTGTCACTTCTTGAGACCTACGTGTTTCAGTGGATCGAAGGAGACGGTCTGTTTTTGACAGATCCTTTTCATGAAGGCTAAATGCAGTGCTTAATGCTGCTGTTCCTTTGGTAATTTCTCCAATGTCATCAATTAGGACATAATTTCGTGGAGTATGATGGTCAATATCTGCATAGAAAGAATCTGCAGATATGCTTGATATCGGACTGCTTGCCATACTACTTCTTTCCTCCAATCCTATTCTCAAGTCTAAGCTATTGTACTTACTCCCAAGGTGGGAAACAGCATACGTATTATCAGTAGAAACAGGTGCTATCATCAGGGGTTGGTTGCGAATTACCTCATAGTTTGAAGTTATCTTGGGCTCCAAATATAATGTAGTTTGCCTTGGCTTCTGTTGTATCACCATCATTTGTGATGGTAACTGGTAAGAAGGTTGTGGGGTTGGTGTAGGTTGAGCTTGAGGTGTGAAGGACATTGTTGCCACAGCTTGAAATGTTGGTTGAGTCTGATAAGGTGAAACTTGCTGATGGTACAAAGTCTGTTGCTGAAAATGGGACTGTTGGGTATATGGGGTGGGTGCTTGGGTAGGAAGAGCAGGGGAAGAATACTGGTACTGTGTATAAGGACTCGTAGGAGGAACCAGTTGAGATTCTGTTTGGGTTTGCGGTGGTATAAACTGACTAAATTCAGTTTGGGGAGCAGTTCTTGGTCGCTCTATGCCATGCTGACTTTCTATTCTGGTGGGTCGGGTGCTGCTCACCTCACTGTCAGACATATAATCCCGATCCTCAGCTACTCCCTGGAGGTAGGCACGCTCTCTCTTTTCCCTCTCCTTTAATAATGCCTCTTTCCTCCTGTTAATTCCCATTTCCAGGTACCGTAACTTGGCATCGATCTCCTTTTCTTCCTCATCAAGTTCTGCTTGTTTCTTTCTAAGCTTTGCAGATTCCCTCTCTACAAGATCAAGCTCTCTGTCTATATCCTGGAGAATCTTGGCCCGTGCCATTGTGTTGGTTCTGCAGATCCTTCTCCTGGACACTGTGCCCATTGTGCTGTATGTTGACTGAGTGCCTGTGGAGGTCTCCTCGGGAGGTGGGTTTGGCAGAGTTCTCTTAACTTTTTTCTGGGAGCCAGAAGGTGTCATGGTTTGAGAACCTTTTGTCTATAATTAAACAAAAATAGAACTTTATTATAAAGGGAAAATATTTTAACAACTTTATAATTTACATTTTAGATTAAAATGATTTTGTGTATGTTTTAGCTATGACAGCATAAGACAACAATTTTATACATTATTTCAAGTATTAGTCACCAATACAGTTAAATGAAAAACAGTTTTTCCTTTCTTGGTAAAGTAGTTAATTATTATTATAACTTCTGTGACATTAGCAGTGAGTTTTGAAATCAAGCATGGAACTCATTTCTAGGCAGACTTAGATTTTCGTTAGACTCTTGAGAGAATTCTAGAAACCCATTTTTCATCCTATTAGTATACATAAAACTATTTGTTAAATGTATTCCCAGAGTATATGTGTTAGCTGTCTAAAATTTAAATTGCATTTGTTAAAGATGCACATTTACCACTGTTAAGTTCAATTATTTCTATCTTCTCGTTACTACTTTACCCGCCAAGAGTGGCTGTCCTTCCTATTACAATCATGAAGTGTTTTGAAAGGAAATCTTCAAATCTCCAATGTCCTTTTTTTCCCAAAAAGAGTAATCTGAACTAATTTTCTATTTAATATTTCAATATTTTCATGACCATCTGTGTCTTATATTTTCTTAAAATTTTATTATTCTTAAGTAATTTTAGCTTTTTTTTTTTTTAATGTTTATTCATCTTTGAGAGACAGAGAGAGAGCATGAGCAGGGAAGGGGCAGAGAGAGGGAGACATAGAATCCAAAGTAGGCTCCAGGCTCTGAGCTGTCAGCACAGAGCCTGACGCGGGGCTTGAACTCACAAACTGTGAGATCATGACCTGAGCTGAAGTTGGACGCTCAACCAAGTGAGCCACCCAGGCGCCCCAGTAATTTTAGCTTCTTAATGTTTTTGCAACTTATACATGAAGCAAAGGAACTGACTGGTATTAAAAAAAAAAAAAAAAAAAAAAAAAAAGGGCGCCTGGGTGGCGCAGTCGGTTAAGCGTCCGACTTCAGCCAGGTCACGATCTCGCGGTCCGTGAGTTCGAGCCCCGCGTCAGGTTCTGGGCTGATGGCTCAGAGCCTGGAGCCTGTTTCCGATTCTGTGTCTCCCTCTCTCTCTGCCCCTCCCCCGTTCATGCTCTGTCTCTCTCTGTCCCCCCCCCAAAAAAAAAAATAAATAAACGTTGGGGGGAAAAGAAAAAAAAACCAAAAACTACTGTAGTTTTTTTTAAACCAGATAAGGTGTATTGTTGATGAACTGTTAGATATATTTGACTTCATTTGGTTTGTCATAAACTTGCATTATACAAAATCACTGGCCTTGAGAATCATACAATTTTAAAATATCAAAAGATGTGACACATCATTTCCAATAAACTGATGTAAACAAACATGATTTCCTAACACAGTGAAGAAGACAGAGACCTAGACAAAATGCCAAGACAGAGGGAACTCATCCCAAAAGAAAAAAACAAAAAAACAAAAAAACAAGAAAAGGTCATGACTAGGGATCTAATAAAAACAGATATAAATAATATGCTTGATCCAGAATTTAAAGGAACAACCATAAGGATACTAGCTGGGCTTGAGAAAAGAATAGAAGACACCAGGGAGTCCCTTGCTGCAGAGGTAAAAGACCTACAGGCTAGGCCAATATGAAAAGTAAAATAACCAAGAATTGAAACCAAATGGTATAACAACCAGGATGAAAGAAATAGAGGAATGAATAAGTGATATAAGAGTCAAAATTATGGAAAATAATGAATCTGAAAAGAGGGAAAGAATAACATTAGATCACGAATATAGACTTAGAGAACTCAGTGACTCCATAAAGCATAATAACTCTTGTATCATAGGAGCCCCAGAAGAAGAAGAGAGGGAAAAAGGGGGTAGAAGGTTTAAGGAAATCACAGATGAAAACTTGCATAATCTGGGGAAGGAACCAGACATTCAAATCCAGAAGGCACAGAGAGCTCCCATCAAAATCAACAAAAGCAGGACAACACAAGACATATAGTAGTTGAATGTGCCAAATATAGAGATAAAGAAAAATCCTAAAAGCAGCAAGATAAAAGAAGCCCTTAACTTATAAGAGAAGACAAATAAGGTTAACAGGAGATCTTTCCACAGAAACTTGGCAAACCAGAAGGCAGTGGCATGATATATTCAATGTGCTGAATTGGAAAAATGTGCAGCCAAGAATACTCTATGTGGTAAGGCTGTCATACAGAATAGGAAGACAGATAAAGAGTTTTCCAGACAAACAAAAACTAAAGGAGTTTGTGATCATTAAACCAACCCTGCCAGAAATATTAAAGGGGACTCTGAGCAGGAAGGAAAGACCAAAAGTGACAAAGGCTAGAAAGGAAGAGAGTAAAATCTCCAGAAACAATACAAAACAAGTAATAAAATGGCACTGAATATTACATATCTATCAATAATCACTCTGAATGTAAAATGACTACATGCTCCAATCAAAAGACCACGGTGTCAGAATGGATTAAAAACAACAAACAAATAAATAAACAAACAACAATCATCTATAGGCTGCCTACAAGAGACTCATTTTAGATCTAAAGACATCTGCAACTGAAAGTGAGGGGATGGAGAGCCATTTATCATGCTAATGAATATCAAAAGAATCCCAGAGTAGCCATACTTCTATCAGACAAACTAGATTTTAATTTTTTTTTTCAACGTTTATTTATTTTTGGGACAGAGAGAGACAGAGCATGAACGGGGGAGGGGCAGAGAGAGGGAGACACAGAGTCGGACACAGGCTCCAGGCTCTGAGCCATCAGCCCAGAGCCCGACGCGGGGCTCGAACTCACGGACCGCGAGATCGTGACCTGGCTGAAGTCGGACGCTTAACCGACTGCGCCACCCAGGCGCCCCCAGACAAATTAGATTTTAAACCAAAGACTATAATAAGGGATGAAGAAGGGCACTATATCTATACAACAAGAGGATCTAACAATTGTAAATATTCACCTCCCAACCTGGAGCACCAAAATATATAAAACAACAACAAACAAAAAGGAATTCATTAATAATAATACAACAATAATAGGGGATTTAGCACTCTGCTTAAACCAATGCACAGATCATCCAAGCAGAAAAATCAACAAGGGAAGAAAAAAAAAAAAAAAAAAAGAAAAATCAACAAGGAAACAATGGCTTTCAATGACACACAGGATCAGATGGACTTAAGGGGCATATTCAGAATACTCAATCCTAAAGCAGCAGAATACACATTCTTTTTTTTTTTTTTTTTTTTTTTTTTTTCTTGAGAAAGAGAGAGACAGAGCATTAGCAGGGCAGGAGCAGAGCGAGAGAGGGACACACAATCTGAAGCAGGCTCCAGGCTCTGACCTGTCGGCACAGAGCCCAATGTGGGGCTCCAACTCACAAGCTGTGAACTCATGACCTGAGCCGAAGTCAGACACTTAACCGACTGAGCCATCCACAGGCCCCAGAATACAAATTCTTTTCAAGTACACATGGGGCATTCTTCAGAATAGATCACATACTAGGTCACAAATCAGGCCTCAACAAGTACAAAAAGAGTAAGATCATGCAATGCATCCACCACAACGCTATGAAACTTGAAGTCAACCACAAGAAAAAAATTTGGAAAGACCACAAATAAATGTAGGTTAAGGAATATGCTACTAAAAAAATAAATGGGTCAACCAGAAAGTTAAAAGAAGAAATTAAAAAAAAAATAATTTAAAAAAATACGTGGAGGGGTGCCTTGCAGTCTGTGAGTTCGAGCCCCATGTCAGGCTCTCTGCTGACATCTCAAAGCCTGGAGCCTGCTTCAGATTTTGTGTCTCCCTCTCTCTCTGCCCCTGCTACACTCACACTCTGTCTCTCTCTCTCAAAAATAAATAAACATTAAAACAATTTATAAAGAAAAAAGAAGCAAAGAAAAATATTAAATACCGAACTTAACTTTACACCTAAAGGAGCTAGAAAAAGAACAACAAATGAGGCCTAAATAAAGCCAGAAGAAGGGAAATAATAAAGATTACAGCAGAAATGAATGAAAAACAAAGAAACAAAAAAACTCCGTAGAACAGATCAATCAACCCAGGAGCTTGTTCTTTGAAAGAATTAATAACATTGATAAACCCTTAGCCAAACTTATTCAAAATGGAAAGAGAAAGGACCAAATAAAATCATAAATGAGAGTGGTAAGATTATAATCAACACCACAGAAATACAATTTTAAAAGAATATTATGAAAAGTTACATGCCAACAAATTGGGCAATCTAGAAGAAATGGGTAAGTTCCTAGAAACATATAAAATACCAATGGAAACAGGAAGAAATAGATAATTTGAACAGATCCATAACCAGTAAAGAAATTGAATCAGTAATCAAAAATCGCCAAATAAACAAAATTCTGGGGTCAGATGGCTTCCCAGGGTAATTCTACCAAACATTTAAATAAGAATTAGGGGGCGCCTGGGTGGCTCAGTCGGTTAAGCGTCCGACTTCAGCTCAGGTTGTGATCTCACACCTCGCGGTTCGTGAGCTCAAGCCCCGCGTCGGGCTCTGTGCGGACAGCTCAGAGCCTGGAACCTCCTTCGGATTCTGCATCTCCCTCTCTCTCTGACCCTCCCCTGCTCACGCTCTGCCTCTCTCTCTCATATAAATAAACATTAAAAATTAAAAAAAAAAAAAAAAAAAAAGAATTAGTACCTATTCTACTCAAACTATTCCAAAAAGTAGAAATGGAAGGAACACTTCCAAACTCATTCTATGAGGCCATCATTACCTTCATTCTGAAACCAAAGAATGCATTAAAAAAGAGAATCAGCCAATATCGCTGATAAACATAGATGCAAAAATTCTCAACGAAATACTAGCAAACTGAATCCAACATTACACTAAAAGAATCATTCACCATGATCAAGTGGAACTTATTCCTGGGATGCAAGGGTGGTTCAATATTCACAAATTAATCAATAAGATACATTAATAAAAGGAAGGATAAGAACCATATGATCCTCTCAAAAGATTCAGAAAAAGCATATGACAAAGTACAGCATCCTTTTTTGATAAAAAAACCTCAATAAAGTAGGGATAAAGGGAACATACCTCAACATCTTAAAGGCCATATATAAAAGACCCACAGCTAATATCATCCTCGATAGGCAAAAATTGAGAACTTTCTCTCTATGATCAGGAACAAGACAAAGATGCTCACTTTCATCATTGTTATTTAACACAGTACTGGGATTCCTAGCCTGAGCAATCAATAACAAAAAGAAACAAAAGGGCATCCAAAATGGCAAGGAAGAAGTTAAACTTTCACTATTCACAGAAGACATAATACTCTATGTAGAAAACCCGAAAGCACCAAAAACCCAAAAGCACCAAACGCCTGCTAGAGCTGATACACAAATTCAGTAAAGTTGCAGGATACAAAATCAATGCACAGAAATCTGCTGCATTTCTATATACCAATAATGAAGCAGCAGAAAGAGAAATCAAGGAATCGATCCCTTTTATAACTGCACCAAAAACCATAAGATACCTAGGAATAAACCTAACCAAAGAGGTAAAAGATAGACCCTCTGAAAACTATAGAATACTTATGAAAGAAATTGAGACACAAAGAAATTGAAAAACATTCCATGCTTATGGATTGGAAAAAACAAATATTGTTAAAATGCTATACTACCCCAGGTGAATGTACACATTTACATATTTAATGCAATCCCTATCAAAATACCACCTGTATTTTTCAGAAAGCTAGAACAACAACTCTAAAATTTGTATGGAAACACAAAAGACCTCTTGAATAGCCAAAGCCATATCTTGAAAAAAGAAAAGCAAACCTGCAAGGCATTACAATTCCAGACTTCAAGTTACATTGCAAACTATAGTGATCAAGATGGTATGGTACTGGCACAAAAACAGACACAGAGATCAATGGAACAGCATAGAAATTCCAGAAATGAAGCCATAACTATTTGATCAACTCATCTTCAACAAAGCAGGAAAGAATAGTCAATGGAAAAAAAGACAGTGTCTTCAATAAAGAGTGTTGGCAAAACTGGACAGCCACATGGAAAAGAATGAAACTAGACTACTTTCTTGCACCATACACAAAAATAAGTACAAAATGGATGAAAGACTTAAAGGTGAGACAGGAAATCATCAAAGTCCTAGAGGAGAACACAGGCAGCACATCTTTGCATCCACCGTAGCAAGTTCTTACTAGGTATGTCTCCAGGGGCAAGAGAAACAAAAGCAAAAATGAACTACTGTGACTTCATTAAGATAAAAACCTTCTGCATAGCGAAGAAAACAATCAACAAAAGTAAAAGGCAACCAATGGAATGGGAGAAGATATTTGCAAATAACACATGTGATAAAGGTTTAGTATCCAAAATCCATTAAAAATTATAAAACTCAACACCCAAAAAGCAAATAATCAAATAAAGGAATGGGCAGAAGTCATACACAGACATTTTTCCAAAGAAGACATCCAGATGGCTAATATACACACGGAAAGATGCTCAACATCATTCATCATAAGGGAAATACAAATCAAAACCACAATGAGATACCACCTCACCTGTCAGAATGGCTAACACGAACAACTCAGGAAACAACAGATGTTGATGAGGATGCAAAAAAGGGGAACTCTCTTACATTGTTGGCGGGAATGCAAACTGGTGCAGCCACTCTGGAGAACAGTATGGAGGTTCCTCAAAAACTAAAAATAGAACTACCCCACAATCCAGCAATTGTACTTTTACCCCATGGATACAAAAATACTGATTTGAAGGCACACATGCATCCTGATGTATATAGCAGCATTGTCAACAATAGTCAAAGCACGGAAAGAGCCCAATGTCCAGCAAATGATGAATGGACGATGAAGTTGCAATATATATATATATATATATACACACACACACACATACATATATACACGTACATATATATACATACATACATACACACACACACACACATAATGCAGTATTACTCAGCCATGTAAAAAGAATGAAATCTTGCCATTTGCAAGGACATGGATGGATGAAGCTAGAGTGTATTATGTTAAGCAAATAAGTCAAAGAGAGACAAATACCATATGGTTTCACTCATATGTAAAATTTAAGAAACTAAACAGATGGACATGTGATGGAGGGGGAAGCAAGAAACAAACCATGAAACAGAATCTTAACTATAGAGAACAAGCTGAAGGTTTCTGGATGGGAGGTTAGTGGGGGATAGGCTGAAAGGGTGATGGATATTAAGGAGGCTACTTGCTGTGATACGCAATAGGTGTTATATGTTAGTGATGATTTACTCAATTTTACTCTTGAAACTAATATAACACTGTATGTTAACTAAATGGAATTTAATAAAAACTTGAAACAAAAAATAAACTGATGTAAACAAAGTTACCCAAACATTTAATAGCATATTCACAACTATATCTCAAGTCTTCTGGTTTCTAGCTGCATATTCTTTATAACTGCTTTTTTTCCCCATTTTCTTACTAATAATCCAAAGACCTTAATTCTCTCCTTATCCAAGTTATCAAATACTGAGAGCAGAAAAATAATAGGAAGTATATAAGAATTATATATCTAAATGATTAGACCAATGAAAGATCCTATGCTTTCATTGTCCTTTTATCACTTCCAAATTCATTTCCTTGGTGTTTTTATCTGCTTTGTGTTATAATTGTTCTGCTCCCTTTATTTAAATTAATAGATGCCTACAACATGGAACAGATATTTTACATTTATTTGTCTCATTTCATCTTCATAACAACCCTATGACTTAATTGTTAGTGTTAAACAAATGAAAATAATTGAAAGTGAGAGAGAATAAATTATGGGCCAAATAGTTGCTTTTGGGGCTCCAATTCCCCATATTCTTTGAGATTCCTCTGTGATGAGGAACAATCTACAATTTTAGAATCACTCCACCATATTTCGCCAACTCACAACATTTCTTCATTGTGAATATACATCCAAATATTTTAACTTTCAGAAACATGGGGTGCTTGGGTGGCTCAGTCGGCTGAACGTCCAACTTTGGCTTAGGTCATGATCTCATGGCTCATGAGTTCAAGTTCTACAGTGGGCTTACTGCTGTCAGCGCAGAGCCTGCTTTGAACCCTCTGTCCCCCTCTCTCTCTGCTCCTCCTCTGCTTGCACTCTCTCTCTCAAAAAGAAATAAAACATTTTTTAAAAAAGAAAAAAAAAAGAAATACTCATAAACCTTGGTCGCTATCACATGGCTTCTGATTACGAAATGGGTGCACATACTCTTGTTAAGGAATGAAAGAAGAAATAAAAGGTTAACATAAGAATTTGAATTATTTTTAAAGCTTTGGAGTCAAGAACTGAATTCCTCACAATTCAGTGAGTTGAATGAGAGTATGTATGTAATCTTAGGAAAAATAAAACTTTGAAGAATCATATTAATTCTTATTATTCACTGTTCATACATGTAATTTTTTTCCTAATTTACCTTTAATAGTTTATAATTCTTACTTGAGAGAATAGGCTCTAGTCAAACTCATGTTCTTCTTTTTCTTTTTTTTTTTTTTTAAATAAAGTCATAGGCTAAAGAACCATTCCAGGTTTTGGGGATTTCTAATTATCCTCCAGGGTTGCAAATATTTAATGATCCAGGACTTTTGCTTATTAATATTTCGTGAGCCATAGATGCGAGTCATGGAAGTGAGAGACAAAGCTGGTTGGAAGAAGGTGGATACTTAGTAAGTTAGCCTAGCTGACCATTCAGTCCCCACAAATCTAAATAGCTTTGCTATTCTCTGCTTGGTAACAAAATAGTTTTAACTCTGACTATAAAAATAGTCACAAGGTTGAAGACTTGTCAAGGTCTCAGCCATATTCCTCCCAAATCAAAGTATAACACAGTGATTGAAAGGTTAAGTCTCTCAGGGCAGTCACTCAGTTTCAATCCCAGCTTTATTGTTTTACTAGCTGTGCGGTCCTTAGCAGGTTGCTTAAACTCCCTGGACCTCAGTTTTCTTATATGTGAAAGGAGGTTACTTTTTATTCTTATATTATTAGTTCGTCTAAGGAATAAATGAGTTAAAACAAGTATAGAGTCTAGATTAGTAATTATCCCTGAGGGCAGACAGAAATATAATAGAGAATTTGAAATGATGTCTGGGCAACTTATAATTAAAAAAACAAAAAACAAAACTGTCTTTCAAGACCGTAAATAACCTCTAAGCTGGTTATTTAATTCTAAACCAATCAATGTATTGTAAAATAAGAGTATAGAATCCCAAAACAGAGAATCAAAACAAAATGATAATTGCTTAGAAAAAAATTCAGAGATGTATAAAAGAAAAGTTATCATGATTAAAGATGATGTAGTTTGAGGCCATGATTAGAGATGATGACAAAAATCTGGAAAAGTCTTGGTATTTAATAAGATGTTCCTTGATGACTAGCTTGGCAAAAGTTGTTTTTAGATGGATCCGGTGCACTTCATCTAAAAAAAATATTGTACTGCATATATAAATTTAAAATATTTTAAAATAGCTGGTGCAAAGAGTGAAGCAAGGGAAAGGAACAGTAAGTCCTCACAACAGAATGGATGGAGGTTGAAGGGGGACTCGAAGAATAGCTAATTTTGATTGCAAGACCTAGGAGGTGACTGTGGTAGCAAGCAAATAAACTCCAGGATAAGTTTTTCTGTCCAAAGTTATTTTAAACAACATTCTTCTCGGGGGAGTCCATTTGTAACATGCATCTTATATAGCAAAGGAAGGGAATTTCTATTGTTCTGAGGTGTCAGGGCTATTAATAAAAATAGCAATAGGTAAGGTATATGGACACACTATCCCAAAGACTTTAAATACATGCACGCACATTATCTCCTCGTAAAAATAATCTAAGCTCAATCTAAAGGTGAGAAAAGAAGGAAATCTATTTTTCCAAAGAGCTGAACGCACTAAAAATAGATGCTAGACCAAAATTGTTCACGGATTGCTATATATAGTAAATATGGCAAAAATTCAACCTATTAATTTATTTCAGGAGTTGCTAAGTGTCATTCTAAAATGCAATGTTCTAGATACTAAAGGCACAGAAATAAGAGGCATGAGGTAAAATAAATTTAATTAAATGTGATTCTCAAAGAACTTGTAAATCTGTAATGAACTTGTAAATGCTGTATGAAGAAACTATTTGTTTTTTGCTAAATAGCCCTTGGTGTCAATATCAGAGATATACTTCTAGACTACTGTACCACTAGAGAGACACAGGAGTGTATTTTTCATTTCATAAATAGAGAAAATTGAAAATCAGTGTTCATCGTGATAGTATCTTGGGTTTTCAAGCTTGTTCTTTAAGTTAGTAGGAAAGGTTCTTATGAAGGCCCTTTAGTTTCATTTTTTTATTTTTATTAAAAATTTTTTCATGTGTTTATTTTTGAGAGAGAGGGAGAGACAGAGCATGAGCAGGGGAGGGGCAGAGAGAGAGGGAGACACAGAATCTGAAGCAGGCTCCAGGCTCCAAGCTGTCAGCACAGACCCTGACATGGGGCTTGAACCCGCGGACCGTGAGATCATGACCTGAGCCGAAATCAGACGCTCAATGGACTGAGCCACCCAGGTGCCCGCCCTTTACTTTTAGATAATGTTGATGTGGATTCACTTCCAAACTGTATACTTCCACATAGATTTATGGATAAATAAGTTATTTTGATACAAATAAGCATAATTTTCTAGTGAAAGCCTAACT
The DNA here is from genome assembly GCF_007474595.2 of Lynx canadensis. Taxonomy (NCBI): domain Eukaryota; kingdom Metazoa; phylum Chordata; class Mammalia; order Carnivora; family Felidae; genus Lynx; species Lynx canadensis. The sequence goes on from NC_044304.2 coordinate 86,646,502, forward strand.
TCTTACACGATCCTCTATTTAACAAGTCAGTAAGTAAAGAATTTTTACTACTTGATGATAGACAAGAAAAATAAAAGCTAACAGAAGAGTAACTTGTGAAAGATAAAATGATAAATTCTATCACTCATGGAAAAATACTTTAAAAACTGATAAAACATTTAAAATCCATTAGGCCTTGCAACAGGCCACAAGGCCTGGCACATACAAAATAAAGCTATCCCATTTCTTCAACTAGAGTACTGTAGAATAGTTTACCAACCATTTCCATGAATCAAAACTCTAAAGAGGCAGTATCATGACCGTTATGAGAGTATCAGTGAATTATTGAAAGTTTATAGACATGCTTAGCAAGGAGGACTTGAATCTCTACTGTCACGGGACAGAACTGACCATTTGTAAATGTAATTGGAATTCTCTTTAAAAAGTAGTTGTCTCCTTATTGTTGTAATAACCCATTAACAAGAAAGAAGGGAAAAACCCAACTACAAGACTGTATTAACGGGAGAGTAAAAACGAAGTAACAGAACATATTTAAAGTCAGACACTTACAAGTTATTTCTCAATCTAGTAGTACAAAACTGTTTTCCAATTATACTGTGAAAATGGCACTCAATATTTCATCAGACATCTTTAAGCCTCTCCTTAATGTACCTCTTGTCCCAGTTTGTGTTGTTTTCTTGCTGAAAGTCATTGCTCTTGGGCTGAGCAGCCATGCAGAAAACTAGTTTCTACCTCACTGGACAGAAGCATTAGAGATGTCAGTCGGTGCAGCACTTATTGTCTTATATTTTCTGCAATGTCCCAAAGAGATTAATTTCTTTTCTTTTCTAAAATCCATCTAGAGTATTTTTCAAAGCCCTCTTAAGAAGTTTTTTAGGGTGGGCATGTTTTTGTATATATGTTTGTATGTATATGTATTTGTTCTCTCTCCTTCTCTCCTTTCCTCCCTCTTTTTTTTTTTTTTTTTCTTTCCTAACATTAAATCAGATGGCTGTATTCCAGGGAATGGAACAAAGTATAATTTGTTCCTATAGTCCTTTGATATAGTTCAATATAGTGGCTGTAATATGTAGGGCTCTTTCTTTTTTTTTCAGACTAGCAACTGCTTTATTCAACCACCACATACTATATAAAGTTCAAGAGGAATAATTACATTTTGTCACAAATCTCCTCAGAGGAGTGTTTTACTTAGAGTGTTTTAGTGAAAATTTTATCTGAAACTTATTATAGTCAAATGACAGATTTGGGACCACATGAAAGTTAGGACTGATTATACAATGCCTTTGGGCTATTTCAGCTATTATTTTCAATATTTATATCATACAGGTAGGTTTGAAGTAGATAAACCCTTCTCTTTTATAATGAAACTGGTATTCTTTTGATCAATTTGTTTATTATTACTCTATCACTAAGAGATGTTCATTCTTTTCCAGAATACTCTGCCTATCTACCCAGCTTTTTACATTTTTAGGCTTTGTCTGTCTAGAGTTATACCATTTCTTAAAGGGACCATGAAAACAGTTCTCCAAGCTACCTCTGAGAGACAACATTCAGTGTGTGAATCCATTTTTCCCCTGCAAAGTCCTCTAATATTATCCAAATCATTTTTCCTGGATTTTGAGGATCTAGTAAAAACTCATCTACCCATCTTGTGTATTCCTTCTTCTCATCATAGTCTCCCAAACTGCACTGAAGCTTTATACATGATAATTAATATCTCTTCAACACAGATTTATATTGCATCCTTTACACTAACATACCCTTCCAACATACTATATCATAAGTATCTTACATCTAGCTTAAAGTGCATACCATATTTGCAACTAGAATATACAAAGTCCAAAACATGTGAAAGCTATGGCTAAACACGATGCCATAGTTTGTATGCTTTACACATTAAAACGGGGTGGGGGGGTGATCTAAATTTACTTTTCAACCCTAAACAACTGCTAAACCTGTCTCCCAACTGAAATTTATATATGTATATACGTTTTCATGTATGGCTATATAAAAAGTATTCATATAAATGAGATGATTACTTCAGTTAGTATTATATTATTTCTTTATGGGTAAGCTGAGAAGGCCAGGGGAACTTTCTTTTTTTTTTTTTTTAAATGACAACATTTATTATTTAGAAGAGTATTATTGACAAGCATATACAGGTTTCCAATTTCTCTTTTAATCTCTGTCACATAGTATTATGATTAGAAAGAAAACATTTGCTATATTTAAGTCAACACTTGAATAAAAGAACAATATCTTTGTTAACTAATTTATCTACTAAATGGATATATTCTTCTGGAAGTAGATACTGTTTTACTTATTTTTGTAAAGTGTTCCCATATACAAAATTTATGACAACTAGGAAAAGTATGTAAGAAACTCCTGAGAAAATGAAAAATAAGAAAAGATAAATGAAATTAGTAAAAAATGATGTAATAAAGTTAATTGGCACATGTAACAAGAATTTTCTAGACACAGGCTTAGGAACAAAAGTGAGATGATTCTGAAATGGGGCAACCGAAAGATACAGGAAGCACAGGTGATAGAACCAAGATATAATTGGCTGTCCATAACATACTATACAGGTGCTATAAAGAGGCAGATATAGACACATCTTTTGATTTGTCAGTTAAAAAGTCACTGGTGATACTGTGAAAACCAGTTCCTATGGTGATTACACTAGGTTAAAAATAAATGGTCCAAGGTAAAGCAGTGAGGGTGCATGGACTCGTCACAGCTTGGTGACCAAGAAGGACACAGGTAGTGGTTTGGGGGTGGGAGTTGTGAGGCACAGTTTTCTTTAGGGAGAAAAAACTTAACCAAGATATCATCTGAGGTTCAGGAGGAGGGGAGGGGAAATGATTAAAGACATACAAGAAAAAAGAGTAAATGGACAAAACATTTATATAAACAACATGCTTTAGGTAGGGATAGCATCCTGTTTCAACAGTAAAAACTAAAACATTAAGACCTAAAATATATCAAAACTTACTATGTAGTGAGCATTAAGAGCTTTATATATAATTGTATTACATTTCAGACACATCTTTCTTAGAAACTATATTAATTTCAAGTTTCAGGTATTTATAACTTTAAAGATACTATATAACTTGGCCAAACTTGCAGAGCTATGACTAATAAATGGCAGAGCTGAGACTTAACTCCATGTTGGCCTAATGTCAATGGTCAAGATTAAGTACAATGCAATTTATTTAAAATTCAGAATATTTTAAAATTAAAATAATCTACAATGCAGGTTTCTACATTACCACGTAAGATAAATAAGAAACATGTATTAAAATAATGCACTCATACCTGATACATCAATAAACAGTACATTTAAAGTTTGGAAGAAGCAAATCATTATGGAAATGAAAAGAAAGTAAGCAAACTATCAATCCAAAATTTATTTTCAATTTCCATGAAACTTAATACTCATCTGGGTTTTCAAACTATCAATCTTCATTCTCTAAACAGTGTATATATTTCCCAAATTTCTAGAAAATATGTTCAAGAAATTACTATTATTTTATGACATGAGCAGGAGACATTTTGGAGGAGTCTAACACTGAATGCGTACTTTGATTGTTTGGGATTGGCGACTTCTAGTTTTTGGTCCCCTGTCCATCTATCCAATAAATATTTTTACTAAGTCCATATTATGTGCCATGTTCTATGCTAGGCCATAATAACATAAAGATCCTGGTATCATTTCTGCCTTTAGGAAGCTTTTAGAGCTTAGAAAAATAATAGAGACATTTGACCACATACTGTGATTTGATATGATAAATTTTATAATAAAGGCTTATATGTGGTCCTTAGAGAGGGCAGAGGGAGGAGTTTGTATCTCATATAACTCTCTCTCTAGAGGCCTCTGAGGAGACAACTTGTGGAGTAGTTTTAAATGGTAAGAAGGAAACCGTAAGGTCTATAGAGGAGTAATCTCTTGGCAGCAGAACCCATGTGAAAGGTTTAAAATATGGTTGCATGTTATGTCCCAGGGCCTACAAAGTCTAGTGTATTGTGTTGAAACATGTATATGTGGAGGGAGAAAACAGTACCTGGAGGTGAAGCTAGAGAGTGTTGTATCAGACCATGTAGGGCCTTGAATGTCATGTTAAGTTTATACTTCATTATATAGACAAGGAGAGCCTATGTACAGAAATGACACCATAATATGTATTTATTAGGAGGTAGTTTTGGCCAAATTTTACTACTACAAATAGTAGAAAGAGCCTAAAGTCAAATGCATTAATTCTGGTTTCTGTGGTAGATAATTTCTTACCCACAAGACCATATCCTTGGTATCAGACTTCCAGTCTACTTCGTTTCCCAAATATACTAAGATAACACCTATGTGAAACTATAGTTACTAGGTTATTTGCTCTTAGGTCATGATACTTCAAGTCTAAGGACACTCTACAAGTCTTGTGGCTCTTTTTACAATCTTACTGATGGAGTTTCGACACAAAGGTGTTTGTAATATATTTATTACGCAAATTTTTGTTGTGTTTCCACGAGAGTCTTTCTCATGGGAAAGGGGAAGATGGCAAAAATCAAAACTGTATGGAGTAGAGTTAGGAGAGAAGAAAAACAGAAGGTGTGGTTACAGAGAAAGGGATAGACGTAGAAACACTCAATGTCTGGAAGGGAAGAAAGAAGAACAGTTTGGGAGGTGACAGAGAAATTACTAAAAATAAGGTCAAGGCAAGAGCATTGGATACAGCAATTGAAAGAGTACTGTTTTTACCTACAAAATGCTATTTTGAAAAAAATCTCTGCTTTCTTTTTCTACTTGTTATATTTGTGTATATGCATGTATTTGTATATATTTATGTGACTGTTGTAACTAGCCATATTTTTATATAAAAAATGTTTTTCACAGACAGCATATATTTTATAATGTAAGGTTTGTATTTTAATGGACAGCCCATGCTAACATTATTGCTGTGTATCTCTCTTTCATAGAATTTAAAGGAATTTAAAGGCTTTGCCAGTTCTACATTATTTCTAACACTTACCTGTATCTTTCCTTACATTTTTACTTCTGAAGCCAAGTCTTTGCATTAGTCCAGGCCATCATTCATTCTGCTAATATCTGTTGAGCAGCTACTACTGTATTATTCAAGCATTGCTTTTGACCTTGGGAAAACAGTAATGAACATGAGCCATATGGCCCCTCTCACGTGAGAGAGAAATACAAACATTATATGTAAAATATTAATTATAAATGTGCTATGCCTCATGACATGTGGGCTATCAGAGAAGGTACTGCACATATACAGGCCCAGAGTCAGGTGAGAATGAGGGATATTCATTAAGCTAAACTGGTTTAGAGTACAGATGCAGGGGAGAGGATGTCGAGAGATGGGTCTAGAAAGGTGGGCAGGTCCCTGTGAGCCACACTGATTGTTTCTAAATACAACATAACTTCAATGAAAAGCTTACTGCAGAGAAATAACCTGCCCGGTGAAGTGTACATATGAAAAGCTCTATTGGGCTGCAGTGCAGAATGAATACGATGAGAATGAAGATGAAACTAGGAAAACAACTTAAGAGCTGTTTCAGTGGTTAAAAAAAAAAAAAATGCACCTTTGATACCAGAGTGGTAGCAGGGTCGTCATGGGATACTAAGGGACATTAATAGTACATAGAATACAAAGAATTTTAGACTTTGTTCTTAGGGTTTCACTTTTATTAACTCATTTCAGCTTACAGTGATCTTAAAAGGTAGACACTATTATTATCGCCAGGTTATAAGTGAGGACATTTAGTCATAGTGAAGTTAATCAACTTCCCCCAGTTCACACCGCTGGAAGGTGGCAGACAGTATGCGAATTGAGGAAATGAGGAGTTTTGAGCAGTCTGGCTCCAGAATCATGCTCTAAATAAAGCATTTTAGATAATAGTTACGTATTTCTGCATAACGAATCCTTTCGAAATTTAGCGGCTTAGAAACACCACTTGTTACCAAACATATTCTGTAGGTTGTGGCTTAGCTGTTTTTCTGCTCAGGGTTTCCCATGGGATGCAATCAGGTTGCCAGGTGAGGCTCCGGTATGACTGGAGGGCCTGAGTAGGGAAAAATCTACTTCCCACATCAGGGGGGGTGCTGGCATTTACTAGGGAGCTGTTGGACTGGGGGTCTCCGTTCCTTCTCAGCCTCCCTTGCTCCTTTCCATGGTGGCTTCTGCGGAGAAGCTCACAACCTGGCAGCTTCTGCTTCATCAAAGCAAGCAAGCAGCTCATGCCAGAGACAGTGCGAGTGAGATGGGAGTAACAGTATTGTGTAACCGCATCTTGGAAGTGACGTCCCATTTCCCCCCACCCCCCATGTTCTGTTCATTAGAAGCAAGTTATTAAGTGCAGCCCATACTCATACAGAGGGGATTCCACAAAGGCATAAATACCAGAATATAGCAATGACTGTGAATCATCTGAGGAGCTGTCAGCAACATAATTTGAACATAAGGACGTCAGCAACATAATTTGAACATAAATTGAACTTTAGGACGGACCGCACGTGAAAGATATGGAAGAGGGCAGAGTCAAGGATACCGTGAAAGGACTTAACATGATTATACATTTGATGGCTGAAGGTTGTCATAAGCTTGTGCCTTCCCTGTGATGTAGAAAGTATATTTATCTACTATGATTATCTACTATCAGAAAGGAAGAGGAATATTTAAATCTTGCAGGTTTTGGCACTGGGAGGGTCTGACTGAGGTAGCAGGCTCTGACTTCTATTCCAATATTCCTGTATACATGTCTTCCTCTGGACGTGCTCAATAAGCCAAAATCAGAAAAGGAGGCATATATTTAGATTCATTCAGGACAAATTCCTTGCCGGGGTTGGGGAAGAGATTAGACAGATGGCAAGAGGGCTGCTTATGTGACAAGGCTTGGATTGAGAATGGCAGAGATAGGAGGGCTGATAAACAAAGGAGAAATTCCAGTGGAGTACAACAGAGGTAAACTTAGGTGAGCAAGCACCGAGATAGAGAGCTGACATGATAGTATACGTGTGATATCTAAGTTAGATAATTTTCAGCTAACTTCAGGTCAGAGAACAATTGTAGGAAAGTATAGACAATATGCCCGAAAAGTAATAAGCACTGGGGATGAGCTTTTAGAAGGTAAATACAGGGAGCCAGGTATTAGATCATCATCCTCACAGATTGGGAAATTACTCAGGATGTATCAGGACTTTTGATGGGGAGATATCAGTTTATTACACACAAATGGAACCCATAACAGTTATGCTTCCAGATAAAACATGCTGGATTATACTGTTGATGCAAATGTATTCTTGGAGAGAAAAACAAACAGGTTCATTTTGTTTTCTTGCCTACTTTTTTTTTTTTTAATAAATTTTGGAGTAATTTGTCACACAGCAATAAATAACTAAGATGCTTAACTGACTTTTCTACATTGCTGAGCACCTGAATATATGCCTGTTTATCTTTCCAATGGTTCAGTCTCACATTCTTTAGACATCCACTCTGACAAGTTGTCCCCGGAGAGGATGTGTTACATGTACAAATTCTTCGCTGTTTGGTTTCACCTTGCCTTTTGGGGTTATGATCTAAAGCCCTGATTCACAAGCCAAGAATGACTCAGGACAGAGTTGGCAGGACGCTCTCTGGGTTATTCCTTCCATCTTCCTTTCTTCCTACCAGGTGAGACTGGACTGGTCTTTAACGTGCTTCAAGAAATAATGATAATTTATAGGTTGTTAAACACCAAGGGAAAAGGTGAAATCTTAGCAGCTTTACCTTTTTAAATGTATCCTGAGGGTTTCAATTTTCTAGAATGTTAGATTTTTCAGTGAAAATTATTTTAAGTGTTCCTCACACTGGGTACTTAGAGAAAGAACAAGCATTTAAGAAAATAGCTTTTTAAACCTTTCTATCACCTGAATGGTTTCCAGCCCTCACAGCCTCACCTTATATGCATGGGTAAATTAACAAATACAGGGCTTAGTGGCACTTATGAGAGGCCCAGGCTGTTTCTTTTTTTTTTTTTTTTTTTTTACATTCTGGATATATAAGAAATAATGAAAATATTCCCAATAACTATATAAAACTGTGATATATTTTAAATGTTGACATTGAAGAATTATGTCTTTTAAATACACACAAAAATATATAATGATTTGTACTTGAAGATCACATGAGAAATCTAAATTCTGAGGTCTTATCTTGTCAAAATAAGGCCAAGGCCAAATGATCCTTGGTTTGATCTTTCGGTGATTCTTTATATACGAGTGAATTTTTTTCTCAGAAAAGTTTAAAATTGGGTCCATCTTAGGCACACAGAAACTTTAATAGGTTGCTGGGAGGGGTGGGTTCTTCATTACTCAGAGAAATAAAGCTAATGATGGCATATCATGTGTTGTCATGTACTTGTCCAGTACCCCTCTGAAATCATTCCACATATTCACCTCACTGACCAATTAAGAGCATGACATTTCTTAGAAAGTAGCTACTAGTGTGAGTTGTCTTTGCATATGAAATATTAAAATGGTAATTTTACAAAGTACTCTCATTATATTCATGAGCAAAATTATTTAGGTCTTGCATAGAGATGACCAGATTTTATGATGGTCATTCAAAGGCATTGAAGCTCCTTGTGACATTCATAGCTAGCTAATGATTTTCATTCATAAATTTAATGACTGAAATTCCTTTAGTTGGGTTTGTTTTTCTTGAAAGATCTTAGACAAATAATGCACTTTTAGCAAGGTAATATTATAAACAAAACTCATGTTAGTATATCAATTAAATTAAGCTACGCATGGATCCATTCATATACTTATCCATTTCTACCTCAAATAATCTAATTATTTATCTATGTAGATTGGCAACCAAAATGCTGAGGTAAATGTAACACATATTTAATTTAATGGTAGTATAGTGATTCAGCCTGAAAATGTTCATTTTTACTTATTATAAAATAAAAGTCATATAATGATTGCTTTCTTAAACTTATGAAATACTTGACAAGTATGTGTTCTAATATTAAATTATAAGCTTTCAAAATTTCAGTTAGCTTTTCTATTCTACAGTATGATAGACTCAAAGCTTCCAACAACTATGGAATATGTCTGCAAAAGAAATTATATGCTATGTTGCCTACAAACTCCAGATCTCTAGATTTATATCTACCTCTGTCTACCTGCTTCATTTTTTCCCTAGGGGGGGAAATATTAATAATTAATTTATAAAATATTTTTGTTAAGATCTATGGATTTCACTATCTAATCTAATCTAATAATGATTCATTGCGGGGGTGAGGGGGGGGAGTAGGTAAGACCATATAATGACCAGAAAGAGGCCTGGTATATTTAAAAAAATTAGACTCAGAAACTCAATTAATCATGACATGCAACTTACTTGTTCAGCATGACCTTAAACAAGTTAGTCTTCTTTTTCTCAGTTTTTGACTGTCAGTTGAAGTTCAAATACCTATAACTCATTGGTTTGATATAAGATAAAACAAGCTTATTTGTTGCAAGTACTTAGTAGTTACTTGGATATGAAATACTCACTAAATGGTAGTTGCTAATATTATAATTCCTCTTATTTTAAAGATCAAATGTGGTTGTATAACTAAATATTGTCTTCTAGAGAAAAAAATAGAAAAAAGAAAAGCTCCCCAACATATATGCCATACTTGTTTTGAATGTTAAAGATTCGTACCTGCAAAAAAATAAGTTTAATGGAATTTACTTCTTCCCATGAAGCCAAAAATGAAATGGGTAAACTCTCAATTATTCTTATTATCCTTATACTAAAAATGAAATTTGATTTCAATTAAGACAGGGCAAATTGTAAACTAAAATCCTATGCTATGACTGGATTGACTTGATATCATAAAGTCAGCCATTAAGTTGGCAAGCTGACAGAATCAACTTTTTTCAGACTTTGGCATGTAACAAAAATCTTAATGCAAAGAGGGGAATGCTTATAGAAGAAAGAGACTGTTATCATTTAGTAATAAAGTACTGTGTTTTTTGCTTACTGTATACTCACAGCTCAAATTCCAGTTCACATACAATATCTAGATAGAAAATCAACTAGGATATAGGAGACTTGAAAAATCTTAAGCCTATCAGATCTACCTAATAGACACATATAGAACATTTCACCCAACAACATTAAAATACACATTTTCTCAAGTGTACTTGAAATATTCTCCAAATAGACCATATCTTAGACTGCAATCCTCTGCAGTGTTAAAGTTATAGAAATGATACAAAGTATTTATTCTGACCACAATGAAATGAAGATAGAAATCAATAAAGGAAAACTAAAAAAAAAAGTCACAAATATGTAAAAATTAACAATATACTTTTGAACAAGAAATGAATTCCAAAAGGAATGAGAGGAAAGTAGAAAATATTTTAAGATGAATGAAAATAAAAACAAGATGCCAGAGCAGGAGATCCAGTGAAAGCAATTCTTAAAGAAAAATTTATAGCTGCAATGCATACATTAAAAAGAAAAAAAAAAGATCTCAAATCAATAATCTAACTTGACATCTAAGGAACTCTGAAAAGAACAAGCTAAATCTACAGCTGGAAAAAGAAAACCTAATAAAGTTTAGAGTAGAGATAGAGCAAATGTAACAAAATAGAATCAACATCAAAAATGGGTTCTTTGTAAAGATTAGGAGAGTAGGCAAAATTTTAGCTAGACTGACCAAAGAGAAAAGAGAGGACCAAAAACCTAGAACAAAAGAAGAAGATGGCGGTGTAGGACGCTGGGCTCACTTCATCCTGCTGATCACTTAGATTCCACCCACACCTGCCTAAATAACCCAGAAAACCACCAGAAGACTAGCAGAATGGACTCTCTGGAGCCAAGTGTAGATGAGAGGACCATGGAAGAGGGTAGGAAGGGCGGAGAGGTGGTGAGCACTACACGGACTGGCAGGAGGGAGCCAGGGTGGTGGTGGGGGAACGCGCCCTGCAAGGCAGGGCCCCGAAGTCTGGCTTGCAAAAGTGGAGGGGCCGGATGGAGTGTGTTCTGACAGCCATTAGGACTTAACATCTGGAATGTTAAAAGTCAACAGCTCTGCTCAGAGAGCAGGAGGGTGAGAGGATATGGAGGGAGAGTTGTTGAGCCCCAGAAGACAGAGCTCAGCTTCGCGGGGAACAAAGGCCCTGGAAAGCACCATCTCCCTCTCCCATTCCCCAGCAGAAATCCCAAAGGGAACCAGTTCTGTCATTGAACTTGCTTGCACCGCGCAAACACCCAGCGCTGTGCTTATGTGGATTCATCCTTCCCATGGGTCTGCCTCCCCCCCAGTTGCTGCAGGGTCCCTCCTGCAGGAGACCACTGACAGCAAAGTGAGCTGAGTCTTCCCCTCCTGCCCCTGTGCGCCTTGCAGGTCCACTCCAGCTATATGCCAGATCCCATCAAAGCAGCACCACAAGCCTGGCAGTGTGCAAGTAGCCCAGACAGGGGCCACACCACTCCACAGTGAGTCCTGCCCCTGAGAGGGCGGAAGAGAAGGTACACACCAGTATGACTGTGGCCCCAGCGGTGGGCTGGGGACAGGCATCGGGTCTGACTGCGGCCCTGCCCACCAAAACAAGTTACTTCAGACAGCACAGGAGAAGTGCCCTGCAGTTCCGTGCCATCCCAGGGACTATCCAAAATGACAAAACAGAAGAATTCTCCTCAAAAGAAACGCCAGGAAGTAGCAACAGCTAACGAATTGATCAAAAATGATTTAATATAATGGAAGAATTTAGAATAATAGTCATAAAATTAATCACTGGGCTTGCAAAAAGTATAGAGGGCAGCAAAGAATATATTGCTACAGAGATCAAGGGACTAAGAAATAGTAAGGAGGAGCTTAAAAATGCTATAAATGAGGTGCAAAATAAAATGGAGGCGACCACAGCTCAGATTGGAGAGGCAGAGGAGAGAATAGGTGAATTAGAAGATAAAATTATGGAAAAAAAAGAAGCTGAGAAAGAGATAAAAAAAAATCCAGGAGTATGAGGGGAGAATTAGAGAACTAAGTGATGCAATGAAACGGAACAATATCCATATAATAGGAATTCCAGAAGAGGAAGAGAGAGAGAAAGGAGCTGAAGGTGTACTTGAACAAATCATAGCGGTGTACTTCCCTGATCTGGGGAAGGTAAAAGGCATTGAAACCCAAGAGGCACAGAGAAATCCCTTCAGACGTAACTTGAATCGATCTTCTGCATGACATATCACAGTGAAACTGGCAAAATACAAGGATAAACAGAAAATTCTGAAAGCAGCTAGGGATAAACATGCTCTAACATATAAAGGGAGACCCATAAGACTAGTGGCAGACCTATCTACTGAAACTTGGCAGGCCAGAAAGGAATGGCAGGAAATCTTCAATGTGATGAACAGAAAAAAATATGCAGCCGAGAATCCTTTATCCAGCAAGTCTGTCATTCAGAATAGAAGGAGAGATAAAGGTCTTCCCAAACAAACAAAAACTGAAGAAACTCATCACCACTAAACCAGCCCTACAAGAGATCCAAGGGGGATTCTGTGAGTGAAATATTGCAAGGACCACAAAGCACCAGAGACATCACTACAAGCATGAAACCTACAGACATCACAATGACTCTAAACCCATATCTTTAGATAATAACACTGAATGTAAATGGACTAAATGTTCGAACCAAGAGACATAGGGTAACAGAATGGATTAAAAAAACAAGACTCACCTATTTTCTGTCTACAAGAGACTCATATTAGACCTGAGGACACCTTCAGATTGATAGTGAGGGATGGAGAACTATCTATCATGTTTCCGGAAGTCAAAAGAAAGCTGGAGTAGCCATACTTATATCAGACAAACAACTTTAAATTAAAGGCTGTAACAAGAAATGAAGAAGGGCATTATATAATAATCACAGGGTCTATCCATCAGCAAGAGCTAACAATTATAAATGTCTGTGTGCCGAATACGGGAGCCCCCAAATATATAAAACAATCACAGACATAAGCAACCTTATTGATAAGAATGTGGTAATTGCAGGGGACTTTAATACTCCACTTACAACAATGGATAGATCATCTAGACACAGGATGAATAAAGAAACAAGGGCCCTGAATGATACATTGGATCAGATGGACTTGACAGATATATTTAGAACTCTGCATCCCAAAGCAACAGAATATACTTTCTTCTCGAGTTCACATGGAACCTTCTCCAAGATAGATCACATACTGGGTCACAAAACAGCCCTTCATAAGTATAAAAGAATTGAGATCACACCATGCACACTTTCAGACCACAATGCTATGAAGCTTGAAATCAACCACAGGAAAAAGTCTGGAAAACCTCCAAAAGCATGGAGGTTAAAGAACACCCTACTAAAGAATGAATGGGTCAACCAGGCAATTAGAGAAGAAATTAAAAAATATATGGAAACAAAGGAAAGTGAAAATACAACAATCCAAATGCTTTGGGATGCAGCAAAGGCAGTCCTGAGAGGAATATACATTGCAATCCAGGCCTATCTCAAGAAACAGGAAAAATCCCAAATACAAAATCTAACAGCACACCTAAAGGAAACAGAAGCAGAACTGCAAAGACACTCCAGACCCAGCAGAAGAGAAATAATAAATATCAGAGCAGAAATAAACAATATACAATCTAAAAAACCTGTAGAGCAAATCAATGAAACCAAGAGTTGGTTTTTTGAAAACATAAACAAAATTGGTAAACCTCTAGCCATGCTTCTCAAAAAGAAAAAGGAGATGACCCAAATAAATAAAATCATGAATGAAAATGGAATTATTACAACCAATCTCTCAGAAATACAAGCAATTATCAGGGAATACTATGAAAAATTGTATGCCAACAAACTGGACAACCTGGAAGAAATGGACAAATTGCTAAACACCCACACACTTCCAAAACTCAAACAGGAAGAAATAGAAAACTTGAACAGAGCCATAACCAGCGAAGAAATTGAATCAGTCATCAAAAATCTCCCACCAAATAAGAGTCCAGGACCAGATGGCTTCCCAGGGGAATTCTACCAGACATTTAAAGCAGAGATAATACCTATCCTCCTCAAGCTGTTTCAAAAAACAGAAAGGGGAGAAAAATTTCCAGACTCATTCTATGAAGCCAGCATTACTTTGATTCCAAAATCAGAGACCCAGCAAAGAACGAGAACTACAGGCCAATATCCTTGATGAATATGGATGCAAAAATTCTCAATAAGATACTAGCAAATCAAATTCAACAGCATATAAGAATTATTCACCATGATCAAGTGGGATTCATTCCTGGGCTGCAGGGCTGGTTTAACATTCACAAATTAATCAATTTAATATATCACATTAATAAAAGAAAAGATAAGAATCATATGATCCTGTCAATTGCAGAAAAAGCATTCGACAAAATTCAGCATCCTTTCTTAATAAAAATCCTTGAGAACGTCAGGATAGAAGGAACATACTTAAACATCATAAAAGCCATTTATGAAAAGCCCACAGCTAATATCATACTCAATGGGGAATAACTGAGAGCTTTCCCACTGAGGTCAGGAACACGATAGGGATGTCCACTCTCACCGCTGTTGTTTAACATAGTGTTGGAAGTGCTAGCATCAGCAATCCGACAACAAAAGGAAATCAAAGGCATCCAAATTGGCAAAGATGAAGTCAAGCTTTCCCTTTTTGCAGATGATATTATATTATACTTGGAAAACCTGATAGACTTCACCAAAAGTCTACTGGAACTGATACATGAATTCAGTAAAGTCGCAGGATACAAAATCAATGTACAGAAATCAGTTTCATTCTTATACAGTGATAATGAAGCAACAGAAAGACAAATAAAGAAACTGATCCCATTCACAATTGCACCAAGAAGCATAAAATACCTAGGGATAAACCTAACCAAAGATGTAAACGACCTGTATGCTGAAAACTATAGAAAGCTTATGAAAGAAATTGAAGAAGATATAAAGAAATGGAAAAACATTCCGTGCTCATGGATTAGAAGAATAAATATTGTTAAAATGTCAATACTACCCAAAGCTATCTACACATTCAATGCAATCCCAACCAAAATTGCACCAGTATTCTTCTTTTTTTTTTTTTAATGTTTATTTATTTTTGAGACAGAGAGAGACAGAGCATGAATGGGGGAGGGTCAGAGAGAGGGAGACACAGAATCTGAAACAGGCTCCAGGCTCCGAGCTGTCAGCACGGAGCCCAACGTGGGGCTCGAACTCACGGACCGTGAGATCGTGACCTGAGCCAAAGTCGGCCGCTCAACCACTGAGCCACCCAGGTGCCCCAACACCAGTATTCTTCTTGAAGCTAGAACAAGCAATCCTAAAATTTGTATGGAACCACAAAAGACCCCAAATAGACAAAGTAATTTTGAAGAAGAAGACCAAAGCAGGAGGCATCACAATCCCAGACTTTAGCCTCAACTATAAAGCTGTAATCATCAAGACAGCATGGTATTGGCACAAAAACAGACACACAGACCAATAGAATAGAATAGAAACCCCAGAATTAGACCCACAAAAGTATGGCCAATTAATCTTTAATAAAGCAGGAAAGAATATCCAATGGGAAAAAAACAGTCTCTTTAACAAATGGTGCTGGGAGAACTGGACAGCAACATGCAGAAGGATGAAACTAGACCACTTTCTTACACCATTCACAAAAACAAACTCAAAATGGATAAAGGACCTGAATGTGAGACAGGAAACCATCAAAACCGTAGAGGAGAAAGCAGGAAAAAACCTCTCTGACCTCAGCCGCAGGAATTTCTTACGCGACACATCCCCAAAGGCAAGGGAATTAAAAGCAAAAATGAACTATTGGGACCTCATGAAGATAAAAAGCTTCTGCACTGGCAATGAAACAATCAACAAAACTAAAAGGCAACCAATGGAATGGGAAAAGATATTTGCAAATGACATATCGGACAAAGGGTTAGTATCCAAAATCTTTAAAGAGATCACCAAACTCCACACCCAAAATACAAAGAATCCAGTGAAGAAATGGGCAGAAAACATGAATAGACACTTCTCTAAAGAAGACATCCGGATGGCCAACAGGCACATGAAAAGATGCTCAACATCGCTCATCATCAGGGAAATACAAATTGAAGCCACACTCAGATACCACCTCATGCCAGTCAGAGTGGCTGAAATGAACAAATCAGGGGATTATAGATGCTGGTGAGGATGTGGAGAAACAGGAACACTCTTGCACTTTTGGTGGGAATGCAAACTGGTGAAGCCACTCTGGAAAACAGTTTGTAGGTTCCTCAAAATATTAAAAATAGATCTACCTTATGACCCAGCAATAGCACTGCTAGGAATTTACCCAAGGGATACAGGAGTGCTGATGCATGGGGGCACTTGTACCCCAATGTTTATAGCAGCACTGTAAACAATAGCCAAATTATGCAAAGAGCCTAAATGTCCATCAACTGATGAATGGATATAGAAATTGTGGTTTATATACACAATGGAATACTACGTGGCAATGAGAAAGAATGAAATATGGCCTTTTGCAGCAACGTGGATGGAACTGGAGAATGTTATGCTAAGTGAAATAAGTCATACAGAGAAAAACAAATACCATATGTTTTCACTCTTGTGTGGATCCTGAGAAACTTAATAGAAGACCATGGGGGAGGGGAATGAGAAAAAAAAAGACGTTAGAGAGGGAGGGAGCCAAAACACAAGAGACTCTTCAAAACTGAGAACAAATGAGGGTTGGTGGGGGGTGGGAGGGAGGGGAGGGAAGGGTGGGTGATGGGTATTGAGAAGGGCTCCTGTTGGGATGAGTACTGCATGTTGTATGGAAACCAATTTGACAGTAAGTTTCATATTAAAAAAAGAAAAATAGAGGAAACAAAAGCAGAAATGACAGTGGGGACTTACTAGCAAAGTTACAGAACTAAAAAAAATAAATAAAAAAAAATAAGAGAATACTGTGAACAGTTACATGCCCACAAATTAAATAACCTAGGCAAAATCCAAATGGAGAAATTCTAGAAATATTCAAATTACTAAAACTGAATCAAGAAAATAATGAAAACATCTGAACAAATCTATAATAAGATCTATAAAAAGAGATTGAATCAGTAAACAAAAATTTCCCAGCCACAACAAAAAGAGCCCAGGGTCAGATGGTTTCAGTGGTTAATTCTATCACAAAGAATAATGAACTCCAGTCTTCCTGAAATGCTTCCCAAAACACAAGAGTAAGCACTTCTTAATTTATTTTATGAAGTGAATATTACCTTGATACCAACGTAAGACAAAGATACCACAGAAAAGAAAACTATAGACCAATATCATATATGAAGATAGATGCAAGATTCTTCAACAAAGTACTACTAAACTAAGTCCAATACAATAGCATGTTAAGAGAATAACCTAGTAAGATTTATCCCAAGACTGCACTGTGAGATAACATACTACAAGGTGAAAGTCAAAGTTACATCAAATCCAGAAATTGAAGGAAAGAAACAGTATGATCATTTCAATTGATATAGAAAAAAATTTTTTTGATAAAATCCATCACGCTTTCATGGTAAAGACACTCACAAAATTAGGAACTGAAGCGAACTTCATTAACATGATAAAGATAATTTATAAGAAAAACCACAGACTGAACGCTTTTAACCTGAGATCAGGAACAGGATAAGGAAGCCTAGTTTTAACATTGCTATTCTACTTTACATTGGAGGATCTAGCCAGAGAAGTTAGTCAAGACAAATAAATAAAAGGCAAACAAATTGGAAAGGAAGAAGTAAAACAATTCCACTTACAGATGGCATGATTCTATATACAGAAAATACCAAAGAATGCACAAAGAAACTAAGAGTTAATAAGTAAATATAGCAAACTTGCAGGGCACAAGATAAATGGAAAAATGTCTGTGGTGGTTCTATATATACCAGCAAAGACCAATATGAAAAGGAAATCAACAAAGCAATTACATTGATACCAGCATTTAAAGAATACAGTACGTAGGAATAATTTCACCAAAAAGGCAAGACTTATTAGTACACTGTTTACTATACTAAAAATTAAAAAAAAATTGCTGAAAAACAAACAAAAAAAGATAGCTAAATAAATGGAAAGATATCCTATGTTCATGGATTGGAAGACTTATCATAAGGTTAGGATGACAATACTACCCAAAGTGATCAAAAGATTCACTGAAAACCCTGTAAAAACCCCAGTGGCCTTCTTTTGCAGAAATAGAAAAGGTGATCATCAAGTTCATATGGAATTTCAAAGAGCCTCCATCAGCCAAAACTATATTTAAAGAGAAAAAACAAATTTGGAGGACCCACACTTTGTTATTTCAGAACAACTTGAAAGCTATAGTAATCAAAACAGTGCGGTACTGGCATAAGAACAAAAATAAATCAATAGTATGGAATTGAGAGTGTGGAAATAAACACATCTATGGTTAATTGATTTTTGACAAGGGTTCGAAAGCCATTAATAGGGAAAGAATAATCTCTTCAACAAATGGTGGTATATATCCATATGCAAAAGAATGGAAATGGACACCTACGTTATACCCTATTCAAAACTTAACTCAAAACTGAATGACTACCTAAATAAAAAAGCCAAAACCATAAAACTGTTAATAGAAAACATGGAAATAAATCTTTAAGACCTTGGAATTGGCAATGATTGTTAGATATGACATCAAAAGCATGAGCAAAAACAGGAAAAATAGATAAATGAAACTTCATCAAAAATTTCAAACTTCTGTGCATCCAAGGTCATTATTAAGAAAATGAAAAAAAAAACCTATAGAATGTGGGAAAAACTTGCAAATCATACATGTGATAATAGTCTAGTATCCAGAATATATAAAAAAGACTTGTAACTCAACAACAAAAAGACAAAAAACCTAATTAAAAAATGGGCAAAAAATTTGAACAGTCATTTCTCCATATAAGAAATACAAATGACTAAGTACATGAAAAGTTGCTCAATATCATTGGTCATTAGCAAATTAAAATCATAGTGAGATACTAATTCATATCTACTAGGATGGAAATGATAATGATGATAAATGGATAATAATATTGGAAGGATAAAGAAATATTAGAACTTTCATAAAGTCCTGATGGGAATATAAAATGTTCTACCTACTGTGGAAAATAGTTTGATAATTCCTTATAAAGTTAAATATGGAATTACCATATGACCCAGCAATTCCACTCCTAGGTGTATAGCTAAAAGAACTGAAAACAGGTACTCAAACAAATATTCATGCATTAATGGTCAGTGCAGTACTGTTTTAATAGTCAAAATGTAGAAACAACCCTAATATCCATAAACAGATTAATGAAAAAAACAAACTGTGGCATACATAATCCAGGATAATTTAGACATAAAATATTGACATATACTACAACCAAAGGACCCTGGAAAACATTATTTGAGGTGAAAGAAGTTAGAGACAAAAGGTTATTACATGATTCTGTGCAGAGCAGGTGAAACCATACAGAAAGAAAACAAACTGGTGGCTGCCCAAGTTGAAGGGAACAAGGAAGAGACAGTATGTGCTTAATAGACAAGGACAGGTAAGGAGGTTATGTTTGGTTTGATTACAAGTTGTTGGATAGAGGTCCTGGTTGCACAATTTTGTGTATGCAAAATGCCACTAAATCATTCACTTTTAAATGGTTAATTTTATGTTATGTGAAATTCACCTCATTTTAAAAAAACAGGATATATTACTCCCCAAATTCTGAGATATGAACAAAATCTAAACACGTTTTAAAACAGTTTTACTTCTGGGGAGCCTGGGTGGCTCAGTTGGTCTGACTCTTGATTTCGGTCCAGGTCATGATTTCATGTTTTTGTGAGATTGAGCCCCACATTGGGCTCTTCTCTAACCTCACAGAGGCTGCTTGGGATTCTCTCTGTCCCTTTTTCTCTGCCCCTTCCCTGCTCATGTGTGTGCTTGTCTCTCTCAAAATAAACACTTATTTTTTTTTTTTTTTTACTTCTGAAATGTATATGTTTTTGTTAAAATTATGTTTTAAAGTTGTAGTTCATGGTAGTGGCTATTAAAACCTAGCTATAATTTTCTGCATTTGCAAAAATCAAAAACAAACTATGCCTCATTTTATAATAAACTGAACCGGCCACATTTTTTTTTACGCGTCTATATTATTTCTATAGTAGAAAATCAAAATCTTCAACCTTCTAAACTGCATCAACTCCCTGAACCACTCAAAAGATTTTGTATAGTTAATTAGAATATGATAAAATGTACTTCTCACATGAGTAATTAGGCTCTGATATGCTTTTGGAAACTTTGTCTAATTTTGGCAATAGCATTCCATTGCATATTTGACATGCTCAATGCTAGGTGAGTGTGAAAAAATTCACAGTTTTTCCTTTTTTCCAATTTTTACAAATTTAAACCAGCCACACTGTTACTTAGGGACAAATAGACTCCATTGTTTGCAATTAACCAGTGGCACCCAAACTTTGCTTACATGTTTCAGTGACAAAGTATTATACATACTGAAGGATACATTACAGTGTGGCCAGATAATTTATTGAAAACTTCAATTGTGTTTTGTTCTTCCTGCTGGAAGAGATCAGAATAATGAGAGGTATTCTACTTTCTTAATCATATGAACATAGGTCTGTGTCATATTCAAGATCTGAGAGCTTTGCGAGGGACCATTTGAGTTATAGTGTCCATCCAAACAAAGTTAACCCCTTTATCTGTACAGACACATTTAAATTCTAGTTGGACAGCAATGCCAATGATAAGGACTTTTAAGAACCATGGCCTTGGAAATCACATAAGGCCCTGATTTGCCAAGCTTGACATATAAACAGAAGAGAGGTTGTCTTTTAAGGATCTATGGAGGCTTAGACTGTGACAAAACCATCAGTGAAAAATATATGTGATTAATTTGCTTTAAAGGATTAAAGAAATATGACATTTTGATACTTCAGTGTTATAAAGTCACATGTTTACTACAAGAGGATAAAGATTAAAGTGAAACTAAAGATAATGGTTTCAGAAGTAAGACAATTATATTTCTAAATTCTGTATTTTCATTAGAAAGACACACTGCTGTGTAAGAATACAGTTATACTTCTTAACTAGTGTGTGGCTTCATTTAACATTACGTTTCCTTGACTATTTTCCTAGGAGAAAAGAAAATGTTTAAAGGTACTGATGACCTCCTTTTTCTCTTCCTTAAATCTTCCACTGTCGTCATTATTGCCAAGTTTAAAACTGCTCTTTCTGTAGTTACTGCTTGAAAAATGTATTACGGCAGCGAAACATATTCTGCTTATACACTCTTATGTAGGCAAAAAGAAGGCTTGATGGCCAGTAAGCATAAAGAGAAACAAAGAAGTAACTTAAAAGCATGGACATAACCTAAAGGCTATGAAAACTTGATAGTTTAAGAAAGTAACAGATCAGAACACTGGAAGATGAACACAGATACCTCTCACTTTCTCAATTAATTTAAAAATTTTTTGATGTTTTGTTTATTTATTTTTGAGAGACAGTGTGTGTGCAAGCAGAGGAGGGGTAGAGAGAGACAGAGACCGAGAATTTGAAGCAGGCTCCAGGCTCCGAGCCGCAGAGCCCTACACAGGGCTTGAACTCACAGACTGTGAGATCATGACCTCAGCCAAAGTCAGTTGCTTAACAGATGAGCCACCCAGGCACCCCTCTCATTTAGCTTTTACCTGGTGCTTCTGAACTAGCACACTGGATGCTAGGACTCATGATCTACCACTGATTCCTTCTTCAAGGTAAAGCATCATTTACAGCTGTACCAGGCCACGCTGAGATAATGACAATATTCCCTCATCAGAAAATGTTACACGGGTTATGCAGACAGTCTGAAGTAGAATAATAAAGTTAATAAAACATTTCAAGGATTAACATGAAAACTTATCCTAAAACAGAAACACAATTTAAAAAATAAAAAAAGTTCCCCTCTTTCCTTTCAGCAGCCTTTTCTTTGTACACTGGCATGCTGACCATGGTACTACGGCTGCCTGCGAATTATTCCATTTTGATAATAATTATTGATCCGCAAAGAGAGATTGTAGTGACCTCCAAGGCTTCTATAAAATATTTCCCAATTGGCAATCTTTCACCACTACAAAATTAACTTGATTTCACATGCTGTAAGGTGTAAATCTCTAATTATGCTACCTTCTGCGCATGGTGCACTGGAATTATGATTGCTTACTTATGTGCTACGTTTTCCAGAGCACTGAATCATTACCAATTTAAGGGACGATTCAATAACTATCTATCAACAGTCACAGAAAACATAATGACCATTTTAATAGTGGTGGAGAGTGTCTACTAAATTATCTTGGGATAACAAAGATATTTTATGTTTAGACTCTTTAAAACCACAAAATCACAGAAATCTCTAGTGTTTCTTGTTTCTCTCTCATTGATTGATTACCCATCCTTGGGCCTACTACACAACCTTCCTTGGAACATGAGATTAAAATAGTTCAGCTGGTTTTTATCTATATATGTTTGCAACGATTTAAGTATGTATTTTTCATAAGCCCAAATCATGTGACATTGCTCCCCACAAATTAAAGAACACATTTTCCTTGGACAGTACTTGACCATGGCCCTTATTCCACATAAACTGCTGGATCATTTGATTAGAAGACAACACTATAGATAAGTGACAAAAGAAGGCAGTTAACTTTTTTTAAAAATGGCAAGGATTATTTTATTCAGTCTTCTAGAAGATAAAGTTCCTGGGCTCATATAAATATGACAATGTATTTACTAAATATTTAGTAGACATTTTGAGAAGTTCACTTATCTTTCCAATTCTCAATTCTACACATTCAATTGCATGAAAATAAAGGTATACGTGGATGGGTGTTTAGATGATTTCCCAGATGGATAATTAATGAAACCTGAGCTTAGTGAGTGTTGTTCATTTGACGGAGCATTTATAGGCATCACATCCTGCCATAAAGGGGAGAACTGAAAAACCACCAACAAAGATTTTTCGAAATATAACATTGCTTTTTCTGTTACAAACATTTCTGTTGCTTTAATACCTATGACACTCTGAAGAAATTTATGCACATTTATTCCCATCAAAAGTAAAATTCATATTGTGAAGTCAAGTCTTTCACAAAGTATTATGAAATTCTCCACAATTAGCACTAATTAGTACTTGAAGCAGAGATTTCATATCGAGGTTCAAAGAAGTAAATGACTAAGCCATACTAGCAGCTTCTATGCCTGGAGACAGCTCTGTGATTAGGGCGGAGCTTTATCAAACAAAATAAAACAAAACAAAAGCCAATGGGGACTCTGCTTGTTCCTGTCACCTAAAATATGGTCCAAACTACTAAGAGTAATTAACACATGTAGCTAAAACAACTTAATACAGAACCCAAACAATTTTTGTATATGCATAATTTTTCTTAAACATATTTAATCATTCACTTGAGGAGAAAGGAGGAGTAACAAGTGTAATCACCTTCTATTAAAAACTTGTATTTCTACTAAATTTTTATTCCCTCAAGAGGGTTATTTACTGTTCTTCATAAAGCTAAGCTTTTACTTGCCATTTCACAAAAATCTTTCAACCAAAAAAATTCTGCAAAAGTAGTTCTATAGTATCCAGATTAATGATTTCTTATACTATTTTTAATTTCAATCCCTTGCAACTTATTCTTGAGGCAAAAATAAGATAGATTTAAAAATACTTTTGTTGGGAAAGGGCAACCCTTCCCCTATGATCAGCAATTGCACCAGTAGAAATTTATCCAAAGGATACAGGAGTGCTTATTTGAAGGGCCACGTGCACCCCAATGTTTATAGCACTGCTATCAAATTATGGAAAGACCCCAAATGTCCACCAACTGATGAATGGATTAAGGAGATATGGTGTGTATGTATGTGTACACACACACACACACACACACACACACACACACACACACACACACTGGACTATTACTCGGCAATGAAGAAGAATGAAATGTTGCCATTTGCAACAACGTGGATGGAACTAGATGGTATTATGCTAAGCGAAATAGGTTAGTCAGAGAAAGACAGAAATCATATGATTTCACTCATATGTGGAATCTGAGAAACTTAACATATGATCATAGGGGAAGGGTAGGACAAATAAGATAAAAACAGAGAGGGAAACAAACCATGAGAGACTCTTACATACAGAGAACAAACTGAGGGTTGATGGGGGTAGGGAAAACGGGTGATAGCATTAAGGAGGACACTTGTTGGGGTGAACACTGTGTATTGCATGTAAGTTGTGAGTCAATGGAATCTACTCCTGAAGCCAAGACTACACTGTATGTTAGCTAACTTGAGAATAAATAAAATAAAATAAGTTAATTAATTAAAATCCCTTTGTTGTTTATAGCTTCAAGCTACATAAGCTGAGGTAGTTCATTTAAAACTCCATTTACCTCAGCACATTTGTTCTTAAGTTCTCTCCTAATTCAAACTCTTCACATAATTCAAGACATAGAACAGTACCAAAGAGAAAACCCTACTAAATCTAGGACCTCATTTGATGCAAATGGAATTAATCTAGGCTAAGTGTGGGGGTGCAAAGAACGCTGAGCTGGATTTGAGATTCCTCATTTTAAACTGTGATATAAAAGAAACATATAGCCTGCAGAAAATAAGTGGTTTGGATCTTAACCAAGCAACTGCATATGAAAATATTTTATTAGTTCTATGAGACCACAAAAGCATTAGGTATTTTATGTGTGAATGTATATTGTATATATGCATGTATATGCCTACATGCCTATTATAAATGTATACAGTAGTCCTCCCTGATCCATGGGAGACATGTTCCAAGAACCTCAGTGGATTCCTAAATCATGGATAGTACCAAACCCTATATATTGTTTTTTCCTATACTTACATATCTGTGATAAAGTTTAATTTATAAATTAGAATAAGAGATTAACTATAGTAATAAATTAGAACAATTATAATAATATACTATAATAAAAGTTACATGAATGTGGTCTCTTCTCCCTCTACCTCAAAATATCTCACTATATTTATTCTTCCTCTTCTTGTGATAATGCTAGATGGTAAAACGCCTACATGATGGGATGAAGTGAGGTGAATGTCAGGCATTGTGATTTTCCGCATTAAGCTGCTACTGGCCATCTGACAATACCACAGAAGGAGGATTATCTACTTCCAGATTGCAGTTGACTACAGTAACTGAAGCCATGGAAAGCAAAACCACGGATATTTTGATGTTGCATATGATGATAAGAAAATGTCACACAAATACTAAAGTCCATTGTGCTGCCTCTCAATACCTTATACCTCAAAGTATAAGTCAACTTTTCCAAATTTTGTAATATAATCATTTTAGTGGTTTCCTAATTTTTTTCAATAAGAGCCAATGCAGATTAGATAATCTTAAATAATTAGTGATTTTAAGAAATATATACAAATCTGCAAAGGTGCATGTGTGTATGTTAGGAGGGGATGTATTTGGGAGATTATACATGTAGCTTCATTGGACAGTCAGTTAGAAGTCACACAACTGTTCAAAAGAGAAAGTGTAGTGAATTGATAAGAAAATAATACTATGCCCCCAAATCAAATAATCCAGTGAAGAAATGGGCAAAAGACATAAAGAGACACTCTTCCAAAGAAGACATTCAGATTGCTAACAGACATGAAAAGATGCTCAACATCACCCATCTTCAGGGAAATACAAATCAAAACCACAATGAGATACCACCTCACACCTGTGAGAGAGGCTACAATGAACAACTCAGGAACAACAGATGCTGGCGAGGATGTGGAGAAAGAGGAGCATTTTGGCACTGCTGGTGGGAATGCAAACTGGTCCATTCACTCTGGACAACAGTATGGAGGTTCATTAAAAAATTAAAAATCAAACTACCCTATGACCCAGCAATTGCACTACCAGGTATTTGTCCAAAAGATACAAAAATGCTGATTCAAAGGGGCACATTCACCCCAATGTTTACAGCAGCATTATCAACAATAGCCAAATTATGGAAAGAGCCCAAATGTCCATCACCTGATGAATGGATAAAGAAGATGTGGTGTGTGGATAGATAGATAGATAGATAGATAGTGGAATATTACTTGGCAATCAAAATGAATGAAATCTTGCTGTTTGCAACAACATGGATAGAAGTAGAAGGTATTATGCTAAGCAAAATAAGTCAGAGAAAGATAAATATATGATTTCACTCATATGTGTAATTTAAGATAATTTAAGAAACAAAACAGATGAACACAGGGGAAGGGAAGGAAAAATAAAACAAAAACAGAGAGGGAGACAAAACAGAAGAGACTTAAATACAGAGAACAAACTGAGGGTTGATGAGGGGAGTGGGGGAGAGAGGAAAATGGGTGACGGGCATTGAGGAGGGCACTTGTTGGGATGAGTACTGGGGTTGTATGTAAGTGATGAACCATGGAATCTACCCCCAAAACCAAGAGCACACTTTACACACTGTATGTTAGTCGGTTTGACAATAATTATATTTAAAAAATAATAAAATAAAAAGTTCTATAAAACTGTAAAAATAAATAAATAAATAAATAAATACTCTAAAAAAAGAAAGAAACTAATACTATGGGGCACCTGGGTGGCTCAGTTGGTCAAATGTTTGACTCTTGATTTCGGCTCAGGTCATGGTCTCACCGTCACGGAATTGAGCCCCTGAGCCTCCCGTGTAGGACTCCATGCTGATAGCGCATAGGGCTCCATGCTCTTGGGTGGAAGCCTGCTTAGGATTCTCTCTTTCCCTTGTTCTCTGCACCTCTCCTGCTTGTGCTCTCTCAAAACAAACATAAAAAAACAAAAACAAAAACAAAACCTAATACTATGATAATACACTTAGGAAGCTAATTAATGTTAAATAATGTTCTATGTTTTTAAACTGCACCAGTAACAATCAATGCTCTATTAATTCATAGCCCCCGTGTGTTAAACCAGCATATCCAAATAGTTAAGTGTTACATTTTTTAGCACAGGTCTCTCAGTGAACATTAGAATCATAAATCTGTTTCTTTTAATTGTGCTCATTTGCATATATTTAAATGCAGATGTCTGGTTAAGGATAATATGAATGATTTTTTTCTCCTTCAGTCTAAAAAGTTGTGTTTTAAAATTAATCCTTACATATTGACTATAGCAATGTTAACAAATTAGCACTAAATTGATGAGATCAACTTAAAACCTTTCTGGTTTTCACTCAGTGTGTATATATACACATATATATATATGTATATATATGTATACATACATATATAAAAGACAACATAATATGTATAACATATAATGTAATATGTGTTTATATAATATTTACAATATATATACATACATTAGTTTTTATTTTTAGAAACTAACAATTCTCATAAGTTATTATTTTACTGCCATTTATTTTGAAAAACACTTTAAAATAGTATTTTCTATTTCAATTTTAAAGCACCTATATTTTCAAATGCAGGATTTTAATCATAAAAAAGTATCCTGAAAAAAATATATTAATAATAAAGAGCTATAGAAAGAATAATTATGATTTACAAAGCTAGTCTTAAATATATGGCTAATCTTTACTGACATACATAAATACCACCATTATAAAACAGGTAATTTCATCAAAATTTTAACAGACTGATTTACTTTGTTTTTCAAAAGAGTAATAGAGCAATCCCTAATAAATATTAATTTTCAAAACATAGTAGGCCATCCTAGTCATTATTTCTTAATTTTGCATGTTATGACAGAAATAAAATTGATAGAAATAAAATTTTTCACTTTAGGTTATGGAATTTACTTTCAGAAATACATATTAAAGAGTTCCAAAAATCTTAAAAATAGCTATCAAAACAGCAATCAATGAAGCAAAACATATTCTTGTTAAAATCAGCTCATGAAATAGGATCCTGGTTTGAAGTCTAGGATAAAAGGATTTTAGGGGTGCCTGGGTGGCTCAGTTGGTTGAGTGTCTGACTCTTGATTTCAGCTGCATGATCTCACAGTCACGGGATCAAGTTCCGTATAGGGCTCTGTGCTGGTTGTGTAGAACCTGCGTGGCATTCTTTCTCTCCCTCTCTCTTTGCCCTTCCTTCCCTCTCTCAAAATAAATAAACTTTAAAAAAATTTAATAAAGAGTTTGCTTTATTATTCAAAAAGCTCTGTATTTGTTCAATAAGTCTAAGAGTAGGAAACAACAGCTTTAATACTCTATGTATTTTTAAGGCATACAGAGGTGATAATATTTTAAATGTAGCTTATTTTTAGTACAAAAAGTGGTATATATCATCACTGACAAAACATGTACTACTTCTGCAATACATGTCTTTTTTAAAAGAAATAATTTAAAATGTTAATTTTTAAGATCAAGAATTTTGAGTGAATTAGATCCCTTCTAGCTGCAAACAAATCCTATGAATTCACAATGCTATTTCTCCCAGTGGATGTCACTTTCTTCCCTGATTTTGTAGAGGACATCCTTAATCTTCCATCCTGAAGTTATTGATCATCTGAGGTAATGATGTAAATCAGTCTCTTTGTATATAAGAAAGATAAAAGGTATGAGGAACACATTTTGGTGCTCTGGCTTATTTACCCAGAAAAGTAAATTTAAAATGGTTACAGAGCAGAGGAATCCACTTTCTAGAGAAGCAGCATTATATATTCCATGAAATAAGAAAGCCACATAATTACTAGGATATTTGAGAATTATTTGTATCAACCCATAAAGTAAAGCTCTTTAATGACAGTTGGTAAATTTGTGCTGAAGAAATAGAGATATTGCTAAATGTCTACCTGACAAAAGGAACTCAACACTACTGGATATCTACAGTTGCCAGACTTTGTGATGGGAAGGTAGTGAATGTCACTTCATTTAATCATTACACATAGATATTTAATCATTCCACATCATTTTCCACCTTTTTTTTTTAACTATTTAGCTTCCATTAAGCATTCTAATTGAAGAAGTATTCTACTAATAAAAGTGAGAAAATCATTGTGTAGATAGAACCTTCCATTAGAAAGCATACTTCTTCCCTTGCTCTTTCTAAATTGTGATGAAAAGAAATAATTATCAAGTTGTGTCTAAGTAGTCAGCTTAACCCCTTGGAAGCAATAAATTTTGACTTTGTTTTTGTTATATCTCTTGAGAATTTTCCCAAGGAACAAACTGAAGGACTTAAGGAAAAAGGTAGTAATTTTCTTCCATCTATATTCAGAGTTAAAAATTTTCATTTGTAAAGGGAATTCAGCTACAAGGTAAAACTTTTTCGTTACATAGAAGTTATCAAAAAACAGGTTTTGGCTTTGGAGCTATGACTTTGATATGAGAATGATGGGGTCTGGAAAATGGAAGAATGTCTTACAGACATTGGGGAACATTACATAACTCAATAAAATTATCTCAGATAACTCCCTGCTTCAGTTATGCACGCTGTACACATTATTTTGTGATTTTTATGTTAATTAGTGCTAATTTTAATAAATTGAATATACAGGACATTGTAGGGGTTAGCCTGAACTCAAAGTGCCATTGAAACACTAACTAGACACTAACGATGCTTCTGCCTTAGAACTCCTATGTCAAAGATGTGATCCAAGTTCCAAGATGGAAAAACCATATGTGAATTACAGGATCTTATGCCACACACAGGTGGATTCCAAAAATAAAATGAAATTTAAATCTCCAGGAAGGAAGATTCATTCTTTTCCTTCCTTCCTTCCTTCCTTCCTTCCTTCCTTCCTTCCTTCCTTCCATCTATCTACCTACCTACCTAGCTAGCTAGCTAGCTAGCTACCTATCGTGTATGAGGGGGAAAGGGGCAGAGGGAGAGAGAGAATTTAAGGAGGCTCCAAACTCAAAAGAAAGCACGCATGAAATGGAGCTCAATCCCACAACCCTAGGATCATGACCCAAATTGAAATCAAGAGTTGGATGCACAGTCAACTAAGACACACAGGTGCCTTAGGAAAATTTTACCCATAAGGAAGAATTCTGTAATAACTAAAGTGCTCCAAAAAGTTTCTGAGACAGTTACTAAGGAAAAAAAAAAAATGAGTATGGAAAGGTGACCAAAAGTCAACCAACCAACCAAAAACAGTCCACATTTGTCTGTGAACAAACAGAATGTACAGTATAGTGCTTCAATACACATTATGAGCTGAAATGTGTCTCTCCCCCCTCCCCCGAACACACATAAAAAAAGTATGTTGGTGTACTAATCCCTAACACCTCAGAATGTGAAACTATTTAGACACAGAGCCTTTACGGAGGTAATCAAATTAAAACTGAGTCACTGATGCGGAACCTAATCTAGAGGACTGGTGTCCTTATGAAGAAAGGAAATTTGGACAAAGAGATGGACAGAGAAGGAAGACAAGGTGAAAATACAGGGATACCGCTATCTACAAGACAAGGAATGACAGAGGCTAGGAGAAGCTGGGAGAGCGGCCTGGAAGAGCCCTCAGAAGGAACCAACCCTGTTAATACCTTGATTTTGGACTTTTAGCCTCTAGAACTGAGACAATAAATTTCCCTTCTCTTAAGCCATCCAGTGTGTGGTACTTTGTTCTGAGAAACCTAGCAAACTAATACAGTTCATGGGCAAGAAGAGCAAAATGATCCCAGTCAAGCATGAACTCTGCCCCTTGAGTCACCTTGTACCTTTAGAGCTTACCACAGTGTCTGAAAAAGAGCAAAGAGTGAGTGACTGATATAACGGGTGAATGAAAGCAAGAATACATTTAAAAATGAATAAACCTAACTGAGAGGGATTTAAATCAGAATTGTAGGTAGAGCAGAGGAAATGACAAGATAAAAAGACCAAGCATCGTCCTGAATTAGTAAGAAAAATCAGATAATGGTGAGTTTTTTTAAGAGACTAATAGAAAACAAGAACTGTGAAGTTCAGAGGCTAATATTCTAATTCTGACCAGATCACTGGTTTATTAAGGAACAATGATAAAGGTACTAATCTACTCTGGGTTTTGTTCTTCATCTGTAAGGTAAATGGACTGCCTAATAGCTGAATACCATTCAACTTGTTCAGTGTGTCTGCCAGATGTGTTACCCAAAGATAAACAAAGTGGAAGTCACACTTTAAGTAAAGGGGGTATCATTTTACGTTATCAACAGGACTTGCTAGGATGGGTCAAGATTGTGGCAATGAAAAAGTAAGTGACCAGAGTCTTTTAATACATGTCTTGTCCCATTGCTTTTATGCTTATACTTCTCCCTTTAATACATTTATTCAATAAATATTGAGTGTCTATTTTGTGCCAGGCATTGTTCTAGGCACTTGGGACTAGAGAGCTACAATCAATGCAAAACTCCTGTTCTTGCAGAGGTGAGGTTCTACGGGAGAAGAAAGATTATATTTGCTAAATAAACATTCTATTAATAAGCATTATATAAAATTTAAATATATTCAAATGTATAATTATTTAAATAAAGTAAATATATCTTAAATATATATATTATATATATGTATAATTCAGAGGGTGCATAATGGGAATTTATGGTGATATGAAGATTTATTTAGAGAATAAGTTAAGGAGAGCCTCTCTATGGAAGTAAAACTTAAGCAGAAACCTGTAGACAGGCATGAGCCAGACAAACATGGAGGAGAGGGAGATCCCAACACAGGTCCAGGATGGGGAGGAGATTGGCAAGGTCAGTGGTAGGAGCAGAGGAAGAGGAGGGGGCTAATGTGAGGAGTGACTGAAGAGGTTGTGAGACAGGCAGAGAAGAGATCATAAGGGTCCATGTACAGAAATTTTTAATATATTCCGAATTTGATGAGGATGTGCTGGAGAGTTTAAGCTGTGGAGTGTGTGACACAATCTGTCATACATTTTAGAAAATGAACTTAGGTGCAGTTTAGAGAATTGGCTGTAAAGAAGGCAAGAGTGGAGGGAGTCCAGGAACTAGATAAGAGTGTAAAGGGTTAAAAAAAAAAAAAAAAGATGCTGGTTTTGGTCTAATCACCTGATAGCCAATGGGAAGTAAATCCAAACTCTAACTCAGAAAATTAGAGTCCCTCTGACATGTTCCTTGCTACTTTTCCAGTTTCACTTACAGTTAAACTCTTCCTCTTCCTCTTTGCTTTATGTTTGGTCATCAGACTGAACGTTTACATATTGTGTTTCCTCTGTTTGGAAGGGCCTCCAGTTTTCTTCTCATGGTTCAACAGAGATTTCACCTTCACATTCCAGAACCTCCTCTGTGAAACATTTCCTGACACTTCCAGAAAAGGAGATCTTTTCACAGAACCTCATAGAGAATAGAACTTCTCTTTCATGCTGTATTATATTATGCTATTTTATGCTGTGTTGTCTCAATGGCAACTGAAATGTGTGATTCATTTCAACTTTACTAGTCTGAGAAAATTAACAGTATGTAAATTAATGAGCTAAACTTCTTAACCCTATATCACTATGAATATCACTTAGAAGATTATTCTTTTCAGTACAACTGAAATCCATACTTACAATTAAGAAATTAATTTAGCTTTTAAACAGACTGAAAGCATATCTAGAAATGGGCAAAGAAACAAATTATGAAATTCACATAAGAGAATCAAAGTGTCTAAAGTGCCAAAAACATTGCCTGTATATAAAATGGTCTACTCTGTGCAGGAAATAAGGCAGTATCTTTCAGTTGGTATACAATTATTCCATATTAAAGCACTGAATTCAGCCAATTAGAAAAAGGAACCATTGAACTGTGTTTCAAGGCTCAATACATCTAGGAATTTCAGGCTCAGAAATTATTTAGTATTTCTACCCAACTTCTTTTATGATTAGATAGTTAATCAGTATCAGTACCTATAACACAACTCACATAACTCATTTTATCTTTCATTTCACATTTCCAAATCTGAAGTGAATACTCTGGGGAAAAAATACGGACAACTTCAATCTCTTCTCTAACTGAGTTCATATGAATTAAGGGTACTGGGCCATATATTAAGTTAATGATCAATACATCAACTGGAAAACCTTATACTTTCTAATGATGTAATCCTACAGTATTAAAGTACTGTCAAAAACCACATTTTCCAAGTTTTCCAAGAAACTAGTTAGGTGAATTTATATGCCACTGCTAGAAAAATAAATACCTACACAGAGAGCAGAATTGAGAATCACTTCTCACAATAGATATAATTCTAGAAAGAAAGCCATACAAAAAATAATTCTCTGTAAATTGAATGAAATCTCAATGCATTAGTGGTTTCCTGACTTAACAGCTAATGACCTCTGTCCCCCCACATGAAGACATTTTTATTTTTAGGATACACTGTTTCAAAAAATACGTAATAACAAAATGCCACTATGAAACTAGAAAACAGACATGAATTTGTAATTTTTAAATATCCCTATCGAGATGTCTCTTTACCTATGAATAGAGTGACTGTCATGCTTAACGGCGTATTTTTCAGTCCATGGCCAATGTTTAAGGCCGGTGGAAATGTAGCAATATCTCAGAAAAACCCATTTAGAAGCTTCGGTATTTGAAGACCTGAAGTTCAGAAACCAGTAAATTAATGGAACTTTTAATGTGAACATAAATCCTGTCTTAAATTGAACTATCGTATTTATCAACAGCCTTCTAAAGAGTTATATATTAAATTTTTAGAGTAGAATAAACTTTTAATAGCTGATGATTAACATCTCTTATTAGCTCAGCTAGAGAGATCTTTACAAATGTGTCCAACATATCTGTATTTTTTTCCTTCTAAGCATACTCATATATTTTTAAATAATTATCACTATTATTTAAAAGAACATAATTTTTTTTTGTTTCTACAAGCCCTAGGACTAAGGCTTACCTGATGTTATATTAAGAAAATTGTCAGAAAATAAATAAGCATGAATGAACTATGAAATCATATTACACTTTCATCTGCCAGCCCTAGAAAAGTTCACTTTTGAGCAGTCAATGTTCTAAGCCCTTTTATGAAACCATTCTGGCTGGAAGAAGATGAAATTACTTTGATGATCCCCAAGGACCCTTCTACTAAAGAACTTCAGGTGTCACTGCATCTAAATTTAAGGGCATCCTTTGCCTTCCCTTTCTGTTTATGTTCAGTATTTATTCCATCATCCTTGAAAATACATATTAACTATATCCACTGAAATCACAGTCTACAACTGACATTTGGGAGATTTCAAGATTAGAAGAAAACTTTCAATCTCATTGGTCATAAAGTAATACATTTCTTTCTCATTTTGCCTCACATAAGATGTCTTCTTTTTCTGGTATTTCTAAATGGGTGGAGACTTTTCTGTTTTTCCCCAAATTTCTAATAAACTAGTCCTTACTAAACTTTAGTATTAGGTTCCTAAGTTACCAGGAGCCTCAACGGCTCCTCAAGTCTGCACACACATGGTTAACATCAACTCATCTACTGTCTTCTAACTGAAAAGAATCACTCTTACCGTGTAGCCCTCGGTATACTGAAAAGGAGCCCTGGAACTTTCATCTGCTGTTGGACTCAGAGGCTTGGGGTCAGACATGGACCGCTGCATCATCTTGGCTGTTTTAGGACTTGCCGGGGGCACTTTAGCCATATCTGGATGCAGTACTTTCTGCGGACTTATATCATCAGGGAGGGGTTTTTCATAAGGTACAAAGGCTGATTCTAAGGCTTTGCCTGGTGAAAGTGGTGAGATGGGTGAATAAAGGACTTTTGGAGATTTGGGTGGGGAAGGAGCCAGCTGTAATGTGGAATCTGCCCGAAGGTGAGATGAGTAACCAATCTCTAAAGGTGTTGGGCGTTTCTTGTCTTTGGGTGGAGATGTGGCACTCAGATATTGAGGACTCTGTGTGTCTGAATCTGCTTCTGTTTGACATCCTAAACTGCCCCCTTTGTAAGTCTTTTCAGGTGCTGAAATGTGTTTAATTATTTCTACCTTGGCATCCACGCGTGCCCGTACTGAAGGCGTTCTTATGGTTCCGACTGGTTCAGTCTGCACAGATATCTCTGCTACTGTTTGAACTGCTATGCTGGAGACTTTGGACAGGGGTTTGGTCTTGTCAGCCTCTGCAGTGCTGTCACCATATTTCCCTACTCGAGCTTTCCTCCTTGCTCTAGCAGGCACATCCCATTCATCCTGATCTTCGTCATCAGTTTGGACACTCGTATCAACACTCTTTTTGGTTCTCCTCCTCCTACTCACATAACTCCGATCTGCCGCGTCCTCGTCGTCGGTTTGAACGCCACTGTCCACTATCTTTTTAAAGCAGCGCGGATCATCGGCCATATGTTCCCCGAGCTCATCATACTGTCCACGGACTTTAGCCGCAGCGCTTCTCTTTTTGGGTGGTTTCTCATCTTTCACAACCACATCTGTTAGAGGTATTTCTGAAACCGTACTCAGGATGCCAGGTGGGGCGATGTACTGAGTGACGCCATCAGACTGCACCGTGTACCATCCTTGGCTCTGTGGTATTTCAATCGCCACGACGGCCGAGGCCGTGGTGGTTGCATCCTCAGTTGTCCAAAACTGGCCGCCTTCTGGGGCAGCGTACTGACCTTCCAAAATTGCCTGCTCTGTCGTGGTTTGCGGAGAAGCAGTTCCAGAGGGGTCATAGTTATACTGGTAGATCTGGCGAATCTTCTGCTCTTCTAGCTGCTGATGAAGCTGTTGCTGCAGCTGTTGGATCTGCTCCAGCTGTAACTGCTGCTGAGCTAATGTCTCCTGCCTCATCATGAACTGGGCTTGCCGCTCTTCTTCCTGCTGATACAGAAGGTGCTGCTTCATAGACTGCAGCTCCTCCAGCTTTTTTTGAACCATGATCTTTTCCTGTTCTCGGAACCTTTGAATCTCCTGACGTTCCCACTCTAATTCCTCAGCAAAACGTTGCTGCTTGATTTTCTCCAGTTCCAAGAGCTCACGCTCCAAGTCGAGCTGCTGCTGTTGTTTGCCTTCTTCGGGGACAATTAAAATAGCACTTTCGTCTCCCACCACTTCGGAAAACACGTCAGAGGCTGTGGTTAGAGTGGGAACGGAGTCTATTGTCTCAGCGGTAAGGGTTTCCACTGTAATAGTTTGCAAACTGGCATTGATATCGATACCGGTTGCTGCAATGTCTGTTTCAGACGCACCTGTTGTTAGGAAATATGATCTAGGCATTGGCTGGCTCTGGTGCAGGGCGGATAGCGAAGTCACCGCGTCAGCTGTGTGCACGCCAGACAAATCCCTCACCGTGGTGCTGAAAATGGAGCCAGGCTGTGTGGTGATAGCAAATGTGGAGGGAATCGGAGTTGCTACTGAAGAATAGACAACACCATTGGATGACCTCAAAACACTCCCCACACCATACTGGGATCCCGGAGGTGGAGTCATTCTCGCTGTGGAATACTGTGGGGTACTAATCCCAACTTCTGAAATGACTTGTCGTGTTTCTGGATATGGACCTGTAGTCTTGCTTGAATAATCCATTACCTCACCTGAAATACAGGGTAGAGTTACAGTCCAGTTCCCAGAATAAATGATGTGTTTGGGGTTTGAGGGCCCTCTTGATCTTGACGAACATAATGAATGGGACTGCATGCAAATCCACAGGTTAATCTAATTGGATGCAGAATGAAAGCAATGTTGAACATGCAGGCACATGCAGGTGACTTTGGGCAGAACAAATTAAAAACTGAAGAAACAAAAGCGCACATGTACTCCGAAATATGCTGCCAAAACATCCAAAGAAAGATAAAAAGTAACACAATTGGAAAAGGGACCACATTTTCATCCTGAAATGAGATGAGGGACACCATAATGACATTTCAAGGAAAGGTCTGCTGCCACATCATACTGACCTGCAGTAATTCTCCCTGAAGTTAGATCTACTGCTGTATCAGTTCCTCCAGAATAATCAAAAGCATTCTTACTTTTATAGAAAAAATGTCCAGCTTCTGCTAAATTCGTGTCAGACATGGAAGGTTTCATTCCCCCAATCCCTCTATAACCAGAAGGGCCTGACCGGTCATATTGATAGTGGTCATCCCTATAACCAAAACGATCCTCAGGAAGAGTAGTTGCGGGCTGCTGTGCTGTGCAGCTCCTTCCAAAAGGTAATTTGTAAACCATATCGCAGCATACAGCTCTTCTTCCTGCAGTCAGATCGACAGGCTTTTCATCATCTTCTACTATTTTGGTCACCACACCGGAAGTAGATTCATCCATCGTTACAACAGTTCTGTGAGACTTGGTTGTACTGAGATCTACTACTTCCCCATCAGCCATTCCCTGGCGTGTGACGCTATCCGTCCATCCATTTGTGACTCCGACAGGAGGTGCGGTAACAGGTTTTGTAACAGCCGATGTCACTGGGTGTGCTGATGTACCTAAAGATAAGTTTATTGGTGCATCCTCCCTAACTGCAGGAAAGGCCTGGCCACTCGGTATCCTGTACGGGGGAGGCTCAGCATGCTTCGATGTAGTAAGCTGGAGGGGTGTTGGTGTTGCATGTTCTATACCCACTAGGCTTTCTGGGCCCATGGTGTAACCTGAACTAGCTGCGCACGTGACAACAGTCACCGTCTCAGTGACCAGGGGCATCGGCGTTACTGCTGAAGTTGCACTGAGATTTATAATAGATGGTTGGACGGCGCTGATTTGTCTCCCATAGACTTCATGTGTGGTGGTCTGCCTTTTCATATCCATTGTGGAGGCAGAAAGATCCATACACTTTTCAGTTACTTTAACTTCTACTTTTGGTACTGTACGCAAATCAATGGCATCACCAACAAGCGGCAACTTTCCATTTTCCTTATGCTGACGCTTCTCTAAATGTAGGCTATCTAGAGCAAGAGGCTCTGGAGGAATCGATATAGAGACACTGCTGAGACCAACACTAGTGAGTGCACTTCTGGCTGCTGAAGCCTCAGCCTTGGAAACTTCAGTTGTGAAAAACTGTGTAACTGAGGTTGGGGCTGCTTGAAATGAAGATAACGTTGTGACAGGGACAGCAGAAAATGTCTCCAAAGCTCCTGACATGTACAAGCTCTGTTCTGAAGAACTTGGCATTCCTGCAGTTGTCATAGGAGGAACTACAGAAAACACTGGTTCGATGGAAATCAGGTCTGTGGGGGGTGATCCCAGGGGCCAACTGGTAACTGCTTGACTAGTTGAAGAATCGGTTGGAGTCCCAGGTTCGGATGGCAATGTGATAACCACGTAGGTTTCCATGAGGGATTTGGAAAATCTTGGTGAGGACTTGTTAGAGTGAGGGGATGCTGGGGAGGTAGGGGAAGGTAATTTATAATCTGCTGAAGTCACTAAATTTAATGTCATGTTTGAAGCTAAAGATAGACCTGTTGGCTTGGGGTGTGTATCTGTTGATTTTTGTGTAGTTACTGGAAGCTGAGGGACTGCTGGTTTAGGGGCAATCGGAGGTTTACTTGGCTCAGGTCTATGTGTAAAGACAAGTCCAGATGGGATGGAAGATGGCTTAGGAGGAACAGGAGGAGGTGCAGTGGTACATATTTTTGTTACAGGTAACCCATTACTTCTTGGAATAGCTGTAGCCTCTACTGTAGTAACAGCATCAACTAGAGGTTTAGCTGTAGTGGTTACAGTCTCTGGAGCTGTAATTGTTAACTTTTTTGTAGGATGAATGATTGGCTTGGGTGAGGTTGGTGGAGGGAGAGGTGGAGGGGGGGGAGGAGGGGGTGGGGGAGGCGGGGGAGGGGGAGGGGGAGGGGGAGGAGGAGGCTGTGCTGATGTGTCCAAAGAAGAACTTCTAAAGAATGGACGAGTTTTAGTTGGAAGAGAGGTAACAGAAGGACTGCCGGATGGCAATGGAGAGGCAGGTTTTGTTTGATCAAAGACCTGTCCTGATATAAAGCACGTTGCTGAAACCCGCTCCCCTACTGGAAGGGCCACTGCAGAAGAAGGAGGTTGATCAAACACAGTTTCAGAAAAGCTCATCTTTGTTAGTTCAACCTCAGTCTTCTCCTTTTTATCTCTGTAAGCTTCCAGAACCTCGAGAATAATTCCATTCCCAGTGTCCTTCTTGGCTTTCTTCACTGAGTCTTTTGCAGATACAGGTATGTCAGTGGAAACAGTGTCAGCAATCAGCCCCTCTGGTTTAATTCCTATAGATCCTAGAATAGGAGGCTCCACATCAGATAAGGAAATCACGATATGATCAGCACTAGTTCTTCCATCTGGTGTGGTGGCTCGATCTAAAGATACACTTATTTCTTCCGGATAGTCTATAATGCTGCCCGGAAAATATGTTGATGAAGAAATTCCCTCAGAATCTTCAAATTTAGTTACTACATCCACTGGTTCCATATAAACTGTGGTTATGCTATCCAAGGTAGTGACGGGTGAGGAGCTATCTGTGGTACAAACTGAAGAAACAGAAGACGTGAGAGAGGGTGTGTCAGAGGGTGGGACGGATGTAGCACTTTCTGAAGGCTCAGAGTAGGTCAAAATCAGTGATTCATGGGCAATTATCTCTTGGATTTCCCTTGTATAATCTGTTACATATTCATCCTCAATTTCTTCTGTTGAAAAATGTTGGGTTATTTTGACATCTGGGATAGAGAGTGTTGCACTGCTGGTCGAATCTGTAAGAGATGCTCCTGAGAGAACACTTGATGTCAAAGATGCATCGGGCACCCTGTCAAAGTCCACGGTAGACTCTATCATGTCATCTGTGATGGGGGGCTGGGTTGGACTGGATCCAGGTGTTAACTGCATTTGCTGCCTCTTCATGAGTTCTTCATAGGCAGCATCAGCGTCTAATAATTTTTTTTCTTCACTGGTGGAAGTCACCATACTACCCAGATCCACTATTTCATGGCTTTCTGGGATGATAAAAGAGCTTGAAACAATGTCTTCTTGAGGCACAATAGAATGTAAGCTTTCTAACTCATAAAACTCTTTCTGGAGGTCTGTTATTTTTTGCATAGGATCTTCATAAATCTGTTCTGGGAGTCTTATTTTCTGCTCTTTCCCTCTCTGCTGCATAAATCCATTTTCGTCTTCTTGCCTTGTTAGCAGACTGCCATCTACCGAACCATTGTATGTGTCCTCTACTAAAGATTCATAAATATAATCCTCTATTAACATCCCGCCATACAAAGGCTCTTTTTCAAACATTTCATCTCGTTCAGGTACAGCTGGAAAAGGTTTATATTTGTGGGTTTTGTGCATCATTTCTTCATACATCTCCTCGGCACTTTTTAATGCCTTTTGGCCACCTTCTTTCTGCATAATAGACTGCTCATCTGTTGGTGAATATAAAGACACAGCTGTGGGCAATTTATAAACTTTTTGCACTTCTATTATCTTTTCTGGGCTTATTTCAAAGCCTTCTGGGTCTGACTCTATGCTAGGTGAGTATTCAGAACAAGAAGATCGATGGAGCTCCTCCATTTCCGCAGCCTGGCGTAATTCTTCTGTTGGAGATGCATCTTCAATGGGAGAGAGATTACTGGGTGGTGTCTTTGGTCTTTCCCTCCTTCTCTGAGCTCGAAGTTCATCTTTGTCTTTCTTTGATTTCTTACTAGAAGTCTTTCTTTGCTGCTGTTCCAATTCCCGCTGCTTTTCTTGCTCCTTTAATAATTCTTCCTCCTCTCTCAATTCTTCTTCCTCTGAAGAATCTTCAATAGTAGGTAAAAGAGGACCATGTGACCTGTGGCGAGCCTTACGTTGTTGTTTGCTCTCTCCTTTTTTGTGACTTGGGCTACTGTCACTGTCCTCATCAAGAGACGACACTGAGGTAGGGGACGTGCCAGGAGTGAAGCTGGAAGCATGAAGACTAGAAGATCCTTCCCCCCTTGACCTATCTTCTGGGGAGTCTGTCAAGCTCTCCATTTCCAATTCTGGCTCCTCATCAAAATATAAAGCCGTTTTTTTCTGTGATGAGTCTGCAGAGTATTTATCTGCTATTGTGCTGTTGAGTTCAATGGTTTTGAAGCGACGTAGCCCCCCTCCTCCAGCAACTACAAGTTCTTCACTCTCTTGACTTTTAGTTTCTCTGTACTTAAGCTCAGGACTCTCATCAAATGTCTCGTCATCTTCATCATGCCACGAATGGCGTCTCCCTGCATCATCATCAAAGCTGGCACTGCTTTTCCGAGTTAGTCGCCTGTGTTTCCCGGCTGTTGCTTTCCCTTTTCCTTTCATGTCTTCCTTCTTCTGGCTCTCAATACTACTACTAATCTCTTTGAGCTGGCTCCTAATGAACTCATCATCTTCAGAAGCTGAAGCATCTTCGTCAGCACTCATTTCTATAATCTGTTTTCGAATAAAGTCCTCCTCTTCACCAGACCCTTGACTATCTTCCTGTTTATACTCATCACTGCTCGATGAACCAACACTGGTTCTCCGTTTTCTTTGTGGAACAGGTGAATTTTCACTTTCACTACTGTCTTCAACTGAATCATAAAGCTGTCTTCTTGTAGCTGTGTCATCAACAAACTCGGACTTTTCTTCGTGGTCCTTTCTGGAAGGAATGTCTTGTTGGCTATCTTTTTTTAAAGTGTCTTTTTCTTCTGGACTCTTTTTGAGCTCCTCTTCTGAAATTGTAGTTTCCACTGTTTCAGATAAACTCTGAGTTTTCTGTGGGTCCTTTGGCTGCTCAGAAGAAACCTCATGAGGTTGAGTTTTCTTTTCTGACTTTTCTTCAACAAGTGTACTTGCCTGAGCTTCCAAAATGGAGAGGACCGTACTTTCTAACTTAGCCAAATCTGAGGGGCTGGAAGGACTGCTTTCTTGGGAAAAAGAGTCCTTTTTGAGTCCCTTGAGCAAATCTTTTTCATCGCTTGGAATAAGACTTGGAATTTCACCAAGTGAACTTGATATCCCATCAGAAGAATATCCTGTGTCACTCAGACCTTGTGGGCTTTTTGGTTGCTGAGAACTTGAAGTGTCTGATTTGTCATCTTCCTTTTCCTAGCAGGGAGGAAAAGATAGAGGAAAAACTTAACGTGATTAAACTAGTAACATGGCCTCTCTATTACTCCCAATTACTACTATGAACTGAGGAATAATTATAGGATTTCTTTTCAACTATAGGCCAGTATTTAAAAAAAAAAAAAAAAATCTCTGGGCCCAAAACAGTTAAAATAGTTGATACATACTGATTAAGGTTAGTTTTCAGTTAAACTAAGTTAAATTAAATGTCAATTCTCAATGACATTTGATTTTTTTCCATGAATACTCTTTATATTTCAATAGCATTTTCTTTCAAACACGTAATTATCTTTCTCAGCACATTTACTTTGGAAAAACGTTCTAAACTGTCAAAGGGAAAAATTAATTTTTTCATTAATATGATCAATACTTTTGAATTCTGAGGACAGGCAAAGAAAGAAAAAAAAAAAAATCAGAGGATGGGCTTTGTACCAGACTACAAGTTTTAAGAGATGATGGAAAATTTACTTAACAGAAATATGTAGGTAATATGACTGTAATGTTATCCATCTCAACTATCAGAGGAGATTTATTTTTGAAATAGACTCCAATAAGGCACTACTTTTAAAAGACACTTTAGGGGCGCCTGGTTGGCCCAGTTGATTGGGCGTCTAACTTTGGCTCAGGTCATGATCTCACAGTCTGTGGGTTCAAGCCCTGCATTAGGATCTGTACTGAGAACTCAGAGCCTGGAGCCTGCTTCGGATTCTGTGCTTCCCTCTCTTTCTGCTCTCCCCCACCCCCAACTCGTGTTCTGTCTCTCTCTCAAAAATAAATAAACATCAAAAAATAATAAAAGATGTGTACATAAAAAATAATTTAAAGATGTGAAGACACTATATTTACTTGGTATTGTTATTATAATTCTCTATCATTTGAAGTGAATGTTTAGAAACTATAAACTTTGAAAAAGTTAAGCAATAATTACTGACTCATGGCTTTACCTCAAGAGAAATATCCAGCTATTATTTTTATAGTGTTGCTAATCTCATTTATTTTCAGCATCGCACCTCAAAGATATTTTTTTTTTAATTTTTTTTTTCAACGTTTATTTATTTTTGGGACAGAGAGAGACAGAGCATGAACGGGGGAGGGGCAGAGAGAGAGGGAGACACAGAATCGGAAACAGGCTCCAGGCTCCGAGCCATCAGCCCAGAGCCTGACGCGGGGCTCGAACTCACGGGCCGCGAGATCGTGACCTGGCTGAAGTCGGACGCTTAACCGACTGCGCCACCCAGGCGCCCCCTCAAAGATATTTAATAAATATCACTTACAAATGTCTTCTGACTTTGCAAATACATTGGACTTTTACCTTTACACCATGTCAAAGTCAGCTCCTTTCAACCAGTTCAAAAATTAAATTTTCTAAATGGGATCGTGGGCTTTCCAAGGAGCTGGGACACTAAGCAGACAAATCACAGCCTCGACCTGCTGCTTTTCTTGGGCTGTGATGAGGCCATGCCAGTGATTTGGTTCCAGAATCAGAGTAGCCTTAAATGAAAATACTAAGCACAGAGGCTTTTTGTAGAAGTCGAAATTAAAATTACCTATGAGCAAAATGGAACTCAACTGATCCAGTGAGTTTTCATGCTTAGAGTGTTAAAATAACCCCCACAGCCCTATGGAATGAAGAGGTCAGAAAACAAACCACAGGAGGACATGCTCTGTTTGACCCTGGCCTCTGAGGCCACCTCAATTCCACTAAGTCTGTGCCTTGAACTAACTATCTGAATATTTTCAGTGGGTTTGTAAGCATGGGCTCCTCCTATGATCACACGTCACGTTGAACAACAAACAACAAACATGAAAGAAACTTTCTTCCTTCTTTCTCTCCTATCCTTCCTTCTCTCCTCCTTCACCTCCTTGTCTTTCTGCTTCTTTTATCTGTAGAGTTCTCAAATATAAAAGCTGTTGGTTTGATATTCATTTTCGACTCATGTTCCTCTCAATACCTATATTGTTACTATGTATAGTTAGAAACGTATTTTGAATACATTATGTGGTAAAATTCTTTGGCCA
This sequence comes from Lynx canadensis, assembly GCF_007474595.2. Lineage (NCBI taxonomy): Eukaryota > Metazoa > Chordata > Mammalia > Carnivora > Felidae > Lynx > Lynx canadensis. The sequence goes on from NC_044304.2 coordinate 86,690,533, forward strand.
AATTTACAACACGACGTAACTCAAATTCAAAAAGACTTAGGGGCTTAGTCAGTTAAGCATCTGACTCTTGATTTCGGCTCAGGTCATGATCTCACAGCTTGTGAGTTCGAACCCCCACATCAGGCTCTGTGCTGACAGCAATGAACATGCTTGGGATTCTGTCTCGCTCTCCCTCTCTCTCTGCTTCTCTCCTGCTCATTTTCTCTAATAATATAAGTAAACTTAAAAAAAAATCAAAAAGACAGTGACATATTATTCACAACTCTAGTGCAAAAAGCAGTAAGTACTCTTTGGTTTACCATGAATTAACTTTCCAGGTCATTTCAGATGTCTTCCCAGGAAAAAGTTACTTATCAACAATTCCAAGACTTTAGTTAGTAGTAGGGGTCATGAGCACCCAACTAATATTGGTTCCTTTATCTTAAGAGCTACACGTTAATGAGGTCAGCACAGGTGAAGCAGACTTCTAATAAAATTTTTCTAGATGGTCCAAGGGGAGGGATGTTTCTATCTCCTTATATCCTACACATTGATGAACACAATTTCTTTGAGTCCAATATGCTTTCTATGTCTTTCTCTATCTGCCTTCCCACTCTTCACTAAATCATAGTAAACACCATAACCAGAGAGGTGGGGTACCTAAGCTCCTTGTGGAAAAAGAAAAAAAAAGGTAAAAAAAAAAAAAAAGATCTTTCAGAATCAAATTGTGATAGTGACATTTATATTCTTTATTTTGCATCTGCGTAGGTTATAAAACAACAGTGTAATACAGTATCCATATATGGAGGAAACGTAACCATTGTTATATATAACAATTCTTTTGAGTATAATAAAAGAGAAATTAGAGTTTCATACAAGGGATTCTGCAGATTCTACATTTTATAAAAATAAGATTAGGACCAGACATATAATGTAACAAAGAGAATTAAGATACATTAGACAGGGGACTATGACACATAAATATCAAAATACCCATCCTGCAATCTCCTTATGTGGCCTATCTCCATGTCCTCAAGCTTTCTTTCTTTCCTTAGTACCATGTTCTACCCATTTCTCCCTCCTGCTGCTCTCCCAGTCTCTTTCCTCCACATTCTGCAGAGGATTCAATCATTATTTACCTATGATGATGCTGTGATGATTTTCCTCTCTAAATGACTGTTACTCTCCATATCATCAGGTGGTAAAAGGCTGCAAAGATTTTGCTCTATATGCTTGCGGGTCTAAGATAAAATGTTTGGAGTGTTTAATAAGAAAATCAAGTTAGGTGACCAAAGGGCATTGGTCTGAATTTTTCAGAAGAGACAGTTGCTCATGTATTTATTGTACCATGGTACAGTGAAAAAAAGTCCTAATGTCAACTCTTCTCCTACTAACTCGCATACCAAAGTCTTCTGGTAGAGGCGAGTGATCTTCTTCACTACACGGTTAGCTGGTTAAATCTCAGATCACATACCAACCAGGCCCTTTGGCTCTTTAAGGCACCTACCCATTCATCTTTTCACTCACTGCTGCTAAAAACAGAAACAAAAAAAGAAGTTTTACTTCATGTACAGAGAGGGGCACACTGAGGCACTCATCTGTCCAAGCAGTGATCACTTCTATGGCTATCTACTTTTCTCTGGGAGGTATGTGAGTGGGGGTACGAGTGAAATTCGTATTCACACAGGTTAACTGGGCTACACAGCTAATATACACTGCAAAACCCTTGCTTCCTGGATAATTTTTTTTTTTTTTTTTTTTTTTTTTTAGACAAGGGAATAATGTGATCAAATCAGAAAGAGTAGATGGAACTAAGAAGAACATAAAACATGCTGTATAAGTTGGGTTTGGTTTTCTCTATTCCATCTTCAAATGGATGTCTGAAGTACTGTAACTTGAGAGGAATATGATCAAAGTATTTATGTGAGGGAGGCATAATTTGGCTTATTTTCTTCCAAGTTTCAAGTCCCTAGGACTAAAAGATTGGGAGTTTTCTCCTAATTGCTTCAAAAATGTGTCGTTACATACTTATTTTTGAGAAGAATATTATGTTACTTGTGATAATATATTCAAACTTAATAAATAGATTCAAACAGTTCTTTCTAAATTTCGTATGTATTATATATAACACATATATGCATTTATGTGCATAAACATCACGGTGGTTTATTACTTTTGCATTATTTTCTTCATTTGAATAATCAGAAGTTGAAATTAATTACCCATTTCATTTTTTACATGTAATACAATCTAGAATGACCTCTGAAATTAAATTAAGAAGAAAACTCCAGGCATCTACCTTTTATGTGAGAATTTTGTCATCTTAGATGGAGGCAGTGAGTGGGAACAAACATAATTTAAGCACACCTTTTTTTTTTTTTAATAGCAATGTCATTTTTCAGTTCCCCCGAGGAACACATTTTCCATGCATTTTTCTAAGTACATTTAGCATTAGATTCCATTTCACTTACTTTTACTGTTATTATTATTGCACTTTTCCCATGTATAGAATTATGGTACTTGAGACTTGAGTGTTTCTAAGTCTGTGTATATGAAACAATTACTCAAAACTTTCAGAGGCTAAGATTCATATATTTGTTTACTTACTAACCCAAAACAGAGAGTGGAGAATTCCTTTTCCTTCCAATATTCCACTGCCATTTGTTGACCTGGAGACCAGTCAGAGACAGGCAGTGATGAACTAATCCCCAGGTGAAACTCTTCTGATGGTATCATATCTTGAAGCCTTCTCTAGTGATGGAGAAGGTACAAAGACACACCGTACTGCCAAACTTAGTTCTGCCCTTTCACAAATACTGAAATGGTTAGCCTTTCATACTGAAGGTAAATGGAAGTTTTTTGAACATTACTGTAGTTACCACCTGAATTCTTGGTTAAACTTAAGACTGGACAAAGAAAGGATACAATATTGCTTAATTTTCCCAAGCCATTTATTTCAATGGGCCAACGTAAGACAACAAATGAATGATCTTTAATCATTTATACAATGTTAGGGTCAAAATGGATTACTAGTCTGAATGTTCCAAAAATTCTGAACAAGACTAAGTCCATAAAATTCACTGGGACTGGACAGAAAAATCAAATAGTCTCACCTACATGAAAATCCTTTTCACTACAGAAAACCTCATTTTTCATCCTGATTATTCTGCTATGATATACAATGACTTATATTTAACTTGAATATTAACCCCTTGGTCATTTTAACCAGAAAAAAAAAAAAAGTTTACGCTAACGGGCATTCAAATTTTGATTTTTATCTGGAGAACTATATAGTGTTTCAGTGTAATATATCAAATGCAGACAAGCAATATTGTTTAAGTATATAGATAAAAAAAGAGAACTCTGTAGTAATGTGAAATTTTAAAACATTAAACTAGAAAAAGTAAAGAAGGATGTATCTTTCAAATTATTTATTCTACTTGGGGATGCATTTTAATCCTTTTCGACAAACACATTTTGTGAGAGAGGAATAAACAGAGACAAAAAGGTGTGGCCACAGAGAAATGTAAACAATATGCTGTGATAATATGAATGACACAAATGACAAGTGAATAACTAAAATAACATAAATATATAAGAAAGTAAACAACTACATAAAGTATTTAGGATAATAGTGGAAGCTGCTTAGAGAGAAGAATAATTATAATCATGTAAAGTCAGTACGGTACAAGTGTCACAGGAAAGAATTATGTGTAGTGTTCAAATGCCATGATTTTATAATCAGAACTGGACTACAATCTTAGCTTTGCTGAATCTCCAGCCATGTGATGCTGAGCACAGGAACTTAGTTTCTTTCAAATTAAAAAATAAACAATATTTACCTCATTCATTGTTGTGTGGATGAAATGATCAAGAAAATACTTAACACAGTGCCAAGAATATTGTAAGAGATAAATTAAGAGTATTATTTTGATTTCAAACAAAAACAAATTTAAAACCAATCAACATAGGGCGCTGAGCAGCAGAAGCACCAGACACAAGGGAGAAAAGTGGCCCAGAGATCCAAGTGGGAGGTTGTCAGTTGGGATGATGGAGGGGTGCGGCATTTATGCACAGAGAAGTGAGTACAGGTGAAGAGGGCAGAAAGGTCAAACTACCTTCAGGAATTACACAAGGGCGTATTTATTTGGCTGTTGTTCTACGTATCACTTGTGGGAATATCAGGCGTTGCTTACAAGTTATACTGGAGCCAAATTCCACAGGGCTGAGAAAGCCAAACTGAGTTATTTACACAGGAGTCCTGGCTGTGGGGTGCAGAAGCCTGGACAGGCCTGCAAAATCATCTAATGGCTACAAGAAGTACATGTGAAGATATATTTGTATACACTGATATAAAAATATTCTCCTAATATTTAGTAAGTGGATTGATGCTAATATTCTTTTACTCCTTATGTGAGTTGGTCATCTGTTTTGTGAAAAATCCTGGGAGGAAACTGAGAGTCACACTCTAAGGAAAAGTTATAGTGAGGTAGTCACTTTATTCAACCATCTTTAGACTGAGGCTTATTATTCAGTTAGGCAGATCTCTGGCTTTTATTTGCTACTAGCAATTACACCTGTTTTCTTAGAATAGGTAAGTGGTAGACAAAAGATTCTGGCAAAACAAAAAATCACGTCACAAAGATAATAATAATGTAAGAAAGACACAAACACTGACACGCTTCATATCATTACAAACTTTTCATCAGCAACATTACAAGAAAAAAGTAATGATGACCAAGTTAAATCAGATGGGACCCAGCCAAAAATGCCCGACATTATCAGGAAGCCTATTTGACATCTGTATTGACATCTCTCATTGCTAACAGCACATCTTACCTAAACACAACGTAAGCTTTAGCACAACAGCAAGTGATATTGTGGCATCAACACAGACCTCTAAAATTTTCTGAAAATAAATATTCCAGTATTTTACCAACTGTCAATAAATTACATAATAAACATTTAGAAGCTTTTGATTTTTCTTATTTCATAATAAAAGAAAAAAAAGCTACACATCATTTGGATAAAATTGGATTCGGTAATATGTACGAAATGATATGGTGACAAATTAAACTGTATTTGTCAGCCAATATTGTTGGAAAGACTACAGAAATAACAGGAAGGTTTGAGAGAAATTTTTAGAACAAAGTAAGTAGCAAAACTTTTGGTAATAACAGAATTAAAGTGTAGATATTTCTAATATGTTCAGTTCATAATATTTACTATTTCTGCTTTAATAATAAAATACTTAAAGTACTACTGTAAGCCAAAAAGGAAAACTATGCCAAAGAAGTAAGCCTCACAATATTGAATGGTTTAAGGTATACATATTTATTTTTTTATGAAAAAACTGTATATTAGCTACTGAAGAGTGGCTTTTTCTTTGATTGGAATTATTCTTTTAAAAAGGGTAAGAATACAGAGATCGCAGTATACCTGTGAAATTCATTTACTACATCTGTTATAAGTAGGTCAGATCTGGACAGAAGACCTCTGGATTTTACAGATGTGACATATGTTTTGTATACTGATGAGACCTTTATATTTTGAAGAATATATATCGTGTATATTTTGTACTGAGATAGAGAATAACTCTAAAGTTATTTAAATCACAGAGGTTTACTGATTATATAATAGGAAATGAATTTAAAAAGTTGTAGAATATGAAGATGGATCTTTTTTGACAAAAATAGGATTATCCCAAGTTTGTTCAACTTTTTGGTGATGACAAGTGGTTATCAGTAATATACCACTTACTAGATGCTATAAAGTAAATGGAATGATGGAGGGGAAAAAAGTATATAGGAAAAAGTAAACTGGTTATCAGCAATATGGTACTTATTAAGTACTTAGAAAAAACAAACACTAGCTGTTCTTGAAGAGAATTATGGTGTGAAAACAGTCCTTTGAAAAGAGATATGTGGAAACCATGTGATTATGCTATATAAAATAACATATGTCATTTTTAAAAGCTGTCGTATCTACTCATTTAATACATTTTAAACAGAATATTTTCATCTGTGTCTAACCCTTCCAGATGAAGAACCCCAGTGGATTTTAAAGCAATTCATTCATGTGGGTGTGTGTGTGTGTGTGTGTGTGTGTGTGTGTGTGTGTGTGTGTATTTTAAATACCGTATTTTCTGACAGAACAAGAACAAATAACTATTGGTCTCATGGAAGATAAACATTTACCTGTGGAATTTCCACAAGTAAAAAATTATTTTCAGTTTCAAACTTAGAGAATAGGTAGCAAGATTTGGGAAGTACAAACTCTGATCCGCTTCTTCCAATTCTGACATATCTTTGTGGATTATCTTTCTTGTTATAGATAGTCATTAGAACTAAATATCAAAATATCAAAATAAGCTTAACTTAGAAGCTGAATTTAAGATAACTCTATCATAAAATTGCAGACCAAGATTTTCAAAAATACTGAAGTGCAATCCATGTTCTCTCTAAAGTACTATTATTAATCATATTTTATTGTGATCAAATGTAACTTTATTTAAATAATTATAATAAAAACAATATTAGTCTATTTCATTTTATTTTATATTTTTGTGAATGTTTTATACTGTTCATAATATATTAATAAATCACTGTGCACATTTAATTTACAAATAAGTAACACACATTAAGGTTATAAAATAATATTAAAAGTAGTGATAAAAAGACACAACAAAAAGGAAGTGATAAAGGTGTAAAATAAAAAGTGCATTAACAAAATATCTGGATATTTCTCGTTTAGATTCTATTTAGCAAGCAATGGAGAAGCATTAGCAATATCTGAGTGATAGAGTGAAATTACGTGCACCCTACAAAATAATTATCTGACAATTATATATGGAGGAAAGGAGAAAGAGAAGGCACAGTGACTAGTAATTAGATTACTCAAATCACTGATGAAAGGTCATGAAGGCCATAATTAAGAGTGTGCTCAGGAATAGGAACTAACAGACAGGAATGTGATGAATTGGATGCCGAGAGCGAAGGGCAGGCAGTAAGAAGAAGCCTCAGATCTCTCAGAAGGGTAGTGACCATGAAGGTAGAGGCAGGTGAATGATGCTGCCATTACCAGAAACACAAAGTCAGAAGCAGAAAAAGCCTCTATAGAGTGTAGATAAAATTCCAACATATTGAGTTCCAGTTTACAGTGAGGCTTTGAAGTGGAACATCTGCTGAGTATTTGAAACTGCAGATCTGATACTCAAAAGAAGGGAAGAAGGTGCACAGGTAGACTTAACAATTGTTCATGGGGCTCTCCTAAGAACAAAGAAGACCATACCCAAAACAAAAATGAAGCAAAATACAAAGAAAACCTCCTCTTACAGAAATGAGGAAAGAAAGTGATACAGGGAGTCAACGTAGAACTCATAAAGTATGATCAGAAAGACCAAAAGAGAACAAAAAGGGAAGGGTTATGAAAGCCAAGGGCCGTTTTACAAAGGGAGAAATGGTAAAAGTCATCAGGTTGTGCAAAGTGGTAGGCTACAAGCAGTAATGGGTGGTGATGGTGATACTACATCCCGGCATAGAATGAAGAATATACACGTACCTGCTCTTTCTGACTCTGATAAACTCATTTATGTTATGAGGGGAGACCAATGATGAATTATCTGTGAGTGATGCATCATATTACAAGTGATGTATCATATTTTATATATATGATATATGTGATATATATGAGATGATGTATTTTATTTATCTGGTATATCATATATCAGAGATCAGTTACTAAACCAAGTGTTAAAACTGTAAATGACCAAAAAAGCAACTAAGAGTTGGGATGAACTACAGATTCTAATTAGAGCCCTAATATTAACTTTTAATATTAATAAATCATTTCATTTTCCTTCAAGTCATTGTTATCTGTGAATTAAAATTAATCAACCAAATATGATGTAAGACCTGGTGTAGCTCTCAAACAATCAGAATTCTTCGAAAAATAACACTGCTGCTTGGGCAGATAGTGGTTAAGATGGGTAGATACCCTTAAAAGTTTGCACTAAAGAAAAAAAATATATATATATTATTCCAGATTATGTCTGGATTATAAATAATCCTTCAATATTAAACAAGTACAGTACATCATATAAAAATCACGTTAAATACTACAATTAACTTTTACAGAAAATGACTTTTGTCCTAAATTTTAGTCACACTTTTTTTTTTTTTTGGCAACCACAATTATTTAGACCTTTCAATGGCTGATCATACCTTAAGAGGCTTTCAAGTGAAAAGGAACTTGTTGACTTTTGCTTAACCAAGTGACTAAGTAAATAGAAACTTAAGACACATATTATTTTATGTTAAAGGTAGATACTGATTTTATGTTCATAGCGGAGAGAAGAAGAACCTTAAAGTTGTAAGAAACTATTTTTATCACCCTAAAGAATTTTGGTAAACTATTAGATATGCATAAAAGCTAGAAAAATCAATCTGCTATCTCTGCTTTATTTAAATTAGATTAAGCTGTCAGAATGCCAAATTTGTTCATTTCGACAACAATTGTTACACTTTTCTGAAAGTGCTTTTAACTGAAGGCTTTCACTTCCATAATTAGCAGTAAGCACTCTGTGTACTTTGGTAAAAATCTGTAAGTTTTATATACCTAACAGAGTGCAAAGATAGGAAAACAGAACTTACTGTTTTTTCTTTCCCAGGTTCCACCTGATCAGGCTTTGCTGGGCGTGCTGCCTGTGGCTGGTCTTTAATTTTTTGAGGCACCTCATCATCTTCCTTTGACAAACTTGGAGGTGGGCCAGAGGGTTTGTCTTCCATCTTGGTCTGTGGTAGCTTCTCTTGTACAACCTGTGGAGTCACTCTGCCTTCAGGCTTTTCCTCAGCAGTTGGTACTTGAGTTTTAGCTAAGTCTTGTTTCTGTTCCTCCTCCAGAGCTGTTTTTGTTCCTGGAGGTAACTTTTTGTCTTCAGTGGGTGGCTTTTTTTCTTCAAGAGGGGGCTTTTTTTCTTCTGGGAGTGGCTTTTTGTCTTCAGGGGCTGAAGTTTTCTCTAGTTTACTCTCTTGTTTGTGGTCTGTGGTCCCCTTCGGGACAATCTTTTCCACTGATGGTATCTCTTTCACTTTTTCTGGAATGATTTGTTCAGCTTCCGTTTTTACTTCTTGTTCCTTCTTTTTCACTTTTACTTGAGTAGGCATTGCTGTTTTCTGAGATGGTTGTTCTGGAGGGACAGGCATAGGGGAGGCTTTTGGTGCTGAAGGTGTAGGCGGCATTTTGCCCATATCTCCAAGCTGTCCTGATATTGCTCTCTGGGTTTGGCAATTTAAACAAAGCCATTCTTGAATCTGCAAATGAAACAGCAATGAATAGATTAACTATATTATAACGCACCACTTTGGTTGCATATACCAAGATTAACATCTGGTGATTTCCAGTTGCTTTTCTGTACAGGGAGAAAGTAGATTGTTTTCCAAACCAATGAAATAGTGACTTCTAAGGAAGACTGCAAAAGACTATTTATAATCTAAAAATATGAGGAATATTTTCCTCATATTATTTTCCATATTAGAGATTGGCAATTCATTCTCTTCACCATAAGAAAGAATATATATATTACATATATATGTATATATATATACATATATATGTAATATATATTATATATATGTAATACATATAATATATATTATATATTATATATATGTAATATATATATATATTACATATAATATATATATGGCACTAAAGATGGAGCCACGGAATAAATATATATATATGTATATATATATATATACACAGACATTTTTTTTTGGTGAAAAATCTACATTTGTTCCAAACACCGTATTTTTGAGCTTGGTGGCTTTAAAATTAGTATTTACATCATACGTTTACACAAAACTATTAAATTTTATGGTCATTTTCTTTTAACTACAATTAATCAAGAGCTCTTTTAGGATTTAACGTATAATCTCTTATCTCTTGACGTGGGTCAAATGTGCCTCTTATCGACCAGAGTAAAACTTCACAAGGTACATGAAAGTTTTCAAGAGTCACCTGTACATAATTCTCTATCTGCTTTAGGACTAAAAAATAATTTCATTCTTAATAATATTCACATTTCTTATGCAACTGAGCAAAATGCAATCACTGGCTCAAGCGGTCTGATATCTTATCCCCCAGGGTTTTTTGAATCGCTGAGTCAAACAGTTTGCTATGTTTCTGCTCCTCAGTGTAATCCATAGGCCACCTGCACCAATCAACTGAGATGGTCATAAGACATGCAAATTCCTAAGAATTGCTAAAATTGTTTTAACAGGATCCTGGACTGGGACAAAGATCTGCCTTTTCAATACACTGGTTAATTCTTGATTGATTCTTTTGCAAGCTGAATTCTGATAATCACTCTCTCTTAACACATACAAATGATGGCATGGGAGACTGATTATGTGAGACTAATAATATCGCAGAATTTCTGCCCTATTGATGTATGTTGCACTTTTTCTTACCTTATAGCTATTATAATGTAAGAAATAAAGGCTATATATGTAGATTCTAATGTACATTTAATGAATACCTATTTTGTAAAGACTACAGTTGGAAGTCACACAAAGAGTACTGCATTCATATGCTGCACTGTTTTTTTGAGAAGTTCAATTTCAAACTGCTTTTCATATTGGATCGCTCTTTCTAGTTACATTACTTAAATTATTCAGAGACAAAAATCACTTACTGTTCTAGAATATTATCAGGGATCTATGTTTTATTTCTTATTTCAGCTTCCAATTTTTTAGATATCTAAATAATGATGCTTAATAAAAATTAGTGTTTTGCAATCTGTAAGCTATTATAATTCTTATTTGCTTATCTAAAGAGTAAAGACAAAAGTCAGTTATTTACTTTTTATAAGATGCTGTTGATAAAACATCAGTATGTATTATGGGTTCATTTGCTTTTTGTGTGTATGATCATCCAATACCAATTCCCTTCTTAATTTCAGTTCTAAGCAGCTCTAGAGTGAACTGTGGCTTCTTTATATAATAACTTTATATAAAAGTCTTAAGAAAGAAACTGATTTGATCCCTTATGTCAAATACAAAAAGCTCCAGCCCTTGTGCTGAATAGTCCCTAGAGAAAGCAGTGCCATAATACCTACAGAAAATCAATCTTAATCCATGCTGTGGTTTTAAAAACCATTACTCAGTTGAGCCACAGTTTAGAATATTTTCATTCAGAACCTGACATTTTCTTTTTAAACAAAAGCAGACAAAAATAGCTGCATCACTGCTGTTTTGTCACATGGATTCTAAAAACCAAATGCAGGTGTGTGTTAAGCATTCCTATCAGGCCTTGTCCTAATGTAAATAAGTTAGGAAGTTTTTAATATAGCAGGAATACAGGTAACATTACATTGCAAATTTTTATCAACTATAATAATGTGATTATTTTATGTGAGGTTTTGGAACAAATTGTTTTTACAAAGTTATCATCTCTTGCTTTGATACTGCAATGGTATACAGCTCTTGTTAAAATGAAAATAAATGAAATAAAATAAAATGAAAATAAATGAAATTAAAATGAAATAAAATGAGGGACACCTGGGTGGCTTAGTCGGTTAAGTGTCGACTTCGGCTCAGGTCATGATCTTGTGGCTGGTTCGTGAGTTCGAGCCCCACGCCAGGCTCTGTGCTGATGGCTGGGAGCCTGGAACCTCCTTCAGATTCTGTCTCCCTCTTTCTCGGCCCCTCCCCCACTAGCGCTCTCTCTCTCAAAAGCAAATAAATGTTAAACAAATTTTTTTTAAATAAAAAAAAAGAAAATGTATTGAGAAAATAAATGACTATTTCAAGTAGTATACTCATTTCATATATTTGAAATTTAGGTAATGGGATAAAAGGTATAACCTATTTAATCTATAATGTCACATAAAATGCTTCATTTTCCCAATTTAAAATAATGTTTGATAAACAGTGATAACCCACATGACCACCGTCTGAAAGGCAAAGGGAAGGCAATAATAGGGTCAGTCTAAAAGAAAAAACATCTTATCCTGAGAGCCTGGCTGGCCAGTTCAAATTTGTATTTTGCTTACACTTCCATCCATATTCAGTTAAACCTGATATTTTTATACTTGGTGTCTCAATTGCATTACTGATTTGCATTTTAAATAAGATCATAAGGACAGGTCTAATTCTTTTGACTTTACATTTTGTCACCAAAGTTACTTTGGAAACTGATGTTACTATCATGTCAAATAACTACCACTTATGTATCTATTATGTATCTATTTATTCTATTTATATCTATTTATATGGAAAACGGAAAGCATATAATGCTTTTAACAAGATTGTCTAATGAATCTGCGTAGAATATAAGGAATTTGATAATTCATGAATCACAAAGGAGTACTTTTTCACCAATTAGAAAAGCTGAATTGGCCAGCCTTATACATGTGTCTCTTTTCTCTGCAGTCCTAGAACCAAAATTAGAATGCCAGCAAGTTCTGCAAGCAGAGGACGTTATAATATCAGTAAGGAACTAAAAGGGGGGAAATATTGTAACAAAAAAATTGTATATTTCTTTAAACATTGCAAATTTAAATTTTATTTATTAAAAGGGGATAAGAAAAAGCAGCAGTGAGGGTAAAATCGAAAGCAGACATGAGGAAAAGCAAACTAATCAGTTTTAACAATGAGTAAAAATGAATTTTCAAAAAAAGTTCATTTTGGACAGCATGGGTTATTGTCATTATTGTATCATCATTAAATACAAACACAGTTACTAGAAAAACTGGCTTCACAAATGATAATTTGGGAAATATTCTACAATCACATTAGATGTCAAAAACCATAGTTCACTTTTTTTTTTTTTTTTTTTTGCATTCTTTACCACAAATAATCCCAAGGATCTTTGTTATCACTGTATTCAGAGATTTAATTAAGAAACATTACCTGTCTAGGTCCAAAATAAAATGTCGTCTGCCCTCCTAGTTCCTCAACAGCCACACATTAAATACTCATAATGCTTCTAGTCCAGTAGCAAACTGGAGATAAATGAGCAAGATGCCTAAATTATACAAGAATTCAATGCAAAAAGTATCACTGCCATATATGACTTTTACCACCTGAAAGGATTTTACCACACATAGCATTAACTCCTTCTGTAAATTGCAAAAGACAGGGTTATTCATATTTTGCCTTAAGGTTAAATATCAAAGACCTACAGGTTTATCTTTAAATATTGCTTATAAAGAAATCAGAAAATGAATATATGTTATTATTATGTAATATATATTTATATATACTAAAGGCATTATATCATTGAGTTTCTGCATAGAAAATACAAGAAAATACATAGAAAATATACAGAAAATACAGATGCTTATGGAGCCTTTTTTTTTTTAACAGAAGTCCTCATTATGGATCCTGTCAGATCATTTCCATTTGTTTTACTATGTTTTTAAATACATTTTATTTTCAGTATTATGTAAGTATAATAGTATAAAACATAATAAAATTTTTAGCCATATTATTAAATGTATTCAATAAATTCAGAAGACTCTATACCTATGAGACCAATCACCTTTTTATTCAGCGTTTCAACGTTTATAACCAGGATAACAAATTCATATCCAAGTAGGGAAAATTCTGATAAGCAAATAAAGAATAAAAAACAACTCCATGTTGATCACAACATACTAGAATATATCCAATTGTCAGCTGGTACAATATTAATAAAATGCATTTATTTTAACATCAAATCCATCAGGGCTTGTTCAAAACAACGCTCCACAAATCCATTAATCTTAAGAGGAAAGTAGGAATGAAGGCAATAAAAACCCAGAAAAGGGATGCTGCTATGCTACTCAGCATTTTTCCATCCAATAAGCAATTTGCTTTATGTAACATTTCAGCTGTAACTATAGCAACAATACCATTAAGGAAAATCTCAGAACTCCAGGCCCTGCCTATTTATTTTTCTAAGTATCATTTCTGAGCATGATAATAAGACCTGCGGCAGGTTGAAAGTCGGCCTTAGACTTAAAATGGCAGAGCTGTGATGGCCGCAAACCATGCATCAGCACTGGTATTTGTACCTGGGAAATCTCAGCTGCGTCTTAACATGAATTTTCATGAAAAGACCAATCCTACCAATTTGGAAGGTCAGATAGTTTCCATCGATGAAAGTATTTAAGCAGAGATTAGGTGCCCCCTACTCAGAATTCTGTGAAGGAAAACCAAGTGATCACAGGAACTGATATTTAATATCTTGAGTTTCCAGCCGCTATTAAGTTTTTGAGTCAACGATAAGAATTTATATAGGTTTCTGTGTGTTGTTTATTCAGAATGTTATTTTTTTTGAGCTGAAAATTATGCTAATAATCTGGTTAGAAATCACTATTTACTCTGGGAGAGAACCAAAGCATAAGAGACTTCTTAAAAACTGAGAACAAACTGAGAGCTGATGGGGGGTGGGAGGGAGGGGAGGGTGGGTGATGGGTATTGAAGAGCGCATCTTTTGGGATGAGCACTGGGTGTTGTTATGGAAACCAATTTGACAATAAATTTCATATATTAAAAAAAAAAAATCACTATTTACTCATTGACAGGTCCAAAAACTGGGAAGCAAAGTTACCTGAGACTTTTATCGCTGGTATCAGTCTCACCTATAGTCTTGGATTAAGTTGTTCTTTTTACCTAAAGCCCATACATTCTTACAGTTCAAGTTAGATTCTGAAAATCAGACTTTTTGTTTAAATTTCTAAATTATTTCGGTTATCTGTAAAAGAAAAAAGGACCTGAATTCACAGTTGATGCACTGTTTTTTTTTCAGATTACACAATCAGTTGCCAGACTACACAATGAGGGTATTAGAAATCTGATCATTCATGAGACTGCACTTTACAAGTGTATGCAGTGAGGTATTTCTGATATTCCCTTCTTATTCTGTCCCTCCTAAAAATGGATGAGAGTGTGTCAGCTCCTCTTCTTAGTATACTGCTTTTGGCTAGAATGCATAGCTTCCTTAGTATTTTTGTTCCCCCTTACAATCAATGAAACAAAACTCGTATGCAAAATACATAAGTGAATGATTGATTGGGGTATTCCCCATTTATTTTCTGTGTGGGTATAAGAATCATATCGGAATGTATTGGAACAGGGGCACCTGGATGGCTCACTCGGTTAAGCACCTGACTTTGGCTCAGGTCATGACCTCTCAGTTTGCGAGTTTGAGCCCCACGTGGGCTCCTCTGCTGTCAGCACAGAGCCCTGCTTCAGATCTCTG
This sequence comes from Lynx canadensis, assembly GCF_007474595.2. Classification (NCBI taxonomy): domain Eukaryota; kingdom Metazoa; phylum Chordata; class Mammalia; order Carnivora; family Felidae; genus Lynx; species Lynx canadensis. Next base: position 86,705,761 of record NC_044304.2, read on the forward strand.
TCCCCACTCTCTCTCTGCCCCTTCCCTGCTTTTGCTCTCTTACTCTCTCTTTCTGAAAAATAAAGACTAAAAAATTAAAAAAAAAGAATGTATTAGAACATAAATATTCATATGAAAACTAAGAAAAAAACAAATAGGCTAAATTTTAAATATTAATTTTCAATGAATTCTGACTTTGAAGGATAAGAATCAATAATGAAACCTAACAGAATATTGGTGCTGTTAAGAATTTGTACTGGGGTTGTCCTGCCTGGGTTGAAATTATCAGTGCTTATGTCCCTACTCACCTTTTCTTTTATGTGGATGTTTATTTCTGTAAAACCCCACACTCCCATATTCCCACTCAAACTCTCTATTTCACTCATTTGAAGCTCTTAGTGTAAGTTCTATATAATGTAAACTACATTAACAGATATTTCCATAAATAGCAAACATGCCAACCTAAAATCATGTGTATTACACCAGGGAGTAAAATTATATTTAGATTATAATTGCATATTCTCATTTGACATTCTTTTTGTGTCCATTTTTCTTTGACTAAACCAGGATCATTTTTTCTAGTCACTTTCGCATCATAATTCATGTATATTTTTCTAAACCAGGAAAGTGATCTGAGTGTTTGATGTTTTAAATAGCATTAAATAAATAATACATAAATACACACATGCATAATTAAAATACCTATTATATTAACACCAGCTTTGACAGAACTTGAAGAAAACAGGGGGCTTACTTTCCTTTTAGAAAGATATGTATATATTTACATTTATGCAAATATGTGTATTGATTTGCATGGATAAAAACAACACAGGGCGGGGCACCTGGGTACCAGGGTGGCAAAGTCGGTTGAGCATCCAGCTTCAGCTCAGGCAATGATCTCATAGCTCATGAGTTCGAGGTCCTGTATTGGGCTCTGGGCTGACCGCTCAGAGCCTGGAGCCTGCTTTAGATTCTGTGTCTCATTCTCTCTCTGCCCCACTCCTGCTTGCACTCTCTCTCTCTCAAAAATAAACAAACATTAAAAAAACTTAAAAAAAAAAAACCACACACACACACACACACAAGGCTCATTTCCCTATATTGCCTGCCTGTCTTCCTTCCTTCCTCCCTTCCTTCATATCCCTCCCTCCCTTTCCCTCTCTGTCTCCCTCCCTGTCTCGATCTTTGTATTTGTACAGAGGGAAGCAAGAAGAGTGAGCTCACTACGACTACTGCTTGATTAACAGATCTATCCGATTTGGGTTCAGTCACAGGGATTAGGGTAACTGATCTCCCAGTAGTGTATATAAAGGACAACTCCAAAGACACAGCTGTTTTCTCACTAGTAACCAAAGATGCAAACTTACGGGTAATCATACATAATTACTGTGTTGGCTTTAGCTAACTCAGCTCTAGCAAAAAAGGAAGGCTTAAAGAGAAGGCTTATCTTCGGATTCATGTCATTTCTATTTGTGATTAAGTGTTCTAGTGCACTACATTCTAGGCTGATAGTTATTTATATGTCTAGTATAAAAAAATAACCAACAGTTTAAAAAATATGCCATGTGTTTTATATGGTGACAAGTTCATTTTTTATAACCAGTTCTCATCCTTCTGCTTTTATAAACTTGTATTTTATTTTGTCCCTATTATAAGAGGTGTACATTTATTTTGCATGTTAGTTATTACATCAAAGCAAAAAAAAAATACCTTTCAAGGCAAACTTAGTCAACAGTCAGCACTACAGTCCATGAGTAATTGAGTTTTATAACAAATTTTGAAGATTGTAACACACTTCATCACAGAGGAATTTTGTTAAGATTACACAGCTATATGCATTTGGAAGTTAGATTATTTAAAGCACACTGCAGGTTGAATGGAAATTTGTAGAGACAGTTTACAGGATAAACAAAAACCAGTCCAACTTTTAAATTTAAGGATCACTGTGGATATAATATTCAAAGACAGCAGAATCCCACCAACTAGGGAGCTTGACATGTATACGAAGGGGAGGGGTTGCACCAGACTGACGGGATGATGGAGAATGCAGCAAGGTGGCTGGGAAGATTGGGTAAGCGGTAAGCCCTTCCACAGTGCAGTAGAACGCGGTGCAGGACTGGAAACGCTTTTTGCAGGGAAGAATCAGTGTGTTGATTTTGCAAGGTATAAACCCGCCTAGGATAAACTCTATTTACAAAAATTATCTTTCCTAGTTTCCCATTATAATGCGGCGCTACAGACATTCTGTGTGAGACGGGGAGGGCAGCAGCCAAGCAGCAGCTATGAGTGCTTTTTACAAGCTCAGAAAGTTGGGACGGGGTCACCAGGGACTGTTGTAGCTCACACATGTCACTTACTGCTTGGCTTCGGACAGCAGGCAGGCATGCAGCTGCTCTATTTCCCTCCGGATTCTTCTTCAGCTTCTTCTTTAGCTTTCAGGATGAGACAGTGAGAATAGACAGGGGTTCTGGCCTGTCCTCATGGGTTCTAGCTTGTCCCTGTTCACATCCTATTTTATTTTATTAAAAAAAAATATTTTAATCTTTATTTTTGAGAGAACGAGCAAGTGAGCGGAGGAGGAACAGATAGAGAGGGAGACATAGAATCTGAGGCAGGCTCTAGGCTCTGAGCTGTCAGCACAGAATCCAGTGCAGGGCTCGAGCTCATGAACTGAGAGATCATGTCCTGAACTTAAGTCGGACTGAGCCACGTGAGCGTCTCTCTGGGGAGACTGAGCCACACAAGCACTCCTCTGCTCACCTCGGTTTTAAATTCATCTTCCTTTCCTCTGCCTGCCCTTCGTCTTTCAATCTCCAGTATGTATTTCAGCAATCACTCACCCAGCTCCCACAACTGTTTTAAGGTCAAATCCCTGAAACAAATCTCTCATTATACAGATTCTATACTTCCTAGTGGTTCTGTTTCTCTAAGTAAAGTCTAACTGATATAGTCAGGGTGAGTCAAGTGTTATTCAAGGGGCGATGATGTTTTCCATTTTTATCCAGTAATCTTTGTATGTGTGCAGAGTAATTTTAATAGTCTATTTCAGATCTTAAGTTTCATGGCAAAGTACACTTAACTGGAATTCCAAAGAAAGAGGGACTATCTTTGGTTCTATCAGTGTGACACGCATAAATGGGTTATCTGTAAAGTTTGGGTTTTTTTTTTTTTAAAGGTGAAATGTTAAAGACAATCATCAAAAAATTTGTGACATACATATACAATAAGAAATTTTAAAAGGGTTGAACATCCATGTACTCTCTGTCTACTTAAGAAGTAGGACATTGACAGTATCATTAAAAACAACTTTTGCTATAATATCCTATTCAATATACTCTAAGAACATCCACTGTTTTAACTTTTGTGTTGTCAGATATTTGTTTTTTGTTATGGTTTTAATATGTGTGTACTTTTAATATATTATTTACTTCTGTATATTTTGGAACTATATATAGTATTGTGCTTTCCCCCTTTTTATTCTTTCCAGTAAACACTGCCTAGAGAAAAAATCATCTATGAAATACAGGTGGGATAGAAAGAATAAATTTGCAATGAACCCCCGTGAACCACTGATTCAACTAAAGAAATGGAATACTATCATTACTTGAAACTTGTTTCAAACTCCTTTATATCTTCCAACCAACAAACAAACCAACAAAACTGATCTGTGCCAAATGCAGGTTGTGAATCATCAGTATATACTCCCTTCACTAGTTCGGCTTTTAAGTAAAAATTGAGTAAAGGCCCTACAATGAGGCCAATTTTTAAAAAGTAGAATATGACTTTTATATACCCAAAATATAAAGAGTTCATAAAAATTTGAATATTCTTTTTAGCTTTTTACTTCACATTTAATAGCTAATCAATATCAAGAAATCTCAGTAAGATTTTCAAGCAGTGCTATGCAATTCATTCATGTAATATTTGTCACTTATTTGCTATGACATCCATCTTAATTGCTAAATATATAGTATTTGCTGTTAGAAGGGCAAATATAATTATATAAGAACCAAAAAATACAATAAATATATATTCATATACATTCATTTATGATTCATATAAGGAACATAATGATCTGTTCTAGAGTCTAGGCTGAAACCAGGAGGGAGAAGAAAAAAAAATTCAAGGAGCACCTGGGTGGTTCATTTGGTTAAATGTCCGACTCTTGATTTCAGCTCAGGTCATGATCTCAAGGTTTGTGGGTTTGAACCCTGCATTAAGAATCTCTCTCTCCCTCTCTGCCCCTCCCCAACTTGCACACACACTCTCTCTCTTAAAATAAATAAATAAACTTTAAAAAAACAGGAAAAAATCTAATTTAAGTAAACATTCAAGAACATTCAGGACAACATTCAGGGCAGGACTACAGGCATCTGTTTTAAAGCTAGTTATTTCTGGGGCGCCTGGGTGGCTCAGTTGGGTAAGCGGCTGACTTCAGCTCAGGTCATGATCTCGCGGTCCGTGAGTTCGAGCCCCGCGTCAGGCTCTGTGCTGACAGCTCAGAGCCTGGAGCCTGTTTCAGATTCTGTGTCTCCCTCTCTCTCTGACCCTCCCCCGTTCATGCTCTGTCTCTCTCTGTCTCAAAAATAAATGTTTTAAAAAAAAATAAATATAAAATAAAGCTAGTTATTTCTTCAAGCTGTTCAAGTCTCATGTATTGAACCTGAACTCCATTTGTATTTAAAACTATATATTTATATACATAAATAAATGCATATATAATTTCTTTTTTACAGGACTACCTGTTAATGAAAAATTTTTGGACCATTTGAAACTATTACCAAACATTACCATGAATATTCTGATGCCCTTAAATATTTTTTAAGACTGTAGTTCTTTTTTTTTTTTTTAGCGTTTATTTATTTTTGAGACAGGGAGAGACAGAGCATGAACGGGGGAGGGTCAGAGAGAGAGGGAGACACAGAATCCGAAACAGGCTCCAGGCTCTGAGCTGTCAGACAGAGCCCGATGCGGGGCTCAAACTCACGGACCGTGAGATCATGACCTGAGCCGAAGTCGGATGCTTAACCGACTGAGCCACCCAGGTGCCCCAAGACTGTAGTTCTTAATGATGATGCAATAACCAACTTTGTGGATGTACTACAATTTACTTAATCAGCCCACTATTAGAGAAATATTGCAAATACAACAATGCGAACAGAAGTCAGAATGTCAGTGCAAGGGAATAGGGAGTAATTAGTTTATTTAATTCCATAAATAACATACTATGCATTTGCTTCACTGTCTGGTACTCAACAACAGGCCAATAATGTATATTACACATTCAGGATATTCAGAGCTCATTCTTTGGCTAAGCATTATATTGCTGGCAGCAAATTGGTAGATGTTGCCCTGGTAAGCCTGAAGAGTCATTAGTGATTCACAGAATTCAGGGAAGAATAGATATTTCAAGTAGGTTCCACTTCCACATGTGGTGTCGTTTCTGGTTTTAGAGCCAGTGAAGAGACGGGATGTGGTGAAGAGGGACTGACACTGGAAGGTTGGATATTACAGAAAGTCAAAATGGCAAAATATAATTAAATATTAGGCAGCAAAAACATTACCATTATCCTGTTCATTGCTGCAATGAATTAACTAGTAATCTTAGAACTACACTCTAGCTTAATGGACACATAACAACAGAAAGAAAAGACCAGCCCACATAAACCAGATTTGAATAAAGAGTATAAGTTCAACTGATTTCCTGCCAAAGAACAAGAGAGATTTACTGATGGAGCCTAATAATCAGATTCCAGCAGCCTCCCAACTACCATCCACTAGAAAGTCCACTGGAGCTAATCCCAGAAGTCAATCCAGTCTGTACACCTTAATCACCTCAAGGAGCCCAAGACACCCCAGTCAACTCTTGTTATCACTCTCTCCATCCCCTCAAATCTGCGAGTGCTTCCTAGAGAGTGAGAATGTGACACCAGGGATGAGTCAGGGGTGAGCGGGGAGGAATGGAGAGAGAAAAGGAGAGAGTCTTGCCAGAAACACATAGAATGCTTACTTTTTGCACCTGCCCATGGTGCTCTCTTGCTCAAGGTCGGCTCAGTATTTCCAGGAACGCATGGCGTCCTGAAGCCCTTTGAACACAGGAGAGGCAGAGGCAGAACTGCTACATGGGGAAGTCAGCTGCATTCTCACTGCCTGAAATGCTCAGCAGAGTCAAATCAATATTTCTGAGTCAGAAAGTGGTATGATTGCATCTGTCATCTGAGAAAGAATCTGATAAAGAAATGTATGCTTGAAAAAATCAACACTGCTTTCTGAGGCTTGAAGTGTGTACAGTGTGCTTGGCTGAAAAGTAGAACTAAAAGACAGAATTCCCCTTTTTAACAGTCAACTAGATTTCCATTTAGCATGTAACTTCCCTAGGCTGCTTGCATTTGAAGAGGACAAGCTTACCCTGAAGGAATGACTGCGGACTGCACTGCGGACGTTAGAAGCTTGCAGAGGTGACACGGGCGACAACAGAAGAAACACAAAGAGGGAACTGACATCGCCAAGAAAAACTGTCTTAATTTACAGGGAACCTAAAGATTTAAAAATGCAGTAGGAACAGGTCCTGGGAGTGAATATACGTATCTCATTTGCTACTCATGACAATCCGAGGAGGCAATTTCTACAATCATGTTCACTGTACAGAAGAAACTGAAGCGTAAAAACTTAGAAGTCACATCATGATCAATATCTAAAGCCAGTAAGTGGAAGATCTCAGAGATGAGGCCATAGCTCATGGATTTAGGTTTTAAAGAATATAAAGGACACTTAGTCAGAGTTAGAGTTGGGATTTCCTAAAGGTGATGTGCAAAGAAGATAACAGGGGCCCAGACTCTTTGAGAATAGCTCCGTTAGACAAGAGACACCACAAAGCATAGTAAACAGGATCATTCAAGAAAGGGAGAGGAAAACCAGCAGTGTTTAGTAAACTCACGTGAAGAAAGATGAGAATTTCAAGGAAGCGAAAGGCAACACTGCCCAAATAGTACACGAGGTTAAACAACATGTATCTCAAAAAGACTGGCAGATATGTCTCTATTTACAAATGAACGGAAGCACTCTATTTATATATTGCATTCTTAATTTCTTGCTTTGTCCCTCTCATCTTTGCAATAACTGCTGTGAATTTTTCTCAAGTGGCCTGAATAACTGACTACAAGCCATTGTTTTACCTGTCATTAAATACATACTTATACCTAAAAACAGTGAGTTATGATGTATATTACATGGTTTTCTTCGTTATGTGACGAGTCTAAGCGTTTAAAAACATAAATGAGGGGCACCTGGGTGGCTCAGTCAGTTAAGTGTCCGCTCAGGTCACGACCTCACAGTTTCTGAGATCGAGCCCCAAGTCAAGCTCTGCATTGACAGTGTGGAGCCTGCTTGGGATTCTCTCTCTCCCTCTCTCTCTGTCCCTCTCTTACTCTCATGCTGGCATGCATGTGCTCTCTCTCCCTCTCTCTCTCCTCTCTCTCTCTAAAATACATAAATAAACATTAACAAAAAAACATAATGAAATGAAACCTAGAATTAAATTCAAGTTCCCTGTTAGAATATTGCTTTGGATACTTTGAAACACTTACATGAGGGTATAATTTTTTTTCCACATAGGGTATTAAATAATTAGACTTTATAGTGAACTAGTTACTGTAGAATGAGGCCCAGTATGTTTCCCTTTCTTCTTTCCTAGTTTTTAAAAATGGAAAATTGGTTAAGATGTAAGTGAACAGTAAGAGCTTTCTATATGCTTTGTTTATGATGCATATATAGAATGTATCATGAAAAATTTTATTCTGGAGAAAACTACTGGGATATCATACTCAGACAGTTCATTCAATTAGTGTATCATTCTCATATTCTCACTAGATACTGTACTGGGTGCCCTTATTAATACATAAAAACATAGTTGCTTATTATAGTGAGCCCAAGGTCTACAAGAAATTAAGAAACGTAATCTCAGTACCCTTATGGTAAAAGTCAATGGAAAGCACTCTGCATACACAATGAAGATGCAACTCATGTACAGCAGGGGACAGCAAGAGTCAAGTCCTTTTCAGAGGAAGTGACATCTGGGCTGAACCATGAAATAATGTTAGCCAGGACAACATGCAAGCTTGGCTGAGGAGCAAGTTTAACAGGGAATTCATTATGACTATATATAGAAAGGGAGTAATGGCTGCAATACAGCAGATTCTCAATAAATGGGACTTTGCTTTCTTACATTTCCATAAATTATCTTATACCTGTACTATATGTGTCCCAGAATATTCCCTTTACTCTGTGTACCAGGCTCAAGAAATATTTTAAACTTAAGGTATTAATGCTTGATTTTTTTTTTTAAAGGGAAGAAAAAATTAAATATACTATTTAGTTTAACTGGGACATGTGACACGTAGTATATATTCAGGACAGCTGAATCTGATTTGTGGCATACTTACCTGTCTGTGTGTCTGTCTGGATCCACAGAAGAGCCCTGGGAGGATGTGTGGGGGTTCTGGCAGAGGGGGTGCATGGAAGTGCGGCAGCTGTGGGCCACAAAGGGCCCACCCCTTGTGCCTCATTCTATCTGATTCTGTGCAGTTCTAGTGTCGCTGGCCATTCTGGGTGATTACTACAGGCTTTTGTATCTTTAAAATTGTAATGGTGATTTTCTGTGTTTGGCATTAAATTTTTTGAACGTTTTGGTTATGTGCCCCATAGGGACTGCAGATACATGAAGAGAGAGGAAAAAAAATAAGTTCATTCTCTGCAGACATAAAAAATATTTTATAAACATAATTATATATTGTATATTTGTATATAACTATATTGTATAGCTATATATATATATATATATATATATATATATGTATGTTATGTAATTATTTTTTTTTTCAACGTTTATTTATTTTTGGGACAGAGAGAGACAGAGCATGAATGGGGGAGGGGCAGAGAGAGAGGAGGAGACACAGAAACCGGAAACAGGCTCCAGGCTCTGAGCCATCAGCCCAGAGCCCGACGCGGGGCTCGAACTCACGGACCGCGAGATCGTGACCTGGCTGAAGTCGGACGCTTAACCGACTGCGCCACCCAGGCGCCCCTGTTATGTAATTATTAAACTGGACTGGCTATCTAGTATTGAGACACATATTTATAAAAGTTATAGTATACAATGTAGAGCTTCCCATAAATAAGGACACACATTTTACTCACATTTTAATATTACTGATATTCTGAAACAATTTATGCATTTAAAATATAATTTCAAAATATTTATTGGCTGCATGTTACAAGGTCAGGATCCACAATTAACCTCTATGCCTTCACTTTATAGTGATACATAACAGATGCTAAATAATAAATTATTAATGAAATAGTAAAATTTAAGATACAATTTTATTATCTAGGAGGATTTTAAAAGCTATCTCTCTGTAGTTTAATTTTCTTCCAGCAAAATTAGAGTAATCATATTCATATCTATTCTATTTTATTTCTTGATTCATTGTGGGGAACAGTAAGGTAAAAGTGACTTGATAATCTATAAAACAGTCTGTAGATTTACTTTAGTACTATTTTAAACATGGTTTTAAATGGGGTATCCATAGTTATCTTTACTTACATCAGGCTTAGGGATCTTCTGACCTTTTAAAGATAATATTATTTGTTAATCTTAATGTATTTATATACTCATTTTATGTAATCAAATTTTTTTAATGCTTGCTTTTTTGAGAGAGAGAAACACAGCTTGAGCGGGGGAGGGGCAGAGGAGAGAGAGAGAGGAGGAGAGAGAGAGAGACAGAGTGGGGGGGGGGGGAATCTGAAGCAGGCTCCAGGCTCTGCACCATCAGCACAGAGCCAGACGCAGGACTTGAACCTATGAACTGTAAGATCATGACCTGAGCTGAAGTCAGGCACTCAACTGACTGAGCCACCCAGGCTCCCTGTAATCAAGTTTTAAGGCAAAATTAAAACAACTGTTTGTTTGAAAAAAAATGTTCTTTGAGAGAGATAAGGCATAAGGCATATGTGCGAGCAGGGGAGGGCCAGAGAGAGGGGAGAGAGAATCCCAAACAGGCTCCACATTGTCAGCATAGAGCTTGACAGGATGCTTGATTTCACCTACCTTGAGATCACGACCTGAGCCAAGATCACGAGCTGTACTCTTAAGTGACTGAGCCACCCACAAGCCCCTTACAACTACTCTTTGAATTTTTGGTTTATTCTTCCTCTGTGTGTGTGTGTGTGTGTGTGTGTGTGTGTGTGTGATGTAATTAGCAGGTGACCCAGTTTTTAAACCTATCTTTCTAATAAATAAAACCATAGGATTTAAAACAAAAGAAATCCTTGTATATCCCTTCTCACATTATTGAATTAAATATATTTCATATCAGCAATATGCTAGCTCATGTTTAGCTTATTAGAATTATTTCACATTTATTTGATTCTATTTGATTTCCTAGAAATTAGGAAAAGAAATGTTACATATGTTAACATTTTGCTAAGTAATACATAATAAGACCTTACAATAAATAATACAGATCTGACTAAAAACTATATTTTGGTGCATTTCGCCCAAAATTTTAAGGGTGTATATTTATATATGTATGTATTATATAATTATTTAAAACACTAAAGTTAATGAATGTGGCATGACATTGCAGGTATGAATAAGGTCTTGGCAAAGAGAAAACTGAAGGAGCAATATTCTAATGACACAATCAATCCTTATTTCAGAAGAATCCTTTTCCAAATGCATTTGGGTGATGTGTTCTTTTAGGTTTGCATTTAAAGTCAAGGTAATCTCACCACACTAGTTGTAAAAAGCACTGGAGATGCTATCATCCTAGACCGAATAGACTACTTTAAAACGTGAATATATTTTGGCAGGCAATGTAAAATAAAATCAGAAAAAACTGACACCTTGAGATTAAGCCAATTTCATTTTCACTCGGTATTCTGTCAGGATTTGGGTATATGAAAAAATATTGTTTTTTGTTTTGATAATCTCTCAACATTTATAATCATTTATATAATTATGGCTATAACAAATATAAAAATGTGATTTTGTGAAGAAATCAATCAATATGCTAACACTACATGATGCCACATCAAAGGCTGGTTTTCTAAGGTGAAAATTTCCTTTCTCTTTCTAAGGATTACTTAATTCCGCGGTGCCCTTTTCAAATACTAAGATTCCACAGAACTCTATTTGTTTTACTCCTTTAATCACAAGTGTTATCTTGAATTCGTACAAAATAGACTTTAATTCTCTTATGGTAATGTCAGTTTCAAACATGGGACGTATGTTACAGAAGTACTAAAATAGGTGCACATGAAAAAAAAATAAATGAAAATAAAATCAGCATTGTGGCCAAGGGCCAAGCGAGGTACAGAGCTCTTGAAGGTAAATCCAGAGACACCGTCATTACTGTAAAAACCTTGTTTTCAAGGTTTTCAAAAAGTGCATCCCTCACCATGCACCGAGGCCCCATCCTATTACTTTAAACCTGCCTTTGTTGTTGTGGTGCTGGTGGTGGTGGTTTGGCTTTGGCTTTGGTTTTTCAAGCTTGCTACCAAGGCTCCTGCTCACTTTGCTACACTTAGCCCTATTTTATTCTCTTAATTGAGCATACACTCGGGCCCTGAATCCCTGGGAAAACTTTCAGTAAGATCTGTGCATGCCGCTTGATACTTTTTTTATACTTATTTTAATGTTTATTTATATTTGACAAGAGACAGAGAAACAGAGAGCAGGTGGGGTAAGGGCAGAGACAGAGAGGGAGACACAGAATTCCAAAGCAGGCTCCAGGCTCTGAGCTGTCAGCACAGAGTCCGATGTGGGGCACAAACCCATGGACCAGGAGGTCGTGACCTGAGCGAGTCCAATGCTAACTGACTGAGCCACCCAGGTGCCCCAATTCTTGATACTTTTAAGGCCATTCTGGCATCCTAATTATTTGAACAGCTGTTATTTTAAATAATAAATTATTATATTTTAATCTCAAACTATCCTTGAGTAGATAGTGTGTCAAATATTCTTAGAATGTTGTATAAAATCAAGTCTGAAGCTTAAAATAGTTTCTACTGATAAAGTTGAAAGGATATTACAGTAATGTACTATTTCCACCAAATCATTCCTAAAGCTGGAGTTTTTCTTTATGATAACTGGCTAAAACTATTTAGTCAAACTAATGTGAGTATGAGACTAGAAATGGAACCTCACAGAAGCGGCAAGTGACCCAATATATAATCATATTTCCTAACATATCCTTAATAAAAGCTGGTGGGAGGGCGACAAAGTCCAATTCACGAAAAGCAATCAAAATGGTGAGGGGATGTAAGAGGCAACATAATAGTGTCCAGGGAGATGGCTCTCTGATGCTCTGCTTCAGTCCTAGAGAACATTTAAGATCAAGAACAATGAGTAGAAAGGACATTTCTCAAGCAAACCTCCATGATAATTATTTTGGCCAAGTTTTTAGAAAAGCTTTAATCAACCTGAGGCTAGTTTGGGATTATACTATGACAAGCACCTGGGGTACAGTTATTCTGCACAGCCCATAGTAGTTGGGGAGCTGTGTATTTTAACATTAGTTAGCCAAACTGGGACTTTGACAGATATATTCCTATCATCTTATGAACACCGATTGGCTGAACAAGGGCGTATGAACAGGCAGGGCTGCGTCTCTTTGTGCTTGCTTTCTGCAGTGCCTATCATAAATGCATGAGGTCTTTTAAGTTACTATTTGATTAAAATTGTCAATGCATGTGGCAATAAACCAACATGAATAAGCTGCACATATTACTAAGAACTAAAAATATTATACACAGAATAGGAAAAAAGTTAAAATGCCTTCATTTGAAGAATGCTAATGGAAGAGGGGTGCCTGAGTGGCTCAGGTGGGTAAGCATCCGACTCTTAATATCAGCTCAGGTCATGATCTCGGTTCCTGAGACTGAGCCCTGCATCAGGCTCCCCGTTGAGCGTGGAGCCTGCTTGGGATTCTCTCCCTCTCCCTCTCTCTCTTCCCCTCCTCCCCTCTCTCGCACGTACCCTTTCTCTCTCTCTCAATCAAAATAAATAAATAAACTTTAAAAAATGATACCAGAAGATGGGGTACCTGGGTGGCTCAATCAGTTAAGTGTCGGACTTAGGTTCAGGTCATAACCTCACGGTCTATGGGTTTGAGTCCCATATCTGGCTCTGTGCTGACAGCTCAGAGCCTGGAGCTGCTTCAGATTCTGTGTTTCCATCTCTCTCTGCCCCTCCCACACTCATGCTCTGTCTCTCTCCATCTCTCAAAATGAATAAACATTAAAAAATTTTTTTAAATAAGAGAAGAAAATTGATACTTTTTAGTTATTAAAGTATCTTATGATATGTCCAGTACAGTTTCTTAAAAATCAGTCTGCACTTCAAACCATTTGCTTAAAATTAGAGATAATAATACTTCTGTCAATTCTCATGCATACTTTGTACATCTTTTACGTCTGAATAAAGTCTATTAAAGTTAGAAAAGAGTGTTCATTTTAGGATACCTTTTAAAGAGAAATGGTATCCAATAAATGCTTATTCAATGCCTGAGTTCCCACATACATTTTTATCTCATGATTGCTAACACACTTTAATTCAGGGTAACTCATTTGGATAAGATTATATTCTTCTTATAATTACTTAATAAAGTCATGAATGAGGCTATGGCTATATTCAAGAAGGATGAAGGAGAAAAAAAAATAAGAACGTCACAATAATTTTGAATCACTAGAATCAGAAAAAAAAAAAGATTATAGGTTGTCTTTGTTTTTAAACCTGTCATCAAATTCCATAACTCTCCAAGATTATTATATGCATCCTCGGCAGATGGCCTCATTCATATGTGATTTGTAACAGCTTTCTTCTCAAACAGATTTTTAAATATGCCCCAAAATAAATTATGAACATGCTCTCATATAATGAACAAGATAGGGCCTTTTTTTAAAGTCCAAATATGCTCATTCTAAAATAACATGCCAATTTTTTTTTTCCCTTAAAGATCATACTATATTTGAGTGAGGAAAGCTTCAATGACACACAGGAGAAAGATTCTCTTAACTGTTTCATATTTCAGTTATTCACTGAAGACAGATAACTCCTATTTTAATTTACCCCGTTTTCATGCCTTACTATTAATCTTGAAAAGCAGATCTAACCTGAGTATTGCTCTTTAAACAAATGCAAACACAAGCTGCTCACTTGAATAGAATGGCATGGTGGCAAGGCACAGAGGTAACACTCCTGGGAGATGGCTTTCCGAGGCTCTATTTCAGTCCTAGAGAACATTAAGAGGAATGAAAAAGAATGGACATTCCTCAAGCAAACCTCCTTGACTTTTATTTTGGCCAAGCTTTTTAGAAAAGTTTTATTTGACCAGAGGCTAACTCAGGATGGTACTATGACAAGCACCTGGAATACAGTTATTCCGTGCAGCCCGTATTAGTTGGGGAGACGTGTATTTTAATAGCATTTAGCCAAATGGGTTTGGACTGATCTATTGATACTGTCTTGTGAATCCATTCAAATGAATTAAATATAAATAATTCAGAAACAAAATCTGAAATGCATTTAATTGAAAGTCCAATTTTCTTATATGTAAAATTGGGATGAGTTGGTGACTATCAAATTTAAAACCTGAATAAATTTAAACGTATAATTTAAAGAGATTAGTATGGGATAATTTCTATCAAATTCCTGCAGTATCATTTTTGCTCACCCAGAAATTTCATTATTTATATACGTGTATACAGAAAGGGAGTATTCCATTTTATTTAATATATTTTATTACTCACTGTAGGAAGTGATCACAATACATGTAGTTTGCGGCCCAGTTTAAAGTATCAAATGGGGAGCCTGGGTGGCTCAGTCGGTTGAGCGTCTGACTTCAGCTCAGGTCATGATCTCACACTCCATGAGTTTGAGCTCCTCGTTGGGCTCTGTGCTGACAGCTCAGAGCCTGGAGCCTGCTTCAGATTCTGTTTCTCCCCCTCTCTCTCCCCTGCTCATGCTCTGTCTCTCTCTGTCTCAAAAATAAATAAAAACATTAAAAAAATTGTTTTTAAAAAGTATCAGTCAACTTCAACAGATAAAAATCTGAGGATACTAACATTTACATCAGGTTTATTTATTTATCTTGAGAGAGAGAGAGAGAGAGAGAGAGAGCGTGCGCACAAGAGAGCACATGAGCAGGGGAGGGGAAGAGAGAGAAAGGGGGAGAGAGAGAAAATCCCAAGCAGGATCCACACTGTCAGGGGCTAGAACTCATGAACCCCGAGATCATGACCTGAACCAAAATCAAGAGTCAAATGCTTAACCCACTGAGCCACCCATTCTCCCCTGAGGATACCAACATTTTAACTGGGTTTTACAAACAGAATTATATAAAAGTGGCTAATATACAAATAAGACAAAGTAAAATCTTCATTTTTCTACATATGAGTTTTGCCTTTGGAAAAAGTCAACTTTTTTCATCTTATTCATCTATGAAGTAGAGATAACAGCAACCAAATGAATGGAGAGTATATCTACAGATATATATAAAAAACATTTATTCACTTTTTTCTTTGTCATTCAAAAATTTATATAACATTTAGGTTATCATGGTGTCTTATCTTACTACTCGTTTCTCCAAAGACTGAAGGTTGTTTTCAATTATTAACAATTCTGACAGAAGAAGAATCAAGAAAAAGCATAAATGTTGGCTGATATTTTAAAGGTAAGAAAGAATAATCATTGAAAACATGGAAAATGGAAGAAAGATAAATAAAAACAATCAACATAAACCTACGATCTACTACATTTATTCTAATCTGTTTGCCTATTTTTATACTAACCTATATTTTTATTCCAATCTTCTTTTCTATTTTAATAGAGTTGACATCACACATACTCATTTACTCTATCAATCATCTATGCAGGGGGAGTTATATTCATTTGGTACATAAAAAATTTTTCCTACTACTTGCATTTACCTTATTATATGTGTATACTCAGCGCTATTCATTAATATATTTTCTTATATCATTGAAAACAGCAATATAGTATTCCACTGTGTGAATATAAATAAAATTATTTAGCCATTTTTCAATTTTTACATACTTAAAATGTTTCCAGTTTTCACCAAGGAAACTTTTAAATTGTGTCTGTAGGACCATCACAAATCCATTTGTAACACTGTGTTGGATGAGTCAGGGTTTTCTTGTTATAGCATTCACTTCTCAAGGGGCTGAATTTCTAAATTACATACAGATCCTTCTAAATGAAAAAATAAAAACTAGGATTACTGCTAGCTTCTATCTGGTGAAGTAGATCTTTTTTTTTTTTTTTTCTTGTTTTTAGGGCAAAAAGCAATCCGATGAGGTACAGACTAAAAAAGAAAACGCTTGAGTTTCCTAATCAATTACCTCTAGTCAGGAAAGATTCTACCATTTTTTCTTAACTCTTTAAAGGCAGAAAAATAATATATTAAAATCAAATCTCTTTCAAAACACCTTACAGAACTTAAAATTATTATAATTCTACAATTTGCTTCTGAGCTTCTATCTCTTTAAATGTATACAATTTGTTTGTAGGATAATATAACATTCTCAATAAAAGAAAAAGCTAATAATTTTTAACTGTGGTACTTATTTTTTACATAAGAGTTTGAATAAACAGAATTTAAATGTATTCAGCCTCTTAATCTCATCTTAAATCCATTAGTACCACAGTTGCTTAAGGTAAAATACTTATAAAATAATAAGATATATAGTCCCTGTAGACAGAACTATATTATTTTTGAAACATCTTTTTTTCTTGCGGAGTTTCCCCTTTCCCTTTCCTTTCATTTCCATCAGATGGTTGATACCTTATTGAGTGCCATAGGAAAGAATGAAGACATGGTTAAAAGAATTAGTTACTTGGTAGTCTCTTGATCCATGTTTTCCCAAATCTCAACCCATTAAGGACACCATGAGTGATGTGTTTGCAGTATTATATAGGGATAGTCCTCGGGTAGTAGAACATTAAAACTTAGGAGCAAAACAAATTTTCTTTGTGACTATAAAAAAGATTTCTTAGGATCAGATGAAAGATTTGAAGGAAGTTTATGAACAGCGCAAGGAGATGGAGACAGAAGGGTCCTAAATTATACTTTCTCAGAGTAGTTGTGGGAGTTAAGGGCAAGACCCAGAGGTGATGCAGTCACTGCACAGGTATATATACCAGTGGGTGTCTGGCAGAGTGTTATAGGCCAATGGCATCAAACGGGCAGAAACATTTCTGTGACTTCTTTTCTAAAACTAAAAGAACCATGGAAATAGGCAAAGCAATAGCTCACTAAAATGTGTGGACAAAGACCAAGGACAAGAAGGTCTTTTCGATGTGTACCTCAGTATGAGCTACATAGGGGATTTCAAACTGACTCAGATTAAGTTATCACCAAGTTAAGGAATGGGGCTCAAAATAGAACTTGAGTTTGGTTACAAATAGATAATTGAGTGGAACTTGGTATTTGTACATCTGAGATGGGTGATTGTAATTCATAACTACTACAAAACAGAGAAGACTTTGCCCTTTATTATGTCTTTAGGAAAGACTATTTTGCATAATAATGCATGAACTGTTTGCATGATTGGTGTTATTATTGATTAAATATGCTATCTCCCCAGATGATATCTAAATGTGATTAGGCTTTCTGAGAAACATTGTAAGCATTGATATAATTAATTATATCAAATAAACTGGGAAATTATTAGGAAAGCATATCATGGTATAATGGGCAAATAAAATCACCACCAAATTCACACATATCCATAATAATCAAGCAAATGATCAAATGAAGCCTGATGAGTTATTTCTAAGTTTTTCAAAACTGATAATAATTTATTTCTTGCTTACTAATTTTAGAATCGGTTAGTACTTCCTAGTAGGCCAGAAGTAATATTTACACGAATTCTGCAAAAAGTCATCTTTTATGTATGTTTCATTTAATGATTCAATAAACATTTATGAACAATACTATTCATAAAATAATAATTAGACGAACAATAATGTTCTAAAATCTCTTATATCCAGTGGGGCTAAAGTACGAATTAGGTGTGCAGTTTTCTTTTTTTTTTTTTTTTCAACGTTTATTTATTTTTGGGACAGAGAGAGACAGAGCATGAACGGGCGAGGGGCAGAGAGAGAGGGAGACACAGAATCGGAAACAGGCTCCAGGCTCTGAGCCATCAGCCCAGAGCCCGACGCGGGGCTCGAACTCACGGACCGCGAGATCGTGACCTGGCTGAAGTCGGACGCTTAACCGACGGCGCCACCCAGGCGCCCCTCGGTGTGCACTTTTCTTTCAGGTAACTGTGTATCTCTGTATCTTTATATGTATCTCCATCTATCTTTCAATCTGTCTATCATCTATATGCATTGTTACCGTACCATTGGAATGTTATATCTTTATATATTAATATGTATACATTTATAATATAAATTTTATATCTTCAGACTTATGATGTAATTTAAAAATGGGTTATATTGACAATAAGTTATATTAAAAAATAAAAATAATAAAATTACTTGCAAAAAAGATAAAAATGTGTCATAAAACACTGAAGATCCTAGCAACAATTTAAAATTTAGTATCAGGAATTAGCTATAATGGTTTATGTCTACCTGGTGAGCTCATACTTTTTTATAATGTACATTATGGCCATATTATTCCTTTCTATTCTTATCCTCACAAAATTTTGATAAAGAATAAAAGTATAGATTTATTATGTTAGAGATTTAAAACTATGATGATTTATTTTAAGAACCTGAATGGATGGTATCACGGTAGAAGTCATTTTCATTTGGATAAATTACTGACGAGCAATTTCTTCTAAGGTTTGGGGCTACCATTTCTTCTTACGGGCTGTCATCAACCTTACAAATTAAAGTCTTTGCTCATGGCTACAACAATGAGGTTACATTTTTAGATACAATTTTTACTGGGGATTTTTGAAGTGACTTTTCAAAAACATATACTAGGATAGGGGACACATGCAAATTCTCAATACTGTAGGATCTACATGGTGATTTTAAAATCTTTCTCTGTAGTACATTTTAGGCTTATTCAGAGAAAACACTATTCATTGTTAAAACAAACTATGAATGAGCTGTACTGCACCATTATTAGCTTGCCATGTCACAACTACTAGTCTCCCTCCCAGAGGAAACAATTCAGAAAGCAAACGTAAAAATGTTAAGTTAGTTTGACAGAACAATCTTTTCAGGACTCTGTCCTATATGTACTTAGTGATGTGTTAAACTATTTTCTGCCATTATTCTGTACCGTTCTGCCAACTGCATTTTACATGGACACCTACCTACTAGTGGTTAAGAGACAGAGGACTGTCGAATTCAGGAACTCAGGCATCTTGTGCCCACATCACAAAACATTTTAAGAAAGATTGTGCGTCTTCATCTCAATAACAATCGCTGCAATGTCTCTTTCTTTTTGATAACCAAAATGGTAATTACTACAGAAAGAGCTTTTTTCTTGTTCCATTTGCCTGAATGCTTAACATTGCTAGATTGATTAATCACCTAGGATGGCCCCAGGCCATCAGAACTATGTGTCTTAATACATGTGACCTTCTTTCTATTGACACCTGCAAAGAAAGACAGGCTCTTCTTCCTTGTTTCTTTCCAAAAAGAAAGCCTTAGCCCTAGAGGGGAAGGAAGATAAATGGCTACTCTCCATGTGCCTGCTGCTCTCCACAATTAATGCCAAATAAAACAGTAATTAGCTGAGATGAGAAAGCAGTCAAGAGTCTTCAAAGAGTCTACCATAGTGCTCTGTAATAAAAAAAAAAAAAAAAACACAAAAAACAAACAAAAAACCTTATGTACAAAGTATGTTAAAGTCATCATTCCAGGGCATCACACCTGAATGCCTTACAACACTTTCATAAAAATCAATGCCTTACATTTTGTGAATTCAGAAAGAATGTATCTATATGATTGTCCCTTTTTTTTAAAGTATATTCACAGAGAAAGTGTTTTAGAAATGATTTGAAAATTTCAAAGTCTCATTAAGTAGGACGAGAATTATCCAGTAATAAATGCATCTGTATCACATGTGTTATGGCGGGGGGGGGGGGGGAGGAGGTACTTAAATGATTACATACACCTAACCTTAATGATATATCTGGTAATCATGAAATGTGCTTAGTACTGGCCCAATAATATAGTCATACATGTAAATTCACTGCAGTCTGTATTTGATATTACTACCCAAGTTGAAATTCTAATGCATAATATTTAAAATATGCAATTCTCCCCTTCCACTGAATTGAAACTTTAGATAATCAAATAGGTTTCATAGGACTGAATCTCAATAGAGAATTGCTTGCAGTTGGTTAAATTTATTCTGATATCTTAGGAGGCACTTTTTTTTTTTAATATGAAATTTATTGTCAAATTGGTTTCCATACAACATCCAGTGCTCATCCCAACAGGTGCCCTCCTCAATACCCATCACCTACCCTCTCCTCCCTCCCACCCCCCATCAACCCTCAGTTTGTTCTCAGTTTTTAAGAGTTTTGGCTCCCTACCTTTTTTTTTTTTATTCCCCGCCCCCATGGTCTTCTGTTAAATTTCTCAGGATCCCCAGAGGAGTGAAAACAAATGGTATCTGTCTTTTGCTGTATGACTGATTTCACTTAGCATAACACTCTCCAGTTCCATACACATTGCTACAAAAGGCCATATTTCATTCTTTCTCCTTGCCACGTAGTATTCCCTTGTGTATATAAACAACAATATCTTTATCAATTCATCAGCTGATGGACATTTAGGCTCTTTCCATAATTTGGCTATAGTTGAAAGTGCTGCTATAAACATTGGGGTACAAGTGCCCATATGCATCAGCACTCCTATATCCCTTGGGTAAATTCCTAGCAGTGCTATTGCTGGGTCATAAGGTAGATCTATTTTTAATATTTTGAGGAACCTCCACACTGCTTTCCAGAGTGGCTGCACCAGTTTGCATTCCCACCAACAGTGCAAGAGGGTTCCTGTTTTTCCACATCCTCGCCAGCATCTATAGTCTCCTGATTTGTTCATTTTGGCCACTCTGACTGGCGTGAGGTGATATCTGAGTGTGGTTTTGATTTGTATTTTCCTGATGAGGAGCGATGTTAAGCATCTTTTCATGTGCCTGTTGGCCATCTGGATGTCTTCTTTAGAAAGTGTCTATTCATGTTTTCTGCCCATTTCTTCACTGGATTCTTTGTTTTTCGGGTGTGGAGTTTGGTGAGCTCTTTATAGTTTTTGGATACTAGCCCTTTGTCTGATATGTCATTTGCAGATATCTTTTCCCAATCTGCTGGTTGCCTTTTAGTTTTGTTGATTGTTTCCTTTGCAGTACAGAAGCTTTTATCTTCATGAGGTCCCAACAGTTCATTTTTGCTTTTAATTCCCTTGCCTTTGGGGATGTGTCAAGTAAGAAATTGCTGCAGCTGAGGTCAGAGAGGTTTTTTCCTGCTTTCTCCTCTACGGTTTTCATGGTTTCCTGTCTCACATTCAGGTCCTTTATCCATTTTATTTTTGTGAATGGTGTAAGAAAGTGGTCTAGTTTCATTCTTCTGCATGTTGCTGTCCAGTTCTCCCAGCACCATTTGTTAAAGAGACTGTCTTCTTCCCATTGGATATTCTTTCCTGCTTTGTGAAAGATGAGTTGGCCATACGTTTGTGGGTCTAGTTCTGGGGTTTCTATTCTATTCCATTGGTCTGTGTGTCTGTTTTTGTGCCAATACCATGCTGTCTTGATGATTACAGCTTTGCAATAGAGGCTAAAGTCTGGGATTGTGATGCCTCCTGCTTTGGTCTTCTTCTTCAAAATTACTTTGTCTATTTGGGGCTTTTGTGGTTCCATACAAATTTTAGGATTACTTGTTCTAGCTTCGAGAAGAATACTGGTGCCATTTTGATTGGGATTGCATTGAATGTGTACATAGCTTTGGGTAGTATTGACATTTTAACAATATTTATTCTTCTAATCCATGAGCATGGAATGTTTTTTCCATTTCTTTATATCTTCTTCAATTTCTTTCATAAGCTTTCTATAGTTTTCAGCATACAGATCGTTTACATCTTTGGTTAGATTTATTCCTAGGTATTTTATGCTTCTTGGTGCAATTGTGACTGGGATCAGTTTCTTTATTTGTCTTTCTGTTGCTTCATTATTACTGTATAAGAATGAAACTGATTTCTGTACATTGATTTTGTATCCTGCGACTTTACTGAATTCTTGTATCAGTTCTAGCAGACTTTTGGTGAAGTCTATCAGGTTTTCCAAGTATAATATCACGTCATCTGCAAAAAGTGAAAGCTTGACTTCATCTTTGCCAATTTGGATGCTTTTGATTTCCTTTTGTTGTCGGATTGCTGATGCTAGCACTTCCAACACTATGTTAAACAACAGCGGTGAGAGTGGACATCCCTGTAGTGTTCCTGATCTCAGGGGGAAAGCTGTTTTCCCCATTGAGGATATTAGCTGTGGGCTTTTCATAAATGGCTTTTATGATGCTTAAGTATGTTCCTTCTATCCCAACGTTCTCAAGGGTTTTTATTAAGAAAGGATGCTGAATTTTGTCAAATGCTTTTTCTGCATCGATTGACAGAATCATATGGTTCTTATCTTTTCTTTTATTAATGTGATGTATCACACTGATTGATTTGCGAATGTTGAAACAGTCCTGCAGTCCAGGAATGAATCCCACTTGATCATGGTGAATAATTATTCTTATATGCTGTTGAATTTGATTTGCTAGTATCTTATTGAGAATTTTTGCATCCATATTCATCAGGGGTATTGGCCTGTAGTTCTCTTTTTTTGCTGGGTCTCTGTCTGGTTTAGGAATCAAAGTAATGCTGGCTTCATAGAATGAGTCTGGAAGTTTTCCTTCCCTTTCTATTTTTGGGAACAGCTTGAGAAGGATAGGTATTATCTCTGCTTTAAATGTCTGGTAGAATTCCCCTGGGAAGCCATCTGGTCCTGGACTCTTATTTGTTGGGAGATTTTTGATGACTGATTCAATTTCTTCGCTGGTTATGGCTCTGTTCAAGTTTTCTATTTCTTCCTGTTTGAGTTTTGGAAGTGTGTGGGTGCTTAGGAATTTGTCCATTTCTTCCAGGTTGTCCAGTTTGTTGGCATACAATTTTTCATAGTATTCCCTGATAATTGCTTGTATTTCTGAGAGATTGGTTGTAATAATTCCATTTTCATTCATGATTTTATCTATTTGGGTCCTCTCCCTTTTCTTTTGAGAAGCCTGGCTAGAGGTTTATCAATTTTGTTTTGTTTTTGTTTTTGTTTTTGTTTTTTTCAAAAAAAAACAACCCTTAGCTTCATTGACCTGCTCTATAGTTTTTTAGATTCTATATTATTTATTTCTGCTCTGAGCTTTATTGTTTCTCTTCTGCTGGGTCTAGGGTGTCTTTGCTGTTCTGCTTCTCTTTCCTTTAGATTTTGTATTTGGGATTTTTCCTGTTTCTTGAGATAGGCCTGGATTGCAATGTATTTTCCTCTCAGGACTGACTTTGCTGCATCCCAAAGCATTTGGATTGTTGTATTTTCACTTTCCTTTGTTTCCATATATTTTTTAATTTCTTCTCTAATTGCCTGGTTGACCCATTCATTCTTTAGTAGGGTGTTCTTTAACCTCCATGCTTTTGGAGGTTTTCCAGACTTTTTCCTGTGGTTGATTTCAAGCTTCATAGCATTGTGGTCTGAAAGTGTGCATGGTGTGATCTCAATTCTTTTATACTTATGAAGGGCTGTTTTGTGACCCAGTATGTGATCTATCTTGGAGAAGGTTCCATGTGAACTCGAGAAGAAAGTATATTCTGTTGCTTTGGGATGCAGAGTTCTAAATATATCTGTCAAGTCCATCTGATCCAATGTATCATTCAGGGCCCTTGTTTCTTTATTCATTGTGTCTAGATGATCTATCCATTGTTGTAAGTGGAGTATGAAAGTCCCCTGCAATTACCACATTCTTATCAATAAGGTTGCTTATGTCTGTGATTGTTTTATATATTTGGGGGCTCCCGTATTCGGCACACAGACATTTATAATTGTTAGCTCTTGCTGATGGATAGACCCTGTGATTATTATATAATATCCTTCTTCATCTCTTGTTACAGCCTTTAGTTTAAAGTTTAGTTTGTCTGATATAAGTAGGGCTACTCCAGCTTTCTTTTGACTTCCAGTAGCATGATAGATGGTTCTCCATCCTTTCACTTTCAATCTGAAGGTGTCCTCAG
This sequence comes from Lynx canadensis, assembly GCF_007474595.2. Taxonomy (NCBI): domain Eukaryota; kingdom Metazoa; phylum Chordata; class Mammalia; order Carnivora; family Felidae; genus Lynx; species Lynx canadensis. The sequence continues at coordinate 86,730,041 of NC_044304.2, forward strand.
GTCTAAAATGAGTCTCTTATAGACAGCAAATAGATGGGTCTTGTTTTTTTATCGATTCTGATACCCTGTGTCTTTTGGTTGGAGCATTTAGTCCATTTACATTCAGTGTTATTATCTAAAGATATGGGTTTAGAGTCATTGTGATGTCTGTAGGTTTCATGCTTGTAGTGATGTCTCTGGTACTTTCTGGTCCTTGAAATATTTCACTCACAGAATGCCCAGTAGGATCTCTTGTAGGGCTGGTTTAGTGGTGATGAACTCCTTCAGTTTTTGTTTGTTTGGGAAAACCTTTATCTCTCCTTCTTTTCTGAATGACAGACTTGCTGGATAAAGGATTCCTGGCTGCATATTTTTTCTGTTCATCACATTGAAGATTTCCTGCCATTCCTTTCTGGCTTGCCAAGTTTCACTAGATACGTCTGCCACTAGTCTTATCGGCCTCCCTTAATATGTTAGAGCATGTTTATCCCTAGCTGCTTTCAGAATTTTCTCTTTATCCTTGTATTTTGCCAGTAACTATGATATGTCGTGCAGAAGATCGATTCAAGTTACGTCTGAAGGGAGTTCTCGGTGCTTCTTGGATTTCAATTCCTTTTTCCTTCCCCAGATCAGGGAAGTTCTCTGCCATGATTTGTTCAAGTACACCTTCAGCTCCTTTCTCTCTCTCTTCCTCTTCTGGAATTCCTATTATACGGATATTGTTCCGTTTCATTATATCACTTAGTTCTCTAATTCTCCCCTCATACTCCTGGATTTTTTTTATCTTTTTCTCAGCTTCCTCTTTTTCCATAATTTTATCTTCTAATTAACCTATTCTCTCCTCTGACTTTTCAGTCTGAACTCTGGTCACCTCCATTTTATTTTGCACCTCATTTGTAGCATTTTTTAGCTCCTCATGACTGTTTGTTAGTCCCTTGATCTCTGTAGCAATAGATTCTCTGCTGTCCTCTATACTTTTTTCAAGCCCAGTGATTAATTTTATGACTATTATTCTAAATTCTTTTTCTGTTATATTGCTTAAATCTTTTTGATCAACTCATTAGCTGTTGCTACTTCCTGGAGTTTCTTTTGAGGAGAATTCTTCCATTTCATCATTTTGGATAGTTCCTGGAGTGGTGCGGAACAGCAGGGCTCTTCCCCTGTGCTGTCTGGAATAACTTGTGTTGGTGGGCAGGACCGCAGTCACACCTGATGTCTGCCCCCAGCCCACCACTGGGGCCACAGTCAGACTGGTGTGTGTACATTCTCTTCCCCTCTCCCAGGGGCAGGACTCACTGTGGAGTGGTGTGGCCCCTGTCTGGGCTACTTGCCCACTGCCAGGCTTGTGGTGCTGCTTCGGTGGGATCTGGCGTATTAGCCGGGGTGGATCCGCAAGGTGCACAGGGGCGGGAAGGGCAGGCTCAGCTCGCTTTGCTGTCGGTGGTCCCCTGCAGGAGGGGCCCTACAACGACTGGGAGGAAGGCAGACCTGTTGGAGGGATAGATCCACAGATGTACAGCGTTGGGTGTTTGTGTGGTGCAAGCAAGTTCAGTGATGGGAACTGGTTCCCTTTGGGTTCGGCTGGAGACAGGAGAGGGAGATGGTGCTGGCCAGCGCCTTTGTTCACCGCCACGCTGAGATCTGTCTCCTGGGGCTCAACAACTCTCCCTCCCAGTGTCCTCTCGCCCTCCTGCTCTCTGAGAAGAGCTGTTGACTTATAACATTCCAGATGTAAGTCCTGCTGGCTGTCAGAACACACTATGTCCTGCCCCTCTGCTTTTGCAAGCCAGACTCTGGGGCTCTGCCTTGCCGGGTGGGCTGCCCCTCCACCACCCCAGCTCCCTTCTGCCAGTCCGTGTAGCACGCACCCCCCTCTCCGCCCTTCCTACCCTCTTCCGTGGGCCTCTTGTCTATGCTTGGCTCCAGAGAGTCTGTTCTGCTAGTCTTCTGGTGGTTTTCTGGGTTATTTAGGCAGGTGTGGGTGGAATCTAAGTGATCAGCAGGACGAGGTGAGCCCAGCATCCTCCTATGCCACTATCTTCCCTAGTTCAGGAGTGCACTTGTTATCATGAGCACTGTGTGTTGTATGTAAGTAATGAAATAAAGAATTCTACTCCTGACACCAATGCTGCACTGTGTGCTTACCAAATAGACTTTAAGTAAAAATCTGAAAAAAAATATAAAACTTTCAAGTTGAAATAAAAAATCTACATAAAGAGAAATAATGGGGCGCCTGGGTGGCGCAGTCGGTTAAGCGTCCGACTTCAGCCAGGTCACGATCTCGCGGTCCGTGAGTTCGAGCCCCGCGTCGGGCTCTGGGCTGATGGCTCAGAGCCTGGAGCCTGTTTCCGATTCTGTGTCTCCCTCTCTCTCTGCCCCTCCCCCGTTCATGCTCTGTCTCTCTCTGTCCCAAAAATAAATAAACGTTGAAAAAAAAAATTAAAAAAAAAAAAGAGAAATAATGAAAGCAATGCATTTCCGTAGAATGTAAAAAAATAAATAAATAAGTGACAGATCTACCATTGTCTACCATAAATATATTCTTAATTACAGAATAATTTACTGCTGAGTCTACTACCCAGTTACCAAGCTGAGGCTATAAGCTGAATTTCTTTGTTTCACAATACAGAGCAGATCAAGAATGAGGAATGACTGCAGTCTTTCATAAACCTCTGAATTTGAATTTGGGATTTGACAGATATCATAGTTTCATTTGGAGTGTTTTACCACTCTGTCTCTTTTTTCATAGGAAAAGCGGTGAAAATAATTCACTTAGCAGTAAAATGAGATTTTAAAAACTAACATCTTGTTGTGATGACAAAAATATTAAAAAGAAAAAAAAATAATTAAGACTTAGCAAAGCTAGTTGGTTGATGTAGTACTACCTTGCTAACTTGGGAAGCTGACACTGAAAAGAAATCATTCAAATTACAGAAAAAGATTAAGTGCTGAAATTTTTAAATAAGAGGACATTCTGTCTTACACCATGACATAATTGAAACAACAATCTTAGATTCAATGTAAAACATAAACACAAAGTCTCCAAGTACAGAAAAAAATTTTTAAGTATCATTATTTAGTCACTGTGTGATTAATGTATGTAATTAATATGTGCTAAGTAATCAGACAGTAAACAGTTTCCACCTTCAGAAGGTTTACATTGGAGATGCCTGGGTGGCTCAGTCAGTGAAGCACCGACTATTGATTTTGGCTCAGTTCATGATCTCACAGTTTTTGGGATGGAGCCCCACTTCAGGCTCTGCACTGAATGAGGAACTTGCTTAGGATTCTTTCTCTCCCTCTCTCTCTGCCTCTTTCACATGCACGTGCACATGTGCATATTCTCTCTCTCTGTCTCAAAGCAAATAAATAAACATAAAAAATAAAAGGAGGCTTACAGTATAGCAAGGGAGATAGATGGTAGAGAAATTTTGACAAAATTTATAATTAATTAAGATTGTGAATAGTGTTAGCAAGAAGTCTCTGTGTTTTGAAAAGGGGTACACAACTCAGAATAAGGATAAGTCTTCCCTAAGGAAGTGATGTATGAGTTAAAAGCTAGATAATGAACAGAATAAGGTGGTTACACTGGGAAATAGGATTTGTGGATGGAAGTGATAATGTATGGCAGGATGAGGCCCCAGAGCACAGGACCTTATCAAATGTATAAAGGTTTTTAAACATAGTATCAAGAGCAGTTAAGAGGCTACCAAAGAGTGTTGAGCCAGAGAGTGACTTGATCAAACATCTTCTTTAAAAATATCACCCTGTGTGGGACATGAATTAGGGAAAGGCAAAAAAGGATGAGGGACCTCAGTGCAACAGTCCAGATGAGAAACAAAGGATTAGGTGTCAGGAGCAGAAGAAGAGGTAAGAAAAGTGATCTATGAAAGTTAGAAAGTATAACTGATATAACTTAATTTTTGAGCGAATGTGGGCAGCGAGAAAGGAAGTGTAAAGATTACTTCATATTACTGGCTCAAATTTCTGAGTGGAGCACTGTGCCATCTACTAAGATACCAAAAACAGGCAGAAAAAGATATTTGGATATCCTATATTTTAAAGGCAGTCTTTAAGATATCAAGTGATGAGGCTGAAGTAACTGGATGTATGGATCTGAAGCTCAGAAAAGAGACAGTACAGAGATCTACATTTGGGAATTACAGTGAATATATGATATTTCAAGTTGTGGAAATTCATGGACTCCAAGGGAAAGTATGTAGAGTGAGAGAAGCCACGAAGAGCTTTAGCCAAGCCCTGAAGCTCTGTAACATTTGGAAGCTAGATGGAGGTCAAATGTCCAACACTGGAGACAGAAGGAGTGGATAAAGGCATGGATGGGACATAGGAAAAATTACTGTCCCATAGAAACCAACAACAGAGAGCGAAGGTGGAGCAGTCCTTTGCCCTGGATGGCTTGATAGTGTAAATAAATTGGGTGTCCACTGTACTGAAATTCATTACAGATGTTAGCAGGAACTAATAGTTTTGGTAAATTCATATAAGAAAGTTCTGGATTGAAGTGTGTAATAGTGTGATTGGGATACGAGGAAATGCAACCATAAAATATAAATAAGTTTTCAGAGAAGTTTGGTTGTGAAAGACTACACAGATATAAATCAATTGCATGAAGTGAATATAATGTCAAGAGAGAAGCAATATAACACATTTTTCAAGGCCACAAAATCTGGCAACACATGGCCTGGGTTTGGACACTAGCTCTGCGACTTACTAGCTCTTGGTCTTAGATAAGTTACTTAATCCTTCTGTGCCTCAACTCCTTCATCTCGAAATTGGTGACAATAATTATTTCATCACACCATGTGGGAAAAAAAAAATGACATATACATAGCACTTAGAACCAGCACTTAGAATAACACCGTGTTTGTTATTATTTTGTTCAACATATAAAAATTCTCAGTATGTTCAAATGTCCACTGGAAGAATCCAATATAAAAGATAAAAAGCGAAGTAATTTATCATTATCTTTAGGGGGAGAGATCATGAATCATTCTAACCATCCTGTTTTTGCTTAAGAGTAAATTCTACTTTTTATGATAAGCATTTTATCACTTTTATAATAAGTACTAAATATTACTTTAGAGGAAAATACATAATGTCATGAAAACCATGCATACTATGTTAAAAAAACAATAATGAAAAGTAGTATTATTATGGCCAGGTTTTGTTGAAAATCATATATATATGTATGTATATACACATATATGTATATATTTATACATACATATAATACTAAATCATATATATTAAATCATATATATATATACACTAAAAAATATAATAAGTACTAAATATTACTTTAGAAGAAAATACATAATGTCATGAAAACCATGCATACTATGTTAAAAAAACAATAATGAAAAGTAGTATTATTATGGCCAGGTTTTGTTGAAAATCATGTATATATATAATACTAAATTATATATATTAAATCATATACACACACACACACACACACACACACACACTAAAAAATATTTACCAAAATATCGATAGTAGCTAGTTATGAGTGGTAGGGTTTAAAATATTTCAATTTTATTTCCTGTGCTCTAGTACATTTTCTAAATTTTCTACAATTAACACTAATGTTATTTTTGTAAGTAGAAAATGCTGCTTAAAAAATTAAAGAGATTTTTCTCTGGAGTCTGGAAGCCTACAAATTAGGGCTTGCTCAGAACCCAAAGCTACTTAGTTGATACTGAAGTCCTGAACCCATCAATCTTGGGCCACTCTGTGAGCACTAGCCTATTCCATCCAAATCCCTGAGGTTTAAGCAACAATCTTGTTAGCTACATAACTGCTGTCCAAGCAATCTTCATAAAATGCAAATCTGGGCCTGGCATACCCCTACAGTAACTCTTCCTTGTGAATTAAACAGCCCATTCGTAAGCCCCACCAGACGCATTCAGAAGTAGAAGATTTACTGAATACACTTCTTACTTATGGCTTAATGTTTTTCGGATGATTTATTTGTCCAGAGGCCTTTCCTTTTCTTTCTCACTTAGCCAAGTTTGACCTATCCTTCAAAGCACTGTTGTGTCAGCTAGTGCTCCCAAAGCACACTAGAGTGATGCCATTCCATAATGATTTTCTCTTTAAGTAGAAAACTCTCAGCCACCTGGATGCAAGCAACATGCACATACACACAATTTCTACATACACACATGTAGCTCAATAGGTTCGTGGAGGAGTAGAGTAAATGTGAAGCAAATGGGAATCGAGCGGACCTAAAGATTCTAAAGCCTCTGTGAAAATTTTCTAAGTTTTAAGCTTTCAAACTAACTGTTAAAGAATAGCCCAAGACTTTTTTTCATTTGTGTCTGAGAAAGAAACTAGAATGAATTCTAAATAAAAGGATTTAGACAGGAAAGACTAGACTTGAGAATACACATTGGAATCATAGACCAAACGTATTTGGGTCATCACTGCACTTCAATGGATAATTACACCTGAGGCTTCAATAAAAGATTCATTTCACTAGGAACACTCAAGCCTAACTCGGGGAATAAGCCAGCTGATCTGACCATAGTGGAGGTAAACAGGATAGCAACCATCTCTTCGGAAAAGAGATTATAAGCTACCTCAGAAGAGTACAAGGTCAGGTTCTGTTGGATTCACTCCAGACTGAATACAAAGCCATTAGTTGGTGGCTCACCCACTAATATTGCACCATTTTCTCACTTGTACAAAGTTAATTACATCCATCACACTCTGTCATGTTCAGAAAAAAAAAATCTGGAAAAATATATCCTTTTGTCTTTTTATGACTGACATTCTTCAAGTTTTTAATGATTCTTTTAACAACAAATCTGACTAAAACCCATACTAAACAATCACTAACAATAACTACAACTATTAAAAGTTGTACTTTCATAGTAGTAGTACTATGAAATAGGAGTACTAACTACTATTATGAAGAGAAATTCTTCTTTCCCAACCCCAAAAAGTTTCTATAATTACTATAAGTAGAATTGTGTAAAATTTTTTTTTCATGGTACAAGCATATAAAGCACAGACAAGTTAATAAAGATCACACTTATAAATCAGCCAGATGCCTTGCCTTCATATCCAACACTTGAGATTCCCCCAATTTCTGGTGAAATTGGTCAAGAGACCTGGAAGGAAACTGTGGTTAGCAAATGAAGAACCAGTTTAAACTCATTCTAGTTTGTCACTTAGATTGTAAATACATGCAGAGGCTTGGATTTATGTAAGTATTTGTACATCTATTATATCTAAAAGGGAAGCTCCATAGGTAAATCACAATGTGATAAAAAGTAACAATTATCACAGGACAAAACACAAAAATGAAATAGTGAATGGGGAAAGGAAGGGAATAAAAGACAATAAACTCAAGTTGGATAGAATCACACAGATTAAGCATAAAACATGTGCCTGATCTCTACAAGTCAAGACAGAGAAAACAGATTGGCTTCTTAAAGTAGCAGGGGGAAAATAACAATAAAAATTAGCTGATGTGTAGTGCATACTTACTATAATTACGCTTAGCATAAATACTTCACATGCATTAAGTTATTCAATAATCACAAATACAGACAGTCCCAGACTTACAGTGGTTTGACTTATGCCTTTTTGACAACAGTGGTGTGAAACTGATACACATTCAGTAGACAGTGTATTTTGAATTTTGATCTTTCCTCAAGCTAGTGCAATGCAGTACAATCCTCTCCTGATTCTGGGCACTCACAGGGAGCTGCAACGCTGAGTCAGCTGTGTAACCGTGAGGTCAACAACCGATGCGCTCGCAGTGACTCTACACCCATACACTCATTCTCTTTTTCACTTTACATACAATGTTCAATAAATTCAACACATTACTATAAAATAGGCTTTGTGTTAGATGATTTGCCAAACGGTAGGCTCATGTGTTTTGAGCACATTTAAGGTAGGCTATGCCGAGCTATGATGTTCAGTACGTCAGGCGTATTAAACGTATTTTTTTTTTTTCCAACGTTTTTTATTTATTTTTGGGACAGAGAGAGACAGAGCATGAACGGGGGAGGGGCAGAGAGAGAGGGAGACACAGAATCGGAAACAGGCTCCAGGCTCCGAGCCATCAGCCCAGAGCCTGACGCGGGGCTCGAACTCACGGACCGCGAGATCGTGACCTGGCTGAAGTCGGACGCTTAACCGACTGCGCCACCCAGGCGCCCCTAAACGTATTTTTAACTTAGGATATTTCCAACTTACAATGGCTTTATCAGGACATAATCCCATAGTAAGTCAGGCCAGATCAGTAATTCCTTTTTGCATATGAGCTAATTAGTTTGAGTGAATTGCTCAAATGATCATCTTCTCAGTCCAGAAACCTGTATTAGAGTTCTCTAAAGAAGCAATGAGAACCAACAGGATGTGTGTGTGTCATATGTATGTATGTATGTATGTGAGAGAAAGAGTGAGAAATGAGAATGAGAGAGAGAGAGAGGCAGGTTTATTTTAAAACACTGGCTCCAAAATGAACTTTTGGGACCTCATCAAGATAAGAAGCTTCTGTACAGCAAAGGAAACAATCAGCAAAACTCAAAGGCATCCCACAAAATGAGAGAAGATATTTGCAAAAGACATAAGAGATAAAAGGTTAGTATACAAAATCTATAAAGAACTTACCAAATTCAATATCAAAAAATAAATAATCCAGGGAAGAAATGGGGAGAAGACATAAATAGACACTTTTCCAAAGAAGACATCCATATGGCTAACACACACATGAAAAGATGCTCAACATCACTCATCATCAGGGAAATACAAATCAAAACCATAATGAGACACCACCTCACACCTGTCATAATGGCTAACATGAACAGTGCAGGCAACAACAGATGTTGGCAAAGATGCAGAGAAAGAGGAACCCTTCTGAACTGCTGGTGGGAATGCAAACTGGTGCAGTCACTCTGGAAAACAGTATGGAGGTTCCTCAAAAAATTAAAAATAGAACTACCCTACGACCCAGTAATTGTGCTACTGGGTATTTATCCAAAGGGCCCAAAAATGCTGATTCAAAGGGGCACATTCAACCTAATGTTTATAGCAACACTACCAACAATAGCCAGACTATGGAGGGGGCCCAAATGTCCATCGATGGATGAATGGATAAAGAAGATGTGGTATAAACATACAATGAAATATTATTCGGCGATCAAAAAGAATGAAACCTTGCCATTTGCAACAACATGGATGGAACTAGATTGTATTACGCTAAGCGAAAACAGAGAAAAACAAGTATCATATGATTTCACTCATATGTGGAATTTAAGAAACAAAACAGATGGACATAGGGGAAGGGAAGGAAAAATAAGATAAAAATAGGGAGACAAAACATACGAGACTCTTAAATATAGAGAACAAACTGAGGGCTGCTGGCAGGGGATGGGCTAAATGGGTGATGGGCATTAAGGAGGACACTTAATGGGATGAGCACCAGGTGTTATATGTATGCGATGAATCACTAAATTCTATTCTTGAAATCATTATTACAATATGTTAACTAACTTGCATTTAAATTAAAAAACTGTTAAAAAATAAAGCAGCCTTGAATAATATTAAAAAATAAAGGAGACTTGAAATCTACCAGGCAAAACAAATGTATCAAACAAATTAGTGTTTCATACAGAATATTTTTTTAAAATTTTAATGTTTATTTATTTTTGAGAAAGAGAGAGAGAGACAGAGTATGCGTGGGGAAGGGGCAGAGAGAGAGAGGGAGACACAGAATCCGAAACAGACTCCAGGCTCCAAACTGTCAGCACAGAGCATGATGTGGGGCTTGAAATCACGAACTGCAAGATCACGACCTGAGCTGAAGACAGACGCTTACCAACTGAGTCACCAGGTGCCCCTCATACAGAATATTTTTAATAAAAGAATACTACTTTATTTTTAGAGTACATCCTTCCTATATTTTTGATGTTCACAATATCCATACCTTCTTGAAATAGCAGGAATAGCATTTAGTAGGCTTCCCGCACCTACCCCCGCCTTTGTCTTTTCTTTCTATGGCTTTAGATGACAAATTAAAATTTGACACACTTAACTTCAGACACATTATTTTCCCTCTAGTTTTAATATTGTGTGAATTTTAAAAGTCCAAAAACCATGGCCCTAAGGTATGTCAGTAGAGTTTTAGGTAAGAAGATTCTGAGATGTATGACTGAACAAAGAGAAATAATCGGAACCCAAAATATTCCTGCCATGGAAAAGAAGTAAATCCAATTATCTGAAGGAATATCTATGTATGTCAGTGTGAAAAGATATTCTCTAGCATACATAGAAAACCTTCGTGACTAATTCACACTATGTGTTTCATAACTGAATGCATTAGCAGGTGTGTCTGATTAAAAAATATATATATCAAGTCTTTGCTGAAGATTTTCCTTCACTCTCAGATTGAAAAACAATGTTGAGGACTGAATCAGACATCTATTACTAAGTTTCAAGCCTCCCCAAACTTCCTGGCTCAGAAAACAACCATTTGTATTTCTCACGATCCAGTGTGCTGGCAGGGTCCCCATATGTGGCTTCTGCTCAGTGTGGGGAGTAGATAGGGACAGGTGGAACAAAGCCTCATACATATGCCTGCCACGTGGTGCCAGCTTATGTCTGGGCCCTTCTCCCCATGTTAACTTGAATTCTGGCCTCCACTGGCAGCCTCAAAGCTGCATTCCAATGAACACATGCTTACCAAGCCTCAGGTACAGCCTCATCATAGGGTGGGCTGCTGTGCAATTCACCAAAATAAGTCACTGGACTGAGTGAGTTCAAAGAGTCTGGGATTCTGAATGGTATGACTCCTGGAGACACGTCCCCACAGCGTTCTACCATGGGGACCCTGTACCCAGGTCCCGTTTATTACCCCAAGTTTTCAGTACAACTGTCGTTGAAAACATTATGAACATACATATTTCCTAAGGTCTGTTTTCGTGGCAAAATGAGTCAGAGAGAAAGACAAACACTGTACAATTTCACTTCCATGTGGAACCTAAAAAATAAAACAAATGAATAAAGAAGGATAATACTTGATCTTAACTGTAGAAAATGCAGATGATGAGGATACCAATATCAAACAGGAAAGTTGGATGGCAAAGAGCTACAGCTTTAGAAATAATTTTGTCTACTGAATTACAAATGAGATCAGATTTATACTGGATTGCGAAGTTTAAGATATATTAATGAATTACTCACATGGACAGAAATTTAAAACCTTAAACCTATAGAATATACTACTTAAAACTAGATTTATGTCTTTTTTAAATTTTTTTTTATTAACGTTTATTTATTTTTGAGACAGAGAGAGACAGAGCATGAACAGGGAGGGGCAGAGAGAGAGGGAGACACAGAATGTGAAAAGGGCTCCAGGCTCTGAGCTGTCAGCACAGAGCCCAACGCGGGGCTCAAACTCACGGACTGTGAGATCATGACCTGAGCCGAAGTCGGATGCCCAACCGACTGAGCCACTCAGGCGCCCCGTAGATTTATGTCTTTTAAATATAATCATAAAGCTAAAAGTAGCAGCAAAAATAGCAGCCATTGAAGATGTGTCACCTAACCTGGTGAAGAGACATTTTTAAGGCTTACTTTCCAAAATTTTTTGAAAAAGATTTATTTTTATGGATTTGAGAATTACTGATATATTAGGTCAAAAAGTAGAGTAGCAACAAGTTAAAATATTTACAGTTCCTTTTCCTGCAAGCGCTGCTTCATGAATTATGCTACAAGGCAAAACAATAATTAATTTCCTCATTGGACCCTGGAAACATAATAAGATATAATTGAAACATAGAACGCATTATTTTTATTCAGCTTCCTGAGTAGGCTCATCCTTTTCATTTCAATTAGGTACTCCTAAGAACAGTACCGTATAGTTGAATTTCAGAGTGTGGAGAAGGAGAAATTGGGTGAATCGCATTTTAAAGATGGATGGATCTAGCAGAGTTATGAATAGTCCCATAATATTTGTAAAACCATGAGCACCCTCCTTTTATTTTTTTTTATATGTAATTTGTTGTCAAATTGGTTTCCATACAACGCCCAGTGCTCATCCCAACAGGTGCCCTCCTCAATGCCCATCACCCACCCTCCCCTTCCCCCCATCAACCCTCAGTTTGTTCTCAGTTTTTAAGAGTCTCTTATGCTTTGGCTCCCTCCCTCTCTTTTTTTTCCCTTCCCCTCCCCCATGGTCTTCTATTAAGTTTCTCAGGATCCACCTAAGAGTGAAAACATATGGTATCTGTCTTTCTCTCTATGACTTACTTCACTTAGCATAACACTCTCCAGTTCCATCCACATTGCTACAAAAGGCCATATTTCATTCTTTCTCACTGCCAAGTAGTATTCCATTGTGTATGTAAACCACAAATTCTTTATCCATCATCAGTAGATGGACATTTAGGCTCTTTCCATAATTGCAAAGTGCTATTGTTGAAAGTGCTGCTATAAACATTGGGGTACAAGTGCCCCTATGCATCAGCACTCCTGTAGCCCTTGGATAAATTCCTAGCAGTGCTATTGCTGGGTCATAGGGTAGATCTATTTTTAATATTTTGAGGAACCTCCACACTGTTTTCCAGAGCGGCTGCACCAGTTTGCATTCCCACCAACATTGCAAGAGGGTTCCGTTTCTCCACATCCTCTCCAGCATCTACAGTCTCCTGATTTGTTCATTTTAGCCACTCTGACTGGCGTGAGGTGGTATCTGAGTGTGGTTTTGATTTGTATTTCCTTGATGAGGAGTGACGTTGAGCATCTTTTCATGTGCCTGTTGGCCATCTGGATGTCTTCTTTAGAGAAGTGTCTATTCATGTTTTCTGCCCATTTCTTCACTGGATCCTTTGTTTTTTTGGGTGTGGAGTTTGGTGAGTTCTTTACAGATTTTGGATACTAGCCCTTTGTCTGATATGTCATTTGCATATATCTTTTCCAGCACCCTCCTTTTCTTCCCCACTTGTTTTTATCACACAAAGTCTTTTTAAGTCTTCCTTCAACCCTCAGCTACTCATTAACGATCGCCCATTGAAAACTGCCCTCTCCCTCATTCCTTGGCCCTCACAACCCCCTTATGCTCATCTGCTTTTTATTTTTTCCTTCCCACTTGCCACATTCTAACATGTTATATTTTCCATAGTTATCAATCAATTTCTTTATTATCTGTCTACTACCCTTGATTGTAAACTTCACAAAGCCAGGGAATTGTTGTGTCTGATTTATTTGCAAATGTATCTAAAGATCTTTGACCACTGTCTATCAAACAGTAGGGCTTCAACAAATATTTGTTGAAATAATTATGTTAATTCAAATGAGATAGGTGTCTCTTCCTTAGGAACTTAAGAATTGGGGAAGTGAAAAATAGTCAAGGAATATGAACAAGAAGTTCTTGAAGGGAAAAAGTAAACATTATAAAATAAGTATCAGTGAAAAATCACTGAAAATTATAAAGTAGGGTAATACATAGTGTTGGCAATGAGTTAGGGAGACAAGTGAATATACTGCTGAAAGCTGTGTAAATTGGTACTCCAGTTCTAGGCTATTTTGTTAATGTAGAAGGCAAGGTAGAATTGCAATTCTAAATAGGTAATCATCATTGAGGAATCGATATTTCAGCAAAAATTTGCACAGACTTTTTAGAGCAAAAACAAGGGGGAAAGAAAAGGAAGCTGTAAAATGTGCATAATATTTGATATAAAAATTAAATTTAGGGGCGCCTGGGTGGCTCAGTCGGTTGAGCGTCTGACTTTGGTTCAGGTCATCACCTCACGGTCTGTGAGTTCAAGCCCCGCGTTGGGCTCTGGGCTGACAACTCAGAGCCTGGAGCCTGCTTCATATTCTGGGTCTCCCTCTCTCTCTCTCTCTGTCCTCTCCCGCTCATGCTGTCTCTCTCTGTCTCTCAAAAATAAATAAACACTAAAAAAAAAAAAATAAAAAATTAAATTTATAGGAACATGAACATAATGGGATAAATACTGAAAAATGGATGATATTAGCAATTTTTTAGCTGTGAAAAAAAAACAAATTTTTCAGAATAGGGGATTGCCTTGGGAAATCACATTTATAGAATGAAATTACTATGCAGTAGTTTCAAAATACACAAGGGTAAGATAACCTTTTATTATTAGTAGTGGAAAAAAAGAGGTAAGAAAATATATGTATCTTAAAATACACATTATTGGGGAGGTCATTTATAAAGATAAGATATACACTCAAAATAAAAGGCATAAAGGTAAAAGGATAAACACACACACACACACACACACATACACACACAAACACCAAGCAAATATCAAACAAATGTCAGTGAAGTTACAGCAGTACAGATTTTAAAAACAATCTCATTGTATATAAAGTTGGACATTATATATTATAACACAAGAAAAATCTTGCTGTAAAGAAATAACAATTTTTAGTTTCCATGCAGCTAGTAAGAGAGATGCAAAACATGTACAGCAAAACTTTAAAACACTGAGAAAATCCACACTCATGGAGTGGGAATTGCAACTAACTTCTCAGTTATTGACTGCTCAGGCTGACCAAAGAATTAGAAAAATTGAACAAATGTGATCTGGTGGTTATATAATATTCACCTATATTCAATAACCAGAAAATTAATATTCTTTAAAAGCAGAATGGGTCCTTTATAATCCATCAAGATATAAGGCAAATACCAATAAATAGCAATAAACATCATGCAAATGATGTTATCTGACCATAATACAATAAAATTCAAAATTTATAAAACAGATTATATGGGTCTATAGTTAAAAAAAAAAAAACTAGAACACATTTACACACATACACACACAGAGACACATTTCATAGATAATTTTTATATCAGTATAGATAGAAAATTTTTATGTGTGTGACTCATATCCAAAGAACATGTAATAAAATGCTAACATCTACCTAATTTCAGTGTTTTTTCTTGTAGTATAGAATTGCTGTACTTTTACTACATGTTGCTTTTTTTTTTTCTTATCGAGAGAGAGAGGGAAGGGAGAGAAATCAAGGAGATTTAATTATTTAAAAGGAGGTAAGGGACACTGGGTGGGTCAGTCAGTTAAATGATCGACTCTTGGTTTTGGCTCAGGTCATGATCTCACAGACCATGGGTTCAAGCCCCACATCAGGCTCCGTGCTGACAGTGCAGAGCTTGCTTGGGATTCTCTCTCCCATTCTCTCTACCCCTTCCCCACTTGCACACATGTGCTCTTTCTCTCTCTCTCAAAATAAATAAACTGAAAAAAAAGTTTTAAATCAATCAATCAATAGCACTAAGATATATGGCCTCAAAAATGTATATATGCCATGATTAGTGTTCTACCTTAAAAAGTAATTTGTCACTGAAAGTATTCAGTAAGAACCTAGATGGCTGCTGATGCGTTATATAAAACAGGTTCCTGCATTTACTAAGTGGATTAACTAGCACCTTAAGTCATTTAAGATTTTTATATTTCAAAATTGAATTTGTGGGGAAAGGGCAGGCTATAGTTTCGTAAGATATTTATGTAAAGGCCAAGAAAAAAAATCATCTGTACCAATTTCTATATCCAGAAATACCCCACAGAGAAAAATCACTTTTATCCTAATTCATTTTAACTTATTTTAAAATAGCCATTTTAGGGGCACCTGGGTGGCTCAGTGGGTTAAGCATCTGACTCTTGATTTTGGCTCAGGTCACGATCTCATGGTTCTTGAGTTCAAGCCCTACATTTGGCACTGTGCTGATGGTACAGGACCTGCTTGGGGGTCTCTCTCCCTCTGCCCTTCGTGCTCTCTCTCTGTCTCAAAAATAAATAAATAAACTTAAAATAAAATAAAATACCAATTTTAGTGGGTACTATAAAAGATATTTTAAAAGTTCTATATATAATAGGTTTACTGGTTCCTCCTTGCCTCCATGCTTAGCTCCCTGACTAGTAAGTAACCCATCAACCGCAGACCTAGAATATTATATAATATCTGAACATTTTCAGAGATAAATAATTAATTCTACTGGCACCAAAGGAACTCATTGGCAAAATGTTTAATATAAAGATAGAAAATAATTATTTGAACAAATCATTTTGGTACTGTGAAATTAGCATCTGAGAATAATGACAGCCTGAAGTCAGTGTGTTTTCTCTGTAATTTGTGAGGTTACTTAGCCCATCTGTGCCAAAGATTTCCAATTTCTATTTAATTATGAATTCTATAAACTTTAGATAAATGGTTTAAGTGTAATGGAAAAGAGATAATAGCTTGCTTTTCAAAGAGCATTTTTCATTCTATGACCTGAAAGCACATAACAAAATCCTTTTCCAATTTCTATACTATGCTGCAAGATTAATTAATACAATATTCAATAATGTACAAAGAATAGAAAGCTTTTATCAAATTGCATGGCTTTTCAGTCTAAGCAACTACATGGCACTGAAATAACATAAATTCAGAACAAATACTTATTACTCAGGTAAAGATTTGATTAGATTAGAAAAGTTTATGTAATAGTTCCTTTTTTCTAGAAAGAGAAAAAAATAGTGTTGGGTTGCTACCGGTAATATATGGATTACCTGAGCATAATATTTAAAAGCATTTCTAAATGTAGAAAGGTAAAGTCTTCAGGTTAGAATGTAACTTAAGAATCACGTACTAAATACTGTCTAAGAACTCAAAAGTTTTTTTGAGTATGTTGATTTGTCACATGACAAATCCCAAACACCTTTATTTATTTATTTATTTATTTATTTATTTATTTATTTATTTATTTGAAATTTCTAGGTTCTATTTCTCTGTGTTGAAAAAGTTACCTGGTCTCTTTGTGTCTTAGCCAGCTCCGTTTTACACTATGGATAATGTCTGTACCTACCCACCAGGTTGTTACCAGGTTCAAGTAGTAACCTTCAAACAATGCTTGCTTTGCCACTGTGTATTCCTTTCTGCATGCTTTCAAATACTAGCGTTTCCTAGAATTCCATCCTGGAGCCATTTGAAGAGGCACATCTTTCCCTTCTGTTGACTAACAGCTTGAGTTTCAAATTCACACTTACAACTTCCTAAATGACATCCCCAGTTGAATATTTTTCAGACATTTCAGTTCATCTTGCCCCTAAGTCATTATCTTAATCCCCATCCCCACAACAAAACTCTTCCCACTCCCATGTATCTCCAAATTCAAATGCAGTGAATAGCACCTAAATCCAATCCATCTGACTGACAATGCAGTACTGGGAAAATGGAAACTATCCTTCACTTAGCGACAATATTATTTTGACCCCCAGACACAATTCTGCCTCCTGAATGTTGATTCACTCTTACCCCCAACAGCATTCTTCTGTAGCTCTCACTTCTAAACTACTGAAATTATCTCATCCCCTCACTTCTAGTTGATCTCCCATTAGCAGTTCAAACCACCTACCCTTCACATATCATCACAGTAACATTTCCAGAGCACTAACATTATGTCACACCCTGCCCACGATACACGGATGTCCTCCCTTTGTGTAAAGAGACTGTCTCCAAATATTCAGTCCAAGAAATCTTTCAAGAAATTGCCCTGCAATTTCTAGACTCATCCCTTACCACTTTCTCATCCCCGAGGGTCTAGACTCATCCTTTACCACTTTCTCAGTTCACACTCTGCTTTAGACCCACATGAATACTTACCACACCTCCAAACATATATTTCCTCTTTCCAACTTCAGTCCTATCTGCTTTTCTCTCTGGCTTAACTCCCACGACATATGTATCTGGGAGTCTGAGCACACACATGATCTTCTGTGAAACGATCTCGGATTCTTCCCTTACTTTCACATAGTGAACTGTGATTCCCTTTGACTTTTGTTAATACCTTGAGCATAATTCTCATATCAGTCTTCTAAAACTGTGATGTGTTGCTCTACTTTTCCAATCTCCTTCAGGAGATAATGAAGAATTTGCGCTAGGTCTGATTTTCCAACACTTATGGATAGTAGCTAGCACATTCTGGGTGCTGAAGAAATGTTAAACAAATAAAGAAATGAAAAAAAAAGTAAGGATTGCTATGTCCATATATTTAAATACTTTAAATAAGAATAAATCATATTTCATCTTTAAACCTACAACAGAATTTAAATATTTAAAATTTTCTAGTAATATCTCAGTTTCTATTTTTTTACTACATTCTAATGTTTTATGTTTAATTTTCAGTCATTAGTAACATCCTCCTAATAGCTTAATGTGCTTTATCACTTTTACGATGATCATTTTGTTGGATTTACCTTGTCTTCCCAAAACTACCATGTAAAATTTATCTAATTGAAAAATATCTTTAACTTATAAAAAGTAACTACATTCATATTTTATATCCATTGTGTACTAGCTAAATTTTACACATTATTTCCAAAAATCTGTAGCTATTATGATGTTTTACATCATCCTATATGATTGCTTTTTTATTTAAAGTTTTGTTGCTGTTGTCTGTTTCTTTAATCTGGCACTTGTTAGATATTTGTTGGATACGTGGAAAAATTCTACAGTGAAAAATTTATACATTTGTCTAAAAACAAAAACACCAGAATTGGAGAATATTTCAATTACTTACCAATCTTACTATGTGATTTTATTTTGAATAACTTACTGACATAGATAGAGTCAAGACAAATAAATTCACAGAACTATGTAAAGGTCTGATTTTCATGTATTAAAGCTGAAAAAACAAAGTTCAAGAGAATTTAAGAAATATCTTCTAAATTTAGTTTCAAACTAGTCTTACCTCTTCAATTTGATTTCCTAAAACCCTATGATGACTAATTTTCATCACACTCCAAATCTAAATAACCAAAAAATCAAGAGTGGGTGATATATACTTTAAAATCTCTAGATTAATTTCTCTATCCCTAGATTAGAGCTAACACTGAAGTAAATACACAATGATAATTCATCAGTGCACTCATTCAATCCACACTGAGCATTTCCTGACTGACAGACTCTGCAAGACACCCAGAATCATAGATGAGTATATCATAGTCACTATATTAAAAAAAAAAAATCACAATTAACAAATTGTGGTTCACTCAAAGGATTATAGGGGCCATGCAGGAAACACAACTAAAGCAAATCAGATAAGGTAAAACCACTAATTCAACATAAAGATACATTTTATGAGTATTTTTAGGGACATAACAGGAAGTGGCAGGGGCTCTTGTGAACTGGAGAGTATGTGTCTTTCATATGGAGGCAAATCACTCCTGAGAGCCTACCATGTGTTACTCCCCTAAGAAAATAGGAACCCAGAGCTGCCTGATAACCCAATTTTCAAAGCAAAGACTCAAATCCAGATTTTCATATGAAGTCCTTCAGGGTTCAATAGTCATAATCAACTATAAGCACACTAAAAACAAAACAAAACCCTGTGGGGACCCGTATAGTACAGCTCAACAAAACACCCATATCAACTAGTTCTGGCCTGCGGATCACCAGATCAAAATCTCTAGGTTGAACTCCAGTCTTAGACTGTAACATAAATCCTTTTAGTTATAGGTATTTTTGTTCAGTGCCTCACCAAAATGAGTTTTATAACTTAGCAGGTCCTACTGGAGTTGAGCTAAGGCAAAGAAGGAAAGTCAACTTGCCCCCACTGCACCATCAGAGAGACAGGGATAGATTTTAAATTAGCTATGAGTTCAATGCTTATTCCTCATCCATGCCTCCCTCCTCTTCCTACTATTTAACTTGCTAGTCAGCCTGCTTCATCCTTTATCTCGCGTTTGCATATACTTTCCAGATAGGAAATGTGAGTAAACATGGATATGCTATTTATAATGAGAATAAAAATTAGTCACCTCTGAAATAGTCTATGATGATAACAGTACATTTTCTGAAGGAGTCTGACAGAAGCTGAGAACTCAAACATAAATAATGTTTTATCTCCCAATCTGGCAAAATATATATAAATAAAGTATTTCTCAGTTTAAGACAAATTCTCCTTGGTATACCACTATGTATTATCGTATGATGTCTCATGAAATCAATATGCCTTCTTATAGATTCTGATCCGGAGGCAAATTTCAGGAATGTTTCCTTTTCCTCCTTGATAACGTTCACTTAGTGCTCTGCCTCTTTACAACAAATCAATATGGAAAAAAAAAAAAAATCTCCACCATCTAAAATACTATTATCTTTCATATACATATACTATATATGTGTGTTTCTTATATTGAAACATACATATAAGGGAGCACCTGGGTAGCTCAGTCAGTTAAGCATGTGACTCCTGATTTCAGCTGGGGTCATGATCTCAGGGTTTGTGGATTTGAGCCCCTGCGGGGTTCTGCACAGACAGGTTATAGCAGAGACCCTGCTTGGGATTTTCTCTCTCCCTCTCTCTCTGCCCCCCTCTCACTAGTGCTCGCTTGCATTCTCTCAAAATAAATAAACTTAAAAAAAGGTTTCTAAAAAAATATGCATACGATGGACTTAGAGAACTTTGGTAACATTTAAATCTTTGTTGCTTGAGTAATCACTTATATACTGAGACTATTCTGTTGCTTAATAGCCTCCAAACAGTTGTAAACTGCCAAAAGATAGGTAATTCAATTACAGTGGGCAAGATAACTGGCTTGACAAGAGGCAGAAAGAAAATGCAGCAAAAAAAGGGTCTTAAAAGATAATTTTCAAAATAAGAGGCACAAATATGATTATCATGAAGACATAAAATGAACATGTATCAAAGATTTTAATTAGCTTGTTAATTAATGAGGGAATTAACAGATGTTACAACTGATTCAAAAGAGAACTCAAAGTACCAAACCATATATTTATAGTCAGTTAACACTACTGAAATGAATTTTCAAATTGATGCATAACAGCTGATCATTACCTACAGTGAGAATTGCAATGCACAAGAAACAATTTTTGTTTCAATAGACAAGATTTTTTTTTCACATTATTAGAGGGTTTCAACAACTTCACTTCTACCTCTGAAAAGATGTAAAACAGACTAATGAAAGGCAGGCAAAGGTGGAGATAACTCAGAAAGGTTAGCTAGTCCAAAATCCATTAACATTCAAAGTCCTTCATGATTTTTTCTTATGGTAATAAAAAGCATTTGCTCATTTCAGAATTAGGTGAAACATTAGACCCAGACATTCAAGAGTTAATATTGCCTTAAACACATTCTCATCTCAATAAGAATCAGCTCTAGAAATTTCAGTTATATAACTTCAAATTCTTTATCTGTTTTAGTGAAAACTCATGATCTCAGAAAGAATATGAAAGAAATGGAATTTGTAACCAGAAGACACAGAATCAATCTTCACTAATTAATCTTCACCAATTAATGTAGGTATTTTATGCTTTCCAGTAGATATAGCAGAAGTAAATATATCACATATCTGAAATTCCGATTACAGTAGACAACAACAGTGGCAAAGAGAAACTCAATGTGCTGGAGTTTAAAAACAACAACAACAAAAATCTCAGAATATTTGCTCTGAAAAGTTTCATCTGTGATCATGGACAGTTTAATTTTTAACCTCTCTGTGCTCAAGGTGCTTCACACAAAGTCGTGATCATAGTATCAACTATGGCTCTCTCGTCATTGTTGTCAGGATAAAATTACCCATACATGCACACAAGCTGTGCACGGTATCTACAAAAGGTACATCTGTTCACTACCAGGTAAATGATCTTTCTAGATGCTTCCCAAAGCAGAAGCTGGAAGGTTGACACCAGAGATGGAGATGTCTATCTACACAAGGCACATCTCTGACCGAAAAGACTTCACAATATGGAGACCCTGATGTTTTGTCTGGATTTGAATCAATTCAAGTTAAAAAAAAAAAAAAAAAAAAGTTTTTCAAATTCTCTACATAAGAAGGCAATGGATGGAAATTAAACTTCTTGAGACTACACTCTGAGTCTTACAATGGAAACAAAACTGTAAGGCATTTAATGTTTGGGGGCATATAAAGCTAATTACTACAGAATAATTGTAAAAAACATATCAGATACTCATATTATGTTATTAAACACACAAAGTCTAGCTTTTGGGTTTTGTGGTTGCTCTTGCGTCCATTTAGTACACCAGTTCTTACGGAGGTCTTGTTACACCATCTCATACCACTTGCAACTGCAAAGCAAGAGAAACACAACCCATGATTTCACAGAGAACAACAAAACCTTTCTGGGTCCAGCTTTATGTTTGGCACAATGAACAAAGGCATTAGTATTAAGATATCCTTTCTCTTAAGAAACATGCTATTTTCCTAGGAAGGCAACAGACACACACGAGACAGATAACAAAACAAATCAAAAAGTGAACAAAGGCCAGAATCAGTTACAGAAAGAGATCAAGCCACGCCCAAGAAAGGTCTTCATTTAAACATCTAGCCTTATCTGCCAAATCTGGCAGAAACACTTATCGGTTGCCAGGAATTTATAAGAATGATTAATTATGCATTTATATATGCACTAAATAAAGAACATGGGAAGATAAAAATAAGTTCCCCTCAAGAACGTGGAAATAAATAAGGGTCTGCTGAGGTTTAAGTATAAAATCAATACATATGGATCAATGAATATACTTCTGTGAAGTTCTCAGAGCAAAAATGCTTGAAAGTAACACACATATACAAAGAATGTGGGAGTCATAAAGGAGTGGAGGGGAATGGCTATGCAACACTGGAAGACAGAAAAGAGAGAACAGCAAAGGCACAAAATTACCAGTGCTCATCTAAGCACCAACCAGGGAGATTCTTGGTACAAAGACTGACTACTGGGTCTCCTGAGGCAAGACTGCACCATTTGTGAAGGTAGATGTACCAGGCTACCTCTTCCTAAATGCAATAGACAATTAAATTATGTAATTAACAACTTTGTCCTAATTTCCTGTCCAAAAGAACAAACTTGGGATTGCCATAGAGCTTCTCTGATGGCTTCCCAAGAGTGAGAGAAAAATGCCAGAAAAAGCATATGAGTGCCCTGCCCTTTTAAGCTGCATTTTTCACAGGAAGAGTAATTATAATAGGGAACATTTTCTGAGTAATTACTATGTGCCAGACACTGTTCTAAATGCTTTACCTGAATTAACTCTACATCATCATAACAACCCTATAAGCTATGCCCAGTTATTATCCTCATTTTGCAAATGAGGAAACTAAGGCACAGAAGAGTGATGTAATTACTAGAAATTACACAGTTCAAGGAAGCCACGGAGACAGGTTTCAGATCCAGATAATCTGATTCCCAAGTCTTGGATCTTTCTTAAATACTATACTACACTGCTTCCCACAGTAACTTTTTTTTTTTATTTTTTTAATGTTTATTTATTATTGAGAGAGAGAGAGGCAGAGACAGAGTGCACGCAGGGGAGGGGCAGAGAGAGAGGGAGACACAGAATCTGAAGCAGGCTCCGGGCTCCAAGCTGTCAGCACAGAGCCTGGCGTGGGGCTCGAATTCACAAACTGTGAGATCATGACCTGAGCCAAAGTCAGACGCTTAACCGACTGAGCCACCCAGGTGCCCCTCCCACAGTAACTTATTAATTAACATACTATATTATGCAAAGTACTTCTTTATTAACTGACTTTATACTTTACACAAAAATATTTCTATGAGTTAGATGAGCATAAATCAGCATCTCTAAATCCCCACCAGTTGGAGACCTTGTAAAGTTTCATTTCTGGGCTTTTCAATGCTAGTTCTAGATAAAGAAACAAATAAACAATCAAATAACCAAAAAAACACATTTTTAGGTGGCCATTTTCCTCCTTGTGGACACTGATCTTGACATGAATTTTCTTTTTACTTTCCTATGCACAGATTCTCATCTATTTCTATAAAACATATATAAAACCTAACACTTTGTGTGTATGAAATAGGACAATAAATTTTCAAATTAATCAGATTTAGTATTAAAAATACCAACGGGTTCTATAAATAAAATAGTGCTTCCTGATATAACAAATAGTACAGGCAATAAATGCAACAAATTATCATTTAAAAAATTTTATTGTGAAAATCAGGCCAAATAAAAAATAATGTGTTACTCATAAATGCACCATTTTGAAGTACCTAAATGATGTGTAGTCATTATCTTTCCATTTCCTTAGCAGTGAAATACATCACAGTCTTCTACCACACATTATGAATTAGTCCTTTTTAAGTTTGTTTTTTTCTTCCCCACAACAAAATAGGCTTTTAGAAAAGGTACCAAATGATAACTCGCTTATTTTACCCTAAAGATGATGTGCTTTTTGCATAGCTAAGGCCAAGGTTAAGAAAACTTTCCTTTACACAATTGTTCTTTATAGGCTCTTTTTCATATTTCAAATGTCATACATCCTCATATCTATTTCCCTTAAAAAAAAAAAAAAAAGCAGAAACTTGGCAATATCCATGCACCAGCTCCCAATTTGTTTTTGTGAAAGTGCACAGCCTGGGTAGAGAAATCAAACATCGGGAGGCAGGTAATGTTCTTCCCACCAGCTCCCTGAGCTCCTCATGTAAAAAGGACATGGCACAAGGTTGGACACCTACTATCAGAGGCCCAACAACAGATGGACTGACAAAGAATTAGCACTGCTGCCAAGATCTGGAAATGTCAAAATAAAATAAAATAAAACACTTAAATTGAGGAAAATGGGGGAAAAATGTGTGAAAATGGGAACCTGAAATTAGAACCGATACTGAAGGAAGTGAGATTAAAAATGTGTATTCAGTTGCTGTTAGGAAGAACTCCATTCATGTGTGAATGTTTTAACCGAAAGAATAAAGAAGACTGTTTATTTTTTGATGGTAAAGTTTAAATGACTGTCTCTTCTGTTTACTTAGGAAGCCTATGCTAAGAACAAACAAAGAGGTCTGGCCCATTAAAGAATGTGTCCTTCGATCTTGGCTTCAGAGCAAGGTTATTGTTTGAACAAGTGGTAGAGTTGGGACAGGGCAGAGACGAGGATTAAAATGATGTTTAAGGGACACGTGGGTGGCCCAGTTGGTTAAGCAGCTGACTCTAGGGTTTGGCTCAGGTCATGATCTCGGGGTTTGGGAATGTGAGCTCCATGTTGGGCTCCATGCAGACAGCATGAAGCTTGCTTAGGATTCTCTCTCTCTCCCTGCCTCTTTGCCCCTCCCCTTTGTATGCACACACGTGTGCTCTCTCTTTCTCACTCTAAATAAATAAACTTTAAAATAAAATGATGTTCAGGAAAGAGGTCTACTATGGAAGACATTTTATGTCAGGTTCACGAATGTTGGAATCATCCTTAAACAACAGAGAAATCACTGCCGTATTCTGAGTAGAAAAGCATAATGTACGACACGAAGAAAGTAAATATTAAGACAATTACTCTGTTACATAGTGTAGACTGAAATGAGAAGTGCAGACGCTGGGTCTGGCCTACCTGAAAAGACGGCTAGATACTGTGAGGGTGACCCAAACTAAACATCAACTTTAATTTCTGGCTGTGACAAGGGTTCAACCAGCACTCCCAGGTCTGAAAGAAGAGCCCACAGCAATTCAAGTGCTTTATTTATTGGTTTGAACCACAAAGGAATGACCAGTCCTCACTTAAAGATGACTAAAATTGGGTAAAGGGGGATACGGACTCTGTTTCTTAGTGAATAAACTTTGGCTCTATGAAAGTCTAAAAGAACAAGAAAGTGTGAAACCTTTTTGAAGACTCAGAAGAAAAGTACACCTCTCAAAATGATTTATTAAAGAATCAGAAAAAATAATTAAAAAATGATTTGGCAATTTTGCTACACTTAAAAAATGTTTTTTATGAAACAGAAGGAGAGGATCTGGAAATGAAACTACACCTTCTACAAGGCAATGGGAGAAGGATGAGGAAAGGAAGAATTGAAGTTAAACTGGTAATGCAGTCACAGAACAAACTATTTTGATGTTAGAAAAGAGGAACAGAGGGGCGCCTAGCTGGCTCAGTGGGGTAAGCGTCCGACTTCGGCTCAGGTCATGATCTCGCGGTCTGTGAGTTCGAGCCCCGCATCGGGCTCTGTGCTGACAGCTCAGAGCCTGGAGCCTGCTTCCAATTCTGTGCCTCCCTCTATTTCTCTGCACTTCCTTCACTCACACTCCGTCTCTCTCTCTTTCAAAAATAAATAAACATTAAAAAAAGTTTTTAAAGAAAGAGCAGCAGAAACATTAACGATTTTGAGAACGTTACAAGAATGCAGCTGAATAGGACATTAAAAAAGAAAAATGAAGATGAACAATGAAAAAACATGAAATGAAAGAACTATAAATATTCTATAGACTGAAACCAGGATAAATGGAACAAGTGTAATAATCACAGGCACAGTTGGCAATATTTTTCCAAGCCAAAAAAGGACCAAATCATGAAAATGGGTTCACTGAACTCCAAGAAAAATCAATGCAAAGAGGTATACCTAGATTTCTTGTTTTCAAATTATTACTGTAGCACCCTGTTTTTGCGAAGATACTGAAATACATACTACATTTGCAGCCACAAAATCATATTACCCTTCGGTATCATTAAATACTAATTTTTAACGTATTTTCAGAGAAAAGAAACCTTAAATAACAAACTATAAATAACTAAGTTATAGCTCCTATATGATGAAAGAAATACAATAAGCAATATATGAACACACATGGTATACCATTAACTATATAAGATTTCCATGGGAAAAATTACTTGACAACATACTTCAAATAAGAATTCTGCAATGGATAAAATGTATTATAAATGAATTGAATTTACTTTCTTTTTCTAAGAATCTTTCCAAATGAAACACCCCAAAGGGCATAAAAGTGTTTACAGCAGTATTATTTATTGAAGAAACTAAATTAGAAGCAACTTAAGGACTCCACAATAAGTGGTCATACACTGACATAAAATTTATGTAGCAAAGTTTACAAAATGTCTGAAGTGCCTGGGGGGCTCAGTCATTTAAGTGTTCAACTTCAGCTCAGGTCATAATCTCATAGTTCCTGAGTTCAGCCCCTTATTGGGCTCTGTGCTGACAGCTCGGAGCTTGGAGCCTGCTTCAGATTCTGTGTTTCCCTCTCTCTCTGCCCCTTCCCCACTCGCACTCTGTCTCATTCTCTCAAAAATAAACAAACATTAAAAATATATTAAAAAACTTTTAAAAAAGCAAAGATTACAAAATGTTTTTAATACCACAGAAAATGTTTAGCACACAATTCTATTAGGTGAAAAAGACATATATACATTTGTAAACGTGAAGGAAGTAACAAATATGTACAGAGTGTCAGAATAAATGTGAAGAATAAAGAGAATAAGCAATGTTAAGAGTAGTTTCTGATTCAGGGATATCAGTTGTAATATATTGCCCAGTTTGGTTAAGTAATTTTATGTATTTTCTAAATTTTCCATATTTTTTCTATTATAACCAGGAAAAATATAGCAATAAAATAATGTCAAATACGGCATTCTGTTGAAGGAGTCTGTGTATGTCAGTATACAAGCTGAAATATATATGACAGAAATACTTAGTTTTGAAATTAGCCTAATAAGGGATATATTTTAATGGACGAAAGAGGTGATGGGGATTAAGGAGTGCATTTGTAGTGATGAGCATAAGGGTGATTTTTGGTAACTAGTACAACACTGTATGTTAACCAACTAGAATTAAAAAACTTAAAAAATTAATTAAATGTTCTTAGCAAAAAAGAAAAAAAATCATTATAAACCCTATTTTAAGTAGGGACATACAAATCATCCTGTTAGGTACATACATATTAAATATTGATATTTTTCTAGATAATGTTAATTTCCCTAAATTTCAGGGAGAAATTACACCATAGTGTGAGTTCGTGGTTATTATGTGCTCTATTACACTAACATTTTTGACACTGAGTCTGGAAGTCTATACACAAGGATGTGATTGAGGTGTGCTGACTGAAAAATTCCACGTCATCAAAGAATTTACATCAAAGAATACATTCTATATTCTAAAATACAAAATACTCCTTGTTTTTTGTTGTTTTTTTTTTTTTTATGTTCATTACTTTTTGAGAGAGAGAGAGACAGAGCACAAGCTGGGGAGAGGCAGAGAGAGAATGAGACAGAATCTGAAGCAGGCTAGCTCTCAGCTATCAGCACAGAGCCCGATGCAGGGCTTGAACCCATGAACCGTGAGATCATGACCTTAGCCAAAGTCGGTGCTCAACCGACTGAGCCACTCAGGTAGGTACCCCTATGATACAGAATACTCTTAAACATGACTTTCTTTATACATTTTTTTAGGATACATATTAGACGGAAACACATTTTTTAGAATTTGAGTTAGGCAGGAAAAAAAAAAAACATGTTTGGAAGGTAAAGGAAGTAAGAATGAATGAGGCATGCTGGCATATAAAAAGTTACACCACAGCTCCCTGTCTGCTGATGTTTCCAGCATCTGCTATGAAATACGGCTTCAATGGATATTCCTGAAATCAATGTATTTATACGTGAATGAATGAATGGTGAGGGAATGAGTAAATGAATAAGAGTGTATAAATGTAAATTCTGTGAATTGTTAAAAAAAAAAAACAACTTAAAGCATTTTTAGTTCCCTCAAGTTGTGTTTTGCTTTCCTTGTAAATAGTGTAGTTATTTTAGCTTACATAGACCAAATGAATTTTAAACCTTATATAGGTGGAATAAGGCAAGAAGAGAAGCAGAAATAAATAATTACGTTCTTTGTTTCAATGTTAAACTGATATTCAGGCGAAACTATGTAAAAACCTGTATTTTATAATGTAATATATTGCATTTAACATACTGTAAATCAGTTGTCTTCCAGTCATGAATGTTTAACAAGAGGATGAGACTGTCAGAGAAATACAAAATAATTTAAAGTTATATATGGCATGTTCTGGGTTGGTACATTCTTAATAGGCGGATTTGTTTTGCCAGAAGAGCTCGTGCAAAGGGCAACTGATCCAGGTTAGTCTTTGAAGTCAAAAGAAAGAACAGTGAACAATGTAAAATCTTGGTCAATTATAGGAAGACACAAAGGTATCATGCAGGAGAACCACTGTCTCATTTTTACTTAAGTATCACTTTGACACACTATTCTTTATCTCTACGAAGCAGTGTGTTGCACTCTCATTGAGACCCAAATTACTATTCCTACTGAATATATTATGGCTAGAAAACATTTTAGATTCTGGGGCAAAGACTGAAGCATCTGCAAAAGAAACTCAAATACCAGAAACATGCAATACCTTAGTTCAAGAGATGGAGGGAGGAGGCACTTGAGAATGACCCTTAGTTACCAGTTAAAAATGCTTAGATGTGTGGCTTCCCCTAAAAGGGGAAGGAGAACCCAATAGTCTGGGTTTCAAGTCTTCTTTTTAGTTACATGAATTAGAACTTTAAAAAAATTTTTTTTTCAACGTTTATTTATTTTTGGGACAGAGAGAGACAGAGCATGAACGGGGAAGGGTCAGAGAGAGAGGGAGACACAGAATCGGAAACAGGCTCCAGGCTCTGAGCCATCAGCCCAGAGCCCAACGCGGGGCTCGAACTCACGGACCGCGAGATCGTGACCTGGCTGAAGTCGGACGCTTAACCGACTGCGCCACCCAGGCGCCCCGAATTAGAACTTTTAAACTAGATCACTTCAACTAACATAGATAATGTATCCTATTTAATTATTCACTAACTGGGGGCTCCTGGCTGGCTCAGTGGGTTGAGCTTCCAGCACTTGACTTTGGCTCAGGTCATGATCTCACAGTTCATGGGTTCAAGCCCAGTGTTGGGCTCTGTGCTGGCAGTGCAGAGCCTGCTTGGGATTCTTTCTCTCCTCTCTCTGTCCCTCCCCTGCTTGTGCGCTCTCTCTCTCAATAAATAAAGCTTTAAAAAATATTTTAATTATTCACTAACTGTAAAGCATAAGTAGAGCCCTTCACACAAAAAATTATTTTTTTAATTTTTCAATGTTTTATATTTATTTATTTATTTATTTATTTATTTATTTATTTATTGAGAAAGAGCACGAGCGGAGCAGGGGCAGAGAGAGAAGGATACACAGAATCAGAAGCAGGCTCCAAGCTCTGAGGTCAGTACAGAGCCTGATGTCACAGAATGCGAAATCATGACCTGAGCTGAAGTAGGCCACTTAACCGACTGAGCCACCCAGGCACCACCCACCCCCCACACACATCTTCCTTCACACAAAAACTATTAAATAAATGGCACACATCCAAAGAAAATCTTTAATTACTCAGATCCAGTGTTTTGATCTCTAAGTGCTTATGAGATTGATTTCTTTGAAAGAAGCGTTAAAAAAAAATTCCATGCTTTATATGTTGTTGCATTTGATTGCATCCCATCTTTCAGGGAGGTGCAAAATTTGCTGACAGAGGATAACACTGAGTGATTTGTCCTAACTAATACCATGTTGACCCTTACATTGAGAAGAGCTAACTAACACACTGGCTAGGGAGTCCTATATCTAAATTGATTTTCCAATTTACTGGCAATGTGATCTTGGACACGTTTCTCAAAGTTTAAGGCCATCAGTTTCTTCATCTATATAATGGAGGTAAAAATGGTTACTTCTTAAATCTATAATGTGAAAGAAATGAGCAAACATACTGGAAGAACCAAACACACTAGTATAATACAATACGAATTCAGTATAGACTTCCTTCCTTCCTTCCTTCCTTCCTTCCTTCCTTCCTTCCTTCCTTCCTTCCTTCCTTCCTTCCTTCCTTTTGTGCCCTCCTTTCCTCTCTCTCCATTGCCTCCCCTCTCCCACATTCATTTCCTGATATACTTACCAGACTAGAGAACTAAAAACACATTTTGGTATATTCGGAGCAATACCAGCATGCTTTAAAACAAGGTAAGATAATATTACAGTTAAAAATAAAAGGCATCTAATTTTTAGGGTGCTTAATTTTAAGTGATTTTACATACATTATTTTATTTAATTTTCCTATAAAAAGAGAATATACAAAAAGCAAAATTGTAATCTTTATCACGAGATAAGAAAATTAAAATAAAATGTATTTAAGAATCTCTTAAAGACTGCAAGGACTTGTGGTACGTATTGTATAAATTGTTTAGATGGAACTGTAAGCATTCTAGCAAGATAAAATTATAGAAATTAAAATTTTAAATTTTATGTAAAAATAATTCGTCAATTATATATGCAAATATTTAGCTCAAAAATCAAAGTGTCTTCTGTGAAGGTAGCTGCCAAATGATGGCAACATTATAAAAGATTTTTAAAAAATACCAGGATCATTCTTTAGGACTAGCTAAGAGTAGCCACTGGAAACAGGATTATTTTAAGAATCACCACCAATATTTTTGAAAAATCTTCTCTTCTATAAATATGAAGAAGATGTAGAACACGCAAACAATATTTGTTGAATATGAAAGAAGTGTTTCATCCTTTATATATCATAAAATTCCATATTTTCTTTCAAAATAGTCATGCCCATCTCTTATACTCATAGAGTAGAAACTATTTCAGCTGTAAGTCTTTTTGAAGCCTGCACAAAAAAAAATTCTTTAAATTGGAAAAAGTTATAGCATATTTCTTTGCCTCATGCTAGAAACACACAAAAATGGGGCATCTGGGTGGCTCAGTTGGTTAAGCGTCTGACTTCATCTCAGGTCATGATCTCACGGTTCTTGAGTTCAGGCCCCACATCAGGCTCACTGCTGTCAGCACAGAGCCCTCTTGGGATCCTCTGTCCCTTCGCCTTCTGCCACTTCCCTGCTCACATTCATCCTCTCTCTCTCTCACTCTGTCTCAAAAATAAATAAACACTAAAAACACAAACACACACACAATAACTCTTAAGTACCTCTGGTATGAATGAACCATCTGAAAGCCTGAATATATGGGGAAAAGGTACATCTTACTTGTTCCCCAAGATGTTTATGTACAAAAGCAGAAAAACAGAAAGCTAGCTTTAGTCTTTACTGCACCTTCAGACATATCACCTTATTTTTAATTGTTTGCCGTGAAGTCAGTATCACATGTAAAATGCACATACCAAATCTCTGAATCACACTTTACAAAAACTGTTACCACTAACTATTTGACCTGCAAAATTTACTGCCACAAAGCAAGTCAAATTTTAAACATGAATTATTGAAGGTCTATAGAAAGCTGATATTAGTATATAGTAAAATGAGTTATAATTTCCAGGTAATATTCATTCACTAGCTTTGTAGATTATAATGTAAAAATTATAGCTACATGAGCACAATGCAAAAATTTATTATTCTTAAAATGAGTTTGCTCCATTTATACACACATCTCCCACCTGAAACCCTCTTCACATAGCCAAGTATATTGCATTCTGATTGGGAATTAGGGAGCCATAGAACAGGGCATATCTTTGAATTTGAAAGTAATAACTATGTGAAAGCACTAAGTATTAGCCCCTAAGGGCTTTAAGCACAAAAGATTATGCCCCTGAGCAGCAAGACAAATGATTCCATTTCAAGCAACAGTGTCTTCACTTGGAAAACAAAAAACAAAACAAAACAAAAAACAAAACAAATATATTGTATCTGGGGCCATAATTAAGGGACACTTAATGCTGTTTGGGTCCAAGCTTTAATAGTTCAGTCAAAAACTAACTAAATGTGTCTTGTGCCAGAGTGGTGCAGGTAGGTAACCGTACTAAAAACTCTCTAACTTATTGATGCCATTGACAGTAGGGACAATGGTGCCTGGGGAATTTTACGGTGTCTCCACCTTGAAATTTCAAAGACCATTCCTAGAAACTTTTCTCTGGAATGCATATCAAACTAAGGAGACAGAAATGCTACCTTGCTTTCTGAGTTGACTCATCTTAACCATTCTATCACTCATTGATCATTTACTACCCGCTGGCCACAGGCCAGTCACCACGTTAAGTCCTAATGACACACACTCAGATAAGAAAAGGCTTGGTTCAGCTTTAAGAGCCTCACAATTGATGGACTGAGAATGACATTTAAAACTCTGATACAATTTGGTAAGTCCAACAGTTAGGATCTATACAGAGCTCTGCGTATATAGCAGAGACCTACAAATAATTATTCTTGTCTGAATATGAAAACAGCCCTACAGAGAATATCCCTTTGATCTGGGAGCTGAAAAACTACTGGGATTCATTAAAATGAAAGAAGATATGTCAGGTATATACAATGGCAAGAGCAAAGGCATGGACAAGTGAGAACCCTTACAATGTTCTCTGAGCGGACAGTTGTCTTCTAAAAACAACTGTAAACTGTTTGCGGTTGATATCCTTAGCTTCCATCTTGGGCCCTTTTGCCTCCGTGCAGCTCATGCTGCCGTGTAGGTGTAACAACAAAGACAACTATGTAGCATGGCTGGGATTAGAGCAAAGGAAGAGAGGGGCATGATTTGGAGCAAATTTAAAGGGATGTGGAAAGGCTCAGTAGCCATGTAATATTTTTAAAAATTAAAATTCATGTAAAAGGGGTGTCTGGGTGGCTCCATCGGCTAAACGTCCTACTCTTGATTTCGACTCAGGTCACGATTTCACTGGTTCAGGTTTGAACCCCGCATTGGGCTCTGCGCTGACAGCACGGAGACTGCCTGGGATTCTGTCTCCTTCTCTCTCTGCCCCTCCCCAGTTTGCTCTCGCTTTCAAAATAAATAAAAATAAACTTTAGATAATTAAAATTAATGCAAAAAAAACCCCTGATGAATAAAATATGAAAGCAGTAAATACAGACAGGTGGTAGTTAATTTGCATTACTGAGCAATGGGAGGAGTCATTCCAATCAGTCCCCCCACCCCCACCCCCTTCTGGTCCAGTTCAGGCCCTACAATGGCCTAATATTCAGTTTTTATTATAGACATTTTATTAATGTTTTCTACCTGCTTCAAAAAATTGGAAGATATTTTAACAAGCATATACTAAGGTACACATTTTTATTTTTCCTCAGGCCCCATATGACTCCAGAAGATCTGTCCTACACAAATCTATTCCTAGATCTGCTTTGGACTTGCTCTAGGATCTCGGAGGAGTCACTTAGCTCCTGTGAGATGCAATGTTCATATGTACTCATAAATTACGGGTAACAGCAACTGCTCTAACAACAGAGCTATTGTGAGGAAAATACTTTGAGAAGGCTTTACAAATTTAACTTACAGCTCATACTATATCAATTTAACAACCTCTGCTCAATTGCAATTCACAGACATGTCATATGCATGTTCCAAACATCTATTTCCTACTACACTATTAGAAAGAGGCAGGTGTAATGTCCCCTTAGTAGCCTAGGGCCATGAGCATTAAAATGCATGTTTTACTACCAGACTAAAAGTATCTAAAGGTCCTTGACTTAAGAGTCCATAGGCAGTCACATCAAAGATCTTGGGACTTTTTAATTTGAGGGTAAAAGCTAACATCTTAAATTGGGTACCAGGTATTCTCTCGTTAGCTCTATGTCACGTGGGCACAATTTCATATCGTCACTGATAAAATACCATATTACAAGTAGGAAGAAAATGGTAAAATTAAGATAGAATCTATGAACAAATGCAAAGGCATTCTGAGCCATTTTCAGAATCAGCTCTTACATGCACCTGTAATGTCTAATTTTTTTTTAAGAATCACAGTTACATAAAGAACAAAACTACACCAGGAAATGAGGCTTCAAGGTAAATTCTTTTTCCCTGTCTCTCCATCCCTCCTCCCCTCTCTTCCTCTGTCTCTCAATCATTAGCTTACTCACACAAATGCTGGCTCTTATTTCAGACCCACTAGAAAAAAGCAAATGGCCTCAAACAAACACATAAGTGCTCTTAACTAAATTAAATAGGCTTAAGATTACATTTGGCATAATCTTTTATTTATTTATTTATTTATTACCCTTTTAAGTTTATTTATTCTTGAGAGAGAGAGCGCGCGCACACATGAGCAGGGGAGGGGCAGAAAGGTAAAAGAGAAGACCAAGCAGGCTCCACGCATAAGCACACCGAGCCCGATTCGGGGCTCAAACTCACGAACTGTGAGAACATGGCCTGAGCCGAGATCAAGAGTCAGATGCTTAACAGGCTGCGTCACCCAGGCGTCCCATGGCATAATCTTTTCAACAATTCCCTTTACATCACACACACCCTTTTCAGGGCTACCCTTGAACTCTTCTTTGCTATACCTCCTTCTTTGCCTTTTCTTACTATATTTGATTAGCTGTTTTTTGTTTTTTGTTTTTAATTCAGCTGCAGGCTTTATTATGTGGATGCTTGAAAGTATGGGGTTTTTATTTTGATTTTCCCTATCTACTAAAATTGTGGTCACAATCTTAAGACATGTAGTAGAACTAAAAGCTTTAACTTCTTTGCCTACACCCCTTGCATACCTCTGTCTACCAATCATTCACTCTTAGTCTTCCTTTGGTCTGTCTTCTATTTTCACCCTACAGCTCTTAGTATCTTAAGAGTCTCCCTGAGTCCCCCAGTTGACAAATTCATCATCCTTTGAGTACTAGACATTTCACCATTACTCTTTCATGAAATTTTTCTTTCCTTCTCTTTCTAATTGCAAATGCACAAGGCTCCCTTGGCTCTCTTTTCATCCTAGTTAATCTTTCACTCTCTATTGGCCCCTCTTCTTTCTATTTTTAACACGAGTGTTCTCCAAGATTTTGTTCTCTTCTTATCCTTTTCCTATCTTGAGCTTATACCTTTCCTGAACTCCAAGATATGAATTTCCTTTTAATTTTTTTAATTTAATGATTTTTACTTATTTTTGAGACAGACAGAGAGGCAGCAGGAGAGAAGCAGAGAGAGAGGGAGACAGAGAATCCCAAGCAGGCTCCAAACTGTCAGTGCAGAGCCTTATGTGGGACTTGAACTCACATGCCGTAAGATTATGACCAGGGCTGAAGCCAAGAGTTGGACAGTTAACTGAATGAGCCACCCAGCAGCCCCATGAATTTCCCTTTTGATTTGATATAATTCCCTGCAGGCCTTCTAAACAACTTAGAAACACTGGCATCTAGTTTGACTACTCTTTTTCTTTAGGTCCCACATCCAATAATCTGGAGTCAAATCATAAAGTTTTAACGTTTGTAACTCCAAATGCCTGAGATGCCGCTGAAAGAGAATGAAGTGTGGGGATAAAGTCAATTAGGTTTGCTTAGGAATACCAGTCCAACTTCTCACTAGCAATATGACTTTAATCACATTACTTATTTATCCAAAGATTATAGTTACAACATCATCTAATAGGTTCCTGTAAAGATTAAAAAATAAATAAAATGACATTTGGAAAGTTGGATACAGCAGAACATCACTACATACATGGTCCTGTTATTTTTTTTTTAATTTTTTTTTTCAACGTTTATTTATTTTTGGGACAGAGAGAGACAGAGCATGAACGGGGGAGGGGCAGAGAGAGAGGGAGACACAGAATCAGAAACAGGCTCCAGGCTCTGAGCCATCAGCCCAGAGCCTGACGCGGGGCTCGAACTCACGGACCGCGAGATCGTGACCTGGCTGAAGTCGGACGCTTAACCGACTGCGCCACCCAGGCGCCCCCATGGTCCTGTTATTATTATGCCATTTCTCTATATGTAACCTGTTCCTCAAGTGTTACCTAAATATTCCTATCTATGTACACAGATACCAGTTATTCAGTCTAGAATATCCTTCATCACACACTACTTAAACCCTACCATCAGTGAATGCCCATTTTATATATTCCTTCCGCGATGAAGGCTTTGCTGATAAACTCCCCTTGTGTACAAGAATAGTCCTTCTTCCTTTGAACACAGACAATGCTTTGTACTTCTCTGTAGCCACTTTCTGTCCTTTATCTTTCAGTTGTTGTTTCCTCTATCAATGAGCTCTCTCTCTCCCCACCATATTTTTAAATCCCTCAAAATATCTCTGCTACAAGGCCTTTCCTCACCTAAACCATTACTGAGGTTCCTAATATCCCTTCTACCTTTATTTGAAGTCAAATTTAGTTTATCCTCAAATAAAATGGTAAGTCCTTTGGAGGAACAGTATCAGATTTATCTATTTCTTATCTTCAATGCATACTAATAGCCTCATCCAAGTTGCTCAATAAACCTTTGTTAAACAAGGTTAATGTGAATACCTATAGATTGAGAATGAGTCCAATACAGTTATGGAAAAAATAAAAGCTATAGTCTCTACTACCTATTGTGACATTCCATGACAGAAAATCAGAAAAGAAACCACATTGGGGCGCCTGGGTGGTTCAGTCTGTTAAGCGTCGGACTTCAGCTCAGGTTATGATCTCACAGCTAGTGGGTTCGAGCCCCACGTCAGACTCTGTGCTAACAGCTCGGAGCCTGGAACCTGTTTCAGATTCTGCGCTCCTTCTCTCTCTGCCCCTCCCCTACTCATGCTCTGTCTCTCTCGGTCTCTCTCAAAAATAAATAAACATTAAAATTTTTTTTTAAAAAGAAACCACATTAACAAAATAAAAAGGAATTAAATTTCTCCTATATTTTCCCTAGGAACCAAGATATTTTCTACAAAAGACTTCTGAGGAAAAAAAAAATCTGATACAACTTTCCCAAAATGATGCATGATTTTTTTTAAATTTTTTTTTGATGCATGATTTTTTATAAGAAAATTATCACTCATTTCTTTCTTCTTGCTTCTTTTTAGCCAAGTCTCTGACATATGAGATTTATCCATCTAATCCTTGCTATACTGTGTAACAAGGATTTCTATACAATCCTATACTGTATTGAAATCATTGTGCAACACAGACCGTATTCGTGACTTAATTATATACATTTGCTCCTGTGCTTAGGTAGCATCTCTACTTTATTCTCTAGTTTTTATATCATAAGAATTTAAAGCCTCTTGTCCCAAACTGGCTGATTCTATTTGCATTACAGAAAAATGCGCTGAATGCTATAGTATACCACATGTAACACACACACACACACACACACACACACACACACACACAAATCCTTGTCTTCTAATACCCTTGGTTACAGTTTTACTTTGAATAAGCAAATGTTTCATACATCTGAGGATAATAATGTTCCAAATGGTCTCTGTTGACCAGATATAATGAAAATATGTTTCGAATTAAGGCTGTATTTCTCTTCCTTCCTAATGTGTATATCTCTAGGTGTTGTAATGTTCATTCAGTTGCTCTGGCAACAGGTCTCTTTAATGTTCAGTTTTTGTTTTTTCTTTTTGCTACTATCTGCAGGGTTGTAATGCTCCAGGCTTCAGAAGTACTAGCCATATATCCTTAGCTTCAGGCCATGCTTTGTTCCTGTAAATCAATTCCAATAACCTGGCTTTTGCACTATTTCTTATGAAACACCCATCAAGAAAAATTATTTCAAAATTGGCAATAGGTAAAATCAATTATTGCATGTTCTTTTAGAGCAGTACTGGTATGCATCTTTGGTTCGCTTTCTATTGACTAGGCTCTTTTATAACTTGGTAGGGCTAGAGGTTATCTTGCAGAAAATTTGTATCAATTGAAACGATCCTTACCTGAGAGAAATGTAAATGATTCATGTCTATGATAATGTAACTAATGTTACCCAGGAGAGATGCAATTGGTTTTAGTCTAATAAATAATGTAAGTCCAATTATTATAAAGTATTGCTCTGTAGGATATTCTCCATCTTTACATCTATTAGAAACATTTCAGCATTCATAACAGATTAAATAAACTCTGTCCTCCCAAATCTCTTTGAACCCAGTTTTGACATTTTACTAGTTACTTTGTTAATTAATGAACTGAAAAATATTTAACATGTGTTTATTTTATATGACATGAGAGCCATGTTATGAACATTGTGGAAATTAAATTTAGGAATCCAAACTTATATCACAGTTTTAATACCATAAAAATCATAATGTGAATTAACATCTGTTCTACCCTTACTATGTGACAGGCTTACTCTGTGTGTGGTCTCTAATTCATTCTATTTCTCTATAAGGCTGTTACTCTGTAAGACTGTCACCATTATTATTACAGTGATTTAGAGATGAGAGAATTGAGACACAACGAGTGTAGTTTGTTGAAGTTTATACATCTCTATCTGAAGCCAGAATCATTTTATTTGATTCTGTATACTGCCTATAAGTAACTGTTTTTCTGAATTCATACCTTCCTACCAAATGGACTTTTTTTTTGGGGGGGGGGCTGGGGGATGGGACTGTTATCTTGTCTTGATTGCTTTCCTTCTAAGATTCACTGCCAAATGCTGTTAATAGCCCACTGCCTCTTAAGCAATGCCTAATGTCTAATCTGGAAGGTGACCCTCAAACCTTATAAAACATCTTAGCACAATGGTTCTCAAATGTTAATAAGTATCAGAACTTGCTTGGTAAAATACTGATTTTTGTCCCATCTCCCAAGTTTCTGCTTCAGTAGGTGTGGGTGGGAAAAAAGAATTTGCAACTTTTAAAAAATTTCCCAATTGCTGATTTGGAGACCACTCTTTGAAAACCACTGTCCTAGCACATACAGATCTTCCTTGACCTGTAATGGAGTTACCTCTGGATAAACCCATCATATATTGAAAACATCTTAAGTCAAAAGCCACACTTAATACATGCATCCTACTGAACATTAGAGCTTAACCTCCTTTTTTTTTCAAAAAAAAAATAAACATTTAAAAAATTTTGTTAAGTTTATTTATTTTGAGAGAGAGTG
This sequence comes from Lynx canadensis, assembly GCF_007474595.2. Taxonomy (NCBI): domain Eukaryota; kingdom Metazoa; phylum Chordata; class Mammalia; order Carnivora; family Felidae; genus Lynx; species Lynx canadensis. The sequence goes on from NC_044304.2 coordinate 86,769,651, forward strand.
GGGAAGGGGCAGAGAGACAGAGAATCCCAAGCAGGCTCCATGTTTTCAGCTCAGAGCCCAACTCAACCTCACGAACTGTGAGATCATGACCTGAGCTGATACCAGAGTCAGATGTTTAACCAACTGAGCCACCCAGATGCCCCAATAAACATTTTTTTTAAAGAATGCTTATATTAACCTACAGTTAGGAAAATCATCTCACACAAAACCTATTTCAAAATAAAGTGTTTAATATCTCCTCTAACTTATGAATACTGTACTGAAAATGAAAACGAGAATGGTTGTATGGGTACAGGTGTCTATAAGTGTATCAGTTGTTTACTCTCCAGATTGTGTGGCTGACTGGAAGCTGCAGCTCAATGTCATTGCCTGACATCAACAGAAAGTATTGTACCACATATTGCTAGCAAAGAAAAAGATCAAAATCCAACATTAAAATTTCTACTGAATGCGTATCACTTCTGCACCATGGCAAAATCAAAAAATCAAAAGTTGAGCCGTCAAACCTTTCTAAGTTGGGGACCCTTTCTACTGCTAACTCTCCTGCAGGTTAAATGCTAAATGACTTAGGTTAGACAATCATCTATTTCTTGATCATTACATTTTTATTGCTCACCTGCTATCCGTGGATGAGTCTCACCTCTCCTCTTCATTCTTTTGTCCCCATAGAAACACTTGTCCTCACATGTGATGTTAAAACCATAGATGTAGATATTATGAAATGCACTGAGGTTGGGGGTGGGGGGGCAATGACATTAGGCACAAGGATTGATTTTCTTAAAGGCTCCAGGACACAGGCCCATTTGTCACACCTGCCTTAATCTGAATATAGGACAGTTAACATTTTGGGGGATGAAGGAGTAGGAAGTTCTCTGAGATATCAACTCTCCATTGTCATAATGGCTGCAAATTATTACCCTTGACACAGAATCTAATTACACTCTTCTGCTGACACTTCTGTTGTAATTGTTTCCATTCTCTCCCCTACTGCTTCCTAGCTCCAAGGCTGCTTCTTCATGGCCAAGTAACTTTATGGACACTGTGTCCTTTTTTCAAAGTTACTTCCTGGTGTGGCAATGATGATTTATGAGGTCAATGAAATATTGGTTAAACAGTAATAAGAAAATGAAAGTTAACAGATCTGACATTCAACATTCTGATGTGTTTCCACTAGTGTTGAAAAAAGGGAGACAGAAAAATGCTTATTTTGAAAAAAAGCAAAAATATAAAAGTGAAGAAATGTTGCTTATTACTTATGGAAAAACTTTATTCATAACTTATTGAAAAATGTATTTCAACGGTTAAGTGAACCTGTGTATTCAAACCATACCAAGTTGCTTGGTTGCATTACACTTAATGTGTCATTCTTGACAGAAGCCTGGTGTTCAAATGTGTTTTTATTTTTTTATTCTTGTTTTAAAACTTTTTTACTGTGTATTTATTTTTGAGAGAGAGAGTGAGAGAGACAGAGTGTGAGCAGGGGAGGGGCAGAGAGAGAGAGGGAGGCAGAATTTGAAGCAAGCTCCAGGCTGTGAGCTGTCAGCACAGAGTCAGATGCGGGGCTTGAACTCACAGACCACGAGATCTGACCTGAGCCTAAGTCGGATGCTTAACTGACTGAGTCAACCAGAAGCCCCACAAATATGCTTTTAAAAAGCAGCTTCTGCCATATCATTTTTTTAATTAGGAGATTTTTCAACTACTCAGCCTATTAGCACATCATAAGGCCAAAGTATATGATGTTATAAGTGCTAATATATTCAAATAGAAGCTAGTTTGGAAGTTTTTGTTTGTTTGTTTGTTTTTTACTGAAATAAGAGTTTCAACTATGTCTTGTAAGCTAGATAACTGGATTTAATGGACATGGCAAAGTGCACTCTGCTTGTTTCTGATGGCTAACAGGGAGGAATTAACAGTGGGATTGGTCAGGATTACACCAAAGGGAAAGCAAATAGCTACTTTTTAAGTCCTACCACCACTCATACCATTTATAAATAGGAGATCAATTGTGCCTTGTTTTATAGTCAAGAAAAATGAAATGGTACATCCTGGAGCCTCAGTTTCCTCTGGCTTTTCTCACGATATCCCTCCCCAAAATCATCCAGAAAAATCTGAAGTGGCAACTATTGAAATGATGCCTCATTGTTTACTCCCATTTAAAAACTCTATCATTTATAATTCACCAATTATAAGTCATTTTTAATCTACAAGTTACCTTATAAAAATGATACTTTTTATTGGGACCATTGAGGGATAAAGTGCATATTAATTACCATCAAATAATGTTGGTTCTCAACCATGTGGTAGAATGCGGTTTAAATTTCAAGTAAACATACTTGTAAGTGGAAGCATATAGGTGTCAGAGAGGACTTTTTTTTTAAATAATAGCTTCACTGATATTCATATATCATAAACTCACCTATTTAAAGTAGACAATTTAATGGTTTTCAGTATATCTGCAGATATGTACAAAGATCACCACTATGAATTTTAGAATATTTCCATTACTTCAAAAAGAAATACCCTTCAGTTACCATTTCTGTTTTGTCTATTCCCTATCCTATCTAAGTGATCACTAATCTACTTTCTGTCTTTTTAGATTTGATGATCATCCTACCTAAGTCTAAGTGATCACTAATCTACTTTCTATCTTTTTAGATTTGATGATAGTAAATTTCACATACATGAAATCACACAGTATGTGGTCTTTTGTTACTAGTTTCATTCACTTAGCATGATGCATTAAAGCTTCATTCGCATTTTAGCATGTATGAGTACTTTATTCATTTTTATGGCTGAATAAGATCTCATTGTATGGATACACACCTTTTGCTTAACTATTAATCCAGTGGTAGACATCTGGATTGTTTCCACCTTTGGCCATTGTGCATAGTGCTGCTACAAACATTCATGAACAAATAATGTGTACAGACATATGTTTTCAGTTCTCTTAGGTATATATGTAGGACTGGAAGTGCTAGGTGACTCTATGTGTAACCATTTGAATAACTGCCAGACTGTCTTCCAAATCTGATGCAACACTGTCTGCTTGCACTAGAAGTATATCAGGGATTGGTTCACCTTCTCCACATCCTCGATAACAGTTGTTATTTTCGAACTGATTTTGACCATCTCAGTAGTACCTTATTGTGGTTTTAACTGCATTTCCCTGAAAATTGATGATATCAAGCATGTGTTTATTGGACATTTGTACATTTTCTTTGGAAAAATGTCTATTTAGACCTTTTGCCCCCCCCCCTTTTTAAGTGGGTTGTCTTACCATTGAGTTTCAAGAGTGTTTTATACATTCTGGATACAAATCACTCATCAGATATATGCTTTGCAAAGATTTTCTTCCATTCTGTGAATTGTCTTTTCACACGCTTGATAATGTGATTTGAATCCTAGAAGTTTTAAAAATGTTTATGAAGTACACTTTTTTTTCTTCTGTTGCTTGTGCTTTTGGGGTCAGATCTACGAATCCATTGCCAAATCTGACTTACCCCTATGTTTTCTCTCAAGATTTTTACAGTTATTAGCTCTTACACTACATTTAGGTCTTTGACTCACTTTAAGCAAATTTTTCTTTATAGTTGTGAAGTGAGGGTCCAATTCCATTCCCTCTGAATGCGAATATCCAGTCGTCCCAGTAGCATTTGATGAAAAGATTATTCTTTCCCTACTGAATTGTCTTGGCACCCTTGTCAAATATGAGTTGACCAGAGACAGAGGGGTTTATTTCTGGAGGTTTTTTTTTTTTTTTAATGTTTATATATTTATTTTTGAGGGGGGAGGGAGAGAGAGAGAGAGAGAGAGCGACAGAGCTCAAGTGAGCATACAGGAGAGGGGCAGAGAGAGAAAATCCCAAGCAGGCTCCGTGCTCAGCACAGAGCCTGACACAGGGCTCGATCTCACGAATCAGCAGATCATGACCTGAACCAAAACCAAGAGTCAGACACTTAACCAACTGGGCCACCCAGGCACTCTTGGATTCTTAATTAAATACTACTGATCTATTTATGCATCATGTGAAGTACAACACTGTCTTGATTATTGTTAGTTTGCATGAAGTTTGAAATTAGGAAGTATGAATCCTTTAATATTTCTCTTCTTTTTCAAGGTTTGTCTATTTCAGGTGCCTTGCAATTCCCTATGAATCATATGATCATCTTACCCACTTTCACAAAAAAGCCACCAGGAATTCTGACAGGGAGTGCACTGAATATTGGAGAGTATCACCACTGAGACAGGGAAACTAAAGGAACTTCATGACTGTTTTGCTGCCTCTATTCTTGCTAGGACCTACACATGCCTTATGGTACAGATAATACATGTCCTCCGTATAAAGGTCAAGGAGTTAATGATTTCTTTGGAGTTTTCCAACACAACAGATAACATCCAAGGAAGGAGCTGGTTGTTAGACCACTGACTGACTCACCAGAACTCCTAGCTCCAGGGCTAGTCACTTCCAGAAAAGTGACTTAGGGAGATACTTAAACACTCTGTTCCTGGATGCCTAAGGACACACGTGCACTGAACCACAATCCTCAACCCCAGACCCCAACTAAAGATAACATGCATTCTCCTCCTCTTTTTTGTCTCCCAGATACTCCATCTGTATCTGGCCTGTTGTCAATAAACTCTGCTCTTACTTCCTCTCAGCTCAGAGTTTGATTTCTACCCTGCATGAACCAAGGGCCTTTTTGGCTGCTCCTGTGGGACTCCTTCTGGCTCCTCGATCCTCGGCTGCCTACATCACCATCTTAACAAAATTAAATATGAAATGGAATCAAATTTAATTTCATTCCATTAAATGAAATGTTCCATTTGTTTAGAACTTCTTTCATGTCTTTCAACACAGGCCTTTTAGTTTTTAAGTTTGGCATTTTTTTTTTTTTGTTACATTTATTCCTAAGTGATGTGGAGAACAAAGGCAAAAGAAAAAAAAGAAAAAAAACTTTCTTATAACTTGCAGCCTACTGACAAGTACTTGGGAAGGGCAGGGTAACCTTCTTCCAATAACTCAAATGCCTTGATGATAATACTTTGCTACGGGCAAAAGGCAAACTTAGCTTGACACCATCCTCCAGGATCCACTGAGTCTTCTTTAACATATAAAAACCCATCTGGAAACTTCCTTTATCTCTGTGTCCCCAAAGATATATGTTAGCCATCATCCTCCAAGCATATGACCCACTGATATACATCTAAAGGGTCTCATGACTAAGGTTTTATTAGACAGAAGTAAATGATCCTAATCCTAACAACAACCAGCCTCTCAAGGTCTTGGAAACCTTGTTTCTAAATTCCTTAGAGACTTACACTATCCCTAACCCACTCCCAACTTGAAAGTTACGTTATCTATCATTCCTCACAAGCCCAGCGCAGCTCTTTCTGACCACGGGTCCTGTTCCTGTACTTAAAAAACAAAAAAAAAGTCACCTTTTTGCATCGAGGACATCTCACGAGGTCTTTCTTGACCATTTGCTCCCAGACTCCAACATTTCACATCACTAAGTATTGTATTCTTTTTGATGTTACTATGAAAATACGATTGTTTGTCTTTCTTTTTCAGATTGTTCGTTGCAAGTGTACAGAAATACAATTGATTTTTATATATTGATCCTGCAACCCTATTAGTTCTAATAGCTTTTAGTGTCCTTGAGGATATTTTATATACAAGATCATGCTTTATATACAAGATGCTAGGTCATAATTTCCTGTTTCTTTGCATGTCTCATAATTTCGTTAGAAACTGTATCTTTTAGATAATGTAGTTTAGCACATCTGAGTAATGGTCTCCTTCTGGGATTTATTATTATTTACTTGTGTAGGGACTGGCTGGATCATTTTCATGAAATCTGTTCTCCCGCTCGTCCCAACCTGCATCGTGAAGCTCTGATGTTGCTCTTCGGGGATCACTACAGTGAGAATACTGACAGTCACCCTGGGTGACTGATTTGGGCAGGGCTCTCCCAAATTGTCTCCTCCCCCTAGAACATAGCAAGCTGTTAAACTTCACTAACTGCCACTGACTCTTCCATTATTTTCAACTGGGACATCAATTGTTTTGCAGACTAATCTAATCAAGTTCAGGTTTCTTTCAAGGAAGAGTTCCCAAGGTCAGTGTTGCAAATGTGTTTTGACTTCAGGAAGTCTCCTCCCACCTGCCATTTCCCTCCTGCAGGCTCCCAGGTCTCCTAGGCTGCCTTTTCCCTGTGCCACAATCTGCAGCGAGGTGAGGAGGGCCCCAGTCTTCTCAGTGGTAACCTTGTCCCAGGAGTGGGGGCTGGTGACCAAAAAGGAGCCACCACCACTCAGACACACTGGCCTGGAACTTAATTTCAATAAAAGGTAGCTGGGGGCAGGATGAGAAATGTCCTTACAGACAGCCCTCTAACTGGAAGCCCCAGGCAGAGGGAACCCTGTGTGCTAGGCTGTACTGTCACCAGCAAGAGCCCAAGACCTGACCTTTACTGTCAATCTGCATGTACCCCCGACCTGTGTCCCACATTTTCCTTAAAGCCTTCTTTCTAATTTATCTCTTAACTCAGGCAAAGACCACATAGGGAGAACATCTGAGACGGAAACCAAAACTACCCCTCAAGTAATAACAACTGCCCTGATGAAGAGCTCCAGAGACACAGACCACCCAAGACCAGTTTGAGCTTAACCACCAACTCTCACCTGCACAGAGGGACCATGGAGTGACCGACAGTGACCTTATCTCATTATAATGCTAAATTCTCTGCCCAAGTTGAAGCACAAGCCTCATTAACATAGCATAAATGTGCCTATAGGCATGTTTCCTTAGGGCTCCATGTGACACCTTATGCCCAGTCTACAAAAGATGGCAAGGCCCCCTATCTAAATATTCATCCTAACTCCAAATAAAAGGAACCCGTTTACCCTTGCTCAGGAGTCACAACTTCGGAAGTTATTCCCAGTGAGCTCCTCATTTGCTGCAAATGAAGTTTCCTTTGCCTGACAACTCAACCTGGTGGTGTAGGTCCTATCTAGAACTCATCAAGGAGCAACCTCATGTCAGCTTGGCTAGAGTACCAGTACCTAGGAGAATTTCCATCTCTTTGGGTATGGAGAGGGGACGAAGGTGGAGGGTCTTGGTTCAAATACCACAGACTCTCTCAGCTCATATCAAGATTAAGATTTCTAAAACAATGCTTCATTATTCGCTGAATGTCTGTAAGGCCATTTCCAGAAACTTTAAATGGTTGTTTTTCATAATTTTCACCAGTTGCACTGAGTTGCAAACCCTCAGAACTCCAATTGCCAGAAGTGGAAGTCTAGGAGCTTTGTTTTTAATAAGCTTGAATTCCACATCTTTTACCAACTGGAAGTTTTTTGGTTTTTGTTTTACCAGAATTGCAAGCAGTTGCATTATATGGGAAAAAATTATGTGCATACCGAGAGAGAAGTTACTTTCACCTTAGGCCATTAGGAAACGCTTAGCAGAGCCTAAAACATAGAGTAAGCATTTAACATTATGTGTGTGTGTGTGTGTGTGTGCGTGTGTGTGTGTGTGTGTGCACGAGCATGCGTCTAGGTGTTGGATCAGGTGGCAGTAATAGAAATGAGACCTTGATAGCAGACATATGAAAAGATCTGTGATATACCAAAACCGAAGTAATTACAAAATGAATAATAACATGATCGTTTTCTTATTGGTAATTTCCTTTTCAACAGTTTTTTAGCCTCTACAACACTAATAGTCTTCTTTCTCTTTAACAGATATAAGTCACATCATTAGTTCTGTGGTTTTCTTTGCATTCTACTAACTTCCAGGAAGAAGAGGCAGAAATGCATACACAAGTAAACTACTAGCCAATTTGGCAATTTATTGACACAGTAAATCTTATTCCAAAATTGTATTCTTTCAGCGGTAATTATTAAACTTATCCCTGAAATATAATTTATTTCAATAATTTGATTTCCATGAAGAGAGCCAATCATTCATTATAAGCTATACTTTGCTTCCTTCTATGTTTCTAGCATGTATCTACAGACGCAGAAATCTACAATGCAGCGCCAATCACGTAATAAATGGAGTAGCATATTTATTTACCATGAATTCTCGTTTCTCCTGCATACTTAAAACTCTTAACATTTACTTGAAAGGACAATTCTGAGTGGTTTTTGGACTGAGAATATCTTTTAACTAGGAAACTTAACTTCTCTGAAACGTCAGAGCTTTTAATGACAAATATGATGACAAACACAATGATTATTTTTTCTTTAAAAATTTTAACTGATAATTTTATCACTGTTGCTTTGAAAAATATATCAAAATCACAAGTATCATGATGTTCAGAAATATATCAAAACCACAAAAACCCTGATGTTCAAGGTACCTTAAAGGATAAAAGAAAAAAAAAAAATAAAGCATCTTTCAAAAACACGAATGACCTAGGTGGGTATGAGGTCTGTATAAATTTTATGTCAAAAAAAAGGAAGACACAGAAATATCACATAATAAGTGTATATGTGAAGTAAGCCTGCAGTTTCTTGCTTCAAAGTAACTAAAAAAGTCCCGCTGTTTCACCTCCAGCCAATACTCCACAGGCTGTTAAAGGCTACACTTTAAAATGGCTTATATTATCAGAGCAGCAAAGTCTATATTTTAGTATGGTGTATTAAAAACTCTTCCATATTAATGCATCAGCTTAAACTTCCAGTTATTTAATAGGAAAAGGACACATGGCTAAAAAAATCCAAAAATCACAACTACATGACCAACTTCTACAATTCAAATCTTAAAAAGAAAAAAATCTACAAACAGCATCATTTTATTTCTACTCCCTTTGCCCTAGAAAATCTTAACCTATAATACAAGTCATTCTAGAAGTATAAAACATAAAAATGGGGCAGCCAAAGGCATGAAGCTCCAATATAATATTTAATCAAGTGTCCATCCTATCACTCAAGAATGTTATGACAATATTAAATTCTACTTTCTGAAAACAGTTTCAACTTCAATTCTTACAATTACGTTAAAAATTTTAATTTTTTTAACGTTTTATTTATTTTTGAGACAGGGAGAGACAGCATGAATGGGGGAGGGTCAGAGAGAGAGGGAGACACAGAATCTGAAACAGGCTCCAGGCTCTGAGCTGTCAGCACAGAGCCTGACGCGGGGCTCGAACTCACCGACCGCGAGATCATGACCTGAGCCGAAGTCGGATGCTTAACCGACTGAGCCACCCAGGCGCCCCCTCAAAATTTTTTTTAATGTTTATTTATTTTTCAGAGAGAGAAAGAGACAGCGTGAACAAGGGAGGGCAGAGAGAGAGGGAGACACAGAATCCGAAGCAGGCTCCAGGCTTCAAGCTGTCAGTACACAGCCTGATGTAGGGCTCAAACTCATGAGCCATGAGATCATGACCTGAGCCAAAGCTGGACACTTAATTGACTGAGCTACCCAGGCACCCCCTTACGATTACATCTTCTAACATTAAAAAAATACTACGGGTTTTGGTCTACGTTTATCATGACATACCACCAGATTGGATCAGGATGCATCTCCAAATAACAACATATGAGTACCAGTAAGGGCTTCCAAAAATGTGTTTGTTTAATAGAGACAGAAAAGACAAAAAAAAAAAAAAAAAAAAGTTCCATCTTCTGCTGGAACTCAGATTTTTAATTATTAAAGTCAAATTCATTTTACAGCACGAACACTGCCACATTCTATGGTGCTACAGATGAATTTGAATTGGAAGCTTTATCAAAACATCTGTTTGTTCTTGAAGATGCACTAGCTTTCTTTTGAGAGGAATTTAGACAAGGTTAGTGATACTATTTCAAAAATTAATAGAGCATATGACTGCATTTATTTCAAATAGAAAGTATGAATACTAACTCCTGTATTTTCAAGCTTCTTTCTACTCTTGCATGCTGATAAAATACATCATGTGAATCACAGTATTCATTATTATTCTTGACAAAAATTGTTTGTATTAAAGTGTACAATGTGATGTTTCCATATATGTATACATTGTGAAGCTATTAATACAATCAAACTAACACAGCCATCACATCAAAAAATTGCTCTTCTTTTTTTCATGGTAAGAACGCTGAGATCTACTCTTCTAGCAAATTTAAGTATACATTATTATCAACTATAGTCACCAAGCTATACATTAGGTCTCCAGAACTCACTAATCCTATTACGAAAATTTGTACGGTTTGATCAATATCTGACATTTTCTCCCATCCCCTAGCCTGCGGTGACTACTACTCTACTTTCTATTACTATGAAATCACTTTTTCTTTTTTTTAAGATTCCACATATAATCGGGATCATGCAATATTTGTCTTTCTGTGTCCAGCTTATTTCTCTTAATCACTGTGTCCTCTAGGCTCATCCATGTTGCTGCAAATAGCAAGATTTCCTTCTTTTTTAAGGTTGAACCCATTCTGTTTATATACACCACATTTTCTTTACCTATTCATCTATGTATGGACAATTAGGTTGTTTCCTTATCTTAGCTGCTGTGAATCATGTTGCAATGAACATGGGAGTGCAGATTATCTCTTGGAGATACTGATTTCATTTTCTTTGGACATGTACCATTTGCTAGATCAAACGGTAGTTCTATTTTATTTTTTTGAGGAACTTCCATATAGTTTTCCCAAATGACTGTACCAACTTACATTCCTACCAATAGTGTCCGAGGGTTCCCCTTTCTCCACATCCTCACCAATACTTGTTATCTTTTGATTTTTGATATTAGCATCCAAACAGGTGTGAGGTGTCTCTTTATAGTTCTGATTTTCATTTCCCTGGTCATTCATGATGATAATCATCTTTTCTTACACCTGTTGGTCATTGTATGTCTTCTTTGGATAAATGTCTATTCAGATCCTTTGTCCATTTTTTAATCGGGCTATTTGTTTTTTTGCTGTTGAACTGTGTAAGTTCCTTATGTGTTTTGGAAATTAACCCTTTCTCAGATAAATGACTTGTAAATCTTTTCTCCTATTCCATCCATTGCCTTTTCCCTTTGCTGATGCTTCCCTTTGCTGTGTTGCTGATGGTCCCCTTTACTGTACAGAAATGCTTTAGTTTGATGAAGTTCCACTTGTTTATTTTGCGTTTGTTCCCTGTGCTTTTGGTGTCAACTCCAAGGCTTTAGGTCTTATACTTAAGTCTTAAATCCATTTTGAGTTGACATTTATATATGGTTTAATATAAGGGTCCAATAACATTCTTTTGCATGTGGCAGTCTAGTTTTCCCAGCATCACTTATTGAGGAGACTACCCTTCTGCCACAGTATATTCCTGGTGCTTCTGTCAAAAGTTAGTTGACCATATATGCATGGGTTTATTTCTAGGCTCTCTGTTCTTTGTTCCATTCCTTTATGTGTCTGTTTTTATGCCAGTACTAATGTTCTTATTACTATAGCTTTGTAATATACTTTGAAGTCAGGAACTGTGATGCTTCCATGTGCAGCTTGCTCAAGACTGCTATTTGGGGTCTTTTGCAGTTTCATACAAATTTTAGGACTGTTTCTTTCTATTTCTGTAAAAAATACCATTGGGATCTTGATAGAGATTGCATTGTACCTGTAGACTGCTTTGGGTAGAATGAACATGTTAACAACATTAGTACTTCTAATCCCTGAACACAAGACACCTTCCCATTTCTGTCTTCTTTCACTCACCAATGTTTTATAGTTTTTAAGCATAAGCTTAAGCATAAGCATAAGATCTTTCAACTCCTTGGTTTAATTTTTTCCTAAGTATTTTATTCATTTTGCTGTTACTGTGAGATTGTTTCCTTGATGTCTTTTTCAGATAGTTCATGGCTAGTGTATAGAAATGACTGACGTGAGTCACGTTTGTATCTCTGCTTTGATAAATATGTATTGGGTGTTTCTCCAAGCCTATAAATTCAAAATGACTACAACTTGAATAATTAAGTGATCTCTTAAAATAATATCCCATGTCTTCCCTTCTCGAAAACTTAGGGAAGTATAAGTGAATTTTGCACAATTTATAAACTTGGGCTCTTGGCAGATGATCTAATCTAATCTATTCACTTCACAAACAAGGAAACTAAAAGAGGGTAAGGAAATGACTTGTTGAACAGATGACAGAGCACCCAAAGCAGAAATGATGACAGTAACTGCCTTTCTCTGCCATGCTCCATCCTTTCAAATTACTTCTTTCTTTAAAGCAGATAAACAGGATACTAGTGGCATTTAGGCCTGGATAATCTGTTGTACAGGGACTGTTCTGTGCACTGTAGAATGTTTAGCAGGATCCCTGACCTCAACCCACTAAATGCCAGTAGCATCCGTTTCCCAGTAATGACAACCAAAAGTGTCTCCAGAAACTATCAAATAACCTCTGGAGGACAAAAACCTCCCTCCAAGAACAACCACTGCTTTAAAATTAATGATACTGAATGGGGCACCTCGGTGGCTGAGTTGGTTAAGCATCAGAATCCTGATCTTGGCTCAGGTCACGATCACATGGTTTCTTGAGTTCGAGCCCTGTGTAGGGCTCTGCTCTGACAGTGCAGAAACTGCTTGGATTCTCCTTCTCTCTCTCTCAGCTCCTCCCCCACTCACACATACTCTTTCTCTCAAAATAAATATACATTAAAAATAAAAAAAATAAATTAATGATGTTGAAAATAATTTTTAAAAAGAAATTAATGATGCTGATGTTCTGGAAAAAGCCTTAAGACACTAAAAGTAGTCAAGAAATAAAAAAGAATATATATGAATGTGATTTCCTTTGACCTTCAGCATATATAAACTCCTTGAATGTAGAACTGTAACTGACTGAGTTTTGTTTCTTCCATGTGGGAGCATATTGGGACACAGAGTAAATAAAATGGTTTGAAATGAAGGTATTCCAAAATTGTTAAAGGGAAAAATGTGTTGGATATTTGATTATGTGTACCTTCTTGCATGCCAAAAAAGCATAAAAACTGCCAAGAGATTACATTTAAAAGTCATATGGCAATTTCTTACATAAGTGTGAAAGTGGTAAGTTAACAGAGAACAGAAGTGGTGTTTGTTTCTCTTTCATGCATCATTTGAATCGCCCTCGATTTTCATTTACATCCCATAGACCAGGCTTTCTGCATCTATGGAGCCCCAAAAACTTCTGATGTAACTAGGGTGGACAAGACTGTCTGAGCAAAACCAGCTGCAAATGCTCGATGCGTACATATCCATTTTTAGTTAATGATTTTATTTTTAATTCCAGAATTGAAAGTGGAATCTTGCTTTCTTCACAGGAAGCACAGAAAATAGGCTTAAATAAACTCCATTATTGTTTTTTTTCCACCTTTTATCTTTGTATCCTGAGCATCCCTAAAACATTCAAGTGGAAGAATTTTGAGTAAAATAATAAATTATTTCAAATTGAAGGGATTGTGATAACTACGAACTAGAGATCTGAGTGGTTGAATAGCTAGCACCTTCCATACAGCAGATGGTCAGTAAAGCGTTAACTGGTTGTTTTGTGGAAATTAAACAAAAATTATTAAGCAAAACTAAATTACAACTGTGTGTTTTACCATCAAAATTATAAAAATCCCCAAGCCGTTTTTACATAGTACTGCATAAGCCTACTATACATAATACTTTGCTTAATATTGTATACTGGGGAAAAAAAGTTAGGATTAGTCTCTACAAAACAGGAGAAGTAAGTAACTATTTTACTGATTGATAATTCAGAATGCTAAATTGCACATAACACATGTATAAAAAGAACAAGACATGGTCACATGTATGTATTAATTCAAAGTCTAACAATCTTCACAATATTGTGTGAAGTATAATTTCTTGCCTACATATGGTCGGAGTGTACTTGGTAGAAAGGACATTATTTGGCTTATTGGAAGTCAAAGTTGTGGAAGATGTTTCTTTTGTCATTTAACATGGCTTGTGCTAAAAACAACAATGATGCTACAAAAGCAATCTTCCTAACTACAATGGATAGCAAAAATATTTGGAAAAGCACTATATATTCCTATTATTCAATGTTTCTTATAAACTGATGGCAGCTTTAAAAATCTAACAGCAAAGCAGTCATTTAATTTGATTAGAAACTGATTATTGTGAAGCATGAGTATGCCTGATGCAATTCCATTTTAATGGCATCATTTAGCCCCCTGTTGAGCTAATATACCAGTACAATAGCTCTTAGGTGCTAAATTGTCACAGTGTCTCCTTTCTTCCCAAGTCCAACCTATATCCTTTTGTAGAGAAAAGATAGTACTTGAGAAAAGGAAAAAAACAGAAACAAGGTTATGTTGTTAAATTAGGGATGGAGAGAAAAGTGAGATTGGTTTCTCCCAGGAATTACTTTTGCCTGAGCATTACTAATGTATAAAAGGTAATCTGCTCTTGAAAATTCTCTGTCAAAAATACTACACATTCTTTATGATCCAGCTAAAATGCCCACTGCTCCACGGAGATTTCTTTAAATTGTCCTCTGGAATATAAAATACAAATGACTGAGTTTTTTTTCTCTTCAGAACTTTCTGTACCTACATGGGTCTTTCTTATGGCACTGAGCATGTTTTGGCTCATATTACAGCTATTTGCATTTAGAGCTTATCACCACTACTGGTTAGTAAGCTCATTAGGTATATCAATAATCCTATCTTTATATCATCCAAATTGTCTAATATAGAAATATTCAATCAATTATTGCTGATTTCTTTTTTTCTTTCTGCCTAACCTATAGGCAATGGATTTCCTAGAATTCTGGAAAGATAATGATCTCTGAGAGATACGTTAACTCAGTCATGGAACCTAGGGTTTATAACAAGTGTCCAATATCCCAAAGAGGTAGACCTTTTCCAGGAGGAATACCACCAAGTGGGGATTCTAAGAACCAAAATATCATTATTATGACACTTAAATACTGGTGTGTCTTAGTTTTCCAGAGATGCAAAAACAACATACCATAGGCTAGCGGCTTAAACAACAGGAATTTATTTTATCACAATTATAGAGTCTAGAATTTCAAGATGAGCATGATGGTTGGTTTGGTTTCTTCTGAGGCTTCTTTCCTTTGCTTACAGAGGACTACCTTCTGCCCTCAGCCTGTATTGTTTCTGTCCTAAACCCTTTTCATAAAAACATCAGTTATTTGGGGTAAGTCCATCCTAATGACCACATCTTACCTCCTACTACAGAGACATTCTGGAGAACTGGGAGTTTGGATTTCAACCTATAAATTTGAGGAGGGCCACAATTCAGACCATAAAATTGCCTATTTGAATTTCTAAATTTCTAACTGTACCTTTCCCTTAATATTTTCCCTCATTAAACTCCTAGCATTAATACAGACATGTATCTCATGTTTCTTCTCTACTACATATATTTGCCATGTTGTTTTAGATTTCATAAACAGGTTCAAGAAATGCTCATTTCATAATAGGTTCAAGGGGTTTCTGGGTGGCTCAGCTGGTTAAGCATCTGACTTCAGCTCAGGTCATGATCTCACAGCTCATGGGTTCAAGCCCCAGGTCCAGCTTTGTGCTGACAGCTCAGAGCCTGAGCCCTGCTTCAGATTCTGTGTCTCCCTCTCTCTGCCCCTCCCCCGGTCACTCTCTCTCTCTCTCTCTCTCTCTCTCTCTCTCTCTCTCTCCTTCAAAAATAAACATTAAGAAACATTAACAAGAAAGGAAAGAAAGAAAGAAAGAAAGAAAGAAAGAAAGAAAGAAAGAAAGAAAGAAAGAAAGAAAGAAATGCTAAGTTTAAAATAAGAAACACTATCTTCCTAGGATAATTATTCTAGTTCTCCAAAACTTTTTTCAGAAGGAGAACCTGAAAGCTTTTCATAAATATTATTCACCTAAATGACTTTTTTAAATTCCTGCATTAGATTTTTCTGTGGTTTCAAATTTTAGTATTAAAGTTGTCTAGATGTGAAATATAAATCACAGAACATGAATACTCATATGCACGTTTCTAAATTCTTATTTCATGATTATTAATTCTGGCTAAAAAATGATTCCTTATCTGAAAGGAAGAAAACTTTGTTTATATCCAAGGCCCAAAACATAAATGTGTGCTTATAATTCCATGACTGAGAAATCAATTTTTAAACATGAGAGCTGTGGCTACCTTTGGCATTTCTTACACTCTGTGCCTAAACATGTTTACAAATATGCAACAATAAGAGGACAGTTGGTTTTGGCTCGGAAGCAATTATTTTAAAAATAAGAAGAAAATCAATATGAGACAACAAAGCTGTCCAAGTAACATTGAAGAAATAGAAACAGCTAGTTATTTTTAAATGCTACAGCTAACCTGTACTTTCTCATCTCGGGAGTTACTAAAACTTCACTATGAATATAAAGCAAAAGCACAAACAGGAAACGGCTCAAACTCTAGGTAACAAATACAGAAAAGCATGACAGGGAAGATTTCCTATTGCATAAATCACATTCGTTTACTTTCCTGCCAGATAACAGTGCCACCTCTTTGGAAGGAATGACAAGGAGTCATTTGCCTTTCTCTGATCATATTTTTGAACATCAAAGAGACTATGATCTGCTATGATCTACCTACAAATAAGTATATCTTTATAGGTATACAGGTATAACGTTTGGTAATATCAGAAAACATACATGATTAAATTTTCAAAAGAGCATATACACAGTTCTCACTTGAGGCCAGATATATCATCAGGAATTAAGATATTAAAAATGAGTTCCATCATCTCTTATATTATCCAGTGAATATTTGCTGATTTTGAAGATGCTGGGAATATTTTACATTACCACAGTCAATTTTATTTGCTTTTTGAATTCAAAATCCATTTCCCTTGGTTTTCATATTAATGACAACAGAGACCACTATAAAGGAATTCACTATATATAAACAACTGCAATCCTGCACTTTTTAGCACAAGTACTAGCAATTTCCATTTATTGATGGCTTACAGTCTTCTCAGTGCTGTGTTAAATGCTTAAACACGATCCTATCTAATCCACAAATATCCTCTGAAGAAATAATTTCACTCTTTAAAAACATGGGGAAAAAATGAGAATTTAAATAATTTTCTCATGTCCTATGTAACTGGCAGATCCATGTTGTGCACCCACACTTCTCTGACTTGCATCAACTACCCCAAACGACACACAGACACAGACAAACACCTCAAAAAACATACCCCCAGAGAGGATAGGCAAGGAAGCAAATTAAGTAATCTTAGATAATCACAGGAATATAAGCAACAGATATTTCATGTGAGGACCAGGCCCAGTGTCTAAACTTATTCCAGAGGGTTTTCTCCCACCACTCCAACATGCACTGATGTCTTTCGTCTCTGAACTTTGAATAATCGAAACCACATATATTAAGACTGAATTGCATTAATGCCTTATTATTTTGATGTCTTATATGCATCTGTCTTGACTCCTCACCTTTATCTAGAATCTAAATTTTAGATTATTACAGGATTTTAGCATGGTTACAACATTATATTTGTTCTATGTCCATAGCTCTCAAAAAAGCATGGTATATAGCTCCTCCTTTAATAAACATGTTGCTGGTGTACTTGAGGTGTTGTTCTATAGTGCAGTGAATACCTAGAAAGCCAAATCAATACAGAGGTCCGAGACTGGGTTACTCTTCTACCCAGAAAAAGAAGAGGTAACCACCCTTGAATCAGGTAATTTTTTAAGGATCTTCTCCATTGAAGCAAAACTGACTACTCTCTAGGGTAGATGGGGGTTTGGATCCACACCCCAGGGCAGCCAGAAACCAAACCACTCCTAGGGATATCAGGCAGTTAAAATATTTTCTTTTTTTTTTTTTCCCCTCCACCTCCCACCCGTACTGGAGGCAATCTGGCAAGTTTATCTGATATTCTTTAAAAACAAAGCAGTATTTCCCAAAGAAGACACCTAAGCAACACAGTGGCAGAATCCCTTAGAGGTATAATGGTGAGCTTGTGAAACATTGAGATTCTTACTGTCTCCTTTATTTATTACAGCTTTTACAGTCTCCAGGCTCTTTATTCTCACCCTACTCATGGTTTAAAGAGCACAGTGTTGCAAAATATCATACTCCTTTCTGCTTTTCCAAATGGCAGCTGAGAAAACCATTCTGAGGGGACTATGATCCACTTATTTGACTATTTAACAGGGCTTTAGCTATGTTTTAAAGATGACACATTTCTTACCTCTTACTTTTAAAAATGTGAGAAAGTTAACTATTCTGCATATGGAAGCTTTTAGAACAGGTGGCTAAGTCATGGTTGACTGTCCTCCCAAATGACAATCATGCACCCTTTTTATTTTGATGAAGCTGACTTAGCCACCTGCTGTTGATTTCTCACTATCTTAATTTCTTTTGGAGTCATCAAGTTCACTTCTTAAGGAAAAGGAAGAAAATAAGAACCTTCCAGCTTGTTCTGTCACTAACATTTTGATGAAATCTGGCAGTGATGACATAAATATTGGAAGCTTTAATGTATAAAAGATAAATCTAATAACCTCACAGAACATGATACAAAGGCATGGTAATATAAGGCAAGAAATCTTATATCTCATGAATATAATATGATAAGATTAACTGAAGTGTCCTCAGCTTAGTGCTAATAGATGGTACAAAAATTCTGGTCCCTATTCTCTCCTATTTTTCCTCCAATCCTAAGGTTATTTTTTTTCATATAATCTTCCCCTTGATAACCCATATAAAGCTCTTTCACAAAATCCAGGCCTTAGTCTTCTGTTCTTCTCAGACTATGACACAGAATTACAAAAATGAGTATTATGTAGTAATTGAGGGATTAAGTTCTGGAATGAGATAATCAGTATCTAAAACCCGGTTCCCAGAAACGTTATTTAACTTGACAGTACAACCTTAACTCAACTGTAAATGATGATCAACTGATCAACACAAGAGAAAACTAATAGTTCATTTTTAAAGACTAAAAACATTTATTTATTTTTTAATTAAAAAAAACTTTAATTTTTTAAATGTTTATTCATTTTTGAGAGAGAGAGGTGGGGGGGGGGGGACACAGGCTCCGAAACAGGCTCCAGGCTCTGAGCTGTCAGCAAAGACCCCTACATGGGGCTTGAACTCATTAACTGTGAGATCGTGACCTGAGCCAAAGTTGGACACTTAACCGACTGAGCCACACAGGTGCCCCTAAAGACTAAAGATATTTAAACGACTTACAATAATGCCTGACAGAAAGAAAGAAAGAAAGAAAGAAAGAAAGAAAGAAAGAAAGAGGAAAGAAAAGAAACACTCACCAAATTAAGTCACTATTATTATTATTAATGATACTACTGATCTGTTTATTACTATCATTTCTTGGCTTTAAACACAGTTTACTTTCATTACTTGACCTTAACTCGTTTATACACTCCCAAATTAAAATTTCTCTTCTAGGATAATGCGAGGCAGTGATTTAAACTTACTCTCAATTTATCACCTCACACTTGTGAGAATAGCTAAAATTAACAACATAAGAAATATGTTGGCGAGGATGTGGAGAAGAAGGGACCCTCTTGCACTGTTGGTGGGAATGCAAATTATTGCAGCCACTCTGGAAAACAGTATGGAGGCTCCTCCAAAAACTAAAAATAGAACTACCCTATGATCCAGCAACTGCACTATTAGGTATTTACCCACAGGATAGAAAAACACAGATTTGAAGGGGTACATGCACCCCAATGTTTACAGCAGCATCATCAACAATAGCCAAACTATGGAGGGAGCCCAAATGTCCATTTACTGATGAATGGATAAAGAATGGATAAAGACATGATAAATAAATAAACACACACACGCACACAATGGAATATTACTCAAATCTTGTCATTGGCAACAGTGTGACAAGAGCTAGAATGTATTATGCCAAGGAAAGTAAGTCATCAGAGAAAGACATATATGATATGATTTCACTCATATGTGGAATTTAAGAAACAAAACAGATGAACACAGGGGAAGACGGGGGAAAGGAAGGGAAACAAACCACAAGAAACTCTTAATGATAAAGAACAAACTGAAGTTGATGGAGGGATGTGGGTGGGAGCTGGGCTAGATGAGAGATGGATACTACAGAGGGCACTTGTGATGAGCACTGGTTGTTGTATGTAAGTGGTGAATCACTGAATTCTACTCCTGAAACCAATACTGCGCTGTATGTTAACTAAAATTTAAATTAAAAAAAAAAAAAGAAAAAAACCCCAACAACTCATTTAAAGAATGGACCAGAGACTGTAACAGACACCTCACTAAAGAAGATCTACAGATGGCAAGAAAGCATTTCAAAAGAAGCTCCACATCATATGTCATTAGGGAAATGCAAATTAAAGCAACAGTGAGATACCACTAGACATCTATTATAATAGGCAAAATTGAGAACGCTGACACCATCAATTTCTGGTAAAGATGTGGAAATCTCATTACTGGAGTCACCAGCTAGACCCCAAGACCTCACCTTTACTGCCCACCTGCTTGTACTGACCCACCGTTGTTCCATATTTTTCCTTAAGCTCTTTCCAGCTTATCTCTTAAGTCAGGCAAATGGAAAGCAAAGCCACCCTTCAAGTGACAAAGACTGCCATGACAAGACCTCCAGCCAGCCCAGACCACCCAGCCAGTTTGAGCTTAACCCCTGACTCACACCTGCGCAGGTGGATGATGGCGTGACCTTCGGAATGACTGACAACTACGTTTACCTCATTATAATACTAAAATCTTCCCGCAAGGAGGAGGACAAGCCTCATTTACATAACATACAGTTTGTATCTAGGAATGTTTCTGTAAGGTGCATGCACAGCCTTAGGCCCACCTCCATGCATGATGACAAGGCTTTTCTACCTACGTATTCATCCTAACCCTAAGTGAAAGAAACCCATCCACCCTTCCTTGAGGAGCCACAGCTTCAGACGCCACTCCATGTGATCTCCTTATGCGCTTCAAATGAAGTTTTCTTTGTGTGACTACTCAACCCGGTATGGTTTCTGACTCACCAAGGAATGAACTCATGTTGGTTCAGTTACAGTGGTAGGAACACAAAATGATACAGACATTCTGAAAGCCAGTTTGGCAATTTATGACAAAACTAAATATATTTTTAACATACAAGCTGGCAATTGAGCTATTTGGTATTTACCCAATAATTTGAAGACTTTTGTGCACACAAACCCTGCACATGGACCTTTTATTCATAACTGCCAAAACTTGGAAGCAATCAAGATGTTATGTGGTAGGCAAATGTATAAATTATGGCACATACAGACAATGGAATATTATCCAGCACTAAAAAGAAATGAGCTATCAAGCTATGGAAAGACATGGAGGAAATTTTAATTCAGATTTTTAATGTTTCGTTTATTTATTTATTTACATATATATGTATTTTTTGAGAGAGAGACAGAGTGCGAGTTGGGGGAGGGGCAGAAAGAGAGGGAGATACAGAATCCGAAGCATGCTCCAGGCTCTGAGCTGTCAGCACAGAGCCCAACGCAGGGCTTGAACCCATGAACCACGAGAATAACTGACAGCTACGTTTGTACTGAGCTGAAGTCGGAAGCTTAACCAACTGAGCCACGCAGGCACCCCTTAAATTCATATTAGTGATCCTTAAATTTCATATTGTTGAAAGAAATCAATCTGCAAAGGCTACATAAGTGTATGATCCCAAATATATGACATTCTAGAAAAGACAAAAATACAGAGACAGTAAAAAGATCACTGGTCTCCAGTGGGTTGGGAGAAGGGAGGGATGAACAGGTGGAGCCCAGAGAAATTTTAGGCAGTGCAACTATTCTGTATGATCTACAATGGGAGATACATGGCATATACAATATTAAGAGTGAACCCTAATGTAAACTATGGACTTTGGGTGATAATGATGTGTCAGTGTAGGCCCATGGATTGTAACAGATGTACCACATTGGTGCAGGATGGTGACACTGGGGAAGGCTTGCATGTGTGAGAACTCAATTTTGCAGTAAACACACAACTGTTCTAAAAAAAATGTGTGTGCGTGTGTGTGTGTGTGTGTGTGTGTGTTGTGTGTATAGTATAAAAAAAGAAAACAGCAGATTTAATTTGCTCATAATATGTCCTTCACTTATTAAGCCTATTAGTCATGGCCATAGCGTCCAGTGTGTTGAAAAACAGGAGGAAAACAAATACTTATAAAGACTGGTAGGTACAGAGATCGATGTAGAAAGGAGGAAAAAACAGACTATTGTGTTTTCACAGTTAAAGGAAACTAGGAAAGGGAACCCAGAAGTCTGATATTCAGTGGTGTGTATTATTTTACCTTTGTTGAATACTGATGCACAAGGCTCGCATGTCTCGGAGTATGTGTGTGTGCAGTTTCACCATGTGCCAGCATAATTTCAACCGGTTAGCATCATTTCTAGATGGAAAGTTGTGTTTCAAAAAAAGATGGTTCTACATTTGGGGCGCCTGGGTGGCTCAGTCAGGTGAGCATCTGACTCTTGATTTCACCTCAGGTCATCATCTCACAGTTCATGGGTTCGAACCCACACGAGGCTCCACACTTACAGTGCTTGGAGTTTGGGAGTCTCTTTCTCTCCCTCTCTCTCTGCCCCTTCCCTGCTAGAAATCTCTTTCTCTCTCTCAAAAGAAACAAACAAAAAAATAAAGAAAACTTTAAAAGAAATGATTCTACATTACATCTTTCTTTCTCCTTATAACTCTTTGTAACTTGTAGACTGAAGTACATGCACATATTTATATTA
This sequence comes from Lynx canadensis, assembly GCF_007474595.2. Taxonomy (NCBI): domain Eukaryota; kingdom Metazoa; phylum Chordata; class Mammalia; order Carnivora; family Felidae; genus Lynx; species Lynx canadensis. The sequence continues at coordinate 86,792,387 of NC_044304.2, forward strand.
CACTCTCAGGTATCAGTATTAAAACAGTAGGAAAAAAAACACAGTGTTCTCTTTTTAAAAACACTATTTTGTTGTGAAATGACATTATATTTTATATATGAAATACCACTTTGAAAAGTAAAATGCAGTTATAAAATTAATAAGGAATACAGGTCAAACAAAAAGCAAAGCCAAACCTTGATTTTACAGAAATGTTTCTCTACACAATTCATTTGAAATAATTGCTTAATTGTGTGAGATAACTCTCTAGAGACAGCTTTTTAAATGAGTCCCTATAAATGTAATTTCATACGCCTGAAGTAAAAAATAACAAATAATGCAAGGAAATTTGAAAAAACAAACATACTCTCAACAAAATATTAGCTAATGAAATCCAACAAAGAATTAAAAGAAGTATACACCATGACCAAGTAGAGTTTATTCCAGGTATGCCAGACTTGCTCAATATTCAAAATCAAGGAATGTAATCCATCACATCAGCAAACAAAATAAGAAAAAAACATATGATTCTGTGGATACAGAAAAATAATTTTATAAAATCCGAAACCCATTTATGATAAAAACTTTCAATAAACTATAAATAGAGGGGAATTTCCTCAACTTGATAAAGACACTTACCCAACACTTACAACAAGTATCAACTGACTGGTGGAAAACTTGATGCTTTTCCACTAAGATTAGAAATAAGGCAAGAATGCCACCATTCAGCATTTCTATTCAATACTGTATTGGATGTCTTACCTAATACGATTAAGACAAGAAAAGGAAATAAAAGGTATACTAATTGGAGAGAAAGAAATAAAACTTTTTTTAATAGATGGTCTATGTAGAAAATTTCCAAAGAATCAATAAAAAAAAAAAAAACAACTCTTGGAACTAGGTGATTGTAACAAAATTACAGGACATAGGCTAATATACAAGAGTCAATTGCTTCCCTGTATACCAGCAATGAACATTTAGAATTTGAAATTTAAAACGCAACACCATTTCTATTAACACTAAACAGATAAACACAAGATCTGTATGACAAAAATTGTAAAACTCTGATGAAAGAAATAAAAAAAATCTAAATAAATATAAAGATAGTTCAAGTTCATGGATAGGGAGACTCATTGTCAACTTTCCCCAATTTGATTTATACGTTTAACACAATCTCAATCAACATCTTGCACATTAATTTTATGGATATCAACAAAACTGTTTCTAAAGTTTAATGAAAGGCAAATGACCTAGAATAGCCAAAAGACTACTGAAGGAGAAGAAAAAAGTCAGAGGACTGTCACTACACAACATTAACACTTACTATACAGCACAGTACTTGAGACAGTATTGTATCAGCAAAAGAATAGACAAAAAGGAGAAGGAGAAAGAAGAGCCCAGAAATAGACCCTAACCAACATTGTCAAATAATTTGACAAAGGAGCAAAGACAATTAAATGGAGAAAGGATAGCCTTTTCACCAACTAGTGCTAAAGGACCCGAACATCCACATACAAAACGATGAATGTAGATTTTGACTTTTCATCTTTTACAAAAACTAACTCAAAATGGATCAAAGACCTCAATGTAAAATGCAAAAGGGCAAAACCCCCAGAAAATAGCAGGAGGAAATCTAGGTGATCTTGGGTTTTGAGATGCCTTTTTAGATACATCCAAAATAAGATCTATGAACGGAAAACAATGTATCAATATTGGTTCATTGATTGTAATAAATGTACCACACTAATGTGAAATATTAATTATAAGGAAAGTGAGGACAGGAAGGAGGTGGGGAGAGAGAAGATGTACAATATGATGACTTTCTATACTTTCTGATAATTTTTTTTTTAATCTAAAACTGCTCCAAATACAGTCTATTAGTTTACAAAGCAAAGCAACAAAACCCATAACGCCGACAACAACAAATGCTGGTGAGGATGTGAAAGCAATAGCACCTCATTGCTGTTGGGAATTCAAATGGTACAGTTACTTTGGAAGATAGTTTGGTGCTTTCTTACAAAATTAAACATACTCTTACTGTACAATGTAGGAATCACTCTCCTTGGTATTTATCCAAAGGAGCTGAAAACATATGCCCACACACAAAAACCTGCACATAGATGTTTATAGCAGCTTTATTCATAATTGCCATGACTTGAAAGTAACCAAGATGTCCTTTAGTAGATGAATGGGAAAACTGGTGCATCCAGTCAAGGGGCTATTACTCAATTCTAAAGGAAAATGAGCTATCGAGCCAGTAAAAAATGTGGAGGAACCTTAAATGCATACGACTAAGTGAAAGAGGTCAATCTGAAAAGGCCACAACTGTATGATTCCAATTGTATGGCATTTGGGAAGAGGTAAAAACTATGGAGACAGTAAAGAGATCAATGGTTCTTGGGACTTGGGGGAGGGAAGGATAATAGGTAGAGCAGAGAGGATTTTTAGGGCAGTGAAAATTCTCTGTGTGATACCATGATGACAGATGCATACCATTCATTGTACATTTGCTCAAACCCATAGAATGTCCAGCACCAATAGTGGGTAATTGTGAATGGGCAATGTGGGTTCAACTGTAACAAATGTACCATTCTGGCAGGGGATGATGATAATGCTGGAGGCTGTGTATGTGTTGAAGCAGAGAGTATATGGGAAATCTCTGTACCTTCTCCTCAATTTTGTTATATACCTTGAACTACTTTATAAACTGAGCTATGTTTTAGAGTTTTCTGAACACACAGAGTAGTCTGGGAATTCATTCTAAATTCACCTAGTCATTTTGAGTTTTCAGTAATTCTGCTGTTTTCAATATGGGTAAGTATTCTCTAAACTGTAGTAATATTATAACATTTCATTTCATTACATCTAAGACGGCATTTAAGATTACAATACTTTATATATCCAAAAAAAAGAATAGTCAAATAAACAAACACTAAAAAATTGTAAAATACATGTTTACTTCAGAAATACTAAGGGGCACCTGAGTGGCTCAGTCTGTTAAGCGTCCAGCTTGATCTCCACTCCCGTCATCATCTCCCAGTTCATGAGTTCAAGCCCTGGATAGGGCTCTGCGCTGACAGCATGGAGCCTGCCTGGGACTCTGTCTCCCTCTCTCCCTCTCTGCCCTTCCCCCACTCGTTCTCTATCTCACTCTCAAAATAAATACAAATAAACTTTTAAAAAATGTCAAAACTTGAAAAACATACATTACACAACCTATGAAATATAGGAACATGTGAAGTGAGTATGCATCTTCTGGGCCACTCATTATGTACCCCAAGAGGAAATAAAAACATTTAGTCACTGCATTGTAACAGTGAAGGCCTGCAGATATCAGAGAACCACACAATGATCTCAATTTTGGCTCTAAAATTTTCAATAGTAACTGCCAAGAGAGAGAAACATGATATTTTACATAATTCAGAGGGTCTATAAAATATTCACAAATTCAAGTAAAACAAATTATTCTAGCTACTAAGACAAGAGAAAAATTTAATAATCAATTCTTAAGAGTCACTATGTAGAAAGGAATTCTGCAAAACCAAGTCCTAAAAATGCTCTTCTGTAATATTCAGCTCACCTCAGTAGTACAAATCCAAGAAGCTCCTTGAGATAACAGCGTTTTCCTCCATGTTTTCCTTTTCAAGGATTGGCATAATATATGTGCAAATATATTTAAAACCTTCACAAATATTTTCTTCAATACTATAGAGCATTTTTTGCAATATTTGATTAATAAGTTAGATGGACATTATTTTAAAACAAACTAAAAAAAGATACTCGTTTTATGTACGAATCAAGGAATCAATTCAAGCATTAAGCCAGATACACAGGAACCAAGTGGCTGAACAAAACTTGTCCCTTCAAGTCACATCAAGGTCATAATTTGCATAGTACCTCATCAGCAGAAAACCAAAGGTCAGTTGGCTCAGAGCTGAGTACAGTTTTAATACGAACACATTGGCAAGGCAAGTGTGCGCTCAGGTAAAAGCACTGCCAGTGAGGAAAAATTTCCACTCAGGAATTTAATTTTGTTGAATCAGTTAACCAATTTCATGGGTAGGTACATTAACTTAAATGGAATTTAAATGTTCCAACTAGTGCACAGGAAAGTAAGTATATGTTTGCAAATCGAAGACTTCTTAATTATTTCTAGTACCACTTCTTTTTTTTTTTTAATTTTTTTTTAACGTTTATTTATTTTTGAGACAGAGAGACACAGAGCATGAAAGGGGGAGGGGCAGAGAGAGAGGGAGACACAGAATCGGAAGCAGGATCTAGGCTCTGAGCCATCAGCCCAGAGCCCGACGCGGGGCTCGAACTCACGGACTGCGAGATCGTGACCTGAGCTGAAGTCAGACGCCCAACCGACTGAGCCACCCAGGCGCCCCTCTAGTACCACTTCTATAGTTATTTTAAAAATGCAGTATCTTGGGGCGCCTGGGTGGCGCAGTCGGCTAAGCATCCGACTTCAGCCAGGTCATGATCTCGCGGTCCGTGAGTTCGAGCCCCGCGTCGGGCTCTGGGCTGATGGCTCAGAGCCTGGAGCCTGTTTCCGATTCTGTGTCTCCCTCTCTCTCTGCCCCTCCCCTGTTCATGCTCTGTCTCTCTCTGTCCCAAAAATAAATAAAAAACGTTGAAAAAAAAAATTTAAAAAAAAATAAAAAAAAAATGCAGTATCTTGCATATATTTATTTGCAGGAAAAACAAATCAGAACCATCCCAGTTGTAAACTCAATCCCCCCACACCTGAAAATCTGAAAGGTTTCGGTATTTACTGCACTGCCATCAGAACATCTCAACTATAGAAAAAGAGGATGTTTTTGCTAATAAAATCCTTGACTTTTTTAAAGCTATTTTCCCCTACTTCACAAATAATCCCCCAATCCTTTCAAACCCTAAAGGCCTACAAGGGGCCCTGGAACAAATGGGACACCTGCCTACCCATTGGGCAGTAAGGGAATGTGGACAAGAAAGTGCCTAAAGAGGAATTTTAGAAAGAGATCCATAATGGCCTGTGACATTCTGTCACAATTACTTATTGATTTTACTTGAAGAAACTCACTACAGGCTTTATGAAAAAAAATAAAATAAAAACCGATGACCTTTTATTTGGGGGGGGGAACTAAGGGAGATTTCTGAAGAATTTATTTTAACCTCAAAACATTAACATAAAATTATTTAGTTGATCTATTATCCCCAATACTGCATTTCCATTGTGCATGTGGACTTTTTATGACTGTCTCCTTCAGTTAGACACCGTTTGTGTTTGTTTTTGAAAAGCAGGCACTTGCAAAAGTTGACAAAGGCAATAATTTGTAGGGGCGAAGGGTAAAAATAAAAGCTGTCAGTAGGTATAAATGCTTTTACAAATTTGTGAATTATCTAGAAACATGAACAGTATTGTCCAATATTTAAAAGAAATGTGTGATGGTTAAGTGCTCGCTAAAGTATTTTGTTTTAATCCCAGTTTTGATTTTACACAATCAGGATAAATTAATCGGCAAAATTCAAAGTAAATAAAATACTTCTTTCAAATTTAACTTAAGGGCAGTAATACAAATGCTACCATTCTTTTAGAAATGCAGTCACTGAAATGCTCTGGTTGTGTGAGAAGACCTCTGGCTTCGTTCTTGGAGGTGCCGCGATTTGCACAGGTACCACTATTTTAATACCCGAATTCACAGGCAGGGAATTCTGAGCCAGGGTGCAACCTAAATTTGTTTTCTTGATCTAGGCAACTCAGCAGTATTTGTCAAACTATGGTGTCTCTGAATCCCCTCAGAGAGATTCCTGGAAATACTCTGGAGTACTAGATACTAAAAATTGTATTAATCTTGCATTTCTTACTCTGAAACCTTTATGCATAATAAAATCTGAGAAACACAGCATTAAAACAAATAGGACGTGTGCTCCTAGAGAGGCTTACTCCACATTTTATCATGAAGAAAGGAACAGTTAGCTCTGCCTTGAAGGACAGAAAATGAAAAATAAGACTTCTCAAATCTTAGGATTTAAATTAAGTATTTTTAGAAAAGAAAAGTATGTATTTTATATATAACTGCCCTCAAATACTAAGTAAATCAAATTAGCCAATAATTAGCTACTTAGAATGAGGATGATAAATGCACCTACCCTTACGCAGCTGTTCAGCCCTGAGTGTGAGAAATAACCACCAAACTACTGTCATGTGGAGACTTAACCGGAAAAAGTACTGACCTCCCCACTCACATCTGTATGTCTATTCTGAGGCTATTCTCAATAGCCTACAAAAATCAGTTTAATCTCGAAAATTCTCAAGTCCAAGATAACTGGAGATATACTTTAGAACTTTAGAGATTTTGATTGGGAGAAAAGCTAAGAGGACAGAAGTCCAGTCATTTCACTTCACAAAATGAAATCAACATAAGGATGAGGAAAAAGCACGGATTCTTTTTTATTTTTTTATTTTTTTGAGAGAGAGAGAAAACATGCAAGTGTGCTCACGAGAAATAAAGAGACAGAGAGAGAGGTGGGGGGGGGGACTGGAAGAGAGAAAGAATCTTAAGCACGTTGCACACCCAGCACAGAGCCCAACACAGGGCTCAATCTCATGACCATGAGATCATGACCTATCAGTCCTGAAATCAGGAGTCGGGCGCTTAAGTGACTGTGTGACCTAGGTGCCCCTAGCCAGAACTCTTGATATTGAATTCATAACTTTTTACTACTGTCTAGATGATACAACCTCCTTACACTGTTGTCATAAGTTTCTTAAATAATACCATTTCCCTTTCAACAATTTTTCATTGCTTGTTTGAGCTACTAAGGATAATCTTTTTCATGTCTAATATTTTATATTCACCTGTGTTCCAAATTGTGTATCCCACAAACTGAATATAATAGAGATGTTATGTACACCAATGTCTTGCCAGTGTTTGTATATCATTAAGCCATGTAACTACTTTTAAAATGCTCATTTCTTAATAAGTTTTTTTTTAAATAAACTTTTCTCAGGACCTCATACCTACCTAACTATTAATATGCTCCACTCAAAAGACAGAGATTTGGAATTTACTAAGGACTGTAATGGGAAGGAAGGCCAAATCTTACAGTTTGCATATTTCGTGCTTTCACATAATTAAACTCGAAGTATGATGTATAAATCTTCCAAGCACTAAAGACCTGGAATGTTTTACACCCACCTTTTGAAAATTATTTTTATGCTGAAAAGAATACAGATAGCATTATTCCAAATCTTTTGGATAAAATACAATTAGCTAATATGATTTTATAAGATGAGAGACCAAAGGATCCTCAGGTCACCTGGGTGGCTCAGTTAAGCATCCGATTTCAGCTCAGGTCATCATATGGTTCATGAATTCAAGCCCTGTATTGGGCTCTGGGCTGACAGTTCAGAGCCTGGAGCCTGCTTTGGATCCTGTCTCCCTCTCTCTCTGCCCTCCCCCACTCATGCTCTGTCTCTGTGTCTCAAAAATAAACATCAAAAAAATATATATTTTTAAACAGATCCTCAATATACTGTCATTTCCAAATAGGATAGGACAAAATCAAGTAGGGTCTTGTGCAATGTAGGGGCTTTTGAAGCATTAAGTAGAAAATTTTTCTCTGAAAAACAGAAGACGATTGGGACCTGGTAACAGTCTTCACATGTATTTAAGGCTCAGGCCTGTATCAAGTGGTTACAGAATTTAGAAACTCTGGGAGCAAGCTGTAAGAAACCAGGCTTCAGTTCATTATCTGGAAAAATATTCTCACATTCAGAGTTGTTTGAAATCACAACAGTCTGCCTCATATGTTCCACTGAGGATTTAGGCATCTCACAGGGAGTTGTTGGTTTCTGTGTCATTTGCTGAAAGTAAACAAAACCACAAGGTCTGCATTGCAAACTCAAAGTGCAGCACACTCTGAACCACTGTCAGAGCACAAAGATCGGACAATTTCTCAAAATGTATTAAATCCTTCTGGAAGATAAAAAAACTTGAAAGAATCTGAAGCACTTCCCTTACAGTCTGACATCAGCACAGCAGTAAACGATGGACAAAACTAAAACTCTGTTACTTCCTGTGCAGTTTATATTCTTGAGGGCAAGTGTAAAATTCATTAAACATGCCAACATGGATCATGTATATTTATACTTGCTGATATTTACCAACACTTAATATGCATCAGGTACTGCTCCGAGAACATCACATGACTTCATCTAATTCTCACAACTACTCTATTATCATTTCCTATCTTATAAGTGAAGAAAATTAGAGATGGGGAAGGAGGAGTTATGCCCAAATTTTTACTGTCAGCAAGTGATGGAGTCAAAATTTGAACCCCGGCAATCTGATTCCAGGGCATGACCTCTTACCGACTGTCAATGTCACATCCATGTAGGCTAACAGGGGCTTACCCAGATGTTATACAATGTGAATAATGAAATGTCAGCATTTATAAAAGAACCATTAGCAAACATGAGCAATGACGATACTCATTTAAGCAAAACTGCTATTCCTTCTTTAACAAACGGCAGCCTCTTCCTTGCCTTCAAAAGAAACACAGGGGCGCCTGAGTGGCTCAGTCAGATGAACATCCGACTCTTGATTTTGGCTCAGGTCATGCATGATCTCGTAGTTTGTGAGATTGAGCCCCATGTCAAGCTCTGCACTGATAGTGCAGGGATTCTCTCTCTCTCCCTCTCTCTCTCTGCCCCTCCCTAGCTCGCACTCTCTTTCTCAAAATAAAATAAACTTAAAAAAAAAAAAAGAGAAAGGCAAACTATAAATAACCTCAGATTAGAAAGAACTAAAAATTACTTTTATTTTGTTATAATCACAATTATCCACAGTATGATACACCACTGCATCTTTAAAACTGAGAAAATGTGTGTATGCATTGTATATCTACATGATATATACACACACATAAATATAATTTAAAAATAAGAAAGAATCAACCAATAAAGGAATGGTTTAACATATATTGATTACTACAGAATTCCTGGCTTTCAAAAGTAGAAATACATAGATCAGAGAAATAAAAACAATGAGAGAGTTTCTTTCTGGTATAAACAAAAGTAACCATCAATTGATTCTTTTAACAACAACAAAAAAATGAAAGTAGGCCTAAAATACCATCATGACACAAATATATCTAACCCATCTCCTATGCATTATTGATAAGCAATTTCCTAGAAGAGATGGATCTGTAACAAGTCATGAGTCATGGGTTTCATTCAGCCTGGTGGTTAAGACGTGAAGAGCTATGCCATCTGAAAGGAGTATCAAGATGGAAATCTTGAAGACAAGTCAACATAAGAGATAGCAATCAAGTTTCCCCAAAGAAATGGAAAGTAGAAAAGGCAGAAGAATGGTAAGAGATCCCAAAAGCATGCAATAACATAAGATGAATGAAGAAATGTTTAAGCCCTTTAGAAGTATGCTGAGTCTGACACGGTACATGAAGGGAGGTTAAGAAGGTGATAGTACCGTGATTCTCCTGGCCTTGGGATGATGTGAAAAGAAACAAGTTCTAAGATCCCTTTTCTGTGGCTTAAGTCATCTTCACTATGGCAAGAAAAGTCATCTTCACTATGCATGGTCATCCAAGTGCGTCCACAATGCCAAGATGGCAGGTGACAAATGTCACTGTAACAACCCAAACCCAAATTTGATAGTTTGAGAGGCTTCACTGGTGACATGGCTGGACCTCACCCTCTTTTAAGCCACCCGCTCTGTGCAAACTTTTCTTGGCTCTATCCAGGCAGTATCCTACAAGCTCCCAAGGATAAAATCAGGAGGCTGTTCCTACTTGGCTCTGGCTGGTGCTGACGCTGCTGTTTGTGGCTGTGATCCAAGTAAATACCAGTGGCTCTGCCAAAAATGCCACCTGACCTACAGCTTATTACTACTCACTCTGTGCTGCGACTACCACGAGATAAGGGCTTGAAACCTGTCCCAGATGGCTGCTCACTGTGCTGCCCCTCTGCTTCTAGCCACTGCTCAGCCCATTTCAGTTCGATGCCATCACCACCCTACCCCCGACCACACCATTCTCTCTTCTCTGATATCAGCAAGGAAACTTACCCATTCTTTTTTTATCTTTTTTAATGTCTATTCATTTTTGAGACAGAGAGAGAGAGAGAGAGAGAGAGAGAGAGAGAGAGAAAGCAAGGGATGGCAAGAGAGAGAGAGGGAGACACAGAATCCAAAGCAGGCTCCAGGCTCTGAGCTGGCAGCACAGAGCCTGATGCGGGGCTCAAACTCATGACGCGTGAGATCATGACCTGAGCCGAAGTCAGACACCCAACCGACTGAGCCATCCAGGTGCCCCTCACCCATTCTTTTAAGTTCAACTTTCTTAGGGGATACCTTTGGAGCATGAGGTGCAAATAGAGTTACACGTTTCCTCAAATTTTACTATGGCAACAGTTTCCCTTGGGTGCATAACAATTCCTGACAGCAAGAGGGTGGGCACAGGTTGGTACAGGACAGGTTCAAGAAGAGGGGACTGACTGAATACTCATTGGTCTTTTTAGTCATGGTTGTGAAGTCCAGCTCCATAATAATGTATCATTAAAAAGATTTTTTTTTTCTTATGGGTAATTCAGTACTTCCTGATAATTTGCTTTCCTCTACTGCTCTCAGCCACAAACTGCTGGTGCACAGTTTATTAGGTTTATCAGAAATGTCTAAACTTCAACTCTGGAAAGTCTGAATTTATTTCCCCAAAACTTTCCTGCCTCCATATAATTTACTGGGTAAAATGAGAATAGGCATACAGGCAGTGTTTTAGTTTCTACTGAGGTGTAAAAAATTTCCAGATATTTAATGGCTTAAAACAGTACAATTTATCATCTCACAGCTTCTGGAGGTCAGAAGTCAAGAAATGGCATAACTGGCTTCTCTGCAAAGAATCCTCACAAGGTTGAAATCAAGATGTCGGCGGGGCTGCTCTCTCAGTTCCTTGCGGTTGAAGGACTGAGGTTCTAAGCTACTACTGGCCTCCAGGCATTCTCCTCCATGTGGCCTTCTCCAAAACACTGGAGTTTGCCTCGTTAGGGCCAACTTGTGAGTACCATCTACTCCTGTTTCTTATTTCTTTTAAAGGCTTACCTTACTGAGTCAGGATAATCTCCATTTTGATTGTAACTCAAAGTCAAGCGATTAAGGACTTACTACATATGCAAAATACCTTTTGGCACATAATATAATATAGGGAGTGATAACCTTCCACCTAAGAGGAGAGGGTTAAACAAGGCATGTGCACTAGGGAGCAGGGATTTTCACGATCATCTTAAAATTCCTCCTATTATAAGGACACCTGGGTGGCTCAGTCAGTTAAGAGTCTGACTTTGGCTCAGGTCATGATCTCATGGTTCGTGAATTCGAGCTCCACATTGGGCTCTGTGCTGACAGCTAGGAGCCTTGAGCCTGCTTCAGATTCTGTGTCTCCCTCTCTGTCTGCTCCTCCCCCCCCCCATACACTGTCTCTCCCTCTCTCTAAAAAATAAACAAACATTTAAAAAAAAGAAGAAGAAACTGTTTTAAAAATTCCTCCCATTATAAAAGACTGGTATTCTAATCATACATTCTAACCATACATGCCACTTTTAGTTCCTTTTGCAGAACAGGTACATTTATTTCCTTGCTGAAAATAAGATCCGTTCTGCTTTTGCAGTTAAGCTGTGAACTGTATTACCCCATATGCCCCATCAAATAGACACAGTCATAAGCCATTAGCTTTAAAGCTAAAAATAATCCTGAGTCAACTCAAGATTCACTCTCCAATCATTTGGGTTGACTTTGGCATTTAGGGTACTTTGAATACATACAAAACGATTTAAACCAATCCTGCTGAGAACTTGAGGCGGTTCTGGCATCAAGGTTATATATTTTAAACATTTTGGTATTGTTAATTTGACAGTGAAGAGAAGGCAGAGGCCTTTTCCATGACCTGACTCAGGTTATCAGAATCTATACAACACTTGGTACCTAAGAACCAACTGGCATAATGTTTATGATTTGCAAAGAAATGCTTCAAGAAGTTATGTCTCTGGATATGTCAAACACAGACTTGATTTCATGTGGTTCATCACAGGTTCTCTGAGATGACTGTCTGAATGAGACTTCTTATAAAATTAAAAAAAAAATCATATCTGCCATGAGATCTGGTTCCAAGTTTCTCACATAACAGATGCAATTACAGAATTGTGAAGAATTAAGACTCTTGCTAAAAAGTAATATTTGGGGAACATGAAAAAGGTTTCTGTCTGAATCTGTATCTCCTGAATTGCAATTCTAATTGCCCAAATATATGCCTACTTAAAAATTAATTAATTAATCAAAGGTAATATGTACTACATCATGGGTATAACAAAAACACTGTAAAATATAATAAATAATATCTGTCTAGATACAAGGCAAATTGTATCCACGCCCATATTCAAGGAACAGTGGACAACTATTTGAAACTGAACAAATATTCTGAGATGAAGTGAAGAAAATCAGATTATTTATTTACATTTCCTCCATTTCTTTCTTTTATTTTTTTAATCTTTTTTAAATGTTTATTTTTGAGATAGAGACAGAGTGCAAGCAGGGCAGGGGCAGAGAGAGAGAGAGGGAGACACAGAATCTGAAGCAGCCTCCAGGCTCTGAGCTGTCGGCACAGAGCCCAACGTGGGGCTGAAACCCATGAATGGTGAGATCATGACCTGAGTTGAAGTCGGACGCTTGACCGACAGCCACCCAGGCACCCATCCTCCTTTTTCTTTCTTGAAAGGATCTCTAAGTTGGATATAAATGTCACTGTAAATATAATCATTATTTAAATAAAAACAAGAGCATCCTCATTAACACCTGGTCAAGGGTAGAAACCCCACCTCTCCTGCTCATCAATAGCAGACATCCACTGAGTGACCCCTGCGTGTGAGGCATACATCAGATTCAATACCACACTACTCAGTGTCAAGTGTCTTAAATCCAATTTCCACTCCTCTGTGTTTCAACCAGAGCTACTATCATGTTTTCTGTTGTTCAAGCTGGAAACTTAACATTTTCCTTGACATCTCACATCACCCTGTTAACCCCTGTTGACAGGTTTAGTGTAATACCTACCATTGTAGGTAGGTATTACTTTCCATCATCTTGGCACTCCTGTGAAGAACCACGTACCAAAACCCTGTACAATTGCATCAGCCTTCTAAAACAACTAGATGTTTCTGCCCCAAATTACTACCCTTTTCAAATTTTCACACACACAACTGCTATTATTCCCAAATTCCTAATAAAAGGTAATGGTTTTTCACATTGTATTTGAGTGCCATTGGGCAGATTTTCATCTGAGTAGTTTATATGCATTTTGTAATTTAAACGTGGCAACAACCTAGCTGAACTCTTATGTAAATCTTCGTTTTGCAGAGGAAGAAACTTAAGAAATGCCAAGTAAGTTTTCTAAGGTACAGCCAAGTATCTGACTTCCAAAGCTACTTCTCATTATCATTACTGTATTGTTTCTCATGTAAATTAGCAACATGTACTAATGCCCGTTACCCATGAAGCTAAACCCGAATGCTTCAACCTACAGCTCAAATCTGCTCTTTTTAAAGTTCTGAAAATAAGTGGATTACTCCCACTATTGTGCTCTTCCTGTCATTCAGAATGCCATTTTTTTCTCCATCTATTCAAATGTTATTTATCTTTCAGACTGATCTCAGGCTCTGCCCTTTCCATGAAGGATCTCAGGCCACCTAGGTTATTGCAGTGTCTCCTTCTTTAGGCTTCTTGAACATCTATTTCATTTTCGTACTTAGAAAATGTCTTCTTATACTAGAGACATTTGACTTATTTGACTGTACTATGTGACATTTACCTTATTGAGACAATATAAATTATTTAGGGATAGAGTTTGACTTCTCCCTTTTGCCTTCACAGCACAGAGGATAACACCTTACATTAGTAAAGTGCTTTGCAGATGGTGGGCTCACCTTCAGCGCAAGCTTATTAAGGACTCTCCATGGGCAAGCTCCTATAATGAGAACGGTAAGGTACACAGAGGTGAAATACATGCTCTGTGAAAGTGTTTCCTTGCTGTGAAACAATTTCTAGTCTAATTATGGGGTAAATGTGTATAATCTGTTGTATTTTTACATACACAATAATCACAGTAAGAGAGACACTGGCAGGCACAAGACAGACTCAGGGAAGGCTCAGCAAAATTATATGTCTGGTGATCTACCATATCATGGGAAGGGAAAGAAGACATATGAGTAGAGAAGCATAGGAGACAGACTTTAGGAGGAGGAAACAGACTAGCTTGATAAAAATGTCACAGAGGAAATGAAATGGTGGAAATTAATAAAACAGTAGATGATGAATCAAAGGAGAAAGCATTCTGAATGGCAGGCTATGGATTTTGGATTCTCTTTGAGATGCAACATGGTTTTGAGGAGCAGCTAATGATGAACACTGCCCACGCCATAGAGAGCTGCTGCTAAGATTACAGAAGATACTGTTTGTAGAACAACTAGCGTGGGGCCTGGAAAACACAAATGTTCACCAAGGATACTTGTTATTGTTCACTGATGAGGGTACTGCTTGGGATAAATGTGCCACAGGATGGGGACAAAAGGAGAAAATGGAGGCAGACTTGCAGTTAACATGTCCCGGAAAGGAGACAGGCTCCGAGGCCAATGAAACTCAATAAACATTTGTGACTGCAATAAGAAAAGCACAAGTTAATTTGTTTTTCTTTGAATGTCATGGACATGCAAGCTCCCTCAGAGAGATGTTATAAGGATGCGGAAAGGGTAAAAATAATTAATTCTAAACAGTTCTCCCTTCGAAAGTCACTTATTTCTTTTCCTAAAACGAACAAGAAACTCGTGCAGGGGGGTGATTCTTTGGGCAACATGTAATACCAACCCTGGCCCTTTCCAGCACCTCATCCTTCACTGGAATCACTGTGCGTAAATTACGTCGGGCTAATCATCTTTGCAAATGCTTGGTTCCAAGAAAGAAACTTAAGTGGAAGCTAACCGTTTTAAGGCCATTTTGAGCCATTCGGTCTTCCAGTTTCTGGAGACAGACACTTGATCAAGTGCTTGAAAACAGGGTGACTACTCTTCCTCCCCCTTACATGCCAACAGGCTCTCTTAGCCACAGCCATCTGACTATTCGCTCCTTTCATTTTTCTGCCTAATTTCTGTAAATCCATTTCTACATAATTCTCTTGCTATACTTATTCCCCTTGTTACATTCCTGTTGCTTTTTAACTAAATAATTGAGTGAAAAGCTTTCTAAAAAATCCCAAAATCCTAAGAAAATTAAATACGCAGTCATGTGGAGTTACTTTTAAATGTTATTTCACTTGAAAGAGAACAAAGAACTAAGCCTAGCAAGGCCTAAATTCTTTTGCTGTGAAGAAGCTTGTTTCCATTTGGTTCAAAGGCTCTCAAGAGCCTTTGTTTTGTTTTTTTCTAATGCAGCTAAAAATAAGCAAAAATGATGACTATTCCCCAGACTTTAACCTGTATCCTGAAGATTCCCAAGAGAGAACTAAACTCTCCTGTTCCATGAACTCTGATTTTCAAGTAAATTTTATTAAAATATATTTTAGATAAATATGAAGATAAAATGAAGAGATAACCATAAGTATAGTTATTTCTATTATATAACGGAAAGAAATAAAAAGTAGGAAAGCTTTCATTTATCTTTCCTGTGGCTCAGACAAATGGACAAATACGTGAAAATAAGAACAGGAGCAGTAACTGAATTTTGTTGAAAACGGGTCAGTCACGGTTACGATGAGATTTTGTCATCAGCAGTTATATCTACTAACGGTCAAAAGAAGTGAATTTAATCAGCTTCTTGTGACTGTTTTCCCATCATGGCTTCAGTGGACTATAATGGAGGATTCTGTTTCCTTAAATGTATCCTGCCTGCTGTCCTCATGTTTCCAGGAAAGAATTCATCAAGGAAATGTTGCTTGAGAACTTACATTTTCTTCTGAAGACTTCTGGCCCCTTTCCTAAATTACAGTTCTTGTGAATAAATACAATGTTTCTAGTTCTTACAGCTCCTCTTCTAGGAAAAGTTGCTGCTAACCCAATGGCTTCTAGGTGTACAGATCAAAACACAAATTTTCAAAACTTCTAAAACCTCCATGAGTCACTAACTACTAATGTTAACACTATCCTGATTTATTACATTTATACCAATGTTTGTATTAGTTGTACTACATTCTAGTGCTTATTCTTAGCTTTTTATGCTGTATGTATCATACCATTTTCTCCATTTTAAAGGTCATTTTGTTTCTCCAATTCCATAATAAATTTTAAATGGGGCATCTGGGTGGCTCAGTCGGTTAACCGTCCGACTTTGGATCAGGTTAGAGCCCAGCATCAGGCTCTGTGCAGACAGCTCAGAACCTGGAGCCTGCTTCGGATTCTGTGCCTCTCACTTTCTCTGCCCTCCCCTACTCTCACTCTGTCTCTCTCTCAAAAATAAACAAACATTAAATAAATAAATAAACAAAAATATTTTTAAAAATGCTTGCTCACCGAAGAATCCATTATATATACACATACGGACATGGAAGCATGTACAGGTCTAAAATACAAGTTGAAGAAAAAGTCTCAGTACAAAAGACATGAGGCATTGGCCATCTACATTTTCACATCCCATTTTAATTTACTTTTATTTGCAAAATAGTTACATTTAGCATTATTTTTTATTTTCCTTTGTTAGCATATAAACACCTGTAACTTTAAATATGTTAGGTTGCTAGGGTATTGAACTCCATTAACTTGGATTATGATTGATAAATAACCACATGTACCTTCCTACATTTTCAGTTGTACAATATGCATTCTGTCAAGAAGGCTGAAACTCAGTTCTGAGGGACCTCTGATGAGGCAGAAAGAAAAACGGAGAGAATCTGGATTTCTGAAATAAAATGTGGGTGGGATCACTGCTTTTCACAAGTGAGGTAAATGAGTATTCCGTACCTTAGTTTTCTAATCTGTAAAAAGGTAACTGTAACTTCCCTGAGTTATTGTGAGGATTACTGAGTTTACCAGTAAAACTGACCGGCTTTCATAGTCCAAGGGTTTGTTTCTCTTGGCCTCTTAGTCCAAATTTTATTTAGATTCAAGGAACTCCATCTGAACTGTTTACCCATTTATCTCAATTCAGTTGGTTGCTTGAGACACTCCTTCAAATAAATTTCAAAGCAGGGAATATGTTTTGTTTTGTTTTTTTTTCCCTTCTCAGGAAGAGTTTTTGTTTTTGTTCGTTTTTTTCTTGTCTGTGTCTGTAGGCACACCTTTCGAGTTAGCTCTTGTAATAAGGAGAAAGAATAGAATAGCAACAGGGTTTGTTCCTTCCTTTGTTGGTTGGTTTGTTTAAATCACTGAACCCCTGGTTGAAGCCAGAAGGCAGGCCCTCATTGCCGGACCTCACTCCACACCAGTCAAGTATTGTCATGTCAAATGGCCTGAGTATTGTCATGTCAAATGGCCTGACTCCCTCAGCACCACTCTGTCTAGCCACCAACCTGCTTTGTGTTATCAGTTATCAATGATCCACACCTTTCCTTGTTCGACATGTTTTGTTTTATGGTTTCTTTTGTAAGTAAGATGCATCACCTTTGTACCTTCCTTCTGTTCTGAGGCAACTCAGTAGGAAGTTGGTCTATCACATTTAGATGAACGATTTATATAACGAATCCCTCCTATGCATAGAAAGGTCAAAGAAACCAGTATGCAAGATTTATAAAAAACCCTTCTGGGGTACACTTTACATACTTTGTGTGCATATCTGAAACCAAAGAGTACTTCCCTTCTATGTTCTAATTACTTTTTGTTTAACTAAGTTTGTTTAACTTTGTTTTTTTTTTTAAACAGGTAATATAATGAGAGACCATATTTTTTAGAGAGATTTATATAAAAACTGCTCACAATTCTCCTTGTAGCAGTACTGCATAATACGTAAGTCCAAAAGTTTATTTATTTTTTCAAGTTTTATTTATTTAAGTAATCTGTACACCACGGGGCTCAAACTCACAACCCCAAGATAAAGAGTCACATGCTCTTCCAACTGAGAAAGCCAGGGGTCCCAAGTCTAAAATTTTAGACTGAAGCTAAAGTTCAGCCAAATTTCCAGATGCAGAAAATGTTCTGACATCCAAGAATCATAGATAACAATTCAGCAAGAAAGGAAATACATTCATGAGTATCTGCAGTGTCTCAAAATTATTGCAGTTGAGGGGAGGGGTTTGGGTGATGGGGATGAAGGAAGGCACTTGTAATGAGTATCAGGTGTTGTGTGTTGAATCACTATATTGTTACCTGAAACTAATGTTACAGTGCATGTTAACTCACTGGAATTTAAATAAAACTTTAAAAAAGAATTCTCACAGTTGGATCATAGTTAAAGGGTAAGTGGAGAAAAACACTATTATTTAGTGAATCTGTAATCTTTACAAATTACAAGTTTGAAATTTAATACACACTTTAAGTTTGTAAAATCAAGTTATGTATATTTACCTACACACACACACATACACACATATACATTTTAATCAGACAACATGAATTTGGATTCTCAAACTGCCACTTATAATTTATTCTACTTAAATTACTTAACTTCTGAGGTTTACTTTATCTAAAACAGGAAAAAGTAATTTCTACTTTACAAGACTGTTGTATGAATTAAGATAATGCAGGTAATGTACCTAATAAAGTGACTGACAAAGTAGGCTTTTAATGAATGTATGAATATATAAATATTCATCATTATCATTACTTTCATAATTCCTTATATATGCTCAGCTCTTCACCATGTGGCTATGATATCCAATAGCCCACATGTTTGAATATCTCACAAATTTATCAAAACTACATTTATATTGAAATTATAGTTAAACTAAGAGACATCACAAAATGGCATGGAGCAAATATTTTCCCACCTTGTGAGTCATGGCTCACTCCAATAAGAATTCAATAAGTATATTTCATGTGACAGACACCGTGCTGTGCTACATGTTAGGGAAAGAGTCATGACCGTTTTCTACATTCAAGAACTCAGTCTCTTGAAAGAGAGAAAGAGAGGCTTGTAAGGGAGACAGAAATGGAAACAAAAGCCTATCACAATGTTAAAAGAACAAAATCCCACATTGGAAGAAAAATACACTGAATGCCTTGCATTTAGCTGTCCCTCCACTCCACTACCAAGGAAGAACATTTTTAATACAAAGTAGCTGTCCTGCATTTTGCTAGTTTGAATTCAGTGAGATATATTCATTTTAAAATATCCAAGAAGCACACAGTAATACTAAAATACAACTACAAATGCTCACATTATAAGGGAAAGCTGAACTTGAGTTTTCTTTAATTATAGTCTTTAAAAATAACTTCAATAATAAAAATAATTGAAATAATAGTTATACAATGAAACTATATGTGGAGGTGCTAAAGAGAACATTGTGTAATTAAAACAAATTCCATTTAAGTATTTGTTTCTAAGCCTTCTACTATTAAATTGCAAGAGCATTCTGGTGGCATGAGATGTAAAAAAATAATTTATATTAAATACAAATCAAACACATTATAATTCTGGATAAATGACCCTCTGTTTCTTGAAAATGTCTAGGTTAAGACTTTATAGCTACAAGAAAACCATATGAAATTTTAAGACAATTATTTTTTAAAATGTTTACTTACTTATTTTGACAGAGATGCTCACTGATCTGAGCCACATCAGCAATTAAACCCTAAAAGAGCTTTTTTTCCCACAGGCAAACTTGATGGAGCAATGCATTATCAATTTCTTTTTATTTACACACTTAATGGTAGAGGCCAATATGGGGAGATTAGACGAAGCATCAATAGATACTTGAAAATAATAAAACAACTAACAAAGGTGATGCTTCAGAAACAAAAAGAAACACCTACTGGGGGAAAGAAAATGTTTTTGATCAACGTAAGAAATAACTGAAATGCGTACTTCTTCACAATTTGCCATCTGCCTTTTTCTTTTCTTTTTTCTCATAGGAAAGACAGGGGACATACACCACTAATAAAAGAATAATTCTTTCATATTTTATGGCCTTTACCATAACCAAATAGCCAGTGGGTTACTCTAACAAAGTGGTAAATCACAGAATACTACCTAAAGAAATGAAAAGAGAGACAAAAGTCTAAATGCTTCCTAATGGAAAGATAAAATCAAACCAATAAACAATTGAATAGACTTCATCTGAACCAGCTCATTAGAGGCTCTTACCAAAATAGTACAAATAAATAGTACAAAGTAGTATCAAGAACTTTTCTGGAATAAAGGTCAGAGGTTTTTGTTTGTTTGTTTTGTTTAATTTTTTAATGTTTATTTATTTTTGAGAGAGAGAGACAGAACACAAGTAGGGGAGGAGCAGAGAGAGAAGGAGACACAGAATCGGAAGCAGGCTCTAGGCTCTGAGCTGTCAGCACAGAGCCCAATGCGGGACTCGAACTCATGGACTGCAAGATCATGACCTGAGCCAAAACTAAGAGTCAAGGCTCAACCGACTGAGCCACCCAGGCGTCCCTAAAGGTCAGAGTTCAACAGCTAAACTTCTTTTTCTGTGTCAGTTATTAACCTGGTAGATTTATCAAGGAGACAATCAGGTAACAATGCAGTGGTCCTTTCTGAGCACTCTGATGACACTAGGTCATGCTTCAATTCTAGCAGGTCCCCACTGGTTGAGCTGGTCTTTTGTGCTACACTTTTCCCCAAAGAAGCCCAAGCTCTAAACTAATACATTCTACACATTATTTTTTTAATATAAAATGACTGCAAAAAAGACAATAAACAGCAAAATGCAGAGACTCTAAAACATGACAAATGCTACTCTGTCAAAAGTAAATTAGAGGTGCCTGGGTGGCTCAGTCAGTTATGCATTAGACTTCAGCTCAGGTCATGATCTCGTGGTCTGTGGGTTCCATACCCGCGTCAGGCTCTGTGCTGACAGATCAGAGCCTGCTTCGGATTCTGTGTCTCCCTTTCTCTAACCCTCCCCTGCTCACACCTCTGTCTTTCTGTCTGTCTCTCTCTCAAAAGTAAATAAACATTAAAAAAAAACATTAAAAAAAAAGGAAATTAAATGACCCAGGATCAACAGGATCCAAGTAGTGTTTTGCTTTAAAATAATCATTAGATTTTGGGGCGCCTGAGTGGCGCAATCGGTTGAGCGTCCGACTTCAGCTCAGATCATGATCTCACAGTTCATGGGTTCAAGCCCCGCATCAGGCTCTCTGCTAACAGCTCGGAGCCTGGAGCTTGCTTCGGATTCAGTGTCTCCCTCTCTCTCTGCCCCTCCCCCACTTGTGCTCTGTCTCTATCAAAAATAAATAAAATGTAAAAAAAAAAAAAATTAAAATAATCATTAGATTTTAATGCAGCTTTAAACCCTGCACATCAACAGAGTAAATCACCACAATATTCTCTCTGTAATGTCAAGTTAAAATCTGCCTACCAAAAAAAGGCTATTGGGAAATTATTGCAATATATGTGTGTATGTATGTGTACATATAAACTTTTGATTGAATATAGATTTTTAACAATTATAAATGTTAACACAAAATAGCCCAATTTGTGTTCTCTAACTAAACACATGTAATACATCCAAGGGATTCTCCCTGATATGTTTTTTGTGGTTTGTTTTGTTCTGTTTTGTTCTATTATAGTTTTTTTTTTGTTGTTTGGGGGGGGGGGGTTGTTTGCTTTATTTTATGTTTACAGGAAGATGAGAGTTAGCAAAGAAAGACTGGTTAAAAAAAGGATAATTAAACATTTTTTAATAGACAGGCAGCTGGGTGGCTCAGTTTGGTTGAGCGTTCCGACTTCGGCTCAGGTCATGATCTCACAGTTCATGAGTTTGAGCCTCACATCGGGCTCTGTGCTGACAGCTTGGAGCCTGGAGCCTGCTTCAGGTTCTGTGTCTCCCTCTCTCTCTGCCCCTCCCCTACTAACACTCTCTCTCTCAAAAATGAATAAACATTACCAAAAAAATGTTTTTAATAGAAAAACTTCTGTTTTACTCTCACATAATCTTGAATGTATCAACAACCATAATTTCATCATGAACATTACAATGCTGATAAGACCTGAATTGAAAATTGATGTCTAGTAATAATGGTTGGCCTTTATTTATATATTTATTTACTTGAGAAAAAGAGAAGGGGCACAAGTGAGCAAGGGGCAGAGGTGGGGGAGACAGAGAGAGTAGCGGGGCTCATCTGGGGCTCATGTTTTACCCAAACCAGGGCTTGAGCTCACCAGATGTGGGGCTCAAACTCAGCAACTGTGAGATCATGATCTGAGCTGAAGTGAGATGCTTAATGACAATGGTTGAGCTTTAATGACTCTCTAGGACTACATTACTTCAGTGTGCCTGTCCAAATCATTTCTATTTTCTCAGGCTTTTATAAAACTCATAATTTTTGTAAGTCTCATATACAAGTTCATACTGAAGTATCTACAGATCATTATATTCTTATAATTTATACCTGCCATGCAGTTGATTTATCCAATGAATCCTTCAACAGAAAAAAGTTTCAAGAAATTCACTTCTTAAAACCTTCATGTGAAATCTTTGTTTCCTATTCAGTATTACTTTCCTCTGGCCAAAAATAAGTGAAAACGTGAATTAAAAAAAAAAAAAAACTAATATTTTTAAGCCTGTGTTCATCAGTGAATGATAATTGTCTAGGGGAGTGTGTGAACTCCTTATGGGTAATGAAATATCTGATAATCAGCCCTTGAATCTGATAGATAAAATCTAATCTACAAATAAATTTAACATAGTATACATT
The DNA here is from genome assembly GCF_007474595.2 of Lynx canadensis. Lineage (NCBI taxonomy): Eukaryota > Metazoa > Chordata > Mammalia > Carnivora > Felidae > Lynx > Lynx canadensis. The sequence goes on from NC_044304.2 coordinate 86,815,206, forward strand.
TTACATGGTTACTCTCAAGCTACTTTTGTGCACTGTTTCTATATCTAGAACATAATTTTAAAAGTACAGGATTACATGTGCATATGTGTGTGTGTGTTGAATACTAAGGATTTCAAAAATGCCTAATATTCTTCCTTTTAGACTAAAATATGATTATATTCTACATCTAGGAGGCCGCCTTACAAATTTTAGTATGTAGAGTATAGCAAAGAAGTAGCATTAATTTTTACATTAAAGGGTCCTGCTGCCTCTTGATAATTGTTGTCACTTCACCTATGCTCTGCAACTCTATATCTTATTTCTTTTCCAGCTTTTGTGACTAAAAATGGTAAATGGAAGAAGGGTCAAAGCCCGGCTCTCAGTCATACATAAAAGGATTCATTTAATCACCTCACACCTATCAGAATGGCTAAAACCAACAACACAAGAAGTAACAGGTGTTCGCAAGGATGCGGACAAAGAGGAACCCTCTTGTGCTCTCGGTGGAAATGCCAACTGGTACAGCCACTCTGGAAAACAGTATGGAGGTTCTTCAAAAGGTTAAAGATAGAACTACCCTAGGATCTAGCAATTGTACTACTGGTATTTACCCAAAGAATACAAAAATACTACTTGAAAGAAACACATGCACCACAATGTTTATAATAGCATTATCTGCAATACCAAATTATGGAAATAGCCCAAATGCTCATCAAATGATGAATGAATAAGGAAAAGATGGTGTGTGTATGTGTGGTGTGTGTGTGTGTATATATTAATATATGATTTCACTCATAAGTGGAATTTGAAGAAAGAAACAAGCAAAGGGAGAAAAAACAGAGAAACACCAAGAAACAGACTCTTAACTATAGAGAACTGATGGTTTACCAGATGGGAGGTATGTGGGGTGATGGGGGAAAGAGGGGATGGATATTAAGGACAGCACTTGTGATGAGCACAGGTGTTGTATGGAAGTGTTCGATCACTGTATCGTACACCTGAAACTAATATTACACTCAATGTTCACTGACTGGAATTTAAATAAAAACTTAAAAATAATAGGATTCACTTCAAAGGGGCATAAGTTCATGAACACATCCTATCCCTTCCTCTTTGAATCAGCCACCTCTTTGCCTGTTCTCATACTCGATTCCTTGCTGTTGTTGTTGCTGTTGGACTTCCTAAGTGGTTTCACCAGCAAAAAAAAAAAAAAAAAGAGAGAGAGAGAGAGAAAGAAAGGGAGAAAAATAAATAATAATAATATTGTAGAGGCTGAAATTCGCTTCTGTCAGACTTTTTGCCATGTTGTAAACATGAAAAAAAAAATGGTAACTCTCACTCCAGATAAAAATGCTTAAGGAAAAGATGCATTATTTCAGCAAAAGGCAACCATTTCTTCAACCACATGAAGATAGTTATTTGGGAGTGCAAAAAGTTCTTCCTGTTGTATTCTGATTTCAGTGGATTCCTGTTCACATGGAATCTAATCCACCTGTATTAATCTGCCCCCAAAATACATGAATGGCTTACAAGTCATGCATTTGAAAAAAAACAAACAAAAAACAAAAACCACATGAACAAGATGACTTATCTGATGGAGACAGTAACAAAACAAAACTCATGAGATGCATGAGGGGCCAATGTTCGAGGTAGAACAGGTACATCTAAAAATATAGAAGCAGAGGTGCACCTGGGTGGCTCAGAAGGTTAGGCTTCTGACTCTTGATTTCAGCTCTGGTCATGAGCTCATGGCTGTGAGATTGAGCCCTGAGTGGGGCTCCATGTTGGGTGCTGGGCATGGAGCCTGGCTGGGATTCTTTCTCTCTCCCCCTTTCTCTGCCCCTCTCCCACCCGCATGTGCACTCTCTCTCTCTTTCAAAATACGTCAACATTAAAAATAAATAAATAAAAATACAGGAGCTGAAAGGACTTAATAGGGTAGATCCAAATTATCCGAGCAAAGTGGTAAGGGAGAACAGGGCAGAGACAGCAGTCAGAGAGGTCAAGATCGGAGATTGCATTTTAAAGCAGTCCATGAAGAGCCATTTCCAGCACTCAGAGTAGAAGAAAAATTTCTGCCCTGCCCTCTGAGCTCTTGAGTCTCTCACATGCCTCCTAATAATGGCCACTAAAAGAAATTAATTTTTAATTTCTCAAATATAAACAGATTAATGGAAATTGAACCTATTGCTGTTATCCTATAATCAGCAACCATACATTATTAAAACATCAAAATGGTGACATTTAGCTAAGAGATCTGTTAGATACAAAAAGCACTCAAGCCTTACTTTCAAGGAGTTGTTTTCAAATAGAATTTTAGTTTGGTAGCTCTGAGCCAACTCTTATTTATTCCCAAAATAGCCTAAGTCAACTTTTACTGCCCTATTTTTTGACAAAAATGTGAGGATGCACCCAAGGAGGAAAACTTTATTTTATGACATATGAAAGTAGACTTTTTTCTTGCCGTTTGTACAAAATTACCTTATCTGCCCAAATAGTTAGGATTCAGAAGATGCTCCATATATTACTAGCATTAATTGTTAATGCAAACCTATTTAGTAGAGCGTGGCATTTATAAATTAGTACCAGCAAAGTAAAAGATAAAAGCTTCTATACAGCTCCTTTAAGGCAATAAATATTCTTAATACTATCCATAAGTAATACTTAGGAAAAGCAAGTTATTGGAAGATTCTCATTTTAATTCTCTGAGTCTAAGTCAAAGAGCAGAGGCAAATATACAAATATAAATCAAATTTGAGGCCAAATATTATTTTCAGTAATATTTGATATACTGTTGCTAATGGAGCCACCAAAATTAGGGGACACAATAAAAAGTTGATTTCTGTATTTCAATGCAGGAGCATCGTAGCAGCACCAGTAAAAGCTACAGCAAAATAGTAATCAAAATTGTTAACCACCCTACTAGTGCTTGCTTAAAACCAACATGAAAACTGTAGAATGGCTGGTAAAAATAAGTCAGATTTTTTTTTAGTCTTCTTTCTAAACCGGGTCAACTGAAATAAAAATAGGAGTGATGATGAATAATCAGCTCTCATCTCCCCTTCCTGCCATTCAGGGGTCAGAAATAACTCTGATGGAACCATTGATGAAGAAGGAGGAAAGAAAACCCAACAAAACAAAACTCCATTTTCAGCACTTCTCCCCAATTTCCGGTTTTCATATTTTTCTAAATATGGTTTGGTTTGAAGATAAACAACTAAACGGTCTCTGGAGGCCTTATACTTGGAAATTAACTCTCAGAAACTTATGTTTCTACACATTTTTCGTAGGTGCCTGAAGTTGTTTCTCAGTAGGTGTGTAACATCCTGCTTGGTACATTCTCAGGCTAAATAATATATGATTAAGAGAGAACTTAACAGGTTTTTTTTCTTACATTTAATGAATAAAGCAATGCTTAATTTTTTCTCAAGACACATTAATATAGAGGTGAACCCAAAACTGTCCATTCTTTTTATATTTATATTTTTTTATTTATTTTTGAGAGAGAGAGAGAGAGAGAGCACGAGAGCAAGAGTGAATGGGGGAGGGGCAGAGAGAGGGAGAGAGAGAATCCCAAGCAGCTCCCACACTGTCAGCACAGAGCTTAACCCATGGCACTAAATGTCACCAACCGCAAGATCATGACTTGAGCCAAAATCAAGCGCCTGTTGCTTAACCAAATGAACCACCCAGGCACCACTACATCCTTTTTAAAATAAAGTGCTTTTTGATAGCCTCAGAAATATATTTGAATTTAAAGGTTTGTATTATTTTCATTACACTGGTTTCTGCTTTCAGGATTTAAAGGCATAATTAGACAAAAGGGGGAAAAGTGAAAAAGTTTCAACATTTTGCAAAATAAATACTCTTTATTTGAACTAAAACCACTCACACACACAAATAAACTTTGGACTACATATTTAGGACCCACAAAAAATCAATGTTTTCAAAGTACTCCGACAAATATGGAATATATGAGTAGTGAGGGTGGAACTAATATACAGGTATTTCATACAGAAATTTAACAACTTATTTGGCAAAACAAAGATAAACTTCGTGATTGAATGGGCTTAGACAGTCCACACAGTAGACTTGAAAAGGCCTCAGCACCATGTCACCACAGAGCCACATCATGTGGATAAAAATGGAAAACAGCCAGACCTATATTAAAATATACAAAAGTGAAGAAAATACAAATATGAAAGAATTCTAAATCCAATGATACCTTAAACTTCACATACTCTGCAATTTTTTGTTAAATAAATCCAACTGTATATACTATATACAAAATATATAAATACTATACTTTATATACTGTCTACACTACACTTTAAAAAAATACTTAGTTTAACTTAGATTTACAATTTTCCTGCGGTATTGTAACTTTCCTATTTTTCCTTTTTCCTATATTTAAACTTTAAAAAAATATTTATTCATTTTTAACAGAGTGTAAGCAGATATGGAAGGGCAGAGAGAGGGAGAAACAGAATCTGAAGCAGACTCCAGGCTCTGGGCTGTCAGCACAGATCCTGACGCAGGGCTCGAACTCACAAGCTGTGAGATCATGACCTGAGCTGAAGTTGGACGCTTAACCGACTAAGCCACCCAGGTGCCCCATTTTTCCTATATTTTTAAGAATCATCAACAATGAAAAAATTTCTATACAAAGGCAATCATCAGCTAAACTATACAACAGAAAATAACACCATTCTCCGTAATAACTAAGGATCATTTTATTTTTAACTTATAATAACATTTATATTTTTATAGATGTTTCATATGTGTAATATGCATGAAAATTTGCTTTATATTAAAAAAAAGATAAATAGATCAACCTAGGTAAGATGCCAAAGTAATAAAAAGTATTTCATCTTTTTCTTTTAATGTTTATTTATTTTGGAGAGAGAGAGAGAGACAGAGCATGAGTTGGGGAGGGGCAGAGAGAGAGGAAGCCATAGAATCTGAAGCAGGCTCCAGGCTCTGAGCTGTTAGCACGACGTGGGGCTTAAATTCACGAACTGCGAGATTGTGACCTGAGCCAAAGTTGGACGCTTAACCGACTGAGCCACCCAGGCGACCCTTAAGTATTTCACTTTTCAAAATTAATTTACAGGTTAAAGTTAACTATAATAAAAACCCCACATATCTGGAACTTAGGAGAAAAAGGGTATTTGGAAAAATAAGAAGACAAAAGAGTTCTGAAAACTTGGGAAAGAAAGAATAATATGGAGAGACTGGTTCTTTGAACTACAGAGTACATAAAACTACAGTATTCTAAAAGTGTTTTGAAGAATAATCAGGCTTGCCAAAATAACAAAATAGAACATCTAGAAACAATGTCAAAAAGTTTGATGCATTTTATGTATAATAAAGGATTTTCATAAATCACTGGGAAGAAATTACTAAGAATGAATAGTGACAGAATCAACTATTTGAAAATATCACTGTAAACTTCATTTTTACATCCTATCCAGGACATAAATCTCAGATGATTAATGTGGTCAACCTCAAACATGTTGCAAGTAACAAATGTTTACTGAGAAATATGTTTATCTTTTTAGAAGCAACTTAAATAATAAAATATTAAGTAACTACAATGTTTATTTTGTTAACAGATATTAGAAAATAACTGTATATTTTAAAAGCAACATAAAAAATCAAGTATGATCTCAACTTTGAATATGTATAAAAAGGGAGCAATTCAATAAAAATGTTAATTATCTGTGGATATGAAATACTAGCTTTTGGTGTTTGTTAAGGTCTCTTTTTATACTGAGTAAAAAGAATATTATGAGGTTGTCTACATTGCATAGTATAGACAAAATTAATGTAGACACTCTGTTTTCCCTTGCTCTTTGTTAACCTTTACCGCCCTGCTCTTCCTGATTATTCCCAACCTGACAGGGAAACATTCCATATTTTCATGGATAAATTATAATCACCTTTTTAACAGCCGGATCCCACCATTTTAAGCAGATGGAAAATTGGCCCATCTGTTTCCTATTAGTGAATAGGTTAAAGAAAATGTTAGAAAGAAAAAGTAAGTGCTCTAAGTCTACATGTAGAGAAGGCAGAAATTTTGTTCTATGCCATGATTTCAGACAGTGCTAGTGATGATCCTACACCCTCAAAAATAATTCCAGCGTTTGGAACAGGTTCTTTACATTGCACCATTAGTGAGGTATTTCTCTGATGCAAATGTTTCCCCTTTAAACAAAAAACACCTTAAGCAGCAGCTCAGACATTTAAATTTTATCAGTCCTTTGTAACAAGAGGTGAATATAATATTCAAAATTCTTCTTGGGAGCAAGTTACGAAGAGGAATAGGACACCGTTAACATCAGAACACCCTTTGTGTGGGGAAAAAGAAGTCAGAGCAGCCAAATCAGGGGGAAAGTTGAAGGCTGAAAGAAAAGGTAAGAATAAAGAAATGGACCTCTTCCAAATGTTTATGTGAATTACAGATTACTGAACTTTCAGTTACAGAAATTCATGCATGAAGAGGTTCTTAATTTTCAGTTGATACCAGGATCAATTTTATAAGCTTTGCTTTGGATACATTTATGAATTTGGGGATTTGAATTGGAGGTAATATCAAAGGATCCTAGAAGAAGACCAAAAATAGCTATAAATTAATATTTTGAAATAGCTTTTTTAAGGCCCCAGGGTAAAGAAGTCTTTGAAGCCTTGTAGCAAGATTGGAAAAGCTATCCAAATACAAATGAAATAATTAAAATGCACAACTGCCTTACATTACATTTACTTGTAATTGAGATCCCAACTTAAAAGCACCATGTCTCATTTTGCCTATATTATGGTTAAGACATGTTCATAATTAATATTAAACAGTAATTAAAGGGTACATTCTGGAGATACCCAGAAATAAACTGTATTTCCTCAAAAGATGAGAGGCCTCATAAATGCTGTTATGTCATTAACTATATCAAGAAATAATTCTGTTAATTGTAATATAATCACTGAGTTGGAGTTACATTTGTTTTCGAGAATATCATTCACACATACACACTTTAAAAACAATTGAGATTTTAAAAGATTTACACACGTCTCCCTCCTGATCAATGTTGTACACACCAGTACATTTCCAATTAGCCCCAGGAAGAAGGTTTTGCCCAGTTTAAAACCTCAACTGTAATTTCACTTGGGTTGATAGCATGCAGAGATTTATCTATTCATCTATCAAAATCACACGAACAGTGGCAAAGCATACTAAAATGGGATTTGAGAGACCAAAGCAAACATTCCTCTTTGAATGTGATTCATTATAATTTCTTTACAATATACTTGCAAAACAAAATTGTATCTAAAATAATTTGGCCCAAGAGAGGAAAGGAATTCTTGCATGCTTATTATACTTGCTTCCAAGATCATAAAAACATACAGTAATAAGGATATACAGTGCACACACACCCCCACTGAACTTTACATGAGCCAAGTTGCTATACTATTCACCTATTGTCCTGCAACAGGTCAAGAAATGTATGTCATTTTAGGAGAAAAGTGACATGTAGAAGGAAACCCATGTTTTGTAATTTTAGTTTATTTCTGGTCTAAGTAGTAGGTAACATTCATTGAAGGCTTACTTTGTGCCAAACATTGTGCTAAGATCATTAATTGATGTATGTCTCTATTTAGGAACGATTGTCAAGTTAATTTTACAGGTGAGGCCACTGAGGCACCTGGACTTTAAGTATGTGGTCCAAGATCACACACCCAGTAAAAACTCATCAGGTTTCAACACCACAAAGTCTGCCATCACCGTGCCGCCTAGATGCTTACAACATGCCTCAAACTGGACTAAATGCTGTGAACGCTCAGTCTCCTTTATTTCTATCATCTTCTGTTCAGATTTCATAGTGCCAAGAGCACTAGTATTTTGTAAATACTTGGATGAATTGCTACTAATCAGTGTATTACTATTTTTCATTCTCTAATATTTGAAGAATTCAGTTTTCTAAAAAAAAAAAAAAAAAAAAAAAAAAAAAAAAAAAAAAAAAAAAAAAAAAGATTAAAGGGCGCCTGGATGGATGGCTTAGTCGGTTAAGCATCTCACTTCATCTCAGGTCATGATCTCAGAGTTCATGAGTTCGAGCCCTGCATCAGACTCCACCTGACAGAGCAGAGCCTGCTTGGAATTCTCTCTCTCTCCCTCTCTCTCTCTTCCCCTCCCCTGCTTGTGCTCTCTCTCTCAAAATAAATAAATAAACTTAAAAAAAAAAAAAAAGACTAAAAAAGAGCCTGTGTTCTCAAATGTAGAACTTTTCATAAAATGCTTTAATCCAAGTTTCTTTTCCATTATATGATATGGAAAGAATAAATAAATGGATAGTTCTATGGATTTTATCTGTACCACTGTGGGTCAGACAGAATTTCAATCAAATGGTATTAACACTATAATGAATTTTGACATCAATGTAATTGTTAAATGTGACTTGATGGACAAATCATTTATATGGCAAACCAACATGACCTCAAAAATAACGGTATAATTATTTATATTTCATAAAATGACAGTTCCTAGCTGGACACCTGCAATTTCTCTACATAGTAAACATAGAGAGAAAATTCTTATTGACAATAGCAAGTTCAATAGTGTTAAGTGACTTCTGGTGGGGAAAAAAGCCATTTCCTAAAACAGAGACCTACATTAGTCCCTGATTGTTTTTGATTTAAATAATAAAGAATTCATTTTCTTATGATCACTCAAGAGAACAATGATCATTAATACAACATTAATCTGGTCTAGAAAAGATATTTCAGAATATTTTTTTGATCCTGACACAACTTGGTCAAAAGGAAATATGACAATATTCATCAATAGATTTTCAAATATTCTGATCCAACCATTTTGCTTGTAGGAAGTTATACTTAGGAAATAAACAAAGATATTTACAGCTGTATGTTCAAGGATACTCACCAAAATCTTATTCATAATAGTAATAATTTGTCAAAGATAGAAATGCCTGGCGTATATATATATGTACATATACAGAAGAGGTTAAGTATGTATACTCACAAAATGAAATATGAAATAACAGTCAATATTATATTTCTAACAAATATTCAATAGACTAGGAAAACTGCATATATATAGCATTTACATATAAAAATAATTTATCTATAGGTTTTAAACATGGTTGGTTCTTGTCATTTCTCTTAATAACCCATACATTTTTTCAAATATTCTACTTTTACTAAGGAGTTCTGAGAAAAATTAAATGTTATTAAATTTATGAGATCCAATAAACATGAAAAGGAATAGAATGAGATAGGTCAAAAATTGATATCTTAAACTATATATTATTTCTGAATAACATACTTGGTTAATGTAATTCTAAGGTAATTCATGGCCGTGTAGAGTTAAAAAAAAAAAAATCTAAGGTCATCAAAACTGCATAAGGAGATCTCCATAAGTTCTAGGACATTTTACTTTAATTGCATTATAAACTGCTGGACTGATTCAACATTTTATTCCAAATACCTACTCTAAATAGCATACCAAAATATAATTCATAAAATGTTGTAGAATCACATTACATTAAATAAAATATAATTCCATTAAACAGTTCCTTTTAAAAGTGCATAACTGGGGCGCCTGGGTGGCTCAGTCAGTTGAGCATCTCACTTTGGCTCAGGTCATGATCTCACAGTTCTGGGTTCAAACCCCACGTCGGGCTCTGTGTTGACAGCTCAGAGCCTGGAGCCTGCTTTGGATTCTGTGTCTCCCTCTCTCTCTGCCCCTCCCGTGCTCACGCTCTGTCTCTCTCTCTCTTTCTGTCTCAAAAATAAATAAAAACATTAAAAAAAATTTTTTAAATAAATAAAACTGCATAATGAACAATCTCTAAGTTTTTCTATCATAGACCGACTGTTCCCCAGGGAATCACCTCCTTCATTCACGAGTTTTGGTTTTGAAAAATTATGGGGCGCCTGGGTGGCTCAGTCGGTTAAGCGGCCGACTTCGACTTCGGCTGGGGTCATGATCTCACGGTCCTTGAGTTCGAGCCTCGCGTCGGGCTCTGTGCTGACAGCTCAGAGCCCGGAGCCTGCTTCGGATTCCGTGTCTCCCTCTCTCTCTGACCCTCCCCTGTTCATGCTCTGTCTCTCTCTGTCTCAAAAATAAATAAACATTAAAAAAAAAAAAAGAAAGAAAAATTTTAGCGGTAAAATGACAATGTGCACTGCTTCATGAATCACAGAGTATGCCTGGCACTTTCTACATACATCCTCAAAACTTCAGGAGTCCGGGAGATAAAATGCTGAGGAGAAACAGGAGGGTAAATAAAGGCACTTCCAACATCAGACAGGAAAACATGAGAGCCTGACAGCTAAGAAGACAACTGGTTTCATCTGGATCAGGGTGACTGGATATGAAAAGAAAGAAAACTGTACCAACAAGTTCCTCTTAAGGCCTCTGAAACCCCCGATAAAACGGTGGGAGAAATGATCCTGTTCCCTTTTCAACCCACTCCCTGTCCACTCCATGGTTTCCACTGTTGATGTTTCCAGATCTATGTCAGGAGACAAATATAGGTAAGGGCTGGTGGGTTAAGTCCAACAGTACGTTCCATAAGCACCCATGCTACATGCCCCTCGCTGACTCATTGTTTTCCTCCCATCTTGAACATGGACGGCATTGTGGCTCCTCCCTCTTTTTTAGGCTCACCTTTCATTGGTCAGCACATCCTGTAGCTCCTGCCTCAAGAATACCTCTCAGGTCCTTTTCCTCATTTGCATCATAACTGACAGGGTCAGACTGGAGGTGCTCCTTAGTTATCACAGGGAAAGTATGTGGCCTTCCTACCTTACCTCAATTTCTTCTTGGCTATTGTCCACAATGCTGACAAGATAATCTTTTGAAAAATCAAAAGTGATCATAAATATCCCTAGTGAAAATCCTTCTATATCACTCCAGTTTCTTCAGGATAATATCCAAAATCTTATTATGATTTATAAGCTCCTTCAGGAGAATTGTGTTACACACTAGGAGACCAAGTATGTGTGAGAAAAAGAGTCCAGTTCAGAACTGGGTAACTTGTATGGAATTCTACAACCCAAATCTGTAAAGAACCTTATTTCAGTATATATGTAAATTTTTATGTTTTATTTAAAGACTAGTATGATTTTTATTTTGCATCACATATTCAGGGTAGAGAGATTTAAAAGTGCTGAAGCTTTCTGAGTTGTCTGAATTCCACTCTGCCATATTTGAGGTGACTTTTTCTATCTCACCAGCTTTATCTCTCCACCTCCACACCCTGGCAACCCTTATCCAGTCTTTCTAAAATACTTTATATTCTAGAACATATTGGGATCTCTTATGCCTTTATGGATTCGTATTTCTTTTCACTTCAGTGAAATGGTGGTCTCCCATTTTATTAAGAGAATGGAGGCCTCTTCTTTAATTAACTCATTAAACCCATTTAGGCTGTCACCTCTCCAGAATGCTCCCTTGGCTCAGGCCTCAAACCACACAAGACTACAGACAATGCTCCATATTCATTTTCTGCCAGTCTTTGTTAACCTAGTATCTGTCAAACTTTCTATTCAATGCCTAACATATCTGCCCACTTACTTGAAAGAAAGATTTTATATGGTTCACTCGAAAACCCAATTCAATCACCACTGGCAGGAGCAGGTAGAAAGGCAGGCAGGACAGGCATCAGTGCTAACAACCTGAGGCCAGTGAGGCAAAACATGGTGTGCCACAGCACCACAGCATGTCAGGAATCTCCCCGGCTTGCCTCAAATCTGCTCTGCCTTCTGAATCACATACCCTATATTTGTCAAGACTACAGAGTAAGGAGACTTCAGTCTAAATTCAGTAATTCTTTCAGTTTCTGAAGATGCAGTAGTTTGTGTGCACGTGAAATTTACATAATTAACATAGAATTAACATAGAATGTAAAAACCCCCTCTCAAAACATAAATTTAATTTCCCTTAAACAATTCATCAATTAGGAAGCTACCAGCATGAATGCATTCCAGAAAGTTTTCAACCAACGATAAACATTTTGCATTCACACAAAATTTCATCAGCTTCAAATCAGGACATCTGAATAATCTGTGTAAACTGGGCATCTAAACTCGGTGAGTCTTAGCTTTCTCAGTATTAAACGAATCTGCCTTTCATTAAAGTGCTTCCCCAGACCTCAAGTCTCATGATTCAGTAACACACCAAGTCGTGTGACGAATACAGAGAGAAGATACTCATTTCTAGAGGAATCAAGAGAACCAACAAATTTATTTTTTTAAGACTAAAATATCCTGAAAGCTATTTTTTAGATTTTTTAAAAATGTATTTATTTTTGAGAGAGAAAGAGAGAGAAGAGAGAGACACAGCATGAGTGGGGGAGGGGCAGAGAGAGGGGGAGAGAGAGAGAGAATCCCAAGCAGGCTCCACAATGTGAGTGCAGAGCCCGACGTGGGACTTGACCTCATGAACCATATCATGACGCGAGCCAAAATCAAGAGTCATACGCTTAACTGACTGAGCTGCCTAGGAGCCCCGGAAAGCTACTTTTAAAGTTAACACGTTTCTTGATACACTTAGACCTGGAACACTTATTTTTCACTGAAATTTCATTTTTTCCCCCAGATAAATAATGGTTGTCTTAACCTTGTGCTAAATGCAAAATACTATGTCCTCCTATCATGTTGCACTCTCATGCAGGAATATTAGGGAGGTTATAGACACTTAGATTTTAGTTTCTAAGAAATAAACTTATGTACAGAGTATGTTTTTGAACCAATCAGAGAAATAAATCTCTCTATATAATGTAAATCCCTTATATAAATGTTTTGGTGAGCAATGAAATATGCTCATCCCAACAACTCATTTTTAGTTTCTTAGAAAATAATGATAACTATCCATTTTTTTTTAGCAGGGAACCTTGCTTCCCTGAAAAGAATTCAAATATATATGTACACAAATGTAGTCCTCACTACTAAATAATGATTTGTGGAACAAAGGGATTTTCAAAAGAAAATATTCATCTCCTTAATGCCAATCCACGTCTGAAAGTATAAAATAACTTGCCAACCAAATATCAGGATGGAAAACAACACTCATTTCAAAGTATATCAAAGGACGGATGAGACAAAAATAGCTACAGAAAATAGAATCATATTCTCTCTAGCCAACTGAAGAAAATAGACTCTTTTTCCCTAGTACTTTGCCACTTTTATGAGGGATTTGGAGGAATAAAACTCTGATTTCGAGAATTACTGAGTAAGAATGGTGTAATCTCACAAGTAAGGGCTGAAGTGATTGCAAGAGCTAAAACCTCTAATCAGCTGCCAATTTGGATGAGTTTTGCCAAACAGTCTCGGGAAGAAATTGCTCCAAAATTTCCTCTCTTCATTTTTTCTCTCCCTACTTACTGGTACAGATTTTGTACATTTGGATTTACTTATAACAAATATTCAATTGGTTTTGCATTTTGAAAAACAAGGCCAGAGCTTGAAAGAAAAAAGTGTGCTTCAATTACATAAGAAGTCAAATCATTCGATTGTACTACCATGTCCCGTAAAAACATTTTACTAGGAAGATGTTAAGCATGTGCCATATTAAAACAAATGTCTTTGGCTCAGTGAAGAACATGACTTTCAAGTGTATACTTCACCGATGGAAGTTTCTACATGCGGCAATCAAAAATCACTCCGGAGTTTTCACTCGAATTGAAAACAAGTAATGTGAAAATCTCACTTCAAAATTTCTTTTATTATTGTTTGTTACAAATGTGCCTATTCCCCACCTGAATTTAATATGACTACTGAATATTACATTTGGATGGGGGAAAAATGGTGCATTTACTTTTTAAAATTTAACTTAGGAAACTCTGCAGCAATATGTGGAAAGCACTGTCAGGAATAACTTGGGATGCCCCAGAGTTGGCAGCTGTGCAGATGACATGATGTGTGAGTCACTGCGGGGGCCTCCTAAATAAAATGTCCCTCTTCACTATGTGCCATTAGAATCTTGAAAGATGTTCAGTCTTGGGAGATTCTCAAACTTGAACCCAACGGAAAATAAAAAGACCTTAAGTCATTATCTCTAATTTCTATATGGCTCGAAGTTGATAGCCACTTGAGAGCAAAGAATCATGGGGATGGTGGGGGTGGGTTGGGGAGGGGAGGGAATGATGATAAGAAGCAGCCCAGAAAAAGAGGGGTGGGGTGGCATCAACATGAAATTTATCCATTTTATCACTTAGCCTGGGATCAGCTCACAAAGTTAATTCCCAAAATTACTAACACAATCCAATTCAACTCAGCTCACATTCTCAGGCTAAGGTTCTGGACACTCTGATAAAAATCCAATCAAATGTGGATCTATTTCTATAATGTGACATTTCAAGAATGTATGAATGCAATCATGCAGTATGAAATCTTTTGGGGATTTTTTTTTAATTCGGCATAATTCTCTGGAGATTTATTCATCATGTTATGTGTATCAACAGTTTGGGTTTTGTTGTCATCTTCTGAGTACTCCATGTATGGATGTAGCAAGATTTCTTTATCCACTGAAGGACATCGGCATTGTTTCCAGTTTGAGGCTACTATAAGAAAAAAGCTGCTATAAACATTTGTATACAGATATTTGTATGAACACAGTCTTTGTCTAGAGTAAGGGCCCAGGAATGCAAATGTTGGGTTACACAGTAGTTTCGTGTTCAGTTTTTATTTTTATTTTTTTTTTTTATTAAAATTTTTTTTTTCTTTCAACGTTTATTTATTTTGGGACAGAGAGAGACAGAGCATGAACGGGGGAGGGGCAGAGAGAGAGGGAGACACAGAATCGGAAACAGGCTCCAGCCTCTGAGCCATCAGCCCAGAGCCCGACGCAGGGCTCGAACTCACGGACCGCGAGATCGTGACCTGGCTGAAGTCGGGCGTTTAACCGACTGCGCCACCCAGGCGCCCCTCGTGTTCAGTTTTTAAAGAAACTATCAAACATTTTCTAGGTGGCATAATTCTTTATATGTTGCTGAATTCTCTTTGCTAATATATTTTAAAGGATTTTAATGTATACATTGATGAAATAGATTGGTCTGAAATTTTATTTCTTTGTACAGTCTTTCTTTTGGCATCATGATAATGCTATCTTCAAAAAGTGAATGGGGAATTACTCCCTCCTCTTCTATTTTCTGGAAAAGACTGTACAGAATTGGTGTTAATTCTCCTTCAAATTCTCTAGAAAAAACTATCTGAATTTGGAGATTTCCTTTTTTGGGAGTTTTAAAGTTACGAATTCAATTTCCTTAATAGTTATAGGTCTACTCAAAATTATCTATTTCATGTTGAATGAGTTACGGTTGTTTGTGGTTTCAGAGAAATTATTCTATTGCACTGAAGTTGTCAAATTTATGTGTACAAAGGTGTTTGTAGCATTCCTTTATTATCTTTTTTGCTATCTGTGGGGTTCTGTAATGATATCCCATTTCATTACTTATATAGGCAATTTGTTGTCTTTTCTCTTCGTCTTGCTAGAAGTTTGTCAATTTTGTTAAACTTTACCAAAATAAAACAAAAAAAGAGCTTTTGGTTTCGTTTTCTCTATTATTTGGTTTTGAATTCCACTGATAGCTGCTCTTTATTATTTCTTTCGTTCTTGTTTTGTCTTTAGTTTGCTCTGTTTTTCTAAGTTCTTGAGATGAAAACTTAGGGTATTAATCTAAGACTTTACCTCCTTTCTAATTAGTGCTATAAATTTCACTCTTTGTCAACTGAGGTGAGTCTCACAAAAGCTCATATGTTGTATTTTCACATTCACTCAGCACAATGATTTTATTTCCTTTGATGCTTCCACTTTGACCCATGCATTATTTAGATGTGTATTATTTAGTTTCAAAATGTTTAGAGATTTTTTTTAAATCTTTTACTAATTGCTACTTTTTTCCATGGAGTTAGAGAACACACAGTATATGATGTAAATTTTTCTAAATCTGTTGAGGTTTGTTTTATGACCCAGGATATACCAATGTCTTGAATATGCTTCCTTGCCACTTAAAAAAAAATGTGCATTCTTTTGTTGTTGAATGGGGTGTTTCAGAAATGTCTGCTAGATTCTGCTTATAAAATCCACAAATAAAATCTTGTTCTCCATAAACAAGGCATGCCCATTCATTAAATGCAGGAAGTCTACATCACTTTCATCACAGATACATTTGTTTTAAAAAAAAAATTAATGACACAGGGTGCCTGGGTGGCTCAGTCGGTTAAGCGTCCAACTTTGGCTCAGGTCATGTCTCAAGGTCCATGAGTTGGAGCCTCATGTTGGACTCCATGCTCACCGCACAGCGCCTGGAATCTGCTTCAGATTCTGTGTCTGCCCTTCTCTCTGCATCTCCCCTGCTCATGCTCGCTCGCTCTCTCTCTCTCTCTCTAACATTAAAAAAAAAAAAGATATTAAAAAAAAGGTGCATCCTTATAAAAAAAATTAATGGCACTAAACACATCCTAAATTAAATTTCTTAACTCTATCCTCTTATTCTGTATACATTATTAATATGTAAAAAAAAAAAAAAACCCTATGATTTACACTTGATAAGTTTTAGAGTGCATTCCTCTACATTAACCAATGCGATCCTCGCACTACCCCTTCTGAAAAGTTTGCTGGATAAAAGTTAACATCTCCATTTTTGCTGATGATTAAACTAATATAATTAATGCAAAACCTACATTTTGAACCCAAGTTCACATTCTGCACTGCAGAAATTTCGTTGCTATCTGAGTTAACACAGCAGAGCGGCTGGACTTACTTGAACCCTGGCTCTTACAATCACTAGCTGAATTGAATGACCTGTACTAGTTACCAGCCTCCTAACTCAGTTTCCTCATCTTTAAAATGGGAATAGCAATGCTATGTACCTCAAAGGTTGTGTAAGAAGTAAAGAATTTCGTACATGTAAAGAGTTTAGAGGGAAGTGCCTGGAGCACAGCATACATGCTGTGTGTATCAGCTACGGTGACATGTCACCTGTAATGGAAAAAAAGGGGAGGCCGTCCATAAAATTCATCACGTCAATATGCCCCGATGTGACTGCTGCTGTTATTACTTGGAAGGTAATAAAGTAAATCAGCAAAGTAAATAAAAGTAAATACACATAAAAAGATAAATGCAAGGGCCCGGCCATTTTTTTGGCATATGAAAAACATTTCTTTTTCATAGGTTTAAGTGCTTTTTCCTCTGGTTGTTCATTATTGTGCTTTACAAACTGCGACCCAGAATAATCTGCTGTTAGATGCAAAGTCTAAATAACACATTTCACTTTTTTATATTGCAACTGCCTTAAATTGGTTTAGAAAACAGAGCACTTGGTCTTGTAAAGAAAAATAAAATATGCTAAGACTTCAAAGAACAACAAAAATCCAAGAGCATGATCATCCTTCAAAAACTGGTCTGGCAAACTAGGACAAGTTGAACATCTTTGCTACACATACTATACTCTGTAAGACACGAGCAGGTTCTTCTTTGTTTAACGCACAAAAATGATCTCTGAGGCTAGGAGCACTCAGAGAGTGTTTTATGAATATATTTCCCTCTAATCTCAGTATTTATATTAATGACAACGTGGATTAATGTTATTTGCTGATAAAATCATAATATGAAAAAGATCAAGAAAATATTAAAAAGAACTCTTCTAAATTGCCTCATATTTCCACACTGTTATTAGAGAAATAAATGAGAGCATTTGTCTAAGTAAATACAAATCAGGTTACGTTTATTCAGCAAAGGGAAGCGTCTCTCACCGCACCTCACAGAGAAGCCAAAAACACCATTCTAATGTCAGGGGTGTTATTGACATAATATCACCTGGAGTACTTACAGGATCGCAACTTCTCCTGTTTACTAATCTGATGGTTAAGATAATCAGAATATCTTAATATTCATCCCAGAAAATAATTTATTCGATTAATAATTAATGGTAATTGATTTCTAATTTTCGGAATTATCATCTTTTTTGGTAAATACTGCAAAGAGAGCATAGAAGGCACCTTCTCTCTTTCAGATGTACCACATACAACCATATCTATTAGTGTGTTGTTAATAATCAAGAAAGTAACATAGAAGTTAATTCAGCAACTGCTACAGGTCTTGTGTTGGACACCAAAGGACGGCAAAAATCTTGCCTTCAGAGTTTACAGTCTAGCTAAAGTGACAATTATATGTCCTCACAGTGAACTGTAAGCTCTATGTATCTGTAGAACACCTGTGATTATTAGAATTTTGAATGTCAGGCATAAAGGAAGTAAATGACTCAAAATAATTCTAGTTGTATCATTAATAGTCCAAATAATCACTCTTGCTGTACGCCTTAGCATATGTTCAGAAACCCATCTGCATCTCTTATACTCTTCTGTCCGTGATCATCTTTTAGCATTGACTTCCTGAGATTAGCTGCCTTCCCTGACCAAGTTCTCTTTCATACTCAGGACGAAACAGTCTCTCATATTCCAGTAAATGTGCGATCTTCCTTCGTTCTGCTGTATCTCTTGGGTGATACAAATTATAGAAGACCAGCACAGAAAAAGGCCATCATGAGCTGTACTAGTCAGCAAGTATTCCAAAAAGAGGAGGAATTCAAATTGGTTCTTGAGGGATAAACTCAAAAAATAGGGCAGAAGAGATGGCATCAAGAGGAGTTTGAACAAAGGCCTTGGGGTGGGAAAGCACAAGATGTATTTGGAAACCAATGAAATACACCTGGAAAGCTGGGGTGGTTAAATTTGATATGGTGAACAGTTCCTGCAACTTCTAAGCACATAAAGTAAATAAAAACTTAACAGACTTAAAATATGAGGCTAAGGAATTTGAAACCTCTTCTCTAGATAAAGCAAAGCCAGTGAAAGTTTACCAGCAGTGCTTTGTTCTGACGGCAACATGATGACGGAGGGGTAGGAGGGAGAGGAGAAGTATCCAGGGCAAACAAGACAGTGAACAGAAGGGGAATGCACAAGAAAGGAGGCTGGAGGCTGGAAGGCTCCAAACAAGGATTGTGAAAGAGAAAAACCACCTGGATAAAGAAACAATATAAAAGAAGAGGCAAACAATATGGTGTCACTCACAGTATATAGAATTCTTTTGTACTTTGTTTTAATTAATATTTATTAATTTTCTAGCCTTACTGAGGTATAATGAACAAAAATGAGTACACTGAAGGTGTACAATGTTACAATTATACACAGAACCTAAAAAAGTCTAATAGAAGCAGAATAGAATGGTGGCTACTCTCCTTCTTGATGTATAATCTGCTTGCAAATTTGCTAGGATTACAAATTTGCTAGGATACACTTCAGGCATGTGTTAATCTAAGTTTGGATCTAGAAAATGATGCACTCTCCATAAACACTCTCTGCTATATATGTGTATATGTGTGTGTATATATTATATATAAGTATATTATATCATATATTATATATGTGTATATTATATTATACATATACATATTTATATTATACATATATATTATATATATGCATATTATATATACATACATATATATTATATACATGCATATTATATATATATATACATATATTATATATATATATTTATCAGAACTTGTGCCAACAATAATGCTCAACTAAGGGATACAATTAGTGTAAAGGTTATATTATAAATGAGAACTTCACATATTTTATATATTGGAATTAGTCTAAAACAAAACAACACATAGATACATACAAATACACATAAATTTTACTCACCAAATTTTATGATTATGAATCCTCTTTGTACTAAAAATATAAAATGTCTGAATAAGTTTTATTTTACTAAAAATAAAAAAATTCTATTTTAGTGAAAATATAAATGTCTGAATAGTAAAATATTTCACCACTTTTAAGAACACTAACAAATGGCATTTTAGGATTTATAGTTATTTGTTATGGCCCTTTATTAAAAAGAGTAACAACAGATCCTTCCAGTTCCTAAAATTAATGAATGTAATATCTATTTCTTGGTTAAATGTAAGCATTATTTCTATACCACAAAAGTGGCAAATAGTATTGAACACTTTTTCACATATCCTATGAAAGAAAAACCTATGACAGGTTGGAACTCATGGAGAATAACTTCACAAAAAAATTTTACAACAAAATCAAAAGGAAAACAGAGAGAAGGTTAATTTGTATTAAAGTTCTATTAAGCATTTTACTTAGGAATGGATATAAAGCCCATTTTAGATGTACCTTCAATCTGTTAAGGGCCAGCAATAGGAAGAACATGGCATCATGGGCTAAATAAATCTGCATCATCAGTGATTAACTTACCTCACAATTCTACTTAGCTGGATATGCATTGTTAATGAAAAAGAATCAAACAAAAGAAAGAACAAAGTTGGACTGAATAATATAATTAATAGAAAGTATTTTCACACAACAAACTGACTTAATTTTTCTAAAACTTACTTTTGGGGGCTTCATTCTTTGGGTGTAGCTTTAAAATAATTTATTGTCTTATCTGGGCAGGACTGAGGCAAAGACTCTCCTTAGCTATTGAGCCTAAGGCTAGAAAATTCTGATGTATTCTTTCCCAATATAATGGGGGTGGGAGTGCTAGAGGTGGGTATGAAATGGAAAAACAGCTGTGGAACAATCTGACAAGTGGACCCTAAAAAGAAAGCATGTATGGTTACCAGAGTGCCTTCCAAAACCTTGGCCATGAATGCTGTAAGTTTCACTTTTGCACTATAACTCCGCCTACCCTGGGATGCCCTTCACTTGCCTGTGACTTTTCAACTCTAGCTTTGAGCTTTATTTAGTTCATCACTTGTTAGAGCAAACTCTGCTGTAAGAATGGATGACAGAACCAATTTTATAGAAGCTTTATCATAAACACAAGAAAAAGAAACAGTTTCCAGTGTTCCATAGGGGTCAAAGGGAATCAGAGAGCGAGGTCCTTTCTCATTTTGATGTCTAAAGAGTAGGGCCACATGTGACTGGTACAGCTAATTAGAGGAACATGGGCTGTTCACTAAAAAAGTATCACAGTTTGAGCTCAATTAAAATAAAGGCAGAGTCTCCTTCATCTCCAACCAACTATACTCTTCAGATTTCCACTCTGAAGGAACAAGAAATACAATAACAGAAGATGACACTAGTTGATGGACTAGCTGATCTAAGCTCCTTCTGTTTCCATATTATGATTTACAATTACGATTACTCAGTAGCAACTGTGTTGGGGTTTCACTGTCCAACACTGGAAAACTGCCTTTAATTCTGCAGTGTTGAGTGTAAGTAGCTGCAAGTTTTTTTAGAAGGGGTGTCTAGATCATTCTAAGACATTCTTTTTTGACTATACAACTAAAATCAACATGACTGTGTGAAAAAGTTCTCCTTCCAAAAAGGAGAGAAGACTTCAGCTTTTATTTTGATTAAATCCTCCAACTTTTTTGTGTGTGCTTTAATATCCTATACATCACACACTTACATTTCCTCTGACAAGGAGATTGGAGGATATTTGACCAGTGTTTCCAATAGTGGGCATCCAAAACACATTCCTGAAATTTGCCACAACTGAGCCCTGAAGGTGAGGGATGAAAACACAGGCGTTGTTTTCATGCACATTAACAGCACACCATCCAGGACACTACAGCAGTGGTTTACCAATTCCCTGGCTTATTCTAGCCCTTGGGGAAACACAGATTTCACTTCAGTTTATTTCAACATGAACTGCATATCCATTCTTTAGAAAAGAAGTCTACTCTGTTCTGTGCTCAAATAAAAACAAGAAAAGAATATCAACATTCTTACCCATACAGAGTTTATATTCTGGCAGGAGAGAGGCTACTGTATGACAGGATGTGAGGATGTCGTGAAGGAAGAATTTACAAAACAAAAATGTCACTCAGGTGTGGTTACAGACACAGAGAAGCTATGATAAAGCTATATTTAGACAATGTGAGAGCCAGAAGTTACTTGAGAACTCCTTCTCTACTCTGTAAGACATGCATACAATATAGTTTCAATATTTACCACTGTTACCATTTATTTTAAGTAATATTTTTTTATAGAGTATCATGATTTTTGCTTGGTTGTGTGACCAAAAAAATAGAAATTAGAAAGAAGCTATGCTTTTCCTTTTTTGTGTGTATAACTGTTAATGTCTGAGGGAATTAATAGCCTCCTGAACATTGCTGAGAAAATCATAAATTTCCACTGAAAGCGTCATTCTTTTCTAAAATCGGTGATAAGCAGAGTTCCCTGTGGACCAAAACCCCATGTTTTTAACCAGAACCGTCAATTATTCTCCTGTTTCTGACCTCAATGACGTCTCTGTTCTAGACTTGAGAAAATTTTGCAATGGAAGGATATATAAAGGAAGAATAGAGCTTCTCAAGGGTACACGTTATAGAATTAGATAAAACATATAAGTTCCTGCAATAAATATGAAAGAGCCAATGTTGAAAATGTAACCAAGTCTTTGGTGCAGCCCAGATAGCATTATGAGGGCTCAGAGGAGAAAAAAGTCGGCATCTGTACTTGGCCCACATGTTACTTCTTAAAAGGAACCTGGACATATTATATGTCTCATTTCTAGCATTAATCTAGGGGCATAATTTGTTACTATCCAAGACCATAAGTGTTATGTTTTCATACTGAAGGATTATAAATTTACCCTCCCATTTATAATGATATATATACCAGTCCCATATTTAGGGAGTCAATGTTCAAGAATGTGTTCTAGGTTTAAGAACAAATTTTCTTTTAAAAACTTGGGGGCGCCTGGGTGGCTCAGTCGGTTAGGCGTCCGACTTCAACTCAGGTCACGATCTCACGGTTCGTGAGTTCGAGCCCCGCGTCGGGCTCTGGGCTGATGGCTCGGAGCCTGGAGCCTTCCTCCGATTCTGTGTCTCCCTCTCTCTCTGCCCCTCCCCCGTTCATGCTCTGTCTCTCTCTGTCTCAAAAATAAATAAACGTTAAAAAAAAAAAAATTTTTTAAATAAATAAATAAAAACTTTGTCATAAATAAATAAATAAAATATACCAAAGCTACATTCTATTTTGCTTTGCACATAAGAAATAAAGACTAGTTTTATATAACAAATGTACATATCTATTAATGGTATGTTGACTTTTACATGGCATAGTCTACCTAAGATCTACACATGAAATTCACACAGGACTAAAATTTAACCTTAGGAATTAAAGTATATTAGAATATGGACTAAGTGGCTCTTTTTTTAGGTCTCAGAAAAAAAAAAAATACTACAATCACTTTGCCAGTGAACTTAGTAAACAAAACTACAAATAACACTTTTTACTCTTAATTCCAGCAGGGAGTAAAGTTAAAAAAAAAAAAAAGAGGGATTATAATAAATAAATCTAATAAATAAATCTATTTAGCAGATAATACTTAATGTGTCTTTGGGTAATTAAGCTATCAGGCATGATGGTTGTAGATTCTAAAATGCCTTTAGGATCAGACTTACCAACCACTGGAATTATTTACATATTTTATGGCCATAAACAAATAAGACACAAATATTTATCTACATGACTGAACAAAGTCATAATATGTACAAACACTTATTAATATTCCGAATGCCATCATGCACCCACTCAATACAAATTACCTTGGTGATTTGACTCAGAATCGAGGGCTGCATTTTATTTGAGCGGTCACTTTCCTCACTTTTATATATTTACCCTGCCACATCGCCACCCCACCCTCTCTCCACCATACACAAAAATAAATCAAAAGGTTAGGGAAATAAAAAAGATAGCAATTTCGGAAATGGAAAGATCTGGGTTTGAATTCTACCTCTCCCTTATTGTGATATCAAGCAAATTAATTAAAATGTCTGCCATACAGCTATTTCAATTGCAGGATTGAAACAGCAATATACGTCATGTATTTATATCATAATTTAAATTGTGCCTCCTAAAGAGATTGTCATAAAGTAAGTACACGACCAACAGGTACTGAATAATTTCCTCACTGAAAACTATATAAATTTTTTCCTTATAAAACTCAAGATATGTTATCTCTAGCTAAATTCTCAGTTTTGCTTTCATAAGAAAGAATTCTTATTTTTCAACTCTCTTTTACAAGATTTAGTACAGTGTAAATTACATCCACTGACAAATCTTTCCTCAATTTAATGGTTTATTTACTGGGATGATTATTCTCCTAAGAAATTCTACTGATATTAGTTAATCCACATAAAATGATAAATTGTTCATGAATGTTATGTAACGTTAAACTGAAAAACCAACTTAAATTTCCTTTAGAACTCTCTGAATCACAAGACAGAGAGAATATATCTGTGTACAAATATAACTGTAAATGAAAACATAATTATCAATATAAACAAAGCCTAATAATTGACACACTGTTGATGGACGTTCATTAATTAATGTAGGTGGAAATGAAGCACAATTTGAATGGTATACATTTTACTTTTGGCAAAAGAAACTGTGACATTTTAATGCGGCAATGGCAGAAATCTGTTGCTTCTAAGAATAAATATTCTAAAATTAACTTTGCCAATCACGAGGCGATCCTGCTTCACACTCCAAAAAATTTCAAATTTGTTTATTTGGGGACAATCCTCCCCAGAGCTATCCCGAAGTCTAACATTTCTTAGTAGACAGCTACATGCTTCACTGATGAAAGCCTAAACTGAAATAAACTCACCCTTTTTTCTGAGAAGATAATGTCATTAATTTTTGTGACTCCAAGCCAAAAGAACAATGTGATTTTAATCAAGCAAACAAATAGACATGAAACAATTAAAAGAACTATGCTTGGCACTTTCAGAACTGGAGGGGGCAGTTTTATGAGCGTTGAAAAATTATGAGGTGTGTTATAAATTTAAACTCAACATAGTTCATTATGATTAGAAAATCATGCAGAATGAATATTTACTTTTGATTATGCATTGTACAGCAGTTTCTAGAATTCACCTAAGTGATGAGGATGGTGTTTCTTGAAGAAAAGATAAGACCTATTATTTGAACTAAACTTAAACATTTCTTAACCTGCATATCAAAAAGGCATGTTTTATCTTCTCGGTTAAGCATGCTAAATGGCTTACAAATATAAACGCATGGCATTCATAAATCGAGAATGTCTATTAAAGTCTGCCTTTCAAAGGAATCTGAAACCTTTCTTATATGGAAATTTTTAAATGGTAATTAGAATACTGGTTGGCTCTCCCAGGAAAAACAAGCCAACATGATCTTTCTAAGTTTATAAATATTTTTTGTTGTTTTCACTACTGTTTAAAAAGAAAATATTAATTTTGAGATGTACTAACTGTAATCTATTCCAATATATTTTGGTCATACTATTCATATGAATTAAAATGAAAATAAATATACTTTAATGTCTATCTATAAGGTCAGTTTATCATCAAAATATATATTTTCAAAAGATGAGACATTAAAATTTGGGGAAGAAGAAAAAATGGAGCAAGAGAAAAATATACCAATGAACCAAAACAGAAGTTAAGAGAGAGACCTGGAAATGAGACCTGGAAACAGACTAAATGTTCATTACCTAGAGAATGTATAACTTGTATGTAAATGTAAATATAACTTATAATGTATAGCTTATTTATAAAATATCCATACAATAAGCCAGCCATTAAGAGAGTTAAGATGAAGAGAAATACATGTATCCTCATTGATTAAAATTCAAAACAATAGTTTATATTGCTTATGCATATGTGTAGGTGTAATAAAAATATAAAACCCAATTTAAGGTAAAAAAAAAAAATTTAAGGTGGTAGTTTTCTCTGAGAACTGAGGGAAAGTAATGGAATTAAAGAGGATCATGGGATGCTTTGCTTGGACCCATAGGGATATATGCCTAAGAGCAA
This sequence comes from Lynx canadensis, assembly GCF_007474595.2. Lineage (NCBI taxonomy): Eukaryota > Metazoa > Chordata > Mammalia > Carnivora > Felidae > Lynx > Lynx canadensis. The sequence goes on from NC_044304.2 coordinate 86,841,035, forward strand.
ATAAAACTGCATATTAAGATCTGACAAGATTGGATGAGTTATTCATTATATTATTCTCTTTGTACTTGAAATATGACCTGTTTGAAAATGGCTTCTAAAATAGCTGTTTTTTCTTTAATTTTTTTAACATCTCTTCATTTTTGGAAGACAGAGACAGAGAGCTAACAGGGGAGGGCTAGAGAGAGAGGGAGACACAGAATCCAAAGCAAGCTCCAGGTTCCGAGCTGTCAGCACAGACCCAACATGGGGCTCGAACTCACAGACCACAAGATCATGACCTGAGCCGAAGTCGGCTGCTTAACCAACTGAGCCACCCAGGCACCCCTAAAATAGTTGGTTTTAAAAGCTACGTTAGAATTAATTTAAGCAAGCAATAGCAATGAGAACGATTATCTAAGTTGTATTAAGATGTCTGAGGAGTCCACGACATAAAAATTTTAAAAATCACAATTACAGCCAAAAAATAAGTTCTCAATGTACTTCCACCTGGGCACATGCAACAAATGATTTCATGGGCATTCCAGAAACTACCTGTGATGAAATAAAGCATTACAGTAATTCAGAACTACCACAAGGATGAGAGGGAGAGAAATAATCCTTTGCTCACTAGAAATGAAAGCAGATTTAGTTCAACTTCTGCTGCTCTAATGATGCTTCTTTTATAGTCTATCACAAAACAAACATCAGGAAACATGTCCATTAAAATTAGGTGGTAATTCTAGAGTAAATGTCATTGTACACTAACGTACTTGTTTATGAAGGTTGTTTACAAATATGAATCCTCTATGACATGGAAGGTGTCATCTCATGACACTTTTTTTCTAGCTCTCTCTACTCAAGATAACAATTCAGCCCTCTCTACCTTTCAGAGCTTTTACATAAGCCATTCCTTCTGCCTGAATTGCCCTTCATGCTCCCACCCCATTCCCTTGATCCTTCTCACCCTAGTGATTTCAGCTAAAATGATCCAACCACAAAGAGATCTTCAGGAAACCACCCTGTGTTAGTACTATGTTAGAACATCATTTAGTTACTTAATTCCTCCTTTTCCCATAGACTGAACCTGGCAGAGCAAAAGGGTACTTGCCTATTTTATTAAATGAACTAGAGTCAAAAGCTGATGCAATGTCTGGCATATCATAAAGGTCCAAGAGAAATGGGCTGATTATACGTGAAACTCGTATTTTTAACAAACCTCACAAGTAATTACAAACCCCCAAGCAGCAGGAACTTCTACTGTAAAATATTAGTAATTTATTCCTGATGTTACTATATTTTTTCTTTATTATTATTACTTTTTAATTTTTTAAAGCTCTATGCCCAATGTGGCCTTGAACACAACTCCAAGATCAAGAATCACAAACTCTACCAACTGAGTCAGCCAGGCACCCCACTCCTTTTTTTTTTCTTAAGATTAATAGGACTAATAACTTAATGAGTAGGTAAAGGGCTTAGAATTGTACTCAAAATATAAGAAGCATAGATACAAAATTCTGACCAGAAAAAACCTCAGAGATTATCTACTTACTCCCTTATTCTAGTAGCCACCTATTTTTCTAAGGTTTTGGAGAGGGGGGGGAAGCTATTTACACACAAATCATTATGTATGCCAGTATTCTTGAGACATAAAATTATGAGTCTGACAGCTGTCTTAAAATATCCATACTTAACACAAAAAAGCATAGGATTTTTTTAAATTAGAATCTCAACCATAAGCAAGTCAGTTTCTAATTATTCCAAACCATAATAAGCACTTCATTTCAATGTTCTTTGCTGCTTATCAAATTGTCAAGGAAAAAAATAATTCTGAATTTCACTGAAATTTCAAAATAATTTCAAAAAATTGTAATTATGCTGTCATATAAAAATCAAGAAAGGCTAAACACAAAATATTAACATCAATTGCAAAGAATCCTTCCTCGCCATCATTATTTATTATAAAGTCACAAAATAGTTTATTGTATTAAACTAAGACTTGCCCAAGAAAAATCTCATTCTCTCCAAATAAAGATATTTGCTATCGTTAGTAAAAATTAAATTACAACTTCAGGAATAACAATGCACTTAAACAATGATGGATGCCAGACAGTCAGCTAAGGGACTGTGTCCTCTGAGACAAAATTATGATTTTTTTAAAGTTGTAAATCATTTACTTCATTAAACGGCAACTTTAGAGGCTTTGACTTCAAAGCCTTCTGTTCAATCAAACACAAATTCTAAGGAAATATAGTAACAGTACAAGATTTCTGAAAAAGAGACATCATTTTTTTATTTCAATTTATCTGGAAGTATCTTAAGTTACTGTGCATTTTAGTAAAAGAAAGGAAGACATGTAATAATAATAATTAATGGTTGATCAAATTATTATTAAATAATAATAATTAATGGTTGATCAAATAGTCGCCATAGTAAATTCAAAAGTAAATTGGCCACATAAGTAAATTCAAAAGACTTATTTGGTCTTATGCCTGATTGCATTTTAAAGGGAAGTATCATCAATTTTTTGAGCAATTTTAATAACATACACATGTATTTCACTTTTACTTTGTTTTCTCTTACATAATTCTATGAACCATGTTCATCACAAGCTCCATCTAAAATTCTAGCTAATACAGCTTTCATCTATAGTCATAACACTGATAACGAGACACCCAAACAAAATCACATCATGGTTGAAAAAATCCATCACCTCGCTAGAGAAGCTCCCTAACACTCAAAAGCAGTATTTTCAGAAGCAATCAAAAGAAGCTGATTTTAATTATCTCAAAAATACATTCATATTTTTTTAAAAAATTCAGAAATGGATATGCTAGTTTATAACATAATATTGGAAATTCTTATTATTCCTAAATTGTTTATCATCTTTTAAATACCTTATTAAACTATACTCTCTCTCCCATATTACTATCAGGAAAAAAAAAAATGACACAACTGACGGTATAGGTCAAAACAGAGACGTAGACAAAGGCTTCTATGTGTTGGGCACTGCACTCAACCTTCTCAATAATACGAAGCCTTCTGAGAGGTATCCACTAAGTACCTGTCTGTTGAACGAATGAATAAAGAATGAGCAAATGAATCATCAAGAAACAGAATTTAAGACTAGTCTTCAGTAGCTCCTAATCATTTCCACCATAGTACAAATCTTATCAGTGCAAAACATCACTTTTGACAATTCTCAACACAACCAAAGTTTAAATTAAGCAACATATACATAGTACCAAGTATGTGATAGCTTCCATGGTATGAGGTCTGATACAGACAAGATCTAAGCCCTTATGTGTAAGGAATCCATGGTCCAGAACTACTTGAAAGCAAAATATCAGTTATGAAAAATGTACTGATTCTCATGGAGGGCACAAACTCCTCATCCTGATATTTTTATCCTGACATGTTTTCTTTTTATCAGAATACCCTCCATTTCCACAGCCTTAGCCATATGAACACATACACCCCAGACATAAAATCTAATTGCTATGGTCAGTGTAGCTTCAGAAAATAGAGATTTGGGTTCAATATCCCTCATAACAGCTATTTATATATCCTTAGTCAAATCACTTAACTTTTGTGTACCTCAGTTTCCCTATCTGCAAATCTCATAGGAGTATTTTGATTGTGAGATGAGAAACACAAATTTAAAAAAAAAGTGGCGAAATACCAAGAATCTTTGAGGTTTGTATTTCCCCAACAGCATGTTGAGGCACCCTCAAGAGGGGTGGGGTGCTCACAGGGCGTTGCAACTATTTTAAATTTTCAAGAGAATCATAGCAATATTCACAGTACACCACACAAAGTGGTTACTATTATGTGGTCTGGATCTAATTTCTTTTTTTTTTTTTTTTTTTTAATTTTTTCAACGTTTTTATTTATTTCTGGGACAGAGAGAGACAGAGCATGAACGGGGGAGGGGCAGAGAGAGAGGGAGACACAGAATCGGAAACAGGCTCCAGGCTCCGAGCCATCAGCCCAGAGCCCGACGCGGGGCTCGAACTCACAGACCGTGAGATCGTGACCTGGCTGAAGTCGGACGCTTAACCGACTGCGCCACCCAGGCGCCCCTGGATCTAATTTCTTAATAAAAGAAACTGTTAGATACTTTGTGTTGCCTACGAGTACTGTGAAAAAATTACTCATGAACCAGGAAAGTGTAGAATTCTCTATTTTCCACTAAAAAATGATTTCCTGTTACCTTCCTTCTCTGGTTTGACCAAGACCTACATACAATATTTGCGTCTTTGTCTTTGCTGAACTTGCACCTCAGAAATCAAGAAATACTTTCTTGCAAATTCAACTTTTATTTTATTTATTTTAGAGAGAGAGTCAAAGAGAGAGAGACAGCATGCAAGCAGCAGGGGCAGAGATAGAGAGAGAATCTTAGGCAGGCTCCATGCTCAGCACAGAGACCACAGAGCCTATACAGGGCTCGATTCCCAAGACCATGGGATCGTGACCAGAGCTGAAATCAAGAGCTGGATGCTCGTCTGACTGAGCTATTCAGGCACGCCCAAAATTCAACTTTTAAAGCTGAATTAGTAGGGTCCTTTCTTACAAATAACAAAAACCTATTTCTGATAGTCAAAAACAAGATTTGGGGGGAAAATATAGTACACACAGAGAGCAAAATGGAGTCTCTCAGGTCAAGCAGGGGCCTGTGTCCAGCAATGACACAAGCAGTTAAAGGTACTGCACTAGGAGATATCGCCGGGACCAGCATCAGCTGACACCCCAGAACTGGTAACAGGCAGAACCAGAGGAGGTCTGCAGGGAACCAAGACAGATTAAATCCCTTTCAAAGGGGGAGGACTTTTGCAGCAAACTGCCAGACTCCTCAGACCTGACCCCTCTGTGTCTGACCACTTAAAAAAGACAACTGCGCTGAAATCTCTGCTTGACTCATTTCCAAATGCAAATGAGAGCCTTCACTGCTTGAACAAAATAAGCAGTAAGCGCAGAGAGCTGACCCGGCCCAGACAGAGGCCTTATCTCAACTGTGCACCCACAGACTGACTTGGTGTTTGGTTCGTTAACTTCTTGCACCCTTCTGTCATCTTGTTTGCTGGGCGGTTGGTCTTCTGTCCTGCTCTGTGTGCCAGGTAAGAAGCCAAGTTTAACCACATGGTGAAATGTCATTGAGTTGGGAATCCTGAATCTGCTTTATAATTGTGATTAACTTTGCCTTATGAGTGAATTAGACACTGTGGGAAGATACAACTCGTGTGTGTACCTTCATAGTGTACTCATGACAGTATAGTTGTCAAAATCAGCGGGATCTGGAGGAACAGTCTGAAAACAGGAAACAAGAAGACTGGGCAGGAGGAGCCAGAGTCACAGTCAAAGGGAAGATGCAGCCAGGTAAGAATGCTGGCTGGCATTGCTGCCTCCACAACCCCGCTCATTGCAGGGTTCATTCACACAATGAAGACACATGTGAATTCTACACCGCCACATCTTAGCATCCCTCAAGGTGCCAAGTCCTTTAAGAGAGTCCCGAAAGGGAATCTTAGCTTGTGTGGAGTCAAGAGAAGAAACATCTTCCCTTCCTATGCCTTCATAGTGAGAGGCAAACCTGTGCCTCCCACCAAAATTACCCAGTGAGGAGCACCCGGGTGTCTTAGTCGGTTAAGCTTCCGGCTTCAGCTCAGGTCATGATCTCACAGTTCCTGGATTCGAGCCCCGTGTCAAGCTCTGTGCTGACGGCTCAGAGCCTGGAGCCTGCTTTGGATTCTGTGTCTCCCTCTCTCTCCGCCCCTCCCAAGCTCACGTACACACACTCTCTCTCTCAAAAATAAATAAACTTTAAAAAATATTTTTTTTTTAATTACCCAGTGAGCATATCTTATAAGAATGCTCAGGATGGAAAATCAAAATGATACAGCAAATGTCCACCCCAAAAGTCTAACCCACCTTCAAGGACAGTTCACATTCCACTCTGCCTCATCAAATACCTCATTTCCTTATTTTTGTGTTACTTTTTTTTTTGCACTTCTATTATAGTAGTTATTACTGTCTAACTTTTATGAACTATTTTACAGGTTTTCCTATTCTACTGCTAATATTATGATTTTTGTGAGGGCACATGCTATGTTACTCCTTTTCTAAAATCTTCCAAAGCATTTATTAAGTTTAATTGAATTGTACATCAAACAGTAAAATACCCAAGTAGAAATGGAAAACATAGGTATATTTTATTCCATACCATATATATTATTATTCCATTTTAATAAACTGTAACAAATTTAACTACGCCAACATTTCCAGAAGTACATCTCAAATAACACACACAAATCCCTAGACATGAGTATGAAAATAAGTTTGAGAAAAGTGTAAGCATCCCTTTATTGGAGGTTCCTCATGTACATTAACCACATTGAAAATTCTGAGAACGCTCTACAGTAAGAACAATTTTTTTTAACTTTGTTTAACCAAGATGATCTAGTATATCAAACATATGTGCTTATTAAGAGTGTGATTCATCACTTTTACCCGCTTTTTAGAATCAATTGAAAATAATGTTAGCATGAGGATTTTTACCATCCTCTGTCATACTTGAAACACTGTGCAAACAAATTAGTAAATATATCTATAAATACTTGGAAGGCACGCATCAAACACAGACTCATTGCATTTTTAAAGAAAAAAAAAAGAGCAGTCAATATATACGGTGATTTAAGCTCTCTTCATCTTTGTCAGAGTGACCTTTTTTATCTTTCTACTTATCTTCATAAAACTATGTAGCCAAGCGCTACCTTAAGATGAAATTCTGTGCATAACTAAGGGAGGAAAGAAGAATCTCATATCAACATTTTATTTTTTTCAATCTTGGTATTTTCAGTTTTTCTTTCAGGATTTAAATCCCAGCCTTGGTGAATATTAACCGCTTATTTTACAGGTCAAATTGTTAGTCTTGACTTCCTTTGGAAATACCTTTCTTTTTTCAAAAAAATTCACTAACTTATCATATGATCATTAATATCTATTTTGTAACACTGTAAATGACTAAGTGCATTTTTTTTTACCAAGAGCCATATCCCACTTGCTTTTTTTTTTTAAAGTAATAATATAAGCAATATTTAAAAGAAAGAAATTGACTACCTCTTAATTGCAAGGGGGTGTGGACCTTTGCCAGAATCACTAACAAAGCTGTATTATTAACAGCTAGGTACGTATGCACCTATGATTTATTCTGTCAGTGACCAATGTAACAGGAAAAGAACACGTCTGAACGTCAGCACTGCCACGTCACTACTGTCATGCCTGGATGAATTTCATTTAGCCCCTGCTGGAGTTCAGTGTTGCGAAGAACAAAGTTTAATATTTAATCAAGACCAACATGAATCCATTTCACCTGAGTCTACCCTTCTGTCATTTATCATATACATAAAATGCAACACTGTTTGCTTTCTTTTGGCCTCAGCTGAGACAGAATTATGGCTTAAATTGTAAGTTAATCCTGACGAAAATATCTACTAGAAAGTCAATACTTAGTCGCCTTTAAAATCAATAATTTTGAGTTTTCATTTAGATTTTTTAAATACATTGAATTCATTAGAAAATGTATTCCTCAAAAGATAAACACTCAACACCAACAAAATTATCCATAAGTTACATATATTATATATCACATATATAATTTATACACACATATTATATACTGTAGCATTTTATATATAATTATACACACACACACATATATGAAAAATGATCCAAAGTTTCAAATTACAACAGTTTTCAGATATTCTTTGGCAACAGTAATTGCCATCAGTGAATGGTCATGGATAAATTAATATAATTTACACAAAGTAAAATAAATAGTTTGTATGTACATTTCTGTGTACATATGTATAAGAGAGGAAAAAAAATCTCCAAAAAATTATTGACTAGAAAAAGGAAGAAGCAAAAATCACAGTTAGTAGGGCAAGTGACAAGTAAGTTCTCTGCTCTGATTTCTATATTAGATCCTAAGTCCACATTTACTTGATCATTTTGCACACCACATAGGCCAACCATAATCCTAGCATTCAGCATCTAAGTAGGTATCTCCCTACCTAACTACTTATCTACATATCAGCCATTCTTCTATCATAATTAAGAGATTTACCAGAGAAACTAAAATATATTTGCATGAAAATTTTAATATAAGCTACCATTTATTTACAGCAATTTCCTATTGTGTGTGTTGCCAAAAATTAATGATTTATACCAAAATTTTATCTTTGAAAAATAATACTGCCCAAATTAAATGTAAAATATTTTCTGAAAACTTAATGGAAGTTCATAATTCTGAAACAAAATGAATTCCATCCTTAGTTCTTAATCATGAAAGAAAGGCAGAAAGGGATAAATGTTCAACATATTGCTCTTACTTTGTAAAATATATCATCCCTCACCATTTTTTTCTCCCTTGGGAAGGATTAATCAATATACATCACCATTGCATCAATCAACCCCTTTCATTAACTGTTATCTGAATCAAGGTTTGGTCTGCAAAACTTCTCTTCTCTGGTCTTTTCAGAATGCCCTTTTTAAAAGTTTTCCTTTTGGGGCGCCTGGGTGGCTCAGTCGGTTGGGCGACCGACTTTGGCTCAGGTCACGATCTCGCGGTATGTGAGTTCGAGCCCCGCATCGGGCTCTGTGCTGACAGCTCAGAGCCTGGAGCCTGTTTCAGATTCTGTGCCTCCCTCTCTCTCTGACCCTACCCCATTCATGCTCTGTCCCTCTCTGTCTCAAAAATAAATAAATGTAAAAAAAGAATTTTTTTTAAATAATAAAAAAATAAAAGTTTTCCTTTCTTTCCAACCACTCAGCATGCAATGTTTTGCCTCCTTCCCCTTCCCTCACAAAATGTGGCCTTTCCTGGCTCTCACGCCTCCATATTTGCTTTTCGACATTTTTTTTCTTCCATATTATAATCTAATTTATGACTTTGACACTTCTGATGGCATCCAAACGAAGATGTCTGTCCCTGAAATATATCCTCTAAGATCTAGAATTGAGTAATCTAACTTCCCTCTGCATAGGAACATTCTGTAATTGAACATTGCTCCAATTTCACTTGATTTTAAAATTGCTGTCCCCATATGTCAGAATGAAAAGCATGTAGTCATATTTATCTTTCTACTTCCACACATCCAATCAGTTGTTTAGCCCTGTCAAGTCCATTCCCTCCCCTGGAAGGAATCCTATACCCTAATCTCCAATATAATCTGGTTCATTTAATTAATTAATGATAAGATTACCCAAAAAAATAAGGTCAAGCATTTAACTGTAAATTCATAAAGACCTCTCATTACTATCCCCGTAAAGAGAATAATGCATTAGTGTTGTTATGTGGAAGGCCTTAAATGAGAGATGACACCATAAAGATGACTTCTGGTACTGCTCTGACACACCCTTTTTCCTGTCATGGGATTTCAGCTAAGTTAATTTGACTTTATATCCATGGGTCAGTGGAATACCCGGGTGCATTTATGTATGCATGCCCTGTAACAAAATCGATTTAATACATGTGCCCTCCTTTACAAAATTCTCTCGCTTTAATAAATGTAGTAACTTAGCTGCTGGGGCAGGCAGAATTCCCAAATGCATCTCTCCTTCCCAAGATTTCTACCCTTTGGCATACATGCCTTACTTAATTGCCTCCCCTTCTGTGCAGGTGGAAACTGCATATATGATGGGGTATTTCTCCATGATCAGGTTACTAGTAAGTTGACTTCTGAGTAAATTAAAAGGGATGTTATCCAGTCAGGCTCAACCCAATCAGGTGAGCTTTTGGAAGAGCCCGGGACCTTTTTCAAGTCAGAGACTTAAAATGTGAGATGGATTCCACGTAATGGAAATTCTGCTATTGACTTTCAAGACAGGGATCCACGACACAAGGAATGCCAAAAGTTTCCAAGAACTCACAGTAGCCCCTGGCTGACAGTCAAGAAAACAGACCCCTCAGTACTACAAACCACAAAGAACTGAATTATGCCAAAATCCTGAATACATCTGGAAGGAGATTTTTCAGCAGAGTCCCCCAATGGGAACACAGCCCCAACCACATCTTGACTTCTGTCTTGTTAGGACTCTGATCTGAAAACTGAGTCATTTCCTACCAGACTTTTGAGCTACAAAACTGTGAGCTAATAAATACATATTGTTTTAAACTGCTAAGTTTGGGGCGCCTGGGTGGCGCAGTCGGTTAAGTGTCCGACTTCAGCCAGGTCACGATCTCGCGGTCCGTGAGTTCGAGCCCCGCGTCGGGCTCTGGGCTGATGGCTCGGAGCCTGGAGCCTGTTTCCGATTCTGTGTCTCCCTCTCTCTCTGCCCCTCCCCCGTTCATGCTCTGTCTCTCTCTGTCCCAAAAATAAATAAACGTTGAAAAAAAAAATTAAAAAATAAATAAATAAATAAACTGCTAAGTTTATGGCAACGTGCTACCTATCAATAGAAAACTAACACCCACTGTAGAAAAGAAAAATCAGTTTCTACTTCACAATTGAAATTTGGAGTAAAGTCAGTTTTAAAAAGGATTCTACATGTAGACTTTAAATGTTGCATAACTTTTATAAAAAAAACAATAACATGATTTTTAAAGCTACAAATTATATGAGTGTTTATTTTTGTATAATTTAAATACTTTTCTATGCATCAAAAAGTATATTTATAATTTCCCTGAGTGTGACACAGCATTTTAATTACAAAATACATGTTTGTTTTTAAAGAACTAGGATAAATCATTATAACAATGCTGGCTACTGGGCTTCATTTGGCAAAAAAGATCATGATGACATAAAACCTTCATTTAATTCAAATTTTTTAGTAAAAATACAAAAATGTGAGCAACTTATTAAAATGTCAGAAAAGAGAACAAATCTCAGACCATGGCTGACATGAATTAAGCCATTCAGAGTAAGCATTTCTCATGTCAACATATTCTTGTTGGTAATTACTCCTCAGCAATTTTCTAAGGCTTCTCAAGTATACTCATTTTAAGAAAATCCATGATAAAACTTCTCTCGATGGAAGTCTTTTCAAAATCTTAGAGATACTTTGCTTCGTTTCATATGTAAAGAAAGCATTCATATTAATATGCCACAATCACAGAGAAGAGCTCATTAAGTAAAAATAGAATCACGGTTGATATCGCGTATAAAACCACAGCAATGCATGTGTCTTCATTTTAGTCAGGGCCCATTACTTTTTACCACATTATACAAAATAATCTGAAATAAACTTTCAAGCTTGGAGTAAAGGCCCACACTTGACATTTAACATTCAAACACATTTCATTAAGCAGCTTAGTTTTCCTTGGAAGTAAAATTTCACTTAGAAGAGAATCATTTTTCATCTTGTCTTAGCAAAAGGTATACCTCGATACCAAATGCCTTCTAGATCTGGGAAGGGTAGCTATCAAAACTATCACCTATTGAGCTTTATCTACTACTGTGAACTGTCTTTAAAGCTTACTCTGTATTCACTCTTCTAATTCTGACACCAACCCCATGATCATGATCTCATGATCACGCCCGTTTTATTCGGTGAAGAAAGCCAGCCGCTCTGGGGTAACAGAGACAGCATCTTGACAACACTGCTATGCTGCCTCTCTATGGATCAGCAAACCCACTGTCTCTTTTCCGTTAAGTTTAGTGTCATTCGTTTATGCCTCAGCTGTAATAGAAGATACAGTGTTCCTTATGGACCTAGTTTGGTGACAATTTATTTTGAAGTTTTGTTTTTTTTTTAATGTTTATTTATTATTGAGAGACAGAGCATGAGCAGGGGAGGGGCTGAGAGAGGAGGAGACACAGAATCCCAAGCAGGCTCCAGGCTCTGAGCTCTCAGCACAGAGCCTGACGCGGGGCTCGAACTCACAAACTGTGAGATCATGACCTGAGCCAAAGTCGGACGCTTAACCGACTGAGCCACCCAGGCGCCCCATTTTGTTTTTAAAATTTTTTATAAGTTTTTAAATATATGTGATATTGTCCTTTCCAACTTTTGAGATGAAGTCTTAGAAAAGGTGAGGTAAGAAAGTCATTTAAAACATTTGCAGCTAACGAGATATGACGTGAGCATTCTGAATCAATATTCCAGTTTACCCTACTCAGATATGCATCTGTAATAACTATACAGGATTAATTCACTCACTCTACTAAGATTCTGTATGAGTAGAGAAGTGCCTGACACTCATGTAACTTGTATTCTAGTGAAGGAGAGAGATAATGGTCAAAAAAGCATAATAAATTAATAAATTAACTACCATGTTACATGATAATAAATGCTATAAACAAAAGAAAAAAGAAATCAGGGTGAGAAAATTTTGCATTATGGAAAGCAGGTGGCAGATTATAGTAATAAATAGTGGTCCAGGTTAGCCTCATTGAGGTAATTTTTGAGCAAATGATTAAAATTAGAAAGTTCTTAAGTTTCATGTAAAAAAAAAAAAAGCTCACCGTCTTTCTAATCCTTCTAAGCTTTAAGAACATGGGTAAAGAGGGGCACCTGGGTGGCTCAGTCCATTAAGCGTCCAACTCCTGATTTCAGCTCAGGTCATGATCTCACAGTTCGTGAGATCAAGCCTCATGTCTAAATTCTGTTTTTCCTTCAATGAACAAACATGTTTTCACTACCTACCATGAGCTGGCATTTTAATGGTACCGACAGCGCCCAGGGGTCACATTGTGGTGACATTACACAAATAAAGAGACAACTGCAACACTATGTAAGAAAGCCTGATTGAAGTGTTAGAACACGAACAGAAATGATGTTTGAGATGAATCTCAAAGAACTGATAGGAGATAAATAAATATGTGGGGAGAACTGAGGCACTAGAAAAGGTATGGTGAACCAAAAGTACACACTTTGATCATGCCACTGAATATGCTTTTACATGAAGAGAGATTACGGATTCAGTAGAACATGATAAACAAGGACACTGCACAAATAATCAGCAACTCTTTGGAGTCTGAATTTTAAGAAACTTAAGTTTCCCAAGTAAAGTGTTCAGGGTCCACTGCTGTAACAGGGATGATACACAATGACTTGAACAAGGCTCTAACAGGATAAGAAAGACAGAAGGGAACAAAGATACCTTTAGCAGGTAGAACCAATCACAATTAAAAGCCATAGCTTCTGGGAGGTGAAACAGAAACGGAAGCTTGGAATGGCTCTCAGGATCTGTCATGCCTTTCAGCAAGACAGGAAGCACGTCAGAAGAAACATGGGGACAAGATGATGACTCCCAATATGGGAAATGATGAATAGGCAGTATGTGCGTGGTACATTTTAACAGAAATCTTCCCTAGATCGTGTAATGTATTGCTCTGCAGGCAAAAGAAAAAATTCTAGGAGATGATAAAGACACCAATTCAAAGGTATTTAATATTTCTAATACTATTTCTTGAGCAATATGTGCCTTCCAGAAACCAATTCTGCCAAATAAATGAAAAGACTGTGTGGTAAAATAAATTTTTTGTATACTAGGTAAAACAAAGTTCTATCTTCAAAGATCTCCCACAGTGCTAATATATGCAATTTATATCTCTAAAAGAGATTAAAAGTGAAGCATATGCCAATTTTCTTGACCAGGGGACACGTTTTTAGTGTAGCATCTGGTGAGACTACACTTCAATAAAATACACTGGAGAAAATGTCCTAGATTATTCTGACAAGGATCAGACTGTGTTGGGTCCTCAATTAGTATATATCTTTACACATTACAGTGCTATGAGAAAACTGACTCCAGGTGACTGAGAATTCTGATAAGCATGCAAAGTTTTTAAATAAAGGATGATTCTTTAAGAACCTAGGTGGCTCAGTCGGTTAAGCATCCGACTCCTGATATTGGCTCAGCTCATGATCTTGCAGTCGTGGGATTGAGCCGTCCTTAGGATTCTCCACTGAGTGTGGAGCCTGCTTGGGATTCTCTCTCTTCCTCTCTTTCTGCCCTTCCCTTGCTTTGCCATGCACATTTTCCCTCTCTCTCTGTCTCTCTCTCTCTCTCTCTCTCTCAAAAATAAATAAATAAACTTCAAATAGAGGATGATTCTTTTTATAAAAGTCATGAAACATATTCAATCTCTTATTTGGCAGGTCTTAGCTGATACTATTCATTTCTATTTAAGTTTCTTAAGTCTCTTATTAATGGTTTTGTATACATAGATAATACTTACATAATTACTTCTGTATTAATGTTCTTTTTAAAGTGGAGAGCATTTATTTTTTGAGTAGTTACTCACATATTGCAGTATGTTGATGAATTAAACAAGAATGTCAGAATAAAAACGTGACATATAATAGATGTCAGAAGTCCACACAGTTTCATGAAGGCTGAGTAAATAACAGAAGAAATGAGCAGGCAATCTCACAGTTTACTCAATGAAAAGTTACATTGTTTACTGAGTGCTTTAATTATCTTTCCTTTGGAAGTTTGATTTAGGTATTAAGGTTCTATTTTTAGCAGGTGCAAAAGAAAATTGCTGGTGATAGCACTTTCAGATGATAATAGTGACAATATGTGGTATGCTGAGAAAAATCTTCTACTTACAAAGTTATGCATTAGTGAAATAAACCGAAACCAGGTGAAAAAAAAGTGGAGTAATTACTACTCTGACATGCCTAAAAGGTAATCAAAGTGAATACACAGCTAATTTCAGGATTTAAAAACAAGATGAACTTACAAACATCATTTACATACATTTATTAGCCGTTAAAAGAGCTTTATTATAGTATTAACAAACTAAAAATGCTTTAAAAGAACATTCCTTCTTTCTGTGGTTTCCCAAATGGGTAATTAAAATGACATGTCTTCTAAGTGTCCACAAACACGTTTTCTTATAGCATTTTTTTAAGTTTGTTTTGAGAAAGAGAGAGAGAGCAAGACAGGGATGGACAGAGAGAAAGGAAGAGAGAGAATCCCAAGCAGGCTCCATGCTGCCAGCACAGAGCCTGAAGCGGGGCTCAATCTCATAAACCATGAGATCATGACCAGAGCTGAAATCAAGAGTCATATGCTTAACTGACTGAGCTACCCAGGCGCCCTTATAACATTTTTTTTTTTTTAAAGGACATTCATTCAACGTTTATTTATTTTTGGGACAGAGAGAGACAGAGCATGAACGGGGGAGGGGCAGAGAGAGAGGGAGACACAGAATCGGAAGCAGGCTCCAGGCTCTGAGCTGTCAGCACAGAGCCCGACGAGGGGCTCGAACTCCCGGACCGCGAAATCGTGACCTGGCTGAAGTCAGACACTTAACCGACTGCGCCACCCAGGCGCCCCCCTTATAACATTTTTAAAAAACAAGAGAGAAACATAAAAGTATTCAAAGCCAAGGTTAGGCATTGCACACATGGATATCTGAGGTTATTTTTATTCCAGTGGCTAATTCAATATGTAAGACACATTTCAATTTCTCCTGATTATATTTTTACTTGACACTACATATTTTAGAAACTGACAAGGCAGATGTGACTCACACTTCTATATGTTAATACACAACACTATGTATGTTTTCTCCCAAAATAGTATTTTGAGTCCTAATCCTTCCCAGGGAAATTTCTATTTTATATCTAAAAATATACATATATAAAAGTGTATACACACACCATACATATATATGTGTATATAGGTATGTATGTAATTTCCAATATGAGAAAATATTATAGCAAAATGTATTGTTTCAATTATATAAATATCTATTATCATTTTTGTCTCCTAAAGAAAAACCTGCAATAAGTTTTATAAAATGACCATGTAAATTACATTGTTAGTAGTATAGAGTATCATATATAGAACATTATTTTGCCATCTAATTAGAAAGATTTCTAAAATTTAATACAAGAGTAATCTCAGTCATAAAACTGTATCGTGAAAATGCCATTGCATTTATTTTTAAATTATATTAACATTATGTCAAAACGTAGGATTATGTAACCCACATACAGTGGGGCAAGAAAATGTTAATACATACTAAATCATGGAGCATGCTTATTTGCATATAAGACTGAGTTGTCTGTTTTGTCCTCTTGCTCTGGTGCTCACAGTTTAGAAAAGGAGTTGTTAAAAGGAGCTGCATAAAACAGCCTAAATAAAGAGTATTTTAATTTAGTACTTAGCGATCACTATCTGGCCCCAATCTTAAGCATTTAATTTTAGTTCTCTGAGCCTAATTTTCTTAATCTAAGTAGGAAGTTTCAGAGGTAGTCTTCTTTAATGGAAGTTTCATGGAGTTGGATGAGAAGCAGGTTCAAGAGTAAGAGAGGTTTCCAAATGGGCAGCTTCGCTCTCGCAGTCAAGTGGCTGAAATTGGCCTCAACTAGCCTACTTTCAATTCTCACTGTTTTCTATCCTTGGTCTCCATATGTAACATCATTTTAAGAAAGAAGTCATAATATTTTAAGGTTAAAATCCATTGGATTGGAGCACCTGGATGGCTCAGTCAGTTAAGCGTCCGACTTGGGCTCAGGTCATGATCTCGCGGTTTGCAAGCTCGAGCCCTGCATACCGCTCTGTGCTGACAGCTCACAACCTGGAGCCTGCTTCATATTCTGTGTCTTCCTCCCTCTCTGCCCCTCACCCGCTCGTCCTCTCTCTGTCTCTCTCTCTCTCAAAAATAAATAAACATTAATTTTTTTTAATCCACTGGGTTATTAATACCTCTTGGGAAAGAGAATCCTCAGTCTCTCCTGCTCCTGGATGTCTTACAGTTTATGCCAACAATGCAAGGCTCTGGCTGCTCTTCACTTTGGCCATTTCTTAGGCTTGTGTGTATAGCGGGCAACCTAAAAGGATAAGGCAATGTCTCTCGGTAAGACAAGGAATAGGCTGGCTTACCATTTGCGATATAAGAGGTAGATTCAACAAGCTCAGTGTTCCTCACATGTGACTCAAACCCACTACATGTGCAATTATCAGTGTAGGCCTATATCACATGATCCACATCAGAGTGGAGGGCAAGGTGAACTGATACAAATATGCTGACGTTCACACTGCCTGCTGTGGTGTGAGTAATAAAGTTCCCTGTCTTTGACCCGGGAGTGTCATATCAATGACTGGCATCTACAAAACAGTAACAAGTTAATTTATTAGCTTATAAATAAGGTAAAGTCAAATTCTGGGCGGGTACACACCCTATCACTAGACTTTTTGACTTAGATTTTCATTGATACTTAATATTTTTAAATGTTAAAACTAGACTAATAAAAATAGTAAGGTACTAAAACTGCAGACTAGACATTTAACATTTAATAGTACAATTAAAGAATCTAGAAGAGTGAATTGTTTTAAGAAAATGTATTACAAGATAAAGGTAGCACTAAAAATCAGAGTAAAGAAACATATTTCAACATAAAAATAACCATATATGGAAAACTCACAGCTAACATCACACTCAGTAGTGAAAAGTTGAGAGCTTTTCCCCTAAGATCAGGAACAAGACGAGGATGTCCACTCTCACCGCTTTTATTCAACATAGTACTGGAAATCCTAGCCACAGCAATAAGACAACAAAAAGAAATAAAAGCCATCCAATTGGTAAAAAAGTAAAACTTCCACTATTTGCAGATGACACGATACTATGTATAGAAAATCCTAAAGACTCTATGAAAAAACTACTAGAACTAATAGATGAACTCAGGTCACAGATACAAAATCAATATACAGAAATCCATTGCATTTCTATACACTAACAATGAAATAGCAGAAATAAAAAATTAGAAAACAGCCCCATTTACAATTGCACCAAAAATAATAAAATACCTAGGAATAAATGTAACCAAGGAGGGGAAAGATCTATTCTCTGGAAACTGTAAAAACTGATGAAGAATAGAAAATAACACAAACTAAATGGAAAGATATTTCATGCTTATGGATTGGGAGACCAAATATTGCTAAAATGTCTATACTTCCCAAAGAAATTTACATAATTAATGCAACTTCTATCAAAATACCAAAAGTATTTCTCACAAAACCAGAACAAAAATCCCAATATTTGGGGATGCCTGGGTGGCTCAGTCAGTAAGCGTCCGACTTTAGCTCAGGTCATGATCTCACGGTTCGTGAGTTTGAGCCCCGCATCGGGCTCTGTGCTCCTTGATAGCTCAGAGCCTGGAGCCTACTTTGGATTCTGTGTCTCCCTCTCTCTCTGCCCCATCCCTATTCATGCTCTGTCTCTCTCTGTCTTAAAAAATAAATAAAACATTAAAAAAATTAATAAAAAAATCCTAATATTTGTATGAAACCACAAAAGACCCTGAATAACCAAAACAATCTTGAAAAAGAAAACAATTTGAAGTATCACAATCTGAGATTTCAAGATACACTACAAAGCTATAGTAATCAAACCAGTATGGTACTGGTGCACACGCGTGCACACACACACACACACACACAGACACACACACAAGATACACAGATCAATGTAACAGAATCAAGGGCCCAGAAATAAACTCATGATTATACAGTCAACTAACCTTCAATAAAGGAGTCAAGAAGGCAAGAACATGCAATAGGAAAAAGAAAGTGTTTGCAACAAATAGTGTTAGGAAAACTGGGCAGTTACATGCAAAAGAAAGAAACTGGACCACATTCTTCTACCATACATAAAAATAAACTCAAAATGGATTAAATACCTAAATGTGAGACCTGAAACCATACAAATCGCAGAAGAGAGCACAAGCATCAATTTCTCTGACATCAGCCATGTCAACATTTTTCAAAATTTTTGCCTCTCCTGAGACAAGGGGAAAAAAGCAAAAATAAACTACTGGGACTACATCAAAATAAAAAAGCTTATGTGAAGAGAAGGAAACCATCAACAAAACCAAAAGACAATCTACTAAATGGGAGAAGATATTTGCAAATGGCATATCCAATAAAGGGTTAGCATTCACAACATATAAAGTCAGCACTCAGAAAACAACTAATCCAGTTAAAAATTGGCAGAAGATATGAACAGACATTTATCCAGAGAAGATATACAGATAGTCAACAGACACATGAAAAGATGCTCAGCATCACTCAGCATCAGAGAAATGCAAATCAAAACCACAGTGAGATATCAGCTCACACCTATGAGAATGGCTAAAATCAAAAACACAAGAAACAAGAGTTGGTGAGGATGTGGAGAGAAGGAACCCTGGGCCACTGCTGATGAAAATGCAAACTGGTGCAGCCACTATGGAAAACAGTAAATAAAAGTCCTCAAAAACTTGAAAATAGAATTATCTTAAGATCAAGTAATTCCACTACTGTGTATTTACCCTAAGAATACAGAAATACTGATTTGAAAAGATACATGCACCCCTATGGCTACTGCAGGATTATTAGCAACAGTTAAGATATGGAAGCAACACAAGTGTCCATCCATAGAAGAGTGGATAAAGATATGATATATACATAAAATGAAATATTACTCAACCATAAAAATAATAAGACCTTGCCAGTTTCAACAATATGAAAGCATCTAAGAGGATATACTGCTAAGTGAAATAAGTCAATCAGGGAAAAACAAATACCATATGATTTCACTCATGTGGAATTCAACAAAGAAAACAAAGAAAAAAGAGGAAAAAAACTAAACTCTTAAATATAGAGAAGAAACTTATGGTTAGCGGAGGGGAGGAGGATGAGAGGATGGGTAAAATAATAGATGAAGAGGATTAAGAATAAACTTGTTGTGATGAGCACTGTGTAATGTATAGAATTGTTGAATCACTATATTGTATGCCTGAAACTAATATAACACTGTATATTAATTATATGGGAATTATAATAAAAATAATTTAAAAAGAGAGTGAAAAGAATGAATTACTTAGTAAATAATGTGGCGGCAAGCGGTCATGCATTGTGAATATGTAAAATTAAACCCTTCGCCTCACAATACACCAAAAACTAATAATAATAATGACAGATAAATAAGTGGCCTAAAGTGAAGAATAAAATTACATGTTTATACGAAATGTGGAAGGCTATTTTTATAATATAAATGTAAAAAGAACTTCCTTAGCAAAATAATCATAATAAGAAATCAAAAAATACTTGGGAGCAAATGAAAATAAACCCATTTAAAAGCTTTGGGAGGGGGCGCCTGGGTGGCGCAGTCGGTTAAGCGTCCGACTTCAGCCAGGTCACGATCTCGCGGTCCGTGGGTTCGAGCCCCGCGTCAGGCTCTGGGCTGATGGCTCAGAGCCTGGAGCCTGTTTCCCATTCTGTGTCTCCCTCTCTCTCTGCCCCTCCCCCGTTCATGCTCTGTCTCTCTCTGTCCCAAAAATAAATAAACGTTGAAAAAAAAAAAAATTAAAAAAAAAATAAAAAAAAAAAATAAAAGCTTTGGGATGTAGCAAAAGCAGTTTTAAGAGGGCAGTTTATAACAACATAGGCCTATCTCAAGAAACAAAAATCTCAAATAAGCAACCTAAACTTTTGCTTGAAGGAACTTGAAAAAGAAGAATAAACAAAGCCCAAAGTTAGTAGAAAGAAGGAAATAATAATTATCAGAGCAGAAATAAATGGAAAAGAAAACAATAGAAAAAGATCAATGAGACTCAAAGCTGGTTTAGACTCATCAAGAAAAAAAAGAGAGAGGATTCAAATAAATAAACAAAAAAAGACAGAGAAGCTACAACCAATTACACAGAAATTCAAATAATTTAATACAATAAAAAATTATATGCCAACAAATTGGACAACCTGAAAGAAATAGATAAATTTCTAGAAACACAGAATCTTCTGAGACTGATTCACAAAGATATTTAAGATCAATTACTGGTAACAAAATTGAATCAGTAACCAAACAAATCCCAACAAACTAAAGTCCAGAACCAAATGATTTCACAGGTCAATTCTAATGAACCTTTTAAAAAGAATTAATACCTTTCTTTCCAAACTGCTTAAAAAAAAAAAAAAAAAAAGAGCAAGGAATGTTTCCAAATGCATTCTATGAGACAACATTACTTTGATACCAAAACTAGACAAAGACACTACAATAAAAGAAAATTACAGACCAATATCCCAGATGAGCATATATACAAAAACGTCAACAAGGTATTACCAAACCAAATTCAACAACACATTAAATTAAAACGATTATTATAACGATCATAGGGATTCATTCCAAAGATGCTAGGATGGTTCAATATACACAAATTGATCAATGTGATTTACAAAATTAAGATTAAAAACCAAATGATTAGGGCGCCTAGGTGTCTCAGTCGGTTGGTCGTTCAACTCTTAACGTCTGCTCAGGTCATTATCTCAAAGTCATGGGATTGAGCCCTGCATCGGGCTCTGTGTTGAGTGTGGAGCGTGTTCAGGATTCTCTCTCTCCCATCTCTCTCTACGCCTCCCCCACTTGCATGCACGCGCGCGCCCTCTGTCTCTCTCTCTCAAAATAAATAAATAAGCATTTAAAAAAACACCACAATCATTTCAAGATTCAAGAAAAACATTTGACAAAATTAAACCCATTCTCAATAGAGTGGGTATAGAAGGAATACCTCAACGTAATAAAGGCTATATATATGACAAACCCTCTGCCAAATTCATACTCAGTGGTGAAAACTGAAAGCTTTTCCCCTAAGATCAGGAACAAGACAAGGATGTCCATTCTCATCACTTTTATCCAACATAGTACTGGAAGTCTTGGCCATAAAACCAGACAAAAAAAAAATAAATAAAAGCCTTCCAAACTGGTAAGAAAGAAAAAAGAAAACACTGTCCATACTTGCAGATGGCATGACACTATGTACAGAAAACCTTAAAGACTCCACCAAAAAACTATTATATCTAATACATGAATTCAGTAAAACTTCAGAATACAAAATCAATATACAGAAATCCACTGCATTTCTATACACGGATTGCTATCAAATAGCAAAAAACAGAAATATGTGTAACAATCCCATTTACAACTGCATCAAAGAGAATAAAATACTTAGGAATAAATTTAACCAAAGAGGTGAAAGACCTGTACTCTTAAAACTTTAACACATTGATGAAATAAAGTGAAGGATACACAAATAGAAAGGTTAACCATGGTCATGGATTAGAGAATTAATATTGGGTTTTTTTGTTTTTGTTTTTTTTTATTTTTTTTTAACATTTATTTATTTTTGAGACAGAGAGAGAGCGTGAACAGGGGAGGGTCAGAGAAAGAGGGAGACACAGAATCTGAAACAGGCTCCAGGCTATGAGCTGTCAGCAGAGACCCCGACGCGGGGCCCGAACCCACGGACTGCGAGATCATGACCTGAGCCGAAGTCAGATGCTTAACCGACTGAGCCACCCAGGCGCCCCAAGAATTAATATTGTTAAAATGTACATGCTACTCAAAGCAATGTACAGATTCAATGCAGTCTCTATCATAATACCAACACTGTTTTTCCAACAAGTAGAACAAAAATATCCCAAAATTTGCATGGAACCACAAAAGACCCCAGATAGCCAAAGCAACCTTGATAAATAAGAACAAAGTTGGAGGTATCACAATTCCAGATTTCAAGATATACTACAAAGCTATCACAATCAAAACAGTATGGTATTGGCACAAAAACAGACACACATAGATCAATGGAACAAAGCCCAAAAATAAACCCACACATCTAGGGTCAATTAATCTGTGACAAAGAGGCAAGAATATGCAATCAGGAAAAAACAGTCTCTTCAATAAATGGGACTAGGAAAACTGGACAGCTACATGCAAAAGAATAAAACTGAACCACTTTCTTATATCATACACAAAAATAAACTCAAAATGGATTAAAGACTTAAATCATAAAGCTCCTAAAAGAAAACATAGGCAGTAATCTCTTAGACATCAACCTTAGCAGTATTTTTCTGGATCTGTCTCCTAAGGCATTAAAACAAAAGCAAAAATAAACTATTCCAACTACACCAAAATAAAAGGCTTTTGCACAGCAGAGGGAACTGTCAACAAGACAAAAAGACAACCCGAATAAAAGAAAATACTGGTAAATAATATAACCAATAAGAGATTAATATCCAAAATATGTAAAGAACAGATACAACAAAACTCCCTAAAAAACAAATAATCCAATTAAAAAATGAGCAGAGAACGTAAATAGACATTTTTCCAAAAGAAGACACAGAGATGGCCAATGGAACATGAAAAGATGCTCAACATCACTAATCATCAGGGAAACGCAAATCAAAACCACAATGATTTCACCTCACATCAGTCAGAATGGCTAGTATAAAAAGGCAAGTGTTGGCAAGGATGTGAAGAAAAGGGAACCATCCTGCACTGTTAGTAGGAATGTAAACTGGTGCAATTACTGTGGAAACAGGATAAAGGTTCCTCAAAACATTAAAAACAGAATTACCATAAATGATCCATTAATTCAGCTACTGGGTATTTATCTTAAAAGTAAAGTAGCACTAATTTGTAAATACATATGCATCCTTATATGCAGCATTATTTGCAATAGTTAAGACATGGAAGCAACCCAAGCGTACATCAATAGATGGATGGATGAAAGAGATATAGTACATATACAGAAGGGAATACCACTCAGCTATGAATCTTGCCATTCATGACAACAATGATGGACCTAGAGGGTATTATGCTAAGTGAAATAAGCCAGAAAAAGACAAATACCATATGATTTCATTTTTATGTGAAATCTAAATAACAAATGAGCAAACAAACAACAAAAAAGAAACAGACTTATAGAGAACTGATGGCTGTCAAAGGGGAGGAGTGGGGGGGATGGGTAAAATGCACAAAGGGGATTAAAGGGCACAGAGTTCCAATCGTAAAATAAGTAAGTCACAGGTATGAAAAGTGCAGCATAGGGAATCCATTCAATACTGTAATACACTTATTGTGGCGAGCATTTCATAGCATATGTAATTGTTGAATGACTGTTATACATCTGAAACTAATGATATATTCTATGTCAATTACACAGCAATCAAAATTTTTAAAAAAGCAAAAAAGAAAAAGACATGTCTGAAAAGATACTAAGTCATTAGTATGAAGTGCATGGGGGAGAGAAAGCTATTTCTCTTCAGACACTTCAGTACTGTATGGATTGTTATATACATAACAGATACATATATATATGTATCTATTATATATATATGCACATATATATATATGCACATATATACTACTTCTATAATTCAAATTATTGGAATTAAGTTTTAAAAGTAAAATAAACAGCAATTAAGAAAAGAAGAGGGAGAAAATAGCAGACCAGATGATGTAAATTCTAGTTATTTTGTATTGCTGGGTCTCCAGCAACTGACCCAAAAACTGATGAATTTTACTCAAAGCCACAGATTCAAAAGTTCTGAAGGAGGAAACATTGGTACCTGAGGGATCAGTAGAGAAGGTGTCCTGACCTGAAGACTCGCATGGCCACACTGTGCTAGTCAGTAGGACTGATACTTCTTAATGATGGTTAGCAGCACCTGAGAACATTGATCCTTATGTCTCTTGATGAGAGAGCCCCGAGACCTCTTTGCTCAGTAATGAATGCAAAAAGAACTAGCTATCTTGTGTAATATGAGGAAAATTAGCTCTGGAAAAGACGATCAGAGATCAAGAAATCTAATAACATTGGTGTTTCTGGTAGAGAGAGAAAGATATATATCCTACACAGCGGTATATTGCCACACATGAGCCTAGGCAACTACAAAGTTGTGTGATGAAAAGGCAGTAAAAGAAGCAAAACTTAAGGAAGAAAAGCCTTATACAATAGTAATCACAAAATTATTGAGATGTTTTTACATTTTTTCATACTGACTTCTTGAAATCCACTGTTTTTTCGCACTTAAAATAATCTTAGGTTAAGCTAGCCACAGTGCTCATTAGCCACATTTGTCCAGTGACAATCTTATCAGACAATGAATCTTGAGAGAAAGAGCAGAATATATGAGAAGCTGGTCAGAATATAAACTGATACAAATGCCTGGAGAACAAATTTAAGATATAGATAACCGAAGGTCCAACAATCCCACTCATCGGAATGTAGCAAAGGAGTCTACACCAAACTGTTGGGAGAAGCAAGGATTAACAACCACCTTAGATGTTCATAATGTTCACAGAGTAAAGTCTTTGCATTCCCTGGCAGGAATGTAATAGTATTTCTGGCAGCTGCAGCAAGTATGCTTTATGTCCTCACATTCACTATATATGAAGGCAGGTACATCACTCAGTCTCTTTCACGTGTAAACAAATGGTGACCAGTTGGTGGACTTATCTGGAAAGAAAAATAATGCAATGACGCTGGCCTCTACACTTCTAAACCTCTTCATCTGCCCATCCTTCTAAATCCAACCATGTAACACATCCACCACTGTTCTGTGAGCTCCAAATGTGACCTTGCTTTGATGCAAATATTAGCAAATTTGCTGATATTAAAGTCCTAGTAATCACCAACTGACACAACTTACAAGTAAGAGAGGACACAACAAGAGGCATTTGTTTTCGAGTTCCCTAGGTCACTCAAACATATTACAGGAGAGAGGGGCACGGGCTCAGCCTCTGGGGCTTGATAGCTGCCCCCTCTGATAGTCATTTTCCTGATCTCTAAAATCACTGTAAAACCTACCCAACAAGGCTGTTGTGAGGAAAAGGACTGTCTACTACCAGCCTGTAGAAAAAGGGGAAAAAAAAAAAAAAAAAAAAAAAAAAAAAGCAACAACAATAGCAGTTTACCTTTTCCCATAATGCCTGGACAATATTTTCTCTAGAAATCATCTATTTGCCTTTAATATTCAAACAAAATGGTAATAAAAGAAATATAAGTCAAAAGAACAATATGATAGCAATTTTAGACTTCCAGATTAACAAATATCATTTTAAATGTTTTTCTTCAAGTATGGAGAAGATTCAGTAAGAAAGGAATCACGTGACACCAGTGGTGGCATTGTCAACTGCTTTATCGTCGCCAAAGAGAATCTGACACTGCAAGGTCCTTGTCCCCTCCTTCAGTAACATCAGTACTGGTAAGCTTTCCTTAGGAAACAGTGAAAATACAATATATTTGCATCCAAAAATATTACTCATTTATAAGGAAAAAAATGAAACCTAAATCCCTAATATGAGAAGAATGTGTATCCATGTATCCAAAAAATTAAGTAATATTTAAATTAATATTGAAAGAACATATCCATGTATCCAAAAAATTAAGTAATACTCATTTTAATAATATTTAAGAAGAGTTTAATCATGTGAATAAATGTTATATAATCACCTGTTAAGATTGGGATAGAGAACTATCAATATAGAATAGAATATTAAGCACGTAAAAAGGCATAGAAAAAAGACTAATGGAGAAATTGCTTTTTGATTAAATTTGTTTAAACAAAAATCTATTTTAAATCCCTATTTGGATTTTCTGACTAAATATACACTTAATATAAAGGCAACATATCAAAAGTCTCCTAAGACTTAAGAACCAAAAATTTTGCTTCTACCCACAAACTTGTCAACTTTCTCATGTAAGCTAAAAAGGGCTAGCAGGCGTCCCTCTCTGCCAGGGATGTCAGAAGTATTCACAGGGAATGCAGATCTCCACTAGGTGATTATTTTAAAAATAATTATTGGTAGAAGAGTTTCCTACTTATTGATTTTTTATTATTCTTTCAGTCTTCAGTTTGGTGTGTACGTATGTACTTATGTGCTTTTGGGTGCTGAGAGATATGTGTGTGAGTGTGTGTGTGTATTTATAATTTTTAAAGAGTTAAGTAATCGTTTTTAAAGTAAAAGCAGGATATGTGTTTGCCAAACTAAGAAACAAAGTGCACGCCCATTAGGCTTTCCTTGAGTATTTGATAGACAAAGCAGAAGCCACCTCGGCTAGAGAACAAAGATCTGAAGGGATCCCAGTTACACCAGTGGGTCTTAATTGGCTCAAAAGGCCCATTCGTTGCCTGGTGACAAATATATGCTAGCTATTCCTACATCATTTAGGCCATGCATAATCATCTTACTAAGGAAGCAAAATTGCGACCCTAGAACTTCCTGAAACATGAGGAGACATGGTTTTAAGTTTTATTCCCGTAGTACAAAACTCTTTTTGAAAGGTATAGTAAAAACATTAAGATAAACACCCACTATGAGTAATTATGAGTCCTTTTTTGCATTTGAACTGAAGTAGAATTATTAAAATTCACTAGGTAAATGGATTGTCAATTTAGGCTGTTTTTCTCAGGATGCTTCCAAATTCTCTAAGACTAGCTCTTTCAGAAAGCCTTGCTGCTGCTTTTAAAATTAATAACATGTGTCCTGAGCTACCAGAAGTTAAAGCCTAGAAGCCTTTTTCCTTGCTATCAGAGGCTAATGGATTACAGTGTCATTTATACAAACTTGGCATCAAACAGTTAAACCTTGAAGCTTAGGCTGAAGCCTGGCTACACCCCAGGGCCCTCGGGCAGCCCTTGGCACAGCTCAGGTGTTGTGGGGGATGCTGTGCATGAGAAACAGGAAGCAACCTCAGAGACAGGTGTGTTTGAGGGCTGTGCGGGGGAGGGGGAAATACTCTCTGTAGCTCCATAACCCATATAACCAGCCCTTCTCACCACCAGAGGAACAGAACAGCAAAAGGGGAAGGCGGGGTGGTACCCATGGGAAAAGAGGTGCTGCCTCACAGTGATAAGGTACAGCGGAAGCAGAGGCTTATAATATGAAGTTAAATGTGCTTTATTAGAAAAATACATGGAAACAGTTGAATCCTTACTTAGAAATACCATTTATTTGCATTGCAGGCATAAAGTCTGAGTATTTTCTGAGCGTGCCCTCTAAAACTAGAATGAAAGAGCAGAAAATATTAGGTAACAAGAAACAAATATCAAGCAGAGGGGAGAAAGCACAGAAATACGGCAACAATCAGGGAGAAGATGCTTTCCTAATCGCTCCTAACTGAAGGCAATGAGCAGAGATTAGCAGTTAAGAACTCTGGGACAGCACCACGACTTAAGCCTATAAATCGTATCTACAATTTTCTGGAAATATATGTGCACGTACGCACACACATATGCAAGCATAATGTGCCTTCTTTTCAAGTAACTCCTTCTGCCAATCCTCTGAAGTCCTTTGGGGTAATAGTAATAGGGATACTTGAACAGTGATTAACTCAACTAACATCATTCACTCCCTTGATACTGGGTCAGCCAATGGACGTTACCTAAAGACCAGAGGGCACTAAGGCCTTACACTAACTGAAAACTTCATACGGATTAGCACAGTTAAGCTAAGCTAGGAGCCCTAGCCAACCGCTTTTGTTAACACCAGATTTTTTTCTCCTCTGAAACATGATCTCCTCTGAAACATGTATATACAGACACATTTGTACAAAGACACACACACATACACACTCAAGTCCTCCCTCCACACTACAGTGTTTTGTTTTGTTTTGTTTTTAGCGTGCCAAAAATACATTTTAAATGCAGACATTATGTTTTGTTTTTAGTGATGCAATTTGTTTTATAAGTATTAGACTGCACTGTGTTGACACCTTAAGACTCCTCATTAAAGGGTACAATTCTGTAAGTCTATGAAATACAAAATTTTCTGCTTCATGAATACACAACCAAAAACAACTCTTCTAAATATATGGAAGAAATTTAAGGTTTGCTTTTTGTTTTGCTTTTGCATTGAATCCAAAACACTGCAAGTAATAATTATAGTTGTTACCATTCAGGAAGTGCTGAGGGAAACCAAATTTTATCTGCCTTTTCAGTGGATCTTAGTTAACTTTATTCATCACAGATAAAGAAGATAAAAATGTGCTTAAATCTTTAGAAACAATACTTTCATATGGTGTTAATAATGTCAAAGCAACCTAAGTCTTTTAAAGGTAAAAGAATAAAAATTGTATATGGTTTATTCTCTTAAAAAACTTAACTTGAAAACAACACCAGAATCTCTAAAGCTTCTTTTGTGTAGTTGCTAAAATCTGTTCAATTTTTCCATTCCAATGAATCACAAAATCAAAGAGCACAGAAAAAAAATAACCCTTAAGTATTTTTGATGTGTGTAAGACAATGAACAATTACTTAAAATTCAATGTCTAAATATGTATTAACCATCTGACACAGCAGCAAGCGTTTAATCCCTGTTACCCAAGATCCAAATATTCATTCCAATAGCCCTGACACATTACTAACGCTTATAGATTCATTCTTCTCTAACTGTTAGGTAGAAATTTGCCATCTGCTGTTAGGTCATTTACATTTGGAGAAAATGTCTCATCATCCCATAAAAAAAATAAAAGTAAATAAAAACACAATTTCTTGACATCAGTTACTGAACCCCAGGTATCTTTTTTTTTTTTTTTGGCACATTTCTTAAACAGTACTCTATTATATTTAAGCCAGATAACAGTCCCAAAGAGAATTATAAAAAGTCTAGACATAGTACGTTTGAATCAGTATTTTCTAATAAGCAATATTAACTTACACTAAGTTCTTAAGAATTTTGTAAAATGACAGACCTCATGTTGTTTTGGGATCTGCAAGGAACCAAAACTTTCTTTAAGGTAGGAGAGACAAAAGGGAGTGGAGATAATGGGAAAGGTAAATTAGAACCTTATTTGGCGTTAATGAGTGAAAACCGGATACGATTCCAAAGCTACAGGTCTTTAATTCATGAAGGAATGTGATAATTGTTATTTTAAATTGTCAACTTATTTCATCTTCTTACTTCTGGTGCATAATCCAGAAAAATACAAATTATATGAAACTTTAGTAATAAACTAAGCATGTAATAAGTAATTGAAACTTCTTCTATGACATCACTATTAATATACCTTCTTTACTAGAAATGTTTTTGTTTATTTTTTGGAGGGTTTTTTTTGTCTAGAAATTTGGTTAACAAAATATTTCACAATAAACATGATAGAGTCACATCCGTAAATAATATATAAATTGCTTACCTCAGTCAAGTGTGGCATAGGGTTAAATCCACAGAGATTACACACTTGATTCTTGCATTCCGTGCAAGTATTAAAGTTAGGAGGATCCTTAGAACCTATGTTGAGTTCAGTCTTGCAGAGAGGACAGGCTGATTCTGGTTTGGGAGTTTTCTCCAATTTGGGGGGAAGGACAGCCTTTTGAGGCTCAGCTGTTAGAGGTTTGCTATCCTTAACAGGTAGAGGCTTCTTTTCTGTTTCTGTTCTTTTTACTGTTGGAACTGGTTCAGATTTGGGTTCTAATTTTTCAACTACTGGAGCTTTTGCTTCCTTTTTCACAGGTACAACCTTTGCAGGTGCCGGTGGTACCTGACCTGTGGATTTGGGTGGCCCCTGAGAAGGAGGTGGCTGTGAAGGAGGAGGGCCCTGTTTTGTTGGGGCTCCAAGAGCACTCTGAGATTGAGACCCAGGCTGGCCTGCTGTGGAGATTAAATTTGATGCCTGGCTGAAGATTGATGCTCCAAACCCAAAGAGTTTTCCAGTCACAGTTTCTTGAGGAGTCGTGGGCTGCGATTTAGGGGCATCGGTAATACTTCCCAGATTCAGACTGAAACGTCGCGACTGCTCCTGAGGCTTTGGGGGCTGCTGAGCTGTGGGGGCAGTTGGGCCAGTGGGAGGTCGTGGGCCTGCGGGTGGAGGTGACCCTTTTGGCATCAGCTTGGCATCTGGCTTAGGACTCATTTTGGTTTGTGCTTTCTTGGGCTCTTCTCTCTTCTGAACTGGATCAGCTTGTTTTTGACCTTTGCCCTCTGGGCTGGGCCCAGGATGTGAAATAATTTTCGAATCTGATGCAGGTCGGGGTATGACTTTAGAATCAAACGGGGTGACTTTTTCTCCCATTGGTGGAAAACTCTGGGAGGGTTTGGCAGCGTCTGTTTTTAGAGGAGGGGTTATTATCTCTTGATCTTCCAACTGTACTTTGGGGCTTGGAATATCAGGTTGTGCTGCTACTGACGATGAAGACGCGACGTCTGTGGCTGGCTTTCCCGTCTTGGGCTGCTTTGGTTTATCATCAGCCACGGGGACCTCGGCCTGCTCAGAGGGAACCGAAGGCTCTTTGGGAGGGGCTGGCTTGGGCGAAGACTCCGCCGCCGCTGGAGGTTGCCTGGCGGCAAGTGGGGGAGAGCCGTGAATGGTCGGTTGTTTCACTAGAGGTGGGGGCCTCTTAGACTCAGGTGCCTTCGAGATCTCCTGCTTGGGTACAGGATCCTTCTTTGGAGAAGTGTGCTGTGGCTGTGGGGATGGTTTGCTCACGGCAGATGCAGGACCAACAGGGGCAATCTTCGGTTTAGGCTGAGGTGATGAGGGAACTGGAGCCAGGTCACCTCCGAGAGCTCTTTTCATCTGACAGTTTAAACAGAGCCACTCTTTTATCTAGAAATAATATAAAATAATGGTCAGTGAGAGAGTAACAATGTGAAAACACAAAAACATTTTTAAAAATGCATGGTACCATTTGACGCTATGTCACTCATCATTTGAAACATAAAATATAGATCAAATTAGTTCATTTAGTTTATATTAAAATATTAACATGTTGAGGGGCCTGGGTGGCTCAGTAGGTTAAGCATCCGACTTGGGCTCAGGTCATGATCTCACGGCTAGTGAGTTCAAGACCCGCAGGGGGCTCTGTGCTGACAGCTCAGAGCCTAGAGCCTGCTTCGGATTCTGTGTCTCCTTCTCTCTCTGCTCTTCCCTGCTCATGCTCTCTCCCTCTCTCTCAAAGGTGAATAAACATTAAAAAAAAATAATAAAATTAAATATAAAATGTTAATTATACTGAAATATAATTAATGAACCTCAGAGACTTAAACACCGTATATTTTAAGGAAAATAAAAAGTAAACACAAAAATATTTTTTTTCTAATATTAATTTTGTTGTTCTTTGCCTTTGATTCACTGAAAGCATGTTTATCACTAGAAACAGAAAACACTGTATCATAAAAAGAAGAGTTATAACATAATAGATTCCATAAATCAGTTACATTAGATATTTTCTCTATTGATGGCTCATGAACAGTTTTCAGTTATACAACCCAGAGTACGCTTGTCAAATTATTAACACATTGCTAATTTCTTAAATTAGCAGAGCATTACATTCCCCTCCAAGGCAACATAATCAAATGTGTGAAAACAAAAATTATTAACCACACTGGGTTAGAAAGAAAACATTCTCTGTTAAGAAAATAAGGAAAAAATAATGGCATCCCTTCAAATTATCATAAATAATACCATGATTTTACAGAGGAAATATTTTTTCTTTAAAGTTTTATGAATATACTAGAAAGAGCAATATAACTAAGCAATATATTGATTTAACTGGTGAGATACGTATACATGTGAAATATACATAACACACACACACACACACACACACACACACACACAGTTTTAGGAGTAAGTTGATCTGCTCATTTCATGTCACATCAATTATGAAAAGGAGACGGTGAATTCAGTACTTATTTCAGAATATAATTTAAAACTACCTATGTCTAACATTTACTTTTTTTTTTTTTAAGAACAAGAGAGAGTGCACTAGTGGGGGAGAGGGGCAGAGGGAGAGAGAGAATCTTAAGCTAAGGGCTCCGTGCTCAGCACGAAGCCCAACATGGGGCTGGAACAAGAGTCGGCCGCCCAACTGACTGAGCCACCCAGGTGCCCCTTCACCTTTTTTTTAAATTTCAAAATAATTTATGCTTATAATACAAAATTTTAAATATTTCCAAAATCATTTAGAATGTCAAATTCTATGTCATGTAATCTTTTCCACCCAAAGTAACCAGTGTTACCAGTTTGGCACTGAGATTCTTTGTACAGAATTCTACATGGTTGAAAACTAAATATATGGAGCATTGATACCAGAAAAGTTTTCTATAGTACAAAAGTGTCAAGTGTTAGGCTGGCAAAAAACATACACTTTACCTGCAAAGAATTTTCTTTTGAAAAGAAATGGAACTAACTTTTCCCAAACTCTTAATTTTTTTTAAATTATTTCACAGTTCATATTGTTAAGCATTTAAAAAAATTTTAATGTTTATTTATTTTTGAGAGAAAGAGAGACAGAGCATGGGTGGGGGAGGGGCAGAGAGAGAGAGGGAGACAAAGAATCCGAAGTAGGTTCCAGTCTCCATGCTGTTAGCACAGAGCCCGCCATGGGACTTGAACTCTTGAGCCCTGAGATTATGACCTGAGCCGAAGCTAGACACTTAATCAACTGAGCCATCCAGGCACCCCTATTAATTTTTCTAATAAAAAAAAAAATTTTAATTCAAAAAATTTTTAAAAATTTTACTGAATTTTTTCTTAATTATTAAAAAGGCTTTAAAATAAAAAGCACACAGAAGTTATTTAAACTCATTCGCCAGTATGAAAGGACTTATTTTGCAATCTCATGGTCAGGTAAACTTTTGTTTAGAGAAGATTAAAAAAGATTCTCAACTCTAACATCTTATTTCTGTTTAAAAGTGTGAATCATAAAGTAAAATTAAAATATTTGTTAAAAATAGGTAGAAAGTAACAGAAGTAAAGAGAACATAGACCAACTTGCAGCATGAATGAGAATTGGTTTTCTTTTGGTGTACAATATTTTAAAGCATAAGTGTTAAACTTGTGAATTTTTTGTTTTTAAGGAATACAGAAAATAAATTGATGGAAATATTTACTAAAAACTTGTAAAAAAAAATAGGTAGAAAGTACTTGAGCGTTCATTACATTTATTTTCAATATGGCAGTTGAATATCTACGTACTTTTATATTATCTTTATGTTTCTGTATGTTTGAAGCATCTCATATAATAACTTTTTATACATATAAATATTTGAATCCCCAAAGAGAAACAATTGCTACTTAAAAGGTAAGCTAGAGGGGCGCCTGGGTGGCGCAGTCGGTTAAGCGTCCGACTTCAGCCAGGTCACGATCTCGCGGTCCGTGAGTTCGAGCCCCGTGTCAGGCTCTGGGCTGATGGCTCAGAGCCTGGAGCCTGTTTCCGATTCTGTGTCTCCCTCTCTCTCTGCCCCTCCCCGTTCATGCTCTGTCTCTCTTTGTCCCAAAAATAAATAAAAAACGTTGAAAGGTAAGCTAGAATGTTAGGAAAGTTTCACTCGATTTTACCCCCTTCTTGATGGACAGAAATTCCTCCATAAATATGCATCTACCTACTTGACCATCTCCCCTACTCTCAATGACACTTGTGCTGTTCTATTGTTTATTTTTTCTCATTTGTCTTTTTCCACAGCCTTCACTGACACCAAAGCACCTTATAATCATGCAGTCAAACAAGATAAAAGAAACTATAATTAAAAGCATAATTTTTTACCTAGTCTCTCTCATTGATTTTTTCTACAAAATATTATGAGATGTACATCCATAATAACCACCTTAAATCACAAACTCCTAGGGTTAGTGACTTGCATTATAGTTAAATTGCTCTTCTTCTTTTTGACAAGTGTTATGGTCAAAGTCGATGTAAAATTCATACACTTATTCATTTTTAATTTTTTTAAGTAAGCTCTACTTTAGCCCAACATGGGGCTTAAACTCATAACTCTGAGATTGAGTCTCATGCTCTACTAACTGAGCCAGCCAGGACACCCCAACTATTCATTTCTTTATTCAAGTATTTATCGGGTAACTTCTACTTGGCCTATGGCACTGAATAAAAGAGAAAAAATCTCTAGTCTCCTGGAGGCTGGATTACAGAAGAAAAATCAGATAAGAAACAAGTTAACATGTAATATAACTTCAAGGTTATTACAGGTATATATTAAGTATATATATATATATAAGTATATATATACTTTATATATTAAGTATATATATATATAAGTATATATATACTTAATATATATCTGATGATACTGTAATGACTCCTTTTTTCCTTTCATCCTGCTAGGAAACTTCCTAGTTTCCTTCCACTCTCCCCCTTGAACACTTCCTTGGATTCATTTGGTTTTTTCAGCAAAATATTCAGTCTCTGTGCAATGTGAATGTTGGAGTTTCACACATAGCTAGCCAGTAGGCTCTCACTCCACCTTGAACCACTGCAAAATTAGTACACTACCATAGCATATCAAATGCATAATTTATATTAAAACTTGGAAACATTCTATATTGCCCTTATTCCAAAATCAAATGTGTCCTTCTAGTTTATGAATGCATATGACTCTTGTTTCCACATAAGGACACAAAGGAGAGTCAGGAAGAGAAGTAGAAAACCCAAGTCACCTCTTCTTCTCTTTTTCTCTTAATACACCCTTTTTTTTTTGAGAGATTCCACGGTCCCAACTTTTATTCTTTTAATGACCATATTTTCTTCACTTTGATAAACAACACATAAAAAGCATTTTGACGCCTCCATGTTCCTCCTCGCCACTAGAATACAGGTTAAAATCATTGTAGAGATCACAGTATGAA
This sequence comes from Lynx canadensis, assembly GCF_007474595.2. Taxonomy (NCBI): domain Eukaryota; kingdom Metazoa; phylum Chordata; class Mammalia; order Carnivora; family Felidae; genus Lynx; species Lynx canadensis. The sequence continues at coordinate 86,876,366 of NC_044304.2, forward strand.
AAGCTTTTTATCCTCTTAGGATTTTTTTAGAAAGAGCCTCCTTTATATTTAATTCTACTGGCCAAATCCATTGAAAATAGAAATGATTTGCATCTCAGCGCTTAATCTAGTCCTGGAAACAGTGGCATTTCCAACTCCCTGATCAACTGAAAAACAAAAACAAAAGCAAACCTCCCATACACTGAGAAAATGAAAAAGTCCACAACCCGCCCCCCGCTGCCCCCTACCTCCAGCATCACAAACCACCTTTAACTTTTCTGTGGGCAGTGTCTTTCACGATGCACACAGAGAAATAACAGTGCCTTTGGCCTCTCAGTCCTTGGCATTATAAATCCCATAGTATTTGCACTGCATTCTCCATTATTCAAGTGTGTCTACGCTGCTTATGAAAGGTACTTTCCCATTCATCTTTGCACGTTTCCAAAGCCACTGTCCCTCACTTGGCCTTTCTGATTGCTCAGGTACTTTACACCCTCACAAAAACATAACCCAGGCAAAACGAACAACCACAGAAGGGGTGACTCTAACTACTTCCCCTCACACCTCGATGCCTCTCCCAAAACTGTGAAATAAAGTTAATCTTTTGCAAGAAATTGAAAGTATCTCATTTCCTTAATGTTATCATGCTAGCATTTATATCATCCTTCTATTTCCGAATCTATATCCCCTAAAAAGATGGTAAGCAACGAATGGTAAGGACTTTCTATCTAGGAGTCTTTCTATCGACCCCCTGGAATCTAACTAACCCTTTAAGCATGATAGATGTCCACCGTTTTTGAGCTGGTTTGAATGAAATAAATTAGCTGAGAACGTCTGTGCTCTTCAAGCTACAGCTTTCCTGTATTTACTTTGCTAATTCCCACTGTTTACACAGTTTGTATGACAGGCTTCGGCCTTCATTTTCTGGTTACATGCCAATCTCCCCAGAACCTGACCAGATACCTCTGCCCATGGACAATCTATTCCCATTTTGATTCAAACTGAAGGAGTCCCTCATAATCACCATACCTACTAACCATACATATTTTCCCTGCCCAGAGGCAATTACTGTCTTTCTTCATTTCTAAAATTAAGCATTTGTCTCTAAGTCTGAGGAAAATTAACCTGAATTAATTGCCATCAGTGCCTCAGACACTCGCTGCCCGTTCCATTTGGTACCCATGCCTGTAATAGAGTTGGTTCTCCTATTTCTACATGATTGGGTCTTCAGTCCAATGTAGCCTTAAACAAGGATCTTAGAACACTTCAGTCCTTATGACTTCTTCCCCATGCCACATAAGTCAGACAATATTCAAGGCCAAGGCTGGTTCACAGAAGAAACCCTCCACCAATATTTCATCAACAAGTTTCCAGGTCCCTTGCCACAACTAACACCTATTCCCTAACATTGCACTATACTCATCCACATCCACCTGATAAATGATGGGAAAAATGAAAGAGACAATACCAGGGAAGCCTACAACTATATCGATGTGTCCAAGAACTCTTATCTTCAATATATAAACATTAAAATGACTGAGTACAACTTTATTAAAAAAAACACATCCTGCTTCAGCTATTTGCAATTCTATAGTTTACATAACAAAAGGAAAAAATAGTCATCTTTTGCTTTCCCCACCCAAAGCTTTACTTACAGAAAGTATACAAATGAATTCAAGGTCTGGAGACACAACTGTTTAATGAGCTACTCTAATTCAATTAGCTCTTTGGAACGGAATAAAAGAAAGGAATAAAGTTGTTCATTCACTCTTCTAATTTAATACGCTGCATAAATGGGATAAGAGACTGGTTAGCCAGGATTTCTGCTCATTCTGAGGTCACTATGTATTCTAGCATAGTCCTGCATATAATTAATATAGCACACCTCCCTGTTTAATCCAATCCCCTGGGTTTTACTTTGTTGAACCTTTGTTTTTTATCACAGCTGTGAAATATAGTAACACAACTTCATTATCTAAGGACTTTGATGAATAATCATAAATGTATTATTTAAATGTTTTAAGGGGTATCACTTAAGTTTGTGAACTGCATATAGAGTTTCAATTAATGTTGCCACTTTCAAACAAAGTTAGAAAAACTTTTGATTACTAAAATATTATATTCTGATTTTTAAGAGTGTGTCTTCAGTAATAATTTAAAATAATTAACTCAATACATCTAAGCATCAAGGTGAGTTGGCAAATGTTGGTGTTCTAGAATTAAAGAATGCTCTTGCTCAAAACTGTTATTACTGTTATTAATCTATTTAGCTAAAAATTTCTCAAAAAAAAAAAAAAAATGTCTAGAAGCCCTAATGACTAACATCCAGTCTTCACTGCCCTCCAGACTGCAAATTTTAAACACAAAGTCTACATAAGATTTATAATGCAATTTCTGTTCAACATAGCATGCTACTGGAAATAATGGAACATCAAAAGAATAATACGATGTTGGGAATTTATATGTGTTGATGTGCACACCAATTCACATGAGCTGCAGAATAGATTTTCTTCAATCATGCTTTCATCCTGTCCCTATAAAACAAAACTTGCTGGGTTCCTACTTCTGGAAGCATAACAACTAAACTTTTCTGCAGACCAGGACATCTATATGTACCATTTACTCTGTCACGGCAGTATCCTCTTTCTGTCTTATGTTAGTCATGATGCACAATGTGTATTCCTCCTCCACTGACCTGAACATTACCCATCTTTACAGGCCACAGTGGATTTCCTCCTTTACCACTTAATATTCCAAGGTCTACCCTTCTCAGCTGTCACTACTATAGTATGAACCACAGCACTTAGACTCTGATTTAATTTTCTTTTTTAATTTTTCAGTTTAAAATGTTTTTCCAATTATTCCTTCTTCTCTCCTCTCATCACATGGACTCAAATGGAGCAACCACATCTCATGATTTAATTACTCTGAATTTTTTCCTATTTTTCATCAAATTCTCATCAAGTATTTACTGAGTATGTTATTTATATTTTATATTGTACTATTTGTATTGTTTTGAAGGCCATAAAAGACATAATTGCATAACCTACATTATATAATAATGCAATGTATCCTATTATAAAGAGGAAACCAAGCTATCACTTGAAAACATTCTGTTTTCTGCTATTCAAGGACTGCCCAAGCCACAGGACCTCCTCCACAGAGGCAGTTACTCACTGAGAGCAGTTTGGCTGCAGATGGCTCGCTGTAGCTGACATCTTTAGCTGTGCATATTAATGCACAATTTATTTTGGCTAAAAACAGGGCACTAGCATTCCTCAGAACTGTGATGACATGCTTAGCAACTTGGGCAACAGTTTAGTTTAAAATGGTCCATCCAGAAGTGGGAAGGATACTTTCTCTCTGAAAGTGTGCAGATTACAAATTTCTGCTGCATAATTCAGTAACCATTACCAAACCTCATGAAATATACACTAAACATAAAATGTTTTCCTTCTTAAAGCATAATAACGTTCAGCAAACACTAACAATAACATATGCAAATCCTAAAAAAAAAATCAGATCAATAAAAAAAAGCACAGTTTGGGGAACCTGGGTTGGTTTAAGCATCAGACTTTGGCTCAGGTCATGATCCCACGGCTTGTGAGTTCAAGCCCCGCATGGGGCTCTCTGCTGTCAGCACGCAGCTGGCTTTGGATTTTCTGTCTCCCTCTCTCTCTGCCCCTCCCCCACTCGTGCTCACTCTCTGTCTCTCTCTCAAAAATAAACAAACATTAAAAAAAAAGCATAGTTTAATGTTTGTCAGTGCAGTCCAAAACAAGAAAACCACTTTCACCAAGCAAAACTTAAAAAATAATTACACTACACAGACATGAAAATATATTTGTACTCTATTACAGTCATACAGAGAGGAGAATCCCTATTCAGTCAAGTGAACTTACATACACTATGCATTAACATTTCTAAACGGTCTCTCATATGGCAAATTCCAACTTTTAGAACTTTAATGATTAACATACACCTTGAGCTATCACACAGTTTTGAAGCCTGTGATACAATAATTCCAATTAGGCTGTGTCTGCAAACAGCTTGTTGAATTGTCCTCTTATTTCATTTAAAAATGAAGATATAAATTCCATTAGTAAAAAGAACCAAAGGTCGCATAAACATTGTGAACGCATTATACATGCTGAAAGCTATGTATCTTTTTTTTGTTTATTGCTACATATCTTTTTTTTTAAGTTTATTTATTTTTGACAGAGAGAGAGCGTGCACACTCACAAGCACGTGTGCAAGTGGGGGAGGGGCAGAGAGAAAGAGAGAACTTGGGGCTTGAACTAATGTGAGATCATGACCTGAGCAGAGGTCAAGAGTCAGGCACTTAACTGTGCCACCCAGGCACCCTTCAAAGCTACAGATCTTTAATTCAGTCAGATGCTCACTGGAATTAAGATAATCATTTGTACATTGAGTTGGAAAGGAAAAAAAATACGTTTTCAAAAAATATACTAAATGCTTAAAGTATATTAAATTTTTGTAAAAAACAACAAAATTTCATGAGTATTTTAGCCTCTTTTAAGCTTTCTGTGAGTGGGAGCCACTTTTAACTTGTATTTATTCAAATTTTATGTAGTTGTACGTATGCCCATTTTCAAGAATGTCTTTAAGGAAACTCTTATTTTATTTTGTCATATTCTATTGTATTTTTAACATTTATTTAAGTAATCTCTACATCCAAGGTAGGGCTCAAACTCACAACCCTGAGATCAAGAATCACACACTCCTCCAAATGAGCCTGCCAGATACCCCGGAAAATATGATTTTAAAATTACACTTAATAACCTTTATATTATTTTCAATTTTTCATTACCATTTATTTCCTTCTGACCACTTTTTAAATCCTTCTTCTGTGACGTTTCAAAACATAAATTTATACATTAAAATTTTTCCGAACTTTTGTAACTACAGAACTCCCAATCACATATTCACATTATAATGCCTACCACTGACTTATTTTCTTTTGTTGAAGCAGAAATCTGGTCTTACGAGTTGTTCCATGAATTCTGAAAATTCTAACTTTGCTGAACAAATGATACAAATGTCATATCTCCATCAATTGTTTTACAACTGATTTTTAAAATCTGTGTTTTTGATTAAAGAAAAACATAGAAAAAGTGGTTAATTGTTTTATATTCAGGTGAGACTGGATCTTATCTATATAAACTTCATTATATTCTATTCTACAAACAAGTTTCCATCCTCACTTGCTAAATTATCACCCCTCCTTTTAGACTCTGAGTTCAATTCTTGACACTGAGAAAAGTTATCAACTTCATCATCTATATTTTCAAAATCTAACAGAGTGGCTAGAGAAGAGTAGAGCTCACAGTTTTCTTAAAGAACAAAAAGAACTCAGCAGTATAAAGCTCTGGTTTGAGCAACAGTGAGTAGGAAGGTATAAAACCACTGTTCTTGGACCTCAGTTTTGTTTACACTAAATTCCAAAAATAAACTGCCGCCAAGTAAATTTTTTTTTTAACTTTAAGAATATGTAAAATTTACACACATGCACACATTCTTTCTTTAACCTACAAATTTAAGGAGTGGTCTATTTAAAGAGAACATGGTCTCATAAAAAATGATGCTAAATTTGGGGTCAGCAGATCTAAGTTCTTGTATGGGATTCACTACTAAGTAATTTTGTGACCGTATAAGTCACCTCAAGTCCCTAACTTCATTTTATCACTGACAAATGGAATTAACAATGATGACACTATCCCTACTTACCTTTCAGAATTTTTATAAAGATTCACAATAATGATGATAATAAAAAAATGTTTATCTACTAGTTTCAATTTCAAAGCACTTCCACTTATATTGCCAAATGTGATTTTTTACTTCATGAATATTTTTAGATCTAAGAAAACTAAATATTCAGAAAAATAGAATGGCCTGATCAAACCATACGTCAAGTAAGCAGCCGAGCTAGGGTTCATATGCACACTTTTCAAGTCTAAAATCCCATACTGCTTCCAGTTTTCCAAAGGGCCATCTGATGGTTAATTTATAAAGAAACACTGAAGATTTCAAATGACTTTACAATATGAGTTCTGATTGCTTTACTCTCTTTACTCACCTTTATTTTTTCAACGTTTTTTTATTTATTTTTGGGACAGAGAGAGACAGAGCATGAACGGGGGAGGGGCAGAGAGAGAGGGAGACACAGAATCGGAAACAGGCTCCAGGCTCTGAGCCATCAGCCCAGAGCCCGACGCGGGGCTCGAACTCACGGACTGCGAGATCGTGACCTGGCTGAAGTCGGACGCTTAACCGACTGCGCCATCCAGGTGCCCCTCTTTACTCACCTTTAAAATGTGAATACCACCTTATTAAAAGAGCATTAAATGACAAAAGTCATATAGAGATCCTAGTGCACAGTCTGAAATGCATAGTGTTCCAACTAAGATCTCTCCTTTCTGTGACCAAAGACCTATCTCCCTTTTTTACTAAAGGAAGAAAAAGGCAAGAAGCACTGTTTATGGGAAAGCTGTTGCTCCTTTATCAAAGGTAACTAGAACAACTTCAAAGTAAATTCAGAGGAATATCAGCAAAAATACGTACGTGTGAGGGGCAAAGCTAGGAGGACATCCCAGATCTTCTGATGCCTTACTGATGCACTTGATGCGGGCACTACTTTAAGGAAAATAATTATAAACTTCTACCAGACTATTTACATCTTTATCTTCAAGGTACTATCTTTGACATATTTGCAAGGAAGAGCTCATTTTAATCTAAGCTAATTAAGATATGGAAGGGGAGCAAGTGTTAGATATGTTTTCTCAAGGGATGTGAACAATGAGCAAGTTAACCCAGCACTTTATTAAGTTTACTAATCCAGTAAATGATTTTGTGTAGGTGTGGGTATCTGCTTTCACAACAGAACCTCTGTCCTTACCAAGTTATATATATCATCATACCAGGGCAACAATATGTAACAACAGCCTTAGTAGATATTATAAAAGCCAAAAGCTGGATACGCAGAAAGTCACCTGAAACATCTAGTCATTTAAGAGCTGAAAATGAAAAAAACAAAAAAAGGCTTTGATGCTAATGACTAAACTTAATGGGTAGAGCATGAGAAATATTTATTGTATACAGGGAACATCCAAGTCATGAGAAAGACGTTGCAAATTGAAGCATATCAAAAAATGAGAGCTAAATAAATATGGTGTCTGTAGACATATTTAAGTAATATAGAGCTTTAAATGATTAACTGGGTATTTCTATTCATTTAAATTCATTAGAAAACTGTTTTAAAGGAAGATAAATTCTGTTAAAATCAAGATATCCTTTACTTAAATCCTATTAATGATACCATATGGATTGTCAGAGAATAGCAAAAAAAAAAAAAAAAAGTCCTTTAACTTCAGAATATAAGAACCTTGTATTTAGCATCAACAGCATCTATTTCCCTTCACTGGATTCACGTAAAAATGCTGTCAGTTACAGGCACCTGGGTGGCTCAGTTGGTGAAGCCTCCAACTCTTGATTTCAGCTCAAGTCATGATCTCACCATCATGATATCAAACCCCATGTCAGGCTCTGTGCTGACCATGGAACCTGCTTAAGATTCTTTCTCTCTCTCCCTCTCTCTCTCTCTCTCTCTCAAAATAAAACAAATGAACAAACAACAACAACAACAACAACAACAACAAAATAGCGTCAGTTAAAGCATACACGGCTGTGACTAAGAATGTATTAAAAACTGACCAAATTTCCCATTACAGGCATAAGGCCCTTCAGGTCACCATCGTTACTTAGAACCCAAAATTCCTGGCACTTCATCTAGTAAAATGCTCACGCTGAAGATGTAAAAATCAAGAATCTAAATCCTTTATTCATTCTGACACATCATATAAATTGTTCCACCAATCATTTGATGAATGAGGGTTTTTTTAAGTGTTAATTGTAACATGAATTTACAAGGTTAAAAAAAAAAGTACAAAAAAGGTATGACATTAAAGGTAAAACCTTCTCTCTCTACCACCAAGCCTAACTCTCCAGAATCAGTGTTAAGTTTTGCTTTGATTTTTTCTTGTGGTTGCCATTATAGTATCAAATAAGTTTTGATCTATAAATTTAAAATATTATGAATTTTTACCTTACTACAGAAGCTACAGTTCTTCAAGACAACCTTATATTACCACTACTTTAGGACTGTCTTAAGCAATCTCCAAGAAATTATGTTTAATGAACTATGTATTTTTAACACACAATAAAATAAGGCATAACTTTTTCAGTTTGATTTCTGTATCATGTAATATCATCTCACATTCTACCACCATTTTGTAATCACATTTTCCATCCATTCTTTTTATTTTCCATTTTAATAAAAGAACTTCCTCTACTGATTATGATGTATGTATAGATAGGTACACATGTACATATAGACAGAGAGAGAGGTGATTACTTGCCTGCATTCTTTCATGTGTTAACACATTCTTAAGCGCCCTCACACTCTCTCCCGATATCTTGCCGAGGTACAGAATTCATCTTATCATCCTATCTAGAAACTTAAAGAAAGTGCTCCCTATCTACTGTCTTCTATGCTGATTATGAGGATTGTAGCTGTTTGATTTCTCATCTTTTTTTTGTAGATGATATCATTTTTCTCTGTGGAAGCCTTTCCGGTTTTCTCCTTATCTTTGGAAATCTGATATTTTACCAGGATATACCTATCAGTCATTTTATTAATTTTGCATGGCCAGTGGGTAGGCCTTTACAATCTGAAGACTTCAATCTTTCTTTACCTCAGAGAAATTTCTTCTGGAGCTTATCTCCACCATCTTGATTCTTTCTTTCTGTAACTCCTATTATAGTTCTTTGATACGCTCTCCATGATTTTTAATATTTCTCTTAGGGCCCCAGATCCCCCAGAGTTATAAATAACCACCTCCCCAAAATGTCTACAACTCCATTGGCAGGCATCCAGAAATAGCCCCACACCGGAGATAAAATGCCCATTCTCCAGTCTCTATATTACTACAGGAAGTAGTAAAGAGGAAAATCTCAGAGTTCTATACCTTCCTAGGTGCATTCCCCACTCTTTCCTTCCTTAACCATTCCAAAATCCAAGCTTTCACTACAACTCTATACACAAATTAAACCTTTAGTCACTATTAAAAATAGCAGATTCCCAAGTTATCTATCAGTTTCAAGCCTCTAATCCTTCAATGGGAATGAGGGAACTCTCACCACCCAACCCCTCCCACCCATGGTCCAGGCTATAACCTTCTGCTACTTCATTTCTCTCAATAACATTTATCACCAGCTGTCACGCTATATATTTTATGTATTTATCACTCTTAGTAGAATACACACTGCATGAGGAGAGAATTTCTGTGTACTGTGTTCACTCTTAGATACCCAAAGTCTAGAACGGTGCCCTGAAACACAGTAAGGGTTCGGTAAGTAGTTGCCTAATTTTTTAAATTGCTCTACAATCTGGAAAAATCTTAGGCCTTTTCCAGACCATCAAGTGGGCCCAATGAAATTTGAGCATGCTAATTATTTATGGAATATTCTCTTAAACAGTTCTTAAGAACAGTAAGAATTTTTATAAGTTGTTTATATGTCCCGAATGAATGCTCTCCTAGGAGGTCACGTGTTTTCTTTTGTTTTGTTTTTCACTGTTTCACCTGTGTCCTTCATGTGGTATCATTGCTAAAATGTCAAGTTAAGTCTCTTCAAGCCTGTCATTTACAGTGAATGTCTCCATTATTTACTAGGTAATCATCAGAGGTTTTTCTGTGTTCGTGGACAGTTCTGCCTCTCCATTCATCCTCTCCTTTAAATTTTTTTTTTAACGTTTATTTATTTTTGAGACAGAGAGAGACACAGCATGAACGGGGGAGGGGCAGGGAGAGAGGGAGACACAGAATCGGAAGCAGGCTCCAGGCTCTGAGCCATCACCCCAGAGCCCGACGCGGGGCTCGAACTCGCGGACCGCGAGATCGCGACCTGAGCTGAAGTCGGACGCTTAACCGACTGAGCCACCCAGGCGCCCCCATCCTCTCCTTTAAAGGAGAGGATATGGGACAACAGAGGGTCAGTGTTCAAGTAAGGACAGCTTTACAGGACAGTAACAGATCAGAGTGGTTGACTCACAGTTGAGTAATGTTTTATTTGTTTTCGCCTTTAAATTATTCCATTGTGCGAGAATGGCATTACTTCTAATTCTCTTCCAAAGTCCCTAGTTTTCTCATGAGGGGCCATTAGGCAGCTCATCCCTTCATTTGGAGAATTCTTTGGCTTTGGCTCGAGGGAAAGAAAAATAAAGACTCTCCCTACCGTCTTCCCATTGGAGATTAGAAAAGAGTCCACTAGTCATATTTGTTCCTACTGCAATTCTTTAATTTGTTGTTTGATCACTACCCATAGCCCATCACTGCTTTCTATATTTGTTCATTCCTAGCTTAGAGCTTAGAGAGCTTCCCTGAGGAAGCCACTTGTTTGATGGTTTCCTTGGTTCTTTTTCTGTCATCGTCTTCCCATTTTCTATCTTCTAGAAATTCAACATGCCAACTTATACTGCTGGTGGTCTTTCCTAACTTCTGGAAAGACCTTTTAAAAAGTGAGACCTTTGGAGATAGGAGGCGAACTTACGTGTGCCCAGTCTTCCTTTTTAAGAGGAACTATGTTATCGACTTTACTTAGAACTTGAGGTGAGAAGACCTCTGTGCTAAATCAGCAAGCATCTAAGAGGAGAATATCCCCTTTTCTAAACATTCTTCCAGCTACTCTACCATCAGGAAGCTCTTAACAGGTTTTCTTTCTCCACAGGCTCCAGCCTCCTGACATTTGGCAGAGCTCTACTCCTTCCCACTAGTTCTTAACACATTTTCCACATTTCCGCCCTTGGTTTCTCTCACCAGTAACAGAAGATGCAGCCATCCTATCCACCTCAAAGAGGTGTCCAGTTAAGTCATTTTGCCAACCTAAAGAACTTGCACCATTTTTTGTTTTGTTTTGCTTTAATAAATGGAGGGAATTTATATGCACGTCTAGGTGTGTTTATTTTGGGGATTTTTTTGTTTTTTGTTTTGCTTTTGTTTTGTTTTTTAGCTCTGGAAATATGGTCATGTTTTTGTTCAATAGAATACCTGGTATCATCCAAGAGACTGATTAACCTATGGTCCATTATGATCAAAAATAAATATGACCAAAAAAAGCACCTTAACTAACATTTGGTTCATTATCAACATACTGAAAAATGACAAGTCATTTCATAGATTACAAAATTTGACAAGAGCCAGGAGAATTTTCAGACACGAGGGACAAGTCTTTAAATTTCTCCCTAAATCTTGCCCCAGGCTATGTATCAAAAGAGATCTAGTATATGAACAATAAAAACAATGAGAAAAAGTGCTTTTGTTGCTATGTAGAAAGCAAATGTTCAGCTTCTGTGTCAGAAAGGAAGCCCAAAGAGAGAGCCTGCATTGTTGAGGTTTATTCCATTAATGGACTGGTAAGAAAAGATAGCTATAAACTCCTCTTGGCATCAAAAGTTTAGGCTTAGAGCCAGTAGATTCTTAACATTTATTTGGAGCAGCACACATTCTGACAGTCACCAGAGTGGATGGTTTAAATACCATCCTCTTCACATAGATATTTGAGCTAAGGTGTGTGTGTGTGTGTGTGTGTGTATGACAGGAGTAGGAGAAAGCTCACAAGTCTAGTTAAGGAAGTCAAATCCCCTTCCCTAAAGCTTGCTGTCAGAGTGATGATACCTCTCCAGTCCTTCCTCCCCAGATCAGTATTCATTTAAGAGCCAGGATGTTCATAAGCACATATTGTCATAACTCTGATACATTGGTAATGAAAAATATCAGAGAAATCCTCCTAGTCTTTTCAAGAAGTGATACAAGAGAGCAGTATTCTATTTAATCCACAGACTACAAAAGTAATAATACTGAGAGTTACTTGCATACTCAAACTTGAAAACAGTAAATCAATGTAAATTAAAGAATTAAAGAACATCCCGCCTCTGTCCCTGTCCTGCATAGAAAAACTGTCTACTCAGTCTGAATATTTGAGGGCAATGTGACCCAGAGCACTACATCCTCTTCAGAAGATGCAGAAAAGTTCACTTCCTCATGGATCCATAGAACAGCTCAGAAATGGTGATTGTTCCCAAAATTTCATCTATCTTATTATCTCTTGAAATAGAAGCTCCCAGCCTCTCTCCAGAGGTCTAATTTCTCAACTCTGACCCCCTTGATAATTCAGGAGTGAGGAACTGCCCATTTGGTGGACAGGATTAGGAAAGATGCCTTCTTAAAAGAGTTCAGAATTAGTAGCTCAGTCGGTTAAGTGTCCGACTTCAGCTCAGGTTAATGATATCATGGTTCGTGGGTCTGAGCCCCATGTTGAGCTCTGTGCTGACAGCTAGGAGCCTAGAGCCTGCTTCGGATTCTGTGTCTCCCTCTTTCTCTGACTCTCTCTCTCTCTCTCAAAAATAAAAATAAACATTAAAAAAAATTAAGAGTTTAGAATTAGAACTCAGATGACATTTTTACTTATGGGGGAAAAATAAAGTTGAAAGAAATGTCAAGTTAAATCAAATAATCAAATGGCTCTTGATTGCTACCTCAGAACCCAACAACTTATGATATTGTATCGAAGTATTAAAAAAAAAAAAAAAGGTGAGAGTATACTTTAAAAGTTAAATCTTATCCACATTGCATTATATGGTAACTCTAAAAGCACTTAATGCATTTAAAAATACTTTATCATACAAATGTTCAGATAATCCTAATAATCCAATGCGTTGGGCAGAGAATAGATTATTATATTCATTTTCAAATGGCATCCTTGCTACAGAAAGTTTAAATGATTTGCCCAAGTTCATCTCAACAATAATGGGAATGTGTTCCTTTAATGAGCTAGTGAGGTAGACCTGCCCTCATAGTCCCAACTCCTTTTATAAGTGTCTATATTCCTGCTATTCTTCACATTTCCAACTCAAATTCTTCTGTTTTCATAAAGATCATTATGATACCCAGACCTCACCCCACCCCCATGACTGATAGTGATGTTTTCTTCCTCTGACCTCATAGCACTTTATCTCTGCTTCTACCATAAGTAAATATATTGGGAATCAGGAGATTCGGTTTGAATTCTGCTTGGTTATTTACTGCCATGAAGATCCTAACAAGTAGCCACAGTAACCACTTGAACACTAGTTTTCTCACTATTAGAAAGGAGAAAACTATAGTACAGATAATATATGCCCATGGAATTTTTTGGAAATTTAAGTTTGATTAAACCAGTAGGAAAGAACTATGTTAAATGTAAAGCCCAACACAAAGTTACTTTTTATATACATATTTTTCTTTTTTATATCCACTTTTATTTCCCCTATTTTATTTCCTGGAAGAAAGACTCCATATCCAGTGAATACTTGATTCCGTCACAGCACTCATTGGTGCTTCACAAGAAGCATTTGATACAAACTTCTAAAATGAATAAATGATCAAATGTATGACTACATTAATCAAGTAAGTTTCGTAAAGCAGCATGTTCATCACCACCTGCTAAACGTTGAAGGCCAAAATCTGACTTCAACTTCTCTCCAATCTCATTGTCTATTTTCCCCCACCACGTCAGCCAACCTAGATTTACCTCTGATTCCTTAAATACACCGTAAATTTTTCTGGCTCTAGGTCTTGGACCAGATCATCATCCCCTTTCACGTCCTTTATCTGTTGGAATAGTATCCATCCTTACAAACCTAGCTCAAATGCCATTTTCTCCATGAAGCTTTCCTTAATCTCACTCACTAGAAATGACGCTTCCTATTCCACAGTATTTGTTCATCTCTCATTGCTCTTATCATGTGACCACGTATTACATTTCCTTGTGCATATATTATCTAACCTAATACTCTGATTCTGTTATGATCAGCCTTATGTTTTAGTTATCTTTATATCCTGCCAAACCTATATTAAAATGTCTTCCATATAACAGGTACTCAAATAATATACGTGGCTTCAAAGTCCAACTGTATGTTTCTGCTTTATAAATTGGCAAATGACATTTTATGAAATGATCATCCATTGCTTTAAGTCATTATTACTGTACATTCCTATCAATGTCATATAGTACGAGCAGAAAGAGATCTTCATTAAAATTTTAAAAGCTACCAACATATAAACAAACTTCTTATAATCCAATTTCTGCTATAATTTGAAAGCAGCATGTTCTTATTAATTGCAATGTTATCATTAAAAATGGCCTATCTGGGGGTGCCTGGGTGGCTCAGTCGGTTGGGTGTCCAACTTCGGTTCAGGTCATGATCTATGAGCCCCGCATTTGGCTTTGTGCTGACAGCTCAGAGCCTGGAGCCTGCTTTGGATTCGGTGTCTCATTCTCTCTGCCCCTCCCCCACTTGTGCTCTGTCTCTCTCTGTCTCTCAAAAATAAATAAATGTAAAAAAAAATTTTTTTAATGGCTTATCTGGAAAGTTGAGGTAGTCAATATGACTTTGGGATAAGAGCAAATGATACTTTAGAAAAAAACCAGAAGTTGGCACATTTTTAATTTACATCATTTTTATCTCTCCTTGGCAGCAAACATCCCAACTAATCTAACAGCTACCAATGATCATCAATGCTGTTATTATTATAACATAGACTTCATTTATAACAAGGGTACACAAGTTTTCTCTCTCGGGGATATTTAAATCACACAATCCTTCATCGCCTGCTGTCAGCTCCTTCCTGGGCTGTTCGCAGACATAATGTACACATAAGCCACTAACAGCTGTCCTCCAAACAAACTAAGTGATTTCTGTACCTTCTCATCGGGTGGGAGCCACCAGATTTCTTTTAAAAATGTATTCTTCTGGCCTCTCTGTTCTCACTTATCTCATTATGTCACCTTCCCTGTATTATTTCTTAACTCCAGAGAATTTCTGAGTGGTTTTTTGTTGTTGCTGTTTTGTGTTTTGTTTGTTTTGTGTTTGTTTGTTGCTGTTTGGGGCTTTTGTCCCTTCTCCTTCAATGTCCCCAAATCTCCACCTATCAAAATCTGATTTTATCCAGGGCCTTTAAGTGCTAGGTTAACATTAACTGAATTCTTGAGAATTATTTTTCTGTCCTCAATCAGAGTAAACAATGATGAACGATCATTTGTCACTACTGGCCCCTTTATGATCTGATAGTCAGGAAGGCATACCCAAAGACTTAAAAATATAAAATATGATCCTTCTGAGAATACACCCATCAATTTTGAACCTGCTCTTATGACTTTTTCATTTTACGAACTGACTTATGCTGTTATTAATGACTCTCAACTAATAAGTGAAACATTACTTCATAAGGTATATCAAAACCACTGGCAGGAAAAGGAGAGGTATAGTTTGGAAAAGTGTACTTAATTTTATATTAAAATTGTATTTATGGGGCTCCTGGGTGGCTCAGTCAGTTAAATGTCTGACTTCAGCTCAGTTCATGATCTCACGGCTTGAGTTCAAGCCCCACATCAGGTTCTATGCTGACAGCTCAGAGCCTGGAGCCTGTTTCAGATTCTGTGTCTCCCTGTCTCTCTGTCCCTCCCCCACTCACGCTCTGTCCCTCTCTCAAAAATAAACATTAAAAAAATGTTTAAAATTGTATTTATAATGGGAAAACATGGTTCACTTTTTTCACAGCACAGAAATGATCCCAGTTAAGAGTACCATAATTTTGGAAGGCAGGAGTATGAATTTAAAAGGTAAAGTAATTATCACTGTATGGTAAGTAATAATAAATAGTGTGGATCTTACAGAGTACAATGAGTATATGCTCAGCATCTTTGATTTCATTTCGACTTTATATGCCAAAGTTATCAGAAATTGTGGCAGCATTTTGGGCTTATTATTGAAGAAAATGGCTTAAAACTTTTTTTTTTCTAAATTTACAATTAGAGAAGAAAAAGAGAAAGGAAGGAAGGAGAGGGAGAAAGAAAGGACAAGGGAAAAATAATGCCATCCTATCATACCAGTGATAAACCAAACACCATTTGTGTAAGCAATGATAATGGTTTAAGAGCATGAACACAATAAATAAACACACTCACCTCGGTTAAATGAGGATTGGGATTAAAACCACACAGGCTACACACAGTGGTTTGACACTCAGTGCATGTGTTAAAATTGGCCTTTTCTGGAACATGCAACAGAAGTTCAGTGGTATTGCAAAGAGGACAGATGGTTTTAGGGAGGCCTTGTCCTGGAGTCTGGGCTGCAGACGGAGCAGTGGATGGCTGCAGAGGTTTCCCAGCTTCTGTTTGGCTTACTGGTTTTGTAGACGGCTGAGCTGAAGGCTTTGCCGGGCCTGGCTGTTGAGGTGGGGGCTTTGCTGGGCTGGGCTGCTGAGAAGGGGGCTTTGTCGGGCCTGGCTGTTGAGGTGGGGGCTTTGCCGGGCCAGGCTGCTGAGAAGACGGCTTTGCCGGGCCAGGCTGCTGAGGAGGGGGCTTTGCCGGGCCAGGCTGCTGAGGAGACGGCTTTGCCGGGCCAGGCTGCTGAGGAGGGGGCTTTGCCGGGCCAGGCTCCTGAGGAGGGGGCTTTGCCGGGCCAGGCTCCTGAGGAGGGGGCTTTGCCGGGCCAGGCTGCTGAGGAGGGGGCTTTGCCGGGCCGGGCTGTTGAGGTGGGGGCTTTGCCGGGCCAGGCTCCTGAGGAGGGGGCTTTGCCAGGCCAGGCTGCTGAGGAGGGGGCTTTGCTGGGCCAGGCTGCTGAGGTGGGGGCTTTGCCGGGCCGGGCTGTTGAGCAGGAGTTTTTCCTGTCCCTGGCTGCTGACCCAGAGACTTTGTTGCCCCAACTTGCTGAGATGGAGTCTTTGCAGGCCCGGGTGGCTGAGCTGGAGACTGTGACCCAGGTTGGTGAGCTGGAGATTTTGGTGCCCCTGGCTGCTGGGCTGGGGGCTTTGCTGGCCCTGGCTGCTGAGATGGAAGTTTGTCTGACCCAGCCTGTTGAGTTTGAGGCTTCGCAGGCCCAACAGGCTGAGCTGGAGACTTTGGCCCAGGCTGCTGAGCAGTAGGCTTTGTTGTCCCTGGTGGCTGGGCTGGGGGCTTTGCTGTCCCCGGCTGTTGCGCTAGGGCCTTCGCTGGCCCTGTTTGCTGAGCTAAGGGCTTTGCAAGCCCAGGCTGTGCTGTAGCAAGTTTTTCAGGTCCAGGCTGCTGGGCTGGAGGTTTTCCAGGACCTCCCTGCTGAATAGGTGGTTTGGATGGGCTTTGCACAGAGGGTTTAACTGATTCTCCCCTTAGTGTGTCTGACTGTTTTGTCTGAGGCCTGGTTGCATCTCTTTGAAGGGGCAATTGTGCCTGGTCTGTCTGAGGAGCCTGGGTAAGCCCCTCAATTGGCTTTCCTGTCCCTGAAGGTTGTAATTTAATCTTCTCTGGTTGCTGAGAAGATACTGATCTGGGAGAGCCATCCTGCTGCAGTGGGACCCTCGCAGGTCCTTGCTGCTTAGGAACTGGCTTAGGTGACTGTTGTGGTGGAGGTTTTGTGATTCCTTCGGGTTTTCCTTGTTCTTTCTGAGCCATTTTCTGTTTCTTGGCAGTTTCTTCCTGGGATGAATCAGTGTCTGATATCAAATCAAAAGGATTAAATTTATTTACAACCGAGGAGACAGCACTTAAAGGGTTAACCTCTGAGAGGAAGCCAGGCATCATACTAGACTTGTGCTCTTCCTTCAGATCAGTTCTGGACTTTGATTCTTTCAAGCTAATAGTGGAAGGACTCCTTCCAGGCAACTTCTGCTCTGACCTCAAAGTGTCTGTAGTTCTACTCTTACTGAGACCAGGCGGAGCTGAACGCCCTGGGTCCGGCGGTTTCCCTGATTGTTTTGGAGGATGACTACTATCCAACTCTTGTTTCCTAGAAGAGTGAAACAAAAAGAAGTAAAAATAATGGAAATTATCCCAACTCTAAATAATATGAAAAAGCTATTACTTTCTTACAGTCTCAAAATTACACTTGTATAAATATAATTAGAACACATTCTTGCAGTCTCCTGTACGTGACCAGAAAAGGTTTAATCCCTGTGTTACTTTCTTTACATGGGTAGAGATTTTCAACAAGAAGGTAAACAAAAAGAGAAAAAAACAAAAATAATACCTGCTACCGTAAGTCATGAAAACATAAGAAATCTAGCTAGACATTATTTATAATAGTTTACATTTACACTTAATAGAATCCAGACATACTTAACACCTAATTATATTAAATTGATAAATCAAGGCAATGCCATGTTCTAGTACATTCATGTTCAAAGAATGTTATTCTTCCAAATACTAGCAGCACCAAGAAATAAAACTAATCATTTTAAAATGTGGGAGATTGTGCCAAAAATTTTTTTTGATGTTGTTTGTGTGCCTTACTTGATTACAAGAATTAAATTACTCACATATGGCACGTGTGACATCTGGGAAATGTTTAGTAAAGGAAGTTATGTCAGGCATTTCCAGGGGCTGAGAAAGTTTGATAGTCTATTCAATTTTACTCTGTTCTGTCTACAAAGAAAATATCCATTAAATATTATCCTTATTAAACTTCATAAAATGAAAAGTCCTACTTTGATTAATTAGAAATTTTTGAGAAATAATTCCCTATTTCTTGTAGAAGAAAAATATTATGTCATTTAATTTTTATTCCAATAGCTAATACTTAATGAGATCTCTATGCAAAATAACAATTGATACTTACAGAATCTCGAGATATAGCCTGGTATGCAACTAGTAATAAGCTGGTTGTGACCCCATTTTTGAAGGTATTGTTACTTTTCTCAGAAGAAAATATATAATAATCTCTTAATGTTTTGTGTAACACTCTTGCCACTCTTAGGCTATTAGTAATATTATTCATTATTAACAGCTTTAAGAATGTAACTAATCTGCAAAATTTCTTTTAATTCATAGACAAATATACATGATGGATTTTTTTTTAACAGTTTTGGAAACATGATCACTTTTAAACGACTATGGCTAAATAACTGTAAGTTTTTACTTTTAGCCAAAAATTAAATACATTAATTTTTTTAAATAAGCCATTCTTCACTGATAAAGTTGCAACTAAAAAGAATAGGAGATATTAGAATTGTTAACAAATAAAATTATAAGTATTGCATTTGATAATGTAGCTTTTTAATTTTGGAAAAGATTTATTTATTTTTAATTAAAAGAAAAAAGAGAAAGTTATTCAGTAGCACTTAAAATATGAGATAGTCACAATAAAGTTCTATAAGTTTTGTTTTGTGAAAATTTACTTGCTAATGGGCCAGATTATAATTTTTTAATTTCAGATCATTTAGTACCTAATATGAATTAAGTTTTTGAAGTTCCCCAAAGGATACAGAAATTTGAGTTAGATCAAGTCATAAGGCATAACAGAAAGAAACACAGAAGCATTCCCTCTAGTTAGCAAAAAGTCCAAAGGAAATAATCTATACAAGCCAAGGTATGCAAGAAGTGATTTTGTGATAAAAGATAAATAAATAGAATTCTTAGTTTTGGCAATTCCCTCCAGGGGAAAAAAAAAAAAAGTTAGGAAATTTGAGATAACTGAAATGAGGAACTAAAATTATTACCCTAATTAATTCCAACAATTCTAACATAGCTATCTTTTAAAAAGCTACGTATTTCCATTTTGGGAAAATGATTTTGAATGTTTCTTTACAGGCCGCAAAAGCCATAGTAAACGACCTAAGATGGATTATTTCCAGAAATTCCACTGTTTAGATCTTCACATTATTCTAGAAATGATCCACATTCAATTAATGAAATCTACCACTCCCATGAAAGGGCACAATCTTAGGAACTTCGTTAGAGAAGTCCCTGTCTTATGAGTAATTATTAGGCATTTTTTTGAATTGGTTCCCTTGTGGAGTCCTAGAGACCTACATTTAAACAGAGTACAAAAGAAATCTATTCTTAATTTAACGAAATCCTCTTGAAAATACTATTAAGCTTAATCATTGTTTGTGTTATTTCACAGAATCCAGCCTATGTACAAAACAAATAAAAAATGAACTTTGCGAATACCAAGTAGTTGTGTTATCAACACCAAAATTCAAAGCAAGCTGCTTCCAGCAGAAATTACAATTGTATGTACTTCCTACAAGTATAAGTTATATAGTCTAACAAAAGCCCTGAGAAAATACTGACACAGATATGAAGATTGCCCTACAACTTAAACTAATTTCAGTTACTAGAATGATGTGAGTTAATGTAAAACATAGAGATGTGGATGTGAGAAATAGAAGGACAATCATTAAAAGAGATATAAGCTTAATCCTGAACAAAAATATAAGGATGTCTTAGCTAACTATGGTCTTTCAGTGAAGTTTTGTTTGGTGTAACAGTTGCTCTGTCAAAAACAAACATGACGAAAATGCAATCTGTGCCTTGTAAACTAGACTGGGACCTCCTAGAGAGGGAATGTGTTTCACTCATCTTTGCATCACTAGAACTGAATCTGTTAACTAGAGAGCATGTTTGATGAGTGAATGAATGAACACATGGATGACAATGAATTGATGAATGTATCAGGTTTTTGTTTTATGCTAGATTAATGCTTCATCAATTCTTTTCAAAGTCTTCTGCAGTCCTTCCAAGGCATAAGTGCAAACATTCTATATGCATTTTAGAACCTGGGCTTGGCTTGCTCCTCTAGGAAGAAAAATGTTTGTTGAGTTGTCTACCAGTTGGAGAGATGCAAAGGAATACTAAAGAAAATAACAGATTCAGTCAGAACTCCTATGAAATATTCTGCTAATCAGAAGCACTTTTCAGTAAAGCCCTTCTCAAACCTGTAGTTGTAAATAGAATGAGTTGACCAAGTAATAAAATTGTCTTCCCCTGGGTCTTTAATAAATCAAAAATTCAGGAACATTTTGTTTGTAACCTGTAACTTCTAGCTTGTAACTACCCATGCTTTAAACAACCTCCTCTTTCATTACTACTGTCATCACCAGATTAGAATTTTTCTTTCATCATTTAGCAGAAAAAATATTTCAGCTACAAATGAGGTAAACAGTATTCAAGGATAAGAATATAAAAGCAGTTGGAATGCTAAAAAAAACTTTTTAATGGAACACATCAGGCAATGACACTTGACAGTGCTGAGTCACATAAAATTTTTGATATTAGAAATACAAGCAACTTCAGGAGTATCTATTCATTTTTATACTGTAGAGGATACTAGGGCTTAAAGTGGCTAATAGATTATCCAAGGCTATAAAACTAGCTAGTCACAGGGGCACCTGGGTGGCTCAGTGGGTTGAGCCTCTGACTCTTGATTTCCACTCAGATCACGATCCCAGTGTCCTGGGATTGAACCCTGCATCGGGCTCCATGCTGAATGTGGAGCTGCTTAAGATTCTCTGTCTCTGTCTTTCTGTCTCTCTCCATCTCTGTTTCTCTCTCTCCTTGTGCCCCTCCCCCGCTCACAAGCTCTCTTAAAAAAAAGAAAAAAAAAAACAGTTAGTCACAGATATCTAGTATCCGGACTCCTGGTGGGGGTGGGGAGGGGAGTGGGAGTTCCACTGACTTCTCCACATGTAAAAAAAAATGTAGATACATCAGAATAACTCCTAACAGTGCATAATTCAATACACAACTTGTCTGAAGCCATCACTGCCAGTGCCATCCACTGCTGAGATTGATATTATTACTCTTTACAGAGTTCCTTCAAATTAAAATTCAAACAAAAATATCCCTGTCAACTTTTAACCAATCCTCACAATGATTCTACAAGATAGGTAAAACAAGTGTCACTTGCCTTGTTTGAAGCAAGGAAACTGAGGCACAATGGCTGAAACACATATACAATTTGCCTTGAGTCAGTGAAAATGAATAGGATAAGAACTTAGGGTTTTGGACTCTCAACCCTTATTTAAAAACAAAACAAAATACTTCCATGTCTAACTGACACACTTAACCCCTTCAAACCTTAAAAAATTGGATACGCTTTTTTATATATACTTAGAGTGCTTCTAAAAATCTGAATCTAAACCAAGTGTTTCTTTGGTTATCCCATGCGGGGATAATAAATTTCCAAAAATTATGCATCTTTTATAAACATCATTCAGTAAAATATAAGGTTTCAAAAATCAGCATATTGTTTATCTGTTTAGATGAAGCTGTCACCAATAAGTTTTGAGACCACAAATTACCTACTAATAATTCTACTCTAACAAAATTATCAATGGAGAATCTGATATAAGTACTGTATAAAACCAGTTTCATAGGCTGAAATAGTATTTTTCAGCCACCCTCTGAACCAAAGAAAAGTTAGGAATGCAGAAATGAAAGCTCAAACTTTTTCTTGGTCTATGTAACCAGGATGCTAAACCTGTTGCATGTACATATTAGGAAAAACTATAGAAGAGCTGACATACATTTCTAAAAAGCTAATAGAAGCACTGTACCTCATTATTATCCCATAAAAATATAATATATGAGCATTCAAAATTTTCCCAAGTTTTCATCAGTAGAGAAAAATGGTGCATATCATAAGCTGTTAATACTTAAGATAATGGATAGAAAAGGCTTTATACCAAAGAAACAACCCCATATATTACCAGTTAGAAAAACACATATAATATAAAGGGTCAGGTTTTTACTAGTAGTCGTGGCTTCATTTCAACAACACAGGATTTTTAGCTGATATATTGTAGAAATTTAAGATTTTATGTTAAAAATATTGCAACTATCCATGACACTTATCCTACGTTAAAAGTTATTTGATAAAATTATATGCATATACGTATATGACAGTTTCTAAGTTAAACTATTTTTATGAAATAGAGGATAAGAATCTACACCTACAATATCCAGATCTTTCAATATCTCAAGTGAAAATTGTAGGTCTCCCTTCAGTTAACATAAAGCAGGAATGGTTTCAGGACAACGGACAGAGAACTGTTCGCTAAGGGAGGGTGTAAAGTTAAAGGGTTTGTTTACAATAATAAAGGCAGGGCAGGCACAATGATTATACCCTCTTAGGGCTCTAATTAGAAAACAACTAATTTATTAGATGAAGCAAAATGGAGAGCTAGAGAAGGAAATTAATACGGTAATATTACAGAATAGCTCTTAATTGCCTGTACAAGTTGTCATTTATTTGGTTTGACTTGAAAACTATGTACTGGAAACTAATTTTAAGATAACACAAATTCACATGTTCTAAACTGTAAGATACTTTTGCATATAAAAGAGCAATAGTTTAAAAAATAGCATATGCTAATTCAGAAATACATGTACAGCACCTGCTCCGCTGCGACCGAACCACCTGTCTAATGCCATAATATATTTTAGGGTCCCTCATTGAATATAAAAGGTGTATTCATTCTATACCTTCTACCTAAACAGCTCCTGTTCTCCTCTGGGGGTGGGGTGGGAAGGAAGGACAAATCACCTCCCAGGGAATTAAAGGTATTGTTACAGAAATATTTCAGACATCATTCACAGAGAAAAAGACGCCGAAATGACTGGGGAGGTTTAAACAGAGACAGGTAAACACCCAGTTCTATCCATTTCCCAACACGTCCGTTTTGTATTAATGGAAGACTTCCAGATTAGTAAAACACTGGAGGGCGTCTCTCCACGCCATCCTAGGGGGGAAAGGTTCCAAAAGGCCAAAAATCACAACCTAAAATCACAGTTCCAGGAATGCAACCCTTGACTATCCCACTAGAAACTCTACAATGCATCATTTTTACTCTGCCCAGAGAAGGCTTATGATCTCTTTCTCGTCACCCCATTAGGGAAAATAAAATGAACGGAAACCACATATATGTACCGCCGTGCTGGCACATACGGGTTGGCACATATGTGCACGGGAAGCTGTACATATATGCCTGGACATATACATCATGCTGTGCGTGCCTGTGCATGGAAGACGGCTCCGCAGCGGCCGGGGGAACGCTTCCCTTGGGCAGCCCCTGCGCCCTTGACATGACAGCGGCGATCTGTCTCCTCTCCTCTTCGCTCAGCTGGCTCAGATCCGCCTCCATGCCGGCCGGGATCACGGTGTGCAAGGAGCTCCCCGCCCCGCCAGCCCCTCCTCCGGCTGCCGCCGCCGCCGCCGCCGCCGCCAGCCCTTCCGGGAGCCCTTCCCCTTCCAAGCTCGCCTCGTTGCCCATGGCTCAGAGGGACTCGGGGCCGCTGCGCTCCCTCCTTGCGCTGCGTCCCCGTCGGGAAGCCCGCGGCCCGACGAGCAACCGGAGCCGGGGTCCGCCGTGGGGCGTGCAGGCGGCCGAGTCCCAGGGCTCGGGACCCGGCACCGCTGCCCGGAACGCCAGGCGGGTGTTAGTCCCGCTCGCAGGTGACGCCTGCAGCTGGTGCCTCCTCCATGTTGGACAACTCCCCGAAGCCGCCTCAGCGCCCCGAGTCGGGAGAAGCAGGTCTGAGCAGTGCCAGCCGGGCGCCGTCCGCCCCTCCCACCGGGCCCCGCCTCCTCGCCCGCGCCCTCGCAGTGCGCATGCCTGTCTCGGAACAGGTGATGGCCGCACCCGCGCCCATCCCGTTCTGCGTCGCTCTGTATCCTTCCACACTCTCAGCACCGATTTAAAGGAGCCCGGGGAGAGCGCAGCTGAAAACCGGGACAACAGCCGGCGTTTCTTTCAGGCATATTTCAGGATGCCTCAACCTGAGTTTTAGCGGATTACAGTCAAGGGGTGGGGAGGGGCTGGAGGGGAGGTGTCAGTTTCCTTCTTTGATTCATGGGATCTGTAGTTTCAAAAAAAAAAAATTTTTTTTTTTTGTTTTTTTAAGGGAGCGTTTTTAAAGATTTTAGTAATGGATTCAGGTAACGAGATAAACAGGAGAAATCTCTGATGCCTTTGGGACAAATTCCCCCAAAGGAGCCGAAACTGGACCTTTTCACTTAGGACTTTTCCAGAATAATTACATTAAAACCTTAGGTACAGCAACCGCAAGGAGGTAAAGTTTTTGAATGCTTATCATTGTATCGTTCCCTAAAGGGACTACACAAAAGTAAGGGGTTACGGGAAATTATGGAGGAGATACTGTAGTAAGATTCAGATTGTAGAGTATTAAAATGTTCAAATGGTGTGAAATTTTGAAAACACGAATTCAGTCCTTTTTTGTACAAATGGACAAATAACCCAAAAAGTGGAATTAATCTGTACAGACACACACAGATGGCTAGCAGCAGAGTTGTAACTAAAACCCATCCCCACTCACCCCAAACGCACAAACTCCTCTTGCTACATTTCCTCGAAAGGAATGTTTTCCTTCAACACCGAATCCACAACCCCAATTTTACTATCTACCTTTGCTAACAAAATGGACGTAATGTCTCAGTTGTTGAGATTAAAGAAAATCAAAGCTAACAACGGGAACGAATAAATAATAGAAATGAATAAGTTGCCCAGAGAGTTTCCAGGTGTTTACAATAAGTGTTATGAAAGTTTTATATTTTGCATTCCACCTGTATCAGAACTAAAAAATGGTTCAGTTATAAAATTTGTGACACTTTTTTTTTTCAAGTTTATTTATTTTGAGAGAGAGTGCTGGCACAGTGGGGAGGGGCAGAAAGAGAATCTTAAGCAGGCTCCACACCCAGCTGGGGGAGTGGGGTGGAGGGCAGGGTGTTCCATCTAATGAATCCTGAGATCCTGACCCGATTCAAAATCAGGAGTTGGATGCTTAACCAAATGAGCTATGCAGACACCCCAACGTGTACTGCTTTTTAAAAAGTCCAGTCATCAGATGAAGTTTCACTGCTGGTTGGGTTCCCATAATAACTTTGCATAAAGTTTAATTCTCTTACAACACATTGAGATGTGACTTCCAAAGTCAAAGCTACAAAGTCATGCTTTGTAAAGAGAATGCTTTCACCTCATACAAACCAATGACATGAGGCAACCTAACATTCTGAGGGGCACATTTGGAGACAATCTGTTATCATCATATTTCTAAAAATGAGTTTGCTTCAAAAAAGAGATAATTGGCACATAATCCTGAATCTCTGACAAAATGAGTAACTGCTCCAATGCCCAGGCAGCCCCTAGGACTCAAACTCTAGTTTTGTGACAATAAAAATACATCCTATGTATTCACATCCACAAACGACGAAGTTAAAAAATTGCTAGGATGAGCACTCTTTTCAAAGTCTAGCCTCAGAATAATGATTAAACTAGAAAACAAATTGTTAACGCTATATTCTCTCTTATTATAGATGGAAAGGAACCTTTAAAGTAATAAGAAAGAAATAAGTGTTAATCAATATGCAAAGTAGTGTGGAGACTAAACAAGAAGTCACAATCTGTAAGATGGGAGTATTATAGCCCATTGCGAAAACATGTGCATTCACCTTCTCCTTCCCTCCTCTCCCAGGAGGAAACATCAGAAAACAGGGAAATGGGACATGTGGTAGAAAGAGTGAATGCACTGTGAAAACAAGTGGGAAACATTTTGGTTGTTGACTCTGTAAAATAATTTTGCCTTTAGGATCTTCATACCTGTGAGTTTCTAAAAATGTTTAATTTTTCAGTCTTCCATTCAGGCTTAACAGTTGCTTGTGCTTGGGAGGTGTTTCAGATCTAAAGAAAAACACTAGAGCAAAAGCCAGGTGCTTTGCTTGTGTGCGAATTCTCAGAATTCTGGGAGTACAAGGATGAGAAGTCAAATGCTATAGATAACTTTATGGAGTTTGTTCTTGCTTACCCAGAAAAAATGTCACAGTTTCATTCTGCAAATTAACTAATGGTGCTATATTCAAAATCTTTGTGGTTCCCTGTTCATTATACTTACCGTAAATATTTATTTGAATTTGGATTGATTTAACAAGCTGATAGTTCAGCTCCAATTCACTCAGCCTGATAGGTAGGTCATAAAAGTGATCAATTTATGAACACCTTCACTGCTATATACCATTATGTCTTTCTAAAATGGCTTCTCAACTCTAGAAAACCAGATCTTTTCCGTTGTTTACTTCTTGCCTCCCTTCCCCAGGTAGGTTCTATTTTAGTAGATTAGAACAAATCTAAATGTGATAATTAACAACTAAATATGACTAGATAATGAATGCTTGGCATGAAATTGCCCAGTCTACCCATGGTCCTCACAGATACCACTCAACCCAGGATAAAATCGAATAGACCACCTTGTATGTCACATGCGCAATACTTGAATGAGTTCAGGGTCTGCAAAAATTAAACTCAGAATAGTCTTCACCAATATAGAAAAATGTGTAGTCTCAGTAGTCTTTAAAAACCTACAATTAAATAATCCTTGTATAATTTAATTTATCCTTTTATTTAAAAATAATAGCATGTATTTATTAAACTCTATTTAGTAAGCAATTATCTTAATATGGGCGTATTTATTAAATGCCCATTATATCTCTATTAAAACCATTATAATGGTGCTAGTAAGTGTTTTGTAAAATAGGCCCTTTCATAAGCTAAATTTGTGAGTATAAATAGATTGAACCTTTCTGGAAGATAATTTAGCAATATCTATCAATAGCCTTAAAAAGAGTCATAATCTGTGATACACTTCTGGAAATCAGTTACCAAAGAGACTGAGTTACAAAAATGACTGTGGAAAAAAAATGTTCCCTAGAGAATTATTTATAATAGCAATAAATAAAAAGGCATTACTGCCCTCATAAATAAGAACGGAAAAGTAAAACCTGGTACAACCAGATGTTTGTATTTTATGAAAATATTAATTTAAAATAATGCTTTTAATTTTTCTTAACGTTACTCATTTTTGAGAGACAGAGAGAGACAGAGCATGAGCGGGGAAGGGGCAGAGAGAGAGGGAGATACAGAATCTGAAGCAGGCTCCAGGCTCTGAGCTGTCAGCACAGAGCCCGATGTAGGGCTTGAACTCATGAACTGCGAGATCATGACCTGAGCTGAAGTTGGACGCTCAACCAACTGAGCCAATCAGGCGCCCCTAAAATAATGCTTTTAAAGAGTTCATTATAGGAAAAAATTCACAAAGTATACATAGGATAAGTTTTCATAAAGTTATGTGATCACAGTTGTGCAAAAAAAAAAAAAAAAATTAAACTACTAAAATGCATAGAAAATAAACCCAGGAAATAAATCAAATAAACCAACGAACAAAACCCATACAAGTAAAACCTAGGTTTATGAGAATAATTCATTCCAGAAACATGCTTGTAATTCAAAGCATATCAAAGCAAATTTCAAGAACCATTGGCTCAGTTGTGATCATGAGACATTTGGCCTGATGTACTATTTGTATTACAAGACATCACTCATTTGCTCAAGTTAAAATTTATTAGCAATGTTTGTTCATCTTGAGAACACTCACAGAACAAGTTACTCACAATCCAAGGTTTTACTGTGTATTTGATAAGTAATCTTACTTTTTCTTCCTAATTTTCTATATTTTCCAAAATGAATTTGTCGATTTTTCTTTATGGTATAAGAGTCCCAATAATTATGAGTAGTCATTTTTAAAAACCACAAAAACAATGAACTTGGGTTAAGCTAGGTAAGCAAAATTCTAACGTCATTTTGTAGCAAATGCCTATGAAGAAACTGGAAAAAAAAAAAGTGCCACGGTATATAGGCTAATAGTGATTTCGTGCTATTTGATGAGTGGTAAAACTTAAAGTATTCTTATACTTTCTATATTTAAAAGACCATGCATTTTAGTGTATGTATGGATGTATATATTCATGTTTGTATAAATATAGACAGTCTGACATTTTTATATAGGTACATACCTTTTTTTTAATGTTCCTTCTCTAGTGAAAGGTAAGAGAAGATTGTGTTAATTTAGTGGAGCAAGTACCTGCAGTGGTTTAAGGACCAACTTCATTTTTCACTGTGGTTGATCTGCTTCTCAATTGCAGCTCTAAGCCATTTTTTGTTAGCTTTTCTTTAAAATGAGATTTGCAGCTACAGTGGAGGAAATTCAAGTGAGATTATAGTTGATTATGAACTGGCTTCTCCATTTTGAGGAAAAAAACACATGAGAAGTATTTTAGAACAAAGTTTGATAAATTTATTTTTGAATTGTGACATCTGGACTATCAGGCAGTTGTGGGGTTTTTTTGTTTCCCCTTTTATACATATTCTACAGCAAAATATAATTTAAAATAAAAGAAAAAGTTAATTGTACTTAAAATATGTTCCTATGGGTACAGGATGTATAAAATATTATGAATAGGGGCACCTGGATGGCTCAATGAGTTAAGCAGCTGACTCTAGATTTTGGCTCAGGTCATGATTTCGTGATGATGAGACGGAGCCCCTCACTGGTCTCTGCACTGGGCCTGGAGTCTGCTTAAGATTCTCCTTCTCACTCTGCCCATTCCGCATATGCTCGCTGGTGCTCATGCTCTCTCTCTCTCTCAAAAATAAAATAAAATAGAGGCACCTAGGTGGCCAGTCACTTAAGCATCTGACTCTCAGTTTCAGCTCCAGTCCTGATCTCATGGTTCCTGAGTTCCAGCTCCACTTGAGATTCTCTCTCTCTCTCTCTCTCTGCCCCTCCCCTGCTCACTCTGTCTCTCAAAATAAATAAACTTCAATAAGTAAACAAATAAATAAATGAAATGAAATAAATTTAGTTACTATGCCACTTTACACTACTACTTTTTAAGTTGAAAATTACCAACAAGTCATGATGTTATAACATAGATGATTCAGCATTATGTATTCACCTGTTTCATAAATAGACTTTAGAATTCAGAACCTACTCCCTACTCTTTGGAAAATGGAGACATGTATGCACGTCCTACTTACATGATGTTTTGGTTGACAATGTCTGAATTTAAATCCCAGCAGCTCTGCCATCTTACATCTATTTGGGTTAGCGAGTCACTAGCTTTTTAGAATGTGGGGCTCCTCAACTGTAAAAATGGAGACAATAATATACACTACCTCTCTGGGCTCTTGTCATGTAAAGTGGGACTGCCATGCTTCCCATCAAGAGATACTGTTTCCTCACACTTAGACTGGAGCTGAACCCCTATCTTATTTTTATCAAGACAATGTAGTGGGAGAGGCATGTAACTTGCTAGGCTAGCCTTCCTATATAGCCCTCTTCATGCTCAGAGACCACCATAATCTAAAGAAGCTCAGGAGGTGAGACTCCATGAAGAGAGGAGCCCAGCTGCCCCAGTCTCCAGCGATCCCAGCGGAGGCCTTGATGAGTCCCGCTGGAGAACCCTCCCTGCCTCAGAGAGCATATCTGCTGGCTACAGTCACATCACTGAGCCAGGTGAGACCAGGAGAACTGCCCAATCAACCGAGAGAATCAGGAAATAGAATAATAGTTATTATAGTAATTATTGTCTGATTTTAAGTCACTAACTTTTGGGGGTTTTAGTCATTTAACTGATATTCCAGTTTTTACACATTATGATTATGCATAATCTTTCAAAATTCCCTTTTCATTCTTTTGCTTCTAGTGACTATTTTCCCATTTACTGTCCAGATGGACTTGAGTTATTTGTTCAAAATTTCCAAATACCACCCTTCTAAACTATAAATGGGAAAGAACCCAATTATGCTGAATACTTACGTACTTGTTTCGTGAAAGGCTCAAACAAGAAAATATATGGGAAGATCATTTTTCAACTATGTAATGCTATCCAAATATAAAGTTATATAAAAAGATGAAAAATTTATGCATGAGAATGTTTCTGAGAAAGACCAATGTATTTATTTGAGAAACTTCTGGGAGAGGAGGCATTCTTAAGGTCCTACCCAAGATGGTGGCTAGAGTAACAATTTACAGATCCTTGGGATTAGAGGTTCAAAAATATTTTTAAGATTTTTTAAAAAATATGATACAAAAAGTATACATTATATAACAGTGACTTTAATATCTATCTAGTAAAACCTGTTAATATTCACATTATCCTTCAAAGGAGTCAGAATCACATCAGCTAGAGGATACTCAGTTTTACCTAGCCTGGTGATGGACTGGAGCTCAGACATCTTGAGAAGTTAGGGCTTTATCTGAATTGCTCTGTATTTCAGAATAAAGAGAGCAACTTGAATTGGTTGAGTAGCATGGGTTCGAAGTCAAAAGTAGAGAAATGTATAAGGGATGAAAGGAACCTGATGCGGCTTACTTTGTGGAAAGGGGAATTAGCAATGTCCTCACTGCTACCCTCTAGTGGTGATGTGGCATAGGGGCCTTTGCAGGACTGACCTGTCCCTGAGGATTCTAGGTGGTTCCTGTAGATTGTGCAATGGAAAGCCCAGCTCCGTCTCCCTCATGCAAATTCCAGGAAAATTTACATTACTAAGGAATTTATGCATTATGGATTCTTTGAGGGAGGAGAGAGGTGAGGAGTGGCTCAGAAAGAGAAGCAGAGATTTATATCCGACTTGATATATATTAAAAATATAGGCAAGGTACATACGATGTATATGCACGGGAGCTGGAAGACAAGGATTTTTAACATCTGTGGTTCAGTCATTATTATCATATGGGCTGAAGTGTAAAGTCTGTAATGGCTTTCAGAGAGTCCCATAATTTTCCCATATGCTAATTCCAAGCTCATGGGATAAATCTTTAGAAAGTTTTGCTCTTGTCTGTCTGCAAGCAAAGCAAGAATAGATGAATTTCAATAGGGATATCTCAAGTGTAATTGGAAAAATTCACAAGTTACTCTTTCAATAATAAGTCAAAACCCTGAGAGAATATTATGTTTATCTATAGATATTTTGAAAAGGATCAATAGTTGGCCCTCATCTCAGACAAATTATATCAAAATCTTGATGGAAGGGCGTGGCATTTGTATTTTTAAAGCTCCCCAGATGATTGTATTATAGAGCTTGGGGTGAGAAGTACTACTTTGAAAGGATAGAAGATTTTAGTGTCAGCATTACAAGACTGAAGACAAGAAAGAGGCACTTGGGAATCCATGTAGACTTTTCTTTGAAGCTGAAGCCGAAGGCATCAGCAACATAGTTGCCATCATCAGAAATTATTTTTTTAAGAAAAAAGCAAAGTCACAGATTTACTCTTCAAAAATGGTAGCCTATCTGCATTTGGACTGTGGTATGCAATTCTGGTCACTGCATTTTGAAAAACGTGGAATAGATTTAGAGAAGCACAGCAAATCAAAGAAAAGAAGACATAAAATCACTCTAATCAAGAAGACTGAAGGGGTGAATCTAGAAGAATAAGAGCCTCCTACTGAAGAACGCAAATTCAGGACATGTTTACCCAAATGTGCTAAACTAAAACCAAGGGGATTTTAGGACACATGGAAAAGACATGATTAAGAAAAAAATAGTAACAGGATATAGTACATGTATGGATGGATTTATATATCATATTAGAATGGATAATCCTAATTCTTCACTAACATCACTTTTCTCCTCTTTGGGACAAGTAGCTACACACAGTTGCCAGCTTCTCTTGCAGTTCTATGTGGCCCTGTGATCCAGCTCCACCCGATATAAGTATGCTACTTCCGGGACCAACCAAAGGAATTCTGGTATGTACACCTCCATGGGTGACAAAGATGGAGACTAGGGTTTATATGGATTGAAGATGGCAGAACCATTGGGTGGATTCCACTGGGAGAGTTTCCTCAATGACCACGTATGGAATTCTGCCTTTCCACCTAAGACCACCTTCCCTGGGACAGTTTGTAAGTGAGGGAGGAGGAAACATATATATTACAGAGATACTTCTATACAGGAGAAAGTAACACCAATAAAATACATTCCCTCCTTATCCTTTCCACATCAGTGATCCCGATTCCACTTTTCTTTTGAAATAGCAAGACACAAGACAGGTAAATCTGGGTGCTTCAGTGACCCTTGAAAATGCCATGCTCACTTTTTCTCCAGTTTCCTTTTTTCCTCAATCTGGCAAGATTGTCCCCTCACCCCTATCCATCTATGCATTTCCCCTGGCCAAACCCATTCACCATCAGAAGACCTTTTCCTATCGTGAAGCTGCTACTGTTCTCAATCATTATTTGAAAATCTTACTCATTTGGCATTTTTTTACAGTCTTCCTTTCTTTGGTGAACTGTTTCAGAACTGAGTTTTTCAAGTAATGCAACAATGTTTTTATTTCTCTTGCCGTCCCATCAGTATCTACTGCACAGAGTGAATGCCCAAACAACAGACATCAAATGCATTACTTAATGAGATGTCTTCAGGTTAAAAATGTGAATAATGCAAAACAGACATTAGGTTATTTTGTGGGGGACTTCTATAAATGAGAAATAAGGGAAGGCCTTCATTGAGGTGAAGGAATCCTATAATGATACAATTTTTAACTCATAAATATTATATATTTAATGTATCACCAAGGCACTCTGTTAAGTATCTTATATATGTTTTGATCTCCATTAATCCTTCTGAAAGTCTTATTATGTAACTATTGTTTTGTCCATTTTATAAGTGAAAATATAGAGATTCAGGAAAGTTATTTCAATTTCTTAAGGTCTTTTAACCAGCAAATAACAGGAGAGAATTCAAACCTCACCCAACCTGAATCTTATACCGACTGCTTTCCTCACTTAAACTATCTTCCATTTCTAATTGTAAAAGATAGTTCCTGCTAAAGAGCGCATAGACTCATGGGGTGGTATATCCTATGGCCACTGTCAGAACTTGGATAATACACTTAGTATACTGGAAGTACATATACTTTCTTTAACAAGCTAACCCAAAAGTATAATAAGTGGAAAATGGCATTTGGTCCTTTGTCCAAGAAATTTTCCAGGCAGCCAAAGAGAATAAAAATAAATAAGGATATTGAAAAAAATATAATGAAAGCACTTCTCATTATTCGGATTTTATAGTAGGATTTAATAATAAATTGTCTTTATCATTATCAATTTATCATGTTTTATTTGCAGTTAGGGCTAGATGCTTTGACTTCAAATCAGACGGCAAGAATTTTATGTTCACCATTTCAGGAGCCATTTGGGGAATGTTTAATTTTATTCCATCCAAGCTCTAGATTTGCCAGGTTAATTATTGATGAGTAAGCGGAGGATGGAAAGGATTTTATATAATCCTGCCTGAGGCTTCCCATGTCTTCCCCCATCCGACTTACAGCTCATATAAAAAGATCAGTGTCTGCTCTTGGCAGATGGTCCATAACCTGCCTATAATAATAATACTTCATGTTTTTCATTTATTGCAGGGATCTCAAACTTTTGAAAACCAACATCCATACAACACTGCAACAATCATCATAGGTCTGTTTTACAAATGGTTAACCTGTAGAAATGAATCAATGAGCCAGACTCCAGCATACTCTTGAGTCATTTACACCTGCCACCAGAGAAGTTTTATTTTTCACACATGTTATGCTCATCATCCATAAGACCAAAGACCTACCAACCACAGGTTCAAAATCTCAGCTCTGCAAAGAAAAAAGAGTAATTGTATCAATCTACTAAATGATACTCCAAAGTAGATAACCATGGTCTTTTATGGATTTCTTTGCCATTCTTGACAGGAAGTGGTAGCTATTTTTAATCATACAAACTTAAAGACTAAAACAGAAGCTATTAGATTTTCCAAGGAGGAAAGCCCCCTTCTGAAGAGAACAATACAGTTTCTTTCTTGTCATCTTATGGGTTTCATTCCATTCTCAAATGCATCCTGAGGAAAGATGAACTGACAGGCACCAGAAGCAAGGTCATACCTTTTAGATCACCAATTTGCTTTAGGGGACTTAGAAGCCCATCTTGGAATCATCTCTCTTGCCCACCTGTGTGCCAGCCTTACCAGCCAGAGATGGTCTCCAGGCAGAGGCTTCCTTCATTCAGCAACCATCCTGAGCACCCACTATGTGTGCATGCTAGAAATACAGTGATATACAAAGGAGACTCAGTTCCTGTTCGTGAAATGAGTGTATAGTGTAGTAGGGAGACACAGATATTTTAAATATCTATCAAAATAGCAAGCTAGCTGATTTGGACAAGACTTCTTACTGAAAAGAACTAAGAAATTGGTCAAAATGCATTCAAAGGAATATTAGTGTGAATTAGAGCTGAAAATACAGTGAAGGAAGATGAGAACCTGCAAGCTGCTTCTGCACTGAGAGCATTTGCTGATTTGGAAAAAAATTCAACTCTCCTTCAAACAGCCTCAGTGAGCAAGGAGGACGGAAATAAAAACCCAGAGTCT
Organism: Lynx canadensis; assembly: GCF_007474595.2. Classification (NCBI taxonomy): domain Eukaryota; kingdom Metazoa; phylum Chordata; class Mammalia; order Carnivora; family Felidae; genus Lynx; species Lynx canadensis. The sequence continues at coordinate 86,911,477 of NC_044304.2, forward strand.
GCAAACAGTGAAGGGTCTGACATGAGATCCTCCCCAAATAATAAGCTGGAACACGAAAGGGCTACAGGGCAAGGGTGAACTGGAAAGGTATCACTTCTTTCTTTAAATTGCCTAAGTTCTGCAGAAAACAGTCTCAAATTTCATCTCTCCGATATTAAAGTGGCCTCCAGGTAAAAGGCAAAAGCCAAAGGAAGTCTTATCTGGAGGAAGATACTTTCACCGTAGACCTCTATAAATTTCTGTTCTTTCAGGGAAAGAGGAAGACATATGCTTAGATTTATGGTTGTTTTATTGGAATAGTTCAGGAGAAGAATGGGAGAAGAAACTAAAGCGAGTGAAATAAAACAACACTGAGTAGTAAGAAGAGCCCAAGTGATCCTTGAGCCAGAGATTGTAACATTGTCTATGATCCTTCTGGGCAATGTATGCTTCCCGGACCTTCGTCATCAGCACCATCTGAGAGATTATGGGAAATAGACTGTCAAGCCTGACCCCAGACCTACGGAATCGGAATCTGCATTTTAACAAAATCCCTAGGTGATTCGTATGCACATTAAAGTTTGAAATAATGAATGGGAATAATGAAACCTGATCTAGATCAGTGAGAATGGGAAAAGAGAATGACTGTTAGATATGTAGCTGCTGCCCATTACGATGTTAGAGGCCATGGGTTGGCTAACAGACTCTGTAGTTTCTAACTTAAGCACCGGAAAGATGATGCTTCAACAGGCTTTCAAACCCCATGGCATGCACAAAGCCATTAGGAAGGCAAATGGTATTACACAATTTTTTTTGTCCCACTTGTTGCTTTGGCTTAGAGAAAATGGACAGTTAGAGTTTCCATGTGATTAGAGTGGAAGTGTAATTGGAATTCAGTATCTTGAGTCTGGAACCACTAATTGTTCTGCTGAGCATAATATTGGACAAAGTATTTTCCAAGTGTGATGAGCAAAACTAAATCCAAAAAAAAAAAAAAAATCAACTTTCCAGGAGATGGTTGGAGTCAGCCAGGCTCTGCTCCACTGTAACCATGTGGGATTAAAAAAAAAAAGGCATGATGAAAAATGCAGATATGTCAGAGGATGTGCAACAGGACTTGCCAGAGCAATACAGCACAGACGATCTTGCAACCTATGCGGAGATGGAGTTTGACAAGAAGTACATCCCATTCTGGCAGTGCACCATGAGGAGAACTGGAGAGAGTAAGTGATACACGAAACCAAACACTGTATCTGCTTCTACCTGGGACAAGTGGTCATTCACCTGTTCAAACCTAGTAAAATGCTTGGACTGTGTCATGTTTGTTGTGATCAATCTAAAATAAGGACTGCAGCCTAAATTCCAAATACCAGAGAATGAAATCATCATCCTTGCTAAGAAAACACTTTGACCTCTGGACTTTATTATGTTGCTTTGTAGAGGGCATTCTCTGTACTAGTTTGTTTTTTTTTCCCCCCTCTCTCTCTTTTTTTTTTCATACTAGTTTGTTATAGTTATAAAACAATTAGCAAAATAAGTAAACAAACAAAAAATCCACCCCCCCAAAAAAAAAAACAAAGAAACACTAATCTGAAAGATATATGCACGCCTGTGTTTATTGCATCATTATTTACAATAGCCAAGATATGGAAGCAAGCCAAGTGTCCATTAATAGATGAACGGATAAAGAAGATGTAATGCGCGCACACACACACACACACACACACACACACACACACAAAATGGACTATTTCTCAGCCATAAAAAGAATGAGATCTTGCCATTTGCGACAACATGAATGGACCTAGAGGGTATTATGCTAAGTGAGATAAGGGAAGACAAATACCATAGGATTTTGCTTATATGTAGAATTTAAAAAAAAATAAATGAGCAAAAAAAGAAACAAACAAAAACAATTTGGACTATTAAATACAGAGAACAAACTGATGGGTGCCCTGGAGAAGGTGGGGAGGGAGATGGGTAAAATAGAGGCAATTAACAAGTACAAGCTTCCAGTTATAAATTAAAAAATTAAGCACAGAGATGAAAAGTACAGGATAGGGAATCTAATTAATTTTTAAAAATTAGCCATATTTTAAAAATTAGAGGCGTTCCTGGGTAGCTCAGTCTATTTAGTTTCCAACTCTTGATTTTGGCTCAGGTCATGATCTCATGGCTCGGTTGGTGGGTTCAAGCCCCACTCGGGGCTCTGCACTGACAGTGCTCCTCCGGTAGTGACTAACATTACAAGCCAGTTACTGGAAGCTAAATGTAGCCCATATTCACATAGTAATCTGTACGTGCTATTCTTTTTTTAGTTGGAAGATTTTCTATTAAAAAATTTTAGATGTCATGCTTCCTTGGAAAATTGAAACTGACCGCCCTGAGCCCATTCATGCTAGGCAACAGTCGACTGGAGTAGCAGCTTTCTCCATTAGGTCTGCTCCCACCTGACTTCTTAGTTTACGTTCCCTGCCTCCTGTAGACATTTTGTGTTTGACCACGCCACAGTCTCCATTTCTCCACTAGAGGAGACACTATCTTTCTACCAATTAGAGATAACTAATGAGGGCTTATAAAATTTGTAACTGATTGTAGACCTATCAACAGAACTACATTTTTAAAAGATGGACAGTGAGATGTGCAGTATGTTAGAGATTTCACCCACATTTTCTTCTTTGCATCTCCACTGATTCCTTTGAGCTCATTGGTTTGTGTGCCTGAATAATAAGTAGTGACAGGTTGAAGTTTTTCTGTATCTTTGTCAGAGTTGCAATTAATAATCATGTAAGTAGAATAATAGTGATGACATTATGGGGGGTGTAAAAAACCTTCTTTAGTCATTACCTCCCAAAATAATTTCTAATAAACGTCATACGTGAACTCACTTATTTCTAAAAATCTGTTTGAGGTCAAGAATTAACGTTGGCTTTTTTTTTTTTTTTTTTTTTTTTTTAATGATCTCTTGTCTGGAGTTTCTAAGTTCTGCAGAACTTACTACCCACTTTTAGAAGTAGCAATATTTTAAAACCCCTTATAGATAATGTGATAGATTAACATGCCATAGATCTGACCATAAATTCAATAACAAAATAAAATTCTATTTAACCTTTAGGGCCTGCAATCTATTTTTTAACTTTTCAGAAAAAAATCTGGCCCAAGCCAGAAATATGGGCCACTTGAGACACCTTCCTTTCCTGAAGATTGTTAAATTATACACTGTACAATTTCTAGCACAAATATCCTTTCCTAACTTATGTTCCCCTTGATCCTTAAGTGAACTTTTTTCCATTCTAAGATGTGTCTTATATTACCTCTTAATAGATGCTTAGGCATCGCCAGGTCTTGTGTTCTCACCCCTGTCCCAGTCTATCCAAATCCTACCCAGGCTTCATGGGCCTTCTCAAATGCATAGCATTCATGAAATCATCCCTGCTTATTCTATTACTTTCTATACATTTGGTATATGTCATGCACCAGATTCAAATAGTATTCCTCTTTTTTTTTTTTTTAACATTTATTTATTTTTGAGAGAGAGAGAAAGAGCGCAAGCACAGGAGTGGCAGAGAGAGAGGGAGACACAGAAGCCGAAGTAGGCTCCAGGATCTGAGCTGTCAGCACAGAGCCTGACATGGGGCTCCAAGTCACAGACCATGAGATCATGACATGAGCCGAAGTTGGACCCTTAGCTTAACTGACTGTGCCACCCAGGCACCCCGCCTCTTGTTAAGTTTTAACCCCTTTGGCAATGTGTTGCATCCTGTGTGGACTGTACCCTATATTTTTTTTTCCACAACATTGCTTTCTATAAGAAAGACTCTATAAATACCCACTGACAGCCCAGTTCTGAGATATAGCTTAAAGCAAAGATTCTATATCATCAATTTTCTCTCCATAAAGAATCTTTCCCATCAGCACACTTCCATTCCTAGAATTTTTTTTTAATAAATTCTCTCTTGACCTTATTTCTCTCTCTAGCTATAACCCATTTCTGTGTTCCCCTCTATAGCTGAACTGATGATCTCCCCCAGTGTTTTTGAATTTAAATGTTCAGCCTATATAATATGTAATAGTTATATCAAATTTAGCATATTCAAAATCAATACTTATTTCTACCCTGACCCAAAACACTACTCATGTTGTGTGTCACAATTCGTTTAACAGTAACTTTACCCCTTCAGTTGGTAAAGTCAGATTTCTTTGGATCATTTTTGACTCTTATCTTTCTCTTGTACCTAATGCCAATCCAGTGGCATATTCTAGTGTCTTCAACTTCAAAATTGATCTGGAATCCAAACACCTCTCACTTCCCACACTGAGTATGATTACTCACACATCTCCTGCTTGGATTATTGCCATAGCCTTCTCTCTGTTCTGGTAGTTTCCACCCTTGCCTCACTTTGTTTGCTACACAGGAAGTGACCAGAATGCTGCTATCAGATCATGTCACTTGTCTGCCTCATAGTCATCCAGTGACTTCCCAACTTAATTAAAGAAAAAGGCAAAGATTTGCCAGGGCCTAGAAAGTCCTACATGATATTATATCAACCCTTTTTACCTCCTAGTACTCTCCCCTTTATTCATATCCTTCCAGCCACATTGGCCAACTTGTTTTTCAAACATACCAGCCATACTTATGCTTCAGGTCCTTTATACTCACCATTCCCTCTTCCTGGTACATTCTGCCTTCCTCTGTCCACAGAGCTTTAAATATTTGCTCTCTAGTCCTCTGTCCTAAGGTCATCTTTTCCTTGAGATCTTACACAGTCTCTTAAAAATGGCAATCTGTGTGGCACCTGGGTGGCTCAGTCATTTCAATGTCCAACTGGTGATTTCTGCTTAGGCCACGATCTCACAGTCATGAAATCAAGCCCCACGTTGGGCTCAGTGCAGAGTGTGGAGCTGCTTGGGATTCCCTCTCTCTCTGCCCTTCCCCCACTCATTCTACCCCTTCTCTCTCCCTGAAAATAAGTAAACTTTAACAAAATTTTAAAAATAAAATAAAATTTTTTACCCACCTCACCACTCCTTATTATCCTCCATTACTTAATTTTCCCCATATCACTTATTCATATCTGACTATGCTGCATACTGCTTATTTATTTTGTCATCCCAAAAAGAATGTGTACTGCATCAGAGCAAATGGAGGCTCTTTGCTGTTTGCTGATTTATTCCTAAAGTCCAGAACAGTGACTGGCACGTAGAAGTTATTTAGTAAATATTTTATGAATGTGGGGACAGTTGAGTGAATGGATAAAAGATTAACATTATCTATTGCAAAACTAAATTACAGTTGAAATACAGTTTTAATACATTCCTTCTGATAAATTCAGAGGGAAATCCCCATGTTATCTTTGGATAGTACAAACCATGTTTTTGGACTCAGGTGCCACATCCACATTGACATTAACTTTTTATAATGTTTTCTTAGCCCCTCACTGTTGCCTTGAGCTTTACTCTCACCTCTCTGATAGACAAAGCATAATAACGTTTCTTAGGTATTATACATTCAATGTACCCGAAATCTCATTGTATCCCCTCAAACCTACTCATTGTGTTTTATGCTGTCTCAGAAAATGACAACAGCTCTTGCCCAAACCAGATACGTTGCAGTTTTCCTAAAATCCTCCTCCATCAGGTCTAAGCATGTCTCAGCACGCCAATGATAAGCAATGCAGGGATTGCTTATCTTCCCAAGAAATTATGGTGAGATAACTTTTGAGAAAGAAATTTGTTTTGCTTTGTTTTCTGTTTTCCTCTGCTTATCGATACTAAGCAGTAGAGTAGACCCATAAGTACTTTCTTGCCCCAGGAATTTTTTCAACCTTCCAAGTAGAAGCTGAATACATCCTAGGGACAGAAGAAGTGAAAGAGTATGGGAGAAAGAGACAGAAAACTAAGACATTAAAACACATCATTAGTTGTACGAGGTACATGGTGCTCCCAGGGAGGCTCTGTCTTAGGCACAAGAGCATTCAGACCTTCCAAAGAGCCACATTCCTCAGTGAAGACTTGGGAACTATAAAGTCCCCAGACTCAAAGGAAGGCTGTATGCAGGCTAGGACAATGTCACTCAATGACACCGAGAGGACCAATGACCAGTGGCCTCCCTTCTTGCTGCAGATCTTGAATGTTAGCAACCACATGGAGCTCTGAATCCCAACAATGACTGAGATTGAACGTCCCACCAGCAGAACAGAGGCTCTATCAGCGTTAGATTCATACAAAGGAAATAAATACCGATGGTATTTTAGCGTTTATAGATTGAAATTTGTGTTACTTGATCATTTGCGCCCTCTCTCTCTCTCTCCCCCACCTTAAGGACTTCTCTGAACAATCAAAGAATTTAAAAAAAAAAAAAGAGGTGTGAAAATCCAACAGCTGCAACCTATACCCAAGAGAGAACACAGTCTCCCTTTTCATCTCTCATTTCTCTTTTTACCAAATAAAATTCAAGAAGCAGTGTTGTCCACTGACACAAAACAGAGTCTGCACAAAACAGTTCAACTCATTTAGGGTCACAATATGCTCAAGTACCTAAAATCTCAGAAAGGCATGAAGGAGAAACACAAGGAGCTGGCATTGTTGCACAGGTGACTGGTCAGGGGACGGAATGATGAGCTTGAGCAATGAGTCTTGATTTAAGCATATTAATGCATGCATTTTGCCTAAGAGGCATTTTTAACACGGCCTAAATCAGAAAATTGTAACTACTTTTATTACTCAGAATTATGAGAAGCAAATATTCTCTACCCTTACCCCTCCCTGCCTCTCCTCTCTGTGGATAAAGTGGAAAAAGCAGACATTGTAGAGAACGGACAAGCTGGGAGTTCGGGAATAACAACCGCACAAACAATATTTAATCAAGATCCCAATGGTTACCATACACACTTATCTCTAAAGCACTCTCAGTCTTTCTCAGCAAGGTACACATTGTTTGAGAAGGTCTTTTTATATTAAATAATCTACTTTTCAAATTTTCTAGTTTCTTTCTCAAAATGGAATGGTTCTACTAATTTTAAGTTATAAACAGAGTTACATGTTTATTAATAGTATTTAGATTTTTTTAAATCTTAAACTTTGAAAAGCAGACATATCTTCCTTTTTTAGGCTTCCTGATGGTGCTGACTTTGCATGACTAGGAACAAATATAGGACCACGGATGGAGTAGGATGGTAAAAGGGGTTATTTGTGTCTTGTCAAGAGTGCTGGTCAGTTATTTTGCAGACTCTTCTAATTTTAATTTGACATTTTCTCATGATTAGATTTGGGCTATAGTTTTTTTGGCAATAACAGACAGAATGATGTGCCTTTCTTAATGTCCTTTCGTATTGAGATTCAGACTGTATAGAACATTCCCAACAAATGTCGTCTCATTTTAGTGGCTAAAAGACTTTTCTTGGTTTTCTTGCTTCACTAGGCTGTGTCTCACTTTCTTCCTCTGTGAAATTTAGATACCAATTACATCTTCCTCATACAGCTGTTGTGATGATTAGAGAAGGTTATATTTATAAAATATGTAAGAGTATGCAGCACATGGTAAACTTTCAATAAATAGCAGCCATAATTATTATTCACTAATAAAATACAAATAGTTAACATGTATTATGAATTTCCTGTGCTTTCATTATTTGATGTATTTAAAATTTTTTTTAATGTTTATTTATTTTTGAGAGAGAGAGAGAGAGACAGAGCATGAGTTGGGGAGGGGCAGAGAGCGAAGAATCTAAAGCAGGCTCTAGGCTCTGAGCCATCAGCACAGAGGCTGACACAAGGCTCGAACTCATTATTTAATGTATTTAAACCACTGAATGACTCCATCAAATAGAAATACGCTATTAGATGGGAACCTGGGTGACTCAGTCAACTTTGGCTCAGGTCATGATCTCGTAGTTCAGAGTTCAAGCCCCACATCCAGCTCACTGCTGTCAGCACAGGGCCTGCTTCGGGTCCTCTGTTCCCCTCTCTCTTCCCCTCCTCCCACTTTCGGTCTCTCAAAAATAAATAAAACATTAAAAAAAAAATTGACCAGTAGAGTACTATAGTAATGATGCAGTCAAGGTCTACCAATGGATGCTCACATTGGTGGGTGAAGTTTGAGAACAGGGTATTTGCTCACTATATGCTCACTATATCTCTCTCAAGATATTTATTAATTACAAAGCAGAAAGCAAGTAATTTTACAACGGAGAAGCCCAACAGATACTACTGTAATTAAATGATCAGTTACCATCACATATCAATATCATGTACTGCCTGAGATATGATGCAGGGAGAGGAATAATTATCTGTGGCCCTCCATGCAAAAGATATAACCTTGGGGTGCCTCGGTGGCTCAGCTGGTTAAGCGTCTGTCAGGTCATGGTCTCACAGTTTGTGAAACTGAGCCCTACATCAGCCTCTGCATTGATAGTGTGGAGTCTACTTGGGATTCTCTTTCTCCCTCTCTCTCAGCCCCTCCCTAACTTGCATGCTTTCTATCTCTTTCTCTCTCTCTCTGTCTCTCAAAACAAACTTAAAAAAAAAAGATGCATTTGATTTCAAAAGAAATAACCTCAATCTAACTCTGAGATTACAACAGATACAACCAAATTGACTGAAATTCTGCAAAATATCTGGCTAATGCTCTTCAAAAGGTCGTAAAAGATGAGAAAAGACTGAATAATTGTTACAGACTGGAAGAAATGAAGGAAACATTAAAACTAACAGTAGTGTGGGAACCCAGATGGATGATAGACCAAAAAATGGGCAATCATAGAAAAACTGGTGAAACTGGTGTAAAAGCATAGTTTAATTTATAGTATTGTACCAATGTTAATTTCTTAGTTTTGATAAATGCAATCATTATGTAAGGTGTAAACATTAAAAGAAGTTGAGTAAAGAGCATACGAGAATTCTCTAAAACCCTGTAGCTTGTCTGTAAGATTAAAATTACTTCAAAATAAAAATGATTTTAAAAATCCAGTGGGTACTACCATTTACAGATAAGAAAATGAAGTAAAGTATGTTAGTGTCACATAGCTAGGAAGTCTAAGAAATGAAATTCAATCCAGTCTTTTGGACTACACAGTGTATACCTTTACACTAGTTTGTATTGCCCCCAGTAAAGTAGATACACACAAATACATAATGATAATTTGGGAAGTTTTAAAACCCACCCAGGAGCTAACCCAATGGTAAAAAATATGTTTTTTATACTTCCTTATTTTTAAAATTTTGTTAATGTTTACTTATTTCTGAGACATGAGTGGGGGAGGGGTAGAGAGAGAGGGAGGCACAGAATCCAAAGCAGGCTCCAGGCTCTGAGCTGTCAACACAGAGCCCGACGTGGGGCTCGAACTCACCACGAGATCATGACCTGAGCTGAAGTCAGATGCTCAACAGACTGAACTACCCAGGTGCCCCCATACTTCATTATTTTTTCTCATTGTATTAGTAATGCATGTTAGTGTAAGAGATGTTGGTTCAAGGACACCTGCCTATGTAAATTTATACTAAGGATCTCTACTGTCTACTCCTTTTTTGTTTTTCCTCTTAACACTTATCACACACACACACACACACACACACACACTTTTATTAATTTTGTTTCTCTACATCTCTATGTCTTAGAATATGAGCTCAATGAAGGCAAGGATTTTTGTCTATTTTATCCCCAGTTCCCAGAATATAGTAAGTGATTAATTTCCTAAATGAGTAAATGAATGAAGAAGAGTCTCCACCCTCATGGAGGTGCAAGGATTCAAATTTTATCTTTTTATTTTATTTTTTCATGTTTCAAGTTTTTATTTAAATTCTAGTTGCTTAACATATAGTAAGGATTCCAATTTTAAGTGGAATGCTCAGGGAAGATGACATTTATTTCTGAATGAGGCAAGGGAGCAAGCAAGCAGTGCATATAATTGGAGAAAGAGAGTCTGGTCCACGGGAAACAGATTTAAAAATTCTGCATCAGCAGGCTGCCTTGCTTGTTCCAGAGCAACGAGGAGGCCAATGCAGTTAGGGCACACAGAGCAAGTGGGAGAATGCAGTGACAAGTGCAGTGAGAATGACAGTAGGGGTCACAGACACACAGGAGCTGGTGGATCGTCTGCACTTTCCTCTGGGTAATATAGGCATCCAGTGAAGAGTTAGGAGCAAAGGAGTAACATTAATTGATTTCAATTTGTACAAGATCACTCTGGCTGCTGTGTATAGATTCCCTGTGAGCAAAAATGGAAGCAGGGAGACCAATAGGAAACTACTCCAAGGTCTAGGCAAAATATTAAAGTGGCATAGACTAGACTCTTCTGAAAGCTAAAGAGTTAAAGAGTGGTGCCTGGGCATCTATATACAGTCTCTGGTGTATAGTCAGGGTTCAACAGTCTTGCCTGCAACATTGTCCTGGATAAAAACTCTGACTTTCAAGCAGGTCTAGAACCTCTCGTACCACTGCCTCTATCCTAGACTATGTCTTCTGCTAATCTTTCCATGAGCCATCACATCTCTTTTCCTAGAACGTTAATTCAGAGAAAGCATCCTCATGGTTTTAATTTCCTTTCCACACATGCATCTAAATCCCCTGCATATGCTAAGGACTCAACCCATTCCCTACTTTTCCCAGGGAATCATGCCTCTCACCACCCTTAAAGCAATTTTATTCCCATCTCCAGAAACCCTACCCAAAGAAACACCCTTTCCTGGTTTACTCTGGTTTGGTGTTTCAACCCTCTGAAATTTCTCATGTGTCTATCATGCTGGCTATGGAAGGTATAAAAGAAGAATATCCATACTAGAAGGGAGAAAAGCGGGGCTTACATTCTTAGAGGTGAGAACAGTTATTCACAAGTAAATATGTGATTAACAAGAAACGTATAGATCTTGTCAAATGCAAGGAAGTAAACAAACAGGAAAGTGAGATAGAGTAACTAGAGGATCCAGCAATACTGGATCTATAATGTGAGAAGATGTCCCTGAGGAGGTGACAGGCTGAGGCCCAAAGGTTGACCATGTGAGGACTGCAGGGAAGATTATTCGAGGCAGAAAAAATACCCAAGGGAGTGATCAAAAATAAGTTTGATTGGTTTAAGGAACAGAAAAACAGGCAAGCTCTATAACTAGAAAGGAAGTCCTGAGAAGGAGTGTATGGGATCAAGAAGTGAAAAGTAGACAGAAGAGAGATTATTCAGGACCTTTTAAGCCAAGGAAAAGAATTTGGATTTTATTCCAAGAGCAAAGGGAATCCATAGAGGTTATTAATTATAAGAGTAACATAGTCTGATTTATGGGTTTAAATGATCATTCTGGAAGCTGTGTGGAGAATAATTTTAAAAGTATCAAAAGCAGAATTGTGTTTTTTTTTTTTTTCATTTTTTCATCCTCAATTCCTTATGGTGTATTAGCAGGAGAAGGAGTTACAGTTACTTTGAAGGGGGGGGAAAAACTCTCATAATTAGTAGCTAATAGGTAAGTAAGCAAAGATAGAAGGCTGGAATGAGCCATATGGTAATATATTTGAATTTGTGTTTAGCGTAACATAGGTACAGATATATACAAACAGAATTATCTATACGTATGTATTTACATAGATAGAATACACATATAATTCATTGCTTTGTCAGAATAAAGAGCTTAAAAGCAGCAACATTCTAGTCCAACAACACAGCAGGCACCCAGTTCTTAGTTTCTTAAACCATTCTTCAATAAAAAGAACCAGGGATCCTTGGGAAAATGACTGATTCCAGAGAGGAGACAGAACATAAAAGATGAGTCTACAGTACCTTGTAGTGTCAGAAAGAAAACAATACATAAAAAAAAAAAAAGAAAGAGAAGAAAAGAAAATCTAGAATGAAGGGTATGACAAAAAGAGATAGGAACCAACTGAAAAAGCTTCCAATGACCATTGGGGGGACAATTTGTAAAACAAAATAACTCAAGTAGCATTGGATTATAACCCAACGTATAAAAGTTACCCATGAGTCCATGCTGATTGTACAATTGAATGAAAAATTGAATAAATAAACAGGAATGAGGAGACAAATGTCCCATGCAAAAGAATTCCAAACAATTAGGGTGGATACTCTCTTTTAAGGAGGTGGGACATAAGTCTACTTGTGATGTATAGTAACTTCCCTCCAAAGAGTACAGCTATGGAAAGGAAGTGAAAGGAATAATAGTAGAGAAATCGGAAAAACAGCACCTCGGCTACACATTCAAGGTCAACATTAACAATGATAAATAATGTTGATCGTACGTACATTTGATATGATACAATGAAAACGCACTCCATTTCTGTGATCTTCCTCCCCCATAATCTCAGTCTAATCATGAGAAAAATATTGGGCAATTCCCCACTTGAGAAACATTGCCAACAAAATACCAACCATTACTCCTCAACACTCTCAAGGTCTTCAAGAACAAGGAAAATCTGAGAAAATGTCACAGCCAAGAGGAGCCTAGGGACGCATATTGAATAAATGTAATGTGGGCTTCAGTTAATAATAATGTATCAATATTAATTCATTAATTTTGAGAAATGTACCATACTAATATAAGGGTAATAAGACAGGAAATTGAATATGAGGTATATGGGAACTCTTTGTACTACTTTCTAAACTTTGTACTACTTTCTAACTGTAAACCTAAAACTCTTCTAAAATAAAAAGTTTCTTTAATAAAAAAAACAATGAGACTAGCACAATATACTATCTACCGGGCGTATGGTTTTGCCAACTAGACACAATCTGTCTTTAAGGAACCTCATTGAGGTTAGGTCAGCCTTACAGGGAGCAAGGACTGAAGTTAATGACTCCACCAGCTGAAAGGCTTGGCTGGAGGAGCTGACGCTGGCTCCTACCCTTAAGGCCCGCTCTGTACTCTGATTTGTGGTTTCACATCAGGAAGTGAATGGAAGCAGCTCTGGGCTCAACAAATCCTGTTGTGATTTTGCTCACTGCATTTCTACCACCTACAACGGTGCCTGGTACAGAGCAAACACCCAGTAAGGACACCATGGTGTATCTATGCATAGGAAAATAAGAGCCCAGTCATTACGCATATATACTTTGGAATCACGTATCTGGATTTGGTTCTACATTTTCTTTTTTTTAAGTTTATTTATTTATTTTGAGAGAGAGAGCATAAGCGGGGGGCGGGGGGGGGAGGGCAGACCGAGGGGGAGAGAAGCTTCCAAGCAAGCTCTGTGGTGTCAGCGAAGAGCCCGATGGGGGAGCTCAATCTCACAAATGTTGAGATCGTGACCTGAGCTGAAATCAAGAGTTGGACACTTAACCAACTGAACCACCCAGACTGGTCCCACATTTTCTGCCTAGGAACTATATCATTGTTTGCCAAGTATCTCATCCTCCTTGGCTTCAAGAAACATAACGCATCTCTTTGACTCAGTTTTTTAACGTGTTAAATAGACACAGTTTTAACGATTAGTCTAGTTATTATGAAAACTCAGCAAAATAATCCATGTAAAGCAATCAGTATAGTGTCTGGAGCATATGAAGTCATGAAAAAATATCAGAACCATAAAAATTCAATCAAGAGAGAAAAGAATTGTCCTATGATTTGTATGTAGCCTCTCTTCTACAGTCGTCTCCTGGTATTAAAACAGACATATTCAGTATGGAAACAGTACAACAGTCCCAGATTAGTGTCCAGAGTGCCATTTACCTGATGGGAAAGCACTGTGAAAGCTTGTCCCTCCAACTCCACAGGATTCCAAAATGGGAGCCCACTGAGCAAAGAGATGGACAAGCATCTAGACTGTGCAGCTCTAGGTAGAGAGCAGAGAGGGTAAGGGAAGGGCACGGTGAAGGAAGATCTCTCCCCCTTTAGACCCTGGGGTTTATATTTGAGACCTCAGAGCTGTAGGTTTCTGGGGAAGGGGGAATGGTGCAATAGATCAGAGATGCTATTTGGGAATTCCCACTTTCTTCTTCTCCTTCTCCTTCTCCTTCTTCTTCTTTAATTTTTAAAAGTTTATTTATTTTCAGAGAGACAGTGAGAGTGGGGAGGGGCAGAGCGAGAGGGAGAAAGAGAGAAAATCCCAAGCAGGCTCCATTCTGTCAACACAGAGCCTGATGCCGGGCTCTAACTCACGAAATTATGAGATCAAGACCTGAACCAAAACCCAGAGTAGGACGCTTAACCGACTGAGCCACCCAGGGGCCCCAGGAATTCCCACTTTCTGTAGTGGATTTGGCAACAATAATCTGGACTGTGTCACGGTAATGAGAAACAAAGGATATTTCTCTGGGTCTGTGTGTGCTGAGAGTCTTGCTTAAAGACCACTTACAGCACAAACCACTCTCACTTTCCCAGCTTTTGGCTTCCCTGGTGGAAATACACGGCTCAAATTTCAAAACACAGTAGAAAGTCAAAGTCCTTTGTAGGGGCATGAAAGTGGGATTCAGGATATCAGTAATCTTATTACTTAATATAAACCGATCAATAATTCAGGGATTTTAATTTTGACAGGAAATGTAGCCTGCCTTTTATAAAGTCTATGTAGGAGTAACTCTATCAACATACTCTGCTTTGCAGAGATTTACCTGGAACAAAATGTTTGCTGAATTATCTTTCTAGAAAATTGCTGCATTTCCAACTCATTGTATGGGGCATACTTTCAAACTAATGGCTGTGAGAGTTGGACCCATCACTGAGAAATTACTCACCACCTTTGGGAAATTACTGTCAAGGGAACAAAAAATAGTTTTCTAGGTGAGTTAAGAAGTTCTCATGTCCAGAAAATTAACCTTTTGAGAAATTTAGAACTTCTATCACTTCTTAAACTTGGAAATCCCTTCAGAATTTAAGTATTAAAGAAAAGCTGATAAAATGTTACACCGACTCGGGGCGCCTGGGTGGCGCAGTCGGTTAAGCGTCCGACTTCAGCCAGGTCACGATCTCGCGGTCCGTGAGTTTGAGCCCCGCGTCGGGCTCTGGGCTGATGGCTCAGAGCCTGGAGCCTGTTTCAGATTCTGTGTCTCCCTCTCTCTCTGCCCCTCCCCTGTTCATGCTCTGTCTCTCTCTGTCCCAAAAATAAATAAACGTTGAAAAAAAAAATTAAAAAAAAAAAATGTTACACCGACTCTATCCGTTTTGCTTTTCTTTCTTGCATTATAAGAAGGCATTTTAACTCTATTTTAATGTAAACTCACAGTCAGTTCTACAAGACAACAGGAAAGGGGTGCCCATATGGATATAATTTGAGGGACAGTACCCAAAACATGTCCCTTTTGTAGCTGGACTTTGTGCCTCACATTTCACCTTCTGGAATCATTTTAATGCAACTGTCTTTTTTGTGTGTGAATTGCTACTAATAAGATATCTAAATCCTGACTGAGCTGGAGAAGTGGGCTTATACCTTAGGGGTTATTAATTTATCTATTAACCAATTGATAAGAGTAAAACCCAGGTGCAGGCAAGAAGGGAAGAAAGACACAGGAGCAGAAGGAAGAACATGTGAGAGAAACCTGGAGAAGGAGAAGTGCATGCCCAGGATTTACACAGATGATGGAAAGCCAGGGAGCAGTAGAAATAAACTGGAACCCTGGAGAGAAAAGTCAGTAAAGTCCGCATGCTGATTCCAATAATACTACAGGATATTTCCCTCCCACTTCCTTTAGAGCACGTGAATTGTGGTGGTCTTAAAAATCGAGTTTTAGGAAACTGGCACTAAAGTAACATAGCTTCTCATTCTGTTTACATGGCATTCCAAGTGCATTTTACCTTCTTTTTGCTCAGCTACTAGGCAACATGCCTAAAGTATCCTTGAAAAGATCTTTAGCAAAAAAGGTGACACCATTTTGGAGGTTGAATTCTCTATACTTAAAAGTAAAGGGTAAAATATAACCTTGTTTATTTCTGAAGTATTAATAAATAAAATATAAAAAATAAATAACACGACTTTTAACTTTTATGATGAAAACTTTTCTGAAAGTTAGGTTAATCAAATTAGGGCTTCAATTAAAATTTTGTCGTTTTAGTGATTTTCCATTGAACTTTTGGTGACTGAACAATCAAGAAAGCTTCCTAATGATTTGAACACCTATTAGTAAAAATTTCACGTGAGGAATACATTGTCTCCCATTTGTCACAAACATGTGACAATATACGAGAAGCTTTGCTAGAATTTTTGAGGGCATCTATATGAGTAAATGCACTTCTTACATTTAGAGTATGAAGAATTCATTAGTACAACTAAAAAAGCCTTTTGTGATGTCAACAGCATTTTCCTGGACCTAAGATTTAGTTACTAAGTCTCTTAACACTACATGCGTGGGATTACTAATCTTGCCTTTTTAAAGGCTTTCTATTTAGACAGGATATTTTAACAAGCAAAAAGAATGTCATACTATCATTTCCTGTGGTTTCACACATTCAGAACGTCTTTATTTTCCATAAAGACTATTTTGTAAAACAGGATTAGATGAATAATGCCTCTTTTCATGATGTACATTCAGTATAAGCAGGTAAAATGGTGATACATTGATCTCACCTAACTCTTTACTAAGGTTATATTCTCCTTGAAACTCATGAATCCATTAACTTGCTCTTGATACTATATAAGGATCATGAAATAAGCAATCCTTTAATGTAAGTGTTTATTTTATTCAAATAAAAGTCTTTAGAATACAATACTTTATAAAATGAAATTAGAATACATGATTACTCTTCCAGTTACTAAGGAAACCTACTTTATAAATAGGTAATCTCAAATAATTAATTATAAAATTCACACATATCACAATGAATGCAAAATAGAGAATAATTAACTTTTTAAATGCACTATTTTCTAAAAGCATATACTTAAACACGGCTACGTAAGAAATATTACTTTTTTACTTAAGTATATAATAGAAACGTTAAATCAAAGACAGAATGAACAAAGATGTTATATAAAAAAACCTGTTTATTTGTAAGTAGATTGTAGCAGATATGAGGTATTTTTTTTTAGTGTTTATTTATTTTTGAAAGAGACACAGAGTGTGAGTGGGGAAGGAGCAGAGAGAGGGAGACACAGAATCTGAAGAAAGCTCCTGGCTCTGAGCTGTCAGCACAGAGCCCAATGTGGGGCTCAAACTCAGGAAGAGCAAGATCATGACCTGAGCCAAAGACAGATGCTTCACTGACTGAACCACCCAGGTGCCCATGAAGTATACTTTTTTAAACTATATTTTGTAACATCAGTTTTAAAAGTTTGATTTCCTAATTGTCCCCAGTCACATCTAAAACCAGTTGGAATGCAGTCTAGATGAAGTGACCACATTTTACCTTGTGGATTTGGGTGAGTGCTATGCAATTTAGGTCTTGTCTTCCTTATCCAGAGTTTAGGGGATTTTTTTCAATATTTTTATGTCATATATGTATTTACAAATAGAAAAGGCAATCACTGAAAGAAATAAAAATAAAAGGAGAGGGGGAAATAGTCTTATGTGGCTATCAGGCCCTATGTCCTTCTCATGAAACTGTGATGCATTCTGCACTCAGAAATCCACTCCTCAAATTTCTGGGGACACATTATCCTGCTGGAAATCATGGCACACTGAGGTAAAAGGCTGGCATGGGGCAGTTTGGAAGAGCAACAGAGAAGCGATATTACCTGATGCTTTAAGGCAAAGGTTCAAAACTCAGCACTCCTCTGTGATCTGTGCAATTTGCTGAGTAGTAATAACTCACCTCCCCAGGAGGCTTACAATGGGCCACACACTGTTCTAAGCACTCTGACGGTTAAGCTTCGCGACAGGCTTATTACGTGGACTTGGAAATTGCGGTTACTTTGCTTCTCCGTGCCCACTTTAGTGGATTTGGTGGGATTTTCTCTCCGGGGCAGAGAGAGAGAGACACAGAATCTGAAGCAGGCTCCAGGCTCTGAGCTGTCAGCACAGAGCCCGATGCAATGCTTGAATCAAACTCACCGACCGCGGGATCATGACCTGAGCCGAAATCGGATGCTCGATCGACTGAGCCACCCAGGCGCCCTACAATATGATACGTTTTTATATGGGTAAGTGGATGTCAAAAGCCTGTCACGTAATAAGTTATGCTAAGTGTTGACAATTGCTAAATTGGCGGCAGAGTAGCTACACGGTCTAGAATCATAACATTGAGTTTTAGAGATGGTCTTGTTTTCATTAAATTTAGATTTTGAAATCAGATAAATCAGACCCAATGTTGAAAGGGAAGATATTTTCCAGGACCATCAACTATGTTAATTAAATAAAGTGATTTTGAAATATCACCTCCATTTTATAGTACATAGAATTTTAACTTCTATAAAAGATTTAAATAATATTTAGTATGCAAGAAACGATTTGAAAAACAGTTATCCAAGTCGGCAAATTCAGGAATCAGTTTTAGGTGTTGATTGACACTGATGATAATGTTCTAAGCACAGAATTTACTTGGATGACAGCTTGCTAGGGCCCCACTGGTGTTGAACCCATAGCTTCTCAACTCATATATCATGTTTGTTGTCATAGACACGTCAGGTATCACAGGCCACCACACTAGGAGACAGCTTGACGACAGGCAGAGGACGGGTGGTCTGGGAAGTCACAGACTTATGCCACAACCACAGCATGCTTGCCTTGGGGTAAGTCACTAACCCTTGCTAAGCTTCTGCATCATCAGCTACGAAGTGTTTTCTTCAAAAATTGATGTTTTTGCGCCAGTCGGTAGAGCATGCAACTCTTATATCTCAGGGTCGTGAGTTCATGCCCCATGTAGGGTGTGGAATCTACTTAAAATGAAAGAAAGATGTTGCACCTTGCTATGCCAGGAACTGTGCCAGGAAGCCTTGATTTGTGTTCTTAATGTGTGTAGAGAAATTTGTAATTGCAAGTGCTGAGTAGCCTATACTATTTCGGTGGACGTCTATTGTGAAAGGAGGTTGGGAGAGAAACCACATTATGTCTACAAAATGGTGATTACATGGCACATATTATGTTTTTAAAAAATAGATGATGGTGGGTTGCCCAAGGTCCAGAAGTTAGTCCATCTGAATTGAATAATATCCTAGATCTCTTACTAAAATATTGGCGTCAGTGTTTCAGTGTGTGCACTTTAGAGACTTCTTCCCCGGGTTTCCTCATTACTTTTACAAGTAATTCTTTCTTTTTTGGGAAGACTGCTGCTACTCGTTTTAGGTTTTCTTCTTTTTATTTTTTAGGTTTATTTATTTATTTTGAGAGAGAGAGAGGGAGAGCAAACGTGCGCACAAGCAGGGGAAGTGCAGAGAAAGAGAGAAAGAGAGAGAGGGAGAGAGAGAATCCCAAGATGCCAGTGCAGGGTCCCAAGCAGGGTTCTATCTCATGAACCATGAGACCATGACCTGAGCTGAAGTTAAGAGTCAGATGCTAAATGGACTGAGCCACCCAGGCACTTTTAGGTTTTCTTTATATATGTGTAATCTCCATAGAGAGCAGTCATGCCTAAACACTGATAAAAAAAAAAAAAAAGTGCATTGTATTAGGTAAAGAGAAAATATAGCTTTTTATAAGTTTTATGAATTGGCCTGCCTTTTAAAAGCTGCTTTGAAAAGTGATGTGAGACTGTCATAGCTTAAATTGCTTATAAGATCTAGATACGCTACATATTATTTCCTCCAAGTTGATTAAAATAATTACTTGTTAAGCTAATAGTATTTTCATCCATTGCTTTCTACTACTTTGTCGCTTTTTAGTAAGAATTTTGGAGGTAAGGGGCGCCTGAGTGCCTCAGTCGGTTAAGTGTCCAACTTCGACTCACGCCATGATCTCACGGTTCATGAGTTTGAGCCCCACATCAGGATCTGTGCTGACAGCTCAGAGCCTGGAGCCTGTTTCGGGTTCTGTGTCCTCCTTTCTCTCTCTGCCCCTACTATGCTTGCACGTTCTCTCTTTCTATCTCTCTTTCTCTCTAAAAAAATAAACATTAAAAAAAAAAAAAAGAAAAAGAATTTTGGGAGTAATTCATGACAAGAAAACCAACAAGGCAGAGACTTTGTAAAGAAAATCTAAATAAAAGAATTTGACAATTAAAAAAAAATGTGTGCACTTGAAAATTTTTCATGCTTTCTAGATTGTTTCCCTAATGTTAGCAGTTCCCCCTACATTTGTGTTACTGTGCTGCTGAATGGCGGGAGAAGATATTAACTGAGTTAGGGCATCCTGACAGTCTTTAATAAACAGAAGCATATCCTAGATGAACATAGACATTTGCTTTTAATTTATGGATCTATAAGAATTTCAAGTAAAATAAAGAGCTTGATTGTCAACAAACCAAAACAAATAGACTAAATTTTAAAGACACGGTATCTCACGTAACTAGATTACTGATGTAGTCTCAGGTGTGTTTATCTACTAACACAGAACATTCACATGTCTTGAATAATTTACTGTTAAATCCTTCATCTGCTAAACCAACCATAAAATTGCAGCTTTTTGCTATCAAATAGCAACACTGATTTATAGTGACATATGGGTTCAACTGGGGAGATAAATACTCCTAGGAATAAATATACTTTGGCCTGCACTGGCAAAACCAAACTTTGAATTAAAGATGAAACAAAAAATATTTTTACTTTGACCATATGTGCTTTCTATTCTGTACCCTTTTTTTAGCTAGTAAAAGTGTCCCATACATAACAGGGTTTCAAACTTTTCTAGGGAAATTTTTCTTGGGGGGAAAGGCAAGTAAAGATGCACACACACTCAAATTTCAAACATATAGTTTTCACTTACAATTTGGGGTAACATTTGTAAAAAACAACTTATGCAATTTTGGTAGATACTCCAAATCAGGGCTGGTTTCCTAAACATGTGACCTGCAAAGTCACGGAAGCCTCTGTGTTTAGAAGGACACTGTTCTTGGTTTAGTCCTCTGCTGTCACCATCTTGAAATTCTTATAACATTTGAACAAGGGGCCTCACATTTTCATTTTGTGCTGGGCCTTGCACATTATGTAGCCAGTGGTGTTCAGATGTTTATTATATCTGTGAGTGTCATATTGCCTGTGTTAGCAAAAGAAATATAATTTAAACATTGTGAATAAACCACCTATTGGGTCGTGTGCCAGCCCCTTTACTGGCAGAACTGCTGACTCGTGATTGGGCTCTAGAAACCATATTGCTGCTTTGAGACACTGACCAAAGCTGACTGCTGTCCTCCTTCAACTCCCTTGGGGGGACTCTCAGCAACTCCTGGGATTACATGTGATATCCCTGCATCTATCCAAATAATTCTCTTTTAGTTTAACCAAGCCCATGCAGATTTTAAACTCAACCAAACACTATTTAACCAATATATACATCATAAATAGGAATTTGATTAAAACAACTAAAAGTAGCTCATTAAACGTGATACAATGTGGCATTAAGAAGAATGAGAGGAGCTATGAATATGGTCAGAAAAGACACAATGTGACATTTTTTTAAACAATTTGAAAGACAGTATGTAAGGCAATGTCTCCTTTTTGTTGTATTTTTAAAAATACATTTAAATTTGAATAGTCTTTGGAAGGTATAAACTCAAACTGTTAACAGAGATGATTAGAGGAAGTGGAGATATATTTATGTATATACTTATATATACAGGTTGGCTAGAGAATTTCTAATTCTTTTTTTTTTAAGTTTATTTATTTTGAGAGAGAGAGAGAGAGAGGGAGAGGGAGGGAGGGAGGGAGAGAGAGAGAGAGAGAGAGAGAGAGAGAGAATCCCAAGCAGGCTCTGCACTGTCATGCGGAGCTTTAACTCACCAACCGTGAGATCACAACTTGAGCTGAAATCAAGAGTGAGACACTTAACTGACTAAGACACCCAGTCACCCCTCAGATTTCGATTTCTAGGAGGAAAATCCCTGCTTTATTTAAACAGTTTCACCAAAAATTCTTCTTTTTAATTAGAGAAAATTTAAGAATAGAAATTCCTAAAAAAAAAAAAAAAGAAAGAAAAGTCTACATTCATGTGGTTTTGCTTGTTGAGGAAATCCATCTACGTTTTGAAGAATATTTGGTCACTTTATAAATGAGTATTTAAAATTGTGGACCTAGGAGAGTTATTAGGTGAACTGTTGCAATCATCTGTACAAGTATCTAACAATTTCATATTTATCAAAATTAATTCCTATTTTTGAGATTGAGAAACATACAGACTCTGTAAGGTTTAAATATAGTTCACAGCCAAGAAAAGCCAGTTAGGTAAATCAGTAATTAAACATAACACTGTAGTTTTGCCTCAAAAAAGTCAGTTTGGTGAACTAGTGAGAAAGATACCGTATTTTAATTCACATTATGAAACACATGGATGATCTATTGGGAACTGTTAGATGACAGAACCAACTCCCTGTTGTGATCTCTTCCTGGCCTTACATGAAACTTGTTTCTAAGAGTTTTGTAAAAGTGCTTAACTAGGGAGTAAGATAAAGATAGAATTCTGTCTTGGAGATAGAGTTGGAGAAATTATTTTGTTACTCCCCAAAAGGGGAGTCCAAATATAATGATGATCTGACAGGTAAGATCAATGAACACTGCCATTCTAAATGATCTCCTGTTCATAAATTTTATTTACCTGAGAAATTACGTTAGTGGCAAACCTAACTGCCCAATATCGGTATGCACATTTTCTAACGCTGTGGACACTCTGATTAGTTTGTCCACGCAATAGGAAACTGTCAAAATGTTTAGAGTATTCATGTCATCATTAGCTGGCCTTCCTTGTCACATGTTTTCCAGAAATTCCATATGCAATTGAAAATCATCATTTTTCAACATTTGCCAAAATCAAGTCTTTAAGAGTTGGCATTAGTAGAGAGTAAGTGCTTTTGATTCATGCTCCAGTTAAACAGGCTCAGAAATAATATGATCATGTGTTGTTTCAAAAAGAAATTACCTATCAGATGTTCTCCATGATCCCCTTTGTTTGGTGACTACCCTTAAGATAATATCATAAAATTGAATAATCAATAAAGTTTTTCAGATGTTTATGAAAACGGAAAATTAAAATGAATTCCAAAAGCATTGATTTTTATTTCTTATATCAAACCTTATATATTTGAGGTAATTGGCAGCCCCACAAGGATTTTGCACACCCCTATGCACGTACCATACACATCACTATAAAATGTAAATGAAGTAATTATAAAAATATTTATTCATACATTTAAACTTGACTCTTATTTCCAAACCTAAAGATCTATCTTCATTTGTGACTCTCTTGATAAGCCTTGCTATGAGCAGAATGTACCTCTGCCTCTAAAATTTGTATGTTGAGGTCCTAACCCCCAGTATCTGGGAATGTGAATGTATTTGCATATAGGACCCTTGAAAAAATAATTAAGGCAAAATGCGGTCATACAGGTGGGCCCTAATCCAATATGACTGGTGTCAGTATAAGAAGAGGAGATTAGGATCCAGACACGTGCAGAGTGAAGTCCACATGAAAAAATGAGATGACCATCTCCAACCCAAGGAGAGAGGCCCTTAGAAGAAACCAAATATGTTAACAACTTCATCTCAGCCTTCTTGCTTCTAGAATGATGAGGAAATAAATTTCTGCTGTTTAAATAATCCAGTCTTTCGTACTTTGCTAGGGTAGTTCTTGAAATTAATACAAGCCTCAGCCATGCTGCTCAAAAATGCAATACTTTGAGATGCCAGTTGCACTCAGAAGCACAAGGAGATTCTTCAAACAAGACAGAATAAAAGCGAAATAAATGTAATTAATTCAAGTGACTACAATTTTCTTCTCCCATGACAAGCCTTCAGCATAGTCATCGAACCAGCACATCACCTCAATTATGTATTTACTATGACAAATGTTTCCTTCAAAGAGCGATAATGAAGGCCAGCTACCAAGGTCTCAATATTAAAAATTAAACGTGAGGCCTTAAGTACTTTAAAGTTAAAACAATTTGGGAAATACTTAGGAAATATTAGCTATTGAATTGAATATGACATATTTGCTGATATTTCGGAATATTGATGAATGAATGGACTCTGCTGAAGCCTTGTCATGGTAGAAATAATGATAGAACTGTAAGAATTATGGGCTATGTGTCTGTTGGCTATCATAGTTATGAAGACCTGAGACATAAGGAACTCGATGTGTGAACATGGCTTTCTCAAAAAATTCCTACTGTTTGTCAAGAAGGAGATAGAGATATCCTCTGTGGTTGTGTTCTTCTAAAATATGCATAGCAAGATGACATGATATTATACATGGAAAACTCGATAGACTCCACCAAAAGTCTGCTAGAACTGTTACATGAATTTAGCAAAGTTGCAGGATACAAAATCAATGTACAGAAATCAGTTGCATTCTTATACACTAATAATGAAGCAACAGAAAGACAAATAAAGAAACTGATCCCATTCACAATTGCACCAAAAAGCATAAAATACCTAGGAATAAATCTAACCAAAGATGTAAAAGATCTGTATGCTGAAATCTATAGAAAGCTTATGAAGGAAATTGAAGAAGATATAAAGAAATGGAAAAACATTCCGTGCTCATGGATTGGAAGAATAAATATTGTTAAATGTCAATACTACCCAAAGCTATCTACACATTCAATGCAATCCCAATCAAAATTGCACCAGCATTCTTCTCGAAACTAGAACAAGCAATCCTAAAATCCATATGGAACCACAAAAGGCCCCGAATAGCCAAAGTAATTTTGAAGAAGAAGACCAAAGCAGGAGGCATCACAATCCCAGACTTTAGCCTCTACTACAAAGCTGTCATCATCAAGACAGCATGGTATTGGCACAAAAACAGACACACAGACCAATGGAATAGAATAGAAACCCCAGAACTAGACCCACAAACGTATGGCCAACTTATCTTTGACAAAGCAGGAAAGAACATCCAATGGAAAAAAGACAGTCTCTTTAACAAATGGTGCTGGGAGAACTGGACAGCAATATGCAGAAGATTGAAACTAGACCACTTTCTCACACCATTCACAAAAATAAACTCAAAATGGATAAAGGACCTGAATGTGAGATAGGAAACCATCAAAACCCTAGAGGAGAAAGCAGGAAAAGACCTCTCTGACCTCAGTCGTAGCAATTTCTTGACACATCCCCAAAGGCAAGGGAATTAAAAGCAAAAATGAACTACTGGGACCTTATGAAGATAAAAAGCTTCTGCACAGCAAAGGAAACAACCAACAAAACTAAAAGGCAACCAACGGAATGGGAAAAGATATCTGCAAATGACATATGGGACAAAGGGCTAGTATCCAAAATCTATAAAGAGCTCACCAAACTCCACACCCGAAAAACAAATAACCCAGTGAAGAAATGGGCAGAAAACATGAATAGACACTTCTCTAAAGAAGACATCCAGATGGCCAACAGGCACATGAAAAGATGCTCAACGTCACTCCTCATCAGGGAAATACAAATCAAAACCCACTCAGATACCACCTCATGCCAGTCAGAGTGGCTAAAATGAACAAATCAGGAGACTATAGATGCTGGAGAGGATGTGGAGAAACGGGAACCCTCTTGCACTGTTGGTGGGAATGCAAATTGGTGCAGCCACTCTGGAAAACAGTGTGGAGGTTCCTCAAAAAATTAAAAATAGATCTACTCTATGACCCAGCAGTAGCACTGCTAGGAATTCACCCAAGGGATACAGGAGTGCTGATGCATAGGGGCACTTATACCCCCATGTTTATAGCGGCACTTTCAACAATAGCCAAATTATGGAAAGAGCTAAATGTCCATCAACTGATGAATGGATAAAGAAATTGTGGTTTATATACACAATGGAGTACTACGTGGCAATGAGAAAGAATGAAATATGGCCCTTTGTAGCAACATGGATGGAACTGGAGAGTGTTATGCTAAGTGAAATAAGCCATACAGAGAAAGACAGATACCATATGGTTTCACTCTTATGTGGATCCTGAGAAACTTAACAGAAACCCATGGGGGAGGGGAAGGAAAAAAAAAAAAAAAGGAGGTTAGAGTGGGAGAGAGCCAAAGCATAAGAGACTCTTAAAAACTGAGAACAAACTGGGGGTTGATGGGGGGTGGGAGGGAGGGGAGGGTGGGTATTGAGGGTATGGGTATTGAGGAGGGCACCTTTTGGGATGAGCACTGGGTGTTGTATGGAAACCAATTTGACAATAAACTTTATATAATAAATAAAATAAAATAAAATAAAATAAAATAAAATAAAATAAAATAAAATAAAATAAAATATACATAGCATAGGGGCACCTAAATGGCTCAGGTGGTTGAACGACCAACTCTTGATTTTGGCTCAGGTCATGATCCCAGGGTCCTGAGATCAAGCCCCTCACTGGGTTCTGTGCTGACTGTGGAACCTGCTTAAGTTTCTCTCTTTCTCTCCTTCTGGCCCTCTCCCTCCACAGCAGTCTCTTTCTCTCTCTAAAGAAGTTAATAAAATATGTACAGCACAAGGTTTTGAATCATGTGCCCAGTAACGATCATATCTCAATTCTCATCTACTATTATTTTGTCTAACAATTAAAATACTCTGCAGACATGCAATTTTTGTTTGTTTCATGTGTTCAAGCACTTTCTCTCAAATCTCAGAGGTAACCTCTCAGACAGCCAATAGTTTTTGATTCTTTCTCCATGGTTAAAAACCAAATCACCCCAAGTTATTTAAATAGGTATTTTAACTTTCATGGGCTTCTCTGCTAAGGTCTATCAAGATTTTTCATTGCCTCTGGTGGAGAAATCTCATGTAATAAATCCTGTTATAATGCATTCTTTCTTTTACATAAAATTGAAGCCTCCATAACAATCTGCAGCTATACTGCCAAATAGACATTCTTTTATGGTTCTTCATAAAGTTTACTTTGTCAGATATATAGCCCATTACAATCTTCTATCAAATTATATCTTGTGGTTACTAAGTTAGAGAATTCGGACGTAATAGAGGTAAAATAATTATTTCAACTTTATGGCTGAGGTGTTAAATAGCTTCTCGGTAATTATGTAGGTTAAGGGAACTCCACTACAATCCCATTTGCTTCCACAGGTGTGTGGCAATACATTTGCATGTTAGGAACAAGCGTTTCTGTCTAGGTATTGGAAGCAAGGTTTGAAAACGGTTGATCACTTTTTTCTAATGACCTTAAAGTAGCTAACAAATCACCACAGGTAAATGAGACAGAAGGCTTAAAGTGTCATTTCCATTGAATCTCTCTTTTTGGCTGTGTAATACATCACAAAATAAACCAGCATCGGGCCAAAAGAGGAAGATGTAAATAAATACTCAGCCAAATAAATACAAACACAAACAAACATTTCTTATTGACTGGTGCAACCACAAAGTAAGAACAAGAAAAGAAGAAATGGCACAATTGAGAAGAAGATGTGTGGCTACGGAGTTGCACCACTTGGAACTCTGAAGAGAAACTGCTACAAGGAGCCCAGCTGGCCTACGGCCTCCAGAGGCCACACCTGCACATTGCACTGCTCAAGCCACCAAGGCCACCTCCTGCTGGACAGCTCCTGGTCACTGACTGAAACCACTGACTGGTCACGGGACTCCTCTAATGGGCCACCTGTACTCAAGGGCTGTCTACAACCTGACCATGAGCTTCTCAGAACTGCATTGCAGGCTGTAGCTCCTCCTACCTAATCCATCTTCCTTCCCTTTACCCTTTCAAGGACGTCCAGTGTCAGGCATCAGGGGCACCTCTATCTGAAGGCTCTCCATACCTTCCTCTGTTCTATCCCCTCTTTATCCTTTACATGCATCCCCCCCTCCCCACACTTAAGTCATTTGCATGTCCCCTCCCAAAATAGTATGTGCTTCTCAGAGGACACAAGTGGACACAGAAAGTAAGCTCGATGAAAGAAAAAGAAATTGTTTTTTCATTAAGAAAAAAAAAATATCTTAACTATTTTAGCTCTTGCCACCTAAAGGTGATGAAAATATATAAAATGAAGAGACGGTTGACTTTAGTAGAATAAATTAAAGAGCAAACTTTTTTTGATGTTTCTTCCTTTTAACCTTCCCTCCTTCCATCCGTCCCTTCAGTCTGCTAAATTAAAAGTGAAACTGGGACAGAAACTGTTTTTCAAAAAATTTGATTCTCTCCATGTAGATGTAAAAACTTGGGAACATTTTTTTTTTTTTGTAGTGTTCTTTGAAGTGTCACTCATGGTGGCAATTTTGGTAGACACACAACCCACCAAAAAAAGATTGCTACTACCGAGACCAATCTAATGAGACCCATTACTGTTGGGTAATAACTAACATGCATGCATCTTTGGGAAGATTCCACTGATGGCTTTCTATTGGCATAAAGTACAGGAAAACACTAAGTTCATCCAGGTAGTATGTAATTATTAATCAGTGCTCTGTATACATATTCTTCATATAGGTAAGACCAAATTTTAGGTCTCACATGCTAGATGAAGTGCATTACTGAAACACACTCTTCCATTTGCACATATGCTACTTCATATTTTAATTAATATTTAAAGATAACATATATTATTAATGATCAGAATGTTATTCTATAAGCTATAGCATTATTTGAGTATTGATCTAGAGGTAAAGAAAGTTCCACTACCTACCTATCTCGCTTTTATGAGTGACTTATGGACTACGACAGAGCACAACAATGATAAAATAAAGAATTACATCTAAGAACACAAATATGGACTACAGAAGGCGAGTACTGATTAGTCTAGTTGTAACTGTCCTCTCTTCTGCACAAAAGGAAAAAAATAAGAAGAAGAGTCATAAATTAAGCCATAAAAATAAGAATACTCAGTAAGACTTGGAGATTGTTTTTAGTTTGGCTTTGCTTTGGTTTACTTTAATACAAAAAGATGTGAAAAATGTAAACAACAAATATTCTATGTGTTGACTTTGATTTCAATGTCAAAATTACTATGATTCGTATCAATATTTCCATTCTAATCACCAGCTAGTCTCCAACAATGACTCGGGTGTGGCTGAACCATTTGCTATTCCCCAAAGCCACTTTTTCTTTTCTGCATCTATGCTTTGCAAGTATCGGGTCTTTTACCTGAACACCTGGAATACTGGGTGTCCAAAGCAACTCAACTTGCTGTCAGCACCAATGAAAGAGATCATGCCTCGTAGTTAGCATTAAATCTTTGGTTTCAGAAATTAGTGCCCTCCGAAAGTCACAGCTCTTTAAATATAATTGTGATTTCCTTTAATAACCCCTATCTCTTTTCTAACCACTGCTAAACTCTCAAGACTTGGAACTCTTGGCACACAGTAGTGTTTGCTTGAACAAATCTTTCAGAGGTGTCCTACACATGGTATAATGTAAGAATCCTTAGACATCTAGAAAATATATTATTTTCCCTCATAGTTTAATGATAATGGACCTGGATCATAAATTCTAGGTTCCTTTTTTCCGTTTTTTAGGACTTGGAAAGTATACTTCATCTTCTTCTTGTATTCATATTAAAGATGAACTGTCTGCAGTTTCACCTATTTTTTTTTAAATCCCTTTATACAAGAAAAGTTGTAGACGATTTTATCTTGAGAGCTAAGGTACTTTTCCTGGGTCTGTATAAGTGCTAGTCTTTTCTCAGTTTTGTTGCTTGATGCACAAAGCTCCTTACAATATGAAAAAGTATGCTTTTCTTCATGTGAAGGAAAGTTTATTTTCTTATTTCTTTGATCTTTCTCCTGCCTTTTAATCTACTTCCATATGTATCTCTCTTCAGGAAGGCCTGGGGCAAGTTTGTGACTCTATCTTTCAGATTATTTTTTTGGTTTATAGTCATTTAATTCTAATAATTAGGCTTTTCATTGATTTTTTAACTTTTCAGTCTATGTTTAATTTCTCCCAAACTTTTTGTTATTCTCTGGATGTTCCTTTTTTTAGAAGCCTGATCTTGTTTTTCAGAAGCAGAGCAATCTATAATCCCTCTGAGGACATCTATCACAATTTTTTTTTTCTTTTTGTTCCCTAAATTAGCTGTCTCTTCCGTGTTCATTGTTCTGATTGTCTATATTAGGTCTTCTGTTTCATGCTGTGAATTTTCCTAAATTGTGCTGATCCTGGTTTCTACACATGTATTAGACAGCAGCAAGGTTTCCTCTACAATGTATAGCCTACCTCTCACACACACATCATTTTCAGTGGCAGGACTGATAACACTCAGATGTGTCACTCCCAGACTTTGCTTTCTCAGCAGCACAAAACCTCCCAAATTTTCTTTGGCCATGTTCTAGGATGGGGCTCACCAGTCCCTGAATGACTGTCTCTAAGTTCAGGGCTGATTAACAGCTTTGCACATGGTTTCTTTCTTTCTCATGCTACATGTGGAAAGCTTTTAAACTACTGATTAAATCCCACTATGTTCTTCCCTTTCCTCATCGTGTAGGCTGAGGAATATAAACACTCATAATTTTCCTCCCTTTCTTTTCTCTATTTCTCCCCAAGGCCTTGCTGACCCTCTCTCCTGAATTCTTTGCCTTCCTACATTCTGTTTCTACTAACTCACTTGACTCCCTTTCCCTTAAGAACGTTAGCCTGCACCCAGGATCTCTCATCTAATCACCCACCAATCTTCATAACTTGCTACATTTGCCTTTTTGTTGCTCACTGTGAGGACGGCTCAAGTATCTGCCAGTGACCAAAGGTGAGAGAGGAGACCTATCTTGTTAAGTACAGTTAAAGAATACCCTGGTCTAGACAGAGAATTCGTTTTCCAAAATTTGGGCCTCATACCTACATGCTTATTTCTTTAACTAGAGAGGAACACACACACTCATCACTCTTCTAGCCCTCAAACAACCTTTGTTCCATGTCTCTAACCACCACTTTTCTTTCCTTAGGTTGTGGCCATTACCACCATCTTCTTTTGTGTTTTGGAAGTCTTTGGACCTCAGATCTATCATGGTAGTCACCCACAATTTTCTGCTGCTGTGTAAAGGAGGCAGCAGAATTGTGAAGGAGAGGATGAAAAAATTAAGAAAAGGAGGGAGGTCTTTTTGATTCTGGGTGACAGAGATGATGGTTTGCAAATATTAAAACAATGACTTTGTTTTGCCCTTCAAACATGTTTTTGCAGTCTTGCAAATGGAAGCTATAATCAGACAGTTTATTATCTAGAAAGGAACAGACAGGTTTTGCCTAGAACAAGAAGGTCATCGGTCAGCGTGGAGTCCTGAGGCAGACTCTTCAGATCTTTAGTTTGGCAATGGCCATCCATGCTAAAAATACAGAGAAACAAGTCTCATTCCTCCCTTTTAAATTTCTTTTTCAACATTTATTTATTTTTTGGGACAGAGAGAGACAGAGCATGAACGGGGGAGGGGCAGAGAGAGAGGGAGACACAGAATCGGAAACAGGCTCCAGGCTCCGAGCCATCAGCCCAGAGCCCGACGCGGGGCTCGAACTCACGGACCACGAGATCGTGACCTGGCTGAAGTCGGACACTTAACCGACTGCGCCACCCAGGCGCCCCTCATTCCTCCCTTTTAATTTTATTTTCAAGCATGGAGAATTCAGGTTATGGTTTTTCTTCAAAACTGTTGAAACTTACTTACATGGTGGCTCATCCAATATGTCTGTTTTCTAGTATACTAGTAAGATATGACACAAAGTAAATAATAAACTAAAATCTAACTTCTTGCCTCTTAAGGGGCTCTCGGAAGAAGAGGACTAATTGAGGGAAAACAAGGAATTAGAGACTGGATTTCCAAGTTAAGATCAAATATACCAGAAGAACACCTCGACACATCTAATTAAAGTGTTTCTTTGGGAGAAAGGGCAGGGGTCTGGAGACCAATGCCCGCCCCCAGACATTTCAACTTTAGTAACAGTGCCATGCCCAACATAGCATGGTAAAAACGGTAAAAAGAAAGTTTAAAAAAAGGTAAATATAATTACAGCAAGACTATGCTCTTGGTCTTTGGTGAGGTATACAAGGAGACCAGAAGTTCCATCATGTCCATGTAGGGGAAGAGGGAAATTCTGTGAGGGCCAGTGGATGAGTACAGGCCTGTCTGGATTCTGAACAAAGATGGAAATTTATTCAAAGACATTGGAGAAGGAGGCAATATTTATTAGTATATTTATTCAAAGTATTTATTGAAAAGCTGCTATGTGCTTGGTAAACATATTGGAAATAGGATGAGGAAAAAAAATTTTAAATCCCCATTCTCATAGAGTTTTTATTCTTCTGAAATTATTGGATCACAGTAAACTCACAAAGATTGGACCAAACATATCTTCCCTGAGCAGTACAAGCATTTTTTGTTTTTTCTGGTATACGTTCTTTGTTAGTCTCCTGGCCTTCTTAGCACCTTTGTATATTTTTTGTAGAGCACAAGAGAAATTCAGGGTCCGATATATGTGAGCCAACACAAATACCAGATTGTCAAATCCAACGGATACAAAAGCCAGATATCTTACCCAGTGTCAAGCTTTACTAATAATGTCAACAATACAAGCAATCAGGACCAGATGAAGAAGGCAAAGGTCTGGATACACCAGGTCCCCGTTCCTTCCTTTACACATCAGTCTTGCTTGGTGACCCAGAATAATACATGAGGTCTTTAAAAAGATGCAAGGGGCTACCATATACAATAAGGAATATTGTATGTATGTATAACATCTCCATCTTATACCCAGATAGTTGTATAGCTTACATGACATTGCTTGGAGTCATAGTTCATAAATCCATAGATTCTAGATTTGTTTACCATGAGCAGTCCTAAGGCAGGGAAATCCTGCTAAAATAATTCACTAGGTAAAATTCTACTCTACACATTGGCTTATTTTCTAGGAAGTAAGTTATTAGTATATTCACAGATTAAAACAGGTGCCTGCTTCCTTTCTTTCCAGTAGCATCCTAAAGGACAGAAAGGCATTTCAGGCCAAATATTTAAATCCACACAAGCTTTGAGGAACCAAAACTTCTGTCCGAGGCCCACCAAGTTTCATGTCCCTACTGACAGGGCATTTTGCCGTGGCTGAACCGAAGGATAGATATTTCCTAAGAACCTACAGCTTTCTGACACTATGAGCCACCATTTAAATCTGGATACTTCTACAGCACCCAGATGAGGCATAAGAACTCTGGCATCTGACATCCTTGTTCTTTCTCACTCTTCCTTTTTATTCCCAATAATCTACCAGAACTTAAGGGACTGATTTTTCTCTCCCCTTCTTCATCCTTGATGTAAAATTTGATGCTCTGGTATGTTCTCAATACATTAAAGTAGAGCAAAAGGGGTTTATTAATTTTGTTTAAATTCACAACAAAACATAGTTTTCATATCTTCTTAAGAGTCAAGAAAGTCAGTCCTGTGATGAAGTTAATATAAGGCTTATTTGTTCTGTTTGTATCAGGAAATTTGGGATGAGATGGCTACTGAGGCTGGCTCAGCAGTTCAACCATGTAAGGGCCAGAGTCTCTAGTTTCTTTGTCCTCTTTTTCTTTCCTCTGAGGCCTCAGCTCCAGACAGTTCATATGTGCTTAGGGTAAAATGAAGGGCTAGAATGCGAAGTGCCTATCCCACTTTGCCAATCATTAACAAACAAACAAACAAACAAAAAACGTCTCAGGGACACACAGCAGGATGCTGTTTCTATCTCAAAGACCTGAAATATATTCTATGGTAAAGAAAGACCAGATAAAGGCATATTTTGTCTGGAATAAGAAATAACATTGCTGTGAATAAAATTATATTTTGGTTAGTAAAGAAGAAGGAGGAAATTTATACATGGTTTAAATTAACACTGTCTGCCCAGACCTGAATGTTTGTTTCCAGCACATCATGCATGCACACATATGCACACATATTAACATAATCTCTCATTTTAAGTGGGTTACAGCCCTTCCATTTAAAAATTCTAGACTTATTTATATACCATTATACTGCTTTATATAAGATAACTCACATAAGTTATCCCTCTGAATGAATTTTTCTCTCATAAATTGTACATAATCTTATGTCTCATAAATAATTTTTGCAAGTTGAATTCTCCAGGAAGCAGACTCTGAGAAAGAACTGAGCACACAGAATGTTTATTAGGGATATCTGGGATCAGCCTCTGTAGAAGAGAGGAGAAGGAAGTGGGACTGAGCAGCTGTAGTCTAAGCTGACCCCCTCAGTAGGGGGTGATTCAGAGAATGGTCCTCCGAAGTTATCCTGAGTTCAACGGAGGTGACTACTCCTTTGTACCCCATGTCCATAATTCATTGGTTGTAAGCCATGTGACCTTGGGCAAGGAGGCTCTCCAGCTAAGACAATCCTAGAGGGACTGACAGTTGAAGGGTACCTACGGACACCCACAGTAGCAAGGGCAACACTTCTTACATGGTTTCTCTGAAGAGAAACCTGAGTCTGCATTACCAGTTAATAAGAAAATTATTTGCCACAAATAAAGATATCCAACTGTAATATGCTGGGCATTGTTGCTTGACATTTTATTATGAACTTACTACTTCATTCAAACCATAGATTCATAGCCTTAAACCTTTACAAATATATAGAGAGAGTTCTGGCTGCAAAAATATGCAATTATATGCAGTAATAATTAATTACATGGCTAAGAGTTAAATAGCTAATTAGAGTTGAGATGTATTCCTTGTAAAAAACATCATGGATAGACTATATATCTATCTATACATCACTGTGAGACACTTATCATCTATTCCATAGAGAAAGAAACTGAGTTAAGTTACTTTCCCAAATAACTTTTTAATATAGAAAAGATTCCTCTTTAGGATTAAAATATCTTTTGCAATTTATGAGACTTATAAGGGCTGGAATGCTGTAGAATGAAGTAATATATATGAAAAAAGCCTTATTAACTGCAAAATTCTACACATTCATTGTTTTTATTATTCCAGGAGTGTTAAGTGAAAAACTTTATTGACTATTTAATCTACTGCATTAGGAAACCCATTTTAAAAAGGCCTTGAATCCTTGTGATTATTTATAATTTTGTGATCATTGCACTGAAGAACTAACACAGGCTCAACTTGTCAGATTCTGAACTCATGCATTTTCCTTTGTCCATATCCTGTTTTGAGGAGGCTTCCTAGGTGGCTTGGTCGGTTAAGCATCCGACTTCGGCTCAGGTCATGATCTCACGGTCCGTGAGTTCGAGCCCCGCGTCAGGCTCTGTGCTGACAGCTCAGAGCCTGGAGCCTGTTTCAGATTCTGTGTCTCCCTCTCTCTGACCCTCCCCTGTTCATGCTCTGTCTCTCTCCGTCTCAAAAATAAATAAAACGTTAAAAAAATTAAAAAAAAAAAGGAGGCTTCCTATATGTCACCAAGAAGCTGACAGCTTAAAACATAAGAAGTGAAAAATTATGTCATTGTGCTACCATTTAAAACACAAAGGTGAAAAATTATTTCCATGATACTATTAAAGGGTCATGGTAGCAAAAGAGATGTTGTGTACCAGTATTTCTTTTTAAATTAAGGGTGAAAAACAGAGCTAGAGAATAAAAATGTGCCCTGGTACACCTATCAGGAGATAGTGCTTTTATTCTACTAAAAGGGTCTTAGTTTTTAACCAGATAAGTTCCAAGGATGGAGAAAAACAATGCATTCGGCTATATTATTCTGATGACAACATAGACAAACCCTTTGGTTTTAGTCTGTTTTCATCATGTACTTTCTATTCTCTTAAATTTTAAATTTTCCTCCACAGGAAGAGAATGCCCTATACAGACATGGAGTCTGGTATTGAGCTAGGTATAAAATTGGAAACGATGAGAGAACAGTCTATAGAAATCTTTCCATCAAGAGTGATCTTATGATGCATCATAAGAAGTTGATGGGACAGGTCACCATAAGGTAACTAAACCTCAAGGGATGGAATTCAGACCTCATCTGACAACAGGAAATAGCTATTTTTCAACTTATGCTTACAGGAGTGCCTGGGTGGCTCAGTTGGTTAAGCGTCCAGTTCAGCTCAGGTCATGATCTCGCGGTTTGTGACTTCGAGCCTCAAGTTGGGCTCTGTGCTGACAGCTCAGAGCCTGGAGCCTGCTTCGGATTCTGTGTCTCCCTCTCTGTCTGCCCCTCCCCAACTCATACTCTGTCTGTCTCTCTCTGTCTTCCTCAAAAATAAATAAACATTAAGAGAATTAAATAAATAAACTTAGGCTTACATTTCATTTACTTTGTGACTTTCTCATTTAAGTTTTCAAAACATATTAGGCACATAATTATAACAGTACAGTTAAACTTTAGATTGTAAGTAACTTCATTCTGCAAGTGTTCTGCAAGATGAGCAAACATTTCTAATAAACTTTTACTTAATAAACAAGCAATGTCTTGCAATAAGAGTAGTACATTACACTGAATGTCACATGATCACAACGGAACCAATGGTTCTTCTCTCTCTTTCTCTTGCTGTGGGGTTGTGGGTGATCATCAATGCAATAGATGCATTTCCACAAAATCCTCAAAAGGAGGCAAAAGCAAGTGTCATTGGATAGGTACCTTGTTAAAGTTGCACAAAAACAAAGATTACATTGAGCCAATAGACAGCAGTGATTCTGTCAGTCATCGTGAAAGTCATCCTATACAATAACCCTCTTCTCTCTTGTCTCCCTCATACTAGCCATCAAGTTTTTCAAAGGAAAATGCAGGTTAATTTGTTTATATTCCTTATATTTTGTATTTCTTTATTTTGTATTATATTACAATATTGTAATCACTTTTGTGTGAGTATCCTTGGGTTGTGGAATGAATCATCTGAGTTTCCATTAGTTCTTATGGGGAAATTTGCTTTGATATACAAGTGCTTTGGATTACAGCATATTTCCCGAACAGATTATGCTCCCAAACCAAGATTTTACTGTATATCCTTTATTAACAAAAGTTTCTATGTGAAAACATGTAAACTAGATAAATTTAAAGAGATTTATTTGCATCATGAAAATTCTCAGCACAGTACAAAACTATTAACCAAGTTTTACCAAAATTTATATTTGAAATATATCTATTGTATTAAAAGCACACTTGATGTATTCTGTAATTTATAGAGACAGTTTTTCTTTCTTATGATTAGAACTCTCAAAGCTCACAAGAGATTTTAATTTATGACAGTCTATGTAATTGCTCAAAGTACACTGCACATGTAGACCAGAGAGCTAGGGATTTTAATAGGACATGCTTTCCCAGAACATAGATGCTATATAGGTAGATTTATTAATGTATTCAAGTAGTTGAAATATTCCTAAACACACACATTTAAAAATGATTCCCCAGGGACACCTGGGTGGCCCAGTCAGTTAAACATCTGACTTCGGCTCAGGTCATGATCTCACAGTTTATGGGTTCAAGTCCCACATCAGGCTCCCTGCTGCCAGTGCAGAGACTGCTTCAGATCCTCTGTCCTCCTCTCTCTCTCTCTCTCTCTCTCAAAAATAAACATAAAAAAAATACAAAAAATAAAAAAAATAAAAAGGACCTCCCCCCAAATAATTGCTATGCCATTGAAATATCTGAAGAATTTAAAAATTCATTACAATAGGCAACTTCGTATGCCCTAAACTCTGAAGCTATGACTGTACCTACGGAAAAGATGAATACCGTATCTTTAATTAGGTGTTTATATTTTCTATGGTATTATTTATTTGAGAGAGAGAGAGAAAGCATGTGTGCAAGGTGGAAGAGGGAGAGGCAGAGAGAGAGGGAGAGAGAGAATCTTAAGTAAGCCCTGCTCCTTGCACTCGGGGCTCCATCTCATGACCCTGAGATCATGACGTGAGCAGAAATCAAGAGTCCATTGCTTAACAACTGAGCCACCCAGGTGCCCCTATACTTTCTATGTAGTCTTAAAATACTATCAGTAATTTAAAGAATAATTCTGTTCTATTATACTTAGTAATGACCAAGAAATTAGGTTAGAATAAATTATATATCCTTTTGTGGTATCTTCTATATAGGGCAGTCTGCTAAGTTATGATTCACTGACACTATTGGAAAACTGATATATGGAAAGAAGAGCTTTTCTTTACAAAACAGATATGCTTCTTTGTTGATATTATAATTGTAATACTTACTACTATTATTATATTGAGTCACAGCATATGTACTAATATTCTTTTACTATGTTTTTAGAGGACTCAATATTTGCATGTATTGTTGCATGCTAAATTCTTGTAGATAGCTCTATATACCTAGAAAAGCAAAGTCATGTTTCATTATCTGAGTTGAGTATTATAAACCTTTCTTTTTATAAGTTTTTAGAAAACTTTTTATTGAAGTATAGTTGATAAAACTCTCTTGCTTTTAATGAAATCTTCATTGATTTTATTTGATAGTTTGATTATGAACAAAGGTCAAAATGGCCATTATTCTACTTTGGGAAAGAACCATCAATGAGATAGTTGGGGGATAAAAAGAAAACAGTCAAAATTCTCCACTTAATGTTTAAAAATTACAGATAAGACCTAAAAAAAAAAAATAAACCACACATAAAAAGAGACACACACAGACACACACACACAAACATTTGAGTGTTTAAGATGCATTCCTGTCATTAAGAAAAATAAATCTAAGCTATTGCTTTTGAGGAGGTCAGCATGGATGGCGGTAAAAGCAGCGCAGAAAACTTCTGAAGCCTTATGTGCTGCAATCATTCTGTAGGCTGATACAAGACGCCCCCTTCTGTATCACATTCCAGTATCAAGAAGGCAGTGGTGCCAGAGGATCTCTCATAACCTACATCTAAAAACCGATAATGAGGAAAATCCCGATTTCCCCCTTGCAAAGGGCATAATGATAACTTTTAAATGAAGGGAAATCTCTCGAAGTTTTCACCTTTTTTTTTTTTTTTTTTTAATTTAAGGAAGCTTAACTAAGCTATGTTTGATGACGCGTGTTTCTCAAGAAGAAATGAATTGGGGCATAAATAAATAATAAATGTAGATTGCATGACTGGAAAGCTCCATTTCATTATCTCTGAGAAAGAAATTGCCTCATATTTACGTTATTACACAACCTCTAGTTGTAGAAATCTTTCCATCTCGTGATTTTAAAGTACTGTTTGGAAATGATACTTGAGCCTGCAATGACAGTAAATGATCTATTGTGGATGTTTATAGAGGGTACCTGGTAGATTACATTAAAGAAAGTGAGAGACAGAAAGAGGTTTACCAAAGATCTGGTCATTCTAAGAGGCATAAGCTCACACATCCAAGTGATGTGTATCACTTTTTAAAAAATACTTTTAATGATCCTTTTAAAGGCCATACATTAAGTAGTATGTTCTGCAGGAACGAATATATACCTACAGGAAAAATCTTAAAACCCAAACCCAAACTACCCAAAAGTTACGTGTATCAGTAACTGGGTTAGTATCAAGTTTCTAAAGGTAGCATTATATGCAGATTTTCACAAGTGATGAATCTAAACAATTTATGAAGTCAGAAGAAAAGGCAACAGGTTCGTAAAAATTGGTAGCTGAGTCCCACAGTGGCTCTAGTCGTTACAAAGGTAGCAAGGTCAATGTTATGTGTCAAGACTTTAAATGAAATGGTTTCATTAAATGTGAGGATTACAAGTAATGCTTTTGAAAATACATCACAGGTGGGATTACAAATATATTTGTGACGTGAAAAACCATTATTATCTCGATTCATGAGAATTTATATCACAACAATTTTGGAATGTTATACTTAGAAAAATGTGGAACTAATTTCTATTTGGTGTCACCTAATAAGTAAACATTTATAGCATTTAAAATTAAGTGAACAAAATTAATGGGCTGTTTTTAAAGTCTTCTTAACTTTAAATTTCTCTTGATGGAATACAGCACTATAATACACAGCCTTTTTCTGTGTGAAAAAAAGTCATGTAGAAATTTTAAATTACCTTTTAAAGGTTATATAATTTAGGCAAATTACTTCATTCTTGAGTGAGAGAATTAAATTGTGTAATAAAGAGTACTTAGCTTAAGGGGATCATATTAAAAACAACAGTATTTTTAAGGATAGAGGAAGGGCAATAAATTTGATCATCAAAATAGAACTTGTATCTTTGAGCTGACATTTAAAACCCTGGATAGAAATCCTTTTTTTGATACTTATTGGTCATAACCTTTAGATGGACTTCTACGAAAGATATGTGAAAGGTAAGATACGTGCAATTTTTTTCGAGTACTAATTATAAATGAGGTATCACATAACTCCACTATCATTAATTTTTAAAAATCAGATCATTCAGAACATGGTTCACAAACTGCTGAATCATATGCTATCTCTTTTAAACTCATTCTTAGAAAATAGACTGTCAGCGCAGAGCAGTTCTGGGAATGAGATGATAGAACACTGAGCTGGCGGAAATTCTGAATTTTTTGACAAATAATTTTTGTCCCAAAAATTATTTTGATATTGCACTCTTCAATGAGGGTTTAGATTCATATGCCTGAAGATATTTCATAGAGTATAAGGTATTTTGATTATCACTAAGAAGATGGTGGCTGACATTATCTTATGATGTGATATGTGAGGAGAATTAGAAAACACTACCTCTTTTAGAATAGGGGCTTCCTAAC
The DNA here is from genome assembly GCF_007474595.2 of Lynx canadensis. NCBI lineage: Eukaryota > Metazoa > Chordata > Mammalia > Carnivora > Felidae > Lynx > Lynx canadensis. The sequence continues at coordinate 86,951,944 of NC_044304.2, forward strand.
AATGTGGATTCCTGGGCCCTATCTCGGACCACAAAGGGAAGATACGTAATTTTAAGATCTCCCGGGTTTATCCTTATGTATTCTGAGATATGAATTCCATCAAGCCAAAGAATGACATAAGGAGGTAATTTAGATAGAGGTCTTTAGTAACAGCTAAGAGCATGCTTATCTCTGTGGAGAGGAGTATGAAAGAAGCCATTGTAAAGCAAGAAATCTATATAAATGCCTGGTGCCTGGGTGGCTTAGTCGGCTAAGCGTTCCACTCTGGCTCAGGTCATGATCTCACGGCTTGTGGACTGTTTCTGCCTCAGGCTCTGTGCTGACAGCTCAGAACCTGAAGCCTGCTTTGGATGCTGTCTCTGTCTCTCCCTGCTCAAGCGCTGTCTCTGTCTCTGTCTCTCTCTCTCTCACTCAAATAGAAATCAACATATAAAAAAAGCAATCTATATAAATATGCCATTTTCCAGTTTATTTTGGAGTAGTTTGAAAATGAAAGATGTGTTCTAGAATCCTGTAAGATAATGGTGGCCACACACATTTCGAATACTGCAAAAACTCTCACAAAGACAGTATAGATTAGGATAGCAAATAAAATCACCCTCGCTCACACCTCTAGCACAAATAGAAGTTGTAAGAGTCTACACACACCAATCCACCTGTACTTGAGAAGCTAAACACAAAAGACCATCAGGAAAGGAGAGATGGCACCAGAGTCCATCCATACAAAGTAGAGAGTGGGGAGGTGTTTGGGCAGAAGAAAGCCAAGTTTAGCTGGCTCTAGTAGCAGTAGGACACAGGCAACATTAGTTAGGGTTCACTCCCTGAAGGAAACTGTCAACTCATAGTAAAACCTAGTGAAATCATTTGCAAGTCATGACAGATGCTAGCCTTGGAGAGTGAGGAAGGACCTAACGGGAAGGGTCTTGGGAAATGTGCAGAGATAGATACCATATGTTTTCACTCATACGTGGTCTTGAGAAGTTTAACAGAAGACCATGGGGGAAGGGAAGCGGGGAAAAAAAAAGTTACAAACAAAGAGGGAGGGAGGCAAACCACAAGAGACTCTTAAATACAGAGAACAAACTGAAGGTAGATGGGGGGGCGGGAGGGGGCAGAGGGGAAAATGGGTGATCGGCATTGAGGAGGGCACTTGTTGGGATGAGCACTGGGTTTATATGTAAGCCAATTTGATAATAAATTATATTCATAAAAAAAGAATACTCATTAAGGAAATACAAATTAAAGGGGCGCCTGGGTGGCTCAGTCGGTTGGGCGTCCGACTTCAGCTCAGGTCATGATCTCACGGTCCGTGAGTTGGAGCCCCGCGTTGGGCTCTGGGCTGATGGCTCAGAGCCTGGAGTCTGCTTCCAATTCTGTGTCTCCCTCTCTCTCTGCCCCTCCCCCATTCATGCTCTGTCTCTCTCTGTCTCAAAAATAAATAAACGTTAAAAAAAAAAAAGGAAATACAAATTAAAGACACAGTATGATACTGCCAAGCATTGAATAGAATAACTGAAATAGAAACCAAGCAGAAATATTTATGTGAATGTTCATAAAGTAGTTTATAATTGGGAGCACCTGGGTGGCTCAGTTGGTTAAGCGTCTGACTTTGGCTCAGGTCTCAATCTCACAGTTCCTGAGTTCGAGCCCTGCATCAGGCTCTGTGCTGACAGCTGGGAGCCCGGAGCCAGCTTCAGACAGTGTCTCCCTCTCTCTCTGCCTCTCCCCTGCTCATGCCCTGTTTCTCGCTCTCAAAAATAAATAAACATTTAAAAATTAAATTAGTTTATAATTGTAAAAAATATTTTTAAAAAGTTAGCTATTCTTCAGGAGGAGAGTAGAAAACCACTTTATCCATTCAGTAGATTATTAAAAGGCAATTAAAAAGACTGAACTATTCTACATGTAGCAACAAGTGCATATGATATTCACTGGTAGTGATGGGGAACCAGTTGCACAATTATATGTACAACCTGAAGTCACAGATTTATTTTATGATTACACTCAAAAGAGTACAAAAATACATTTTAGAACAAAAACCACTTAGGTATGAGGAGAAGGAAATTGATGGGAGAAGGGATTTTATCTGCATCTATCTAATTCCTATAAAAGGAAAGAAAGAAATGTAAAGAAAACCAACAAAAAAATTAATATCTGCTTCATTTTAGAGGTCAGCGTACCAATACACTATTTACATTGGTTTAGGTTCTTATCTGTGTATTTGGGTTTTTCACAATATTTAATGGTAAAACCAAGAAGTAATATTGACAGAAAGAGAGTAAAATGGACTGTCTGCTTTAAGAAATACTTAAAATCTATCTTGTAGGAAAGAAATAACGTATTGCTGAAAGAAAGTAAATCACGGTGAAAACTATGGTTAATTATGAGGAAACACATACACTAAATAAGCACCCAAGAGAAATGGACGTTTTAAGGAGCCAAAGTTCTGGTGAGAAAGAAATACTAGTTGGGAAGGAACTGTATGCGCTAGATAAGACAGATCCCACTAAGAGACAAACCACAAAATATTACACCAACATCTGTCATATGAACACGATGATTGAAAAAAGCCAGATGAGGGGCGCCTGGGTGGCGCAGTCGGTTAAGCGTCCGACTTCAGCCAGGTCACGATCTCGCGGTCCGTGAGTTCGAGCCCCGCGTCGGGCTCTGGGCTGATGGCTCAGAGCCCGGAGCCTGTTTCCGATTCTGTGTCTCCCTCTCTCTCTGCCCCTCCCCCATTCATGCTCTGTCTCTCTCTGTCCCAAAAATAAATAAAACGTTGGAAAAAAAAAAAAAAAGAAAAAAGCCAGATTCTTGAAGCTATTCCAGAAATTCATATGAAGTCAAAATCCCGTGTGATCATTTTGAAATTTTACTATTTTAAAGTTTAAAAACCAAATGACAATCTAAAAGAAAGGTCGATAGCCCCTTGTAGTCCTGCATTATAACTGCAAAATGCACTATTTCCATGTGTTATGTGAAAATAATGCATACATTATGTGCATGTGCAGTGGTTCTGGAGTTCTGTAATAACCTATTTTATATTTAATATATGAAATATGCTGATTATATATTATATCCTATTATAGTGCATTTACATTCTGCAATAACCCATTTTTCTTGAGATATTGTCCCAATGAAATTTATCTGTGAAAAGAGCTGACATATTTGGTTCTTAACATTGGCTGCCTGTTTGAATTTCCCGTGGAGTTATTTATTTCTTTGTATCAAAAATCTGTCTTGGGGGTGCCTGAGTGCCTAGTCGGTTAAGTGTCTGACTTTGGCTTCAGGTCATGATCTCACAGGTCGTGGGTTTGAGCCCCGCATTCGGCTCTGTGCTGACAGCTCAGACCCTGGAGCCTGCTTTGGATTCTGTGTCTCCCTCTCTCTGCCCCTCCCCTGCTTACACTCTGTCTCTCACTCTATCTCAAAACAAACAAATAAATAAACATTTTAAAAAATCTTTTTTTAATTTAATTGTAATTGAATTAAGAGAATGGATAATCTACCTTAGGAGGTGGTATTAATTTATTATTACTTTTTTTTATAAAATCAATGCAACCTTCTTGGCAGAGATCATGTATGTTAATATAGTGATGCTGAATTTGTTTTTTTATTTAAAAATAATGCAATTTCTATTACCTCATACTGGGAACCTAGATAATCTTTTCTTTTTTTCTTTTTTTCTTTCTTCCCTGGGGTGAGCACTTATAGCATCTACTGGAGCACCACAGGTTACATAGAACCAATGTCTCCACCTACTCATTTTGTCTTTCTTCCAAGGCACTCACCAAAATTATGCTCAAGGAAGCTTCTTACCATTGTTTTTGTTCTAAAAAATGCACATAAAACTTACTACCTTAACCATTAAGATTAAAAAGAAGGAAGTTTTCCATTTCGGTTATATTTCTTATATTTATCCATGCACAGTTTTAGGACACAATTGTACAAAGATTCTTTTACCAAGAAGCAGTGCTTTCTAGCCAGCAGCATGAGGTTATCCCAGACAGAGGCAGCCACTTTCAACTATTTGCTGTTTTGTTTTTTTTTATCTTATCATTACTATTATTCAGTGAGATACTAAGTCTCCTTGTTTTTTATTTTTTTCAATTTCAAGCATCTTGTATTTACTTTTCACAATTGAAAATGAACATTTAAATCATTTTTCTAACTTCTCCCACACCCACTCCACGCTCACAACCCCCTGCATATGACCAATACATGCACCCACTGCAAATATACATCCAATGCATCCATCGTCCCAATAGGATTATAGTATAATTTTGCCCAGACCAGTATTTACCATTCATATTATGACAAAAAAACGCTTTTCTTTGGTAAGTTACCATTTCCTTCCAATTATTTTCTTTGTTTTTCATTTGTTTGTTTAGTTGTGTTTTGTGGTTGTTGTTTTTAGTTTGGGTCTGTAATGCATGTTAGCTAATTCTCTAGTGTTTAGTGTCCTTTACCTACTCATAATAGAATCGGACTTCAGATTGCTGATCAGAAGCTTTGTATGTATGGACAAATTTGTCAAATATGGCTTCATTATAGAGTGATATGACCGGATTCTTTGGTGGGGATACCAACAATATCGGTATCTCTAAATGTATTCTGCTAGACTTCCTGGAGAATAGTTTTCATGTTTCTTGCTCTGCTCAGAGAGTATAAACCTAGTTTCCAAGGCTCTAGGATCCAAAATATGTACCGAATTGGGGGATTCATCCCCAGAAAAAAGCGGTTCAACCTCACTAAACATCAGGGAAAACCAAATTAAAATTACCATGTGACATGACCATATGTATCAGATAATAACACATATTGGTGAAGATGAGGAACAAATGAAACCCTCATATAGTGCTGATGGGAGCAGCATGAGAAAGAATGGTTTAGCTGGATCTACTCAAGTAGATCATACACATACCCTTTGGTCCAGCAATCCCATCCCTCAGTATATACCCAACACAAATGTGTATACATGCTCATACATATTTCAATTCAGATTAAATACGGATTAAACTTTACAATTCAATGCTGAGCAAAAGAAACTAGAATGAGAAAAATACATATAATCATTCCACTTACGGAAAATAGGCAAAACTAATCTGTGCTGTTAGAAGTCAGGATAATGGCTTCTCTCAAGAGAGGGATAGGAACTGGATGAGAGCACAAGGTGGAGCTCCTGTGGGGAGCTAGTAATGTTCCCAATTTTGATGGGGTTTTTCCTTGCTGTTTATTTTCCAATGACAAAAGAAGTGCTCATACTCCCAGACAAAGATGGATTATTCCATAGCCATGGCTATGTGTAGCTACCAGAACTGGCTTTCAACTTGTTCAGTTGATCAGAAAAACTCCTCTCAGTGAATGTGCTTTTACAGTAAGTCACAGCTTCTCGCTTCTGAAAGTCAGTTCATCAGAGAAGCATTCTCTGCAATAAGCATGCCTCTGACTGACAACTAATCGATACAAAAAAAAAAAAAAAAAAACTGTTGCCTGGGTGAATACTGCAGATAATGTTAATTCACTTAACCTCTACCAAGTGTCAATACCAGAATTCTATAATTTTCCCAAAAACTGTATATAAGATGACTCTTCTTCATAAAATAAGCAATACAGTCAACAACTTTTTTATTTTAGAAACTGAGAGGTGGTCTTGTCACCTTTTGATTATTGATTATGAACATTTATGCTACTGCATACTTCATGTGCTTTTCTGTATATAGAGATATTACATTAAAATATGTATTTTTTAATTCCACAGGACAGCTACTTCTGATCAAGACAAAGGGATGGAGACCATATTTACTTTATTGCCTTACGTGACAAAAAAGCAGACGAAGCAGGTAAACCACTGGGTTTTAAGACACTAGACATTAGTCGACGAAGGACAGATAATCCGAGAGGAGGGAAACAAGCTGGCAGGTAGGACTGCCCTGGCTGACTGCCCTGACAGAGTTCCCAGGCTGGCAAAGGAAAACTCAGGCGATGCCTGATGGGCTCTTTGGTTTAAGGAGACAGAGCTAAGAATTTCCACTTTTTAAAGGCATCCAGAAAATTCTGATGTCTATGATCTGGGAACCAAAGTTGCAACCGTTCCATAAACAACCAGGTTGCATTCAAGCTTTACCTAGTAACACGTAAACTGATTATGGTTTGTTCTTCTGGGCAAGTCACTTCAATTTCTCTTCTTTAAAACTTGGAATCATAGCAACTGTATCATGAGGTTACTTACAAATAAGTGAATGAATAGATGTAAAACTCACAGAATATAGCCTGGCTAATAAAATTTTTGCTGGCGAAATTCTTACTGTCAGTAATCCATAAACAGGTAGCAATCAGGGAATGACATAGCTTTCATGCTTGAATAGAAACCAGAGTTATTAAAAAATTTTTTTTAACATTTATTTATTTTTTTTTTAACATTTTTATTTATTTTTGAGACAGAGTGAGACAGAGCATGAACAGGGGAGGGTCAGAGAGAGGGAGACACAGAACCTGTAACAGGCTCCAGGCTCTGAGTCATCAGCACAGAGCCTGACGCGGGGCTCGAACTCACGGACCGCGAGATCATCACCTGAGCCGAAGTCGGCCGCTCAACCGACTGAGCCACCCAGGCGCCCCGAAACCAGGGTTATTAGATTGCTGTCTAGGCTCCTCACAATCTACTGTGAGCAACTTTTAGATTTTCTGATGGACATCAGATGATATAGATGTATAATTGGAATGTTTCCACTCTAGTGAAGATGTGACATAGTAACTTGCTAAATAAACTCAGATTTACTCCCCAAATTCTCCAGTGTAAATCTTTTCTTGGATGACATGTAAAGCAATATTTTGTTAATTTTATTTCCTTAAGGTTGAAGATATTGTCAATAGTCTGACTTTATTTATTTATTTAAGTGTATTTATTTTTGAGAGAGAGAGTGTGTGCACATGAGTGGGGGAGAGGCAAAGAGAGCGAGGAGAGAGAACCACAAGCAGGCTCTGCACTGTCTGCACAGAGCCTGCATCAGGGCTCAAACGCACAAACCATGAGATCATGACCTGAGCTGAAATGAAGCGACAGAAGACACTTCACCAACTGAACCAGCCAGGCATTTCTCAATATTTTGACCCTCAATATTCTCAATTTACAAGACAAATAACTTGCCACTGTTCGGAAGAAAACCTTTTTTTTTTTTTTATTTTTATTTAAATTCCAGTGAGTTAACATGAAAAAAATCTTTACAAAAAAATCACAATAGATCTTGTTCCTTGTCTGCTCTCTTTTACAGTGATAAAAGGACTAAGCACAATTGTGTACCAATAACTTAGCTGCCTTACACACCCATATTGACATGTGCTTCTGTCTAGAAACCTTGGAACCTTTTGAACTTGCTTCTGAAAACTGCCTGGACAGAATTAATTCGTTGGCAGAGAAAAACCAAATGTTACACTTGTTTGGGCATCTGAGTGAATTACAAAGGTTTTGCTCGCTACTTTAATACCATTTCAAACTGGGCATCGGTTGAATATTTTAGACATATGCAATCTTTACTATGAGATGTGTCAGGAATCATGGCAGAGTACCTATTACTCTAAAGAATAGAACCAAATATGGAGCCAAGATAGCCTTTAATGTTTATCTCTCCCCAGGAGACAGCCAGATGGCTGTATAATACTTTCACTAGGCACTGCTACTGAATATCAACTGTTTAGATTTCCAGTTTGGGTTGAATATTAATCCCTTGCCTCAAAATAAAAAATTCTCTGTATAATTATACTCATAAAATAATCCTCAGCTCTACTTATGACTAAAGGGTACCTAGAGACTCTCTTGACGTTATTTTTGCCAAGGTCAAGGAATTCTGAAGAGAATAATACAACAGTCACAGGAAAATTTAAATATGTATATACATACAGACAGATAAAATTATATTTTAAACTAACATATTCTAAATGTAAACTTTGCTTTGCTGGAGATATTTTCATGCACTGCAGTACAACCCAGTTTAATTGTGTTTTGCTGATTTAATAATAAATTAAGTTAATGAAAAAGTCCTCAAGATCATACAAAATCCCAGAAGTACTCATCTGAAACCAAAGTAAATCTATTGAAAGAAAATGCTGGTGCTTTGCTTCAATACAGAAATTTCTCTAAATGCATTTGTATTCGGGGGTCTCAGAAGAAAACAAAGTAAAGTTAATGAGAGTAGGGGATGGTTAAAAAAAGCAAAGCCAAGACTTCAAAACAGTGAGGAATTATTTTATTGATGCTGATTAGATAGTGGTCCCTCTGTATCATGGACGAACAGATTTATTTCCATTTATTTTCCAATTACCTCCTCTTTTAACCATTTACTCACATCTGCCTCAACTGCTCTTAGGACTTTCTGTCACATAGTCACCAATGGCCTCTCTATTACTAAATCAAGTATCTTCAGTTTGTAATTTTTTTCTCAGCATTGCCTGTGCTGTATGCAATCTACTTCTCTAGAAGGTGTCTCCTTTGGAATGCATAGCCCTATACTCTCTTGACAAATACTATTTTGTTATTCCTTCTATTTCACTGCAAATTCTTTGCCACTTTCTAGATCCCTTTCTCCACCTACATACACCAGACACTTCTGCCTCGCAATTTCCTTAATTCTAGCAGTGCTTAGTAGAGAAAATTCTCATCTGCCACTCTAATTATATTCCCAACATTTCCAATACTGTATATTCAAATCTATTCCTATTTGCCCCTATTGAGGGGGGGGGGGAAGGTTTCCGTTAAATTTTCCTTGGTCATCCTCCTTGAAAGTACTTACAATTTTGACTCATTATTCTCATTCTCCTTAATACTTATTTAATCACAAGACCCTGTCAAGTTTTATAAAAAATATACACCTCTCAGATCTATTATGCCTGCTGGAATAATCTGACTCTGGATAATTTGCTAGAACCTAAGTGTTAAGTGTCTTTCTAGCTAGATTTCTAATGTCAGTCTCCCTTGCAACCACACTTTGTTAGGAAAACAGTTCTCTGTGAATATTTGCACATTTCTGCATGATCCGGGCTCTCTGAGCAGAGTACTGACATCCTGAGTGAAAGGAGGTTGAATGGTAAACAAGTTTTGGAAATTGAAGGCCATGAATTCCTCTAGAAAGACTTAAAGACCTATCTCCCCAAACCGTTTCCTTACATTCTAAAGGTAACAAAACCCAGAGATGCCTTTTTTTCCTCTTCCTCAAAGAACGTTGCTTGCTTCTAGGGAGATGGTACCCTGCCCCTCTCTGGAGAGGCTTTGTTTATAATATGGCATTACAGAGTAAAAGTCTCTTCCTCCTTCTCTTCCTCTCCCCCACCTCTCTCTCTGCCTTCTTATAAAGTACCAAGCCTCAGAATTTGGGGATTCCTTCCTTGAAGTGCCGGTTGGCACATCAAATCCTCACTGCACTGTGCATGGAGCAGTGGGGTGGGTGTGGCACTGCTAAGATTCTGAGAGTCAATAGCCCATCTTCTGATCAATAGATCTCAGGCTTCCTGATATAACTGATTAAACTTACTATCTTGAACACCACAAAATGAATGCTGTTTAAACACTAATTGTAGCCAATTATTTCGTTGCACAAAATTTTGAGGATAAACATAAATTACCTTTTTTTTTTTTTTAACTACTAGGCTCTGAAAATCCTCATTGTTAACCAACATGATCATAAACTACGGTTAAAATTCTCTGTTTCACAAATTAATCACATTTATTACTGCTTCCAAAAAATATGGAACTTTTTCTTTAATAAGTGGTACTGTAATAATAAGAAAAGCTTTATGGGGGAAAAAAAAGATAAAATTCGATCTATAACTCATATGATAGGCCAGGATAAAGGGATGAGAATGAAACATAAATAATGAAACCATAAATCTATTAAAAGAAAATATGGGTGACTTTCTATACAACGTTGGCATTGGCAAAACTTAGCCAACTGTGACACAAAATACAGAAGCATTAAATTAAAAACAAAACAAAAAAGGATGCAAAGACACTTAAACAAAATAAAAAGAAAAATGAAAAACTGCGTATAAATTTGATAACTTATATCACAAAGGCCTAATATCCTTAATATATAAATAAGCTTCTGAAAATAAAGAAAAATAAATACATAAACTTACAGGACAAAATTAGAGAAATGAACAGGAAAAACAAATGAAACCCCTCTTAATATAAAATGATACCCAATCTCCATTTTCTGAAGAAATCCAATCATCTTTCGTATGTTGTTCCCTGTAATTAACGTTGAAATATGGTCAGTCCTCATACTCTTTTTTCTAAAGTAGAAGAATCAACACCTTTCAGATCAAATGAGGTTAAAAAAGAAAAAAGAAAAAGAACACTGTTCTAAGAGGGTAGATTTCACATTAAGTGTTCTTACCACAATAAAATTTAAAAGAAAAGAACATGGTTCTAACTTAAGAGTTCCAGAGTAACTGTTCTCTTGTTTTTTGTGTTAAAAAAAAAAAAAAATGTTTACTTATTTTTGAGAGAGACAGAGACAGAATGCGAGTGGGTTAGCCACAGAGAGAGAGGGAGACACAGAATCCGAAGCAGGCTTCAGGCTCCGAGCTGTCAGCACAGATCCCAACGCGGGGCTCAAACTCATGAGCTATGAGATCATGACCCGATCTGAAGTCGGTTACTCAACCCACTGAGCCATCCAGGCACCCCTCTTGTTTTTTTTGTTTAGTAATGGGTCTGTAATCCTTGTGTTCATGTTTAGGTCACTGGTTAAGATTTTCTCAGTGACAAGCTGAAGGGGGACAAGGCTCTACTTTCTCAGGTGACGGTGAGCATGGGGATCCATGTACTGTTCACTCACTGTGTTCATCATGATTGTCCTGTCAACAGGTAGTGGACTTGTTATTTGCTAAAAACAATGATTTTACTCTTTAATTTTACAATTTTCAATTGATGTTTTTATAGTTTTCATTTCTCTGTTGAAATTTCCTAAGACCGGGTTTTTAACTAATTATTTTACATATTTTTCTTTCATTCTTTTAATAAATTCTAATAGCTACTTTGAACTATTTGCTAAGTCAAACAGCTGTGCCATCTTTGATTTTTTTTTTTTTTTTGTGGGGGGGAGAGCATAAGTTGGGGAGAGGGGCAGAGGGGAGAGAGAGAGACAGAGAATCTCAAGCAGGCTCCAAGCTCAGTGCAGAGTCCGACGTAGGCTTTGATCCCACGAGCCAAAATCAAGCATTGACGCCCCAATGACTGAGCCACCCAGATGCCCCAGATTTTATTTTTATTGGCTGTTTGAGTTCCTTTGTATGTCTACTGATTACTGACTGAAAACTCTGACCACTGTGGATAATACATAGTATAGATTGTGATTCAGTGTTAGTAGGAATTTCACTTAGAGTGGGTCACTTTGAACTTGAAAAGGCTTGGTTTTATGACTTTCTGAAACTGAATCTGAAAAGTCCCAGGTATTTCCCAAGTCCCTCTAACTTGTTGGGTCAATCTTCAAACTCTCTCTTATAGATTTTATGAAGGCATTTATTTATTTATTTATTTATTTATTTATTTATTTGTTTGTTTTAAGGCTTCATTGTGGTAGATCTAATGTAGGCATAGGCCTTCGGTTCCTTCAGGAACAACTCCATTAAAATCCAATGTCTAGGCCTTTAAGAATGAGCACATTTTCTCAATGTGTACACTGTATTCCTTACCTTTTTCTCTCTGGTTTAACACCCTCTTATCATTGCTTGCTTCCTATTATATTCTTAATTTTTCCTCTTCATCATGGTCTTAAAATTAGCCTTTTAATACTTTATCCAACATTTTTCAATGTTCTATACCAGATATTTACCTCCAAACATCTAGTCTATTCTAGTTCCAGAGAAGACCTTGCAATATAATCTTAGCTTCCTAAAAACAGTGGTTCTTACCAATGGGTAGATAAGAACTTCACGCAGATAAAGAGCTTTGCCAGCACAATGGGCATTCAGAAGAGATAGAGTTAGAAGATTTAAGTGCAATTGGAGTTGAGCAACTTTGAATTAAAGAAGTAGACAGAAATGACACAAAGCAAAACCCCAACTGTATGAGGGCAGAGAGAACTGGAGTCAGGCTGGAATATTGTACCTATATGAGCAACTACATACAAAAGGACCAGATGTTGTAGTAAAACCAAGAGGAGAGGGAGCCACAAACAGGAATCGTTGTGGCTAAGTATATGAAAATATTTATAATATATATTCTTAATAAAACCAGAAAGACAATCTTGAGTTTCATTCCCTTCAACCATTTTCTTTTGGCATATTTTCCAGAATTATCTTTTCAACAGTAATCTCCTTTCAAAGAGTTGGAATATACCATTCCATATATCCCTACAATTTACAAGTGGTTATAACCTTTTTTGATCTTCATCTTTCCTGATCTGAAGAAAGTTATTTAAACTCTCTGAACTTTGCTTTTCTCTTCTATGAAATAGAAATAATAATAACTTCCTTGGAGGACTATCATGAGAATAAATGAGAACTTATATAAAAAATTTACCACAGTCTAGCATTAAAAAAAAAACAACAAACTGTAATAGTGTTTGTCTATATGACAAGGGAGAAGCAGAACTGTTGATTTTCTCTGCATGTATATGATGGGCTCTTCTCTAAATCCATGCTAGTCAATTAGGAGCTTCTCTGTGAACCATTACAATTCTGATTACCAATTTCCATTATGTTAGAGTTTCTCCACCAAGCAATTCTCTCATATAAGCTGTTCTACAACTCAACTTAATTTTGACACTATCTATGTGGAGATCCCATAGGTTAAGTGTTCAGTCCTACAAGACTGCTCCTCTTACCCTCCATTTTCAATCACAGGTACAGGTTGTCACCCGTGCTTCTGACCTACCGGTTATAGATCAGAGGTTCCAACTACCCCCAACTTGGGTTTGATCAAGTTGCTAAAGCAGCTCACAGAAGTCAGAGAAAAATTTTACATACTACATTACTGGTTTGTTATAAAAGGTTATATTTCAGGAACAGCCAGATGGAAGGGATACATAGGGCAAAGCAAGGTATAGGGATAGGCCATGGAGCTTCCATGCCTTCTCTGAGTGTGTCACTCCCCCCAGACTCCACACATTCACCAACCTGAAGTCTTTCCAAACCCTGTCCTTTTGGGGTTTTATGGAAGCTTTGTTAGATAGGAATGATTAATTAAGTCATTGGCCACAGGTGATTAAACTCAATCTCCTACCTTTTTCCCCTGCTCTGGGGTGGATGGGTAAGTACATGGGACTGAAAATTCTAACCCTCTCATGTCAAGGTTGGTTTCCTGGCAATCAGCTCCCATTAACAGGTAACCTAGGTGCATTCCAAAAGTCACCTCATTATCATAACAAAAGACAACTTTAACATTCTCATCACTTAGGAAATTCCAAAGGATTTAGGAGCTCTATGCCAGAAGCACACAAAGAATAAATAAACATTTCTTATTATAAATCACTTTATCACAACCATCCTTTGAAAGGGTACAGCAAATTAAGGATCCAGGTAAGCCCAAACATTCCCCTGTATTCAGAAGTGTTTAAAGCCAGAGACAAGCCTTTTGTTCTAAAGTTTTCAGAAGCCATTTTATTTTTTTAATTTATTTTTTTTTAAGTTTGTGTATTTTGAGGTCGGAGAGGGGCAGAGAGAGGGGGAGAGAGAAAATCTCAGTCAGGCTCCAGACTGTCAGTACAGAGCCCAAAGTGGGGCTCAGTCTCACAAACCCATGAGATCATGACCTGATCCAAAATCAAGAACCGGGGCTTAACCCACTGAACTATCCAGGCGCCCCTCAAAAGCCATTTTAAAAGGTTCTTCAGGGACGTGCTTGTAACAGTCTACAAAGTGACTTGTCTCATTGTATTACTCCTATGTTCATGCCTTTTTTCCCTTCTGTTATCAACTTCCCCTACTTTACTCTTTTAGTTATAATTAATCACACATGAGTCCATTTATCAAATGGTACTGTTTCTCAAGCTCTTTCAGTTGGAGCTCCACTTGCCTGTATGAAAATTAATGAAAGGAAATCTCACTTAGAATGGAGTTGGGAGGCCAGCAGAGGGAGCTTCCATGCCCAACACTAGGTGTCAATTGCAGAACCCAACAGGAAGAGAGGGACCTTGCAAGTAGATACTACTTCATTGTCACAACAGAAGGAAAGAAGATTTTTTTCCCTCCCCTGGCAAATAGCACCACCAATAAGAGACAGTCACAGCTCGGCCAATGAGAAGCCACTATTTTTTGAACTTTCTATTTACTCCAACAGACTTTTAGTTTTAACAGTCTCTCTCAACTCCACCCTTCTCTTTATAAAAAAGCATGCCTCAGGGCACCTCGGTGGCTCAGTCAGTTAAGCCTGACTTTGGCCCAGGTCATGATCTCACAGTTCGTGACTTTGAGCCCTGCATCGGGCTCTGTGCTGATGGCTCAGAGCCTGGAGCCTGCTTCAGATTCTGTGTCTCCCTCTCTCTCTGCCCCTCCTCCACTCATGCTCTGTCTCTCTCTCTCCTTCAAAAATAAACGTTAAAAAAAAAAATTTAAAAAAAAAAAGCAGTCCTCTCCTTTGCTCTCCAAACTTACTTATGGTTTTGCTACAGCTTCCTTGCTCTGGCTTGCAATTCTCTACTATTATGAATAAACCTGATAGAGTAGGCAGTTAGCTAGATATGAGCAGGAAACAAATGCTTTCAGATTGACAAAACGGCAGAGGCCAAGTTCCAAACAGCTAGGGCAGACCCCAGAGATATGCATGTGTTCTCTATGACCACTGCCCTACAGTAACGTACAGCTTCATTCTAAAACATATACATTGTGGTTTTAAACCACCCTGCTCCCGCAGAAAATGGCTGCCATGACAGTTCTGACAAAGACCGTATAGGGCCAAAAACTCCCTCTTCCAACTAGTAGGAGGAGTCCCTTAGATGATTGGCTGCAAGCTTAGGCAGAAATCACCCTAGCTATGACCCATAATCTCTCCAAACATAAAAAGAAAAGACAACTCTGAGCCCTGGTGCAACTGCCATCTCTGGGTCTGCCAGCTCTCCCACCTGGGTGGTGTACTTCCGCTTACACTATAATTAAATCCTTGCTTCCTTAAGAGCCTGACTCTGAATTCTTTCTTGCCCAAACTCAAGAACCAAGGCCACAGAATGGAACTCACCATTGACAAACTCATTTCTGCTAGTAAAATAACTAGCAATTTTATTTTTAAGGTTAATAGCTTGGGGTAAAGCTCAACTGAAAAATTTTCTAACTTACCTCTGCTTTTTGAATTGTGCTGAAAGAAATAACCATGCACCTGAATTTTTAGCCCATTTACTATCAATTTCAAGTTCTGATAGCTCCTTAGGTACAAGTTCCACCATTTCCAGATTACATTGGAAAGTTTTACTATCAGTAACTGAGTCCAAAACCTTTGTTAGGCAACTATGCAGCATCAATGGATCATTTTAATCTTCTTTACATATTCATAATTTTTATTTCTAAATAATGGTTTAGTCATATTTTTAGTTGATGATGATTCAGTGATCTTTCAATGAATCCCACTTAAAAAAAAATGTTTATTTTTGAGAGGGAAAAAGTGAGTGCAAGTGCATGAGCAGGGGAAGGGCAGAAAGCGAGAGGGAGCAAGAGGATCCCAAGCAGGCTCCACACTCAGTGCAGAGCCTGACTCAGGGTTCGATCCCATGAACCATGAGATCATAACCTGAGTCAAAATCAAGAGCTGGACCCCTAACTGACTGAGCCACTCAGGTGTGCCCAGTGAATCCCATTTTTGAAATCAAATGTGCTAACGAGACAGTACTCAATTGCTAAAGAAGACTTCACATGACAATGCTTACAAATCTATAAGTCTACTTTTTTAATTGACAGCTTATTATAAGAAAAGGACAGCAGAATACAGCAGCATTATTAAAATAAGAATACACATCACAGTCAACAGCTGTCTGACAGCAATGAATCTAGAGAGGCCAAGGTCCAATCTAAAAGTGTTAGATCCAACTGCTTTCCTTTGCAAAGATTTTTCTGGATGCACTTTCTCTCTTAGAACAGGAATCAGTGGTGTGTATAGAGAGTAGCTCAGAACCAGGAAGCCCATAGGGAGCCTCAGCCAGGGTTTCTTATCTCCTGCTGGTCCTGTAGGCACAGATTATTGTACGACCAGCTTCAATGACACAGCCTTCAAGTTGTCTCACTGAGACCGGCTGCCAAGTAACCAATCTCACTGTTATCAATAAATAATACTACCCCTTAGTAGTATTAGCTGTAGTAGTAGTAATATTAGCTTAGTAGTATTAGTTGACATAAATGTCTCTAAGACCCTCAGACCCATCATCGTAAAGCAAAATTGTTAATCAGTATGACTTATGCTTTGACCAGGTATCAGTGCCTGGTGCATTCTCATTTCAGCAAAACATCTGAGGCTAATTTTAATCCTGCTAAGATAAACCATCCCAGCCCAACCGTCATACTCAGGTCTTCTAATATCTCGATCTAACAGTCATTAACTCTAACCTATTACATTATCCTGCATTCTTGGCATAAGAGTTTTAGTGAGAAACTCAACTGACAACAAGCTATATTCCATACTAATAATTTAGATATTTGTACATACAAATTTTTTAAAATGTTCTCTTTATCCTAAGACACCCATTTCTTATTGTGTGGGTGTTTGTCATGTCAGTCATTGTAAAACTACAGAGACTCTTTCCATTTGCACTTTATCATCAATAGACCACGGCCTATTCTGTTCTAAACTTGCTGGGTGCTGTACTTTTGGGAGTCCCATTTTCTGTCCTTTAGATCTATAGTTGTTTGGCATTTGCTCTCTCTCTCTTCTTTGCCTGAAATATTTACTATAAAACCCTGATGACACATACAAAACTTATAAAATTTACTAAAAAAAGATCTACTTTCCTGAATATTTCTATTTCTAATGCTTCCCCCATAACAAGGAATATAGTTTCTTCTATCCTTATGTTTTTTGTCTCCAACAAATGTGAAGCCTGCCTATTCATTATCAGGTAGATTTAAAAAGCATGTTAAACATTTTAAAAACTGAATGACACAGATAATTTTCAGCACATGGTCTCATTAAAAAAAAGAAAAAAAATTAAGAGTTAATTTCAGCTTACTCTTCCATGAATTTATCTCTGTTCTGATCTGTATTATTTACCTATCCCTGACCTAGTACTGTTGGCAACTAAACCAGGAAATCTAATCATCCAGACTTGAGTTATGTCAATGCTTCTATATTTGCCACACTCAAACTATAGGAGATGGTTATCTACTGTTGGGAAAGACATATTAAAAAAAAAAAAAAAAAGGATGGAAAAGACCATGCTGGGCAGCAAAAAGCAGTTACTATGGCTCTCTATATAATATCGTGAAATTGTAGTAGAAAGGATGTAGGAGTAGCAAATGAGACATGTTCACAGCAGGAAACTGCTCAAATAAGGTTGTTTTTTTTTTTTTTTTTTAATCCCCTAAGTACTAGGATGAAGCAGTAATTTTCTAGATTTGACTTAATCTACCTCTGAATTCATTTCCAAAGGAATAATGTCATTTAATCTTATTACTCAAGAAATCAAAAATTCTAAAATAAAAATTCAACTTCTTCGTTAAACTGAAAGAATGGCACCAGTCATGCCCTGAATCACAGATACTGTGTCCTACTCAGCCATCTTTAATTCCTTACTAAGGAAAGGATTCTGGGGTGGGGATGGGAGGGTGGAGAGAATGCAGGAATAAAATGGAATGTCTTAGTTCGTTATCCAAAAATACATTTTCATTTACCTGTACCAACTTTTCTCACTACTCATTGAAGCAGCTGACATGAATTTAAACATGTTAAAGCTATTAAATAACATGGTCTAGAATGAGTCTTGTTGTTTAAAAAGGTGAGTACTTAGATCGTCATGAGGGCGTCAAACAAAGAGAGAAAGCAAGAAACCAAGTGTAAGTTTTATTTTTTTTTTTTTAACGTTTTATTTATTTTTGGGACAGAGAGAGACAGAGCATGAACGGGGGAGGGGCAGAGAGAGAGGGAGACACAGAATCGGAAACAGGCTCCAGGCTCCGAGCCATCAGCCCAGAGCCTGACGCGGGCCTCGAACTCACGGACCGCGAGATCGTGACCTGGCTGAAGTCGGACGCTTAACCGACTGCGCCACCCAGGCGCCCCACCAAGTGTAAGTTTTATAGCAAGAGTTATAATCTGTTGGTAGCTTGCATAGAGATATGTATTTTATGATAGCTTTACTAATATTAGAGCTCTACTAATAGTTTTACAATGCTGACTTCACAACTATAGGATAAGTTTGATTTGCGTCCAAATTATTATTTCCAAATTATCCCTGGCTAGTCATGAGACTAAAAACTGCCTACAAAATATCACTCATTGATAGGTTGCTTTTCCATTTTTTATGAAGTATTTATGTTGAGGGAACATGAGAAAGACTTGGTAGTTTATGCCGCTTCAAATCCTTTGGCCTCTTAAGGAAAACACACATTTTACAGTAAACTTTTTAAAATAAACATAATGAAAATCTATTCATTATTCATTTAAGAATGCAAACTACTGAAGTTCATATTCACTTCCAATGGCCAACATGTGTAGGAAACCCACTATGTAAGTTTATGTATGATTTTAAGGTTTATGTACACTTACATATATGTAAATATAAACATGAGAAATACATACATAGACATAAGACAATTTGTATGTATATTCTCACCAAATTCTTATGTATAACTAATAAAGACTATTTCTTGCATAATATTCTTCAATATTTTATATTATAAACTTTACACAATATTTAATATTACATTTTAAAGACAGAGAACACAGATAACATGCTCAATATGTAGACTTTTGGCAAGAAAGTGAATTGCAGCTAAATATTATATAATATGTTGTTTTTGTCTCACGATTGTCTGTCATTCCTGCATTCACTAGAAACATTCTCTGAAGGAAACTGAGGAGCCAGAAACTCAAATAAGGTAGAATAAGAAAAGCTACTGTATAAAACTCAGTAAACATATTTAGGCATTTTTGACCCTTATCGTATGTTAATTTTGTAAATACGAATTTGCCATTATAAAATACATTATAACAATTTTAAAATAATTTAGAATTTTATTAATATAAAAAACTCTTCCAGTTCATTTACATTCAAATGAATCATTATCATTATCAGAAAATATTTACTAAAATGTATAATCTACAAAAAGGTTAAAAAAAATTTTTTTGTATACAAACACTGAAAAAAATTCCATTCCTTATTGATATTCTTCACTTTCTGTCCTTGTGCTTTTACTTGTTTTGCCCTTCCGGTTCGAAGAACCTAACCTGTCTGTTATGGGCTGGGCTGTGTCCTCCCCACCCCACCCCCAATTCATATGCTGAAGTTCCAACTTTAGTACCTCAGAATGTAACCATATTAGGAGATAAGGTCTTTAAAGAGTTAATTAAAATGAAGCCATATGGTGGCATCCTAATCAAATAAGACTGATGAGGGAGCATAAGGCAAGGGGGTGCCAAGCACAAGTACATCCAGCCCCACCCCCACCCCAAGTGGGGTATGTGTGACATTCCTCAGGCACTCTTGGCTGCCCAAGAACAGAAGTAAGTACAAAACAAATGTTTAAACTGATAGCGCCTCCATCAGTCTACAAATATCTTAGTAATACTACAAGAAAAGGGCAATCTTATAAATAGCCTAATCTCCAGGAAATCCCAACTGTCTCAAGGATAATGCTTTGCTAGAGGGAAAAACAACCTTACCCTGATAATAGCTAGGCCTCCAGTAATCTTTAAGTCTTCCTTAGCATGTGGAAATCCCTTTAAGAAATTTCCTCTTGACTTCACCTCCCCCAACTCCATACTGTATAAGCAGTCACTCTTCCTAACCCCAGGGCAGCTCTTTCTGCTCAAGGGTTCTGTCCCCATGCTTTAATAACAATCACCTTTTTGCACCAAAGACATCTTCAAGAATTCTTGGCCATCAGCTCTGAAACCCACCATCATTCCAAAATCTCATCACTAATGTTCTTAGAAGAATAGGTGATCCTAGATCCTGTGCACACTCAGAGGAAACCCCATCTGAAGACACAGCCAGAAGGCCTTCTGTAAGCCAAGGACAGTGAACTCAAGATAAATTAAAGCTGCTGACACCTTGATCTTGTCCTTCTAGCCTCCAGGACTGAGAAAATAAATTCATTGTTGAAGTGATCCATTGTATACTATTTTGTCATGGTTTCCCTAGCAAACTAATATACAAGCTTTCCCCCATCTCAGCATGTCCAACCTCTATCTGCTACAGTAAGCAATTAGACAGACTTGAGCAGATGGGGAATCACCAGGGACCTCCCACTACTCACCCGCAGATGTCAGGTCTGCCTAACACCAATCCCTTTTTCAGTTCAGCACAATTTACTAAGTGGAAGGTACAGGCCACTGGGACTACCCCACCTTTGGAGCATGCACACTTAAGGAAAACCTTGTTAGCTAGTGACCCCAAGGCTATTATACTATCAATATACTATCATTTGCACTGTGATTTGGGCCCTGTGGGTTTCACTTAGGCACTCTTGGAAAGATGGCAGACACAAACACATTGAAAAGGTTTAAGGGGAGGAAACCAGGGCGGATCCAGAGGGTGGTGTGATAATGACAAAGATGGGAAGGAGGAGACGAAATAGAACCCCCATAAAAAAATGCAAACTCAGCAGTTGCTACCCATCATAGGGTCAGCTGGCTCCCACGTCTCTGAAGTGTACTTTTGCTTTGTTAAATCAAACGTTTGCTGCTTTAACTTTCCATCAAATGCCTCAGTTGAATTCTTTCCTGACAGAAGAACTGAGGAATTTTATAATCTACTACCCATTAACATAACCAGAAAGAGCCTGTTGACAGGCTACCTGTTCCTCCATCTTCTTTCTTCCATTCCTCCCATATTTCCTGAGAATAGTAACTCCAACTTCTTTTCACTTTAATTTCTGCTGATAAACATGTATCTTTGAAAACAGGTCTATTTAGCAATCCATCAAAATGCTTGCAACATTTTCTTGATCCATCACATCATGCTAAATGAGCAAATGGAGATATGTGCAGGTAGTATGATAGGGGAAGATAGGATTCAGTAGGCAGAGAAGGAAAGATAGGACCTGAGGACCCTGGGTGGGGAAAAACACCTATTTTGAATAATGCTGGGAGGGTTGACCACAGCAAGCCCCTCAGGCATAAGGTTCCTCTTAAGAATGTAACAATCCTCACCTACTCCTCCTCAGGTTTCCCTTGGGAATTTGACAAAAGACATAAGTCTGGCCATAGACCACCCCCTCTTACAATGGAAACATGCCAATCAGGAATGGACAACCGAGCACCTAGGGGTATCAAGCTAATAAAGGTAGGACCTGAGAAGGGAGAGGGAAGGGATGGGGGAGGAGTGACCATAACCTTATAAAACAAGGACCTTTGCCTACTGTCAGTGGGCTTTCACTTTCTTTTCCTTTTATTAATTTTTTTTCATGTTTACTTATTTTTCGAGAGAGAGAGAGACAGAGTGTGAATGGGGGAGGGAAGAGAGAGGGGAACACAGAATCTGAAGCAGGCTCCAGGCTCTGAGCTGTCAGCACAGAGCCTGAAGAATGCTCAAACTCACCAGCCGTGAGACCATGACATGAGTCCAAGTTGAACGTTTAACCAAATGAGCCACCCAAGTGCCCTGGGTATTCACTTTCGAATGCCCCTTCTCTATAAAGGGAGCTTTCCTACTACTCTTACTTTCTAATCTTATACTCTAATAAACATTTGCCTGCTGCTTATTCTGTGTCCACCTCTTCATTCCTCAAAGTGGACAACAAATCCCAGGTATTGTGGTGTTACAGCAAATGCTCGGCGCCCAAGGAGAGACAAGCCACACGCACTTGGTGAATCAGAAAAGACTGTTTACTATGCACTGGTGCCAGCCCGGCAGAGTTACCTCCAAAGGCTGAGCTCCAAATCCTGGCATCAGCCTCCTTTTGTGGCTGGGATGGTAGGCGGTTCAGAGACAAAACAAAAAGGGGAAGGGGCACTTATCAGCGATGCTACCCTGGCAGTTGGTGGATGCAGGAGGCAACCAAGATTATGGAAACCGAAAGTATGCAAGGGGAGTATCCAGCCTCAGGCAACTGGCTGGCCCCTTTTATCTAGTTTTTTCTAGCTTTCTTCTCATTGGTAAAGAATCCTGCAAAGGTAGCATGAGTGGACAGTGGAGTCAAAGGAAGAGTTTTTGGAAATAAAAGACATGAGGACAGAGGTCAAAGAGATAAGGCATAGTTGTAGTTTCTGTTGAATGACTTCAATGTTAGTAGGTCACATGAGTATTTGCTATCAGTAGAAGGGAAGGATGGGAACTTGAACGAAGTTTTGAAGACATACTCGAGAGCCTTAAACAAAGTAGCAGATAATTGAAAGGACTGTTGAGCACAAATGAAGACAAACAGATTTTGTTAGTGTGTGAGCCAGACTAATGGCGTCTTGGACAAGTCCTCCATGAAGCCCTTTCTGTGAAATGAAAGTTCTTAAGCACAACCCCCACTCCACATTCTTTCCTTTTGTTTAATCACGCTCTTAAGTACAACCCTTGGGGCTTAATGTCCTTGATCTGCCGTGGAGATAGGACTATGACACAGACCTATTTTTTTAACCACTCTCCCCTTGGGCGACCCCCTAGCATGTACACCCAGCCTCTAGGGCTATAAAAGCAGGTCTTCAGGGAGGTGGCATTGGTGAGATCTACTCATCTTGCAACCATCCAACACATGCTTCTGTCTGTAAGGACCCATAGGGAAACAATTTCTGGCCACGCTGGATTGGTAGGCTTGGTTCTTTGGTCCTAAAGCTCCTTTGGCTTTTGGAGGTCATTTTGCATACACCTGCATTTCAGAGGACAGTGAGTCATGTTTGAAAGTACATGGTACTGAGAGGAATAATCAAATAACATTCCTTAATCACTTCCTATAATAAATTTATAAAATTAGCCATTTGTTTTCATAGAAAATATTAACACCTCTCTCCGGAGAAAAGACAAAACTGTGGTCAGTTTGAGGGATTATGGCAAACCAGATATTCAGAACCTGAAATCCTGGCTTCAGGAAAAGCCCTCCAATGTATTTCTTGCAACTGTGGGCTTGAGCAGCTTAAAGAGGCCCAGGTGCTCACTTAGGAGAGAAAGGAAAAAGGCACACAGTTCTTGGGAGGGAATACAAGGATGGAACACAACTTTTTGAAGAACTGTCTCCATTGTAGGTTACATAAAAAAAAAATATGATCTCAACTTGGAATTTCACTTGATCCCAGCAGCTTCAGAATCTGAGCAGTAAATAATTTAAATAACAAGACAGGCGAAAAGTCAGAAGGGATTTAAACCTCATCAGTATTGAGGCTTAATTCTATAATTATCTCTTGCCCTTTCTGGGGTAGGAAGTGATTGGCTTTAGGGAAATAAAGCAAGTAGCAGAAGTCTAAGCAGGCTGCAGCACTCCACCCACAAAAAGGATTTGAATGGCAGCCCCACCCCCATCAGCCAAGGTCAGTCTCATTGTCATAACAAACAAATGAGGTCCAATAAGATGTGACATGAGTCAAAAGTCACAGAATACTGCAAGGCATGTGCTTACAAAAATTATTTTTTTATTTTAAAATTCCTGTCCTCATTTACACATGCTTCTTTGAGTGGGAAAAAGAAATGGAATTAGGTAGTGGTTCTCAAAGCAGGATTTAAAAACCCTCAAGGCTCCCAAGTTCTCTCAGGATTCTGCAACTTTCTTTTCTAAATTCATATCCAAGTGACGCTGGGTTAGATTTATTATACCACAAATATGCGACAAATCCTGACACACTGCACGCAGAAGCATATATTAGCATTCAACTATCTCTTAAAAATTTGGCTTTCAAGAGGCTTGCACACATGTAAACAAGGGCATTCTCCTATTTTTGTTTTTGTTATGTTATGGAAAACATAGGTCTTTTGCCAAAATATGCCATTGAGATTAACATATAATAATTGTATGATTTTAATGTAAATTAGTAAATAGATTTTTTAAATTCTAGACATTAATTTCCACTATGATAGATATCAATAGATACAATTTACATAAACAAAAATCCTTTGAAATCCTTGATAATTTTTAAAAGTGTAAAGACCAAAACGTTTGAGAAACTCCAAGCTATTTCTCTGTGAATCACACATGTCCTCAGTCTGTATTATCCATGTGGAAATGTTAATCTGGGTTTGCCGATGAGAGCCTACTATGCATGTGAACATTATCCATCACAAACATCATGACACTTTTCTATACTGGTGGGTTCTAATGAGAAAACTACAAGAAGTCTGCCCCTGCCAAACCCTTAAAGAAAACAATTTCATTTTAGTTCATATCTTTGTGTTATTTGGGCATACTTATCATCCAAAAAGGAATAAAAATTCTTCTGGGAGAAGATATAATGACTTACTTTAATAGCCATATTGCTTCCCTCGTCTTTTTTCCCACTGAGAATAATGCTTGATATAGAAGAAACCACCAAGAATTATTTGTTAATTAAAAAAAAAAAAAAATCAACACCATATTGTGAAAGTACAATAGAAGCTATTTAGAGAATATAAACTTGGTAGCCAGAGAAAAAGAACCAAAGCTCAAAGGTTATATAACTATAAAAAAGATTAAGGGGGATATCTGTTTATCTATCCATCTAGATAGATGGATAGATAGATATGTGTGTGTGTGTGTGTGTGTATGTGTGTGTATACATATGTATGTATATATATCCTACTCTATGTGTATATATATCTTTAAATAAATAGATACCTCCTAGTAGTGAGAAAGACATGAGTAATGGGAAAATTGACAACTGAAAATATTTAGTTGCTCAGATATAAAAATAATGTTAACCCACATCTTTGTTTTCACCAATGAACAACATTACATATCCTTTAGAACATACAGAACCCATCAAGTAACCACTGGTTATATGTAGTATCAGATTTAAATTTTCGTTTAAAGTAGTGGGATATACATTAGCAAATGCATTACTTTCCAATGTCTTATAGATTTTTTTCAAAAAAATTTCAACTTGGTGTTAAGGTTTTTCATCACAATATTATATTCACTAATGTCACAGGAGAAAAGCAGAGACCAAAAGACACTGTCAAAAAGTCTAATTCTGTTATATCCATCCATCCATCAATCCATCCATCCATCCATCCATCCATCCATCCATCCATCCCCAGGAGAATCCAACCTTTATCTTGACCTCTACTTCTTCATTAATAAATTGGCCACTGTTAATCTTCAGACATAAACGTACAGCCCCACTGGCCTTTTATTTTGAAGCTTACAAATGGTTTCTCAAAAAAATTTAGACAGCTTTCAATAAATCAAAACGAGATTACAGACGTGAAACTACACTATTAGCAGCTTTTCAAAAACAAAGTTCTGAAGCAAAGCAGACCATGAACGCCTCAAGAAAGAGCACTTCCCTGGTGTGTTTATGGAACATATGCCATGGAAAACTTCATCGGCAGCCTTCTTATGAGGGAAATAAATTGGCTAAAAAATTCCTCTGAGGAGTAATTATTTTCTATCATCTCTGATTCAAACTGACTCTTTGAAGTGAAAGTCTTAGGAAGATATTTTTCTTTCTTTTTAAATTTTTTAAATATTTATTTATTTTTAAGACACACAGAGAGAGAGACAGAGTGCAAGGGGCGGGGGGAGGGGCAGAGAGAGGGGGGAGACACAGAATCCAAAGGAGGCTCCAGGCATTGAGCTGTCAGCACAGAGGCTGATGCGAGGCTCGAACTCACGAACCGCGAGATCATGACCTGAGCTGAAGTTAGATGCTTAACGGACTGAGCCACACAGGAGCCCAGAAGATATTTCCTTTATTACCTTTGTTCTCTTACTCTAATATGTGAATCTGTAATTGTATGGTAATCAGGTGAACTCTTTGTGATTAAAAAAAGCTACAAGTTGTTCTCACATGTGTCTAAGTATCCCTTCCCACATATACATACAACACCTTGTAGCCTCTGGCACAAATTTCCTCTTGGCCTGTAATCATAATAACCACCATCTATACAACCATATACTACCCAAATTAAATATTAATGTCAGCAACAGTTTATATAGAACTGACCTGTCTGTGTGTATCAATTCTCAAAATAAGAATCAAACATTCCTGTATCTGTAAAGGTTTATTGTCAACAATACTTTCATGTGTTTTTAAGATTGCTAAATCTAAAAACTGCTCATTTCATTTTGGTTCACAATTCATTAGTAATTAAATGGAACAATTTCAAAGACTGTAATGAAGAAATCTATCAATATGGCAATAAGTGACTTTGTCATGATGTTTATGTATGCTTCAGGTACTTTCTAAGTGTATCTATAGAGGCAAAATGCTACTTATCTGTCATCAGTCTATCTGTTGAAAACAGATTCAAATACTTTTTTCTTTTACTGCCAGAGGATTTATCAGGAAAGGAAGTTTAATGTACAACATTGTGATATTAAATTGTATTTCATCTTCACTGCTTTAAACATCTTGAAGAAATGTTATTTTGTTTCATTGTATTTTTCTCCCTCTATTCCAAGAAATTAACCAGATTTTTTGTGGAGTGGAAAATAGAAGCTTGTAAAGACAGCCTTCTTGTAAGAGCTTAAACTCATGATATGCATTAAAAGCTTCTAGCTGTCAAAAAAGTTTAAAGTCACTGGAAGTTTAGATAGGTCACTGGTGCTCAAAATGTGTCTGAGCATCCCTGGAGGTCCCTGAGACTCTTGTAGAAGTCCACAAGGTCAGAATAATTTCTTATTTCTAACTACATGACAGGTGATATTATTATGTTGACAGCTAATACAATGTGTGCTCCCATATTCTTATACTCTAAAATTTTCTCTTTTAGTTTCTAATAGGATAAATATCAATGGGATAGGACCCACACAAACAAAGACTTTTGGGATCCTCAATAATTTTTAGAAAAATCAAGAGAAAAAAAATTTTCATAAATGGAATCTGGAAGGGAAGGGATAAAAGCAGAGAGTGCCTTTTGGGGATGGAGATGGGTCAGGGTGAGAGTATGTAAATAAATTTTCCACAGTTGGGAAGTAGCAGAGATCAGCTGGATCCAATCCCTAGCCAGGCATGGGTGACAGCAGGATCTCAGAAGGCTGAATACTAAGCCCTAAATGACTCTGTCTCTGCCAAGATTTAGCCAGCGTGCTTGGGAAGGTTATAGTTGAATGGCCTGCCCTCGTGCAAATAGGTAAGCTTGTGTCTCTAGACTACCAAGGACAAAAATTCTCAATTATATACCAAAGTAAAGAAAGTTTTTCACTCTTTTTTAGGAAACTTGTGTAGTCATTTGTTTGTCCAGGAACTCCATTTACCTTTAGGAAAACTTCTCCGGTTTGTGTAGTCTTGGCATGAGGAAGGTTCCAAGTGCCTGGATCCTCTTTATAGAGGTCAGATTTCCCCTCTCCTCGTACCTTTGGTATAACCAGGAGGTAGGCATGAGACTCAGGCCTGTCCACCACATGGTCTGTCCTGGGACTGTAAATCCCGATTCAGTTATCACAGGATAGAAAGATGCTGGCAGTAGCCGCCATAATAGATGTCCTCGGGAGCTGTGCTTCCTGCCTCTTCCCTCCTAGGACTCTCTGGATCCCTGTCCATCTTGACTCTGCTGCGCTAGCCCCGTTCCAATAACCTTTCAATAAATCCCTCTTTGCTTAAGTTGGTCAAAAATCTCCCCAGGACATTACACATCTAAGGAGATAACAGACCACCCCCATTAGAACATACACACAAACACAAACCCCCACAACACTGAGACTGATTATCTTTAAGGCTCGTAGAGATGAGGACACAGACCTACACTAAATTTAATTTTAAAAATAATGAAGAAAATGTCATGATCCATTAAACTGAAAAAAAAAACAAAACAGGAAAGGTCCACTAATTTTTAGTAATTTGATGTTGACTGTCAACAACTAGCCACCGACATCAAGTTACACCTTCTGGATTAAGTTTCATCTATTTGACAATCCTTATGTGATGTGAACATGAAGATGATGGAGTCTAACACAGTGATATGTAACAGGATCCTCGAAAAAGGAACTCTTGAACAACCACAAAAAGGTGCCATTTTAAATTTGAAATTTGGCATATTTTTTTCTTCCCCTCTCTTCGGAGTGGAGAGAGCAAAGTACCTGAAAAGAGATTTTAAGTGGCACCTATTATGTGAATGCCATACCAAGAGCAAGAACTTATTTTTGTTTTACGTTTTGACACAACATCCCTTCCGGATATCCTTTGGTATGTTTAGCGGATTTTAGATACATAACAATGGCCAAGTGTCAAGTGGCAGCCCCATATAGTGATTCGGAGGACAAGCTTGAGGGTCACACTGCTGGTAAATGCAGATGCTAGCACGTGCCTGCTCAATGTATGTCACTTTGGGCAGTTTTCTCAACTCCTCAACCCTCAGGTTTTAAATCTGTAGTATGGGGATATAAAGCACCTACCCGATAGGGTTACCGTGAAGATTCAAAGAAAATATACATAGCTAAACAAATTTTAGCTATGGGGGTTGAGAAAGCTTGGAAGGGACCTTTTTAAGACCCCTAAGTATTCCCTTTGCAATTCAACAATTACTAGGGCCTGTTGATTATTTTGTAATGGGCCTAACTGAAGAATACTGACAGGGAAAGGGAACCAAGATCTCCAAATACAAACTTGCAGACAAAAGAGGAGTCCATCAGGTGATGCAAATGGAAGAATCACGTATTTAAAGGGAGACTTCAAGAACCATTAGATTACAAGACACATTTTTTTTTTCTTTTATTCCAGAGTTGAATGATGTTAGCTGAAAAGAATCTGACTGAATACTTATCAGAACCAGGACAAATTATTCAATAAGAAAGCTGACTGAGCAGGAAATTGGTTTTGCATTGAGGTTGGTAACATTTTCGTGAAATTTAGTAAAGACTAAATAAACATGATTTCGTTGCTAAGATGAAGCCATTCTGTTCAAAAAGAATTTTCTGTTGTTTTTATGTGGAGAATGAATTTGAATGTTTCGTGAAGAAGTAATTTCAAAAGAACAAAAGGGAGAGAAAAATGTCCTTGCTGTTGGATAAGGAGTAAATTTTGAAAGTAAAAGCAGGACAAGATAATAGCCTCTAAATTAAAGAAAAACATGTAGATTTTGAAGGCTGGAGTTAAATAATTCTCAAATCCAGTGACTTCTTAAACTAAAGTAAAAGGAGTGTAAAATGTATGCTTTACTATTAAATAATAAAAATAATATTTAGTGATTTAAAGACTAACATAAGTTAATGTTATGTTCATAAATTTTTATCTTTGAACTGCCTTAATAATTGTATTTGAAAAAGAATGAAGACTCCAAATATGCCACTACGAAATGATAGTATGCATTTTAATGTCTT
This sequence comes from Lynx canadensis, assembly GCF_007474595.2. Lineage (NCBI taxonomy): Eukaryota > Metazoa > Chordata > Mammalia > Carnivora > Felidae > Lynx > Lynx canadensis. Next base: position 86,981,455 of record NC_044304.2, read on the forward strand.
TGGATTTCAATAGAATTTGATAAAATGTAAGAAGGCATTCTAAGGTTTTCAATATTTTTCAATTTGTTTCCAGGAATAAAATTAATGCGCTGATAAATTCAGTACTGAAAGCAATCTTTGTGGAATTCTACTTCCAGACATCATCTAAACAGAACATCTTTTAGCCAGAACAATCAAAAGTATACAGATCTTCCTTGACTTATAATGGGGTCATGTTCCAGTAATCCCACTGTCACTTGAAAATATAAATTGAAAGTGCATTTAATACACCAAGCCTACCCAATATCATAACTTACCCTAGCCAATCTTAAACATGCTCGCAACACTTGCTTTAGTCGTCAGTTGGGCAAAATTACCTAAGACGTAGCCTATGGCAGAATACCCTGTTGAGCATCTCCTGTCATTTATTTACTACTATATACTCAAAGTGAACAACAAAACGGTTGTAAGTGCATCATTTGTTTACCCTGGAGATTGTGTGGCTGACTGGGAGCTGTGGCTTGCTGCCACTGCCCAGCATCACAAAAGTACTGTACACATACTGCCAGCCTGGGAAAATATCCAAATTCAAACTTCAAAGTTCTATTTCTATTGGACGTGTGTTCCTTCTGCACCATCGCAGAGATGAAAACTCAAAGTCGAACCACCATAAATTGAGGACCAACCGTATATATACACAACAAAAAAATCAGGTACTTATAAAAAGCACCAAAGGGCAATAAGCACAAAGAGATCAAAAAGAACTAAATTTCAATGACAGTTGCTAAATTGCCTCTGGGCTAGCAGTGATCAGTAGCCATTGTTTGCCCAGTCTGGGTCCAGGTGAGCGGAGGGTTGGATCTGCCACAGGCAGAGGAACTCTGCTGGATTGAAGAGCATCTAGGGGATTTGTTAACAACTCTGGGGCCAATGTAAATAGTAGGCATGAATAAGAGCCCTAGGTGAAGAGCTAGATCTCTTCCAATTCTCCTCTATGGGATGTTTATTGAGTTTGTAGCAGGGTAGGTACCACCAAAGAATTTAGTGTGTTGGCTAGAAAGAAAAGAATTTCTGGTTTCTCCAGTTCTTCAATGTACTGCTGGAAAAAGTGGTCTCTGATAGACACAAAGGACAGATAGCCCTTAATAGCTTTTGAAACAAGGAAGTAAAAAACAAACCACAGCTGTAACACAACTCTAGTTCAGGTTAATTCATGATTGGACTGAGTCAAAAACGTTTACCCACTTATACTAGTCTCCTACAGGAGGGAAGAACATGCCACCTTTGGGGTGCTTGGCTGGCTCAGCTGGTTGAGTGTCTGACTCTTGATTGCGGCTCAGGTTGTGATCCCAGGGTAGGGAGATGAAGCCCCATGTTGGGCTCCATGCTGAACTGAAAAAGTCCTGCTTGAGACTTTTTCTCCCTCTCTCTCCTCTACCCTCTGCCCCTCTGCTCCTCTTCCATTCATGTTCTCTCAAATAAATAAATAAATAAATAAATAAATAAACAAACAAACATTTAAAAGGGCAAATTTCTTTAAAAAAAATGAAATACTATATACTTTAGTCTTTATGGATTTTTAAAAACAAGATCCAGAAAATGATAAAATGTTATAAGATATAAGCAGCCAGAAAGACTAATAATAAAAAGGACAAGGGGGGGGAAAATTAGCCCAGTTTCAGAAAGAGTCCAGAATTTGGAATTAAGAGACAAAATTTTTTAATGAAATATTTTAAAGAAATTACAGCAAAAATTAGATAAAATAAGTGTCAAGGAGGAAAAATTCAAAAGAATTGTGGTCTCAAAAAATAATCATTGCATACAAGAGCATAAAAAATATAGCATTGTAAAAATAAGAATTTATTAGAGATACATTAGACCCAACACAGTAAGAAAAAAAAAAATCAGAGTATTCAAAGAGGAAAAGGAATTACTTGAACATAACCATAAAGAGAAAGTAATAGTGATCATAATGGCAACGTAGTAGTAAGAGTGAAACAAGCATGAGAGATGTGTGGAAGAATATATAATAATTCTACCATGCTGGTAATTGGAATTTCAGGAAATGAGACAGAAGCTGTTCTTAAAGAATGAATGACTGTGAATTTCTCAATATTGATGAAATATGGTCCCACAGAGTTAAGAAGCTAAGGAAATCTCATTTAGAATGAATACAAAGAAAACTACCTCTAGGAAAGTCAGTCCAACTGGGGGAAAGCAAAGGCAAAAGGAAAATCTAAACAAAGTCAAAGAAAGACATATTACATTAGGAAGGCAAGGCTATGAATGAAATCTAATAATTCATCCGAAACAATGGAAGCCAACAGAGAAGGAAATGACATAATTAAGGTAGTGAAAGAAAAATCCTAAAATTCTATATGCAGAGATCAGATACTTCAAAAATGAAAAAGAAATAAAGATATTTTCAAACAAATAATAGATCAGGAAAATGTCGCAGTAGCAAAGTCAACAGAAGCAAACTCAGCAGCAAAGTCAGTCTACAAAAACCAACAAATAATGTTCTTCAGGCTAAAGGGACTTCATTTCAGATTCAAGCATGGCTCTAAGAAGGAAAGAGAAACAATATAAATGGAAATATGGTTGTAAGTACAAAAGACTATTTTTTCAAAACGTGTAAGAATTATTGACTTTTTAAAGGAAAAACAAATACCATGTATTATGGGTTTAAAATATATGCAAAAGTAAACTATATGACAATAATAACATGAAGGATGGGTAGGAAATAAAAATGTAATAAAGATGCATATTGTTATCTCTAGGGTCATTACTAAAATAGTAAGTACAAATACACAGAAGCTAATGAAGCACATAAAATGAAATAATAAAAATACCTGATATGTCAAAAAGGAGTAACAAAGCAACAAAGAACAGTTGGACACATAACAAGACAAAAAGCAAGACGATATACTTGAACCTCATTGCATTAACAGTTACTTTAAAAGTTCATGAGCTAAAGACTACAATAAAAAGACAGCTTGTTAATCTATCAGACAAAAACAAAAAACACTTATATGCTGATTATAAAAGCACGCGTTACGTATGAGGAAAGAGTTTAAAATACAAGCATGGAAAAACTTCTACTTCAAACAGTAAAAATAATAAAGTGGTATGATTTCATTAACATTGGAAACTTTAGGCTTCCAAACAAGGAATATAACCAAAGTTAAAGAGGAACAGTTAATAATGATGTAAGGACGAGGCTACCAGGAAGGTTTAGCAATCCTAAGTGGCAGATACCTGATATAGCTTTCAGAATAATTGAAGCAAGAACTTACCAGGCTGAAAGAGGAATTAGACAAACCCACAAGTATAGTTATAGTCAAACTAGAGAAAGTCAAGCTGGAGATTTTAACACACTTTATTCAGTAACTGATAGTGGAATCAGACAAAATCACTAAGGATTTAAGAGATATAAAAAACACTATTAATCAAATTGATCTGAATAACATTTATGTAACATTATACCCCCAAATACAGAATTTGCTTTCAAATACACAAGAAACATTCATTAAAGTAGAGTATATAGTGACCATAAAGCAAGTTTCAGTAATTTTTATTTTATTTATTTTTTATTTTTTTATAACCTTTATTTATTATTAACAGACAGAGTGTAAACAGGGGAGGGGCAGAGAGAGAGGGAGACACAGAATCTGAAACAGGCTCCAGGCTCTGAGCTGTCAGCACAGAGCCTGATGTGGGGCTTGAACTCACAAACCACAAGATCATGACCTGAGCCGAAGTCAGACGCTTAACCGACTGAGCCACCCAGGCACCCCACAAGTTTCAATAATTTTTAAAAGAAATCATAGGGAATATTGTTTCTGATCACAATGGCAAAAAGTGGAACTCAACACCAATAAAATCTCAAATGTTTGTAAATTAAGCAATATGCTTATCAGTAGCACATGGGTCTAGGAACAAATTACAATAAAGGTAAGAAAATACTTTGAACAATAAGGAAAATACAATATTATCAAAATTTGTGGATGCTCCTAAAGCAATAGAGTGGTAAATTTGTGGCTCTCCTAAAATTTATGGCTTTAAATTAATATATCAGAGAGGAAAAACATTTAAAATCAATGAACTAAGCTTCCAAGAAAGAAACTAGAAGAATAGGGCACCTGGGTGACTCAGTTGGTTAAATGTCCAGCTCTTGATCTCAGCTCAGGTCATGGTCTCACAGTTGGTGGGATCAAGCCCCACATCAGGATCTGCATTGACAGTGCAGAGCCTGCTCGAGATCCTCTCTCTCCCTCTCTCTTTGTCCGTACCCTGCTTGTGCTCGCTCACTCTCTCTCTCAAAATGGAGACATAAATTAAAAAAAAAAAGAAAAGAAAAGAAAGAAACTAGCATATTAGTCCAAAGAAAAAAAAAGGAATAAAATAATGAAGATAGCAGAAATCAAAAAAATCCACAGTAAATGTACACTAGAGAAAAGCAAGAGTCAATACAGATATGCAGAACACATATAAAAATACTGGGAAATTTTGTGTTTGTTATTGTTGTGGGTTCCAGTTATGTTAGGAAATTGCTATACAGTCACTAGGTGACCACTAGGTGACCACCAATTTCATGAAAAGACTTCAGTCGCCACATACAAGAGATAGAGACTTTACAAAATTAATTTTCAGTCACTCTGTCAACAAACAACAAATATAACACAAAGCAACAAAACCTCTGAGGAGAGAGCAGAGTTTGATTTCAAGAGTTGTCATATTATAATATTCAAAATGTCCAGTTTTCAACAAAACATCATGAAATATGTAAATTAACAGTTCTTTTGCATGACTAATCCATAGGGAAAAAGCCAATAAATAGAAACTGGCACAAAGACCTTTAATTAACTATTTTAAATATGGTCGAACAGCTAAAGGAAATCACAGATACAGACTTAAAGGAAACCATGAGAACAATGTCTCACCAAATAAAGAATATTAATCAAGATATAGAAATTTTAAAAATAGACCCAAGTAGAAATATTGGGATTGCAAAGTCCAATAACTGAAATGAAAACTTCACTACAAGGGCTCAATGGCAGTTTTGAGCAGGCAGAAGAATAAATGACTTGAAGATGAGACAAGTGAAATCATCTTGTCTGAGGAAGAGGAAAAAACAATGAAAAAAAAATTACCAGAGCCTAAAATCCCTTGGGACACCAATATATGCACAAGAGGATCCCAGAAGAAGGGGAGAAAAAGTGACAGGAAGAATATTTGAAGGAATAACGGATGAACTCTCATAATTGTATAAATAATATTAACATACACATCCAAGAAGCTCAATACACTCCAAGTAGAATAAAATCAAAGAGCTTTGCACTGTGGTGTCTCGTAATCACACTGTTGAATGTCAAATACAAGAATCTTGAAAGCAGCTCGAGAGAAACAACTCATCTGTGTAAGGGATCCTTAATAAGACCAGCAATTGATTTCTCATCAGAAACCATGGAGACCAGAAGGCAGTGGGATGACACAATTCAAGTACTTAAAGAAAAAATAATTGTCAATCAAGAATTTATGTCTGGCAGGGGCGCCTGGGTGGCGCAGTCGGTTGAGCGTCCGACTTCAGCCAGGTCACGATCTCGCGGTCCGTGAGTTCGAGCCCCGCGTCAGGCTCTGGGCTGATGGCTCAGAGCCTGGAGCCTGTTTCCGATTCTGTGTCTCCCTCTCTCTCTGCCCCTCCCCCGTTCATGCTCTGTCTCTCTCTGTCCCAAAAATAAATAAACGTTGAAAAATAAAAATAAAAAAAAAAGAATTTATGTCTGGCAAAACCATCCTTCAAAAATAAAGGAGAAACTTAAGACATTCCCAGATAAATAAAAACTTGAAGAGTTCATCTCTAGTAGAGCTGAGCTGCAAGACATGCTCAAGGTTGTCCTTCCGATTGAAATGACACACCTTGAATCTACACAAAGAAATAAAAACACAGATAAAGATAACTGCATAGGTAAATATAAAAGTCAGTATAATTGTAGTTTTGGTTCTAACGCCTCTTTTTTCCTATATGATTAAAAAGAAAATTGCACAAAATAATTATAAATCAACATCAATGGGCACAGAGTATATAAAGATGCACTTTGTGATAAGGCGTACATAAAGAAGCCAGGGTCAGGGTTACATAGGAGCAAAATTTCATACACTATTAAAACTAAGTTGCCATTAATTCAAACTAAATTTTTATAAATCCAGAGGTTAATTGTAATCCTCAGGGTAACCACTAAAAATATAACTCAATACTATACAGAAAAGAACCCTGGGAATTAAAATGGTACAGAAAAAAATATCTGTTCAACACAAAATAAGGCAGAAATGGAAGGACTGAGAGGAAAAAAATATGTATATAAGACATACAGAAAACAAATAGCAGATACTCCTAGCTAGCTCAGTCAGAGAGCCTACAACTCTTGATCTCAAAGTCTTGAGTTCAAGTCCCATGTCAGACATGGAGCTTACGCAGAAACAAAGCAAAACAAAACAAAAAACAAATCAGGGTTTTAATAAACATAAAAAACAATTAAAACAAAAAAGGGGAGCCCTGGGTGGCTCAGTTGGTTAAGTATCCGACTTCAGTTCAGGTCATGACGTCATGGTTCGTCAGTTCAAGCCCCACATTGGTCTCTGTGCTGATAGCTCAGAACCTGGAGCCTACTTCAGATTCTGTGTCTCCCTCCCTCTCTGCCTCTCCCCTGCTTGCTGTCTCCCTCAAAAATAATAAACATTAAAAATAATGTTTAAAAAAGAAAGAAAATAAATAGCAAAACTGCATCTTTCCTTATGAGTAATTATATTAAATATAAAATACTGCACTCTCCAATTAAAAGTATGATTGGCAGAAGTGATTTTTTTAATTAATTTATTTATATGCTATTTTAAAAGAGACTCACTTTAAATACAAAGACACCATTAAGCTGACAGTCAAAGAATGGGAATATATATATATATACATATATACATATATATACCAAAGGAGAGCTTGAGTAGTTATGCTAATACCAAACAAAATAGACTTTAAGACAAAAAGTATAGTTATATGTCAATTATATCTCAATAAAGATGGAAAGAAACTGTGAAAAGAAACAAAGGTCAATTAAAATAATACAGGAATATATAATATGTAGTCAAACTGAAGAAAGTTGGAGATTTTAATGCACCATCAAGAATATATAATAATTATAAGCATACAGTCATCTTACAATGGAGCACCAAAATATATGAAACAAAAACTAACAGAATTAAAGGAATAGACCATTGAACAACATTGGGGGACTTCACTATTCCACTTTTAATAATGGAATAATGGATAGAACAGCTAGACAGAAAATCTGTCAAGGAGATACAAGACTTTAGCAACCCTATAAAGCAACTAGATCAAAAGACCTGTAAAGAACAATGGCAGAATGTATACTCTTCTCAAGTGCACATGGAATATTCTCCAGGACAGACCACAAAGAGTCTCAATAAATTTTAAAAAGATTGAAACTGCACAAATTATCTTCTCCTACCACAGAGGAATGAAATTAGAGGTCAATAAGCGAATGAAATCTGGAAGATTTATAAACATGGAAATTAATACCATCAACCAAAGGATCAAAGAAGAAATCCAAAGGATATGAGAACATACTTTGAGATGAATAAAAATGAAAACACAGCATACCGAACCTTGTGAGATTCAGCAAAAACTTCTCACCACTTCTGATGTGGTCAGAGGAAATTTATAGCAGTAAATGCCTACATTAAAAAATAAGAAAGATCTCCCACCCAAAACATAACCTTGCACCTAAAAAGGGTAGAACAAAAGAGCAAGCCCAACTTCAAGTGTAAGGAAGGAAATATTAACATTAGAGGGGAAATGAAAAGTCTTGCAGCTTTGCCCCTACTAGCAGTGGCCCAACAGCAAAATCATTAGGAGCACTTTTCCCATAACTAATTTTCAAGTATGCTCCCAGCCCTCAGATTTTCATCTATAATACTAAGTCCAAAATAAAAACAATATAATGCAATATCTATATAATGTAAGGTAGTATAAAGGTAAATATAATAGGATACTAAAAAGAAAGGAAAACAAAACTCTCAAGGATAGTTGACTTTCAAAACCAGAAAAACAGCAGGTTAGGTTAGACTGGCCTTTTGTTACCACAAAGCAAAAATGCCTTTCATATTACCTGGACCAGTGAGAGGATTAAGGATAACTTAAAGTGACCACTAGCCAAACCGTGATTATGCAAGGTTAAAAAAATACATGGAAATTTGGGGCGTCTGGAGCCTCAGTTGGTTAAGTGTCCAACTCTTGATCTTGGCTCAGGTCAGGATCTCACAGTTCGTGAGTTTGAGCCCCAAGTGGGGCTCTGTGCTGACAGTGAGGAACCTGCTTAGAATACTGTCTCACTCTCTCTGCCCCTCCCCTCCTTCTCAAAATAAATACATAAACTTAAAAAAGAAAAAGAAAAACACAAGGAGCTTCTATTTGAAAAAAAAAAAAAAAAAAAAAAAGGAAATTTTGTGACGGGGCAACAAATAGCACTGTTCTTCCCCTTTAAGAAAAGAAAAAAAAAAGGCACAAAGACCAATCTGCTAGAACTCAAATGATCAATTTTATTGTTAACAATGAATCCAATCAGAATAATGAATCCAGTGTGGCACTGGATACATGTGGGCTGATTCTCTCCTTAAATGAGGCTAAGCACACGGACCAGGCTGGTTCGGATAGAGCCTGCCCCGTACGTCTATATAAGGCATCCTGCCTACTCACTGGCTCCGAAACTGAGAGCAGCTCGGAAAAGGGTGAAGGAACTACAATTGGTTCTTCTCCATATTCATTACTGAATCAGAACCTGCTTTTCTAACTCATCTGCACATGAAACTTTCAGAAGCACTTTAAAATACAGTTTCTACTGATCTCCATCTGAGACTTTCTTTTCTCAAACCTGGCACTATTCACATTTTGGGTCCCAGGGTTCTTTGGGGGAGCTGTCCTGTGTACGATGTTTGGCAGCCTCTACTTACTAAATAGCAATGTCCCCCACCCCCAGTTATGACAAACAAAAATTGCCAAATGTCTCCTATAAGGTAAAATGCCTCCTGCCGAAAAAACACCGCTTCAGAAGTTTCTATTAATTGTATCGAAATACTGATACGAGACAAACTTTTGTTTCCAAAGATAATGACAGACCAGGCCAAAACAGAATGACTTGGCAATGGCATAAAACAAAATCTTGGCAGTGATAAAATTTAAAAGGTAAGTGATTCTTAATGAAAAAAGACTTGTTTAAAAATTTTTAAAAAACTAAAAAAAAATCAACTATAATTTTAAATAGTCACCCACTTTAAATCTAAGAATTCAGAAAAAATAACCAAGTGCTATAGCCAACTGAGTGTAACTGCTTGATAACCCAGATACTGAATCCCAGCCATGGTTTCTTTTTGGGAAAACTTATTTCAAATTTGAAAGCCTAACTAAATAGGTGATGTTTTAAATCTAAAAATGGGTAAATGGCTCAGTTGGTTAAGTGTCCATCTTCGGCTCAAGTCATGAACTTGTCCATGAGTTCGAGCCCCGTGTCAGGCTCTGTGCTGACAGCTCAGAGCCTGGAACCTGCTTGGGATTGTGTGTCCCCCTCTCTCTGCCCCTTCCCTGCTCACCGCCTCTCTCTCTCTCCCTCCCACTCCTCTCCCTCTCCCCCTCTCTCTCAAAGATAAGTAAAAACATTGGAAAAAAATTAAAATAAATAAATAAGTTAACTAATTAATTAATTAAAAGGTGCAAAAAGTTGCAAAATAAAACAAAATTAAAAATGTTAGTGTTGATATTTTAAAAGGGTTTTTCCATGTCAATACAATAATATATTTTTAATAATTATATTTGTAAATATTCTGTCTGTTTAAATATGTGAAGAGTTCAAAAGAAGTGATGAAGCTGAATTTGCCATCAGTTTAAATATTTAAAGAAATTTAATTAAGTTTTCATCAGCACTAAATATTTCTTTTTTTTTTTTTTCAAATGTTTATTTATTTTTGACAGACAGAGAGAGAGACAGAGAGCATGAACGGGGAGGGGCAGAGAGAGAGAGGGAGTCACAGAATCTGAAGCAGGTTCCAGGCTCTGAGCTGTCAGCACAGAGCCCGACGCGGGGCTCGAACTCACAGACCGTGAGATCATGACCTGAGCTGAAGTCGGATGCTCAACTGACGCCCCAGGAGCCCCAGCGCTAAATATTTCAAAAATGGCTTTTTAAGTTTTACTTATTGGATATGTAGGTTTACTATGATTAGTGTTAAAGAATGTGCCCACAGTTCTATTCCTTTTCCCATGCCAGAAGCCTTGGGTAAGTAAGACTATCAACATTTCAGAATGCCCAGGAGAGTTTCAAGGATGCATTGTTCCCCTTTTGTTAAGGAAATTTAGCCCATCATTTCTCAGCTATACTTTTAATTTTTGCCTAGGAAAACCTCACATCAACAAATCATAATTCTAAAATACCCTGTTGCACTTCCTGCCCACCCTGGGTTCTGATGACCCGGCCCAAGGTTGTTCTACACATTCTTCCGTGACTGTATCAGAAACATCCCCCCTCCACCCCTGCCCCATTTTTCAAAGAACATCTTTCTAACAAGCTAATACCTTTTCATTTTTTAATATTGATTCATTTTTCATAAGACAGAGAGACAAATCAAGAAGGAATACTAAACTTACCTGAATTCTGAAGTACATAGAAAATTTCATGAAACACTGATTTTATACCTTTAAACAACATAGATTCCATATTAGGAAAATAAGACAATATGTGTACTTGGCTTAAAGCTTTCTAACAGGCTTAAAGTAAAATGAAAAGATATTCTCTTTTCTATCACAGTACTTTTGTGCATTTCCCCAGAGAAAGTCACGGTGTTAAATTTATTATATATTCTCTTAGAAATACTTGGTATGTATTTAAAAGCGTGTAGATATATCTTTTCTCTGAATACAAATGCGAGAACACTTTACTTAGAATTTTTCTCTTTATATTTTTCATTTAATCATAAATGTTGGGGATATTTTCATATCAGCACATGTAAATCTATTATACTCTTTTTAATTGTTGTAATGTATTCCAATGTATTCCAAAGGATGAACATATTATACTTCATTTAGTGTCCTATTGATGACTCTATGATTAATAATTCCTTATTATTACAATAAAAGCTGCAATTTCTATCCTATGGAGTCTTTATGTACAATGCACAAATATTTTTCTGCAACATCCTTAGTATCATTTTGGTAATGTTATTTTCAGAGGAAGAGAGAGAGCATGAGCGGGGGAAGGGCAGAGGGAGAGAGATAATCCCAAGCATGCTGTCTGTGCTGTTAGCGCAGAGCCCTACACGGGGCTTGAACCCACAAACTGTGAGATCATGACCTGAGCGGAAACCAAGAGTTGGACACTTAACGAGTGAGCCATCCAGGTGCACCACATGCTCAGCATTATTTTGTATAATTAAATATTTCATCTTTTGCCAATTCACTGCTCAAAATAGCTCATAGATGATTCAATTTGCTTCTCTTTATGAGTGATAATGAATAATTTTTCATATTGTTGACATCTATTTTTTAACTCTATGTTCATGCTTTCTGTTCATTTTTCTATTGGCTTTGTGAACATGCATGGTTCAAAACATCTAAAGAGGCCTTCCTATTTCACTTTGATGCTCGCTGCAACATGCTCTGATACTACAGAACTGGCCATGTACTCGGGCCCTCAGAGACAGGTCGGAAAGCAGTGGTTAGGGGCTCAGATTCTTTCCCAAGTCACTGCTAAAGTTAATCAGATAACAATTCAGGTGAAATGAAGTAACTTTCCTCCTGCATTGTTTACAGATGTAAGAGGAAGTCTTGAGACATACTAAGGAAAAATACTGCTGAATTTGAAATGGTGGTCAAGGATATTTGCCACAAATAAACTTAACATTTTGTATTAAAGGTAGCATGGGATCATGACTGCCATCTATTGTGTCAGCACCAATCTATGAGGCTTGGGATTAAGCACATGCTACAAACTGCCCATTGGAGAAAGGCATGGCCTAAGGTATCCAGCCACATATCAATAACATTTTGTCATCATGGTGATTTCTGAAGATATTCATGACTAATTATGACACTTCAGGGAGTCTATAAAAAACAAGCTAAATTTGGAGTATCATTGTAGGATCTTGAGGAGATCAAAAGATAACCACCAATAGAAGAACATTGTTACAAGATGCTTTGTTTACAAGAAACCATTAGGTCCATTAGGTAATCCAATGAATTTCAAAGATCTAAAGTACGTTGTTAGAGCAGATTTTCTATATGTTTTCAATATTTAGACTGACCAAAATATTGGGGAAACTGAGTTTTAAAAATAGTCATATTTTTTAAGTCCCCTTTCCATCAGGGACAATCTCATACAATGTTCTATAACCCACCACATCAACTCTGTTACTGCCTTGATAATTACGACTTCTGGGAGAACAGTCTATAGTCATCCTATGAAGATCTATGAAGACCTAACTTCTAGACTGGGTCTGTCTTACTGTTTCTTCAGTAAAAGCCACAACAATTATTTATAAAAGTAACATATTAAGCAAGAGTTATTAAATATAAAAAAGAATTAATAAGGATACTTCTAAGAATGGCACAATACATTTAAAAACATTCTTCTTCATGTAAAAAAAAACACTTACGGTTTGATTACTGTGTACCAGGCACTGCTTTATGTACTAGGATCCAGCAAAGAACAAAATGGAGAAACAACCCTACATCACGGAATTTCCACTCAGTAAAGCTAAGAGAATAATAAAATACCTTGGAAAAGAGAAACCTGAGTAAAAAGAAATATTCAGTAGGTGACTGTACAAAAAAAATAACCATTTCCTCCAGCATCTTGTTCTAGAGCTTTGTAAGGTAGGAATCAATCTTCAGAACAAAGCCACAAAGCAATTCAAGATTTTTAGGCATCTAAAAAAGAAGACCACATTGTGTTAAATACGCTATAGTTGGCAAAATCAGGCTACTATTTTTAGTGTGACTTTCTTCCCCACAGTTAATACATCTCTACATCGTCACCACCTATAGACCTACATGATCCTTTGTATGGTATAATTTAACATAAAATGAAAAAATTGAATTCCATAAAATGTCCCTTAATTGCCTAGTTCCCCTGTCATTCAATATGGGGCAACCAGTGCTACTGGTTTCTTATTCTTCTAGAGGCCATTACGCATACTCCTGTAAATAAATTATCGTCCTCATTTTTTAAAAACCCACATAAGATACCCAGTTTTGGGACTTTTTAGATTTTTTTTTAATTTTTTTTGAATGTTTATTTATTTTTGATAGAGAGAGAGAGAGACAGAGCATGAGCGGTGGAGGGGCAGAGAGAGAGGGAGACACGGAATCCGAAACAGGCTCCAGGCTCCGAGCTGTCAGCACAGAGCCCGACTCAGGGCTCCAACTCACAAACCGCAAGATCATGACCTGAGCCAAAGTCGGACGCGCAACCGACCAAGCCACCCAGGTGCCCCTGGACTTTTTAGATTTAAATAAAATTAAATTTATTTAACTAAATATTGTGGACCTCTTTCCATATCAGTATAGAAAGAGGTCCTTTAATTTTTATAACTATACAAGATTTCATTAAATGAATGCACCATTTTTTTAAAATCTTTTTCTGATATTGATAGACAACTACTGACATCATTATAAGAAAAGATACTGGAACATTGTTAGTGGTGTTTTTGTTATAATTACTTAACATATTCTATTACATTTGCCTCCATCATTTTTAAATCTGGCAGGAACAAAATATGCCCTACAAATGTTACTACTAAGTTTGAACATATCAATGTTTTTTTTTTTTAATGTTTTTTTTTATTTTTTAGAGAGACAGAGACAGAATGCAAGTGGGTTGGGACAGAGAGAGAGGGAGACACAGAATATGAAACAGGCTCCAGGTTCTGAGCCGTCAGCACAGAGCCCGACGCGGGGCTCAAACTCACAAGCTGTGAGATCATGACCTGAGCTGAAGTCGGACACTCAACCGACTGAGCCACCCAGGCGCCCCCATATCAATGTTATTTAAGGAAATATGTGTAGATTTGTTTCTTGCACCTAATCTTGTTTTTTATAAAAATAACTATGTTGTAACTACTCTTTAAAATAGTACAGAAAAGAGTAAGAGTCAATCCACCTAGGAAATAATTGGAAAACAAAGAAAAATACTGGCAGGAGAGAAAATAGGACTATGTTAAAATAGGCCAGATTCAATGTTAGGGGCTAGAGACAGGAAGATCTATAATAATATTTGTAATGTAAAAAAAACACAAATGGGATGGCTGCTCTACAACAGAAATCCTCTCTTGAAATACATATTTTGGGGCGCCTGGGAGGCTCAGTTGGTTAAGAATCCAACTTCAGCTCAGGTCATAATCCCATGGTTGGTGAGATGGAGCCCCGCATCAGGCTCTGTGCTGACAGCTCAGAGCCTGGAGCCTGCTTCAGATTCTGTGTCTCCCTCTCTCTGTCCCACCCCTGCTTGTGCACTCTTTCTCTTTTAAAAATAAATGAACTTAAAAAGAGAAGAAAAATATATTGCCCCACATTTACCTGGTGGTGTGACAGCTATGGAGTTGGAGGTAAGACGGACTCTTCACCTTTGACTCTGGGAACACAGTGTAGCTCTTACCCAAATATTTGTTCTGGTTCCCCAGGCCAAGCGATCAGTACAGAGCTTGACACTTTAGCCAGGAATACCGTACCCTGAACATGTATCTCCATCCAAACAACTGCCAAGGTGCCACCGTGAGAGAAGCCTCCGGTTGTTGAAGACGGCACACAGAGGTGCACATCCCACGAGACTCACAGTGAACAGACACTAGTGCCCTGTTCAAACCATGCCTGCGTACCACATTTCTGCTGGAACTTTTAGGTATATGAGCTGAAAATTCCCCCTTACTATTTCAGTAAGTTTGGCTTGTGTTTTATATTTCTTTCAGCTGGAAGTATCCACGTTGATATCAATAAAGGGGAGGAGAAACCCAGGGGCGTGGTAAGCAGAGGAGCTGGAGGTTAAACCTGGTGCACTCTTTCCATTTATTTAGAAATTCTCGTGAATTTTTCTATAGGATTATCCTGAAAAAGGGAAGGTACACAAAATTCTTGTTGTGTATCAGATTTCTAAATCTATATAGCTCTATCTATTACTGTATCTGTATCTTTCCATATATCACCAGCCTCCCTTCCTAGTTTTCTCTCATTGCTGGTACTTTTATGCCTTCAGTTCTTTATCTTATGTATCTTTTTTTTTTTAAATCTTATTTCACTTCTATGTCTGTATTATGATGAAAATACTGCTATAATCTTTCTTAACTTATGCCCTGTCAGATTATGTTATCTTCCTATAAAGTTTGACCACTTTCTAATCTCAAAACATTATTTAAAAGTATGCAGTTAATGAACCCATTCTATAGCTATTAACTTATTCAGGGATACTGTGGATGGTATCAGAAAAAAAATATCACCAAATAGTAACATTTGAGTCTGTATTTCAATCTTCGGCTACTCAGTGAGAATCTACAACGTGAATCATGAAATAGCCATGTAATAATACAACTCAAATTCTGCTGAGCATACAGAATATTGGATATTTGAGCCAAGTGCCCAGGATGATTTTCAAAGTTTTCTAGCTGTGTGACATTGTACCAAAAGAGAGATGAATTTTTGATAGGCCAGAGCCACTAAGAAACAGCCCCATGATTTGAAACTAGGTACCACTGCCATAGGTTATTGAGAGTTAGGAAAAACAAGTTGCTTTCTAACTAACTCAGCCCTCAGACCCTTATAAATAAATAACAATATTATGCATTTCACCAAGAGGTAAACAGACGGTATTTGAAGAATGCAGGCAAAAAAGTGTTGGTTTTACTGTACAGTATTTATTATCAAGAAGGTATATTCTTCTACATTTGTCAGCAAGTATATATGGAAGGTGTTACGCTTTTATTATAATGACCTTCTATGACAAGGAGAAGGACAAACATGTATCACAGTTAGCCTGGTACTGTTCCCTGCATACAGGTACTGTTCTGTTATCCATGCCATTAATTATTAATAGTGCCCTTTCACTTTTCAACATTCCCTGGTTTGGAAGGTAAGTTTTATGGTCACCCTAGTTATGGGGGTTAGTAATCATGTATAAACATAAGGAATGCTAACTAGGAGAAAGATGAATGCACTCTCACGTGCACGTTCTCTCTCTCTCTCTATATATATATACATATATAATCACCCCTTTGCTAGCAAAGGTAGCTATTTGCTATTTGATACTATTTGCTATCAAAGTAGCTACTATTACTTAACCCTCTCACAGGCTATCACAACTTCTGCAAACTGATTATGAAATTAGAAGTTTTATTGGCAATTGAAAGACTTCATCTCTCCATTTTCCCTCCAGAAAAAGTATTTCTTAATTCTTATTCTTTCGTTCAAAGTACAAATTTTCGGAGTTAAAATAGCCAACTAGTTCATGATCAGGGCAAGAGTATGAGCAGAGCAAATGCTGAAATCAGGATCCGAAAAAGTTGGGCAGACGGGGGAGGAAGCGAGGAAATGAGGTTGGGAGAGTTGAATGACATCAGCATGTAATTCAGGGAACTTTATTATTTTACCAAGAAGCTCTTCTATTGTGATGAATAATGAAATGATGAACATCCAGGAGATAACCCCAAGAGAAAAGACATTTTCCAAAATGTGTTTATTTACTCAACTAATACTTATGCTCGCTCATCAAGTGCCCAGCTCTTACCCTGTTTTAGTCAGTTTTATCCGGCTTTATTAAACTTAATAAGCAGCAAGTGGACTTTTCCCTTTAGGGTCCTGAGTCAGATGCTGTCCTAAGCATCCCCAAATGTCTACCCTGAGGCCCTCCATAAGAACTCCCAGTGCCACCTGTCAAGTGAAGATGGATGGTGTGAAGGCACCTCCCATGGAAATCGTCTTGCAGATTCGTGTGTTTATGTGCAGCTAGGAACAACAGCCACTTACACAAATTGAAATTTTATGAGTAACACATTGTACCCCAAGCCATGAATTTCATGCAATTTACAGCTTTGGATTTGAAGCTGAAGGTTTTACAATCTCTTTTATTTGTTAAACATATTTCTCCCGTTAATCTGCATCATAGAGAACATCCTCCTAAGTAGGGCTGCTGCTTTAGCCTTCCTTTTTATTTCCCCTCATTTGCTCGGATCTATAAACAAAAGTAGGATAGAGAACAGGCAAAAGGCTGTGCTGCTGGGATGGCTGGGTGACTGTGCAACGCCAGACTAGAAGGACGTTGCTAGGAAGCTGTCGCTGCTCTCACCATAAATTAACCCTCGTCACAGCCAATCAGATGAACAGCCTCGTATGGGATGACTAGGGGATTTTGAGCTCTTTACATGATTTGCTTACGATCACTTTCCTCGTTTCAGTTCCTTCAATTTGATGAAAATGCATGCATTTCTGTTAGCATCTTATCTTGTCATGGACTTCCACAGCCTACTGCTAAGAGACATGCACAGAGTCATAGAAGGGGTGATTTCAGGAAGGGTGCAAATTCATGCCACTTTTCCTCATTTCTAGTTCTCTCTTAGAGTGGGATTTTCTTAGAATCCAAGACTGAGGGTTCGTTCTTTCTTTCTTTCTTTCTTTCTTTCTTTCTTTCTTTCTTTCTCTTTCTTTCTCTTTGTCCTTCTTTCTTTTTTTTTCTCTTTCTCTTTCTTTCTTTCCTTTTCTTGCTTTCTTTTCTTTCATTCTTCCCTTCTTTTCTTTCCTCTTTTCTCATCTTTCTGGGTCTTTCACCCAGGAAAGGTGTTTCTACTTGAGTCAAAATTCTATTTAAGCCCTGGTGCTGCTACAAACATGAACTTGGTGAGTCATGTGAGTGGCTCTCTCCTACTTCCCTCTTCTTAGCAATGGAGATAATGATAATTCCTGTACATGCTCCCCCAACAGCTCATTCTCAGAGATAGCTAAGATATCATAGAAAAAAGGGATATTGGAAAATATGTAGTACTACAAAAATGGAAGATACTATGATAAAGTTTGTGGTGTTCTGTTTTAGTTTTTGCCCTCCAAGCTATTATTATAATACCGTTCCATGGAATTTTCTGCAGTGATCAGAGGAGCACCTGAAAATGTGGTGGGAGTCAGGAGTGAACGCTTTAATTTTACCTAATTTACATTTGTGTTTTTTTTTATGTTTATTTATTAATTTTGAGAGAGACAGAGAGAGCTGCGTGGGGCAGGGGGGCAGGGCAGAGGGAGATAGGGAGAGAGAGAATTCCAAGCAGGTTCCGTGTTGTCAGTGAAGAGCCTGTCATGGGGCTTGAACCCAGGAACTGTGAGATCATGACCTGAACCAAAATCAAAAGCCAGATATTCAACCCCGACTGAGCCACCCAGGCACTCCTTAGTTTACATTTAAATGGACACAACCAGCTAGAGGCTAACATATCTGCACAGCTCCAGACCAT
Organism: Lynx canadensis; assembly: GCF_007474595.2. NCBI lineage: Eukaryota > Metazoa > Chordata > Mammalia > Carnivora > Felidae > Lynx > Lynx canadensis. Next base: position 86,999,977 of record NC_044304.2, read on the forward strand.
TAAATGGTTTTATTAGTTATTACTTCTAAGACTGTTTTTAAACCCTTGGAAATAATCAACTACTAACCTGATAATGCAGGTTACTCTAGAGGAGACAAAAATTAATGACAACTAAATTTCTAGCCTTCTCTGGCTATCTTAAAAATAAGTATTGTTTTAAAAATATCTGAGATTAAGAAAGAAACTTATTAATGACTATATTGTTAATAACTATATAACTATATGTTACAGCTATATTGTTACTAAAACTTCTCTTTATACTTGACAGTATGAGAATACATATACTCCATTGGTATAGGGTATTCTATCAGATTTGGTGATTTTTTTGTGGAACAGTTCATTAAGGAATCAGAAAACTTAGTACAAAGCCTTGACTAAGATACTTTTCTTCATCCATTTACTCTTTTCCTCAAACCCCTCCAGTGACTTCCTTTAAGCAATAGAATAAAATCCCAAGTCTTCAGCATAAATTTCAAAATCTACCTCGTTGCCTACATGTTTTCATCTTCCATCACCCCCTACCTCACAATAAGCAATTCATCTACTTCTCTACTTTGTCTACAGATACTTATTGAGAATATACTATGTACAAGGCACTTTATTAGGCGGTAAAGGTACACCAATGAAAATACTGTGTCTTCCTCTTATGATGATTACATTTGATGAGGTATCAATAAAATTACATAATCTCATGCATAAAATTAAATTGGGGTTTTATGAAGCAAAGTTAAAAGGTGTAATTGGTGATGCCATTTGGGGCACTGGTTTGGTTTGTGAAGGTCCCCAGAAAGCCCTCTCTGTGTAACTGACAGTCAATCCTAAGGTTAGCATCATTTACTCAGGTGGAACATTCTAGAATTGGGAAATATGGCATACCTCCTCCACATGGTAAGACCCTATTTGTATAATCCATCTAACTTACATATTGCCACTTCAGAAAAACAAAGTCAGAACCCACCATCACAACTAACCTTTCTCTGTCACAGAATATATCACAGCCTGACACATTATAATTGCTGGCATTTATGCCAATTTTTCCTCTAGACCTTGAATACCTCCAGAGAAATACTCTTCATACTTATATTCTCTAATATTTATTCTTTGGGATTCTTTCTAAGAGATACAAGAGTGAATAACAAATCCCCATTGCTTTTAGAGTTTAAATTAGAAAGGGGAGGGAGATACTGAAATAAATCTGTTATTCTCTTTGATCCATGCTATAGTAGAGACCAGCCAAAATGAAACTGAATAATGAATAACAGCCTTTTGTGGTAGAGACAGAAAATTAAGAAGCGTGAATCCAAATAAATATTTTGTATATTGTGATAAAATTTAGTCTGTGATGATTTTAAAGAGAACTACTCGAGTAAAGGTTGGTAAAAAGCAGCCCCAAAATACTAAGACAGCAGCAATGAAAAATAATAATAGGAGTGGGATCAATTACCCTGTGAATATAAATCCACTGTCAATAGGATTGTGTCCATCAAAGAGCTGCTGCTAACTAAATTTATTCCATGGGCAGTCACTAACTTGAGCATTTCTCTTCTTCTATAAAATGCAGAACTTGGATAAATTTTAGTAGCATTTTCTAAAGTGTCTTCCAGACAACTTTCCGAAATGTTTATACTAAAAAGTAATTTTTGGAAGCTCTGGGTTAAGTGAAGCTCTCTAAGTTTCTTTAGAATAGAACCTTCAAGAATCTATCATAAGCTAATGTATAAGGTGGCTCACTAGAGGGCCCATTATATGCCTTTCTCAAATCTATTTGAAACATGAAGCCTATGCATCATTTATGTAGTTACATTTTTTGATAAAAGACATAAAAAATAGGGTGCTATGAAATAGAATAATTTACTATAGATTAGGTGGTCTGGGAATACCTCTGTGAGATCAGAAGTGTGACACGAGAGATGAAAAGAAATCACGCAAAGAAAGGCATTTCAGAAAGAGAACCAGTATGTACAGATGCCCGGATAGCGAAAAATAACTTGGTTCACTTATTTTAGGTGCTGAAAGGCCGTAGTGGATTGAACATATGAAGTGAGAGAGAGGGTCAAAAAAAGCAAATTGGCAGAGGTAGACGAGGGGCACTCTAAGACAGTCCTACTATGCTTATGGTTAATCGATGGACAGACAAGCTTGAGAAAATCTTGATAAGAAAAAGGTCAGCTGAATTAAACAATGTGTTTAATGACATGATTGATTTTTTTCAGTAAGTACATTATGTCATGGCAAATCCATAAAACAGTTCATAATCTGGTACTATGAGTAACTCCAGCAGCCTGGACTTAATTCTGAGTGCAATGGAAAGCCACTGAAAACTAAGTGGAAAAGTAAATATTCATTCTGCAAAAATTCACTGCAAATGTGCTAAAGACCCGAGATGGATATTTCTGCCCATTGCTTACCTTGGCACATCTAAAATGTAATGATACTTGATTCTAATGCCAAGTCTGACTTTATACTTAGGTCCAAAGAGGAAGGAAATAGGGAAGAAGAGATTCTCTTTTTGGCAGTTTTAATTCCCCCCATACAGTTTTTTAAAAAATAGTTACACATGCTCAAAATCTTCACTTTAAGACTCCTATTTTCTCATCCCTCCTTTTCATTTTTGTTCTGATTCTATTCTATCCAAAAGCAGAGTGAAAAGAAGACGTGTATAGGCAGAATCTATTATATCTATCCTTTCTCTTATCTATTCTGCATTAATATTATTCTGAAGAATGAATTTTAATTCTATTTTTTTGACACAAATTTGAGGCTGGAAAATTGTTTTTCCTTTTGTCTACCCATTCTATATTACTTTCCAGTACCCTGGAAGCAAAGTAAAGAGCTATGCCGCTGCTCTTTCTTGAATGCTGTAAATTTCTTGAAGAAAAAGAGCCCATTTAGAACTGTGTACAGCGCCATCTTGTGACAAAGGAATTTTTTTTTTTTTTTTTTTTTTAGTGAATAGAGCATCTGCACATTACAATCTGCTGCTTTGCAAAATACACACAAAAATTTAGAGGTTTTATAAAGCCAGCAGGCAATGAGGAATTGAGGAATGGATATGGGGATAGTGACGTTTTCACACTAATTTTTTCCATGAAAATTTGAGGTCAGAAATTAAAAATAATGACTCTTACATCATTCAATTTGAAAAATCTTCTCCAGAAAGTTATATCCTGCGAACTAAAAAACACTAAAAAAATATGCTAGGTCAATGCGAAGGTGCACTAGAGGTTACATGATGGGCTTACATATTTAGCATCTCCCCAGGGTAAAAGTTTCTAGATACTGAATTAAAATTCTCCTCTGCTGGATTAAGTGCTGGTGACAAACATTTCCAAAAGACCCCCTCCAGCAGCAAGCCAAGAAATTACACTCTTGATCTTTCAGAATGTAATTCATAGTTAGTACACCATTACTCTGGACTAAACACACACAATCCTTTATGGAATAAAGGCGTTTCCTGAATATGTGAGTTTGAACAGAGTTCTGATTCAATTGTTATCATGGGCCTTACTCCACTTTGCACTTTTGTCTAGAAAACACATTCTAGAAGTTTGAATTCTACAGAAGAGAAATATTTTCTTTTCAAATAGTGGGAAACAGTTTTTTGCTAAATATTATTGAATGTAAGCATTATGTGAAACGTGATCTTCCCGGTTTAGCCATTTGAGTCAAAAAAGTTCTCAAACGTTGTTGTAAGAATCCAGCCTGTCTTGGCCTCCTGGATGGAATAGGATGGCACTCTGTACTTAGTAATTCTTGAGTATGTCTATGAGTAGACTCAATGAAGGAGAGACAGCGGTTTATTAAAAAAATGTTGACCATGAAAGCAGAGAACAGAGCATATCTTTTTCCCCTTTCTAATGAAGTCGAAAAAATCCTTGATTAAATAAATTCAACTTACGGCATTCTAATATACAGTTAAATGTTTTAATTTTGTAGATATATTTTTACAAAAATAATACTTTAGTAGTCTAAAACTCTGAAGGAGACACCAGAAGAAACTGTAGGAAACAGGAATAAAATGGATTTTTAAAAGGGAATTTAGATCTTAACATCAAGAAAATGACGTAAATTAATGTTGATCTACCACAACCGTTCCCATAAGTTGCTTGGGCCCTGATTACTTTTTCTAGACTCAGAAAAAGTGATATATGCATTAAAAAGTTCCTTAATTTCTACTCTTACTCTATTTGTGGAATGGAATTTTTCTATACAAATAAATGTGGGTTCTGCTATAGGAATTGAACAAAAGAGCTCATTTTTCTAAAGAACTGCTTACTTATGAAGTCTTTTGATAATTCAGACATCTGGACAGCTGTGTTTAATCTCCACTTAGTTTAACTACTTGCATTCAAAGTTGCCATAAAAAATCAAAATGTAAAGCATGGATACTCAATTTCATCTTTAAACAATTTAATATTTTAATGAATCAGCTAATTTGGACACAAGTATGAGACCTAGGCTCAATTCTCAGGATTGCTCCAGGCACTACCATCATTCCTGGGGAATAAAAAACATTAAGATGGCATCCATAATTTTAACCAGGCCACTAAATCTACTGCTAAAGCACCTTCAAAGGAGAAGAGAAATATCAAACCAATGGGAAAAAAACCCATGTAAGTTTGGTACAGAAAAATCATTTTGTACTAACATTTCCACAAAATGTAATTTTAAAAGAACAGAAAACCATGGCCCCCCCCCCCCCCCAAAATATCTTTGCTTAAAAGCAACCATCAGGAGAGAGCTTGCTTTCCTGCCTTTACTCACCACCACGTGAGGGTTTAACAAGAAGTTGGTAGCATGTGACCTGAAAGAGGGTACTCACCAGAACAGGACCGTGTTCTCTGACTTCTAGGTTCCAGCACTGTGAAAAATCAACGTATGTTGTTTATAAGCTGCTCAGTCTACAGTAATTTGTTACAGCAGTCTGAATGGGCTAAAACAATACCCAACCGTTTTTACTAAAAAACAAACCAAACAAACACGCCCTAACATTAATTTCAGCGAAAGTTGTAAGCACCTAAATGAATTCAGAAGACACTGTTGTTGGAATTAAAAGCCAAGATAAACTCTTAGTGTTTCCCCTAAACTTAGCATGCTTTCTCTTACCTGCATGATAAGATCTTCTCCGAGATCTTTCCTCTGGAAGGAACACGTCCCAAAGCCCCTCATTTCCTTCACCTGGTCAGTTCTACATCGTTTGAGACATCAGCATAAACAACACTTAGTCCAGATGACTTCTCTGAACCACCCCAAATGAAAAGAAAAAAGAAAAAAAGAAAAGGCTTGGCATTCCTCTTATGTAGAGCCTTAGTGTACTCGCGTCCTCAAAATACGTTAACACATGTGTATCTCGTTACAAAAGGCAAGGGCTCTGCCTTTTTAAATCTTTACGACCAGCACCTCCCATCTTGTGTAAGTGCTAAAGTAGCCAACCTTACCCAGTCTAAGGCCCCATCCGAAAGATGCTAAAAGCAGAAACAGGTTGAAGCTGTTTTATCCCTAATGAAAAGCTAAAGGCTTATCTACGTAATGATTGGTTCAGCTGTTCATCAACTCAATTCAGCTGTTATGCCAGACTAAGGTTGGAATGGGAATTGTTACGTAATAGTTTCATTCATTCATTCATATTTTCACGGATACTTACTGAGTTCGGGCACTGTGCTAACTGCAGGGTATACAATAGTAAACAAAACAGACATAGTCCCTCTTCTTAGAATAAGTGTGCGAGCCATATTCCTATTATGTATTCACTTGACCGGAGTCTCACAAAATCCAATAAATATAGGAAAGGGGAACAGACTAGGAAAGTTCAGAAATCCAGATAAATGTAGGAAAGAGGAACAGAACTAGGAAAGTTCAGAAAGCAAGCTGTCATATTTTTAATTTTTTTTTTAAGTTTATTTACTTATTTTGAGATAGAGACACTGTGAGCGGGGGAGGGGCAGAGAGAAAGGGACAGAAAATCCCAAGCAGGCTCTGCATTGCCAGCACAGAGCTCGGACGTAGGGCTCAAACTTACAAAACTGTGAAATCATGACCTGAACCGAAATTGAGAGTTGGATGCTTAACCGACTGAGCCACCCAGACACCCCATCAAACTGTCATGTTTTCAACACTATGTGCATGCTTGACAAGGGGAGTAGTGGAGTGTTTGAAAAGCTACCTTGAACCAAGCCTCTTTCTAAAAATTTAGGAAAACTAAGAAAAAGAAAGTATGAGTATCTAACCTATCTTGAGAAAACCTAACAATTCTTATCTCTCTATTTGAACTCAAAGTAAATGATAGATGAGCAAAGGAGTCCCTTTATAGAGGTTTCCCAGCTAATAACTTAAAAAGAAATAATAGGATTTAAATAGCATCACTTTGCTACGTCTTAATGGATGTAGGCCCTGAGCATCAACGTCTACTCTCATGAAAAGAGAGACAATCAGTGTTCCTGATGAAAAAATATAACAACATCTGTAGTCTTGTCAAAAGGATAGAACCTGGGTCGAATCAAGACTTCAGATTCAGCTGCCAATTATCAAGAAGTACAGGGGCCTCGTCAACATCTTGACGCATTTGATGAGTCTCCAATCTGTTAAAATCTAGTCTGTGGGAAGTTCGAAGATCAACTGCCCAGTTTATCCCCAGATAAATTGTAAGGAAATGAAGGGATGAAGAGAGAAATTAATATGAAAGGAGAATGAAAAGGCATATCAAACTTTCAACATGGACAACACTAAACTGTAATGTTCAGGGTGGCCTAGAGAGTGACAAAATGTAAAAGAAAACAAAGAAATGTTTTTTTTAATGTTTATTTATTTTTGAGACAGATAGAAACAGACCATCAGTGGGGGAGGGGCAGAAAGAGAGGGAGACACAGAATCTGAAGCAGACTCCAGGCTCTGAGATGTCAGCACACAGCCCTACATGGGGCTTGAACCCGCAAACTGTGAGATCGTGACCAAAGCTTAAGTTGGACGTTTAACCAGCTGAGCCACCCAGGTGCCCCAGGAAGTAATTACTGTAAAAAGGCTGGTGGTTTCGTTGGGGAGAGCAAGTACTTGTGATTGAGTTAGGCCACAAGGGCAGACTTGCTGGCAAAATTTAATTTCTTGACCTGGTTGATAATTACAAGGATGTTTGCTTTATAATAATTCATTAACTTTATACATTTACTTATGTACTTGAAAGGAAGACACTTTTAATATGCTATTATATGTTAAGATGAAAGGGGAGAATGAGAAAATGAGAGAAGCATTAATTGTATTGTGTTAGGATTGTGAATTACTGCCTGGTTAGAAAAAGCCTCTGGAACACTTACATCTTTTATGAAAACATAGTTTAACTTAAACATTCTCTACTACTGTGAAGGTTTTAAAAAAGATTCTGTTTTTTTAAAAAAATTCTATTATATTCTATTTTACATATTCTATTCTATATCTATGGTCTTGGTTAACTGATTAGTACTGTGAAAAAGAGTAAATCTGTTAAGGTTACACAGTTTTTGTTCTGTGTATTGTTTGCTGTGTGAAGCAGCAACAATGGAGAAGACAAAAATTCAATTCAGACTACTGACCAGGCAATATATGTCTTTCCGTGGTGATCTGAAATAAATAAATTGAATAAAGGTTGGATCAATTTAAGATTCTTTCCATTTCAAATGCCATATTTCTAATTAAAGGTGGCTCAAACAATGCAAGTTTAATATGTGACATAATAAGAAATCCAGAGCAGATGGTTCTAGAGCTAATTCAGTGATGTCAGCTCCTTGGCCTGGCGTCTCTCAACATTCATTTGATGTCCATAAAATGAGTACTAAAGCACCAAGCACCATAATTTACACAAAACATTTGAATGAGAAAGAGATTCTCCTTCTGTATGTCTTTATATCACATTAACTCTCCAGAAGAATTCTCAATATCCTTGATCCAAATCAGGCTGAAAGTAGAGAAAATGAATCTCTGGCATTGTTAGCCTTCAGTAAGGTAGGGTTTGGGGTGGGGAGTTTCTCTACCAGGGAGGAATTAAAGTGATTGAAAATAACATTTGCTAGTCAACTACTAGAATCTGGAGTAATAGTTCTTTGTCTAAAATACAGAACTTCCATAATCAAACCCTATGGATTGATTATACAATTTTCTACATGCTGTAAAAATATAAGAAACAAGATTTAAACTAGTCTAAATATGCAGTGTGATGAGTCCCTTTGTCTACACCAGTCATTTCTCAGACCTCACACACATAAAAACACACGGGGCACTTGTTAAATGTTCCAGTCTGAAAGATCCTAGGGTATCTTTACTCTCTATATAGAATTGAACTCAAAAAAAAGAATTGAACTGAAAGACAAGAACCAGATGGTCGTTTGTCCTGAGCCCATACTCTGGAAAACATTCTACATTAGTGACTATTAATAATATCAAAATAATTAATCATAATGTTCCTAACCAGTGTCTCAAGGTGCTGAAAACCTCCAGAACCATGCTTATTCCAACCCCATAGCATCATTAGATGGTCTCTGAGGTTGTCTTCCCTTTCTGTTAGACTTTGCCATAATTAGTTAACCTGGCTCACCACAGACACTCGGTCATCATTATTCAGCCAAATCTCTAAAGTTGGACATAGGTCCCTGAATGCTTCTGGCCTAATGCCCTCCTGCTATAAACAAAAATTGGCCAGTGCCTCACCCTCTCACTAGTTTTAATTAATTAAAATCTCCCAAGTTATCAGGAAGTCATACGCTCAGCATGCTCCTGTGACAGCACAACTTATCAGATTACCCTCTTCCTTAGGAAAGCTAATACCCCATATTGCTAAATTATTTCCTGTCTTTGTTTCACATGCCAAGGTTTTACTTTTCTCCCCCACCCTGCCTGATTTAGGATGCCTTAAAGCTCTCAAAGCTTTTTCTGCAGTAGCATAATCCATGACACATAGACAGTGTCTTTTGATATTAAAAGAAATCACGATTTTCTTATAATGACCAAATGAAATCACATCATTGATATAACAAAAGGATACCATAATAAGTGCAATCAATTTCCAGTAGCACACTGGTTTTACCATTGTGGCCTCTGGCACTGGCTCCATCTCAATGTCAGCTGTTTTTCCCCTTTATGTCTTTCACCCCAAAGAATGCTCATAGGCTGCATATACTATGCATCCATTATTCAACCAGTTGTAAATGCAAATAGAAATTTTTAAAAAGTCAATACTTTAGTGCCCCAAACTCCCATCAAAGAGACAAACGCCCAGAAAGAAAATGTGGTTTAATGATGTAAATCCATAAAGAAGAAGTTTTTTCATTCGTTTGTTTTTAGATTTTATTTTTAAGTAATCTCTATACCCAACATGGGACTCAAACTCACAACCCCAAGATCGAGAGTCACACGCTGTACCGACTGAGCCAGCCGTGTGCCCCGGGGAGGAATCTTACGCCTTCTAAGGATCTATGATTCTACAACACCCTATGCTGATACCTACAGTAGCATTTCCAGAACTATATGCTTTTTGGTTCTCAAGGCTGATAATGGGTGCTACTTTATGTGAGGGCACCAACTGTCATCTTTCACCTTTGTAATTCAACATGTAGCACAGTACCTGTGCCCAACATATATACTCAGCATATCATTCTCTTTCCTCCTACCTTTTCTTCCACAATGCAAAAAAAAAAAATTATATTTTATAGAATATATTATAAATATTACTGACTCACCTCTTTTGAGCTCTACTCTGACTCATACGATGAATTTGATATCACTTTACAGAAATGATCCAATATTAAGAAGACAAAAAGTTCAATTTTTGTCTGATTGATTTTATTTGTTGCTGATTCGTGCAATTTGATCTAGTCTTCGCACACCAGTTCCCTAAAGTTAACTCAATCATAACTCCCCAAATGCCAAATTCAGGTGAACTTTTAGTTTTGAAGAGTCTTGAATGTATCACCACAAGATTTTCTACATATTATATTTATAATTAACTTTAATATTCTCATCTGGCTGATGACCAAGAAACGGCAGTCTCGCTCAGCCACGAGAATACTATTCTCTGTCAGTTTTTCAAGTTCTCTGCCAGTGTTTGCTAGACCACTCACAGAAGATTCAGCAATGAAAAGAAAGGTTAAGTTGTCAAATGTGTGGAACAAATTTTGGCTACACAAAAACTAGACACTTAAAAACCTGCAGGGCTTCATAGTTGAAAACGTGTGGATGTACATGTTCAAACTCTAACGTGGTTGGAGTGTATGGGTGTGTAGGGATAATATCATTTGAGCACGAGCTGCATTTTGTATGATTTTACTTCAAAAAATTATTTTCAGCTGTTCTGGAAAAAAAAATTGGAAAATTCCCTTTGCCATTGAAACGTGGTCTGGAAAACACAACATTCCCAAGTCTGGGGCGTGAGGAGCTTCTCAGCTGCGAGCGCAGGTGGGCACACTGTAATGATGGTTGGAAATTTGCTGTTACTATCCTGGAGCAGCAGGATGATGGTCAAGGTGGGAGCTGGTTCACAGCAGGAAAGATGGGATCTTCTGATCCAGGCAACCACAGAGATGAGAGATGTGGAGAGCCAGGATGCATGTAGAATTACTCAGGAGGGCAGAGGCTAAAAAAGGAACTGTCTGTGCCCCGAATGTAGGGAATTCCAAAGACGTGGAGTTCTGTGACTTTGAGAAAACCAGTTTTAACATGAGGCCATATAGTATGTATGCAGCCAGGGTACTATTTTTCCAAAGTAAAGGTCTAAAAGAAACAATTCTTCGTCTTGTAGATAACTGCTAAGGGCGAAAGGCATAGGAAAGCAATTGTCAACTGAAATACTTGCAACTGTGGATTTTTTACCTGACCTCTTCTGGATGCACATAATTTGTCTTTGAGATTCCTCTATTAGAGTTTCTCAAAGTACAATTGCAAAACCACCTGCAACAGAATCAGTTTTTAAGAGGACTTCTAAAAAAAATGCCAATTCCCAGCTTAGTTCTGGTCCAAGATGGCGACACAGGAAGACTCTGAACTCACCTCCTCCATGGCCACACCAAATTCACACCTATTTTATAGAGCAGTTTCTCCCGAAGAGAAACTGAGGACTCACTTAACTGCTTCTGTACCACAAAAAGTAGAGAAACCACACAGAGAATAGCAAGAAAGAGAAACAGTATTAAAAGGAATTCCCACCCCACATGCTGAAAACTACAGCAGGGAGGGGTAGTATTGAGGCACAGTGAGTAGATTCATATACCCTGGGGCACAGGAAAAAAGCCACCACTGAATATAGGATCTCCACCAAAGAACTCCAAGAACTCCACCAAACTGTTGGGGAACTGCTGGAACCTTCTAGTTCGGAGGGGCAGTTGAGCACCATGGTTTATGTATCCCCCTCCACCCAGATAGTGCAGATGGATCTCCCCATCATAGCTGGCCTACCACCTCAGTGAGCCCCAGGCCCCTGGCCCATACAAGCTCTGGACACACTGGAGCCTAGAAAAATAAAAAAAAAGCCATGGTTTAAAAGGGCACCTAGAATATAAGGGATCCAGCTCTAGAAACCTACCAAATGGCAGGGGATGTGCTGGAACGCTTTCCAGATTGGAGGTGCTGGTAAGTGCCATGGGTGCCACTTCTCCTCCACCTTGAGAGTGCAGGTGGGAACAGGGTTCCATCCTCCAGAGGTGGCCTGCTGCTTCAGTGAGACCTGGGCACCTGGCCCACACCAGCCAAGTGCCAAACAAGCCAAGTTTGACAAGAGCAAGTCGAATATAAACAATTCAGCCCTAGAACTCTGCCAAACTGTGAGGGATCTGCTGAAACTCTTCTCTCTTCATATCAGAGAGGCTGTTGAGCACCACTGTTTACATTCCCACTCCACCTTGATAGTGTAGACAGGGGCAGAGGCTCAGTGCTACCGCCAGCCCACATCCCCAGGCGTAGCCCAAGTCAGCCCCAGCCAACCCACCAAGGCTGCCCCAGTGCACACACACGGGGACACACCTACTCAGTGCTCACTACAGCTCTAGCTGTCTCACCAAAGTGACACAGGGGCAAAGCGGTCCAGGCCCGCACCACTTTGTCTCCAGTTTGCCAGGTGAGCACCCCTGAACCCCTAGCTCATGCCTGCTTCAGCTCCAGACGCCCTACCAGGGTGCATGCAACACCCTGGGCACCCCAGCTCGCATTCACTTCAGCCTCAGCTGTCCTGCTAAGGTGGCCTCTGCCTGGAGAGCCCTGGGACCCCTCAGCTTATACCCACTTCAGTTTCAGCTATCCTGCCAGGGTGCTCTCTGCACAGAGAGCCCAGGGACCACCCCAGCCCACATCTACTTCAGCTCTGGCCATCCCACCAAGGCAACTTCAGCACAGAGTGCCCCAGGAGCCCTGGCTACTTGATATTTAGAATGACAGATCTTGAATCCCTTAAGGTTGCTCAGTGCCATGTACCGATTCATAATGAAGTGTGTGTGTCTATGGTGGGCTTTGGGAGCAATGGATGGGCCAGGAAGAGTGTTGAAGTTTGATAGACCTAATAGTCTGGGAAATGGTTATGAAAATGGTAATTTTCTGGAGGCTGGGGAGCGTGGCCGTCAGATAGAGGGTCAGAGAGAAGGTAGAGGAATGAGTACCAGTGACTGACATGACTTATGTTCATGGGTGCCTGATGGCTATGCTTCACTACATAATTCCCTCTGGAAAATCAACCCTTTATGGAGATCCTATGTTCAGGAACTACTATGAAAAGTAAACTACACAGAGGGAAACATAATGTAAAATGTACATTTAAATTTAAATAAAAAGTTAGTATTTTTAGGAGTGTGGTATCCTTTTAGAGCCCAAATATCTCGTGGCTCGGTATTTTGGATTATTTCTTATCACCACCATTCACTCTCAAACTGATATATAACTGTAACTGAACAAGCTGTAATCACCAGGTTAAGCAATTTGAATAAACTAGCAGTTAACCTAATTTCTTAAAATTTCTTATCTTCGGTGCACATTAGTCTTGGAACTTCTCTCTTCAGAAACATAAATAAAATTTAACCGGAGACAGTATATAGTGAAGGCTTTCTACTCTATTAAAATTTGCCTCCAATGTTAAGCTTATCTGTTAAAGAGAATGTTGAGAGGAGGTATGATTTTTGACACTTCTTTGATTTCACAAAACATGGTAATATTTTTCTGTTCTAAAGTTAAAATTTTAATTAGGAGATAAAAAAAGATTTTTTTACTGTCTAATTATATTGCTCATTATATTTACTCCTCAGAAGATTCCTAAAATGGGGGGGGGGGGGAAGGAAACATAGACTTTAAACACAATTACATAAACAGCAAGGACTTATTTACCAATATGTGTTATTTCCATGCTTTTCTTTTCTTTCTTTCTTCCTTCCTTTCTTTCTTTTTATACAAAATTTTATATAAGTATTATTTCCAAATGGATCAAGAATAGCAAGGAATAAAATGGAAGAGTGAAAACGTTTCTTATTGCCTATTACTCAGTTCCCTTTCCTAGAGGAAACAACAAATATATATAAATCTTTCCAGAGACACTTTTATATGTTCTTATTAATTTATTATTTTCTAAAATATATGTAAACATAAATACAGATGCATATTGTATATATATATTTTTTTCTTCTTTATTACACAAATGGTTATATATATCTTAGGTGTCATTTTAAAATCAACTCATTCCTCTACCAAATTTAAGCAAAGTTTTATTGTAGAAACAAGCATACATTATAAAGTTTATAAGTACAAGTAACATGTAGAGAAATTTTGAGTCATGAAACCAATTTCATTGATTTTCCCATGTTTCTTAGATTGTGTAACCCCTCTTCCTAACTTACTCTGATTCATTGACAATTTTTAGTAGGAGCGCTCAGATTTATGAAAACTTCTTTGTGTGAGCTTAAAAATGAAATTCTGCCTAATATTCTCATTAAAAAAAATTTTTTTAATGTTTATTTATTTTTGAGAGAGACAGAGACAGAATGCGAGTGGGTTGGGACAGAGAGAGAGGGAGACACAGAATCTGAAACAGGCTCCAGGCTCTGAGCTGTCAGCACAGAGCCCAATGTGGGGCTTGAACTCACGAGCTGCGAGATCATGACCTGAGCTGAAGTCAGACGCTCAACCAACTGAGCCACCCAGGCATCCCCATAATATTCTCATTTTATTTCCATATCAAATTTATCTTTGCTTTGCATCCTGTTGATCAGCCTTTTCTTGGAGCTAATAACTTAGGAATTTCAGTTGACCTGAGTCATTTTATAGTTGAAAGACTAAAACCATTTGTGTTAGTAAATCAGGCCCAAGATATTCTTAGGTATCACACAAGGAAATTAAGATTTCTACCAGGCTGAAAAACTAAACTTCTCTTCCTCTTTAATACACAGTAAATGATCCAACAAATATTGGTGAAAGTAAATTTACAGTCTTTTTTTAAAAGAATCAGTTGAATTTTCAAATTGCATAAGGAATATTGATCTAAAAAAAGACATGAGACTGCTTTATTAAAAAAAATACTGGCTCCTACTCAAGTATCATTGTAACTCATCATATCTACTTGTATCTGTTTCTTTTTTTTTTTTTTTTTCAACGTTTATTTATTTTTGGGACAGAGAGAGACAGAGCATGAACGGGGGAGGGGCAGAGAGAGAGGGAGACACAGAATCGGAAACAGGCTCCAGGCTCTGAGCCATCAGCCCAGAGCCCGACGCGGGGCTCGAACTCACGGACCGCGAGATCGTGACCTGGCTGAAGTCGGACGCTTAACCGACTGCACCACCCAGGCGCCCCTACTTGTATCTGTTTCTTATTTCTCATATAACAAAGGGTGTTTTGCTAGCTCAGCAGAAATTTCTCCTATTCCCTTCACCAAATCTATAAACCTACTTGAGTCTATCTTCTATTACAACTAGAATAGTGTTCAGGTTCCTGTCAAATGTGAATCTCTCCAGACATCTCTGCATTCCTTTTAACTCTTCACTGCCTTGCTCTCTGCTTTGCCTTAAATCATCAGACTCTTCCTCGCCATTGGATTAGCTAATCAACATATTCCCATTTTTTAAAAGTGTGTACAGAACGCATCTCTGCTCCCAACCCCCAAATACCACATCCCAATCCAGCAATTACTCAATTTTTCTTCTCCTTAGAGAAAAACATGGTACTTGACTTTCTTTGAATCTGGTTTCATTTCCTTCTAAGAACACCCCCCCCCCCACTGACCCAGAATACCTGTTTTCTTTCTGTTCTTGAGTTCACCCAGACTTTATCTCCTATAGCACGTTGCCCTCTCCTTAGAATGTTCTTTCTTCAGCTGTTTCCAAAGTTTCATCTTTAGAACATTTTCTCAGAGATCATCCTTCCTTGATCACATTATGCAAATAAGTTGTACCTCCTTCTCCAGCTCTCTGCTGACAAATATTCTTTTTGTTTTTTTTTAAATATGTTTATCTATTTTTGAGAGGGAGAGAGAGAGCACTCACAAGCAGAGAAGGAGCAAAGAGAAGAAGACACAGAATCCAAAGCAAGCTCCAGGCTCTGAGCTGCCAGCACAGAGCCTGACCCGTGGCTCCAACTCACAGACCGCGAGATCGTGACCCAAGTCGAAGTTAGACGTTTAACCGGCTGAGCCACCCAGGCACCCCTAAATATTCTTACTTTGCCATTAACACTGCCTCCAACTCTCAAATGCATGTATTTCCTTCCTTATTTATGTTGTCTTTCCTTCTAGAATATAAACTACATGAGGGTAAGTTCCATCACCTACCTAGTATCTAGGAGATAACAGTCACCTGCAATAAACAATGGATAAATGAATAGATTGCTGGAGGTTCACTGGAGAAATTGATATAGATATGGTTTCTATCTTGTCTGGTCTCATGGACTGAACTTGAGCTTTTGTGGCTAAAGGAGAGAAATCCAGATTTTCATGCGAGTCTTCGGAAGCAATCTGGTAAGATATGATTAGAAGCTAGGACAAAAAAATATATGAGAATCTCAAACTATAAACAAAAACCAAAAAACCTGTTTTAAGGTTCAGGAGACAGAAGCATAGTTATGACTGGGGAAGAAAAAGCTTGACACTTCAGGTCTAGAGAGCATCTGAAATCAGTCACAGACAGGCAGTAGTTACTGGTTATTATCCAGTGGCTTTATAGCCAGAGAAGTGGATAAAAGAGAAAGGGAAAACTGGGATGGATATAGCAGGGTGATATTGATAGACTGATTCTGGACATACATGCAAACCCCCTTAAACAACTCTTAAAAACAATGGGCTGACACTTTGAGTGGAAATAATTTCTAACAGTGAGATTAGTATGGGTGAAATTTGCCATAATTGATTCATATATATTTATACATTTATAAATATATTTATTTATAAACATTTATTTATGATTTATTCATATATACAGATATATACTAGACTTTTACTTTTACTTTTACTATATATATATACACACATACATGTATACATATACACATACATATGTATATATGTATATGTGTGTGTGTATGTGTATATATATATATATATATACACATACACACACATATATATATAAAACTACCTAAAAGTAAAAGTCTAGTAGAAGTCTAGGACATCTGGGACATCTGGAGTCCACTGGTTAGGACCACAAGTGAGGATCAATTTTCATCTTGGAGCATCATAACCATTTCTTCACCATTTTTTAGTGTATTTTGTGCTATCAGTTTCCTTGATCAACGTGTCACTGTTTTAGTACTACTTTATCAGGAAAAGCTGTGTCTAAGGTTATCAACCAGGCCAAGGAACAGTTGAAAGCAGAATTGCTTGAACTGCAGAATGTGTTACATGTGGGCCCCGATGAAAACTGTAAGGAGGCTCACCCTTCTCCCCACAGATCATGTCCTTTCCTTTCCATGGAATCTATGTATAGCCTCCCAAATCTAATTTTGTAATATTTCCAGTTACGTCAAGAGTGATTTGAATTCAGTTAGAATTTTAATATGATCTAAATAAATAGCATAACAAAGGCAGTTTTTCTGGGAACAAAGAAGAGCCTGACAGTGACAACAAAGTTACAAGACAGATATGTAGAAATCTAATTTTCATATTCTCCTTGAAGTTGGAATAATTATAGTTCGAAGTGTTTAACTTCTGTGATATTTATTAGGGTTAGAGTACATGGAACAAAGCAAACATCATGTACTCACAATGCATAATTATGGCCAAAAAATGATCTTTCTTAGGCAGTGCATAGAATAAAATTAATTCATACCCAGAAAAAAAATCCATATTGACAATTCAAGCACAGTTTATCCATCTCAATAATGATGTAGAGAAAAGAATGACCATCTTCTTTAACTAGAAAACAAACGTAAATTATGAAGAATGCTCACAGGTTTGGTTTTAAATTGCAGTGGATTTACAAAGATCTGCTATAATCTAGGACTAACCAGTCCTTTGCTTAGAAAAAATGTAAACCATAGGATTCTCAGAGGAAGAATGCTTTGATGTTTTTAATAAGATTGTCTGAAAAACTATAAAGAAGAAGGAAAGGAGATATATTATCAGCCACAGTGAGTAGAGAAGAAAATTAGTGGGCCTCCTACCTCTCCTTATTAAAAATTTTGCTTAGTCAAGTTTTTAATGTTTTCCACAGTATGGTTGACAAGATCTCTTGAAAAAATCTGAAAATAAAAGGATAAAACACCAAGAGACTCAAAGGAAATGTCAGTGTACTCACCAAGGGAGTAATAGTATACAGTATTTATTACACTGGCTGGTGGGCTTGGGAGTATTTATTTTACTACATGCTTTATTTCAAATAAACATGCTTATGTGTATCTGGGTACATTTTTCTTGCATTTTTGTTTGTAACAACAATTATTTCATAATAATAGAGAAAAAATTGGAATGCAAATTTCATTTACATATTATAATCATAACTGTTTATAAACAACAATAAGAATCTTACTCATAGAAAAAACCACAAAAAACAATACCAAAATAGCAATGGTAATTGACTTGCATTTGTGGGAATGTAGATGATTGTTTTTCCTCCCTTTAAACATTGTTTGTAGTTTCGAATTTTCTCTGGTGAATATCTTTTCATACAATTTTTTACCTATTTCATAAATATAAATACAAATAATAAAAGCTTACATCTGGATAAAAATGGAGATGAAAGGGGCACCTGGGTGGCTCAGTCAGTTGAGCTTTTGATTTCAGCTCAGGTCATGATCTCATGGTTCGGCTTCGTGGGTTTGAACCCTGCATTGGGCTCCACGCAGACAGTGAGGAGCCCGCTTGGAATTCTCTCTCCCTCTCTCTCTGCCCCTTCCCCACTTGCTTTCAATAAATAAATAAACAAATTACTTAGTCTTTAAAAAATGGAGATGAGGGGCGCCTGGGTGGCGCAGTCGGTTAAGCGTCCGACTTCAGCCAGGTCACGATCTCGCGGTCCGTGAGTTCGAGCCCCGCGTCGGGCTCTGGGCTGATGGCTCAGAGCCTGGAGCCTGTTTCCGATTCTGTGTCTGCCTCTCTCTCTGCCCCTCCCCCGTTCATGCTCTGTCTCTCTCTGTCCCAAAAATAAATAAACGTTGAAAAAAAAAAATGGAGATGAAAACTATGTTTACACAAAGACCTTCACATACTTGTTCATAGGCTTTATTTGTAATAGCTAAACACTGGAAACAGCCCCCATGTCCTTAATGGGTAAATGATTAAAGCAATTGCATTAGACAGTGGAATACTCCTCCACAATAAAAAGAAACAAACTGTTGATATGTGCAACAGTCTGGATCCATCTCAAGGTCATTATGGTAAGGGAAAAAGCCGGTCTCAAAATGTTATAGACTCTATGGTTTTATTTATATAACATTCTCAAAATAACCATATTATGGGGATGGAGAACATATGACTGGTTGCTGGGATTAGGGATGGCAGTGAGATGGAAAGTGAGGGAGACTGGACTATATAAAAGGGCAGCATGAGGAAGATCTTTGTCGTAATAGAATAGTGGCATTAGCCATATGAATCTACACATGGAATAGCATGATACAGAACAATTCCCACACATTTTACCAGCATCAATTTCCCGAGTTTGATGTTGTACTATAGTTACATACAATGTAAAAATTGGGGGAAGGGAGGAAGGGAACAAGAGACCACTTTATAACATCTTTGCCATTTCCTATGAATCTACAATTATTTCAAGATTAAAAAAGTTTCTAATTTTCTAAAATGAGTATTTTTTATAGGGAATAAAGTTTTGTCTATTTTGTTATTTTATTTTATTTTTTAATTAAAAAAATTTTTTTAGATTTCTTTATTTTTGAGACACAGAGAGAGACAGAGCACAAGTGGGGGAGGGGCAGAGAGAATGAGACACTGAATCGGAAGCAGGCTCCAGGCTCTGAGCGGTCAGCACAAAGCCCAAGACGGGGCTCGAACCCACGAACTGTGAGATCATGACCTGAGCCGAAGCTGGACGCTCAACTGACTGAGCCACCCAGGTGCTCCTATTCTTTTATTTTTTTTAAGCTTATTTATTTATTTTGAGAGAGAGAGAGAGAGAGAGCGAGCAGGGGAGGAGGAGAAAGAGAGTGAGAGAGAATCCCAAGCAGGCTCCTCAATGCCAGCATGGCATGGACCGTGAGATCACAACCTGAGCCGAAACCAAGAGTCAGATGTTTAACTGACTGAGCCACCCAGGCACCCCTAATTCGTTATTTTAAAAGAGAAAGCACATAGACACCTTTTACAGACATTATCTTGCTTCCTTCCTTACTACTCTGGCTGTGATGCAGTACAAGTGAAATAAAAGTTAACTTAGAAATCCATCATGGCATTATAAAATTGAAATATAATACCATGGTCAAGACTAAAATTGTGTTGGAACTTTAGGTGAAAACAAAATAAACTTGCTTCTGGGACGACACAGAGCTAAATGTGAGTTACGCTGGCAAATACACGGATGCAGGAAACTTACAATATGGTGAGTAGACAGAAAATGAAAGGCAAAATTGAAATTAAATACATACCTGACAGTACCAATCCCCTCTATGAAGGAAACAGGAAACTAACACAATCAACAACAGCAGAGTCCTAATTTATGAGGGTTGGTCAGACAGAGAAGGCCTCTCTGGGGAGGTATTTAAGCTGAGGTTGAAGTAGGTGTCCACACTTGAATTGAGAGGCTCTCTAGGACATTAAAAAGAATTCTGACTTTGTAGGATGTGGTTTTGCCATAAGCAGGAGCGCAAGAATATTTGACACCTGTTTCTACAGGACATTGCTCTATACCCCTCAACTGGAAGACTTCCTGGCTCCCAGAAGGCACGTGAAGTGTGTTACATCAATTCCTCAGGATGAATTCCATTTGTAGGACATCATGGCCAAGTCCTGTGCAGATGGAAAAGGTAATGAGTATGAACAACAACAATAAAGTATTTAAAATAGGACCTATATTTCACCTCAAAATACTGAAATCCAAAATTCAAAAACATTTGAAATAATGTCCTCACAGAATTGTTTTATGACTTTACTTCAATTCTTTACCCCATCTTGGCTTTATTATTCTTCTTTAAACAGAATTCTATTCCTTTATCTTTGGGTCTTGCACTTCAAATATTCCCTTGTAAAGAAAGCTGTAATACCTACAAATGGTGTGCCACTTTTAGTGGATTTCAGTCTGCCTGATTCAAAGAATTTTTTTTAATGCTTTTGTATTAAATGCATTATATATGTCAAGTAATGTTAAGTAAATAATATTATTTAACACTGAAAACATAGTCCAATAATATTAGTAAAATTAATTTTGTGCTATATATGCTGTGAGAAAGTTACATGCTAGGTCGGATGGGTACCTTCGTATGCCCCCCTCCCCGCCAGTCACTCTTTGTGGCCACTTCTGAGTCATCTGGTCCAAGTTCCAGAATCTAGAGTGATGATAAATCACTGGGGTTCAAAAATGCTCACTCAGCTTCTGGCTTCAATTAAAGTGAGGAGGATTTTCAGGCTCAGCTTTAAGGCCAACATTTAAAAATAATAGGTCCTTGCTCTCACTGTTGCTGGTGGATATTTTTCTCAGTTTTACAGCAATTCTCAGTGAATGCAGGCCTATTGTATAACTCTATTTAACAGGTAGAAGTGCATAAAGCAGATTAAAATTCAATAAACCTCAAGGAAGTTGTGTATCTACCTAGAGTAATAGCCTGACCTATATTCATAATAGAATTACAAGCCTTGTTACCTCTGAGGGCTTATCTCATGGAGGTATTCACATGTTCTGGAGTTTCATTTCACAAGGTAGTGAGCCTGCCCCCCATCACCACCATTCCTTCTGTCTCCCCCGTTGTCAACTACAGCGGGAAATGCGAATAAAAATGTCAGAATGGGAAAACTCAACGTGCTTAGAAAAAGTGGTGGGTTAGGGGGCTTTGTCTCAGTTTTGAAGTCTTCAATCTGTTGTGGCCAAAAGTATTTCTTTATGCCTGAATTTTTATAGATCAGGGTGATTTTCATTAGGTAATAAAGCTGTAGCAGTGCTAACCCTCTGGATCATTCTGAAAGCACAAGCACTTTGGGGAAATTCCTAATAAAACATAAAAGCCAGAACAAACTGGAAACTCCAGGAAAAAAAAAATGAAAAAAGATAAAGAACAATTAAATGGTCTTCTTCCTCAGATACAGTATTTAAGCCACACAGCAATGACCGTTTTCTACATTCGTTTAGTGTACTTACTTGCCAATTGCACATCTCTGTGTCAGGCAGAAGCACAAAGGAAAGAGGAGGAGGGGATGAATATTGGCAGTATTCTCCCTAGTGTAACAGATTATAAGTTCTAAAATTAACCATTTCTGTCAAATATGAATCCATGCATTTCCAAATAATACCATGCATTCCCATCGTTAGCTCCACAAATAATTGAGGATATAGTGATTTTGCAATTTCAGTTTAAAATCAGCATTTTTCTACAGGTTTCTGTTTTAGCAGTAATTTTTATAACAAAAATAAATCGAAGAAAAAAAGGGGGGGATTACTTTTTCTTTATTTCAGTAAATGACTTACAGGCTACTGAGTGGATCAGCGCGAGTAAAATATCCATCTGTCTTTCTTAAGCATTTCACAGAGTACACTTTTAAAAGTTAAACAAATGTTTTTTTAATTTATTTATTTTGAGAGAGACAGCATGTAAGCAGGGTAGGGGCAGAGGGAGAAGGGAGAGAGAGAGAATCCCAAGCAGGCTGTCAGCACAGAACCCTATGTGGGGCTCCAACCCACGAACCGTGAGATCATGACTTGAGCTAAAATCAAGAGTCAGATGCATAACCGACTGAGCCACCCACGTGCCCCTAAAAAAAGTTTTTCTTTCAATTCAAGTGTAGTTGATACACAATGTTACATTAGTTTCAAGTGTAAAACATAGTGATTGGACTAGTCTGTGTTATGTTGTGTTCTCCACAAGTATAGCTACCGGCCGTCACCATACAAGGCAATTACAACACTTTGACTAAATTCCACATATTGTGCCTTCTATCCCCATGACTTATACATTCCATAACTGGAAACCTGTGTCTCCCACTCCCCTTCACCCATTTCGCCCATCCCCCCACCCTCCTTCCTTCTGGCAACCCTGTTGCTCTCTGCATTTATGGGTCTAACAAAGGACACTTTTAAAGACAAACTACTGATCTATTAAAGTCACCTAAGTACAGATAAAATGCTGTCTTTCCTAACTTTCCTGTTTTATAGCCAGTTGATAACTGGTTATGGTCAATTAGTACAAATACACGGAGAGATGAAAAGTGTGTGTGTATGTGTGTGTGTGCAATTCTCTTTTATAGCTTTTTATGTTCTTTGAGATAAAGGACAATCTAAAACCTACTGACTAAAGATCATAGGAAACACATCTGCTTAAAAAACAGAAAGAGATGCTGATTTACTGCCAGCCTGAGAAACACATAGCTTAGGAAATAGACGTTATAATGTCTCTTACAGGTTTTGGACTTGATCTAGATTCTTCTAAGGAGGGATAAGGACTAATTTTGGATTGCATGCTATCCTCAATTGGGAGCAATTCAGCAATTCAATATTTAATTTATGTTTATAAGGTGGAGAAATAAAGAGGAACTGGGGCTACCTCTTTGGTAAAAAGACAGCAATTACTCAGAAAAAAAGGTGGTTAGTCATTCTGTACTTAGGAGGCGGCCTTGGGTACATTCTTTTAAACACATTATGATCTGTTGTCCTTGGCCCTGTCCTTTCAAAATCATTGTTGATATTCTCTTAGGTATATTATAATCTCAACAATTACAGTGTTACAGAACAACTCATTTTTATCACAGGACTTGTGACTCATGGAGAATATGGACAAGGGTATAACAAAAAAAAAAATACTAACAATTGCAGGTTATATAACTGACTTTGGAAAACAGGAACCAAGTAAAATGTTTCTTAATGTTAAAGTAAGCCCTCTACATGCATTGCTTGCACCAAACTATGCAAAAAATTAAAATATCTTTTTTCTAATTCCATTTGCTGATCCAAAGAAAATCACTTTTGAAGACTCACTGTTCCATTTTAGAAAATTAAGATGATGAATACACTGACTCATACATCACAGGATTAATGAATCAAAGATATAAAGAATACATTAATTACATATATATATATACACACATACATACTTAATGAAACAATAGCAATAATCACATATATGTTATTTTAGGTATTTTACATATATGAATTCACTTAATATATATATTTTTTTCTTTTTTTCCCAGTGAAAGACTAAGTAACTTGCAAGATCACACATCTAAGTGACAGACATGCCATTCAGACCAAAATTGTCTGTCTCAAGAGTCTGCTTATAGAGGTTACAGATAAATGAAGTTCACCTTTCAAAGAGTCTTAAAAGCACTTGTGTCTAGCGTCCAGGGCTTCTGTCTTGGTGATTCATTTCTATTGATGGATATGGTGCTGAAGTCATAAAGTCTGCCTTAGTTTTTGGAGCACAGAAAAATCTCCAACTATTTGCTCAGATTCCTCTATAACAAAACTTACTTAAGTCTATGAATCAAATAATGGTCTACTAATAGTCATAGAGTCAGAAAATTTGTTGTAGTTCTTCTGGAACTTGCAGATAAAGTATATGAGTGAAATAGTAGACTTCTTTTTTTTGAAGTTATTTATGTATTTTGAGAGAGAGAGCATAAGCAGGGGAAGGGCAGAGAGAGAGGGAGAGAAAGAGAATCCCAAGCAGTCTCTTTGCTACCAGCGCAGAGCCCAATGCGGGGCTCGAACTCATGAACCGTGAGATCATGACCTAAGCCAAAACTAAGAGTTGATGCTTAACTGACTGAGCTACTCAGGTGCCCTTTCTTTCTTTCTTTCTTTCTTTTTTTTTTCTTCAAATACCTTCTGTCCACAATCTTTTTCAAAAATTAATTTTTTTATTAAATTATAGAGAGAGAGCACTTGCAAGTGTGAAAGTGGGGGAGAGGCAGAGGTAGGGGGAGAGAGAGAGAGAGAGAGAGAGAGAGAGAGAGAGAGAGACTTAAGCAGCCTCCAGGCTCAGCACGGAGCTAAGCCAATTCAGGACGAGATCCCATGACTCTGGGATCATGACCTAAGCTGAAACCAAGAGTCAGATGCTCAATCGAGTGAACCAGTTAGGCACACTGCCACAATCTTTTTTATTCAGCCAATTCTATTTCATACTTTGAATAGAATTTCATAGATCTTTTTTCTTATAATTATATTTTCTTAAAAAAGATTCAAATTCGAAATAATATGATACTGCATTATGACCATAATAGGTATTTAATCATTCTTTTATCAACACAAAGTAACTGAATACATTTTTTCAACAATAAAGAAAATTAGGATAATAGGGTACTACTCCATAACGAATGCTTGCTGAGCACCTGGTAAGTGTCGCAGAATGTGGTCCAGATTCAGTAGATTTAGGTACACGCAAACCTTACCTTATTACACACTGGGTTTGGGGAAAGGAAAAAAAAACTATACGAATATGAAATAAAATTTGACATAAATATAAAATAAAAAATAATATATACTGAATACATTTCTACTGAAATGATAAAGATCTGATCACTTACGATAAAATATATTTTTTTGAATATGTCTCCATCAGTGAGGCTGTCCCTTTGCTGGCTGTAAAGTGAGGATCCATTGGCCTCTAAAGTAAGACATGGGGAACAAAATGGTTTTCCTAGTGTATCTGACACCGAGAGGAGCAGATGATTTTTAGATAACCCCCCTTTATGACAAAATTATGTTCAGCAGCAATCATTAGAAATTAATAAAATAATGGCTAGAAAAAAAGACAGTAAAGAATTTCTTTTATTGAAATATATGTGTGTATATAAAATCATGCCCTAATAAGACAAATAAACAAATAAATAGTATCAGTACCATGGAAAATAAAGTACTGGATAAATACTTCTTAATTACCTGAATGTATTTTTTACAAGATGGGGAAGACTTATACCTATATACTGCTTTGTTGTCATTATGAACAATAATAGTATGGTTTAATAATGAATAAGAATAACAATTTTTGAAGAGTTAGATTTTAATTTCAAAGATATTATTCAAATTTAATAAAATATCTTATTATTGAACTAGAATTTCCAGTTACCAAACAAAAGTATTACACCTTGAGTTCTGGGCTCTGTTTCATTGTTTTAACTATACATAAAAACAAAACAAAACAAAACTCCAAGTGGTCACATAGAATGACAGAATGGAAGTGACTTAAGTTCTTTTCTTCATTAAAAAAAATTTTTTTTAGCATTTATTTATTTTTGAGAGGTAGAGAGAACAGAGGAAGGACAGAGAGAGAGGGAGAGAGAATCTGAAGCAGGCTCGAACACGGGGCTCAAACTCACAAACTGTGAGATCATGACCTGAGTCTAAGTCAGACACTTAACCAACTGAGCCACTCAGGTGTCCCTCCATTCTTCATCTTTACAATGACTCCACTGTTACTACTTGTTTTTGAGAGAGAAAGGGAGATAGAGTGCAAACATGGCTAAGGGCAGAAGAGAGAGAGAATCTTTTTTTTTTTTTTTTAATATTTATTTATTTTAAGAAAGAGAGAGACAGAGAAAGGAAATCTCAAGCCAGCTCCTTGCTGTCAGCGCAGAGCCCCATGCAGTGCTCAATCTCATGAACTGTGAAACCATGACCTGAGCGAAAACCAACCTACTGAGTCATGACTGAGCCACCCAGGCACCCTGTCACTGTTTTGAATCTAATGTTTAAATGTAGAACTATATAATGTCCACTGGGGGTGGAGACAGAAATCTCAACCAAATTTAACTTAAGTAATTCTAAACCGTTAAAAGCTTACTTTCCAAATCAACCCATGTAGCTGAGTCCATATATATACATATGTGTGTGTGTGTGTGTGTGTGTGTGTGTGTGTGTGTATAAAACTGGGAGTTCTCCAAATTAGCTGCCCTATAAAATATAATGTTTTTAAAAGACAGATAATAAATTGTACTAATTTGGAGTTTGTATTTATGTTATTAAAACCACCATCATTTAGAGCATAGGCCAACAAAAGCTTTTATCAGAGAGGAATGATTTAATCATTGCTTTAGAATTTATCAAATTTTTTTCGAATTGCTGATGCATTGTGACAATAAAAATCAGACTGACTTTTACTTGGTTTTCTCACTGATTTTATATTACAATACATACCCTCTTACTTGTACACAGGCAGACTCAACTTTTAGCCTTTGGTAAGCCACTGGAGGGAAGTAGGATAAGAAAGAAGATATAACAAAAGGAAATAATTTTGATTAGTCTACTCTGATGGACTGAAATCACAGAGCAAAATGAATGCTGTTCACTCTAATTGAATCTGAAAGAAATCTGAATTTTAAAATTAATTCAAATTAGTTTACATTTGAGATAAATTAAAATTCTAAATTGAAATTGGAAAGCATCTAAATCAAGGATTTAAATTAAATACAATTTAAAATCTAACAATTTGATTTCAATTATTTTAATTTAAATTAAATTAAAATTCAGAAGCATCTGAAATGAAACAGAATTAGCCATAACACTCACCTCAAATATGAAATGCTGAAATTTTGATTTCCAATAAATCTGAATCAAGCTCTACTGACTTGGTAACATTTTGCAGAATGGTTTGACACAAGAAAACAGCCCAAAATTGGGTAACAAAAGTAAAGATGCTTGGCAGGAATTATAATATGCCATATGATGAATGTCTCAAATCAGATTTACATTAGCTTCACATATGAAATTGTAGGATTGTAGATGAAGATCACAAAATGATATAAACTGAATATATTTCTTCTGAAGTGATAAAAATCTGATCACTTAGAAAAAAAATGTTTTTCTGAATGTCTCCATCAGTGGGTGTCCCCCTGCTGGCTGTGAAGTGAAGATCCACAGGCCTCTAAAATGCTCCTGGTGCCCCTCCCTAGGCCCATACTATCTGTCTCACCATTAGACATTTCTTGAGAGAGGAGTTTGGCAAGGATGTTGCAATCAGAACCTATCGCTTACGCCTTTTTAAGAGATCATCAAGAAAACTCCATTTACCAGTCACTATCCAAAAGCCAAGCCTCCCAGACCTCAGCCTCTCAGCTCTTCCCTCTGAGGCCTCCATGTGTGTAACCTGGAATCTGACTCAAGCCCCACACAGCTTTAATTTCTCAAAATTAATGTATTCTCTCTAAATTTACGGTCAGAAATAAAGTTCCCAAATGACCAACCTCTTCCCTGATCCCGAGCACCTTCTTGCTCTGAGAGACCCCCAACCCATGGGGCTAGACACATTTGGAGGATTGTCTGCCCCAATGACTACAGACCTCTCCCGGCATAGAGTGGACAGGGCTCAGGGACGTCAAATGATCCTGAAGCTTCAAGTCCTGCGGAAGATTCGTCTCACCTGATGTGCCGAAGGTCCATATTGAGGAACACTGTGCGACTTGCAGTCAGTAAAGACCCTGTCTCCCCAGCATCCCTCTCATCTCATGTTGTCTTATTACTGCTTTGTTTGTTCATACCCAGAACCACTGGAGAATTTTGTTTCATTCTGTTCTTCATTGCCAATCCCTGGTGATTATTCCTCACTCCTACCTTTAATTTTTTTTTTTTCTAAAGAAAGAATATATATATTATGTATATATGAAGAGAGAGAAAGAGTACCTATTCTATGCCATTAATCTCTTTATTTCTTTGTTCCAATATATTTTTATTACACAGATTAGCAATATTCACTAATCTTTCATTCACACTTTCTTTTCTAGAACAATTTCAGAATCAGATATTTTATGGATTATGGTAGTTTAAGTCATTTTTCATAGGACCTAAATATTTCTAGATTCAAATAATGACAAATTTTTCTTTTCAAAAACATAGCTTATTTTTTCCTCTTGACTGATGGAATTGACTTTAATCTTTATAATAATGTTAAATTGTAGCCAATATAGCAACTTCCTGGTCTTGCTCTGGACTTTAAAAGTAATTATTCTAATTGGTGTTAATTGATGGCGCCTTTATAGACAATTCTTTTTTTCTTTCTTTTTTTTTTTTTTTTTTTAATCAGTATTAGGCCAATATCTGTTTCCTTTAACTTGTTTAAAGGCTTGTATAAGAAATGAATGCTGGGTGCTGGAAGCCGAGCTACCCAGCCTGAGTGGCAAAGCCTGGGCCGTGGATGGATTGGTGCCTGCAAGGCGGCCTGCCGACAGTGAAGCTTCTTGCACTCCTGCTTTTAGGTAATTTGGCCTTAAAACTACCTGGGGTGTTGTCTGTTGGGGAATTGCCCTCGGCAGGCCCCCTGGGAAAAGAACCATTAGGGAAGAAAATAAGGTTCCGCAAGAAATTGTGTGGCCTTATGTGTAGCCCTTGCCATTCCCCATGGAGACTCCTCTACTTGCGGGAAGGACAGGCTCGTGCAGTTGCCAGCAAAGGCGGCCAACGAAGGAGAGACATAGGGATCCGAGAGCTCCACTCCGGTAACTAAGGAGTGTATCAATGGACACAGGTCACTCTGACCCCTGGGCCCACCTGGCCCCCAGGAGGCATTCCAGATGATGATTGAACTTAGTCGGTTAAAGTACAGAATGGTTCATTGGTTCCCAGGTGCATTGTCTCTCTGAGAATGTATAAGGCGTGGGTTTCTAAGGCCCTCTTGGCCCCCTTCCTGGCACCTCGGACTCAGGCGAACACTTTTGTTCTTCAAAACCACGAATGGTTCAGGGAAACAACTAAGAGGTCATGTCCCTGTAACTGTTGCACTTGAGATGTTGAGAGATAAATGACCTTTCGTGAAAACAGCAAACACTTCATAAATTATAGATAAACGTAGATACATAATAAAAACAATAAAAAAATTAATCAATAAGCAAAGGGCAAGAGGGAACTTTATGACAAAACAATCATGTTATTCCTTATTGGGTGATTATACAAAAGAACAATTTTAGACTTAGGTAATGTTAGAAAAACACAGATGACGTATGTTACAAGGAAATCACTAGCAAATATAATGCCACGTTTACTGCAATAGATCGGCCAGTTCAACACACTGCTGTTGTCTGTGTCCGTTTTTATTTTTGTTTTGTTTTATTTTCATTTTTTCGCCGACGCCGTTCATCTTTCGGGAACTCCTGGACCTGCTGGAGCTGGACTCAAGCACTGGGGGGCCTGGGTACTTCATTCAGTCAGTTAAACGTCAAACTTCACCTCAGGTCATAATGTCACTGTGTGTGAGTTCGAGCCCCGAATTGGGCTCTGTGCTGATGGCTCGGAGCCTGGAGCCTGCTTCGGATTCTGTGTCTCCCTCTCTCCCTCTGCCCCTCCCCCACTTGTGTGCACATGCATATTCTCTCTCTCTCAAAAAATATATAAACACCAAAAAAAAAAAAACAAATGAACGCTCTAGTTGACCAATTCAAACTGGTCACTCCTGAACCGAATATCCAACCCCTAGATCTAAGACATTAAAAATAAATTCCATCGGGGCGCCTGGGTGGCGCAGTCGGTTGGGCGTCCGACTTCAGCCAGGTCACGATCTCGCGGTCCGTGAGTTCGAGCCCCGCGTCGGGCTCTGGGCTGATGGCTCAGAGCCTGGAGCCTGTTTCCGATTCTGTGTCTCCCTCTCTCTCTGCCCCTCCCCCGTTCATGCTCTGTCTCTCTCTGTCCCAAAAATAAATAAACGTTGAAAAAAAAAAATTAAAAAAAAAAATAAATAAATTCCATCAATTCACTTTCTTTATCTATCCTCCTGCCTTTCTTAGAGGCAGCTAGGCAGCTAACTACTATCCTAATTTCTATGTTTATCATTTTCTTGCCTAAACATGTGCATGTGTTCACAATCTGCACAGTTTACAATCTGAACTATGATTTTTTTTATATTAAAAGTGTTTTAAATTTTATAAAAAGTCTGTAAGCAGAATGTAATCTTCTGTGGGCCACTCACTTCTTGTGCTCTAGTGCAATCTAACCAGGCTGTTAGAGGTATTGGTAGTTACGCGTTTCTTACATTGTGTATTACTTCACAGTGTAAATATACCATTTTCTCCTGTTTTTCCAGAATATGGTAGGTTCCAGTTTTCTGCTACTATTAACAGTAGTGCTGTGCACATTTCTGTTTACATCTCCTGACACAAATGTGAAAGGGTTTCTCTTGAGAATGCACCCAGAAGGGAATGACTAGGTCTTAGGTTAGGTCACCTTTACAAGGCAAAAGCAAATTGTCTTCCAATGTACACTTTGACCTGCCTTATTAATTAATTAATTAATTTATTTATTTATTTATTTATTTATTTATTTTAAATGTTTATTTCTGAGAGAGAGAGAGAGAGACAGAGACAGAGCGTGAGCAGGGGAGGGGTAGAGAGAGAGAGAGAGAGAGGGAGACACAGGTCTCCACAAAGCCCAGCTCAGGGCTCAAACTCATGGACTGTGAGATCACGACCTGAGCCGAAGTCAGACACTTGACCGACTGAGCCACCCAGGCACCCCTGACCTGCCATATTTAAAATACTCTTTCAGCCCACATCATCTGTCACAGTATCATAATTTTATGATTTGCCAAATGAGTGTAAAATGGTATTTAATTTCATGCCTTTTATTATTTGATCATTTACTTTGTTTCTTCCACTAGAATATAATCTCTGTAAAGTC
The DNA here is from genome assembly GCF_007474595.2 of Lynx canadensis. Taxonomy (NCBI): domain Eukaryota; kingdom Metazoa; phylum Chordata; class Mammalia; order Carnivora; family Felidae; genus Lynx; species Lynx canadensis. The sequence continues at coordinate 87,031,146 of NC_044304.2, forward strand.
TGGTACTCTGTATTTCTTACTGTTTTATCCTCAGAGCTAATCATCGTGTTTGGTACACACATATTCTCAATGAATGGTTAAATTAATTAATACGAAATTAGGCATAACTGATTAGAAATGCAATTTTTGGTATCCACTTGGTATTGAAATATAAAAAATAAACAGAGAAGTAAATTCCTAAAAATAAGTATTATAATAAAAGTCTACTTTTTCATCTTAATGTTGACATTTATACATTTATCAGAACTCTTACAAAATAATCTTTTTAGTTCCTGATCTATAAGTTTTGATGCAGTTAACACAGAATGAAATATTGCCATATCAATTTTAGTGAGATTTGAGTACAGATTCTCTGAAGCAGTGATTCTCCAAGTATAGCTGAAGAAATGTGAGAGCCTCTCATAAAATTTAGAAGGCTCAAAGATCTCTTTTCTAACTACATATCTATGTGAGGCCAGATTGTTTTCAGATACTTTATTTAAAATATTGCAACAGATTGAGTGCCAAAGCAGATATAAGAATTTGTGTTCTATAAGCCAGATATTAAGATTTGCAAAAAATATAAAAGGATGTCACTCTTCTCACTATTACTTACTTTAGAAAATATAATTATTTCCATAAAAACATATTTTGTTAAACTTTAATGAGTTTATTATTTTTATTATTATTTTTTTAATTTTAATATTTATTTTTGAGAGAGAGAGAGATAGAGAGTGTGAGCAGGGGAGGGCAGAGAGAGGGAAACACCGAGTCTGAAACAGGCTCTGGGCTCTGAGCTGTCAGCACAGAGCCCGATACAGGGCGCAAACTCACGAACCGAATGTGAGATCATGACTTGAGCCGAAGTCAAACACTTAACCCAGTGACCCACCTAGGCGCCCCGAGTTTATTTTTAAATGAATGTTTTTTAAAAAATGAATGCTTAATTTGACCAATTCAGCCATCTTTAAGATGATATTTTTTTTCTCTCCATTAGTGTATTACTTTTGGTAAATTATATTAACAGAATTTCTAGTGTTTCAATCCTTATTCACTAAGATATTATCTTGATAGGATTCTGGGATAAAGTCTAACTGGCCATTGTTTTATTTTTGTCATAGCCTGCTGGATTTGATTTACTGGTATCTTACTTAGATGTGAGCAGCTTAATTTCTGTTGATGATCTCTTCTCACCCAGGCAGCAGGGTGGATGAAATATAAAGGAAAGGAGTCAAGGAACATGGAGAACCTACTCACCCTTTTTGACATCCACTCCCGTGCTACTATCCTTGAGGAGAGGAGAGCTGCCGGGTCCTTGGTATGTGAGATCTGTCAGGAGTTTTCTCTGACTCAGAATTCCTTTTCCTAAGTTACTGACCTGAAAGATTGGGATGGGAGAGCTCAAGTGTGATAAGCAGGACTTTCCGAGGTGGGGCAGGAGTTTGTTCTAGCTTCTAACCCTTTCTGTTCTCACAGTGCTGAACACAGACCATAGGCACAGAGTTGAGCATTCTTTGCATGAGGGTCACTATCCCTTAGGTACAAGCTTAGTGCCCATGGGCTCTGAGTTAAGAATGTTTTCTCTCAGGGGTCCCTGGGTGGCTCAGTTAAGTGTCCGACTTTGGCTCAGGTCATGATCTTACGGTTCATGGGTTAGAGCCCCGCATCAGTCTGCACTGACAGCTCCGAGCCTGAAGTCTGCTTCTGATTCTGTGTCTCCCCCTTTCTCTGCCCCTCCCCTGCTCTCGCTCTGTCTCTGTCTCTGAAAAATGAATAAATGTAAGAAAATAAAAATTAAAAAAAAAAAAAAGAATGTTTTCTCTCCACTCCACCTAGGCATCTGGGTAAAGAATTTGTGTCCTGGAAACTATTCACTGATTTAAAAAAACAAAACAAAACAAAACCTTTATTAAGAAAAGAAAAAAATCGAGTTGTCAGGAGGTGGGGGATGGAGTGTTACTGTAAAAGGTAGCTGGAATTTGAGGAGTTACTTTAAGAGGCAAGCAACAATCCCCTTAGGAAGAGAACTCTGGGTTTTTGTTGTTGTTTTTTAAATTGTTCCTAATGTTTATTCATTTTTGAGAGAGAGAGAGAGCACGAGAGAGGGAGAGGCAGAGAGAGAGGGAGACACAGAATCTGAAGCAGGCTCCAGGCTCTGACCTGTCATCACAGAGCCTGACGCAGGGCTTGAACTCACAAATGGAGAGATCAATGACCTGAGCTGAAGCTGGATGCTAACCAACTGAATCACCTAGGTGTCCAGAGAATTCTGTTGTTTTTTATGTGAGGTCAGTCCTCCTTGGGGACAGCTGACAGAAAAAAAAAATTCTAGACACAGAATAGTTAAATTGCTCTGTACAATAACATAACTAGGATGTTAAACTGATAGACTGAAAGACAAAGGATTTCATGGGAACTAGTCTAGTGAGGGAGCTTCTCTTGAAAAGAGGGGATTCTGAATAAGTTGGCAATCTTAGGAGTCCCAAGGGAAGGTCCAAGTGTCAGGGAGAATGACAGAGATGACAGATGATACATTTCTTGTTTGGGTCACAAAATGACTTTGAACAGTTAGATTAAATGTGAGTTCTAAGCTGTTTTCAGGTCTGGGCTCTTATTACCCAAACAAAAAGGCCAAGAATGTGCTTAGAGTAGTCTTCAAAGAAATGTATTCAAAGAACATAATTTTAAGGAACATTTGCTATTTTCAAAATCTTCAAGTATAGATTATCTCTGGAAAAATAAACAAGAAAAAGAAAATGGGGGTTACCTCTGGGAAATAGGATTGTAGTTGTCTGGGAAATGGGATGGGAAGAATTGCTCTTTATATTATGTCCTTGCTCATCTTTAAATTGTACCCATATGCTTTTACTGTCAGTTCAAAACCGAAATAATTTAAAATAAAAATCCAAATAAATAATCATACCGTGGAATCGGTGCTTTGTAGGACTGCACTTACTTATTTACTTTCTTCCCCCTATTTTAAAATGCCAGATTTTATTTATTTATTTTTTTTTAAATTTTTTTTAACGTTTATTTATTTTTGAGACAGAGAGAGACACAGCATGAACGGGGGAGGCATAGAGAGAGAGGGAGACACAGAGTCGGAAGCAAGCTCCAGGCTCTGAGCCATCAGCCCAGAGCCCGACGCGGGGCTCGAACTCGCGGACCACGAGATCGTGACCTGAGCCGAAGTCGGACGCTTAACCGACTGAGCCACCCAGGCGCCCCTAAAATGCCAGATTTTAAAATCAAAACATTTTCAGTGTTTTGAACACTGAATTATCTTCAATCCCTCAGAAAAAGAGGCCGTTGCACAAAACAACTTTGTGTTAATGGTGCTTGGGGGAATTACAGAGAAGGGGTAATAGACATAGGGCAACAGGTTAAAGAATAGGATAAGAAAATCACAAAACCAGAAATGGGAATGTACAATTGAGGGGAAAAGCAAGAATTTGGAGTAAGGGATAACCAGGGAAATACAAAGTCCCTCAGGAAAACTCAAAAATCTCAGGAAATTTGAAGGATTTTCATCACTCGCTGGAAGTGAAGCTTGAGTCAGTTTATTATGTTATCAAAAAATGATACCATGAGGCTGAATGACTTGGAGACATTCAGGTTTCCTTTCTCTTTCAGTTACTTTAAAATCCTGCTTTACTTTCTTCTGAATGTACACCGTTTTGCTGATGCCTCTAATTTCTGGCTACCAGACTTACCAATAAATGATAATAAGGATGTTCTAACAAGGACAGAGCACAAGGGGAATTTTACACATTTGGCTTACACATTACATTTTTAATGTTCCTGTTATATGTTATCTGTAACCCCGCGTAGCACATTTAACACAATTTAGCTTTGTCTTTGGTTTAACAATGAACTCCCATTGTTAGCTTCTGTTCAATACTTGGTCTACTAACTGGACCATGTCTTTTCATTGGAATTTCCAGTAGTAAGATCACTCCAACTGGATACTTGCGTGGAATTATGTTCCTACAGACATAGAAAATTGTTTATTTAATCTTCTCACATATATTCTCTTGTGTATCATTAGTCTATGGAAGTCATTTTCTGGGATCTTGCTGCCAGTTTACCTCAAAGGGTTGCTATGAAGACCAAATGGAATAATGAATGCAACGCATTTAAATCAATGCCTGGCATAGAATAAGCGCTCCAGAAGTTACCTGTTGTTATACGTTTCTCCATTACCTATGGGGAAATTTTTAAGGCAGATTGCAAATTTATCAGATAATTTGTTATCAGCAGCAAAACACTGCTAGCTGATCTCTTTATGGCTGAAATCTGCTAATATGACTACAACTGGCTCATTCAAGAGTCACATATACCCAAGTATTGTCATCTAGACTCTTGTTACCCCCTAAACCAGCACATCGGTGACACTGGGGGAATTGGTTAGAAATGCAGCATCTCAGACCCCCAGAACTACTGAGTCAGAATCTCCCCATTAAAAAAAATCCCCAGGTGATTCACACATATATTGAAGTCTGAGAATCACTGCTCTCAAGATTTTATTTGCCACCTTTACCTTTAACGTTTTACCTTGATATTGAAGTGGGTTAACTAATTTTCCTGTAAGTACAGATGTGTTTTGTGTGGGGCTTCATCCATTAAGTCACACATTCCTTACGACTTGCTCGCTTCCTTCAGAAACTGTACTATGTATCCAGCAAGTGGAAGGTTCATTGCCTTCATGCTCAGAATTAGATCTGTGTTATATAGATTTTGTATTTTAGACAATTACAAGGCTGTGGAATTATTTGTAAATTTTGGAAGTTTGAAAAACCTCTGCTGTACTATTTATCTGGGAATAAATTTAAGCCAGCATAATCCTGATAAATATTTAGTATGAAGCTCTTTGAGTATTTATTTGTTAAATTTTTTTAATGTTCATTTATTTTTGAGAGACAGAGCATGAGTGGGAGAGGGGCAGAGAGAGAGGAAGACAGAATCTGAAGCAGGCTCCAGGCTCTGAGCTATCGGCACAGAGCCCGATGTGGGGCTCAAACCCCCACACTGTGAGATCGTGACCTGAAGTTGGATGCTTAACCAGCAGAGCCCACCAGGCTCTTCTCTTCATTATTTTCTTCATAACTCACCCAATAACAATAATTTAGAAGTCAGTTGTTATGAGAAAGATGATTCTGTATTTTATGTTTTGTTTTTGTGTTTTTTGTTTTTTGGTTTTCTTTTTTTTTACTTAGGAAAAAACAATCTTCATATATTACACAGTAATTCTCTTATTTCATATTATGATGCCTTGGGTGATAGAGGAAAAGAATACAAATATCTTTTGTAGTGTATCATAAAAAAGGATGACAAAAAAATCCATTAAATTTTTTTTTTCATTCTTTTATACAAATGGATAAACCAGCATTCTTTCCATTGTCCTCAGCACTTATGCCGGTAAAAACACAGCACACAAAATGACGGTGTTGGATGAGCTGGTTTCTAAAGTGCTTTGCAAGTGTGTAAAATGGTGAAAGTTCTACATATTTTCACTAACAATGTTTCACAATATCAAATCCTACGGGTGACAAATGTTAAATTATCAGTCTCCTTTTCTGAAATTAAGATAAAATGAAACAATGCCAAATACCATTCTTTCTATCATTTTTTTTTCCTTCACATACACTTAAGTCCGTACTATTAAAATCCAATACATGCCACACCAATCTTTAACCTCCCACACATGGTCTAGACAACACAACTACACTTCGAAGCACATGAAAGCTTCATTGAGATTTTGCTCACACATGTGCTCCATCTGGGTGATTCCCCACTCCCACACCTACCTCACCGCAAATGTCAATTAGAATAGTACTTCTAGGTCCTATTCAAATGTTTGCCTTCTCTCTGCTGCAGTGTGTAATCATAAGCGTTCTGAAAATGAAAAGGTGTCAGAGGTACAAATCGACAAAAGGGATCTAAGTCTCATATAATACTTGCAGAAGGCTGCTACTCCAGGGAACAAAAGGCTGCCCTCGCTGTTATGATAGGAGATTCTGTATCACATCTGCTGTATGTGCTCGACACAGCTCTCCCAACAGGTGCTCACGTCGCTATTCGCTTTCCCCATGTGATGAGTGCCGATTAAATCGATAAGTCAGTGCCGGGAGAGAGAGAGATGTCTTACTTTCTCGGGATGAACAACGCTGTCAGCATGACTGTGAGTTTTAAGTGAAGTGCAAAATTATGTTTAAATACTTGTCAGAAAAGGGTACCTGCTATAAATATAACATGCGATCACAATTTGTCAGGGCCAAGCATGTTGGGTCCTTAGAGACAGAGGGTGCACGTTTGCTTTACACTAACAATAACACCAATCAAAGGCAGCTTGTAAGACTTGTAAATCAAGTGAAGGTTACTGAGCAGGTGTGCAGGGAAGAGGCGATGTTGAGGAAAATGTTTGGAAGCCACTGCTGAGAGATACAGAGGTATTTAAAAGGATTCCAAGAGGGGACATCTTACTAATGTGTACAGTGTACATTCTCAGGGGTCTGGGTTGACTACAGGTGACAGATTACTGAGCCGTGCAAATCTCTTTTAAATGAAAAATAGACTTTTTAAGAGTCAGAACTTGCTATGACTCTCTCTCTCTTTCTGCATGTGTGTGTATGTGTGTGTGTGTGTGTGTGTGTGATGTTACACAGCTTTACGTCAATACCTCCTCCCCTGTAGTTCTGTTTGATTATCCACTACTGGCAAAGCCAAACTACATGTGATTTCATCTAGACACATGCTGGGGACAGTCTCGCCTACAAATGTCCACCAAAACTGGCTTAGATGGGTTTCCTTATTATATTACCTTGTCTCCTTCTCATTCGTTTCCTTGAGAAACATCCTTAAAATTCTTAGAATCTAGGTCTTTCAGGTTCTTCCCTATCATCAGGTCTTGCCTTTGTTTTGAACCCTTCAGCAGCAGCCAGTGTCTATAACATAGGGATCTTTGCCACCTGGCCCCGGCTGACTTTTTCATTCTCAGCTCTATTTTTACACACGTGCATGTTGTATTCTAGCCACACTTAATTACTAAAGAAACTTGAAAGTATATAAACTTCCACTTTTCAATTACTTCTGCATAACTTCTTCAGATATTCCTAGTACACTTGCCATGATCAAGTTATTATTCCAATCTCACTTCCATAGATTTTCCAGAAAGGATCAACATAAGTGGCACATCATATATGTAGCAACTGTGTACATATGCATGTATATACTGTGCACATTGCAATGATGACTACTGGTCTACCCCTAGGATGAATTCTTGTCCCTGGATGCTATAGTGTATCTCATTTATTTTACAAAGTCCTTTCCAAAGTGCCCAGCACATAGCAAATGCTCTCTGAAAATATGTCTATAAATAGCTATTTCTCAAATTCTTCTAGTTTGTTAAGCTAAACATACATATCTGCATTTTTTGAATCCATTATTAAAATGGTTATTAATAATGCATGTGGCACTCTCCACATTACTGATGCTGGATTAGAATGCTAGAAAGAGAAAGCTAACTCACACCTGGAGAAGCAGACAGCTGAAGCACAGGAACATTAAATACCATTTTTAGCTTCAGGCACCTCCAGATGCTTATAGGCTTCACTCAAATTTCAAGCCCACCTTCCCCTGATAAGACAGAAAAGAGGGGCGATAGGGAATGCATTTCACAGTAAACAGGCAGAGGGAGAAAAAAAATGGATTTTTGTGACAATCGCTTGAAGCTCAAACCACCTTCCCCACAACATATGTTTTATCTTGGAGACGGGGAACAGAGATTCCATCATAAAACGACAGAGCCTGGAGGCAAAGGGAGTCCTTCCGCCCTGCTCTCTACACGAGGGAGCTGAGACCCACAGCATTTGGCGCTTTCTGCCACAGAATGGCCACTGCGGTTAAAGAATAAAGGAAATATTGGTCCATAGAGGCTAAAGGTCATGCTGACTCATTTCCCCCTGCTGGCGGGACTTGGGCAGGACCCAACCTCCAGCGTGGACTGGGCTGGCCGAGCGTGTTGCTGTGGTTCAAGTGAACAGTGCTGGCAACAGCCTCCTCACAGCTACGGGGAGTCCTGTAGGTTCACAAGTTTTCCTAACAAATTAGACTTCGTGATTTTGGTGTGGAAAAGGCTGTAAAGAGGACAGAGGGAAATAAAACGTCATGCACTATTATTCGAACCCTTAGTTTTCAAATGCCCAAATCCACATGGAAAAAAAAAAAAAAGAAAATCTTAGGGGTTCAAAATCTTTTTAGTTAATGATGGACCAAAATCTGTATTTAAAAAGACTGTCTTGATAGTTTATAGATAGATTATAAATCGGGTTAAATTATATTATAAATGAATGGTCTAAGAAATTAATTAGTCTTGTGAAAAGCCATCCTCTTTCCTTAGAAAAAACACGTTTTGTGCACAAAATAAAAATCCCTTTACAGCCATCATAGTGTGGGGAGAGCCCTTGAGAGTGGATGGGTGGAAACCGTTATGTAAAGATAATTTTCTTCCCTGGAGCCCCCAAACCAGTTAAATTGAACTTGGCACACGTTGAGCGTGGAAGCCCTGAAAATGCTCCACTCAGATCTCCTGGGGAAGGGAACGTATTTGACCAGTGGCCCCTGCTCTCATCTGAGTTTTCTTGTCTGTGTTCCCTAGCATCTCACTTCCAATGGGCTGTTCTCAGCCAGTGACTAAGGAATGCCCATTCCTGTAGAATTTCTTTGATGGGTAATTTTGACTCAAGACTTCCACATTCACCTGCGTGACACTTTCTTGGATCTACTTGCAATCTGAGACTCTGCATATCCAGCTCCCCTCCTTACTCTTTCCTTCACAGAAGTAGGGGTTCTCCTCACCTTTTCTGACTTCCCTTTTCATTCATAGGTATTTTCCCAATACATCTCTTATAGATCTAATTCCTCTAATTCTTTTGGCTCCTTCTTAGAGGACCTGAACTGAGTCATCAAGTGACTTTATCCCCACCTGAGATTTTCTGTATAAACAACATTTCTTCCAGGATAGAAAAATATATACATTCTTTAGTCCTTGGACTTTAAACATACATAGAGAGTTCTTTTTTTTAATGTTTATTTATTTTTGAGAGAGAGACAGAGTGCAAGCAGGGGAGGAACAGAGAGAGGGAGACACAGTATCGGAAGCAGACTCCAGGCTCTGAGCTGTCAGCACAGAGCCCAACACAGGGTTTGAACTCACAAACTGCAAGATCATGACCTGAGCCAAAGTTGGACACTCAACTGACTGAACCACCCAGGTGCCCCTAGAGAGTTCTTTTTTTTAACACAAACAAGATTAAATCCCTATATAATGGGTTCCATGGTGGTTCCCCCCAAAAAGATACCTTACCATCCAGAAACTATGACCTTATTTGGAAAAAGTTTTTTTCAGATGTAATTACATTAAGGTTTTCAAGATGAGATCAGACTTGATTATCTGGCTGGACCCTAAATTCAATTCCTTATAGGGGATAGAAGAAAAGACACACACACAGAAGCGAGGGCCATGGGAAGATGGAGACAGAGAATGGAGTTATGTAGCCAAAAGTCAAGGAATATGGGATCCACCAGAAGCTGGGAGACTCAAGGAAAGCTTCTCCCCCACAGCCTTCAGAGTGAGCTCAAGACCGCTGACACCTTGATTTAGACTTCTGGCCTGGAGAAACTGTGACAGAATAAATTTCTGTTATTTTAAGCCACGAAGTTCAAGTTTGTGATAATTTTTTTACATTACCCTAGCAACTGATACACCCTGCCAAGTGAGAACAGGGAGATGAACAGCTTTTCATCTCCTCTGAGTACTGAAGAGGTAGCTAGGACTAAAGTAAGACAGAGTATAAACCTCATAGCAAAACCCACAAGAACATTAAAACGAAAGGAAAATTACAAACAAATATTACTAATAAACATGCTGAAAAATCTGCAACAAAATGTAACCAAAGTGAGTCTGGAATATACCAACCTACTATACATCAGAAAGAATGCAAGTTTACCGTGATGATCACTTTGTAATATATACAAATACTGAATCATTATGTTGTGCATCTAAAACTAAAATAATGTTATGTGGCAATCATTTCCAAAAAAAAAAGAACAAAATATTTGGTTCAACATTCAAAAATGAATAAGGATAACTTATCATACTAACAAATTAAAGAGGAAATGCTATATGATCAACTCAATAGATGAAGAAGAACATGTGACTCAAATAAATGCAGAAACATGCCATGTTCATGGATATAAAGAGTCAATATTATTAAGATATCAGTTCTCCCCAGTTTGGCCTATAGATTCAACAAAATATCAGTCAATATCCTAGTAGTTTATATGGAGGATTTGACCATGGAATTCTAAAATTTATATGGAAATGCCAAGGACTTTGCAGAAATAATTTTGAAAAGATCATTATACTCATGCTGCCTGGTTTTACTTATCCTCTCTGATTGTAATCCTCACTGTACAGCTACAGTTACAAAAATGTTGTATAAATGTCATGAAGATAAAGAAATCTGTGAAACAGAAAACAGGCAGACCATGACTAGACCCAAATATATATATGCTTAATTGTTGTTTAGCAAAAGCACCAAAGTAAATTAATGAGCAAGAGATCATCTTTTCAACAATAGTGTTGGAACTGGATATTTGTAGAGATTAAAATGAACATGAACTCTTACCTCACACATGTGCAAAAACTAATTCAGGATGGATCATAGACCTAAATGTAAACACTAACACGATAAAACTTCTGGAATAAAATGGAGGGGAACATCTTTGTAAAGATGGAGGAGACAAACATTCCTCTTACAGGACCCAAAAAGCTAACAATAAAAGAAAAAGATGAGAAATGGGCCTTATTAAATTAATAACTTTGGCCCTTCAAATGGTATTATTGAAAAATGAAAAATCAAGACACGGACTAGAAGAGATTATTTGCCAGAAACATATTTGAAAAAAGACTTGTATGGGGCGCCTGGGTGGCTCAGTTAAGCATTCGACTTCAGCTCAGGTCATGATTTCTCAGTCCGTGAGTTCGAGCCCCGCGTTGGGCTCTGTGCTGACAGCTCAGAGCCTGGAGCCTGTTTCGGATTCTGTGTCTCCCTCTCTCTCTGACCCTCCCCCATTCATGCTCTGTCACTCTCAGTCTCAAAAATAAATAAACATTAAAAAAAATTAAAAAAAAAGAAAAAGAAAAAAGACTTGTATTCACATATATTAATGGAAAAACACTCCTGTAACTCAATATCAAGTCAAACAAGGTAATAAATATAAACAGATATGTGAAAAGACACCTTATTGAGAAATATATACCAATGCTCAAGTGCATGAAAACTTCTCAGAACTCTTAAATATGAGGAAAATGCAAATTTATACCATAAAATGCCATTATATATCATAATTTTTAAAGCTTTACAAAATTTCAAGTGTTGGCAGGCTATTAAGTAGGTGGAATTTTCATACTTTGCTCATGAGAGTGTAAAATAATACTACCACTTTGGAAAAGCAGGTCCTAAAATTTCAAACACATAACAACTCTGTGACCCAATAATTCCACACCTGGGATTTTCTCCCAAATAAATCCAAACCCAGGTCCACAAAAAACTTGTACAAGAATGTTTTCCTGAAAACTACCCAAACTGGAAAGAACTCAAATGTCCATCAAAAGATAAATGAATAAATAAATCTTGGTATATTCTTGAAAATGGATCACTATTTGGCTATAAAAAGGAGTGAACTACTGATAAATATAACAATGTGGATAAATCTTAAAACATTTTTTAGTGAAAGAAACCAAATACCATAGAGTATTCCACTTATTAGAAGTTCCAGAACACGTTAAATCAATTGTAATGACTTAGGTCATTTATTGCTATAATTAGAGGGAAGATGGGGGAGAAATGATTAGAAAGGACATTAGGCAACTTTCGGGAGTTATTTATTTATTTATTTATTTATTTTTATTTTTTAGAGAAAGAGAGCACGTGTGTATGGTGCACATGGGGGAGGGGCAGAGGGAGAAAGAGAACCTTAGCGCAGGGCTTGATGTCACCACTGTGACATCCTGACCGGAGCTAAAATCAAGAGTCAGATGCTCAACTGACTGAGCGATCCAGACACCCCTATTCTTTCTTGATTTGGATTACAAACCATGTATAATTTATCAATGTTTCCTATATGAGACACTTAAAATCTGTGTATATAATGGGATAGACTTTTACCTCATTAAAAAGAAAAAGAAATAGAAATTAATGCTAAAATTAAAGAGAGATCAAGGTAGGATACATTTTTAAATAGGTATATTTAAAAAAAGACATACTTAACATGAAATCATAGGGACTCATAAACGGTGGACTACAATTTTGCCTCTTAAGTTTTCTAGCTGTGAATGATAAATATTGAGCTAAAACCCTTATAAAACACTTTAAGAAGGTAGCAATGAACCACATTTGAAATGGGAATATAGTTTGGGAGAGCAGGGATATATATTTTTTTAATTTGTTTATTTATTTTGACAGAGAGAGTAGAGAGAGAGAGAGAGAGAAAGCCTGCAGGCAGAGATTTTGATGTATCAGTTAGTAGAGTGTATTTTCATATCCAGGACCTCTAGTCTCTCTTTCTGAGTACAAAAGAAAAAAAATCAGGGGACTGATTAATCAAGCATTCAAAAGATTCAAAGAGGCAGAGTAAAGCTGACTTATTAACGTCACCCTTCACCCTTACTCCCCTTGGTGACTACCATCACCTTTTCTTAGTTAATTGGCCTCAATTGATCATCTATAAAAAGAAATTTAATTAAACTGAAGACCAACTTTTTTTTTTTTGAGACAATACTGCTTACCCACTAATATCAGGACCAACATGACAAATACATAGCATGGTCATACGTGCATCCAATTCCGGTGGGGCTACCAGAAAACCACCGAGAAGGGGCATGTGAATGAAGATCAAATGGTGTCCTCTGTCATAGACCATAAGGCTTTCAGGTTTAACATCTACTGATAGGTCGTGATCTACTTTTTATAGTCTCTTAGACTAGATATTTAAACGGAGTGCTGCTTTCAAAATTTGTAAAGTGATTCTCTCTTCATTAAACACTAAGATGATACATGGAGGAAAGAAGGAAACCTAGCAGTTTAATACGCTTTATTTGTGTCATTATTCCTTCCACATTTATTTACTATATTTGAGGTAAAAATGATAGTTGCAGACTGCACAAACCAGCAATAACTCCATTATAACGAAATCAAACATTTTCATGTCTGTAACCTTTGCCAGCTATTTCCCTTAATTATACCTTGCAGGAATATAAAAATCTCTTCAGTAGCCATAAAAATAATTTAACAGCTTTGAGTATCAGTAGCAACAAAAAACAACAGCAAAAATTTTGTGGTGAGTTAATGAAGGCCTACTCTCTGCACCTCAACCAAAAATATATCTTTAAGCATAAAAAAAGCAACATTTACTCATTTCTCAGATAGAAAAACAAAAAGCAAATAATCCTAAAAGAAAGGAATTAATCATAAATTTATTCACTCATGCAGGTCATCTTTGCAACCTGGGAATTTCAACTTCTCATGTACGTACGTGTGTGTGTGCATAATATTTTATCATTCACAAGGAAGGGGCAGGAAGAGAAGGAGAGAGAGAGAATCCCAAGTGGGCTCCGTGCTGTCAGCGCAGAGCCCAGTTCAGGGCTGGAACGCATGAACCCTGAGATCATGACCTGAGCCGAAATCAAGAGTTGGACACTTAATCGACTGAGCCACCCAAGCGTCCCATCCTTATGTCTTTTGAAAGAAATACTGTCAAGTTATTTCTCTCAAATTTAGACTATCTAATTCTGGGTGTAGAGATTCTTTTTAATGTTTATTTATTTTTGAGACAGAGAGAGACAGAGCATGAGCGGGGAAGGGGCAGAGAGAGAGGGAGACGCAGAATCTGAAACAGGCTCCAGGCTCTGAGCTGCCAGCACAGAGCCCGATGCAGGGCTCGAACTCACGAACTGGGAGATCATGACCTGAGCCGAAGTCAGCCGCTTAACCGACTGAGCCACCCAGGTGCCCCTAGAGATTCTTAAACTTTAAAGACCATAAAATAGGCAAGGGTGTAGAAGTAGGCAATGGCATGATGGTCTCCAGAGAAGGTGAGGAGAAGGTGATATGGGGGATCTGTAGTTCAAGGGTGTCAAGTTACAGTTGTACAAGGTACATTCCAAAGATCAGCTGTACAATTAACTGCAGTCCCTACAGCTAGCAGTAAGTTATGGCATACTTAAAATTTTATTTGTGAAGAGGGAGACCTCATGAGTGCCATTACCGCAAACAAACAAAGGGACACAGGAAAATTTGGGAAGTGAGGGATAGGTTTATTACCTGGATTGTGGTACAATAACTTGTGTATACATATGTCCAAACTCACTGTATGCAATTTTTTTCTATATTGACTACACCTCAAAAAAGCTGGAAAAAAAAAAAGTCTCTTATTGGCTAAGCAATGAAGTCAACTAGGAGACTTCCTAAAGTTTCAATATCTTACCAAGACTACTTAACTAATGAGCTGTGAAGAGCCATTTGAAGACAGGTAGTTTTCAACATTCTAACAAGGTATCTTCATTCTAACAAATCAAAGACACACCTGACGTGTCCTTAGAACATGTAGATTTCTTCCTCTTTCCCTCACCAATCTTGCATTTAGATACACTTTTCTCTGTTCTGGGGCTACTCTCTTTCAAGCTAAAAATTTATACAAAACACTTTGCTAGTGGTGTTCCAAGTTATCTTCTCAGAGACTTTCAAAATGGGACCATCTTGGCCACTAACTTCAAAACAAAGTACTGGAAACCCAAACTGTGTCTGGTAGATTATGAACAGAGCTACAATTAGTTCCGGAACATAAAAACAGCAGCCAGAGGAAGAAAGATTTTATAATAAAGCACATCCAAGTAAACTATATTAAATTCAATTATGGGCCTGGAGCTAAGCTCTTAGAAAGGAGCAACTAAAAAACAAAACAAAACAAGCAAACAAACGTTAAATAGAATTAATTCCCACACGTGAGACTATGCCACAAAAATCTGGCATTTTGCATCATTTTTTATGCTTTGGTTCCTTCTTCACTCTTTACAAATCATTCAGATGGTATATGGATCTACAACAGGTTTTTCTCCTGACCATAGACTCATCGGTTTTTTCTATTTGTTTCTCTTCTGGGGATAAATAGTGTTATCATCCTCCCACTTAGTTCAGTGAGAAACTTCAGTCATGTTTGATTTTCGCTGTCCTTCATGATGAAATTCAATCAGCCACTAAACCCTGGGATTCTGTATTGGGTCCAGGATTACAATCTCATTCTAGGTCCTAATCATATCTGCCCTGCATTATAGCTTGGCCTCCTATTGCCCATCTTTCTTCACTCTGACCAAACCAGTGATGTGTTATTACTGAACACATTGATCCTGCTGTCTTTCTACGACAAAATGGAGTATATTCTTCTAGGCGTTATGTTTAAGACCTTTCTAAGTTCTTGTGTCTTACAAACAACCTTTCTTGTTTCCCTCCCATTAGTCCTGCACGTGCCTCCTATGCTCTGGACACAATGCCTTTCATTGCTGCTGAATCCTGCTGGGCTTTAATAAAAAATCCCACACCTCCATTTCTGCACTTATTACATTATGCATTTGTTTATACCCCTGTATTTCCCATGAGAACATGTATCCTTCAAATTTAGAGACCTGTTTTGATCACATTTTGATTATCCAGTTAGTTCAATGCCTTGTATACAATTTGTTCAAAGTACATAAGACCAAAATTTTTGATTTGGTGCTGCAAATACTAGGCCTTCATTATCCTGTTTTATAACAAGCTTATCATTGACTATTTCCTTTTCTCCTTTCATAACACTCTATTTCACCGTGATTGACATAAGGAAGTACAGCAAGGAGGAGGTAGTCAGTAAAAAACTAGCTGTGGGTGATGCTTTGGAGACAGGGTATTCTTGGATAAAAACTGTAGAATTTGACTGTGAGCTCTGGAGTTAAGCTCCCCAACTTTGAGCCCCAGCTCTAAATGTGACATTATGTGACTTGAGCATGTTATTTGGACAATCAATACCTCACTTTGTTCTTTAATTGGGGACCATACAACACATAGGAAATATTTCTTTTTAAAAACACTTTTTTAACTGTTTATTGATTTTTGAGAGAGAGAGAGAGAGAGAGTGAGCGGGGAAGAGGCAGAGAGAGAGGGAGACAAAGAATCTGAAGCAGGATCCAGTCTCTGAGGGTCAGCACAGAGGCCGACGCAGGGCTTGAACTCATGAGCTGTGAGATCATGACCTGAGCCACCCAGGCATCCCCTGCAATACTTCTTAAGCACCAGGTCCTATTCTAAGTATTGTGGGTGGAGTGGTGAAGAAAACAAATTCTATGCCCGTCAGGATTTTATTTTCCAGCAATTATCTCAGAGATTTGTGGGAGAATTACATGATCTAATGGATGTTAAGCACTTAATAGAGTGCTAGGCGCATAGAAAATGCCAACACAGTAAATATTATCTATCATTATTACTACTACCATTAATTACTGGCATCCTTATTATTTAATTGACAGGCATGGATACCACAAAGCTAAGGCATCATTCATTTCCTCCATTCTAATCTTCACAACCCCTATTTCTAGGTGTAATCATGTCCGTTTCTGCAGGTGGCTCAGCCTCCTCTCTCTCCCCTAAAACCTAGGTTTAGTTAGCACCAATGGTAAGCTTGTGACAGAGACAGGGAAATTACTCAGAGTAAGTTTCCTTGATGCTGGTTGCATGCATCTGCCTTGTCTGCTTTGCTTCCTCAATGCTTCTGTAAACCTCTTGGTTCCTATCTGCAAAGCCTTTTGGTCTAGTGGATTGCCTGGTCCTTCACTTTTATGTGTCCTCATTCTCATGCACCTGCTCACCTGGTATCATTCTCACAGCTGGCCCTGGCCTCCATGATCTATGGCACCTGAGCTCTGTCACTGCCTCCATCTACAGTTTGATTACTTGTGAATTTGGCTCACTGAATTACAACCCAGTTGGTGACTCCTAGCCAGCCGAATTGAGCCACCTCCTGGGTCTCGTGACTCCCCATGTTCAACCCTACACTCTTGTCACTTTAAAACCAACGTAAGTGAGGGTTTACTAACTGCTGTGCATGTAACAATACAAGTAATCATTACAGCATCCCCTTGAGGTAATTTGTCAAAGCGTTATCATTATGAAGCAACAGAGTTGGGATTTGAGTCTATTCCGTCTGACTCTAGAGGCTGTGTTCTCAGAGACCAGGAAATACCACTTTTCATCTGACCTGAGGGTGATGGCCCAGAATTTCACAGCCTAGCTCTTACAAATAGCTCAAGTGGGTTTCTTTCTGTCAACTCCACGTGCAAAAATTATACGAGGTCGGGGGTGCCTGGGTGGCTCAGTTGGTTAAGCCGCCGACTTCAGCCCAGGTCATGATCTCACGGTCTGTGAGTTCGAGCCCCGCGTCGGGCTCTGTGCTGACAGTTCAGAGCCTGGAGCCTATTTCAGATTCTGTGTATCCCTCTCTCTGACCCTCCCCCATTCATACTCTGTCTCTCTCTGTCTCAAAAATAAATAAACCTTAAAAAAAATTAAAAAAAAAAATTATACGAGGTCGGTATTTGTTGTTTTAAGCCATCCAATATCCTTTTCTACCTCCTGCTGCATGGGCAGCCTTGGAAGGAAAGCCAATGAAGCCAGAATGCTCAGCCCAACTTCTCAGGAGCTTCTTAAACAAGGAACCAGTCTCTTAAATCATCATTTATTTAGTTATTATTATTATTTTGCTTCATTGATAAAAACAAAGGTATGCCCAGCTGACCTATGTTCCCCTAATCAAATTCTCTCTCAGAACTTTGAAATTTGAGAAATTTGAAATTTAAATGACCCAAATGGAGAGGAAAACAAAAACAAAAGCTGTATTCATTATTCATGTATTTATTCATTCCAGCAGTGGTGCCTGAAGACGATCCAGAGGTCCTCACTATTGAGACCCTGTCCTTCCAGGTGCAAGTTTCCTTTCCTTTCAGGTCTGCATTTCAGTTCTCTCCTCAGTCCTGAATGCCTTCATATCCTTCTAAGCAATTCTCTTTTTTACTTATATTACAGTGTTGGTTTCTATTGCTTTTCAGCTGTTATGTATAATAGATAATGAATAATTAGTAATCCTAGGATGGCAATTTTTCAGGAAGAAGTATTTTTCATTAGTTAATAACTTTGTCCTCCCTTACTTGATTTGCTCTCATTGGCTTCTTCAAAGACAATGTGAATGTTTTGAAAGATTAATTTAGGTGAAAATATGATGCCAGATGAGGAGAAAATCAATGTGAAAAAATACGCAGTATTTTTTTTTTTTTCAACGTTTATTTATTTTTGGGACAGAGAGAGACAGAGCATGAACGGGGGAGGGGCAGAGAGAGAGGGAGACACAGAATCAGAAACAGGCTCCAGGCTCCGAGCCATCAGCCCAGAGCCTGGCGGGGCTCGAACTCACGGACCGCGAGATCGTGACCTGGCTGAAGTCGGACGCTTAACCGACTGCGCCACCCAGGCGCCCCAAAAATACGCAGTATTTTATCAGCTGCTATTTCACACATGGGAAGGGAAGGAAGAATGGGAGAGGAGGCTTGAATGAGGGAGAGAAGAAAGGGAGAAAGGAGGAGAAAAAGGAATAGAGAGAGGAGAGAGAAGGAAGGAGAGGAGGACAGAGAGGAAGAAAGATAAAGAAAGAAAGGAAAAGAAGGGGGGGGGGAGAAGGAAAGAAGGGAAAAGAGAAAGAAGCTCCATGGTTATTTGCAAATAACAATCCTTTTTCACGCAGTCCCAGACAGGAAATTCAGAACTCAGCTAAGATAGCATGTCACAGACTTAGATCTATATATGTGTTGAAGAGTGGGTGTTAAAGTGGATTTCTTTTCTGAAATGTGAACTCCAAATTCCACACTTGGAAGCAAATAAGGAACCTTCTGTCTGTGATTAGAAAATCCGTCTCCACAAAATAGAAATGGTAAAGCCTCAACACTCAGACCAGCCTCCTCGCAGCCTTTCTCAAAACTCCTGTGAACACCCGGACATTCATTATTCAAGTTAAAGGCTGAGTGGCCATTATCACTGAATGGGACTCTTATGCTCTCTGTATATGATGTGGGAGAGAAATTAGACCATACAGATAGGAGCCAATTTCCGTGTGCCAGGTACTGCATTGGATGGTTTGCATAGATTTTCCCATTTCCACAATCCTAGCTGGTGGGTAGTTCAGTCTTCCTTTTAGACATACAGAAACAGAGGTCAGGGTGGGATACAATAATTTTCCATAGTTCACCTACCTAGTGAGTCACCAAGATAATATATGTGTATGTATCCATGTGTTATGTTTCTAATTTGATGAATCATTTGGATATCTTAAAAGTTAACTATAATTGTCACTGGAATGGATCATATTCATAAATATTACGCACAATATTTAAGGATAAGTAAAAAAGAATTCCCACTATGATGGACTATGTCTCGGGAGTTGTTCTGATTGAATTGTTATAAAGCGCTCACTTTTGTTGTACTTATTTACTTCACCTGAGTCTTAAAATCTTGATTAAGCAAACAGATGCCTGTGGTCAGGAATCTAATCTGCCTTCCTTTGATTCAGCGATCCTAAGTCTCTCTTTCCCACTTATCTCTCCACTATCGTATTTCACAGCTAAAATCTTTACTTTCAACCCTAGGAAATAGTAATTTGTATTGGTCATCCCTTCCTGTATAATAAATTAGCACAAAATGCAGTAGTTTAAAGTAACTTACATTTCCTGGTTCAGGAGTAGTTGCTCTGAGTGAGGTATCCAGTGCAGCTGACCTTGGTCCTCTGACTCAGGGTCTCTCACCAGAGGCAGCCATGCTATCGTCCGAGGCGACAGGCGTCTCAAGGTTCAGCTGGGACAGGATCTGCTCCCAGGCTCACACACCAGTTATTGGTGAGACTCAGCTCCCTATGGGATGGTGCACTTACTGTTGGCTTGAGGCTGCCCTTGGTTCCTTACTCTTTGGGACTCTCCAAAGGGTAGCCCACATCTGGCAGCTGGTTTCATCAGCGTATGCAAAGGAGAGACCAAGAGAGAGAGTACCACCACCATGTTTATAACCCACTCTTGAAACTGACATCACTTTTACTGTGTTCTCTTTTTTAGAAGCAAGCCACTAGAGGAGGGGATTTCCCGAAGGTGTGAATTCTAGGAGGCAGGGAGCATTGAAAGCCATTTTAGAAGCAGCCCATGACACTAGGACAGAAATAACCAGCTTCTCCCCCGCTTAGTAAAAGGCTCACTTGCTACCGGTGCAAATACAGCAGGCGTGTCTCAGCCTTTGGAGCATCACACAGGCCTCCACCTCCATTACTTCTAAGATGGGATGCTCAGAGATTCACTCGAGCGCTCTTTTAAATAGCTTTGAAGAGAAGGCAGTAAGAGTGAGTTAGCACTAGTTAGTACTTCTCTGTGAACTCTTTTGCCTTATATTTTTGATCTCTTAAAGGCCCCCTCAAGTGAAAGGAGTATTTGGTTCCTAAACCATTTTCCTCAGACACAGGCTTAGAAATGAAAGACCTGGCCATAATGAAGCAACTTAAACCTCCGAGTAACAAACACAAGTTTAGGCCAAAATTACTTAGAAGTTAAGTCATAATAACAGGCGAAAATAACTTTCTTTTACCAGTAAATGAGAGCTTAAATCATTAGAGAATGACTACATAACTTAAGGATGTAAGTGACAGAAATATATGCACAGTGGATGTTCATCTTTTTGTAACTCCTGGAGATGATGTAGATAGAGCACGTTATTCATGACTGTGTCCCCACTGTCAGTGATCTGCACACTTCTACCCCCCCATGCTGGGCATGTAGCAAATTCTTATTAAGTGGATGGGTGAGTATTTTATATATTACCCTGCAGTAAGAGTTATGATTTTAATATTTACACAGTCAACTAACCAAAAGCAAAATAATTCTTTGCATTATCCTTGCATTCAAACTAGATCTGCTTTTATAAATTTCCCAGAATAACATAAAAGTAAGTCTAGGTGCTAAGTAGTATCTTATTACACTGTGGAACATAAACCAGCACATAAATATATTTCTTATGGAAACAGAGAGTTTATGTGTTTAGAGAGGTACATTCAGGGACCTGTAGTCTGAAGCTCCTATCACAGAAATTCAAATCGGGTTTTAAATGTAACACACAGTTTCCGTTAAGTTACATTTGTGAATGTAATTTTCATTTGATAGTTTATGAGTGTCCTGACTTGGGGAAACTTGAGCTGAACCATAGATATTGTTGCTTTTGTAGGTCATAAGTGATCAAATACAATCAATTTCACGAAGCAGTCTACAATCAGCAAGCAAGAGAATAACATGGAAAAGTAAAGGGAAAATTCTTCAGAATACCAAAAAGAATGAGAGGAATCCTTCTGCCTCATATTCAGTGAGTGTACTCACATTTGTGTGCAAAACACTAATCTCAGGGATATACAAATATGACGCAGAAAACCTTGAGAAACTGAATTCAATAGAGAACATAACAATTACTGACCAACAGCTATACTGTGAGGCTCAGTATGGCCTCACAGTGGTTAGTTTCATGAAGAAAGCACAACCAAATTTGTACAGTTCAGAGGAGAGAGAAATCACAATGAGCTAGGAGCCACATGTGCAACCAAAGAATCTTGTTATCCCACAGAAATCTACAGGACCATAAATTGTGCTAATCTCAGTATCATAATAAACTAAAGACTTCAACCCATTCTTATCTAGACCGGTAGCTGGCATCCCTTCAGTATAAGGAGAGTGTTCAATACTGAGAATCCTTCTTCACTAAGAGACTTTAAGAGATTTCTCATTCTGCCACTTGTCTTTATCTAGGGGCCGGATGTTGGTGAATTTCACAGAGCTGAGTCACAGGCTCTCTTTGCAAAGCAACTCCTCCTCTTATCTGACAGTCACGAGGCCCTCCCTCTGGAACCAGTCTCTGGTTCATGCCCTTTCTATTATGATAACTGAGAAAATAAGCAGCTCATTACAGACGCTACTCACTTGAAAAATTCACAGTCAGACCCACTGATTAAATCACAGCCAAGGGAGGCTGCACTGGTTCCTGTGCTCAGGTCATTCCAGGTTTTCTTCATACTTCAAATTCAAATGATCTCTAAATGGGAAAAAAAAAAAGTGATATATTTAGAAGAGGTGTAGGGAATAGCTATTTAAAAACTTTAAAAGAGCACATTTTCAAAGGGAAGGGAAATGATCCTAAAACGGGATTTGGCATGATTTGTATTAAGAAACATCAACCTGGTTTATAACTAATGAAATGATATAGGTTAGGCTCGGGTATTTTTAGAAAGTGCCTATAATTTTGATCTGAGAAACATCTATCAAACTTTCGTTATACTACGCATGTATTTCCTTCTTATCATTGCGTTTCCAGGGTTAGGAATAGTAGCAGTCCCAACGAAAATTGCATATTGCTCTGCTATATAAAGTCGCCTGTTCGCAGATGGAGAATTAATGCCCATGCTATCCTGAGAGGCAAGGGTAAGTTGTACACAGCTCCTCATAGGAGCCACAAAATGTTGAGGCAGTATAGTGGCTATGTTAAGCCCAGGGCTGTGGAGTCAGTCTTACTGGGACTGAACATCAGTTCTACCACTGACTGTAACCTTGGGCAAGTCCCTGAAACTTGCCAGACAAGGGTCCTCATCTGTGAAATGGGTGGTCAAGAGTCTTTCCTCTTAGGGTTGCTGGAAACATGAGAGAAGAGAATGCTTGCGTAGGGCCTTGCCCATTTTAAGTGTGAGCCTTTGACAACGAACTTCTGATAACACTCTTCTCACCGCCTTCTTTGCTGGGAAGAAGGCCTCATCTAGTAAAACCCCTAGGAAAAATTAATTATTTTGTACCCAGTTTTCTGACATTTTCTAAGTGACAACTTCCAATTTACCTGGGCAAATAGTTATAGTAGAAGATTCTGGTCTTCTCTCTCTTTTAGGCATTTTATGAACATTAACAATGCTTTAATTTAAATACCGAAGGGAAGGGCTAAGAACTACTCTGGTGGAAACATAAAAGAGGTATTTTGTGTAGAGCTGAACAGCAAATCAAAAAATGACTATCTGCTTGCCCTGCTGCTGAAGGTCACACTGAAAGGCAATATTACTGTGCCAAAGCCAGTTTTCTAAAAGATACCGTCGATCAAGCTCAGTGGGAAGGAGGAAGACATGTCTCTGCTGGATGTATTTATGTGAATATGCTATTGGCCAGAGAAAGAACTGTGAGACTTATCCCGGCATCAGTGCTCCTTTGGGCTTGAACACTCTTCATGATAGTCTTTAGTTGGTCATTGGTAGAATTTTTGGCATAGCAACCCTGACTTCCCTTTCAAAATTTACTCCAAAGTCCTCAAAAACTCTTTACTGATAAAGAGGTAACTTTGTGTAAATAGGGAATGCCAAACAGAGACATGGATGTGATATAAGTTTATTGCCTTCTTCCATAAAAGTGCAAAGGTCCGAGACTGATGGCGTATCCTTGCCATTCTCAACACAAATACCATCTTGGGGTCCAAGGCAGCAGATCCAATGTTTGCTAATTTCTGCCAGCACAAAAAGGAAAGACAAAGGACAGACAACTTCCTTTGTAAGGGATTTTCCCCACCAATTACCTACAATGCATTTGGGCAGAGTGTGGTGACTAGCTGTAAGGGAGTCTAGGTTGGTGGTTAGACGTCCAGTTGTATGTGAAAAGACTCTGTAGTTGCCAGAAGAAATACAATGTAAATTGGGAGTGATCAGCAATCTGTAGCACAGTCTCCATCCCTAATCAAAGGCAACACTTTAGTTCCTAATGTATCCATGTCTGCTTTGCTAAATAGGTTCTCCATGAGCCATTCTGGCTACAGTGGTCACAATGGGCATCTTGAAGTTTCTTGAATTCATTTTGCCCTTTGAATTTTTTTGCTATTGGCTTTTCTTTTTCCTATTTTATTTGTCTCTCAATAGCCTATCTATCTTTCCTTTGAGACCTGAGAAGAATTATGTCTAGGTGTGAAATAATCCATAACCTTGACATAACGGAAACAGTATAGAGGACAAGCAAGCCAAATGGAGATCTTCTTATTAAGGCAAAGGTTTTGTTTACCACAGTGAAGGAGGGCATACAGTTCTACCAGTTACACAAAGCTCAGGATCATCTGTCCTAGTAGGACATATATTAGGAGAGGTCAACATTGTGGCTGTTGGCCAATTAAGAAATAAGGCAGCGTGTCTGGTAACATCATAAGATTTGTTCTTAAATGATGAACCATGATAGACTATTAGGGACAAAGGGTCTAGTGCTGAGATAAAAGAGGATATCAGTACCTACAATATATTAGGCAGTTACAGCAAATGGCTGAAGCATGAGGCATGATAAGTTATCAGAAATTAGGATATGGGAAGTTAATGAGAAACTCAGGGATTTGGGCTAGATACCCAGGAAATTATAAAGCAAAGACATAAACTTCAAGGTGTAAGGCACCAGAAGGACTGAAAATTTTCTACTGCATCTTCCTTATGTCTTTGCTGTTTCTCTCATCCCCTCTTGGCCATGATCTCATCCCCTATATCTTTCTCTCCATTCCAATGGTTACTAATTCACAAGAGTATTCCCTTCCTCTTCTGAGAACCATTTTGCCTGACTATTTCTGATAGCAGTGGATTTCAGCTGATACCTTCTGCTAAAGCACTATAAATTTCCACTCGTTTTCTGGGACAGAACACTCCTACTAAGCCTTTTAAACTTAGAGTTTGAAATAACTTAAGACATGGTGTTTTGAATGATTCTTCTACATTGATTATACAGATAACTAGGACTTAACCATAGCTCAGAGAATTTTTGTTACTACTGCAAGAAGAGATTGAGAGATGAACATGGGTTTAAAGAGAGAGAAACAGAGATAGAGAGAGACAAAGAGACAGAGAGGAACATCTTGTTACATACAGGGGAGTCCCTGTAAGATTATCAGCAGATTTTTCAGCAAAAGTCTTTCAAGCCAAAACGGACTGGCATGATATATTTAAAGTGCTGAAAGAAAAGCAAACAAAAAAAGCTTCAAACCAGGATACTCTACCCAGCAAAGTTATCATTCAGATTTAAAGGGGAGATACAGAGTTTTCCAGCCAAGCAAAAGCTAAGGAGTTCAGACAACTAAAATGGCCTTAAAAGAAAAAAAAAAAAAAAAGACCTTACAAGAAATGTTAAAGAAACTTTTTTTTTTTAAGCTGAAAAAAAGGGCACTAATTGGAAAACATATGGAAGAATCAATCTCACTGGAGAGGTGAATATACAGTAAAGGTAGTAGAATAGTCACCTATAAATCGAGTATGAAGGTTAAAAGATAAAAGTTGTAAAAGTAATTATGATTATAATAATTAATTGATACACAAATAAAATTTGACATCAAAAATATAAAACTGAGTGGGTACCTTGGTGGTTTGGTCAGTTGATCGTCTGACTTTGGCTCAGGTCATGATCTCACAGTTCATGAGTTCAAGCCCCATGTCAACTCCCCTGCTTGTTCTCTCTCTCTCTCTCTCTCTCTCTCTCTCTCTCAAATATGAACAAATATTTAAAAACTGGGGCTAAATATAAACTGGCTAAATAAAAAGTTGGGCTAAAATTGTCAAGCTTTAGAATAGGATCAAATGTAAATTGCTATCAACTTAAAATAGACTGTTATTAAGTTGTTATATATAAGAAAAAAACCTATAGTCAATACACCAAAGAGAAAAAGAATTTAAGTATACCACTAAAGAAAAATATCAATCCACACAGGAAAAAAATAAGAGAAGAAGAAAGAAACAGAGAGGAACCACAAAACAGCCAGTAAACAATTAATAAAATGGCAATAAGTACATACCAATTAATAATTACATAGAATGTAAAAAGACTAAATGCTCCAATCAAGAGACACAGAGTAACTGAATAGGTAAAAACAACAACAACAACAACAACAAGGAGGATGCATCTGTATGCTGCCTACAAGAGACTCACTTTAGCTATAAGAACACACACAAACTGAAAGGGAAGGTATATAAAAAGATATTCCCAGCAAATGGAAGTCAAAAGATAGCAGGAGTAGCTTATACTTATATCAAACAAAATGGACTTTGAAACAAAGAATGTAATAAGAGACAAATATGGGTGTTGCATAGTGATAAAGAGGTCAAACCAACAAGAGGATATACCATTTGTAAATATCCATGCACCCAACATAGGAGGACCTAAATATATAAAGCAAATATTAACACCCCTAAAGGGAGAAATAGACAGCAGTACAATACTAGTAGGTAATTTTAATACCCCACTTACATTAAAGGATAGACCATCCAACCAGAATATCAATAAGGAAACATAGGCTTTAAATGACACATTAGAAAAAAATGGATGTAATAAATACATACAGAACATTCCATCCAAAAGCAACAGAATACACATTTTACTCAAATACACATGGAATATTTTCTAGGATAGATTATATATTTGGCCACAAAACAGATCCTAAAAAAGTTAAGAGGATTGAAACTCGTTTCTGACCACAATGGTTTGAAACCACAATGGTATGTAATTAGAAAAGAATTACCTGGTGGCACCTGGGTGGCTCAATCAGTTGGGTGTTCAACTTCCACTCAGGTCATGATCTCATGGTTTGTGAGTTCCGGGCCCGCATCAGGCCCTCTGCTGTCAATGCAGAGCCCACTTCCGATCCTCTGTCTCTCCTCTCCCTCTCTCCCTGCCCCTCCCCCGCTCTCTCCCTCTCTTGCTCTCAAAAATAAAAATAAACATAAAAAAAAAAGAATTACATGAATAAAATAGAAAAATTCACAAATATGTGGAGAGTAAGCAACATGTTACTGAACAACGAACAACCTTGTGGTCCTTGTGGTCAAGGAAGAAATCAAAAGAGAAATTTCAAAAATACCTTGTGACAAATTAAAATGGAAATATACCAAAATTGGCGGGACACAGCAAAAGGAGTTCTTTTTATTTTTTTTTAATTTTTTTAATGTTTACTTATTTTTGAGAGAGACAGAGACAGAGTGTGAGCGGGGGTGGGGCAGAGAGAGAGGGAGACACAGAATCCAAACCAGGCTCCAGGCTCTGAGGTGCCAGCACAGAGCCTGATGCAGGGCTTGAATTTGCAGACCATGAGATCATGACCTGAGCCAAGTCAGTCGCTCAACTGACTGAACCCCCCAGGGTCCCAGCAACAAAAACAGTTCTAAGAGGAAAGTTCATAGTTATAAATACCTACCTCAAGAAACAAAATCTCATATGAACAACCTAACTTTATACACCATCGAACTAAAAGAAAAGAAGAAATGAAGACCAAAGTTAACAGAAGAAAGGAAACAAAGATTAGAGCAGAAATGAAATGGGGACTAAAAATGAAAAGGAAATAGGAAAGATCAAAGAAACTAAGAGTTGGTTCTTTGAAAAGATTAACGATAATGAGAGGCCTTTAGCTAGACTCACTGAGTTATGGCTCCAAGGCAGACAAGGCAGATAGATCTGAGTTCTGTAGTTTGATGACAAGTTTTAAAACAAACCATAATGAAAAGAGAGGACATATGTAATTCCTTTGGCTCCTACGGCAGCCAAGAAAGGACACTACTCAGGATTCCCATAAGAAAGAGCCAGCTGCAAGTTGTGTAGTCAGCTGATGGTCTTTAGCTGATGCTCTCTCCCAGGGCAACTTGATGGGTGGGTGTGGTAGGGATACTTAGGTCTGGTCATTTCTTCCCAAGGCTGAACTCACCCACCTTTGCATCTGCTTTCCAGAAGACTTGAACTGATGCAGCTCCAACTGAATTTTTCCAGAGCCAGATATGGAGGGACATCTTAAAAAACTTCTTCCATAGTGTAGGGAAAATATTCCTATCTTTTACAACATCTTAGCATGCGGTATCGATGATAAAGAAAGAGGATGTTACTTAGAGTAAGAAGAAGAAAAGCTCACCTTTTCTGGTCTGGAAGATTGTGGACAGGAGTGAGATGTAGGAAAGCCTAAGTGTAAGAAATGTATATGAACGTTCTGCTAAGAGAAGCACTCTGCCATAGAACTTAAGTGTCCCTGCATTTTCTTGCTAGGTATGGCAAAAATGCAAAGACTTGACTGTATTTACCTGGGCCATTTCTCAGTGTTGTACTGGTAGGAAACAACCTTAAGGGATGATATAATGTTTCCTTCCAGAACAAAGACGAGGTGTAATGTAAAAGCAGCAGATTTCCCAAGATCAATGTTCTTCAGCATTGAATCAAACTCATTATAGGCTCAGTGATCACCCGGGCCATTTTTTATCACCTCCGTGGAAATTGGGGTCAAAGGTAACCACTGCCAACATCATACTCGTGCTGCTTGCTGTGTTAAAATAAAGTCCTTTGTCTCTGACCCAGAGACCTTGTGTCTTCTACCAGCATCTATGAAACAATAACAGGCTACCCTTTTAACTTCAAAGTAGGGAACAATCTCAGGCCTTGACACGTTCTCTCTCCCAGTTGTTTTGAATCTCTAAACCATAGAAAAATGGGTGACAAGAAGAGGTCTCTGGAAGTATAAGAACCCATATCCCACCTGGAAGAGTTAGAACAGACTGCTTTATAGATGATCCATATACGGACTTGGAACTAGGTCTCACCAAAGAAACCTTGTGGCACAGTGGTAGATTAGGTTGACAGAGTCCTAGACATTAACTTAAAAAGTATACCTGAGTTTCCCTGAGTTGAATGGAATTCTAGAATTTCTTGTGCTCCTTGTGAAAAGAAATTAAAGATAGTCAAGGGTGCTGGCCAGTCAGCTTATGGGAAGAGGAATAGTGATAGTGCAGATGGACCATCTGGGCTAAGCATTTCATGGGTGGCATAGCCAGATGCCAGTGAAACTAAACACCAGAGATTTGGGAGGTGAGGCTGAAATATCAAGGCCTTGAGACAAAATAAATTTTTTTAATGGCATTATAATTCAACTTACGACCCTAGGTGCCTTAGGACTCTAGGACTTAATTTAGCTTAAGACTCTAGGACACTCTAGTGCCCTCTAGAGGACACTCTAAGGCATGGCTTGGATGTGAAGACCCATTAACAGTAACACAAGATCACAGAGGTTTCCCTTCCTACAACCCTGGGAACCCTCTTCCTGAGAGAACTTGGGGGAGACAGCACTTAGCCACTTAAAACACTGTTAGTGTCCAAAGAGAACTGTGGACTGCCTGAAAGGACCGTCAAACTCACTTCATCATACCTAATTGAAATCAGAAGGGCTAAAGTGCTTTTCCTGCTATCTGGATTCTGAGAGCTTGTGGCAAAGAACCAACTGATGATAAAGACAGTAAAGGAACAGGGTCTCCTGGGTGGCTTGGTTATGTGTCCGACTTCAGCTCAGGTCCTGATACCACGGTTTGTGAGTTTGAGCCTCGTGTTGGGCTGTGTGCTGACAGCTCAGAGCCTGGAGCCTGCTTCGGATTCTGTGTCTCCCTCGCTCTCTGCCCCTCCCCCCGCTAGTTCTCTCTCTCTCTCTCTCTCTCTCTCAAAAATAAACATTTAAAAAGTTCTAAAAAAAGACGGTAAAGAACCATAGTTCCTCTGCTGAGTTGCAAAGGGAGTGGCTTTTGTGGCTCCATTTTATAACATGCCAACAGATGAGGGTAGAAGGTAAAAAATTTAAAACGCTAGGTGTACTTGGTCAGTTTTCTCAGTTGGTGTATAGTGTAGAATGTGTAAGAGATAATGCAGTTGCCTTGAATATCCTATTAAGGAGTTTTAGCTCTATTCTGTGCAAAGAGTAGGGTCTTTGGAGGGGATTTTTATGAGGGTAATCAGAGCTTGTTTGGAGGTTCTAGCAGGGGAGCACAGCTACTCATATACCCTTGACCGAAGAACGCTCCTCCTCTATCGGGGAAGGTCGTCCTCTTCCACCGAGCGCGCAACTTCCAGAGGGACGCACATGCAGCGGTGAGGGAGGAAGGGGACACCCACCTGGCCAGCCAGACCAGCCAAATCAACCCTGGCGATCAATTGGGTGACATGTCGTAGCCAGATCACCCTCACAACCTAGGAGGGTAATAAGAGAATTCGTGATGTAATTTGCAGAAGTTTCTTCAATTAAAAAATATGCGTCCATTACTGGGTTCTACTCCTAAAGCCAAGACTAGACTATATGTTAGTGAACTTGAATATACATAAAAAGAAAAAAATAATAATAAAAGGAAAAAATAAAAAAGACATGTATATGTATACATATATATACACACAGACATATATATATATATATACACACACATATATATATGTGTGTGTATATATATATATATATATATATGTCTCCAGACACATAAGTATAAAGAATTGGAAGAAGAATGACACGAGGCAGTAGACTGGTATTAAAAGCCTGAATTGGGGCAGTCCCTTGGTGCAGAGAAAATTTTTACTTAACACAGAGAGAACCTTGCCCTGTAGCAAATACAGCATCTACCACATCCCTCAAATGTGATAGATGAACTGATGTATGTAGCAAATGAAATAGTGATCTCCTCAGGAAAGTGCTTCAGTATTTCATATATGGATTTTCTGAAATCATTTTGTAGTATTTTTTCTGCTATGGCGAGCTATATCATAAAATGCGGTAAAAATGAATGCAGTTTTAAAGTCTCCCGTTTAGAAATGCTTTGACTGCTGGTCTACATATAGATGTGACAAACCGGAATAAATAAATTTACGAGTTCCAATGTGTGTCCTTTTTAAATAGAATTAATTAGTTGAAGAAATGAGACATTCTCACATTTAAAAATAAACTCCAAGCTAATTTTCAGATTGTTACCAAGAATATATCTGCAATCTCACTCCTGATAGAGTAAAAATGATACAGTAAATATTCATTTATGCACAAATTTTAGGGATTAGTTTATTTTTGACATATTGTTCTACTTATTGTAATAGTCTGGTTAATAAAAAAAACAACAAGATACTCACATAAGCATTTCATATTTAAGAAGATGGCATTCCAAAAAAAAATTTATTAGCACTAAGATTATTCTGCATGTACTTAAATCTTTGAGGATTTAGATGGCATTTTATGATGACGTCACATAGAAAACTGTGCTCAAAGGGACCGGCTGCATTGCTTTGCAAACTAATTTGGCGACTCAAAAAAGTACTCTACCTAAGGAAATCGTGTTGTAAACTGCTATTAGGTTATTTTGAGAATCCGTAAGAATCTTTGCAACCAGTGTGTCCCAGAAAGACTTCACCCGTGTTAGCCAGCCTGCGTTCTGCTCCCTGAGAGTTAAGTATCCCCAGTGAGGAAAGGAAGAGACAGAAGGCACTGGCGTCTGAGAACTCAAGAAGTGGACAATAGAAGCGAGCAACTGACCAGAAGTGTTCAACTGACAGGAACGGCATTAGAAGAAGCTTTTTGAAACTAACTCTTGTCCTGAATAAACGGCAAAAAACTATAGGGAAAATGGCATAAAAAGTCATTTTATTGCTTATTTGCCTTTTTCTTATGCCTGAGGACACATTCTTCTTTGTTATTCTAAGTCTCTCAACCAAGGGCTGAACTTTCCCCTTAAAGTATTCCTTTCTAAAAACCCTAATAGCTTCTTCCCTCCCCTGGTTTCCTTCTTCCACCTCCACCCCATCAAAAATGTCATTTGAACAGTTCAGGTGACCCCAAATGGCTTTTAGCTGGTTGACGAATTGATACTGCTTATGTGAATTCTAGCCCACTTAATTCTACAAGAGTTAGTAGCGTTTTAAAGAAGGTTACTTGATAAATCAAAGACATCTTTATTATATTAAAAAAATTTTTTTAAGTTTATCCATTTTGAGAGAGAGAGAGAGGAGGGGCAGAGAGAGAGGGGGAAAGAGAATCCCAAGCAGTCTCTGTGCTGTCAGAGCGGAGTCTGACAGGACTCGAACTCATGAACTTGGAGATCATGACCTGAGCCGAAATCTA
Organism: Lynx canadensis; assembly: GCF_007474595.2. Lineage (NCBI taxonomy): Eukaryota > Metazoa > Chordata > Mammalia > Carnivora > Felidae > Lynx > Lynx canadensis. Next base: position 87,063,212 of record NC_044304.2, read on the forward strand.
GAGTTGGATGTGGAACCGACTCAGCCACCTAGGCACTGCTACTTGACAGAATTTTTAAGATGAGACTGAAAGACTTTCTTCATAGGTGCAAATGTTGCACATGCGAAATTATGCCATTAAGTCTGGTAGGTCATCTTGATTCAGCTAAACTAAGATTTCTACAGTTGATTTTATTCATCAAAAGTTTCCATGGCAATTCCATGGGGGGAATAATTTTTTCAACAAATGGTTGAAATGGTTGGGAATAGACGAGTAGCCATATGTAAAGAAATAAATCCTGGCACATACTTCACAGCATACACAAAACTAATTTCAAATGGGTATACATCCAAATGTAAGAGCTAAGGCTATAAAAGTTCTTGAAGAAAAAAAATTGAAAAAAAATCTTAGTAATCTTATGTTTGACAAGAATTTCTTAAATTCAACACAAAAAACTGAAATGTCAAAAATTGGACTTAGTAAAAATGTTTGCTGCTAAGACATTGTTACCAAAATAAACGGAAACATGAAGACAGAGAAATATTTACAAAATCTGTATCTAACAAAGACTCTGTATCTAAAATATATAAAGAGCTCCTGCAACTTAATAATGAGAAGATAAACAGCCAAATAAAAATGGGCAAAATATTTGAGCAATCATATCCCCCAAAAAGACATATAACAAGCACATGAAAAGATGCTCAACATCGTCAGTCATTGGGCTAACGTAAACGAAAAACCAAGATGAGATACTAGTGCACACCTAGTATTTATGACCAAAATTGAAAAGACTGAACATACCAAGTGCTAGTATGGGTATGGAAGAAATGGAACTCTCATACGCTGCTCATGGAAAGGTAAAATTGTACAATTACTCTGGAAAACAATTTAACAGTTTCTTCAAAAATTAAATATACACCAACTACACAAGCTGGAAACTCCATTCCGAGGTTTCTACCCAGGAAAAATAAATGGCTATATCTATCAAAGACTCGTGCATGAGTGTTCAAAGCAATTTTATTTGTAATAGATGAAAAGAAAAAAAAAGTCCATCACAGATTTATATACCCATCACAATGGTAATAAAAAGGAAGAAATTACTGAGACGTTCAACAACTGGGCAGAATCTGAAAATAATTATGTTTAGTGGAAGAAGCTAGACACACAGAGAATATACTGTATTTTTCCACTTGCATACAGTTTAGAAAACACAAACTACTCTACAGTATCATAAACAGATGAGGGGTTCCCCAGGCATGGGGAGGGGTGAGGAGAAAGAAAGAAATTAACAAGGGGAATGAGGATATTTTGGGGCATAATAGATATATTCAGTATCTTGATTGTAGTAGTTTCACAGATGTACATATATATGAAAACTCAGAAAATTGCACATTTTAAATATGTACAGTTTATTTTACATCAACTTTGTGTCAATAAAGCTTTAAAAATAACAGTTTAAAGATAAAGTATTTTGGCCTCCATACTAAAGAGTTTGATTTTTCTCTGTAAGTACTTGAACATAGTCTTTGGATCCCTTTTTATAGGATCAAACAATGTTATAAATGGTAAGTATTCCAAATTCATCTGGTCCAATCACTTCATTTTACATATTTGGTAGCCAAAATATATTTTACATATTTGGAAGCAGAGAAACTAAATGGGTTTTCTAAGTTATCTGTCAACATGACAACTAGAATTGCATTCTGCTGGCTTCAGCTAGGATACCTTTCACACATTTCTGGAGTTTTTTGCTGTACTGTCCATGAGACCAAATTTCCTAATATGAATAGTGACAAAACTGACAAGGAACAGACATTCCAAGAAAGCTCCAAAAGTGTCTCTGCTTCTGCCATCTGTTCCTTAAGAATTGCATGATGAGAAAAAAAAAAATGTGCTGTCCTTTTATGTCTTATAAAATGTAAATCCTGAATACTCCTTTTGGTATCAATATTTTGCCCTTTTGCTTCAATTATGTAAAATGACTTTTTTTTTTTTTTTTGGTAAAATGACTCTTTATCCACAGTTAACATATTTTCAGAAAGCTTGCCCAAATACGACTTTCTCATAAACTATTGTGGCAAAAATTAAAATGTGTAGACTTTACCAACAAAATAATAGATGTTTTTTACATTGCCTGAATATAATGTTTTGCCAAAATTTGGATTTTTAAGCAGAGTGTTAAATCTCTGAATTATCAGTTCAGGAGGATGGATGAGTTCCTTGCCTATACCACACCAGTGTTACTGATTTTAATTTAAACTTTTCAATTTACTTGTTGCCTCAACAGATGATGTCTGTAGCAGATGATGCCTTTTTCTACTCAATCTCTCTCCCACTGTCTTTTTTTTTTCTGATAGCTATGTTCGTCTCCTAGTGTAGGGTTAGAAACTACCTTTCCTGGATTCCCTGATGTAGGTGCTGACATGATCCTGATGTGGAAGTCTTCTGGAGGCTTTGGTTTGGTTGGGATGGACAGATAATCTTTCCTTGAGCACTGTCCTTAGCATATTTTGTGAAAAAAAAAAAAAAAAGAAAGAAAAAAAAAAGATACCTAGACCATCTGCTCGAGGACAAAGTCAATGCCCAGGATAGCAGAAGGAAAGATAAAAATTACCTGAGCCATTTAGGAATCCAGGGGGTGGGATGGAGAGCCCAGAGAGCAAAATGTAAACTCAGAGAGGGCAAAGGCAAGAGTCATAGAATATCCCTAGGCCTTGAAACCTAATATGGAGATTTCAAACCTAATCCTACTGAAATATTAAACTAGTTTGGATGGTGACTCCATTTTACCTACTCGTTTTCCCTGTTCGAACCAGAATATCTAGAAACTATTAACCTATGTCTGTCCCATCATTGTATGTTGGAATCAGATAACAAATTCCTTTAGGTTCAGAGAGCCACACAGGGAAAAAAATTGTGCCCTAGTGGGTATTTGATAGATTATACCAAGAGCCTCATCTGCACCTGATGTAGAAGACAGATGATGAGATTCGGGATTTTTCAGCTGATGCCATAACAGAATGAGAACTTTGGGGACCTTAAGATGGGATAAACATAATTTGCATTTGCGAAGAATGTAAATTTTGGGAGGCCAGGGTATGGATTGCGATGCTCCAAATATGGCCACATCCTAATCCCCAGAACCTGAAAATATGTTGTGTTGCATGGCAAAAGGGACTTTGCTGTTGTATTTAAGGTAATAAATCTTTAAAGAGAGAGATTAGTCTGGATTATCTGGGTGGGTCCAGTCTCATCACACAAACATGAAAAGCAGAGAAGTTTCTCCAGTTGGAGGCACAGAAATGTGGAGAAAGTCAGAGATGCCAAGCCTGAGAAGGACTCGACTGTCCATTGTTGACATTCAATATGGAGGGCAGGGCGCAGGGATCTCAGTCCTAGAACCACAAGAACCAGAATTTTCCCAATTACCTGGATTCTTTCCCAAGGCCCAGGCAGCTGGTGCATTGACATTGGTCTGCTGAGATCTTAAGCAGAGAATCCAGCTAAGACATGTGCCTTGACTTTGGACTTACAAAATTCACAACATGATAAACTTGAGTTGTTTTGTGCTGCTTAAAACAAACAAATGTGTAAAATAAGAAACTCTTTAACGATTCTTTCAAATTAGATCGAATTCATGGAATAATCTCCAAGAGATCATTTCACTTGTCACTATTTTTTTTTTTTTGGTTGATAATTGAGTTCATAATTTTGTATTCTCCTTCCCCAGAAACCTAATTCTGATCCACAGAAAAGAAATCAGCTACAGTTTGGAAACACCTACAATTTGCAAACTGATATAAGCCAGCAGTCATCTTTGCTGAGGCCACCTTTCCCACATATCACTGTTTATTTAACTTGAGGTATTTTCAGATGTTTTGGAAATGTATCTATTGGCTTATTTTGCATGTTTCTGTGTATGCTTAACCTCTGCACCTTTCTTTCCTTTCCTTCAAGTATTAGTCTGCTAAGGCTGCTATAAGAAAATACCATAGGGGCGCCTGGGTGGCTCAGTCAGTTGAGCATCTGACTTTGGCTCAGGTCATGGTTCCAAAGTTGGAGCCCTGCACTGGGCTCTGTGCTGACAGCTCAGAACCTGGAGCCTGCTTTGGATTCTGTGACTCCCCCACTCTCTGTGTGTCTCTCCCTTCATCTCTCTCTCAAAAATAAACAAACATTAAAAAAAAATATTTATTTATTTTGAAAGGGACAGAGTGTGGGCAGGGGAAGAGCAGAGATAGAGGGAGACAGAGAATCCCAAGCAGGCTCTGTGAGGTCTGGGCATAGAGCCCCAACACAGGGCTCCAACTCATAAAACCCTTAGATCATGACCTGAGCCGAAATCAAGAGGTGGAAGCTTAAGCAACTGAGCCACTGAGGCACCCCGAATGCATTTGAAAAGCTAAGCTCTTATAAGGTTTCAAGCTGCATCACGTGAAAAATAGGATTTGGAATGTTTTTCAATAAAAGCTGTAGACACATTCTAAGAACAAATACAACTCAATTTTTCTTTATTGATCTAACTTAATGGCATTATTAACACTTCTACGCTTTAGGAAACACCTGGTCCAGTGCCTGGCATATAGTTTTTGAATAAAAAAAATGGGTGCATGTTTTGGTTCCCTTGAATAACAGGCAAGAAAGGACTATGACCATAACCGTTTCTCTACTTTCCCTGGACCGATGACTGTTTATTGAAACAGCAGTTTCCTTGGGTTCCTCAAATACTACAGAAGTAGGCCCTGTATTATAAATGAGTGCGAGCTTGAAACAAGTATAAACCGTTACCATTAATGGCGTCCTATCATAAAGCTGCCAGAAACACTGTCTGGAAGCTGCCGCCAGATTCTTGCTTTAAAGCTTTGTAACTAATTACTGACCAAAACAACAATTTTCCTTAAAAAGAGAACTCCCAAAAGAGAGTTTCATTTAACACCAAATCTCATTTAAATGACCTCTCCAAGGTCTAATAAAAATAGCAGAGAAAATGGCAATTTACATACATTAAGGTAAATGTTGCGGCCTGCAAAAATTGTCAATATGCTACTTGTTACCATTTCAAAAGCATTCATTCCCCATATCTCTTATCTGGATGATGTAGCTTCGAAAGGAATTTCAGGCTGCTGGTTCTAGAAACAAGATGTGGCAGAAAGAGACCCACAGGCTTCAACGTAATGAGACCAATGGACTTTTTCCTTCTTAAGAAAGTTGACTGACATTTTCAAGGAAAGAGAAGTGAATTCTCTTCTAACTTCTTAAAGAAAACGAACACTAGTCTAGCATTGAATGTTTACATTTAGGCTTGACACGTTAGGAAACTTGAGTTTAACGGGCAAAAACTTAGGAAACATTCCTCAGACAGCACTTAAGGGTTCAGTAAATATTTATTTCTTTAGCATCTAAGTTGAGCTAAATACAAATTGTACATAATAGTACAGGCAAATGATGCAGTGCATAGCGGCAAATCCATAGGATAGTCAAAGGGACACACTGTCCATGGTCTTTGCACCTTACCACTAGATGATAATAAGTCTCATGGCTTATAATCAGTGAAAGAAATAAGAAAGCACATGCTGTTATGGGCCCAGGCAAATAAAAGGAAGCCATATAGGCCAGAACACCCCAATACAGTACTCTAGGTATAAGCCACTTAAACACAAACAGAACACATTCAATTATAATGAGAGCCAAAACATTAACGCTACCTTTCCGAGAAAAAATAAACATACCAGCTTAAATAACACACTCCAATCAAAACAGTGTTCGTGGAAAATCTATTATTTATACCTGATTCAAATGCAACAGGTGTTGGCCTGAAAAATGAGCACTGCTTTCGAAAAAGCAACTTGATGTGATGATACTCTGCTGTAAGAGCAAGAACATGGACTCCTTATTGTCATCATAACTGCAAGCACTCTCTCCCGGGATCTCAAGTTTCCACACGAGGCTAAGCAGTTCTCTTAATGTCCCTGTCAGGCTAAAGACAACTCACTTTTAAGGTCAACAGCTGTTGTGTTTGTTTCATGCTTAACACCAACAGGCAGAACTATGTATCATAGTTTACAAATTGTACAAATGCTCATAATCGCTAGGAAGATTTACAAAGCCCTACACCCTATTGCAAATATTAAACACTCAATAAAAACATCCTAACTGTTCAGCTAATTTGGGGAAACACAAAAACTCCAAAATATATACAGAATTGCCGCTTACTAAACAAGCAAAGACTTTCTACTCCCTTTTATGTAGATTTCTTACTCGCGTTTATTTCTAGTTTAATCCCTGTTTCTCCAAGTTAATAGCTTTGCATTGAAATTTTCAGTGATAAACACATAGGAAAAAAATTAGCAATGTAGAATGTTAGACATGGAAGAGACCTCACAGATCATGAAGTGAACCCTCTTGGAGTTGTAATCCTACTTGCTAACAAATCTTCATCTCTGTAGAGCTGACATAGAACTGAACGAGGAGGTGTGCACGGCTTGACCTCAAGGCTCATCCTATACACCGGGCCTCTCTGCTTACAGAGAACGTCCTAGCATTGGTCTGAAAAAGCAGGAGACCGATCCTGCATGGAGGTGCCTCTTTGAACCTAGGATGGGCAGTTACGATTCTTTCTCAGCTTAACGTTTGTTCCTAGAGGGCATGATTTCTCTTCACCAGGTCTCTGGGGAAAATACGGTGAGTCAGGGCCGACTCTTAATTCCCCCAAGTCTTGTAGGTAGCTAAGTACATGCCCTTCCTGAGTTCAAGAAAAAGAGGATAAAGCTGATCAACACATTAGTGATTTTCTAAGCCTGGACATTTCTCAAAGGAGACCCTGAATTTGAATTCTGCCGCCAGACCAAATAAAAGACTGGGAAGGCGTTCTGTGGTAGGTTTCAGATTCTCAAGGACAGCCACATAGGTTGTTGGTTTGTCTTTTGAGATGGCAATACAGCTTTATCTTAAAGTACATCGTGATGTGTTCCTGTGGTGCAATGCATCTGCACACGTTTGGGGGAAGAAATGGGGAGACAGAGTAAGAAAAGGGAAAAAAGTATATATGTATGGAAATTTAGTGCACTTACTCAATTGTGGACTTGAGTCGTCAACATTCTCTTATAAAGATGCTCTTAAATTAGCATTTTAAAAAGCTCCCTCTCCTTAATGGTCATCTCATATTCCTTGAACAGCTTCAAGGTATATTTAATTCTTAAGACTTATTATCAAAGTTATTTTCCTCAGTCTTATCTCTTCAGTTACGAAACATTTTAGCTCATAAAGGACATTACTGTTATCCTTGTTAACAACTGCTTATATGCGCTATTGGGATTAAAATGTCAACTAAGTAGGTGCTATATGCCTTACTTAAAAAAAAACAAAACAAAACAAAACAAAACAAAAAAACCTGAAGAGAAAATCCTGCTTTCCTTTTTCCTGTATTAATGGAAGAATATTTTCAATAAATCGTGCTTTACTGACTTATCTGTTCCCTTCGAGTATTTCAGACATAAACTTTGCTAAGGACCCCTGTGATCTGTGGTTACGGTTCTACTTCTCCACACTGGGTGGGATTTTATTGAAATACACGCTGTTTTCAGTTAATACTGGTGGGCGGCAATGACCTCCGGTGGATTCTTGAGGAAACAGCAACTGGGTTTTTCAGAGGACGTTCTTTTTCAAAATATTTCTATCCTTCAGAGCTTTTGGAGCTTCATGGCTTAACAAACGAACTTCTTAGACTTTCTTAAAACACTTTTGGGGGCGCCTGGGTGGCGCAGTCGGTTAAGCGTCCGACTTCAGCCAGGTCACGATCTCACGGTCCGTGAGTTCGAGCCCCGCGTCAGGCTCTGGGCTGATGGCTCGGAGCCTGGAGCCTGTTTCCGATTCCGTGTCTCCCTCTCTCTGCCCCTCCCCCGTTCATGCTCTGTCTCTCTCTGTCCCAAAAATAAATAAATGTTGAAAAAAATTAAAAAAAAAAAAAACACTTTTGTATTTGTTAATTTTCAAATGAAAGTATAAGCTATTCCAAGTTCTCCACACCTTAACTTTCTTAATTATATACTCTGTAAGCTAGCTTTGAAAGTTGAAATGAATATCTAAGTATTTAAATAAACATTCGTAATTTTTTTCACGTGTAATTCACTTGTTTTTAATTTTTATTTAAATGAAAAATCTCAACAAAACTTCCTATATTAGAAAGGTAATCACTACATTAAAAGGGGAAGGACGGACTTGAAGAAATAAGCATTCTCAAAAACTTTGGATACTATTTATAAAAGTAAACATGCTCTGGATATCTCGGTAGTTAAGTGACCCCGTGAAACAATTTTGTTATTTGTTAACATAAAATAGCGAGGAAAATTAGATATCTGAGCACAAATTGCTTTAATATTTTAAAGACAATAAACATGTTTCTGGAGTGTCCTTTATATTTGAGGGAAGATTATTTAGAAGGCGTAAAATTTAAGTTTTAATAGAGCTTCAGGGCTACAATATCTTCATTTTTGGCCTGTGAGGTAATAAATTATTCATAAACACATTATTTCCATCTTAAAGTATGACATAAGCAGTGAGACATTTTTAAGTTTTTTTTTTTTTCTTCTGAAAATGGACAGGATGTATTAACAGAAACTGCTTTCAAATCTCTACTAGACAATCTGTAAAAAGAGAAAAAAGAGAATATACTTTTTCTACCACAAGAGGGTAGCAAAAACTTTTTCAGTTAGATTTCTAACTGTAACTTCATCTGTTTTTGGCATATTTTGCTATCTTTCTGAGAAGTTATCTTAATGTCATTCTTTCTGCACTGGAGTGAAATTCAAAGGATGTGTTTTCATCATGAAATGTAACTGTAGAGAATGTGGCTTATTGAATGTTTTATGAAGGGCATGAGCCTCAAGGTGACCATAATTTTTCTTTCATGGTTTACAATAATTTCAACACACCTGGCTTCATAAAACTCATGGTTTAGATACTAATACAAGTTTTGTTTTGTTTTTTTGTCCCACTAATACAATTCTTAAAAAGTACAGACAGTTCACGTGAGAATGATAAAGTATTTGGTATTCTTTACCTTTTACATCGTGGTGGAAAGGTAGAATTCAGAAAGATTAAAATATATATTTAATTTTCACATGATTATTAACATCTCTAATTTTTCAATATTCCAATAACCATAAGTCTTCCAAGAGAAAATAATAATTGCCATGGAAAAGCAGCCAGGTACTCAAAACTACAGACAAGGTCACTTTTTGATAAATATTGTTTAGAAAAGTTAGTTAACTTTATGTGATTTTTAACCAGTCAAATGAGTACGTATAATAATTTATCATAATACCTTCACAGTCATTTCTGTATTACAGAAATCTGTTAAGCGATAAGAAGCTGGATGGTTTCTCATTTTGTTTGTTTTCGGTTCCAAACATAAATTCTTCAGAAGCCAGGAGGCGGTGTCACGCCGTCAGGAGTCCAGCGTGTGCCTGGGCAGGCGATAGTGCTCAGCTTTGGGACGAAGCTTCTTCTCCTGTGGGTTGGCGTACTTCCACTTGGAAGGTGACATTTTAAGCTTTTTCCTCTTCTTATCTGTGCACCAGACCTTTTCACAGTATTCTTCCACTCTCTGGAAGTTGCTATAACCAATCAGCTGTAAGAATTCCTTGTACCATGGTTTTGCCCCCTGTGGGATGATACTCTGGGCAGGACAAGGCATCTTGGGAGGCCCGTCCTCTTCCAAGTCTTTGTGAAACATCTCCTCTACTCTCTCCTCTTCTACTACCTCCAGGGTAATTTTGCGGACGGTATGGACAAAACCATGCTCTACTGTCTGGCAAAAATAGGTCCCAGCGTCCATTTTTCGTACCCTAAGGAAGAGTAAGCCAAGGTCCATCTTGACCACTCTGTCATCTGTCTTCACCTGCAAGAACAAGAAAATAAATGGCAGTGGAGTATTATCTAGGAGAGAACACCAGCCTATAACCCTTTTACTATCATCAGATTTTTAATTTTTGTTATTACATGATGAAATCCTGAGAGTCATACATACATATGAGAGAGAGCAAGAGAGTGAGAGTGACTGAGAGAGGGGGAATGACTAATTAAATCAGGTGTGTGTGTTGAACTTACTTGAGATCACTTCATATAATGATTTTGACGTCATTTCACATCAATATTATTAAGAGGTGAGTGAAAGAGCTTTCTCCCTAATGATTTCAATTAATCATTAGAAAAAAATATCTACTTCAGTACAGCACTCAAAGTTAGACTAAAATGAAGATCTATCAAATTTATTTTTTTTCTTAGTAGACAGCACAAATGCCATTTCTCCCATCAGTAGATCAAGGGTTCTTCCCTGATCATAAAGACCTGGGTCTTCCCCAGATCATAAAGACCAACATTTCCATAAGGATCTCTCTTAAGAGAGGTGAGAAACCTTCACTCTCTTTCTTTACCAAAAAAAAAAAAAAGAAAAAAAATCATCCATTAAATGAGCATGCTTATATTTCTACAAGGCTTTCTACTTAACAGAGACTTAAAATCAAGCCAGAAACATCCATATTCTTCTCGGAAGAATTTCACACTCTAATAATTTTAAGTTTGCATATAACTTCAGGACTCAAATACCTTATGTTTGTGAAATAATAGGTTATGCACATTATTTCTATAAATTATTACAATTCAAGGTAAGAAGAGCCCAATAAAGCTTTTGATAAACAGCTCATATCTTATTACCGATAGTTGTACTAGTGAGTATATGATTTCACATTAGACAAATCTAAATTGAAATTTTGGCACTAACTGTGTGATCTGGGGCATTTATGTATATTCTCTTAGTTTTCTTTGTAAAAGTGCAGATAATCCAAATGTCACTTGAATGTTGTGACATTTCCATAAAATAATGTATAAGTGAGAACACTTTGTACAGGGCTATCAACACGGACCTCTACCTTTCCTGTATACATTCTTCTAGCTAAAAACAAACTGGTTTTTGTTTTCAGATGACCCCAGATTATGCCATGATGGTATAAAGGTGACTCACACCTTACTGGCTGACTTTTCCCTTGAGAATACAAAACAAAAGCGATATTCTCCTTTGCCAGTATAAAAGGGGCATACGGACAACCAGAACCACTTTGGCAGCAAAGACCATTAAGACAAGCACACTTTTGCCCCAGTGGCAGGTATTGGCAAGACCTGCTGGGCTCACCTTTCCTGAACCTTAATCAGTTCCGGCACGTCCAAAGTTGCAATGTAATTACTCATGTGGACTCATTTATATAATCTGTGAATAATGTGACAAAATGGCATTAGCAGTGTAGTAAGAGATGCATCTCAAATAGGAATGTTAAAGACAAATTATGAGACACTCAGAGGTTTTTTTTTTTTTTTTCTTCAGCCACGTAGGTAAATAAATTACTCAGCAGCTTTAGAGTGACACAGTTGGGTGAAGGGGCTCCATATATCCTTGATATAGGCTTCATTTAACTTGATAGGACTATGTCCAAGTAGGCAAAATGTTAGCTCCACTAACTCAGGAAGTTCTCCCGTGAGGGATCAGGAAGAGCTGTCATGCCATAAAACACACTACATACGTCACTACATAAAACAGTTGCTTACTTGGTGACAGGTTTTGCTGAGAAAGTATCCTTGGCAACTGCCACAGCCAATACCTCTCAAATGACTTGGAGTCACTGCTCACATTTACCCCTACTTAATCCATAAATTCACCACCATGCCTTGGATGCTTCTGACTCTGAAACACAACCTCCATTGTTTTTAAACTTATGGCTGCATTTGGCATAGAGGGACCCGCCTTCTTAAACTTTTTTCTGTGTGGTACCTGCCATTTTACTATCTTGGCTCTCCTCTTGGTTCTTTCTTGGTCTCTTGGTGTAGATTTCTCATTCTCTCTAAGGCACAATCCTCTACCCTTCCCTGATCTCATGTTTTATTTGCATTCATTTGGTAAGTCTTCTGTTTCCTCATTTCAACCAGCTTCCCTAAGACAGATCTCACACACAGATTATCCACTGTTTTGTATTTCCTGTTAATTACAAAACACTGACCGAAACTTACACCATCCTTATTTACAATCCAGTGTCTCTCCACACAAACTGCACCTCCCCATTTACTAACTTCCTTATTCCTGACAATTACATTATTCTTCTTCTAGTTCCTCTGTCCTCATGTGTTGTCATACTTCTTACTCATTATTATGTGTTCATAGCCAACACATCACAAATTCCTATCAACATCTCTTCTGTGGTGATGGTGGGAAACATTCATTCCATTTCACCATTTTCCCACGTTAGACTTTCCCATGTTAGGCTCTTCTATTTTGTGACTGATTCTTTGACTTTATCTCACGGTAGATTCCTCCCAAATCTTCCTGCTTTCTGTGTCTGCTGCTATGCCCAGCTTGATTCTGTTTCGGGACCTATGCTGTTGTACCTGCCTGTAGGGACTTCCCCACTGCTGGTTCCTTATTGGAAAAGACTGAATGAAAATGTCATCTCTTCAAACAGGCCTCCCTCACAGCACTGTAAGAGTGTACTCCTTCCCTTATTACCACCATGTCATCTGTTAACCTTTCTACAAGTGGGCATGCAAAATTACCTGCAAAAAAGAACAAGTCCTTCAAGTAAGTTTCTTTTGACTAATACCTTTCCCCTTTATTTCAACAAATGTGTATTATTTTACTCTGTTTCAAATTTCACTTCCTTTTATCATGCTCCTTATTCAGATTCTATTGCTTGCCCAAGCAAGTGAAAATTGTTCAGTTAACCAGATCTTGCTTTTTCTTTTTTTAGAGAGAGAGAGAGAGCAAGCAAAAGAAAGAGAAAGCAGGGCAGAGGTGCACAGGGAGAGAGAATCTTAAACAGGCTCCATGCTTAGCATGGAACCTGACACGGGGCTCGATCTCATGACCCTGGGATCATGACATGAGCCGAAATCATGCGTTGGACACTCAACTGACTGAGCCACCAGGTGCTCCCAAATCCTGCCTTTCTAAATCCGTATTCCAAAACAGCTTACTGCAGTGTTTCTCATAGGTTTGGTGGAATAGGTACGTTTCTGGTGATCAATCAGTTTTATACAAAGACTTCGACTGTTGTGTTTAGTTTTCATGATAATGTAAATTAATAAACTGTATTTGGGATCGTGGGGAAGATCAACTTCGTTGTTAGTATTGGTGTTTATCATAGATTCTGAACTATTTTCAAAGCTTTAACAGTTTCCAGCTGCTGAGAACAAAGATGAATGTAGTATGTTAATGATACGTTCCAGCCAGATGAAAACCAAACAACATCCCGATGTAGTAACGTACATAAAAAGTTTTGAAGTCACTTGTATCAAGTGTTAGGGGGATTGAGTCATCACACAGCAAAAGTGCTCCAGGCAGATGTTTTATACACTCATGGACACACACACATATATGGTTGTCTGTGTCCCATGTTATGTTCATGGAGATGCCTTATTTCAGTGAAAAAAAAAAACAAAAAACAACACATTAGATAAAGATTAAAAACTGCAAGTATTTATCTTATTCGTAAATTTATTTTGTTTCTACATTTGAATACAAGTTACAAGCAAAAATATGCACTTGTTTTATTCTTGTGCATATTTAATAAACATTTTAATATAAATTGTGCCAGCAGCACAGGACGTTTTACATTCAACAGCACAAGGTGGGCACAACCTGTAGATACACCAGAGTCAAATCTTCCTCTTTGTAACTCCTGTACTCATTTCCTTGTAGTGCCCCTTTATCGCTTCCATGTCTTATTCTAGTCTTACCCTTGCTTTCTGATAGCGAACTCCCTTATACTGTCTACCAATCCACTTTTTAAAATTTCTTTCCAAGTTTACATTTTCATTTCTTAATGAATATTTTCTTTTCAGCCAGATAGGTCTCATTTCTTTTTGTAATTCACTAAGCATTCACATTTGTAGCACAGAAGCTGGTATTTGCTCCTCTTCAAATAATTTTGTGATGCAAGTTTTTTCCTTTAACCATATGACAAGTTTCATAAGAACAAAGGTCTATCTCTTAATTATTCTAAATAGTCCATAATGAGTAGTGTGCTCAGAATATAGAGAAATGACAACATACTGATTAGTCCAGAGTGTGCAAGAATGCAAGACAATGGGATATCCCAGTAACGGTATATCCAGAAGTTATTCACCAGTGGATTTACTCCAGAAGTAAATCCAATAAGGATTTAGACAGGAAGGAAGCAAAGATGATTTGAGGAGCAGTTAGTAACTATTGAAAGGGCTATGCTTTGGAGATATAAATAGGAAAACCACTTGTAGGACACTGTTTTCACCTGAAAGGAATCTGCATACCAACACCCTCACTGAATACGATCCTTTATCTTCTCCCTACTCTATATCCTGTGCGAATGCAAATATGAAAACAGGAAAGTCATCTATCCTAGTTTCTGGCATATACCAACCAGTTTATGAAAGTGTTCTAAAATAAAACAAAAAGCAGAAATGAAGATAAATACAAATCCTTGACCACTGGATTAGGAGTGCTTATTTTTTCAAGCATGTATTTCTTTCAAAATCAGAAACCCAACTTGAGAAACACCGCACTGTGTATATATAAAGTCCACACTGGTTCAAAGATGTGGAGGCATGACAATTACAATGGGAGCTGTCCTACATCATTTATTTGCACATTGGAGATAGTTCCTGTCTCAGAAGAGGTCTCCCCTCTTGGTTATGGTGTTAGAAATTGAGAAATAAAAGACATTTCAATTCTGAAATCTGGACGGCTGTATGCTATATGGACGTTAAATCGCCTTGAAAGTTAAAGTATCTTCCATAGCCTATGGATACCCAAAAATAAAAAAATGACTTAGAAATTTGTATTTGAAGTCCTTCCATGATTTAATCTTTCCACTTGAGTCCACATGGGCACCTTCGACAGCAAATCTTGATTACACAATTGTTTTCATCAGCTGTGCTTTCTCTATGTCTGAAGACCTGATTTCCTTGTTCAAGAAGATGATACATAATATATCCCTTTATCAAATATTCCTATAGGCAATCTACAAAAATAAAGCATTTCTTACTCAAAGTGGTTTTAATATTCTGAGTTATAAAGATTGATTCAGTATGTTTCGTAATGTCTAACAAAAAAAAAAAAAGGTAATTGAACAAAGAACTCTGCACATCTGGTAGCTGGTCAGGAAGAAGGAGTGATTTCCATGTGTATCAACCATATGGTTCTACACTTTTCATAGGAAAAGAACAGACACAGGCCTTGAATTGGTTTCTTTCGGAATATATTTAACAATGAAATTAGTTTTAGTCAAGAAATAAAGGCCAACAATTTATATAATTGTTTGCTTATCCGGCCTACCTTCAATACAAAAAAAATATTGGTTGACTTACAAAAAATATGTCATAATACAGCATAAAAATTAAGCAAAACTTCTTTTATAAAAGCACTTTCTAAATCTGCTTTATGATAGAGAGTATTACCCAACAGAAACAGAGTGAATTACTTGATGGCACATTTAGGGAAACCTATCACACTATATAAAGAAATAAAGTTGTAGGTATATACTTCAGATTAAAGACCCAAATGTGGAAAACCTATTTCTTTTAAGTTTATTCATTTATTTATTTAAAGAGAGAGCCTGAGTGTGTGTGTGTGAGAGAGAGAGAGAGAGAGAGAGAGAGAGAGAGAGAGAGAGAGAACGCATGCATACGTGTGAGTGGGGAAGGGGCAGAGAGAGGAGGCGAGAGAATCCCCATCAGGCTCCGTGCGGTCATGAACCATGAGATCATGACCTGAGCCAAAATCAAGAACCAGACTCTTAACCACCCAGGTGCCTCAATTAAAACGTATTTCTAGTACAAAAAGATGCTGAGAGGTCATAAATATGAACTCAAAACCATACTGTAAAAACAATGTTACACTGAAAAACATCAACTATATCAGAGAAAAGCTTGAACATTTATATTCAAGAACTAATTAATGTACAGAAGATTCAAAGGACTCTAACGAGAAAAATAGGGAAAAAATATATAAACAGGCAAATCAGAGAAAAAACAACCCAAATGTTTAATAAGTATGCAAGTTAATGTTCAATCTTACTAGTAATTTTAGAAATACGAATTTAAATAACACAGCACCTCATCCCAATAAGAGAGGCACAAATTAGAAAATACCAAAATTGGTGAGAGTGTGGGAAAATGAGAATCCACATAAACTGCTTTGATGGTACAGATGATGCCAAACTTCCGGAAAGCAAGCTGACAAAACTGTAGAAATGAAGGCTGTCAGAAGGCAAGAATGCAGAGATTTGCACTCACATCTGTAGGAGGTTATGTGAAGAGATGATCCTTAAAGATGTCGTAGTGGGAATTAATTGGTCCACTCTTAGGGGTGTTGATCAACTAAGAGCAATGAATGAATGCTATGGGATATGGGATATTGAGTTGCAGTCAGAAACAATGAAATAAAGACACACACGGCAACAGTGATAAATTATAAAAACACAGTGTTGAGTTATAAAGAGAAACAGAGTAAGATCTCTAACTCAATAGCTTTATTTTTACAGTTCATGAATACTCAAAATGCTATATTCTTGTTCAATATAGTACAAATGATGTAGTATTGGACTTAATCCAATCATTACAATGCATGCATATGGCAAAGCAAAGATGAAAGTGGAGAAGGGTGGTCCAGGAAAAATTAAGTCAAACAAGAAAGGAGATCTGTGTGAACCCATTACGACAATGTGCTATGAACTAAATAATATGACTATAGTGATTATCTTGGTTTGGCAACCAATAAACCAGGTCTATAAGATATATTCAAGCTATGGTATACTGTTCAAGCTATAGAAATCATATGATTTCAGAAATAATGCTAAAAAAATAAACAGCAGTGTAAGGGTAATGTTTTATTAAAAATTTCCAAAGATAAGAATAATCAGGACAATCAAGATGAAGGGAAAATAGGAGAGGATCAAAGAAAGATAATGTTTGGACACATAAATGCTTATCATAAGGCACTAAACAACTACCATATTTGGAGTAGAAAGTCAACACTAAATTACCTAGTGACCAAAGCAAAGGGGAGAGTATGATAAATTCTAAGACCCGAATGTCTCTAAAGTATATTTTTGAAGTTATTCTTTACCATAGGGAATATAGTCAATGATATTGTAATAGCCTTGTATAGGGACAGATGGCAGCAAGCATAGCACAGCATATACAGAAGTTGAATCACTATGCTGTACATCTGAAGATAATGCGACATTGTGTGTCAACTATACTCAAATAAAAAAATTATTATTAAAAAATAAAGGTACTCCTTACGTCAAGTACACCTTTCTCTGGCAATGAGGTCTGAGAAAAAAATCTCTTCTGTGTTTTCATAAAATGAGATATAGGTGTCCAAACAGCAGCATGACAGTAAACACAGTAAACGCAAGTACAGTTCAGTATAAGCTATTCTTTGGGACTAACACGATGTGGTATGGATACAAAGTTCTATGCTCTTGTAACTTCATGCAGATGTACCCTTTTTATTATCTAGAAGACTATGTGAACTATAACTTTCACTGGAACAAAAGAAATTAAAAAGAGAATTCCTATGTTTGCTCTTTTTGAAGGTCTACCATGTGCTTGACACCGGCCTTGCTGCATTACCATGTTAGTGTAATCAGAAGCCTCGAGTCAGAGTAATCTTAGTGGGATAAAACACAGATCTGCATTTGATTCCAAAGATATGGGAATTTTAATTTTCAAACATGTTAAATATTCTCTTGGAAAATTAACCAGAGAGGGTTCTATCTAAACCACTAGATCAACTTCCATCCTTAAGACCACAAACTTGCTCTATGTTTTCCTTTTACAGGAACTGTGTCTTTACCACTGTGAAGGAAAAAATGAAACTAATGGGCTCTACTAATTATTTCAGAACTAAAATATGGAGCAAATGACATTATAAAAATATGCTTGTCAAGGCTGAAAATGTAAATTATGAATATCTACTTGTAAAGAATTGTTAGTTTAGAAAAGATGAACCGAGTTTTTTTTAAAGACTGAAATGGAAACACCAAAATGGCTAAGCAGATGTTTCAAATGAAGCAGAGTTCATGCACTTTATGTTATGACAACAAGAAAAACAAATAATATTCATGTAGAACAAACCTCATGCTTTCAGTACATGTATATAAAGACAAAATCGTAAACTTATGGCTGTCATTGATCCCCTAGGCTTCCTGTCATGGGTTACCATTGGGAAGGTCAAGAAAATATGGGTCATCTAGCAAACAAGATAGAATAAGTATGAAATTTCACATCATATCTCTCTCAGTTTTGATGACATAATAAATGTGCAACATCAAGAGATGTAACTTGTATACTCCATTTTTCTTTGTTCTGTTTTTACAAGAGAAGCTGTCTCCACAATGCGCTGAATCATCAATAAAATTATGTTTTACTTAAAGCTGTGCAAATTCTGTGTGGATGCAGTGAACTCTGGAAGGGACTGCTGGCGGATAAGGTAACCATGCCTCTTAGATTTCTCAGCAGTAATTAGATGACTCTGATGAATTTATCCTACTCAGTAGGTGGTCTGAAAGCAGAGTTCAAAGTGACAACTTGTGCCATCCAGTTAACAAACAGAATTGAGAGAGTGGGGTGAAACTGAAGTCTTGGGGTTTTGATGTCAACTTACATTCTCTCTTGGATTTTTTATAATAAACATGAACATGCGCATTTGTGCATTATTTAAGCAGTCTGCACAATACATATAATCAGCTATTTTAAAGTGAGAGATTTTATTTTTAAGACACACAAGCACACACACAAAATATTTTCCCTTAAATAAAGAATCTACAATGGAAAGATCAATGAGGATTAAGGGGAAAATGAAACTTCCATGCTTACCAAAGAATAGATTGTGATGCTGATCTTATGGGCCAGCAACTTTCTTGCCTGCCTTTTACCACTTTGGAGAATATTTTATATGTTTTGGGATTGCCCCCCCACCCCAGTTTCTTCACTTGAAATTTACGTACATTTATTCAGTTTCTTCGTGGAACTCTACCTTGTTTACAGTGTCTTTGGGATACACATTGGTTTTATCAGTAAAGGTCTAGTGAACAAAGTCTGAAACACACTCCAAGAAACTATTCATATGGTTTGGTTTTAACGAAAACTCATTCCAATGACATTATAGTGCTCAGCACAAAATGGTGGCTTAGTTATTCGTGAAAATATTTTTTTCTCCAAATACAGAGATATTTTTCAGAATAATACTTATTTAATAAAGCTTCACTCTACCTCAAATCAGAGGCCAAAAAACTTCCTGTAAAGAGCTATACAGTAAAGGTTTTTGGGCTTTGTAGGTCATATGGTCTCTGTTATAAGTACTCAACTTTGTGGTTATAGGATGGAAACATCCATAGATTCTAGGTAAACACATGGGTGTGGCAGTTTTCAAATAAAATTTTATTTACAGAAGAGGTGGGAGACCAGATTTGGTCTCCAGACTGTAGTCTGCCAAACTTCTGCTTTAAATCGTCGTCAGGTTCAAAGACATACTCTATCTTCAGGTTAAAATCATATACTCCAAACTTACAACATTCAAAGTGAGTAATGTATTAAGGTAAAAAGTTATTTACTTATGTTACGAGTAGCTTGAACAAACTAAGGTTTTCTTTATCATGATTACTGAGAAGTACACATACTGAATAAACATTTAAAACTAAGCAATAAATACATAAGTAAATTTTCCCTCATTTACTTAGTTTTAAAATGTAGTGTTTGTGCATTCTAGAGAAAGAGAAATGTACAGGGAAATACTTCAATTGTCCAACCAGTGTCGTAACAAGTATGAATTCCTTTCCTTTGGAATGTTACTCATGATGAAATTTTTGCAATCATTTTGGGAACTTATAAATTCAAGTATATGGAACTGAGAATCTATAAACTAGCGTGTATTATTTCCAGTGCTTTAGTTATGTTTATAACAGTTTTGTCCTCTGAAATTACAAAAATATAATTTATATATCCTTATACATGTAAAGAAGATTTGAACTGATATTCCAAACTTAAATAATTATGGAATGAATTTGGAACAACTAAACTTGGATTTTGTGGACAAAATTATCTTCCTTATCCACATACATAAAATCTTTATTTTCTTTTTTCCCCCTTCAGAAAATGAGTGGTTTTTCTCTTCCTTCTTGAAACTCACTCAACTTTTGTCTATATTGTCTCCCACAAGCTCTTTATCTTGCTTCATCAATTAGCTGCACATTTTCTTCTTTATGGCTTCTTCCCTTCAACCTATAAACATGACTAAGTCACATTTTTTCTTAAGTCAAAAACACCTGGAAGTTCTCTCTACTCTTGTCTCTCTCTGTTGACCTCTTTCTCACTGAAACCTTTAGGTAAAATACACGGCACTAGCTGTTTCTAATTCCCCACAGCCTCATTCATCAGCTGACCTATTGTTAGATGGCTCCTAGCTTAACCATTCCACTGAGCACATTCTCACTGGACACTAGGTACTTATGTTCTGAAAATTTCAAAGTTTTCACTTCGTCTTATAGAATTTGTCTTCTAATTTTTCCTGGGATGTGGGTTTTCACTTTGCTTCTAGGCTTTGCTCAAAATCACTTCTTATTTAGTCATTCTCCAAGGTAACCTACACAGTTGGAGTTACCATGACATTGTGACTAAGGGTCTAGAATTGAAAATAGAGTATCTGGTCTGAAACTCAAACTCATTTCACAGGCTATGTAATACTGTGAAAGTAACTCAATCTCTTTGTGCTTCAGTTTCTTTATCTATTAATTGGGGACAACAATACCAGGTATTTCATAAGACTCTTGCAAGGATTAAAAGTATTAAAATATGTAAAATTCACAGAACAGTGCCAGGAACACCATAAGTGATATTGAAGAATAACTGCTGCTATATTATTCTTACTTTTATTACCTCCATGAATTTAATTACTACCTCTTTGCTGATGTCTCTCACATATCTCTTACCATTCCAAATCTTTCCTTTGAATTCTATATTCCTGAACATACATACACCACAGGAAAGCTCTACCTAAATGCTTTACTGAAGACCTCGGTTCAACATGGCCAAAAATGAATTCAACATCTTCTAAACTTTCTATTCCTCCCTGTGTTCTTTAAATCATTGTTATTGCACCATCTACTACCAAAACATCCAAAGAACATGTCAATCATTATGACTGCTTCTCTTGTATCTCACAAATTAAATGCACAGCGTGTTCTCTCATAAAAATGAAAACCTTTTTTTTTTTTTTTTTTCCATTCCTACTACCATTGTTCAGTTCTGGTCAAAAGTCTTCCATGTGTCTACTGAAATACCTTCTTAAACAGTCTTTGTGACACCCACTTATCCTCAGAGCTTACAAACAAGATTCAAGAGTAATGTGTCTAAAAGGTTGTCTAAGGTGTTCTCATTGGCTTATAAATAAAGTGAAATGGTTCCTTGATCTGTGTACTCATTTGTGTATCCTCATTTCCAGCCACAGATCTACACATACCACATTGTTTCTCATCCCCATCACGTGTGCTCATCCTATTCTCTCTGGTAGTTAACTTCTACTCATCCATTAAGACCTAGCTCACATGTCACCTCTGCCTTGAATATTTTCCTGATTGTCTATCATGCAACCTCCATAGCCAACCTGTTGGTTGACAGTTTTTCTTTTCTCGTTTCTTTTTTTTTAATGTTTATTTTATGATTTTGAGAGAGAGCGAGCGAGCGAGCAAGCAGGGGAGGAGCAGAGAGCAAGAGGGAGACACAGACTCTGAAACAGGCTCCAGACTCTGGGCTATCAGCACAGAGCCCGATGTGGGTCTTGAAGTCACAAACTGTGAGATCATGACCTGAGCCAAAGTCAGACACTTAACCGACAGCCACCCAGGTACCCCATCTTTTCTCATCTTCCAACATAACTTTTATTATATTTATTATATATACAATATATTCAACAATATAATTATCAGTTTACATTCTTGTATTCACTTTAAGACTATAGGCTTCTAAAGGGCTAAGGCCTTTATTCATTACCAATTAAGGTATCCTCTGTGTATTTTTTATTTAAAATTGTTTTTCAGTGGTTTATTTTATTAATTTTTTTTAACATCTATTTATTTTTGAGAGCCAGAGAGAGACAAAGCATGACTGGGGAGGAGCAGAGAGAGAGGGAGACACAGAATCTGAAGCAGGCTCCAGGCTCTGAGCTGTCAGCACAGAGCCTGATGTGGGCTCGAACCCACAAACTGAGATCACGACCTGAGCTGAAGTTGGACACTCAACCGACTAAGCCACCCAGGCACCCTTTCTCTGAGTATTTATTGAGCTCAAAACACTAATTGCAGACACTTTAAACAGAGAGGAGACCAGAAAGTTGAAAAAGTATTCATTCCACCTGAGAAGTTACATAGCCTTCAGGATTCTGAATAATAACAGAGGGCATGTGAAAATCCCATTGCTATTATGTGTATGAGGCAGCCACATGTACATTATTTGACCTTGAATATAAAGGCACACTGAGAATTAATGCTGCATCACATAATATGAAAGCTTATGTCCCTAACACCTCAATGATTACCAGCTTCTGTCTTTCTCCCTACCTCCACATACTATATTCTTAATACAATAACTAAGACAATCATTTTAAAACCAAATTTTGATCATGTCATGGCTCCACTGAAAATGACCCAATGGCTATCTATTTAATTCAGAGCAAACACCACAGCCTTTAATAAGAGCCTAAAAGCCCTGCATGAGTGGGCCCTTTACCTTACTTTTTGACTCATAGTGTCTTATTCTCCCTACTGCTCATTTCTCTCTGGCCACACTGCCCTTCAGTCTGGTGTTCCTTGAATATATCAGGTGCACCACATCTCAAGGGCCTTTACACTTACTGTTCCTACTGTCTAGAAAGTTCTTCTCCAACACTGCCATATGGCCTACTACCTCAGTTCTTTCAAGTCCTTTTTCAAATGTCACTTAGTGAACTTCTTAGTAAGACTTTCTATGAACACCCTTTTAAAATTGCAACCTCCCCCTGCAGGTAATCTCTCTTGTATTTGTCTTCTTATCATCATCTGATACATTAAATATGGTTCTTATTTAGTTGTATTACTATTATTTTCATGATTCTCATTATCTTCCTCTGTTCTTCAGAATACCCATTCTATGAAAACAAGACATATTGGGTGCTCTTTAGATAAATTGCAAAATAATTAATGAGGCATTATTTTAGTCAAAAACCTAAGAAAATGAAGTGGAATGCTCTAGTTTTCTATCTACATTGCTCAAATGATTGAGGACTCTTATTTTGATATAGTCCTTCTTCTACCAACAGGCATAGAGTAGAAGCCTTGAAGGGCAATTGACAATGAAAATACACTGATGCATATATTGTATAATAAGGATTCTCAGTATCCTTAATATATATATATATATAACATATATTATAAAAATATATTTATATTTAATATATTTTTATATTTATATATTTTGTTATATATTTTTATAAAATAAAACTTTTATAAATTTTTATATATTTTATATTATATATTTTATATTTTATGAATACATTTTATATATTTTATATTTACATTTTATATTTATATTTAACATGTTATATTTATAATATATATTATAAAAATATATATTTACATATATATGTATATATACATATCAAGCAGTATCAAGCAGTATAAGGGTCGTTTTTCAGGTGTCATATTCTAGAATCTCTGCTATATAAGGTTTTCCATGCGCTCCATGTCCCAGGGCATGGAGCTGAAACTGTATTTAGCATTCCAATTTCAGAAGTGTGGTTTAGTAGAAAGAACATAGACAGCTGGATTTGAGATGACTTTACTAGCAGTCAGTAACCAGGAAAGGTATTAAACATTCTGTGTTTCAATTATGTCACATGTAAATCATGTCAAATAAAATGGTACAATCTATAAAATGCACATAGCAAATCGCTCGGTACTTAGACAATGATTAAATGTGAAGCATCTCAGCTATGGAGTCAGGAATATCTGAGTCCAAACCTTGGGTCTGTCACAGATTTTGTTTATGGCCTATACCTCTCTCACATTCCACATTTTTAAGATTAGGTTGATTACTTCTAATGTTCATTTGTGAGATATAAAAACAAAAGGTAAGTCACCTACCCACTATTGCAGCTCCTGTGGTCAGTAGATGCACACAGAATGGACTTACCTATAAAGCCTCTTCTATTAAATCTTTTCCCTCAGGATATTATAGTAACGGATGCACATCTTAACTAACTAGGTAATTGAGTCTAGGGAAAATACTTCCTTATGAAGTACCTACACAACAGGCTTTCAATAAACATTTATGGAATTCATGAAATGTACAGAGGTTGTGTTTCTTGCATGGAATTTAAGAAAGCATGAGACCATAAAGTGCATCTTTGAGAAAACAGCAGTAATCCAGTCTGGAACTAGGTAATTGAATTTCTAGATGCTTTCTAGAAATTCAGCTATGTAGCATTTCAAAAACTTCATTTGAGCAAAATTTTTATCTACCTCAATATGTGGTTTCCAGATAACTTGAGAGGGCTGAGTCTGAATTTGCAGACAGAAGTTCCAGACTCAAAAATTTTGGTTCCAGAAAAGGAATACACACACACACACACACACACACACACACACACACACACAGTTTTTTACAATCCAAATTTTTTACAAAGCTTATGGTCTGACTGCAAAGCAATGACTTATGGATTGTAGTGTCTGTGATGGATCTTGATGGCTACTGTCAGGTGTAGTCTAAAAGCACTTCCATATGAGGAAAGAAATGGAGTGGATAAACTTAAATATATTATACAATGGTCAAGATTTGATAATAAAGTAAGTATCTGTCCATAGTAACTACCATCTATACATAAATGGTCTTTAAAAAAAATTCTAAAAGCTTCAAAAATAGACTCTAACATTTAGGACTTTTAAAAAACCCTCAGAGGACACACAAAGTTATTCTGCTTTGTGTATTAAGCGCACACATCCATCTTTTTAAGAAGGTAGCAATTTTGTGCTTTGTTCTAGATTGTGAATAAATCAATATATATTGCTATGTATACAGAAACCAAGTATTATATTATTATTACATCTAATGCAGAGTAAATTCAAAATTTCAAATATCACTAAATACATCAGTCATGGAAATTTGAAAAACAGGGACTAAAATTTGGGGAAAGGAGAAGCAGATTATATTAACAATATGAGAAAGAAGCTTATAATTGAACATTGATGGATGCAGCATGTCAAAATGATTTGGAAAGGATTTCCAAATGAGGCAGATTATGGTGAGTTCCAAATTAGAAACAGAACATACTAAGGGAAGAAAACCACTGATGAAAGAATTACTTCTCTGTCTTCTGAAGCCATTCAACCAGAGGAGCTATAGAATATTCCCAGGTCCTCTCCTGCCAAGTGAGTTATGATGGAATTTAAAAATCAAGTTCACATCAGATTTGTGGAATGGAAAATATTTTAGTACCAAATCAACAATGTATTTTAGAGCAATAGGCTATAACATTTTTGGACAGATGTTTATTCTTATGACATCATGAAAATTTAGGGGAATTTTCCTGTCTCTGAATGCCTTACTATATTATCTCTAAAAGCCTTTGTTGAGTGCCTTCCTCTGTAATAACTATCCCAGGAAACTGGGATTTATAAATTTAATCATCTTCCAGGATGTATTATATAATTTTGGACCAAAAACATGTAATACTTTTAGTTTCACAGTAGACTAGAAAAAAAAAAGGCATCAAAAGTCAATGTGCTGTACATTTGGAATCTATAGTTGATGACTTCATTGATTCACTTTCTATCTACTATGCACGTATTAACTTCTCCCTGGGTCCAAAGACAGGTGTCTAACATTTATTTCCCTAATTCAATTTGCAACCTTCTTTTCACTATGGAACATTTTGCTAGAATTCACCAATATCTATTTCTTTTTAACCAAATTTCATTCTATTTTCATAATTCCACTTTTGTGAAAATTGAGTTCAAAGCCCACATTAGCATCAACAATGCTTTATCTGCCTTCACTAATTGCTTCATGCCGTTGACTGTGCCAATATACAAGCAGATTTCTAGACTTGCATAAAAAGATTAGCCAGTAACTGCCTCTACAGTATTCCTTATGTGTAATTTAAATGCTAGGGTGCTGAGGTGGCTCAGTGGTTGGGCATCTGACTCTTGTTTTCGGGTCAAGATCTCACGGTTCATGAGTTCGAGCCCCATATCAGGCTCTGTGCTGACAGTGAGGGGCCTGCTTGGAATTCTCTCTCTTCCTCTCTCTCTCCCCTCCCCCATTCATGAGCATGCATGTTCTCTCAAAATAAACAAACTTAAAAAAAAAAAAACAGATTTTAAATGCTTCCTATTCTTACATCTACAAAAGCAGCCCAACTGATTCCTCTCTCATTTAGATCATAATAAAAATATAATCTCTATCAGTCAATCCACCTAAAAGGACAAACAGATGCCTTTCTTTTATTTCCAGTGGGCAATAATGGGACCCCTATGTTGAATTTTCATATGTGATTCAACTGCTTTATCAAACAAATGTTGCTGGTGTTGTTTTAATTCTTTTATCCATATGTCTAAGATATACATGTTAACGGTGTTTGAATTTGTTATTTTTCTAGAACATTACCTTGGGTGATACAATTTAAGACTATCATTTTGACATGATACTAAAACCATGAAACTATGAGTACCTCCTGAATAAAAATCCAATTTTCAGAATCCAAGTTTATTTTATATATATACACACACACACACACACACATATACACACATATATACATATATGTAATTTATTTACATGTGTAGGCACTTTATATTTGATATATATACATATGTATATATATTTACATGCCTATTTATATACATTTGAAAATTTTAAATATACACATAGGTTTTTATAGCATTTATAAATTGTATATACATAGAAATCAATGTGTGTATTTAAAAATTTTTATATGTATATAAATCACACACAATAAACAAATCCACTCTTTAAATAACACATGTATAGCATAATAGACTAATTCATTTTTAAATACCAATAAATCATCATCTATTTACTATCACACACCATATGCAAGACAGCATGGTGTGAATATGCAGCTATGAATTACCTCCTCTTTTCTTGTGTCACGTCCTTTCTGCACAAACCAGATAACTTTGGCTTGCAACGATCGTGGGGTACATTCCAGCAAAGTACTGTTGTTCTCTATGCCATAGGCCAGTCGCTCTTCAGTCTTATCCAAAGCGTCCCCTACAATATACATGTTAATATTAACCTTAAGACTTAAATTTTACCAGTAATATGTTTAAAAGATTATTTATATCTCTGCAGCAAAGTATCTTTCATTACTGCTAATTTCTAAGCACAGTCACTTAAAGTAGTTATTTAGAGACAATGGCATACCAAAATCTAGGCTTTAAAAAGGTAGTGCAGGCTATGGAGAGGACCAGAAGGAAGTAACTGGGAGTGTGGGTCCAAAGGACAGGCAGTCAGTCAGAAAGTACGTTAGTGTTAAATGCATGGAGAATCAGTGACAATATCCACTGATAAAGCAGGCAAGAGAAGGGGAGCACCAAACATTCATGTAAGACACCGGATAAACAAAATTCATGGTAACAAACAAAAATAGAAGGCAGAAATCGAGGTAATACAGCATTACATAAACAGAAGCTTGAGTGAGATTTTGTCAAGGGATTGCACTTTATCTAGATATTGGGTTCCTGCATTAAGAAAACAGTACAAAACTGAACTACAGACTTCATGACCCACAGCTTCTTGATTATAATCTATATCTTGGCCCAGAGAGGCTCTCACTGGACTTGAACTCTAATGTGCATATGGGCAAGTACACTTAACTGCAGTGGGGAATAAAACCAAGTGGACGTATTCACTGGTGTTTTAACCAGTATCAAATTTATTAACCACAACCTGGGATTTTTTCCCTTATGCCTGAGTCCTCCTCACTTTCAAAACTGACCCCTAAGTCTTCCTAGACGAAGATCCTACCTTCCTCCAGCCAATGTTCTCAGAGGCTTATATTCTGAACCAAACCCTCAGTCAGTCTTGGGTCTAGCGAACTGAGGCTGTGTAACCTCTGCACTGTGCATAAGCACTGCTGGTCTCCCAGTCATGATTCTTCATCTCTCTGTCACCTCCTGGTAAAACTGGTGATGCAAATCACAGCCTGTTCCAACCACCAACACGGTGTGAGGAGTCAAGAGCGTAGTTTTCTGTGTTGTCTGACTTCCTTACATTTGCTGGAGTTGCAATTTCCTCTCATCCTTTACTCATCAGACCACCTATTACCTTCCCTCAGAAACTCACATTTGCACCACCAGCCTGAGCTCTAGGCTTCTTTACTCTAGTGGAAGAGTTAAAGCTTTTCATTTTGTTTTATCCCAAAGCTTAGTGGTGACTTGATATAAGTTGGATCACTCTTGAAAAGATTATTGTAGGTTATGTAACATGGTAAAGATATTTCCAGGGTTGAGATGGAGACAGACTGTGGCAGAATCTTTTCTAAGATTCCCCTGTTGTGAGGTCCAACAGCAAGGTTTCGTGGTGGCATACAGAACTTACTTTCCTAAGTAATTAAAAATTCTATGTCCACATATAGTTAAAAATTTTGTTTTAAAATTCCACTATGTGGAAGAAAAAAGGAATACTTGCAGTAACACTGTTCTAGTACATATCAATCACAAAGAAAGTAAAGACCCTTTTAAAGAGTTTCCAGTGTCTCTTCACTGTACACCCTGAGTAACCCATAGCAATTGATTTTCTATGGATTACCGACAAACTGCTGTCCAAAGCATTGCTGAGCTGCGTTGCCATGCCGAACATCTTGTCTGCGGAACCGCCTGGAAGAAAGTAAATGTGCTGAGGAGATGTTCAGATTTCAATTTTCCAGACTTTAAAATACAGCCAACCACATAAAAGATTCAAGTAGTATTCTGCTACTGAAAAAAATTGATCAGTCATACAAAACAAGGGTAAAATTCAAGTTTCATAGTTTCCCATATTTTCATTGAATGTTATTCAATGGATAAGATCTACATTCAACTTCTCTTTAAGTGTCCATGTAAGTTTGAATTCTGGATCCTGAAAAAATTATTATTTTTTTAAAGTTCGTTTCTTTTTTCAGAAAGAGAGAGCAGGGGAGAGGCAGAGAGAGAGAGAGGGAAAGAGAGAATCCCAAGCAGGCTCCATTGCTGTCAGCACAGAACCTGATGCAGGGTTCAAACTCATGAACCATGAGATCATGACCTGAGCTGGAAACAAGAGTCAGATGCTTAACCAATTGAGCCACCCAGGAACCCCCTCCAACAATAATTAAAGAAAGCTCTCTTTATGTTTTGTTAAAAATCTAGTGCAACAAGAATTCCTCTGTTTCAAATGGGTGTTTTGGGTGCTAGGGAAGGTATGCCAAAAAGACAATGGGATTTGAGGCAGACTATTTGAACAAAAAATCATAAAACTCCTTCATATAATGGAAATGCATACAAAAAAGGTAAGGGTATTTGAACCCAAATATTTTGTTCTATTCTCATCATAATCACATAGCAAAAATATACTTAATAAAAAGAGATACACTAATAATATATTCAACTTACTCTTTTATTCAGATATTATGTGTAGAGATTATTTGCCTCTATTCAATGTGATTGTGTGTTATACATATTTAATAGGCTGTCTTTCAAAACTGCCTATTAGATTTAGGATCACTTCTGGTGTATTGTCATATTTTATAGATTGCTTATAAATATAATAAAAAAAATAACAACATTCTTTATCCCTGGAGAAAAAGTTTATAATACAGATCTTGTTTTAAATTTGCAAGCACCTTTCTGAGGGATTAAACAATAGAAATTATTATTAGTACTGAAATTCTAAACTCAAAATTCTCAGTATATTAATTTAGATTAGAGATAAAAATAGAAGTATTACATAAAGGCAGAAAATACCACTTGCTTTTCTAAATCATGGCATTTCTTCAAGATTGAGGGAAAAACAGAAGGCAAAGCAGAAGTTTTACCACAGAGGGAGATGGTGAGGCTTCCAAAGTGACAATGAGACGCTTTAACCATATGCAATGATGAAATTTGAAAAAGGAACCAGATTCAAATCCCAATGCCATCACTCACGTGTTGTTTGATCTTATACATATCTTGTCTGTTTCTTGGTTCTTTCTGTCCCCTTTGTAAAATGAAATTTATCTAAATGACATCTAAAATCTAGTCCAGTCTCATTTTTTTTTTTTTTTCATTCTAGGCTCTCCTCACTGCTCCAAATGATGATAATGGAACATCATTTCAAGAGATGGAGTGCTTTCTCACATATAAGTTCAAATCTTAGTTAACTTAAATAATAATAATACTTAAAAAAAAAACTGGTTTAGGGGCATCTGAGTAGGTCAGTTGGTTAAGCGTCCAACTTTTGATTTTGGCTCAGGTCGTGATCTCACAGTTTGTGGGATCTAGGTTCGAGCCCCGTTGGGCTCTGCGCTAACCATGGGAAGCCTGGTTGGGATTCTTTCTCCCTCCTCCTTCTGTTCCTCCCCTATGAGCACGTGCATGTGCTCTTTTAGAAAACAAAACAGAAAAACAATGGCTTAAGTATTTCCTTATATTATAAGCTAAAGCAGATGAATATTTCCAATCAATTTTTAGAATTATGACCTGTGTGCAAAAGCATGCTGTTTCAAAATCGAGATTGTAGATTAGAAGAATTTATCTTAAAAACATGGTATTTTATAAAGATTAAAACTGCTGTATGAATCATTCTATTGACTTAAATTGAAAAACCAACTTGACAAAAAAGGAGCTAAAATTAAAAGTTTTACGCTTCTTTATCGTGTTACACTAGCATGTACACAGCTATGTATAACTGAGAGCAGATCTGGGTAAGAATTATACCACTGTTGTTGATCTCTCACTCCATTAAGTATTGTTTTGGTCCTGGGAATGTAAAGTCTACTGAGCATTAAAGAATAATGGAGCAGGGGTAAATCTGTGAAATGGGAAATAGTTTCTACTTTGAAGAAATGTTGTATCAGGTTTATTACACAAATGATGTGAGAGTGAGGGGAGATGGAATCAGATAGTTCTAGATAAGAGATGTGGATAAGAAGCATGCAAAAGTTTTGTTTAAATTCACTGAAAAAGAATGCATTTTAAAAAAAGGTATCACATCCCCCAACAAGGTTTCAGTTCATTTTATGCTATCTTAATATAACTGTCTTTTATTTCAGGGTTTTAAAAAGACTATAAGTGTTCAGGACTTTTAGAAAGGTTAATCAAAGTGGTCTTTTATTCTCAAAGTCACATATTTTTCTTATATCTCTTGCCACTTAGAAACTTTTTAAGAGAACACCGGAAATAGACAAAATGCGAGAGCAAGGGGAAGTAAAAGATTTAGCTCTATAACTTATAGTGTATTTTGGAAGACTATTTTAAACAAGTGGTTTGGATTGTGAATTAATGTTTTTTCTCTGTTGACTCATTTTCACTCTGTGAACAGAAAAGTATTTATTTTAATGACTAGTTTTCGATTTCTGCTGCTCGTCAGGTCTGAAGCAAAAACGACCTGCTATAAAAGCAAACTATTTTCCCTTAGTGTGCTGGAGCCTATCCAAAATGTTCTCCTCCAGGGGTGGATGATGGTTCAAAAGAATCTGACACCATGGAAAGATCTCCATTACATGTCGCTGAACTGAACTAATTCATTTATGAGCAAAGCTCCTGACTCAAACATTGTGCTCCTTCCTAAGATTTTGCCCCTTCATTTAACTTGTACTAAATAACTTTTTGTCCACCCTTTATAAATATATCATCAAGCTTGTGGATATCTACTCTAAGAAGATGCACCATGTATCAAGAAATATTTAGCTTTGGAAACTGCTCAGTTGGAATTCATCACCCCTACTGCATGTTATTACAATAACAAAATACAATACTTGTAATTCATAAGTATTTGATTCAAGTCTTGCAAACATTGTTATTGTTGCTAATAACAATAAAATAATTAATTGTATTATTTTTGGTGAAATGACCTTTCCACCCTTCAAACCAGCTACTTTACTCCTAACCTATGGAAATACATGGTTTTCCCTGACCATTCTATGCCTTTTATATAAATTCCCTTTAACTAGACTCATATTTCTAACTACAAGACTGAGCTCAAAGGTTGAGTTATTTTGAAAATCAAATACTATATAATGGATATTGCACTTAGTTCAGTACCTTATATGTGGTAAGTGCTCAGTAGTGACCTGCTATCATTCTTATTTCCAATTCCATTCTCCACTTTAGGTTCTGATTCTGCAGCCAAGGAGTACTGACCTCTTCTTCATACTCCTCGCACATAGTACAGTAGTTAGCATAATGGGTGAATAAATCATTGAACAGTATTTTTACATAGTAACATGGCTATATTCCTTAACAAGAGTTTTTAAATATTAATAAGCATTTGTACAAGATCCATTAATTTGCTCACTGTTTTTTTTTTTAACTTTTACCTATTTTTGAGAGACAGAGAGAGAGCGTGAATGAGGGAGGAACAGAGAGAGGGGAGACACAGAATCTGAAACAGGCTCCAGGCTCTGAGGTGTCAGCACAGAGCCTGACATGGGGCTCGAACCCACAACCATGAGATCATGACCTGAGCTGAAGTCAGACGCTTAACCAACTAAGCCACCCAGGTGCTCCTTGCTCAGTTCTTTAAAATGGTTGGTAAGTTTAGTTTACAAATGTCCCCTCAAAGTTTCTTTTCACTATCTGTTTATTACATACTTTCATTAAGTATATAATGATTTCATTAAGTATATAATATATAACATTGGAGTGAATGTTAATGTAACCAATGTCAAGTTAATAAAACTTCTGAATTAGTGGCTACATTTATTAAAAATGAGATTCTACTATATATGTGAACTTATAAAAATAACAACTATATTAAGGTGGGTTAGATTTTTAAAAAGGTTTGAAGTAACCCACAGTGGAAGAATCAAAATTACTGAAATTAATAAAAATTAATTTTCAGTAAGGAAACTATACACAGTCCTATGTTTTTGCTTTATATTGTCTTCTGTCACTTGACTAGGAGAAAAAAAATTGCTTATTCTATAATAAATAAAAATATCTTCCTTTATGTTGTCCCCCAAAGAATGAACAATTTCATACGGCTCAAGTGAGGGAAGATCTCCAACCTTCAAAATACTTTCTGGACTTCAAGATTTCCTGTTCAAAGTATACCGGGATTTACCTTCTCTTACAAGTGGCAATGACCTCGCTGAATTGTAGACATTAGAGTTTGGAAGTCTTTAAGTACCTTTCATTTGTGTTGACTTAAATCACACATTTCATTAATTATACAGGTCATGCATTTGCCTAGGAGTTAAAATATTCACTTTCAAAATGAAATAAATGAAGACCAGCTGGTTGAGAGGACATGGGGCGAATGCAGGATGTATTTTAGAATTTATTTATTTATTTTTCTTTTAAGTCTTTGAATCCCTCATGTGTGGTGCCTTGCCATTTCCACATTTTAAGTTTATCCAAACTGGTTTCATGTCTTGCAGGAAAACCGTCAGGAGGGAGAAGAGTCGATTCAAACATGAGTAAAGAAGAAGGACTCAGCAGCATGCTCCACTCCAATCTCCACACAGTAATTGACAGGAGGTATTTTCAGGGAAAATTCAACTTTCAAAGCTTGTATTATGAACAAAACATTACTATGACGGATTTTTTAAACAAACATAACATGGGTATTTTCATGGAACGTGTGCAGAAAGAAAAATATTTTAAGAAATATTATGGGTTTTCTAAACAAGGTAAATATCCCCTCGAGGACTCTCTCACCTTTTTGCATGAGTGCCCGTTGGGTAATACCGGGAACAGGATATGCCATCCCAGGCACAGTATGGGTCTCGAGCCAGGCAGCAATCAGCACAAGCACTTCCATACATGTCGCACTGATGGAATCTCACTTGGGCCACGGCAGAAGCAGATCCGATATACAGCTGTTGCTAGAGACATCAAAGAACAGAGAGGCCGCTAGTAGAAACGGACGGAACTCTCAGTGATCTTCACCTCTGTGAATATTCATTTAAATTACTGCAGTTACTGAGGATGGATAATGGAACACCGATACTTCCATTTTTTCTAAGATGGGAAATACTCCTATAGACCTGGAAGCTCGAGCAACAAAACTGCTTAACTGAGCTTGACAAAATCTTAGGAAGCTGACTCTTCTTTTGTTATCTAAATAGAAAGACTCATCAATTAACGCTGTAGGCCTTTTTAAAAGACCTGGGGGAACGTCCAATAACAGACTGGATAAGTAAATGTTCTTTTGTTGTTGCATCTTTTTTTTTAAAAATTTTTCTTAATGTTTTTTTAAATTTATTTTTGAGAGAGAGAGAGAGAGAGAGAGAGAGAGAGAGAGAGAGAGAGAGAGAGAATGAGTGTGGGAGGGGCAGAGAGAGACAGTGCGACACAGAATCTGAACCAGGCTCCAGTCTCTGAGCTGTCAGCAGAGAGCCAGATGTGGGGCTCGAACTCACAAACTGCGAGATCATGACCTGAGCCGAAGGCAGATGCTCAACCGACTGAGCCACCAGGCACCCCTGTTGTTTCATATTTTAAACTGAGATGTAATTAACAAATAACATATTAGTTTCAGTGTATACATAATGATTCCATATTTGCATATTGGGAAATGATCAACATAATAAGTCTGGTTAACACTCTTCAACACGCAGGGAGAGTTGTTCTTGTGTGGTGAAAACTTTTCAAATAAGTATTAGGGTATTATTTAGTATAATCACCATGGCATACATTACATCCCCAGGTCTTCCTTTGTAACTGGAAGTTTGTACCTTAGGATCACCTGCACATTTTGCCCACTTCCCATCCCCTGCCTCTGGGAGCTGCCAAACTGTCCTATTCATGAATTCATTTTCTGTTGTTGCTTTGTGTGTTTTAATTCCACATATCAGTAGGTTTGTATGGTTTTTGTATTTCTTCGACTTATTTCACTTAGCATAATGCCCTCAAGGTCCATTCACATTGTCACAAATGGAAGGATTTCCTTCTTTTTTGTGGCTGAATAATGTTCCAATATTCCACATATATACATCATTTTCTCTATCCATTCATCCATTGATGGCACTTAAGGTAGTTTCCATGTCTTGGCCATGGTAAATAATACTGCAATAAACATGGGTGCAGATGGCTTCCAGAGTGGGTACTTTGTTTCCTTTGGATAAATACCCAGAAATGACACTGCTTAATCATATGCTGGTTCTATTTTTAATAAATTGAGGAAACTCTGCACTGTTTTCCATATTGGCTGTAGCAATCTACACTCCAACCACTAGTGCACATTAACACTAAACATTTAAAAGAGTAACGAAGATACATACAGAGAGAATGACATGGAATCAACTGTAAGATCTGTTGTGAAGTAAATACAAGTAGCAGAGCAATGAACGTTGCATGTTCTTGTTCGCCTAAACATAAATGGTTATTTATAAATAAATTTGAGGGAATATATGTACCAACTACTTCTGGAAAAAGTTTCACCAGTAACTGGTTCTAGTAAAGCGGAGAGGCGTTTGTGTTTCACTGCACATTCTTTTGTGTTACCATCATTACCGTTATTTTTGCCCTTAAAAATGTTAACAAAAAAATTACAGAATAACATCCTATCATGATTATAGAGGTAAATCTACTCTCATGTACTTTCCTCCAATAAGGGAAAATAAAGAAACCTATTACATGTAAACCACTATGTATTTTTACTAGAATACAACTGTAACTTGTTTATGTATAAACACATGTACTTATGCTCTTCATTCTTGCCTTTACTCACATATAGAACACAAACACATACACACAACTTACTCTCTTTGAAGAAATCTCCATAGAAATAATAGGAACTGGATCCTGCAAGACATTTTTTAAAGTTGTTATTAAAGAAACATAGGAATATACCTTAATACGGTTGCAATCATCTGAACTCCTATTAGGTATGTGAGTGGTTCTATGCTAGTCCATAGCTTTCATTTTAGCAAATCAATAGGAAAACATAATTACATTAAAATATAGCTTTCTTAAAAAAAATCTTTTTAATGGAGTAGAACAGATATGTAAGATGAAAAAAGTAGTGGCTAATCTAAGTAGCTTACCATTTGTTTCTGAAATGTAATTTTTGTATTTGGGTTTGAATATTACTCTTGTTTGGGAAACCCAAATATCTCTAAATAAAATAATAAAGGCACAGCATTCTTTCTTACAATTTGAACCAGTAGAAGTGAAACAGTTATGTCTTTCAATTGGTGTTATTATTAGGAAACCATGTGATCTTTAATTGTTTTAATCCAAGTCTAATCAGAATACTTTTCTGTTGGGAGTTATTGTGGTCAAACACTATGAACCCAGGATGCTCTGAGAAAGATGAACAACTTCATTGCCTTAGAAGTGCACCAGAGGAAAGAAAATCTATCACAATGTTTTGAGAGCCCGTGTGTTATTTTAGGGTTGGTGATTAAAACTAGAGGGTCTCTAATGAGTACCACAACTCAGAAGGATTCTGCAAGCAGACAAGCAAGAGGCAGGTGAGATCTACACGATGGATGATTATCCTTCAAAGAATTATTTTTTGAAAGAGAAAATTTGATCCCGTGTCAATATTTTTTTCAATATTTTAAACTATAGAACACTTTATTCATGCATACATGCACTTATTTATTCATTCAAGTGACAATGTTTTTTTAGTGTTGATATAAACAAGATACTGTGGGGGAAGGCTCCTAATATAGTAGCTATGGTCACTATTGTGAAATGAAATCTTACATAGAAATCCAATATGCAAGATAGACAAAAACATAGCTGCTCTGGTTGAGATAGGAACATGGTCAGCTTTGGGTGCAGCTATGGGGAATCTAATCTCCAGACAGCTAAGGTGAAATGAACTGTTTTTTATCAATAAAAATATTTTCATACATATTCATTACATACACATACAGTCAATCTTAATAATTTACAGACTGGTTTTTTTTTTTTTTGCAAATTTTCTGAATTGCTTAAATTTATTTGTAATCCCTTCATTAATACTTATGGTGTCCTGTGGTCATTCATGGACATGTGCAGGCACACAGAAGCAATACATTTTAGTTGCCTTATAAGTATGACCCCAACAGAGGTCAATCATTGCAACACTCTGCCTTCTTGTTTCAGCTTTTGTATTGTAAACAAGTGTCCTTTCGATGGTCTATTTCGTGCTTTGTGTTGGCAATTTTGATGTTTAAAACAGCCTTTAAGCAAAGTGTTGAAGCACTGTATATTGTTTCTAAGCTTCAAAAGGCTGTGATGTGCATTGTGGGAAAATACACGTGTTAAATAAGATTTGTTCAGGCATGAGTTATAGTGCTGTGGAACAAAGTTCAATGTTAGTTAATAAACTATATGTGAAATAAGGTGTCTTTAAATAAAAACACAAAAAGAACAACGCTGTATATTGATCAGTTGACAAAACTGTTGTGACTAGAGGCCCACAGGAACATAACCTTCTATTTCCCATAGGAGCATCAGTCAGTATTCACTAATTTAGTGTTCATGGTGATTCTAAAGACCATAACTGCCTTAAATATTGAGACTTGAGTCTGTGTGTGTGTGTGTGTGTGTGTGTGTGTATGCATGCATACAATTGCTTTTGTCATGTCTAATCCTTCCATTATCATTTTGCAGTTTTCTCTTTTTTAGTAAATTCTTTGTGTAATTGCTATGTTATAATAAAAGGCGATATGCTTATCATATCCCAACGTGCACAATATGAAACCTACTGCTTTGTCTGTGTTGACAGTACATTTGTAAAATGAGACTCTGCGATAATGATTCTGGAATTCGTATGTGGTATGTATTATTTCTTTAAGTCACAGTTCATGCTAGCTAGGTTAATATTAGCATTTTCATTTGAATAGTCTACAATAATCAAACAGATGCATCAGGATTTTAAACCATTTCTCACTTCAGATTCACTCTGAATTCACAACATACCTGTTAGAAGAAAAAAAAAAGTGAGCCAGCATCTTTAATATTTGCAACTCATTAGCAATTGTTAATACATAAATGTTGGCTATTTCATTTCATTTTATTTTTTTTACTAAAAATACCTTGAATATCTGAAGTTCTTCTAGAATTACTTCTTCCATTGATTCTGTTTCTTGGTTATAAATCGTGATTACTTTCAGTACAATTCCATTATCTGTAAGAAAGCAAAAGAAGAGATAAACCAGAAGCTTATCACAATCTGGTTTTCAAACAATTAAAAACCATGCAGCACCTATGAATTTGAATAAGATTTGAGATCTAGATGTATGAAAATTTTACTCATTGTTAGTTAAAACAATATGACCACTCATACATTCATATTTTAAAATGGCAAAAAAATAAAAATAAAAAGGGCAAAAAATAACTGTATGTCTGGCTAAGAAATAAGACCAAATAATATGTAATTATTTTTCAAATAATGTGATTCAGAAACTCAATTAAAGACTGAGAAATCAAAATATATTAATATATATACAATTATATCTGATACTATTATTACATATATATACACTTTTAATAAGAAAAATGTCAGTAT
This sequence comes from Lynx canadensis, assembly GCF_007474595.2. Classification (NCBI taxonomy): domain Eukaryota; kingdom Metazoa; phylum Chordata; class Mammalia; order Carnivora; family Felidae; genus Lynx; species Lynx canadensis. Next base: position 87,101,933 of record NC_044304.2, read on the forward strand.
ATACTACTGAGAGAACAGCATAAGTCCTCCTGTACTAATCATTTAACTTCTGTAATTATCAATAATTTTATAAATTTAAATTCATAATTTAAAATTTCACCTAATTTTTATTACACTTGATATTTTGAGCTTGTTCTTTCCAATAAAAATTTTAATAAGACACTAATTTGCTTGTAAGAATAATGTGGTGTAGTGCTAAAAATAGCTCAGGAAAAATAAGCACTTTGAAGGTGCTGGTCTAAGAATTTCTATGGTATGTAAGCAGTTTGTTTAAAAATTACCAAATCATGAGGGTGGGTTAATAAAATTTGATTAAAATAAAATGAGTAAAAATTACCTATATAATACATGAAAAGGAATCCAAACTATAATTTTTAAGCCAAGAATACATAGCACCTTAAAATTATTATATCAAGCAAAACACAAAGATGAAACTCAAATTATTAATTTGCAACTAGTGACTTGCAATAAAGACCCTTCCTATATACAGTATTTTATACACACCCACACAATATTAAAGCACAGGGAAAAATCATTATCATTTGTGAGATTTTCCAATGTACTCACCACACATTCATCAAATATCTTCTTTTGTGTTGAAAAGCTGTGGCTCAATATGATGGTATCTTTGAGTTAAAAATCATTTACATGATAGCATAAATATTTATCTGATATTTCTGGAATTCTCTCAAATAGCTTTGGTCAATCTAACAAGAAAGTATTTCTAAAAACAGTCTTGGACTGATATACTGTTTATGACCGGTACTTTTCCAGGTCATAAATATGTTAAAAATAACATACCTTTTCCCATGGTTAATTTTTATCAAATATTTTTCTTACTTATGACTCTTGAAAAGAAAAAGCTCTATTAATGTCACTATGAGTGAATTCATGGCCAAGTAATTTGAAGTCTGTTAAAGAAACGTGACACTTTGTTAATCTTGAATCTGCAGTGCAGAGAATATCATGAACATTAACCTCCTAAAATAAGGATAAAATACAGCCTACACCAGAGATCCATTTCTGCAAATCAGATGAAGGTTTCCTTACTGAAATCTTTGCTTTTTAAAAAAGTGTGAGTGGAGAAGCCCAAGCACCAATATTAGTATCATATTCTGGTTCCTGATCTAAGTATATGCAATGTCTCTGTAGAATTATGTCTGTGATTAAAGTTACGTATGGTAGGATGCTTACTCTTCTAAATACCAACTGCTATAGCAATGATTATAATGTATATAAAAAAATGAAACGATAATTTAAAAGATTTTTTAAATGTCTATAGATTTTTAAAGTACTTGACAGAATTTTTATCTATTATCCAGATGCCAAAAGGTCCAAAGAGTTCAAATTCTCTTCCACAAGCTATATGTATGGAATTGAAGTTATATATTTATTTGAAAATGTCCCTTTTCAGCATATTTCTTTCTTTTATTAATGCAGGATATTATAGCTTTGCTCTAAAAGTTTGCCTCCATTATGGGTAACAAATGGCCCATTTTTGTACAAATGGATGATTCTGATGGGGCCTGATAAGCAGTGTTGTGATTATAGACTCAGGCGAAGTTACTGTCCCAAGCTGTTTAACAAATCTTGAGACCTTACTTAACAGCCAAAGGCGGGAAGGGATCTGGGGACTGAGTGCAGAACCATCCTTGCTATGGCAGCCTACTGCCTCTAGGAGAAGTTCTGTCTGGAACCAATGCTGTTTATGAAAATCAATTAATCCTAATCCATTTATTCAAGGATATTGACTGTGTATCAGGAATTATGGGCTGTAACCGCCTCAAATCCTCTCTTCCACTGCAGAGAAAAAGCAGTGTGCAGGGGCACTTGGGTGACTCAGTTGGTTAAGTGTCTGACCTCGGCTGAGGTCATGATCTTGTGGTTTGTGAGTCTGAGCCCCATGTTGGGCTCTGTGCTGACAGCTCAGAGCCTGGAGCCTGCTTTAGATTCTGTGTCTTTCTCTCTCTCTCAAAAATAAATAAAAACATTTAAAAAAAGCAGTGTACAAATGGGCTAATGGATTAATAGATTTGTTGATAGGTTTTAAAAATATTAATAATGTTAATGATTTTAAGATTTAGTACATGCGTCTCAGTACTTTGTAATCTCTTTACCTGTCCCAATAAACAAGACATCATATTGGCCATCCTCAGCTTCCACTCGATCCACTGCTATTTGTTTCAGGTTATATCTTCCATCTGTTTTTACCAGGATTGGTTTTTTATGGGCAGGTTTTATGGGCTGGTACATAAGTGGATGGCTTCTTGCAAATCGGATGGCTTCATCAGGATAGTCTTTGGTGGTTCCGTACTTCCCCCCATTAACTTTGCTGGCACACTGCAATACAAGTGGATAATATTTTTGTCTTACACATAAAGAGCAAATTTGCAATCAATTATGAAAACAATCAGAAAACTGGATGTGTTCAATGAATTAACTGCAGTTAGAAATACTTAGTAACCACATATCCTTCATTAGAGAAATAAAATCTGCATTAACAATTGCAAATAAAGACTGAATCATCCCAAACATGCAGCACTAGAAAAATACAGAAAGCAGTGATATCTTGGGAAAGTGAAGTATATTTAATACTGTACAATCTGAAGGTGGTAAAAATGAATATCATCATAAATACTGTTATTATTTCCCATTTTCTTAATTTTTTTAATTTTTTCACATTGTAATTTAAGTTTTGAAGATAAACCATGTATTGTTTATAACAGAGCAAAAGCCTCTTTGTTATGCTAAATCCTCCTCCCGAATTAAGGATCACAACTGCACAAAATAGTTTTCCCATTATTGAGACTAAGATAATATGATTGGTAATGGTTTCAGCAGACTCACTGACTATACAATCTTGGTGCTGTAACAAAGAAAACTATTTAAATTCTGTCAGTGTTAATTAAGAAAAAAAAAACCCTCTCCATTCTACTGTAATATGCATGAATTTATATTATTTCTGTATGGATTCAACACAATAAATTGAGAAAGTGAGAAATATTTGCAAAAACATGCTTAAATTCTTAATTTATTGACTCTAAAAATAAATGTTCAACAGCACCTAAGTAACTTCTTGGAATACCTTTAAGTGTGTTGATTCATGCTTGTTATTAAGCACTCCCTTATTTCGTATATTTCCCTCCAGAATCAGCAGCAATTGCAATGATTATGTTGATAAAGAATTTCCCACTTTAGAGTATAAATACAGTAGTGTAGTAATCATATTCTGCAAAGAGGGCATTTTTAATGGTCTGTTTTAAAATTCAGGTCATATTTCTTAATTTGGCCTGAATTTTTCACTGGAGTGTACTTACATGATACATAATTGGAAACATTCTGGACCAGCCTGGAAGCAGTTCAGTAACCAGTCACTTCCTCCAAATCTCCTTTAATACCATGTGGTTTCAAGAAGCATTTCCAGCAAAGCCACAGGAGTGGGTTTTCTCCATTTAAATTGTAATTTCAATCAATAGAGTGAAATAAAGTATACTTTATGTCTTACTGGAAGTAATAATTTTAAGCTAGTGAGAATGATTGAAATGGTAAAGCTTTACACTTGTTAATGGAGGTAAGGTTTGTTTCCACTTTGAATTTTGGCTCTGCAAAAATGGTTTCTACTTGACTTGCAAGTACTTGTGGAATGAGCACAGCGATGGGTTTTCACCAGCTGCTCAAGAAAAAGTGTAGACTTTTGACTTGTATGACAAGTTAAATGTTTGTTCTCCGTGGTCTGTGAGCACATACAATGAGCTGACATTTTTCCAACATAGTTTTGCACAGGACACATGACACAAATTCATCATCATTGTCATCGGCATCATCGTTTTTAGATACACATGTAAGTAAAAGCACAAAAGCTTGGCTAATCAGGGAGAATGTCAGCAGCATGAGTTCACAGGTGAGTGGTGAAACTTCTGGAACTCTAGGAGCACTTTTGTATCGGCATTTTCCTTCTAAGAGCCAGGAAGGATGCTGAATGAGATGCTAAGTACACTGGTAAGGTAGAGAAAAAGCTTAATTCAGTGATGCTAAAGTGAGAAGAAAGGAGAAAGTGTGGCTGGGGGAACTTGGAGGCTGACTCAAATATTAGGATGTGAATACATGGTAACTTTCTCACGCTTGGAAATTCTATGTGGCACCAGTTCTTCTGAAGAAATGGAGGAATAGGATACTCTCTTTACTGGATGTTTCTGTGTTCACCAGTTATCTCAAAAATAAATTTTCTTTTGGGGCTACTTAGCCAAAATATCAATGACAATCTACAATTTATCAGGCTGCTTAGATGTTCTCACTGTAGATTTTTTTTCCATTAAATAAAAAGCGTACAATCAGATACAAGAAGTGGTATTTCTTTACCATGCAAGTAATGAAGCACATTTTTAGATGTAGAATTTCTTAATTGTTTAATGCAAGTTTTGTAAAGCATCTGAAACACTGAGTAAAATATTACTAAAAGAGCCTTTAAAACCTAAGAATACTTTGTTCAATGTCTAAACTTACAGAACCAGGTCTTGGGTAAGGGACTTTTCCTTCATAGAGTGACCAGTGGTATTCAGGTCCTTCCTTATGTGCATATGGTCCATTAAAGGCTGCCCGGATGCTAGACATATGATAGACACATATTGCATGCCCCCTAAATATGTTACTGGAAAAAAAAAGATAATTACTATACTGGAGCTGACTAGCAGTCATCTAATCAAATCCTTCAGACTACAGAAATAAGGATAAAGTCTTTTGGATAAAACAGTTGCAGCATCTTAAGTATAGGATATTCTACAAATATGAACTACTGCAATATTTCAAGTACTGGAACTCTAAAACTTACCGTTTCTTTACCTTATTACAAGAAACTGAAAATGGCACTGTTAGACTAAAAAAAGTGACACTTGTCACCTCACTTTATTTCTAAATCTTACATTGTGTCTTTATATTTTTTATAAAGGAAAACATCGCCTGAATATTTAAAAAGATTCATTCCCAAGTTGAATTACTCATTTTTTTAAAGTTTATTTATTTTGAGACAGGGAGAGAGCATGAGCAGGGGAGGGGCAGAGGGAGAGGGAGAGAGAGAATCCCAAGCAGGCTCCATGCTGTCAGCACAGAGCCCCATGCAGGGCTCCATCTCAGGAACTGTGAGATCATGACCTGGGCCAAAATCAAAAGTCAGATGCTTACGTGACTGAACCACCCAGGTGCCCCTGAATTATTCATTTTAAGCTTTATCTCCTTGTATGCTGTTTCATATTCTGAGTAGACAGTGCTCACCTAGTCACTACGCTATTAGTATTGCTAATTCCGTTCAAATTTTATTTGATTTCTCAATGTATATGATTAAATAACAAGTTAAAGTCTCATGAAACTTTGGGACTTTGTTCCATTCTTTATGTTAGGTCATACAGGCATTAATAAGCTTGCTGTATGTTCCCTTCTCCAGTGACTTCCAGGTCACTGAAACTGCACTAGAGTGGAAAGATGACTGGATTACACTAGATTAATTTTGGGAAAATGACTTAAATTGTATAAAACTCAGAATCTTTACCTCCAGAACTATCAGCAATTAGAATCATTTTTTTAAATAAAAAGTTCTACTTATAAAGAATAAAGACACCAGTTGACTACAATGAGTTTTACTGGGGACATTTGTGATAAATTTCTGCAAAAAGGACATTTTTAAATAATTTGTTTTAAAAATCTGGCCATATTTCTTAATTTGGTATTATCTGAACAAATTCAAACATTTCCCCAGCCTCCTCACTGTGAGAAGCAAAATAATTAATGTTTGTGAAAGTGCTTTCAACACATAGTTTCAACAACACATAGTTCTTTATAAACGTAAAAGTTCCTATACTCTGACACACCTGTAGAGCAGCAGTTATGTTACTGTCTTAGGACATCAATTCACACATTTTATAACACACCTTGAAGCAATTGGAAATGCCTCCGATAGTGAGAAAACCAGAGATAGTCTCCCAACTAAAGTGGCAATAAACCTTTGATCACTATGCTACAAATATCAACCTTTAAGTCAGGTAACAGCTGGGACACCTTTTCCTCAGATTTATGTAAAAAATGAACAGTCAAAATTGAAATTATGGGAAAAAATAATGTGTTGTCTTTGAAATCTAGACAGTTCCATTATGCTATCATTTAGGAAAGTACCATACAAAGTGATCATACTAACCTGTGGAAAAACTATTCTGGTTATCCCATAGCTTTTATTTATTATAAAACCATGGGATTAGAATGCAACGTCTAAATTCCTTACAGGCATGAAAGCGAAGATGAAGTTAAAAAAAAAAAAAGTGAGGACTGTGGACTGTGACAACTTCCAATCTACATTCACTAATTTTCTTTGCATCAAGGAAGAACTGATAGCAAAATTGTTTCCATATTTCTCTGCTGAAGAGAAGGTCTCCTTACAATTGCACAATATTTATCAAAAGAACTTTATTATTATTTTTTTCAAAGTGACCATAAGAAATCACCTGCTGAAAAAAAACAAACAACTTTGTGGAGAGATCAAGAACAAACAAGGTAAAAATTACAACATAGCTGAAGACCAGTGCAGTGCAAAAGAGGAAGTGAGTTCTGGCATTCTATCCTTGTCTAGAGAATTGAGGGATATTCTTTACTTCTCATTTAGAATTGAGGGATATTCTTTACTTCTCATTCCAGTCATTTCGGCTCCAGTCTCTCCTATCTGGAAAGACACACTCAAGAAAGTATATGTGTAAACTTTCAACCAAAACTGATGCTAGTAATATTTTTTCATTCATGTACTGCCACACATGAAGTAGTATTTCATTTTTACCAACACTCCTCAATGGACATAAAATAAAACATGTTAAAGAGAAAAGTAATAGATTCTAGGCCCTAAACTTAAACATCTTATTTAAATTTAAAACATGGAAAGCAAATCATAAATACATGTTCTCTGTGAATCCACATAGGACTGGGACAGCCTGAGTAAGAGAGTGAGCATAAGAGAGAGTGCTCTATTTAAGAGCTCTTGATTAAGGAATCAAGGAGTATTTCTTATAGATGGCAACTGACAAGTACTGGTAAACTGATATAAACCAGTGTTGGAAGACAGTCATTTAAAGCAAGAGAGGTGGGTAAATAAAATCATAGTGATGGGACCCATGGATTCTGTCAAGGTATAATCTAAAAAGCATAACATCAGAAAGCCATAGGAAAAACTTCCAAAACTGAGTAACAGTTGACAAAGACGTTTGAAAACCTGACTCGGAAAACTATATGACAATTAAAGTAATTATTCTACCCTCTATAACCCAAAACTCGGATCTTATAAACTATATGAGAAGAAAATCATTCTATTGTAGGTCAGAGAGGGAGGAAATTAGGATACTGAGCACAGAAGGATGCTGGGGTGCTTCAAAAAGACACGCAGATCTGAATTGAGATCATGGCTTTAAAAATGAAAGAAAACTTGCAAACATGAGAACAAAGAGAAATTGGTGACATAAAAAAGAGACAATGACAATGACAATGGGTCAACAGTATTTCCAACTTACAGACAGCATGAAAGGGTAAGGCATATTTTGTTTCATAATGTTTTTATTGACCATATGCATTTCTCACCTGGTAGTGTTAAAGAGTCCAAATATCACTGGGTTCTTAGGATCTCTGGTATGTAGCAAGAAAATATCCTCTGAAAATTAAAGTCCATTACATTAGTATTTGTAGTCCTCTTTGCATGTAAAGAAAATATATTGACATAAAGTAGCTAAGAATCCATTACAGATATAAGATATCAATGTCTTTCCATACACGGTCATACGACCCTGACCAAATCACAAAAAAGCGAAATACTTGGCTATTCAGGATGACTCTGAGCTGGGCCTTATGGAAGGAACGAGGTGCTGACTGTAAGCTACACAGAGGGATCTCCTGTTCCTGCAACTCCTTTGACCCCACATGTGGACCTGGCCAAAATGAGAAGAACGGAAACTTGCACACCGCAGGAAGCAAGTCTCCATAAGTGAGATAGTGAGGGTTTATCGAGGGGAACAAACATCAAAGGGTAACATTTAATTCTTTCAATTCAGTAAGATTTACCTAATTCATCAAAATATGTGTCAATTCCATTCATTCCTGGTACTGAGCAAACGAGTCTTGCTTTGAGGAATGTGCTCCACTTATTGACCAGTATTCTCTGTCCTCCTACATCATTCTGTGACAAACAAAATCATGCAAATGAGTACCGAAAGAACTTTTTAACAACAAATTTTGCAATATTAAATAGGCAGATGGCAAGAGTTGTAGCTTTTTTATTTAATCTGGAAATTGGAGCCTAATACTCAAATAATACCACAGATGCATTTCCCCATAAACATTCTTTGAGATTTCCACCTTCCGCCTGGTTAGTATACTTTTACTCTGTCCATTAAACATACTTTCCAGGTGTTAAAGAATGCTAATAGACTGGTGTTTCTTATATAAAGCACTGGTAACGGTAACCTTCAATATTATTTTATTGATAAATACGGTATCATAATATGGTAACCTTCAATATTATTTTATTGATAAATAATCTGCTTATCTCAGAAAAAGCACCATTATTTTTTTCTTTTAGAAAAATCTTGAATTACATACACATACATATGCACACACCATACCTATATGTTTGCACACATATATACACACAAATGTACATCCATGGCTATACATATGTATTTATAACTTTCTTCTTCAATTTATTCTGAAATATAAAAGTAACTTAACAGCTGTAATATTATTAGCAATCTGTCAATATATATTGCTCCTTCAGTTGATTTTGAATGTCTCCCAACAGCCTATCTGTTAGTTAAGCGTCCAACTCTTGATTTCAGCTCAGGTCATGATCTCATGGTTTATGGGACTGAGCCCCACATCAGGCTCTGTGATGACAGTGCAGAACTTGCTTGGGATTCTCTCTCTCTCTCTCTCTCTCTCTCTCTCTCCCCCCACCCTCAAAAATAAATGAATGTAAAAAAAAAAAAAAAAACAATATCAAACCTTCAGGAGATGTGAAGTATAATTATTAGACAGCAAATACTGATTTTAGGCAGCCTACAGAATACTAGAAAGTATTTTATAGTAGAAAGCCTACTGGGACACCTAGGTGGCTCAGTCCATTAAACGTCTATCTCTGGATTTTGGCTCAAGTCATTATCTCGCAGTTCGTGAGTTCAAGTCCCGTGTCAAGCTCTGTGCTAACAGCGCAGAGCCTGCTTGGAATTCTCTCTCTCCCTCTCTCTGTGGCCCTCCCCTGCTCACGCTCTCTCTCTCTTGCTCTATCAAGTAAATCAACTTACAAAACTTAAAAAGAAACTTAAAAAATAAAGAAAAAAAAACGAACAAATGACCAAGGCCTGACCATAAATTGTGAGCTAAGCACACAGATGAGAGAGAAAGGCGGTCCTCACCACACAGAGTCTCCCCACTCTGGTATAAATTGCATGGGCACTGTTTTCTGCCTCTAGGGCCTTCTCGGTAAAAAAGAAATACACTTTGTTGTCATCTCGGTCTTCATTGTCAGGAATCATATATGAACCTACAAATTTTGGTTCTACAGGTATAAAAAGGTAGAAGAAAAGTAAAACAGCTATTACAAGAAAATGACAAGGTTATTCTAATATATTACATATCACACAAACACTTCAGCGTAACTTTCAACATTTCATGAAGAAATAAAGTTATTTCCTTTAAATGTTGTATGCACACTAAAATCATGTAGGTATCTCCATTCTCTTTGCAAACTAACATTTTGTTTGGAACTATTAGAGGCAATTTTAATAGGAAAATAAGAGTCACGAAAGGAAAAATCAGTTTGAAACAGCATACCTTAAAATTCACTCAAAGAACAGATTAGGGGCATGAGGGTGATCATCTGCATAAATTTCCTCCCAAATATATAAAAAGTCAACATAAATACCTAATAGAGAAGTTTTAATAGAGAAGTTTATCAATTTTTTAAGTTCATAGATTATCTATCAGGGTAGCTCACGGAAGACCATTTTAAGGTAGCAAATGTATTTTAAGTCTTTCTGTTTGTAGTCTAAGGGATCTGAGTGAACCCCCTTGACTGATACGGTATGTCAAATATTTTAATGGTAACATGCTGCCAGTAATGACTAAAGGTTAATAAAAAGGCTAAAAATAACAAAAACACTCACTATTAAATGATACTTTAATCTCTGGATAGGTCAGGGTGCCCAAATATAAACATTATTCCTTATAAAGAATTCTATCAATGAATGGCTACTGATTTTCCTAGGGTTTAATTTGTCTCTAAACACAATGTGATCCTATTAAAACAAGTAAAACAATGGAATCAATTCATACAAAATTATACCAACTGACAAGAGAAAACAAAGCTACTTACTAGATGAAAGGATTTTTTTGCTTTTCATGTATTTAGTTGGTTTTCTCCATTTAAATTCTGATTTCTACGTATTGTTATGGGGGTAACATGGTTTTATAATAATGTCAATCCATTTTGATATAAAATGTTATATGTATATTGCAGATTTTCAAGAACACTACTAATAAAAAATGCTGAAATTTGTAAAACACTATCAATGGCATTTGTATTATTACTATTATCAAAACATGGCAAGTTTCTCATGAGTTCTAGACTTGTTTTCAGTTCTGATTTACATACTCTTTTCTCCTCAACCCCACCTTTTAACAGGCGCTCGTCGTCATGCTCGGTGCGAATATGAGCCAATCGACCCATGCTCCGGAAGATTGCGGCATCTCTGCCCCAGTAGTCACTGTAGAGGCCAGCAAACAATTCACTACCTACAGGGAAACGTCAGTTAAAAAGAAGTCAGTATTTGTTTCTGGATCTGACGACCATATATAAGCCACAATTACAGTAAACATATCCAGGTTTACTGCACATATAACCTATGGAATTAATATAAGAGCATGGATGGTATATTCATATTGCCAGGCTTGGAATCCTGACTCGACCACTTACTAGCTGTGTGAAATTGGGCTAGGTGCTTAACCTACCTGTGTCTCAGTTTCCTCACATACAAATAGGAATAGCACTCAAAACTATTATAAAGAGTAAAGCACTTCAAAGAATAGCTGACATATACTAAGACCTATATGAGTATTTGATAAGTAATGTGATTCATCTTATTTTATTAAACTTTTAGCCTTCATATGAAGGTATTATTATTATTATTGGTACTATATGCAAGTCAGCTCACTCGAATCCTTGGAACAAGAAATTGCTTCCATTAACATAATTTTATTTTTCAAATTTTTTTTAATGTTTACTTATTTTTGAGAGACAGAGTGTGAGCAGGAGAGGGACAGAGATAGGGGGAGATGCAGAATCCAAAGCAGGCTCCAGGCTCAGAGCTGTCAGCACAGAGTCTACCCGGGGCTCGAACTCCTGAACTGTGAGATCATGACCTGAGCTGAAGTTGGACACCTAATTGACTGAGCCACCCAGGTGCCCCTCTGTTAACATGATTTTAGTGTAGGAACCACAAAGTCTGACAAAGTCATGTATAATATGATTAGTTATCATTTAATTTTAAGTTTGTGGCTTAGATAGGAATGGCATAAAGAATTTATAACTTAATCAGTCAGAATGAATGAAGTTGGCTCTAACATGTGGTGGAGGTCCCAGACTAAAATCAGACCAAGGAACCACAAACGTATGGTTCCTTGAAATGACAACGTGTCCTTGGTTTCAAGAAATGACAAGGTGTCCTTGCAGACAGCCAGAAAGAAAGACATTAAAATAGCTTATGAGAAGGGAATAAAAATAACAAATAGAAAAATAACATAAAGATACAGGGAACTGAGGAAGACCAGCACGTATCAAGCATAGGGACTTGGAGTTCTCTTTTGTCAAAGGGACGACAAAAGATAATCAGTGTGCCCATGAGTGATGCCAGAAGGACTGTCCCGGGCCTATGCCTGGCAAATAGCTCTGAAAAGAAGCAAATGAGAGTAGCAGAGAGAAGCAGTAACCTCAATTTAGGGTGGTAAAATTCTTATAAAGAATATCATATAACTCTGGTAAGGTTTAAAAATATATAACTGATGACTATACTGAACTCAACATACTAATGTTTTTCTGTTAAATAAGGAATGTGTACAGATATGTGTACACATGGTATTTAAAGTGCTTTACATGTAAGAGAATTGAAATGAATTATATTTTTATTTAATGAATTTAATTGAATATTTAATTTTAGAATTAGAATTATTAAACTTACAGGTATAAAGATTTAACCAAGTATATAAACAGAATTTAAGAGAACTTGATATCATGTTTATACATTTTATTAATTCAATTTAAAAAATTATTTCAGCATTTATAAAGGGCTTTTTCTAAGTTAAGGCCTTTAAAAGTCTGAAAAATCTTGAGTAGACTATCTTTGTATGGTTGAAAATTTGAAAGAGCAATCAGATATGTTGTAATTATGTTGTAATGGAATTTTACACTTTACACTTTACAAAGGAGTTTATTTTCAACTTGAGTTAACTGAGTTTTTAAAAAGTGAAAATAATTGCTTTTGTTTTACCAGATTTAAAAAATAGAATAAGGAGATACAAATTGAATTTGAAGGCTTGAGAAAAATAAGTTTTCAGGTATGTTATAATTATAAATTAATTTTCATTTATACAGAGGCAAGGAAATAGTTTTTTGTTGTTTTTGTTGTTGTTGGTTCACAAAATCCACTATGAATACTTAAATATATATAGGAAATACATAAATAAAATCCAGGTTTCCCACAAATGAATTCACCTTTAAACTATACATAAATATAAAAAGAAAGAAGAGAGACAGAGGCAAATGTGGGAGAATATTAATAATTAATGAATCAAGGTAAATGGTATAAAGGTGTAAATTTTATTCCTCTTTCAATTCTTCTTTGTATTTGAAAATTTTCAAGATAACAAGTTTAAAGAAAGCTGTATTTACTGAGTTCATCTCATATACTCAAATGTATACTAAGTGAGAGGTGTGATAGAGAAAATAATAGAAACTGAAAAAACAAAGATGCTTTATATCTGGACTTAAAATATAATTGGATAGAGGAAAGTATTATCAGAACTCTTATTTAAACATAGTCTTTGGTAACAGGGAAAAAAAAACGACACAATTTATATCAAAGTCAGTTAGTGTTATATTCAGCCAAAAGTTATATCTGTATGTAGAAAAGGCATATTTTGAGATAAAATGGTATCAATAGTTAGGAATAGGAACCACAGGTGGGATGCATTCTGCACTACTTGAGCATGGATAAAATGTTAAATTCATTAAAAGGCCTTGGGGAACATTATGGCCTAAATGAATGAGTTGATCCATAAAAGGGTTAATTGACTACTGAACCACCAGAGTGAGGATTTTTCTGAAATATTTTTGTTGTTAATTATTAAACTTCATGATATTCCCCATATAAAATATAAAGTCCATTTTATATAATTATTCTAAGCAAAACTTATTTTCCTAATATGGGCTTGGCTGAATGCTTTATGCATAATGGGTACAAAAAATAGAATTCTTAAAAATCATGATCGTTTTCTATTCCTTAAGCTTTTAATATTTGATTTAACTTAGTTTCTCAAGATATTTCTAGAACTCTGATATTTGAAAACGCTATTATATGAATATAATCTTATTATTTCACATCAATTTCATTGCACTCACCCAGTCTGAAACACTGTGTTCAAGTTTTACTTGTTTTAATCAGTTTTACCAACTTAACAAACACGTACCCCTTGGAGCCACTAGATGGCAACCTTAGGATAGCAAATACTACTATATCCAAGGCAGGTTATCTGCACAACGGAAAAGATGATAGATTACCAATTTTACCCAATTTCCCTTTTTGTATTCAGATAAAAGAAAACAGTTTGTGAGCAATTCAAATAACACAATATGAACTGTATGACTTGAACTTCAAAGAAACCAGACAGGTGCTAAAAAACTATGCTGTGTAAAACTGAACCAAATGTGTTTCTGTTGGAAATGTTAGGTTTTCCTCAGAAGGGAAAGATTCTCCTTTCATAGCTTATTATCATTGTAAAGAACAAAATAAATCCAGAGCAATAGATAGTAATTATGCTTGATAAAATACTTTCCAAAGGAAAACACTTTAATGAAAAACCATAAAGTAGAATAAGGCTTTAGGCACAAATATTACCTAATAGTAATTAAATGAGCCAAAATATTCAGCATCATTATAATTGATACTGTTTACAACAAATATGTAAACTACATATCACAATATTTTAATCGACAACTTTACTTTAAAATTATAACCATTTGACATAATTAAGATAAATTTGTGAATCAATAGTTTGGTATTTTACAGAGTGCAAAAAATTTCTGGATAAATCATATTTTCATGGATTAAAAAGAAACATGTCTATAGGGACATGATATTCAATAAACACATTAACTTAGCCAGAAATTTAACTAGTATCTTATCTCTTGTGATATACTGAATATAAATAACCAACTTGATTTTTATGCCATACATTACTTTTCATTTGTTACAGCACTGACTTATATTGGAAACTGATGTTATGTTAATTTTAGATGGTCATGTGTGGTTATAATTAGACAATAGAACATCTGCAGGGTATTTTGACAGGTGAATGAAACTTATTATTGTCATGCTCAATGTACTCTCTTTGTACAGATACAACAATAGTTCTGTCTGCACTGGAAATCTGTCATACTAAGTCTCCAGCTCGAAATCTGCTGTTTGGCTGTGGCCAAACTGTTCAATAGCTCATGGTCTTGGTTACCTGTAAAATCAGAGACCAACATGTAATTTCTTGAGCCTGCCAAGCTTTTATGTTCTCTCTGCCTGGGAATGTTTTGCCTGGAACTCTGCATCTCCTTTCCTGTTTTACCTCCCACACCCAGCGACTGCCCATTCCCTCCATGAAGCCTTCCTTGGCTAAACTTTTGTTAGTTGAGTGATTTCTAGTACCACCACAGGCCTGGTGCCTATTTCTATCATACTGCTCATCCTACTATATTTTAACTGCTTATATGTTTGGCATTATGTCTCACTAGAATGTAGGCTTCTTGATATGTCTTGTATATTCTCTTGCACAGCATCTGGAATACAGGAAATGCTCAATCAGCATTTGTTGAATCAGTGAAGAGCATAATGAATTAATAAGTGAGCATATTTAAAAATTATTTTAGGTGTTTAAATTAAGCTATGAAAATACAATAAGAACACTGAGGACAAGATCCTGATTTCTCACAAATCTTCAGGAGAAAAAAATGATTAGGCATTTATATGAAAAACAGAGTTCCTTGAATTTCTGTTCCTTAAAAAGCTATATTTAATCATTTTAATTCATGAACACAGGACTCTATTTTCTTCCAGTATTTGTCCCTTATAGTTTCAGCCCCCAAAACTGTGTCTACACTAAATTGCTTATATGAAAGAAAATAAGACAATCATTTGACTCTTCGCAGGATACAAAGTAAATCCAGTGTAAATAATTCCAAGTTACAATGCATCATTCAAATAGTTTTCTACCTAATTCCTTTTTTTACAATACAAACTCTAATTGAAGTTTCAGTTAAACATATTGCATTGTCTTAGTATTTTATGAAAGTTATCAACAGCTTTGCTCATGGGCTGTATACTTACTAATTGATTCAAGATTTTATTCACCATGTTTGAAATACAGATTTTAATTATTCGGTAAGAAAAAATACACAGTTTATCTTCTTAAGATTTACTCAAGCATTTCTCCTATTTATGCTGGAAATGTCTACACATCTAAATAATGTAAAGTATATTTTATATTTGCCTTATGGATAGCACATGGCTGAAGACTGATTTAACTGCCTCATTTTATAACTGAATTCTGTAATTCTTTTAGGAAATCATTCTGATATCAGATGCATCATTTTGCAGAATGACTAAAACAGGCATCACGGCAAACAGAAACCAAATGCACTTGAGGGGAGAGGAAGGATACGAATGATCCGTATGTTCCAACATCCACAACCCAGGTCCCACTCACTCTCTGCTTAGGATGCTAAAAGAAATCAGGCAGAAAGTATCCCCCTATTAGTTACAGTTGTTTGGACTTTTTTTTTTTCTTCTATCCTTATGATTTTTTTGTTTGTTTGTTTTGAGGAATCCATAAACAAAATATTCAAAGAGCCCCTTAGAAACTCGTAGTTACAGCCAGAAGCAACAGTAAGCAAGTGGATAATTGGCATTTTGCCAAATGTGAGAGAGCAACAGACTTGGATAAGAAATTATAGAAATTCTTGAGGTGCCTGGGTGGCTCAGTTCGTTGAGCGTCCAGCTTCGGCTTAGGTCACAATCTCATGGTTTGTGAGGTCGAGCCTCGCATTGGGCTCTGTGCTGACAGCTCAGAGCCTGGAGCCTGGTTCAGATTCTGTGTCTCCCTCTCTCTCTGCTCCTCTCCTGCTCATGCTCTGTCTCTGTCTCTCTCTCTCAAAAAAAAATAAATAAACACTTTAAAAAATTAAAAAAAATTATATTCTTTAGGGACAGATGCTATATAAATGGAATGCCTTCAAGAAATAAACCAATACACTTCACTTGCTATGTTTATAAAGGATGCAATTTTAAAGACATACATTTTACCTTCATTTAGATGGTTTCATTTATTTTTCTAATATTTATGAAGTCATATTTTGTGCCAGAACCATTCATTCATAACTCTGTCCTGAATACAATTAATTTAAAAGGAACATTTATTTAAAAAATTTTTTCATGCTATTAAGAGCTTGAAATAATCACTTAAATTTCCCCATGCATATATTCCAACCTCCTTTCATTCAATCAGCACTGACCTCCAATTCACAGAATATACAATGAGGAAATATATTCACAAAGATCTCATTATTATGAATAAAAGTGCAGGAAGAAAATTTCAATGGCTATAAACTTTTTAAATTTATTTGCTGAAAAAGGTAATATAGGACCAAAAAAAAAAAAGCACAGAAAGAAAATTTCAGTGAGTAAAATATCTTATTCATGGTTATTTGCTGAAATAAAATTTAGTCGTCTTTAATTTCAGAAATATTCTAAAAATATCCTAACAACAAAGCGAACACTTTGAAAGCAAAGAAAAAGTACATGACAAATTAGAATGATACCCTCCAAATGCTAGTAACATGCATGTTAGCATACTTTAGTCGCATCAGGTATGGTAAATATTAAATGGCACCTGGGACTAGTGATACAAATCTGAATCAGAATGAAATGTTAAAAAAACGGCAACAGAACTGAGAGGGCAAAATATAAGGAAAATCCTGCAGCTGCTGAAGGTGTTATCAACTTATTAAGAGTATTGCAATATTACACCCAACACAGGTTATGAAAAAGAGTCAGCCAATATTTTCCTTCTGGGCCAAAATAATATATGACATAAAGAAAAGATTTCTTGCATTTTTTGGGTTATTTATTTTGAGAGAGAGAGACAAAGAGAGCAGGGGAGGGGCAGAGAGAGAGGGAGAGAGAGAGATTCCCAAGCAGGCTCCACACTGTGAGAGCAGAGCTTGATGTGGGGATTGAACCCACGAAATGTGAGATCGTGACCTGAGCTGAAGTCAAAAGTCGGACGCTTAACTGAATGAGCCACCCAGGTGCCCCAAGAACCTTGACTTTTTATTTGGTAGCAAGGTAAGTACTAAGTATCTTTGGATGAAAGGGAGAGGCAAGTAATGTAGCAATTTATTTTACTAAATAATTCATTGTTTCAATAAAGTGTTTTTAAAATCAGGGTGTGATGTCTTATATTCTTCACACAGTTACTTAAGACCATTTAAAATACAATATTACTAATCACAGTGGGGGGGGGTGGGAAATGTGGCTAAACATGTAGAAATTTTGCACCTGCAATATGAATTTATATGCTACCAAGATAACATATTAATACCAAGTGGCATTTGAAGAGCAACCTAATTAATATAAGATTTGATATCAAATGATTTCTAAACATAGAGAACATAGACTGCTTTACTCCTAAAAACCTGTTTCACGTGGAATCACTGCACAATACAGCATTTCATTTCTACATCAGATTATAAAACATGGTCATCAACTTATCTTTTACCTAGCAAATACTCTTTCTTTAGTTTTTCCATAAGATTTTACTTTATGTGATCTTCAGCTAACTGAATTTAAGTGACTGAAACGAAAACTGTATATAAAGTTGAGAAATTAAAGACGCTCTTTGATTTGCCACCACATTTATTTTTTTCCCTTTGGGGGCCTTGTTAGTTTTATGAGTATTGTTACAAATTTGAATTCCTTATCACGACAGCACATCTTAAGGTGAGCAGGCACTAAACAGGTAGCGCGACCTATAATTAACAAGGAAACGAAGAAGTATCATGGCCTAAAGATGGTCATCATTTTGCTGAAGTCTTGTCCTAACCCATCAACAGAGAACACGTGTGGCCATAAAATACCACATTAACGCATTCTTTCCCTGTCAGTAAGTTACATCAAGCTTGCCAAACTCCAACTCAGGTAGCTCCATTTTTCCAGCCCAAATTCTTGCTGTGTTTTCAATTGGGTGAATTACTTCTACTTCCTCTCTTTTAGAGTTGCTGGCTCACACAGGTTATCAGGTTTCTATCTCAGTGGCTGCTTCATATCTACAGTGAGTGAGTGATCTTTCAGAGGTACTTGGGGATGAAAGCTAGTGGATAAATGTCAAGAATTATATTTTTATTTCCTCTCTTTGGAGGGATTATTCCTCTAACTTTTGTGTTTGGTTTGGAGGGCTCTTAGGATTTGATTTCTCTTCTGAATAAGCGAAACAGCCACCCAGATGGCAAGCACTTCACATTTCGGCACAGTGTAATTTGATTTGGAAGTTCAATGAAACTCACTTGGAAATGTCCCTCCAGTAATATTTCCCCTCTTAAAAAATTCAGTTTTAAGTTCCTGGTTTCATGCATAAATAAGCTCCAGGGAGGCTTAGTGGTGAGTGGCAGGGTGACTGAATAAAATATTTCAACCTTTTAAATGAAATGTTAAAAATAAATGGAGTTCTAACCTTCTTGGGATTTCTCTACAGATGTAGTGTTCACTCTGTAATTTTCAACTTTCAATATCATTTATAACATTCTTATGAATATTCCAAAATTTGTTTGTTTGTTGAAGGATATTGACTCTATTCAGTGAATATGTATAGAAGTCCCATTCTGTGCAAGATGTACAGAAAAAGGAATAAGAAAATCTATTCCAAACATATTCCAATTTTCAATCTATGAACTTGCCCCCCACAAAGCACTGAAAGCATTAGAAACAAAAACTGTTTAACAAATACATGTATTTTAATTCATACGCTGCCATTTCTAACATTTATCGATCTGGCATTCATCAAAAGTATCACCCCCCCCAAATTTTGATTCTTACTAAAGTTTAAACTTACTTAGCAATCTTATTTTCATATTTAAATTCTCCCTTCCTCATATCTTGTTCATACACGCACACACACACAAATAGGTTAGCAGAGGAACACAGCAACCTTAAAATACTATTTTTCTTTAAAATTTTATATTCTTTAAGAATATTACATATCTTTATTCAACCTTCTGAAGAACTTCATTACTATGTGAAATCTCATCTCAGAACTGCACTGTATTTATTTTTAAAAAATCTGCATACACCTGGACCTGTTAAGTTCACACCTATGTTGTTCAAGGGTCAACTGTATGTATCAACAAAGCTCTGCTTGCTTGGACTTAAGTACCGTGACTGGGCTGGGGAAGCACAGAGAGTGGGACTGGGATCCAAGGCCCATCAAAATCAACTGTCTGGAATAAGTTCAGGGACTATAAAGTTCTTAGAATACACAGGAATATCTTTATTAACACAAAATCAGTGATATGGTATTTTGATTATTTCTCAGTGGGGAGTTTTAAGTGTTAACCCTTTAGTTTGAATCTGATGTCCCTACATGTTATTTTACACTTTCCCATTTTCTGCAAACAGGATGACCTAATAACAGCATACAACTCTAAGCAGCGCACGTGTAATAATAGAATTTGTACGTCTGTGCCATACCTATAACAGAACTTCACAACACTGTGGGGGAAAAAAAAACAGATTTCTAATGGCACCCAGTTAAATGTCAGGGATAGCTCTCTTCAATTTTACACTCGGAAACTCCTCCATCGTATCTTCACAGTGCTGGAGTACTTTGACAAGTGGGTTATTTAAAATTTTTTTTTAATGTTTATTTTTGAGACAGAGAGAGAGAGACAGCATGAGTGGGGGAGGGCAGAGAGAGAGGGAGACAAAGAATCTGACACAGGCTCCAGGCTTTGAACTGTCAGCACAGAGCCCAACACGGGGCTCTAACCCACAAACCATGAGATCATGACCTGAGCTGAAGCCGGACGCTTAACTGACTGAGCCACCCAGGCACCCAACAAGTGTGCCATTTTTAAACCCCAAGAATATAAGAGAAAAAGAAAAAGAAGAAAGAGACAAAGATAAAAAGAAAGAAAAATTTCACTGTCTCTTAAGTGAGGTATCCAGGTACCTCATCTAATTAAATGGAATCAAATGGAAATCTAGATCAGACATGCCACCTTTTTTCTATTATTTCAATATGGACATTTAGTACAAGTTTAAACTGGTCAACCTCTGTAGTTTATATTCTAGATTAACAGGAGTTTAGATAAATAACATTAATTCTCAATTGAGATGACTTTCTACTGATACAGAGACACCAAGAAGAGAATCTAAGCTCCCTGGAAATCAGAGAGTAAAATATAAGTAACTAACCTATGTTAAAACAGTTCAGTTTCTCTAGCTGGCGATGTTTTTATAAAGTGTTACTATAACTGCATTTTTTGCACGATAAATGGCACACTGCAAGGTGTTTTATATCAGGTATTAAGTAGAAATTTGTGTTTCCAGAATGAGACACGCATACTTTATAGCAGCTGCACTTATTTTAGAGTTAAATTGGCTCAATTTAGCATGGTTTGAAATTTAACATTCTCGTTCTTAGAACCAATAAATAAATATGACAAGGCAACACATATTAAGAAATGCTAAAAGAATCAGACTGACGTTTCAAAATCAATATGATGACCAACTGACTGTGGTGACAATAATTACCGATTAAGGTAGAGATGAAGGATGAGCTGGGATCAAAAGGGCACCTGCCCCTTCCTCTTTCTGACCTGTGTGGTTCCAGATGAAACAGGGGATCCTAGAAAGAAAACCAGACAAGCCGTTATGTATTTGCCAACTTTAATAAGAATCTAACTGCTCAGAGAAAACATAAACATCTTGACCTTGTACAGAACTGCTATCGGAAACAGGGCACCAGAGAGTAACATCAAGTTATTTAGGAGCAAACTCGGTTTTGTAAATAAATAGATGGGTTTTCAGGCCCACATGGATTCTCTCCCTCCTTCCTAGTAGGTATACAGGTGATGAAATGAAAGAAGTTATTAGCAGTTTTTATCACTTGAGCGAAGAGTATTAATTACTTTGAGATGTGTCAGTTAAATACTCCAAAGAAATGAAAACTTGCAGAAGAAAGGTTACTAAAAGGGAGGTTCAGCGATAAATACAGAAATGGTCTTTTATTCCAGAAAGGCCACTATTGATTTTTTTTGAAGCGTCCGTAAAAGAAAAAGATGAAATTTTCTATCAATTTTGATTATTTATTTCCATTTTAATTCTTCATCACATATTCTTTGTATAGACACTTAACTTTAATAATTTAGAGAATGATGACTGCATAAATAATTACTGGAATATAGACGCAAAAATAAATGTCACATTACGAGCAATATGTCAGACTCATGTCACGTAAATGAAACTGGAAAATAAGTATTTCTGTGAAGAACCACTACTACATTGGTTCCTACTGCAAACCCATAACCACAGAATATTCTCTGAATATTCTCGGAATTCAAAACTCTCAGCACATTTTTGTAATTATTATTAAGTGTGCTATAAATGTTTTGGGTAAAAAAAAAAGTACTTTGGAAAAGTGACAATAGGAATCAATATGTAAAATTTTGTAGGAAAAAAAAGCCCACTATTTTGCAATAGAATATTGTTGATACTGCCCATCGGTATCTATGAATAGCCCTGTGCATCTGTAAACTATGAACCTAAAAACAATCCTAATGTCCTGAATAACCTTTGAGAATTGCCAGCACTTTTTTCAAGCTTGATTTTGACTTTCTTAGCCACACTCCTTACTCCATGTTACCTGTTCTGTCCTTCTCTTGCATTGTTATTTGACACATTTTTCTTACTGTCTCTGATTTTCTAATATCACCATTCTGATCCTGTTGTTCTAAAACCTTTCCAGTAAACGCAGAGTTCACCTGACTTCTATAATCTTCCAGTCTTATCCTTGGAATTGACCTGTGGGAATTGACAGCCTATAGAGCAAATGTACGCTCCTGACCCAGAGGTGGCTAAAAGCCATAAAAATTTTTTTAAGTCCAATTTTTTTCCCTACTCCTACATTTTACACAAATTAGCAGAGAGCAAGAATACCAATAAATAATTGGAGACATTTTTGTTTTTGCTCCTCAGAGGTGAGCAATTTGCAATGACATGAGAAAAAAAAAAAAAGTTTGTTAAAATGAGACCGAATTCTTGGTCCTCCCACCTAACAGCTGTGCTGAACAGTTTTCATCTATTTGCAAAACTGACCCACAGCACTATATGAAGGAGAAAGAGATCAAGTGTGTGAATGTAATACTCGTCTGACCTTTAGTCACACTGCCACTTTGTGGATTATTTGAGAAAAGTAGGTAGGACATACATTTTACATTTTTTCTAACACAGTCAAAAGTCCCAATATTTGGTTATAGAAAACCAGTAAAGAGACTGAAGTGCTTTCTTAAATCAAGACTTTCTATAACTTCAAAATTCTGAAACTCAACTTTTTATCACTAATGACAGGTAAAGGTGATTTACCTAATGGATAAAATTAGATACCTTCAGCACTAAAATTGAAGAGAAAAACAAATATGTTGCTTATTTATTCAAGTCAGCACAATATATTAAGTTTAAACTGTCAAGTAGATGAAACACAGAAAATGCAAACGAAGAATTCTAAAATTGAGAGAATCTCAAACTTCAAAGAAGGGTAGTCAGGTGATGGGGATGAAGTCACAGTTTCTTAGAGAGATCACAGGTTTCTTAAGTATAAATCATGACTAGGTTCCTGAGGCTGTTGCTGACTGCTGAATTTCAGCACATGTCTGAGGTATCAATTACCTGGCATATCAGTGTTTTCAGCTTTGAAGAGAAGTAGACTGAATTGACAGAAACCTACATTCAAAAAGATGCCTACCACCCTAACATTTGGCAAACAACTAAGTGGAACCCAGGCTCATGTGGAATTTTTCATTCGATGTGAGTCTGTAAAAGGACATACTCTTTTACAAAACCTCAAATTTAAACCTGAGAACAAATGAGTGCCGGACACTCAAATATTTGTATGCCTTATGTCCAAACTTGGATGTACCTTGACAGATCGCTTCCTCTTTTATGCAGAAGATTTCAAATATGTATCTCATTTTATGATTAATGGCTAAGACTATCTCAACGTATAGTCATTGTAAAATAAGTTAAATTAAAACTTTTTTGCCTGCTTTTACATCACTATTAAAAATGCATATTTTTGAATAGTTTAAAGGACAGACGTATAATTTTAATTTAAAAAATGCATGTACTCTTTAGTTTCTAATTGTTTAGCCCACTAGTGAATAAAAAGAAAAAAAAAACCGATATACTCCTGGAAGACCTTTGCTTTGGACAAACACCATTATCTTTATGTACAGAGAGAAGGAAGGTCCAAATCTTTAGAGGACATAGTCATTTCTTCCATACATAGCACTTGGTTAACAATACTCCAGGAGTCAAATAATGTAAAACTAAAAGACAATGACAAATTGGATTGTAGAGCACGATACTTCTTAAATTTTAAAACTACTGAAATGTGTGTTTTGAAGACTATAATATTTGTAACAAGCAAATGAAGAGTTGTTTTGAACACTTGAAGGTTCTGTAACTGCTCTCACAGTGTGGGTACCTGCCATTCTGAACTACTGGCAGGTTTCTGAATATCTCTTTCCCAGGTTCCTCAATGTGTTCTGGGTAATAATGCCCATATAATATTAAAAATTCAGCAGAGACTTTATGACCCCTGGGAATCCTGATCTGATCTCTTTGACTGCTGTCAAATCTCTTCCTTTTCCTTTTTGTGTCCCTGCAAGCATCATATGAATCCCTCTTTTATACCATGTATTTTTCTGTATTATAATTGTCTATGTGTTTAACTCTCCTCCCTACTGGTTTGCAGGGTTTTTTTGAGGAAATTGCTCATGTGATGTTAATCTCCAATCCTCTGTATCAAATAAATGAACAACTGTTCATGATGTTTGAAAAAATACCACTTTTCTAGAAACATTTTTTTGCCCATGCTTATTTTCTTTTATATTTAAAAGAACTCACAGAACTGCTGTATATAGGTATATTGATTCAAAACTAGATAATATGTACAAGTTATTATGCTGTCCTATATTGTATATGGTTTCTGTGGGCTACTCATATAGAAACATCATGGTCCTATTTTTTCACCGTATTTTGATTGCTATTGGTTTAGTAAAACTATTACATTGTTCAAAAAACTAAAGAAAAGATATATTCTTTATTTCCCCAGCTACTATTTAATGAAGATAATACACTTACATATATACCTTTATGATTTATGATGAATTCTTGCCAGTACTAATGTATTAAGGGTTAGGATAAATATAACATAATTGAATATCCCATTGCATTTATTAAAAGTAAAATCAAATACTTAAGAATAATGGTATTTGTTTTATTCCCAATGACCCTATTATTATTTTTTATAATGTTGGTTTATTTTTGAGAAAGAGAGAGAGAACGAGCATGAGTAGAGCAGGGAGAGGGTGGAGGGGAGACAGAGGATCAAAAGCGGGCTCTGTGCTGACAGCAGAGAGCCCGATGTGGGCTTTGAATTCAAGAAATGTGAGATCGTGACCTGAGCTGAACTGAGACCTTTAACCTAGTGAGCCACTCAGGCACCCTCTCCACCATGACCTTATTAATGACAATATGTAATTTGAAGTAATAGGGAGGTGTGACATGAAGGTATAATCATTTTTTAGTTAAGGCTTCCCTGTCCCACATGACTGATTTATTTTTATTTTTTACTGAATATCTTTTGATACTGCGGTGTGTGGTCATGAAACTGCAACACTGAGCTGGGAGTAAAGACTGAGTTCTGAATTCTTATCAAATAACTGACTTTACAGTAGTTTTTAATAATTTACCTGATATTTTGTTTCATGCTTTTAGAGCGGAGGCTTTCTTTACCTTGTTAAGCCACATATGACAGAACGATACATTGGTTCAATTCATCTTAGTTCCTCAGGACTCAATATATTATTTTTGCAATTTCATACAACAGAGATGTTGAAATTGTTGAGAAGAGGTGAAAAGAAAAAAATTACCCTAGACTGGATAATGCTGATGTTGTAACACAATGCAGGCAAATTCCAAACTTCTATAGCTTTGTTCTGCACAGATCAGCCTGACTTCAAATTAAGTAGTTCCTCCCATTATCTTGAGAGTTCACTATAATCTTAAATGCAGTGTTTAATTTAGTGCACAATCCAATAAAATACTAAAAAGTGAGTAATATCATTTTCTTCCATGAAGTGGAATTCAGCAACCAAACCAACCAGAAAACTTGAGGCACGGTGACACTGTCAATGACCCCAAAGCAACTGCGCTTATGGTTCAAGGAATACGTAACGTTGGTGTTTAACCTTATTGAGAATGTTGGCCAGTGCTTCCACTGGCTTTCCATTATCTGTGTTTTAACAGCTGGAATTTCTACGTGAGTAATGTGGCTTAAATTTACAAGACATCACTCGCATTAGAAGTGTGAGCTACACGTTTTGTTTCAGTGTGGCAGGAAGTTTT
This sequence comes from Lynx canadensis, assembly GCF_007474595.2. Classification (NCBI taxonomy): domain Eukaryota; kingdom Metazoa; phylum Chordata; class Mammalia; order Carnivora; family Felidae; genus Lynx; species Lynx canadensis. The sequence goes on from NC_044304.2 coordinate 87,127,948, forward strand.
TCAATGGGTTCTCTTGTGCTCGAGAGAAAGCAGGGCCTATGGTTTGCAAATGCGTGAGCAGATGCACATGCTATTCAAAAAACATTTAAAGAATAAACGGTAAGTCTTTCCAGGACAGTTTTTCCCTTTAGGCCTTGAGGGGAGCGCTCAGGATCCAGCAAGCCTGCTGTAAGCTATTTTCAATATGTGAGTTACTGCACATATCACGTGTTACATGTCATGCCCATTAAATGAAATGATTTTCCCATTAATAAGTCAGCTTGATGAACTATTTGTGCCCTTAGTGTCAATAGTATATTCTGAAAGATGTCAGAGAAAAAAAGAACATTATAAATACTCTAAAACAAATCAAACAATTCCCTATTTTATTAACTATTTCTAATGGTTAGAGAAAAAGTAGTAAAATACACAAGGCATACATACATGTACTCATCAACAATGAAAAATAAAAGATGCAGTTTGGATATGTAAATGTCTAGAATAACCATATCATGTAGTTTAATTCTTTACATAATAGCTATCTAATAATCTGCATCAAATTAACTTTAAATATGACTATATAATTTTTTCCTTTCTTCTGCCAATCAATAAAAACATGTATTAAAGTATATTGGAAACATTTCCCAAAGGCTCAATAAACTAGCAGAAAAAATATGAAAAGGGACTGAAATTTTAAGTAAATGTTTTGACACCAAGGCTAACAGCTTTGCATTTTAATTTTTTTTTTTTTTACATTTTTATCTCTAAAAAAATAATGTCATATTTGTATAGTGCTTTAAAATTTAGGAACCAGGGGCGCCTGGGTGGCGCAGTCGGTTAAGCGTCCGACTTCAGCCAGGTCACGATCTCGCGGTCTGTGAGTTCAAGCCCCGCGTCGGGCTCTGTGCTGCCTGCTCAGAGCCTGGAGCCTGTTTCCGATTCTGTGTCTCCCTCTCTCTCTGACCCTCCCCCGTTCATGCTCTGTCTCTCTCTGTCTCAAAAATAAATAAACATTAAAAAAAAAAAAAAATTTAGGAACCATTTTTGCCTACATTATTTTGTTTCACCCTCAAAATAAGTCTATGAAGTATAAAAGCGTCAATAATATTGTTCACAAATATTATTTTCCTTTTATAGATGAGAAATCAGAGGCAGGGTGGTGCTTTGCAAATCTAGAAGAGTATCTTCTAACTTCTAGTGCCATATTCATTCTACAATATTATCTACCCTACCTACCACTGTAGATGGAGAAGGCATTACAGATGTGCTGCGGGCATGGCTGAGTGTCTGTTACGAGGTAATTCATGCATAATCAAGGTTTGAATATGTATATGAAGAATTATTTAAAGAAAAAAATACCATAATGTAGTTATTAAATTACATATTTAAATGTTTTGTTTCCTTTAACATTATTGGAATAGCTTGCAAATGCGACCAAACATTTTTAAAAGGCATATAATACATCTAAGGTAAAATTCTAACTCACTTTTCTTATGCTGAATTTGTAAATAAACATTTGTTTAACCTGTATTTTTAAGAAAAATAATCTTTCCCCCCCTCCTGTGTTTCCTTTAATTGTTACTTCATGATTCCATTCTCCTCACCCTCATCTTATTCCAACAGTCTCTTAAATTCCACACTATTAGCACAGTCTACCAGAAATGTATGCCTGGTGGAGTAAGAGTACTAGAAATAAATACTCTTCCAACTTTGATTATGTTGTCCTGAAGCCTACTTTTATTAGAAAACAGCGTCAACCTCTTCTTTATCACCCTCTCCAATACAACCATGTTTCTCTCTTAGGTACCTCCTCACTGTTATAAAGTCTCATCTCCAGAACGGCAGTTCAGGATCTTCACGGCTTGATTTTAGGTTTTTTCTCCCTCTAGAAACCCACCCTCCAATCAAAACTCTAGCATCACAAGCTGACTGACTTTCTTTAAAGTTGTAGGTATGATAATATCCACAGCTCTTCTATTACATTTTCCCTTGGGGAAAAAAGGAATTCAATTCTTCCTTTTCTCTACAACACAAAAACCCTGTGTAATGAGGAAATACTGTTGAAAGAGGCCTTCTTGCTGATATTCTCCAAGACTTCTCTAAGCAAACCTTCTTCCACAGACTGTGCTACATATCTCTTGTAACATTATTTCCAACGTATTGTGATTATGCATACAAATGGGTAATTCAACCAACATTTAAGAAGCCTATGACAGCTCAAGCATTCAGTCAATATTCAATTTAGGAAACATGATGCATGCTACTCCTTTTAAACCCTATAAAATTAAGCAAAGTGTCCTCTCTAATTGTAAATTTAACAAACAGAAACGCTAAAATGAACAGGTGACTACCACTAACATATTAGTTAATTTTTTATTAATATGTTAAATATAGTTCAATAACTAATAACTATATTTTAATACTTGAATCATATTAGGCAAGTATACCACTTCAATGGCAGAAATAAAGTCTCTAATGTTATCTTATAAACTACTAGGAAAAAGAAGAAGGAAGAGAATGAAAATAGGAATAGGAATAAGAAGTCAAATAAGAGTCAAAAAATGTTTTTCCAAAGAGAGCTAATCTAACATGGAGATAAAAAAGCCTCTGATTTGATCTATGGCTCAAGTCCCATAACCCCATTCAACCTCAATTTCAACACTTGTGAAAAAGAAGAAATAATATTTCCATGCTGCTGTCTCCTATGACTGTTGTGAGAATCAGAAGAAGGAATTTAATATAAAAGAAACTAAAAGAATCAGAAAATCTGAACGTGAAATAACTATATATGGGAAGAAAACTGAGCCCTTACTATATCCAAGGGTTTGCAACCAGATTTCATATCAAACCTGATGGTGCATAATGCTGATTTAATTCAGTATTATTTTATTTTTGTTTTCTGATGTTTTGCAGTTAACTTTAAAACCTTATTCTATCTTATGAGAAGCCATAAGTGTAAGAATGCACATTAATATGGATAGTATTTCAAAGCACTGTGGATAAATGATGGATTATTCGATAAATGGTGTTTGGACAACTGGAGTGCCATATGGAAAAAAATAAAGTTTGATTACTACCTCATGTCCTATAGCCCTATAGCCAAATTCCAGATTGATCAACAATTTAAACATAGGAAATAGGATTATACAAGGGAATAGAAAAAGACATAAAAATTTGGTATGTATCCTTCAGTGTGGTGTGGGAAAGGCCTTTTAAAACAAGACACAAAATCCAGGAGGCATAAAAGAAAGATGGATAAATAATGTAACTTAATGATTTTGGGGAAAAAATCTTAAAATGGGAAAACCATAAACATTATTTCACTCAAATAAAAAAGGGTTTCTTCTTTCCTTATTATATAATGAACTCATACATATCAATAAAGACCACAAAATAAATTAAAAAAAAAAAGTCTGGTGCCATAAATGTACAAAGTGGCCTTAGAATATCTTTTTATTCTACAAAGCGAAGAAGCTAAGAAAACTATTAGAGTTATATCACAAGGCTTAGAAGAGGGATGTTGACTTGAAGAGGTATCTACTGGACAAAGATGAAACAATTTATTTATCAATAAGGAGAATAACAGCAATAGACTGAAATAAACCTAAGAAAATAAAGATCTGGATGCTGACTATTTGCTGGACATACAAGGTCACATTAGGAAATGTCATATTACAATTAAATATCTAGTTCTGAGCTTAAGAAATTTGGTATTTTAATTACGTGAAAAATAAGCAGAGCCAGTCTTGTAATAAGGACATTACTGGTTGTAATTTGTTTCATTTACCTCAAGATCATCTGTGTTTGCTTTTGGAAAAAGTCAAATTTAATGTGATAGAAGATCTATCACAGTATTTCTAGCCAATCCTTGCCTGGACCACCCAGTCAATCTGCTCCTAAATTTACCACTCATACTGAAACTGAAGCACCATTCTGTAATAAACTACTAAGTCACTCACTTGGAATCTCTTTACATCAACAAATTATACAATGTTCAAAGCAGGTCTACATATAAAAAGGCTGAAGGAAATAGAGTTTTGCGGTAATGGGCATCATGACCTACTAGATTTCTTAATCTCAGCTGCTTAATAAAATGCCAAGAATTCTAGGGAATGTGAGTACAATCAGCTATCTTTTAAGCAAGTAGGGACTTCTATCCTGTGTAGATATTTTAGGGCAAATTTAGTAGGAAAAAAATCGTGGTAGTAAATATTTGTTCAGCATAAACAGGGTTTAACTTCTGATACTCTCTATACACTGTATAAAATAATTGCTATACCGAGATACAGAGGAAGATGGCGGCGTAGGAGGACGCTGGGCTCACCGCGCGTCCTGCTGATCACTTAGATTCCACCTACACCTGCCTAAATAACCCAGAAAACCGCCAGAGGATTAGCAGAACGGAGTCACCGGACCCAAGTGCCGACTAGAGGCCCACGGAAGAGGGTAGGAAGGGCGGCGAGGCGGTGCGCGCTCCACGGACTGGCGGGAGGGAGCCGGGGCGGAGGGGCGGCTCACCAGCCAAGCAGAACCCCTGAGTCCGGCTTGCAAAAGCGGAGGGGCCTGACGGACTGTGTTCAGACAGCAAGCGCGACTTAGCGTCTGGGAGGTCATAAGTTAACAGCTCTGCTCGGAAAGCGGGAAGGCTGGAGGACAAAGGGAGGGTGAGCTGCGGAGTCCCCGGACGACAGAGCTCAGTTTGGTGGGGAACAAAGGCGCTCGCCAGCGCCATCTCCCCCGCCCATCCCCCAGCCAAAATCCCAAAGGGAACCGGTTCCGGCCAGGGAAATTGCTCGCTCTGCGCAAACACCCAACTCTGTGCTTCTGCGGAGCCAAACCTCCGGCAGCGGATCTGACTCCCTCCGGCTGCCACAGGGCCCTTCCTGAAGTGGATCACCTAAGGAGAAGCGAGCTAAGCCTGCCCCCCCTCCCGCCGTGCACCTTGCCTTCCCACCCCAGCTAATACGCCAGATCCCCAGCATCACAAGCCTGGCAGTGTGCAAGTAGCCCAGACGGGCCACGCCACCCCACAGTGAATCCCACCCCTAGGAGAGGGGAAGAGAAGGCACACACCAGTCTGACTGTGGCCCCAGCGGTGGGCTGGGGGCAGACATCAGGACGGACTGCGGCCCCGCCCACCAACTCCAGTTATACACCACAGCACAGGGGAAGTGCCCTGCAGGCCCTCACCACACCAGGGACTATCCAAAATGACCAAGCGGAAGAATTCCCCTCAGAAGAATCTCCAGGAAATAACAACAGCTAATGAGCTGATCAAAAAGGATTTAAATAATATAACAGAAAGTGAATTTAGAATAATAGTCATAAAATTAATCGCTGGGCTTGAAAACAGTATACAGGACAGCAGAGAATCTCTTGCTACAGAGATCAAGGGACTAAGGAACAGTCACGAGGAGCTGAAAAACGCTTTAAAGGAAATGCAAAACAAAATGCAAACCACCACAGCTCGGATGGAAGAGGCAGAGGAGAGAATAGGTGAACTAGAAGATAAAGTTATGGAAAAAGAGGAAGCTGAGAAAAAGAGAGATAAAAAAATCCAGGAGTATGAGGGGAAAATTAGAGAACTAAGTGATACACTAAAAAGAAATAATATACGCATAATTGGTATTCCAGAGGAGGAAGAGAGAGGGAAAGGTGCTGAAGGGGTACTTGAAGAAATAATAGCTGAGAACTTCCCTGAACTGGGGAAGGAAAAAGGCATTGAAATCCAAGAGGCACAGAGAACTCCCTTCAGACGTAACTTGAATCGATCTTCTGCACGACATATCATAGTGAAACTGGCAAAATACAAGGATAAAGAGAAAATTCTGAAAGCAGCAAGGGGTAAACGTGCCCTCACATATAAAGGGAGACCTATAAGACTCGTGACTGATCTCTCTTTTGAAACTTGGCAGGCCAGAAAGAATTGGCACGAGATTTTCAGGGTGCTAGACAGCAAAAATATGCAGCCGAGAATCCTTTATCCAGCAAGTCTGTCATTTAGAATAGAAGGAGAGATAAAGGTCTTCCCAAACAAACAAAAACTGAAGGAATTTGTCACCACTAAACCAGCCCTACAAGAGATCCTAAGGGGGACCCTGTGAGACAAAGTACCAGAGACATCACTACAAGCATAAAACATACAGACATCACAATGACTCTAAACCCGTATCTTTCTATAATAACACTGAATGTAAACGGATTAAATGCGCCAGCCAAAAGACATAGGGTATCAGAATGGATAAAAAAACAAGACCCATCTATTTGCTGCCTACAAGAGACTCATTTTAGACCTGAGGACACCTTTAGATTCAGAGTGAGGGGATGGAGAACTATTTATCATGCTACTGGAAGCCAAAAGAAAGCTGGAGTAGCCATACTTATATCAGACAAACTAGACTTTAAATTAAAGGCTGTAACAAGAGATGAAGAAGGACATTATATAATAGTTACAGGGTCTATCCATCAGGAAGAGCTAACAATTATAAATGTCTATGCGCCGAATACCGGAGCCCCCAAGTATATAAAACAATTACTCATAAACAGAAGCAACCTTATTGATAAGAATGTGGTAATTGCAGGGGACTTTAACACCCCACTTACAGAAATGGATAGATCATCTAGACACACAGTCAATAAAGAAACAAGGGCCCTGAATGATACATTGGATCAGATGGACTTGACAGATATATTTAGAACTCTGCATCCCAAAGCAACAGAATATACTTTCTTCTCGAGTGCACATGGAACATTCTCCAAGATAGATCATATACTGGGTCACAAAACAGCCCTTCATAAGTTTACAAGAATTGAAATTATACCATGCATACTTTCAGACCACAATGCTATGAAGCTTGAAATCAACCACAGGAAAAAGTCTGGAAAACCTCCAAAAGCGTGGAGGTTAAAGAACACCCTACTAACGAATGAGTGGGTCAACCAGGCAATTAGAGAAGAAATCAAAAAATATATGGAAACAAACGAAAATGAAAATACAACAATCCAAACGCTTTGGGACGCAGCGAAGGCAGTCCTGAGAGGAAAATACATTGCAATCCAGGCCTATCTCAAGAAACAAGAAAAATCCCAAATACAAAATCTAACAGCACACCTAAAGGAACTAGAAGCAGAACAGCAAAGGCAGCCTAAACCCAGCAGAAGAAGAGAAATAATAAAGATCAGAGCAGAAATAAACAATATAGAATCTAAAAAAACTGTAGAGCAGATCAACGAAACCAAGAGTTGGTTTTTTGAAAAAATAAACAAAATTGACAAACCTCTAGCCAGGCTTCTCAAAAAGAAAAGGGAGATGACCCAAATAGATAAAATCGTGAATGAAAATGGAATTATTACAACCAATCCCTCAGAGATACAAGCAATTATCAGGGAATACTATGAAAAATTATATGCCAACAAATTGGATAACCTGGAAGAAATGGACACATTCCTGAACACCCACACTCTTCCAAAACTCAATCAGGAGGAAATAGAAAGCTTGAACAGACCCATAACCAGCGAAGAAATTGAATCGGTTATCAAAAATCTCCCAACAAATAAGAGTCCAGGACCAGATGGCTTCCCAGGGGAGTTCTACCAGACATTTAAAGCAGAGATAATACCTATCCTTCTCAAGCTATTCCAAGAAATAGAAAGGGAAGGAAAACTTCCAGACTCATTCTATGAAGCCAGTATTACTTTGATTCCTAAACCAGACAGAGACCCAGTAAAAAAAGAGAACTACAGGCCAATATCCCTGATGAATATGGATGCAAAAATTCTCAATAAGATACTAGCAAATCGAATTCAACAGCATATAAAAAGAATTATTCACCATGATCAAGTGGGATTCATTCCTGGGATGCAGGGCTGGTTCAACATTCGCAAATCAATCAACGTGATACATCACATTAACAAAAAAAAAGAGAAGAACCATATGATCCTGTCAATCGATGCAGAAAAGGCCTTTGACAAAATCCAGCACGCTTTCTTAATAAAAACCCTTGAGAAAGTCGGGATAGAAGGAACATACTTAAAGATCATAAAAGCCATTTATGAAAAGCCCACCGCTAACATCATCCTCAACGGGGAAAAACTGAGAGCTTTTTCCCTGAGATCAGGAACACGACAGGGATGCCCACTCTCACCGCTGTTGTTTAACATAGTGCTGGAAGTTCTAGCATCAGCAATCAGACAACAAAAGGAAATCAAAGGCATCAAAATTGGCAAAGATGAAGTCAAGCTTTCGCTTTTTGCAGATGACATGATATTATACATGGAAAATCCGATAGACTCCACCAAAAGTCTGCTAGAACTGATACATGAATTCAGCAAAGTTGCAGGATACAAAATCAATGTCCAGAAATCAGTTGCATTCTTATACACTAACAATGAAGCAACATAAAGACAAATAAAGAAACTGATCCCATTCACAATTGCACCAAGAAGCATAAAATACCTAGGAATAAATCTAACCAAAGATGTAAAGGATCTGTATGCTGAAAACTATAGAAAGCTTATGAAGGTAATTGAAGAAGACTTAAAGAAATGGAAAGACATTCCCTGCTCATGGATTGGAAAAATAAATATTGTCAAAATGTCAATACTACCCAAAGCTATCTACACATTCAATGCAATCCCAATCAAAATTGCACCAGCATTCTTCTCGAAATTAGAACAAGCAATCCTAAAATTCATATGGAACCACAAAAGGCCCCGAATAGCCAAAGGAATTTTGAAGAAGAAGACCAAAGCAGGAGGCATCACAATCCCAGACTTTAGCCTCTACTACAAAGCTGTCATCATCAAGACAGCATGGTATTGGCACAAAAACAGACACACAGACCAATGGAATAGAATAGAAACCCCAGAACTAGACCCACAAACGTATGGCCAACTCATCTTTGACAAAGCAGGAAAGAACATCCAATGGAAAAAAGACAGCCTCTTTAACAAATGGTGCTGGGAGAACTGGACAGCAACATGCAGAAGGTTGAAACTAGACCACTTTCTCACACCATTTACAAAAATAAACTCAAAATGGATAAAGGACCTAAATGTGAGACAGGAAACCATCAAAACCTTAGAGGAGAAAGCAGGAAAAGATCTCTCTGACCTCAGCCGTAGCAATCTCTTACTCGACACATCCCCAAAGGCAAGGGAATTAAAAGCAAAAGTGAATTACTGGGACCTTATGAAGATAAAAAGCTTCTGCACAGCAAAGGAAACAACCAACAAAACTAAAAGGCAACCAACGGAATGGGAAAAGATATTTGCAAATGACATATCGGACAAAGGGCTAGTATCCAAAATCTATAAAGAGCTCACCAAACTCCACACCCGAAAAACAAATAACCCAGTGAAGAAATGGGCAGAAAACATGAATAGACACTTCTCTAAAGAAGACATCCAGATGGCCAACAGGCACATGAAAAGATGTTCAGCGTCGCTCCTTATCAGGGAAATACAAATCAAAACCACACTCAGGTATCACCTCACGCCAGTCAGAGTGGCCAAAATGAACAAATCAGGAGACTATAGATGCTGGAGAGGATGTGGAGAAACGGGAACCCTCTTGCACTGTTGGTGGGAATGCAAATTGGTGCAGCCGCTCTGGAAAGCAGTGTGGAGGTTCCTCAGAAAATTAAAAATAGACCTACCCTATGACCCAGCAATAGCACTGCTAGGAATTTATCCAAGGGATACAGGAGTACTGATGCATAGGGGCACTTGTACCCCAATGTTCATAGCAGCACTCTCAACAATAGCCAAATTATGGAAAGAGCCTAAATGTCCATCCACTGATGAATGGATAAAGAAATTGTGGTATATATACACAATGGAGTACTATGTGGCAATGAGAAAAAATGAAATATGGCCCTTTGTAGCAACGTGGATGGAACTGGAGAGTGTAATGCTAAGTGAAATAAGCCATACAGAGAAAGACAGATACCATATGGTTTCACTCTTATGTGGATCCTGAGAAACTTAACAGGAACCCATGGGGGAGGGGAAGGAAAAAAAAAAAAAAAAAAAAAAGAGGTTAGAGTGGGAGAGAGCCAAAGCATAAGAGACTGTTAAAAACTGAGAACAAACTGAGGGTTGATGGGGGGTGGGAGGGAGGGGAGGGTGGGTGATGGGTATTGAGGAGGGCACCTTTTGGGATGAGCACTGGGTGTTGTATGGAAACCAATTTGTCAATAAATTTCATAAAAAAAATAAAAAATAAAAAATAAATAAAAAATAAAATAATTGCTATACCATAAATGAGCAATTATAGTCTGTTTCTTAGAATACATGGTACATATATGATAATTTTTATATATGTTTATATAATAATCTACATATTTGACAATATAAGAATTTATATATTTTAACATGTAAAATATTAAGAGATATTAGTATTAAAATACTCCTTATTATAAACAACATTAATATTAATATCAACATGCAACAGAGAATGCTAGAAAAAATCATGAAGAAAACTTCATGTATACCTTAAAAAATTTAACTGAAGGATGGAGGTAATTATTTAGACATTTACACATAAAAAGAAAAGATCCATCTTAACTCCAGTTAGCTTTAAGATCTGGATTTCTTTTCGACACTATTTTTCCTGTCCACCTCTGGATTTGACTACTCTCACTGTTATTCTGACCACACACAATGAAGCAAAAAGCAAGATTCTTTTTTGAGGACAAAGATGCTTTTTATAAAACTATGAATATCTACTTTTCATGGGAAGGAAGTCATAGTCCCTTTTTAGCATACAGCCAGCCTTTGGAGCAAGTCCTGATTTCTGAATCCCTGTTCCCTTTCCCTTGGACACATTTGAAAACTCCTCAATCTTATGAGTGTTCCTACTGCTGACTGAGTCATACATGATCACAAAGGATCACAGTCCTGTGTGGAGAAGAAAGAAAAGAATTGCTGGTAAAAGAAAAAATAAATTCACCATCTGCACAGTAAGAGCAGGACAGCTGCAAGGGAAGGGACACTTTCTTTAACAGCTGATTTGTCACTCAGTCCTGGCTGGACCCATACAGCTCTTGGAGTTAATGGTGTCATCAAAGGCAATTTTGGAAAATAGAGTGAATGGGTAAAGTCTTCCATGGTTAGGAGAGTCTAGGTTAAGGGATTCCTGGCTTTCTCTTGGGGAAAGAGGAAATCTACATATGAGGAATTGATTCTCTACTGTAGAAATCTTATACAGTTAGAGAAGAGTATTCCAAAATCATTTTCAAAGGTGATAATATTAAAACCCTTCCTGATTTGATGATTCCTGGGCCACGGCCTACTTTGCCATATACTTGAAGTGGGAAGGCCTGTTCCATGACCTTGAGAGTGAGGGTGTATGTTCCACCCTTCTTCTGGCATCTCATCCCTCCCTTTATCAAACCACAAACATCAGCTTATTACACAAACATAAAAGGGATGTGAGCATATTCTTAACATGTTTCTTGTTTTGAATGATTACTTTGGAGGTCCATGCCTGTAGATACAGATGAGACAGAGATATAATACAATTAAAAGAGACAACAAGCATGTTTCACTAAGATCACATCATCAGTGATAACGGAATGGAGAATAAACACGGTACCTAACATACACTAAGATATCTTTTCAATGTATATTTCATTCAATGTGCACTTCATAACTCTGCAAAGCACTGGGCAAGGTGCTACAAAAGTAATAAAAGTTCACTTCTGCAGAGCACTTAAAATACAAAACACTTTCATCTAACTATTCTCCTGTATTGCTTATTACAAATCTCTAAGATAGGTATTTAAATGTATAGTGATTCTCCAAAAAACATCACAGGACAGGAGCTACATCTTTCAGGCTCTACAGAGGGGGAATATAATTACTATAATGAGTGCTTCAGTGTGAAAAGTCCTAGAACAAGGTACTAACTATGATGAGAACAAGAACTTGGAACCTAATTTTAGTACTGGAGGTAGAGTGGTCTAGGCTGAGGGAAGGAGGGGTGATACCCTGAAATGTTTTTCTCAGCGAAACAAAAAACAAAACAAAAAAACTAAAGTTAGTGAAGATTTCTATTAGGAACTCTCTACATGTCAGTTATTTTAAGAACATAGCTTATTTGTGTATTTCATTGTTACTGCAACCTAATGAGACATATATATTAAGTTTTATTTTCATTATTTATTTTGAGAGAGAGAGAGAGAGAGCGAGCATGCGTGAGCTCAGGTACATGAGTTGGGGAGGTGTAGGGAGAGAGAAGGAGAGGGAGAATCCCATGCAAGAATCCATGCACTCTCACTATGGAGCTTGATATGGGGCTTGATCTCATGAACGCTGAGATTATGGCCTGAGCCAAAATCAAGAGTCAGACACTTAACAGACTGAGCCATCCAAGTGCCCATAATAACACTGCTTATTTGTTTATTCCACAGTTACTACAACCTGATAAGATAGATATCTGTATCCTATTTTATAAATAAAGTTCCTGAGGCTCAGAGATATAAAGAAACTTACCCAGATTTATATAGCTATTAACAGGAAGATCTAATTCCCAACCTTCCTAATCATTCTTCTAAAGGAAGATATTCTGGAAAGAGAAACAAAACAAAACAAAACAAAAAACACTTCATGATGAAGGGATGGGTAAGAAAGGAGTAAGGAGTCCTGATTGATGGTAACCAAACTTGTACAGGGAAAGTTTAATGAGCAAAGAAGAGAAGATACAGTGTAGGTGAGAGATACAATGAAGAACACGGGCTGTCTGAGATAAGGCACTCAGACCTCCTTCACTCGATGTGCAATGGTAAATCATGAATGTTCTGAAAAGACTTATTGTTTAGTGAAGTTAATTTGACAGCAGAGATAAAGCCAGAGTGAAGAGCCAGTGAGACTGTAAGGAAACTCGTGGGAGCGGTTAGGGATAATAATAGTTCTGGCAGAAGGAACAGAAAGAGGAATGAATTGGAAAGGTACTTTAAAGATACAGCTATAAAAAAGCATTGCTCCTAATTCAACTTGGGGGAAAGCTAGGCTGACAACAAAACACTGAGGTTTTAAGCTTGAGTGAGAAAGAAAAGAGTAATATCTTACTCTTTTCAATTACTCTTTTCATAGTAGAAGAGAATGAAATAATTGATTTTTAAGGAAACATGGTAAATTTCATACTAGGAATGTGTCTGATTTACTGATTTTGATACTTTAAAAATGTTTATTTATTTTGAGATTTTGAGAGAGAGAGAACATGAGCAAGGGAGGAGCAGAGAGAGAGAGGGAGAGGGAGAGAGAAACTTAAGCAGGTTCCATGCTTAGTGCAGAGCCTGGCACGGGGCTCTATTTCATGACCCTGGGATCATGACCTAGCTGAAATCAAGAGTCAGACGCCCAACTGACTGAGCCACACAGGTGCCCCAGATTTGGAAACTTTATTTATTTATTTATTTTTTCAATGTTTATTTATTTTTGGGAGAGAGAGAGACAGAGCATGAACGGGCGAGGGGCAGAGAGAGAGGGAGACACAGAATCAGAAACAGGCTCCAGGCTCTGAGCCATCAGCCCAGAGCCTGACGCGGGGCTCGAACTCACGGACCGCGAGATCATGACCTGGCTGAAGTCAGACGCTTAACCGACTGCGCCACCCAGGCGCCCCCAGATTTGGAAACTTTAAATGACAGGAAGTCATTTATAAGATATCAGATATAAAATATCAAAAGCTATGTGAGAGCTGGGAATTCAAATTTGTGAACGAACATGTGATGGCAATGACTGACACCAACCATTGAAGAGTGTAAAGGAATGAGATGCTCTGGCTGGTGGTGACCATGAGAGTTCGTGATCCCTGGCATTCACTATTTGTCCAGCACTATTCTAGGTGCTTTACTTACATTACTCCAATCCTCACGATGACTCTATACATGGAATACTATTATAAGCTCATTTTATGGAGGAGGACACTGAAGGACACTGACATTGCCTCGAGTTAGCCAAAAGGAGACTGGGATTTTAAGCCTACAGGTCTAGAATATAAACACATACACACACATTGAACCAGTATTATCAGTTTGGGTTGAGCACTTCCATAGAGAACATAAGAGGTGAGAGAGCCACAACCCAAATCAGGGGTGGTGGTTTCCCCTGGAGAAGGGAATGAGACTGAAGAGATGTTGAAAAACTGCTCTCAATTTGACTCAGTTCTTTAATTTCCTTAACAGGAGTGGGCAGTGACTTGTAGGACTATAAAGGACTGAAACAATATCATTAATATGAAATCAATTTATAATTATGGAGGAAAATATAGAATATTAATAAACAAAGGCTGAAAATAATGATTCTTCATAATGCTAACTAGAGAACCAATGCTGAAGCTGTGTTCTACTTGTGTCCAGTCTTTATAGCATCTTTGATATCTTATTTCCTAGAGCTCACGTTTGGCTGAGTTTACCTGGAGGTCAGATAAAAACTACATTCTATCTCCATTCCTTTAATAAATACTTTTCGATCTCCAGTTCTACAATATTTTAGGTTCATAACTTTTCTTTAAGCCCCGTGGTTCATGGATTCTTATGTACACATCACTGGAGTGAAAAGGTGTCTACCAGCCTGGTAGGGCTTGAAACGAGGTGAGCGATTTCTCCATTTAACTATCTCAGTGTCCTCTTGACTCCTGTTACTTCTGTCCTCTCACATATTTAACTGGGGTATAAGTGTTGTATTATCTGATCAGTGATTCGGCCACCTGAGAGGAAGGGAATGTGAGTCCGGCGGGAAGTCCAGAAAGGGAGACAACCTGGGTGAAAGGTTCAATGACTTGTGTTTCTCCCTTCCTGCGTTTCCTACGGCTGTTAGCCTGCAGGCCAGTTGTGTGTGTTTGTGTTTTTGTTCTGTGTTATAGGCTTTCTGTATACAGCTTTATGTTTAGGCCAGTCTCTACTTCATGCAAGCAGTGTGTTTCACCTATCCCCTCTCCAGATGTTCCTAGCAAGGTCTGGAGAGTTTGCCCGAAAATCTCTCTGCTTCCCATAAGGAAGCACTGCTCTGTCAAGTAGTACTACTTGACCCTTAGTGCCTTCCTCCAATCTGGTTCTGCATCATAGCTAATAAAATGTCCTTGGACTTTCTAGCATATGGTAGCACTCACTCCTCCTTAGGAGCATATGCTGATGCACGTTTTCTCCTTTGGTAAAATCCTTTCAGTAATTTCAATAGAAAATCAGCAAATATGTGGTTCCTAAGTGGTAGAAAAAGTAGGCCATTTTTTGTATCAGTCTGGATCCAATCAAGGACAAAAAAAAAAAAAAGATACAGTGAGTTAAACAGGAGATGTTTAATGTAAACAATGATTAAGTGATGACAAGAGAGCAAGTATGATGAAAGGAAGGCTAAGGAAGGAAAAACCTGGGAGGAGGCTCTCACACCTCACTAGAGAAGGTGTGGTTTCATGCCACTGGAGGGTGGAGTAGCTTGCACTATTGCCAGGGCTGACTGTCATTGTCCCCAGGCAAGAGCAACAACTCCCAGGCACACAGAGGAAGTCCTGCATGCAAAGGCCATTAGGGGAACCTGGAGTTGGAGAAGCCTCCCTCTGCAGAACGTAGCATGCTGGTGTGGTGTGAACTGGGTGGCTCCCCAGATGGCCATCCCCATGGGCCCACAGTGTGTAAATGGTGGGGAAAGGGAGCAGGAGAAGCAGCAATCTGCATGTGCTCTTGGGCTCCCATGCTGCCTCTGCTGGAATTGAGAACTGAAGCCAGGTACTGTAAGAGATGTGTATCCCGTGGACAGTTCACACTTAGAAAATCACCTGGTCTGGGGAGGGGAATAAAAAGAGCACTCTCTAGAAACCTGGTGAAGGAGCCATACCAGAACAAAGAGGACAGCCTCCACCTTCTGGAATGTCTCTCAGTGCCATCTACTGACAATGTTTAGTAACTGCCAGCTTAAAGAAAAACTAATTAGGGACTAATTACACCAGCATACTCCCTTCTCCTTTTTAATACAATACACCCTGATCATGGGTGTGATATCACATCACCTTTGCTATATTCGATTGGGTAGAAGCAAGTTACAAGTCCCCCTCACTCAAGAGGAGGGGATTAGACAAGGCATGACTCCCTAGGCTTATCTTAGAATTTGACCTACCATAAGCTGCATTATTCATAATCACCCAAAACTGGAAATGACCTCATTGCCGCTCACTATGTAAATGGATAAACAAACCATGATACATCCATGCTATGGAATATGCCTCAGTAATGTAAAGGAACAAATTCCTGATATACACACTACTGGATACAATCTCAAATGCTTTACGCTAAGTGACAGAAGCCAATCTCAAAGTCTGACTACTGTATGATTCCATTTAAATCACATTCTCAAAATTATCAAACTACTAGGACAGATTACAGGTCAGTGGCTGCCAAGGGCTCAAGAGGGGCCAAAGAGTTCACCTCCAATCCTGTCAGTGGGGGTGACTTCTAGAATCTATGCATGTGTTCAAAATTCGTAAGACAAATTTAGAATAGATTTGTCAAAGAAAAGTGTGATTATACTGGATATAAAATTGACTCTTAATAATACTTTAAAAGAAACAAACAAAAAAAGCACGTATATTTTGTTGTTTGCACCAGAAAGAAGAGTTCCTGTTCCATGTTTTTAGTGAATGGTTTCAATGACTACTGCCAGGATTACGTTGGACCCTAAAGGAATAGACATAGAAATGACAGTCTCTTCCCTAGACACACTCTGGCATTCATAGAGAAATCATAATTTATAATTAGGTTTGTCTTAAGTACAATGGAAATCCAAAAGAAAAGTAATTAACTTCACCAGGTGGAGGTCGAGATAAATATCACAGAGAAGGTGATGTATAAACTTAGACTTGAAAGAGGATTTAGGATTTTCAAAGGAGAGAAAAAAGATAAAAGTTGTTCAAGTAAAGAGATCAGCATGAACAAAGCCAGGAGCCAAGGGACTGAATGCACATGATGTTGTGATTGCCTCGTTGGTCTTTTAGGATAAGATGAGTCTTAAAGGTGGTGTAGGATCCACCTCCTCCCTCATCAGGGAGATTCTCCATCCTTTTCAAACTGAATTTTCAGAGTTTTAGTATTAAAACAACTCTTTCCTTGCAATGTCTCTAGGACATTATTTCATGGGCATCTAGCAGGCATAGGATATGCAGATTTAGAGTTCTGGACAGAGGTCAAGCTTGGGAAGTAATAATGAGAGCCAACAATAGATAATATAGCCATGTGAATTAATCAGGATGTCAAGGAAAGCCTGAAATATAGAAAAACACAGACCAAGGACAGAGCTCCTACAGTCACCCGCATTTAAAGGACTAGGAAGCTAGAATATTCAGAATTTCACAACTATGAAAAAAATTATGGCCCTCAAAACTACAAGAGGAAAGCTTTTATACAAAAATTACAAATGTTCTAGAATGCAATAGAGAAGAAGCATAAAACAAGGTATTAAAGAGATACTTATTTGACATCCAGAAGGTCATAAGTAACAGTAACAGAATCAGTTTTTAAAAAGTGATAAATGTAGCCTGGATTGAAGAACCAATGGAATTTGAGAAAGTAGAGATGGTAAATCCAGACTATAGGCAGTTTTTTTCCCCACATATGATCTCAGAAAATCCATACAATCTGTCAAGCAAGGTATTACAAGAGAGACTTATATTTACAGGTAAAGAAACCAAAGTTCAAACATGTTAAGTAGTGACCCAAAGTCATACAGGTAGCGAGGTGCAGAACCTAGATTTGAAATTTCATCTGTCTAGTCCAAAGTCAATATTCTTCTCGTGCTATCATTTTACCTCCATCTCACCTCCAGAACTGTAGAGACTGGACAATGCCAAGACAATTAAGGACTAACAATGACTGACTAGATGTACATGGGCTCATTTAAATAACAATGGTGATAACCAACATCCTCCAATTGTTTCTAATGATATTCAGAAGTTTCGGAGTCCCAGTGGAGAAAACAAAAGGTTCAAAAGAACCAGGATTAATAAAGAACAAAGAAACAAAGAACAAAGTCATTTGTGGTCGTGTTTTGTCACTTCAGTGAGGTCTACAGAGTTATCAAGAAGGTAGTAAAACCTGGAGATAAAGGATGAGAGAAAATGGAAAATGTCTACAGAAAGCAAATGATACAAGTCAAGAGTGTGGGAGAGCAGTGAGGAGCACAAATTCACAAAGACGATGCCTGCTCACATTACAATTATTACTACCATCACTGAACTCTTTATATGACACTTCATAGTTCACAAAATGCCTTCATGCAGTATGTCATGAAGGGCAGCAGCACAGCATAATGGCAAAAACTTGACCTTAGACCATGGAACCCAAGTTTGGCCACTTAACTGTGTCGTGTTAAGAAGCAACTTTACCCTCTTTTTACTTCTTTCCTCATTTGTTATTTGAGAGCAATAACTCCACCCTTGTGAGAAGTTATGAGTATCAAAGCAAATGAACTAAAACATCTGTCACAAGCATGTAATCAATACATGATGATTACATTTATTAAGATTCTTAGTGGGATAATTTGATTCTCACAATAAGACTGTGAGCTGCACAGTGTTATTTCACTGATATGCAAATTTTAGATAACAAGATACCTTATCTTACAAATGAGAAAATGAGGAATTAGAGAAGAAAGCAAACTTTCTTGAGGATGTGGTATTAGGATGAAACTGTACCTTGTCAGTGTTGCTCCAGAATTTAATTCAGGAAATAAAACTGAATCTACGTGTTGATCAATCAATCTACAGAGATGACCATAATCTGACAAATGTTTCAGGCATGAGAATATTGATGGACACATAAAAGCATATTTAACATTTTAATATTGGTTGAATCTGTTACTTTTTTCTTCATTCTCTTGTTGGAAAACGATGGTGGTAAGCAACACGTCAAGAATCCTGTATTCCTATTGAACTCCACTTTTTCTTACCTTTCTCTGCCTACCTGTTTCATCTATACCAACAAGTCTTCAAGAAAATATATCCACAACGTTAAAGAATTTTGAAAGTTAACACAATAAGGGGTGCCTGGGTAGCTCTCGGTTAAATGTCTGACTCTTGATTTCGTCTCAGGTCATGATCTCACAGTTTGTGGGATTGAGCCCTGCATTGGACTCTGTGCTGACAGTGCAGAACCTGCTCAGGATTCTCTCTCTCCCTCTTTCTCTGCCCCTCCTCTGCTCATGCATGTGCCTTTTCACTCCCTCTCTTCCTCTCTCTCTCTCTCTCTCTCTCTCTCTCCCCCTCTCTCTCAAAAATAAAGATGAAAAAAAGTTAACACAATAAATGAGTAAAATTAGAGTTTACTTACTTTAAATGTATCTCCCTTTGAGAAGTAAAACCTGACAAAATTCAGTTTGCCAGACTGGAATAAGCAAGTCATTTTAATTAAGCCAGTATTTTAATGAGACTACCAAATTTAACTCTATGTACATCTGTTCTATATCATGTTCATGAATTAGCAATATAGAAAGTGATTGAATTTGTAACTAATTTAACATGACTACACTAATAAAATTCAAGTTGGTTGTAAGGAGCCAACATATCACTTAATCACCTAATGTTACTCAAACGTCTTAGTGAAAACATTCTTGAAAACAAGAAAAACCCACCACGTTAGCATGTTTTCCTCCTTACAGTCACTAAATTTTGATGAATATCAAATGTACCTTTAGAACGAGATTATTTTATTAACATCCTAAGGTATACATTTTCAAAATTTCTTCAGATACTTTTAGGAGAATATTTAAAAACTGAATCCATTTCACATCACTGCCAACCTAAAGCTACTACAGAACATCTACCATTATTCAGTTGTCCACACAGAAGCACGGAAAGAGATCATCCATCACGGGATGAGAAATGTGAAAAGTGATAAACTACAATAACATTAAGTTTTTGGCATGAGGTACAAAAGTCCATATCTAGAAAGTCTCTTTTTCTGTGTAAAAGACTTAGATTGTGGACATGGTTCATTATGTTGTTAATGTCCCCTATATAAATAATTATGTCATAATTATATCTCAAAGCTCAAATATGGAAAATGTGATATAAAGTAGCTACTTTCTGTTGAGTACTTACTTCACTATTGGCTGTATTTTTTATTTATATGTGACTTTTATTATAATTTTATACTTAAAATGTTTTTATGTTTAATTTTTAATGTATTTATTTATTTTTATTTATTTATTTTTTAATTTTTTTTTTCAACGTTTATTTATTTTTGGGACAGAGAGAGACAGAGCATGAACGGGGGAGGGGCAGAGAGAGAGGGAGACACAGAATCGGAAACAGGCTCCAGGCTCTGAGCCATCAGCCCAGAGCCTGACGCGGGGCTCGAACTCCCGGACCGCGAGATCGTGACCTGGCTGAAGTCGGATGCTTAACCGACTGCGCCACCCAGGCGCCCCATTAATGTATTTATTTAATTCTCACTACTGATGCTGAAGACAGTATAATTGATAAGCCTGTAAAATATCTAGTTAAGTTACAGGGAAAAAATGAGAACTCAGGTATTCTTGATTCCAAAGCTCATGCCATTAATCTCTAGACTGTTCCTTGTCATGAGAACTATGCAACTCTTTTTTCAAAGACTTGTCTTGATTGAAAAAAAAGTCAGTATCATAATAAGGAAACAGAAGTTTTACCTCCCTCTCTGTTCCTTCTTTCTCATCTCTTTATATATAATCTAACTCTTATCTTTCACCAATTCCCCCCAATTTTGTTTCTAACCCTTATTTTAAACTTTCTATCAGTTTTGAAAAGCAAAGGAGTTATACTAGAAATCATCTATCAACAGTAGATAATTATTTTCCCCAAAACTGACCGGGATGCTTGATATTTGCTCCCTCACAAAATTCCCCAACAAACCTATGTGGCAAATGTCAAACACATCTTCAATGGACAACCAGAAACTTCAAGAGTGACTCAAAAATTCTAAGCCTCAATAAAAAGAAACATGCTCAACTTTATTAGTCATCAGGAAAACAAAAACTGAAACCACTATGTGATACCACTACATACCCACCAAAATGGCTACAAAAGAGACATACAAAGCTAAGTACTGTCCGTGGAGTGTGGAGTAATTGAAACACTCTCATCACTGGAGGGCATTCCAGTACAATGACTGGAAACCAGTTTGGTAGTATTTCCTCAAGTGAGGCAAATGCATCCTCCACAATACATGAATTCCACTCTCAGAAAATACTAAGCAAAAACATATGCATATGTTTACCAAAAGGCATGCACAAGACTGATCAGAGTAGCACAATAACAGCACAAAGCTATAAACAACTCAAACAGTCATTAAAAGGAGAATAGGTAAATAAATGGAGGTAAATGGAGGTATATCTATACAAAGAAATACTACCCAGCCATGAGAACACATGAACTACAACTACACGTGACACAGATTATCTTACAGCTTTTTAAGCGAAAAAAAAAAAAAATCTGGACACAACAAATACATGCTATGTGATTCTATCTACATAAAATTCTAAAATCGCCAACACTAATCTATGGTGACAGAAGTCAGAATAGTGGTTATTTGCAGGGAATATATATTCACTGGAAAAGTACACAGCAGAGATTTTGGGGAGCTGGTGATGTTTTATTTCTTGACCTGGATACTGGTTAGGCAGATGGGTTCAATTTGTAAAAACAAATCATGGGTACATTTTGTTTTTCGATCTATACACTTTTCTGTATGCATTTTATAAGTTAACAAAAAAAAGTATACCTAAAGAATGTCTCTGCTGTGTATATCACGCTGGCTAATTTATATTCTTAGGACCAGAAAAGTAAAAACATATACCTGTTATTATCATTTCATCATCAAACCTTTTCAAGAGTGGACAAAATCTACATAATTAAAAGAAAAACAATGTGTCGGGGAGGGTACTCAAAAATTCTAACTTATAAAAACTTCCACTAATTTCTCAAATTGGACTTCATAGTACCTTAAACAAAGTTTTACATCAAAGTAGAAATGTAACAAAACCCATTCATTCATTAATTCACACTCATTCATTCACTCCAAAGTTATTTCAGTGACTACTAGATTCGAGCACTTGAGGATCTGGGGGAAATTCATAATTATTCTGGTGCTTGGGGAACAAAGGCAAATGCCTGTCAGCACCAGGTGGAGATGACAAACCAGAAAAGAGCCTGGGTGTAAGTGAGAGGGATGGGGACCGTGCAACACTGTTAATAACATGCCCCTATGTAAAGAGTCCAGCAGCAACTACTCAGCACCAACAGATTCTTTTCATGTCACTTCAATGGAAATCACAATGTACAATGTGAAACCAACCAGTTTTCAAATGCAGGCTCTTGAAAAGAGAACAAACAAGAAACACTGTGACAAAACACATCTGTGAGCCCAATCCAGCATATGGCTGCCAGTTTGTAACATCTGATTAAACTCCAGAGACATGAATGCTTAACTGGTCGACAGCCGTGAGGCGCTCATTTGCACGTTAGGTGCCCAACCCCTCAAGCATCATGCTCATTCTCTGCTTCACTGTAGGCTTAGGATTGACAGTTTAAAAATAAAATGCTTCATTACATACATTATGATTCGTTCTCACAATGAAATACTATGCAGCCATTTAAATGAATGAGACAGAATTACTGTGTCCTAACATATAATGCATTTCCATGAAATATTTTTGAGTTGAAACCAATGAAATCAGGACTTCAAGTGGAGTTTCACATTTTTTATTTTTATACAGACACGCACCCATGTTTAGAAAACTAAACATCAAACTAATCAGAGGAGTGCCACGGAAGAGGTGGGCAGAAGTTTGGGTGGCAACAATTTCACTTTTTATTTTATTTTCATTTCACTTTTTATTATTTCATATTATCTTTTGACTGCTTCCATGTATTCATATGTTTTAGGTGAACAAAAGCCCTAGAGCAGAACTCCCAGTTCCCCGTGGATATGGCCTGCTACTTCTTTCATTAGTTCCAGTTCAGAACCAGTATCAGCCCCGCCTGATCCAGCCTCCAGGGGAAGTTGCTCTGCAACATGGCATCACCCAGTTTTTCTCGGTACCTTCCTCCTGCTCACAATACACAGAGCTGGAGAGAGGGGCTTCTTGTTAACTGCCTCACACTCAGCACGCAAAAGGGAGTCGTTAAGTCAAGTGTGTCAAACGGTTTCTATACGAAACCAAGAGGTTTCATATAGTCATTCTCAGACAAAGAATCCTGTTTTCCTGCTCACCAGATCACGTAACCTGCTTTCACTGTTAAAAGTGACAGAAGAGAGGACCTGAAGGAACAGTTCCTCTGTGGAGACATTTTAAAATAACCTTAGGGGTTTTAAAAACCACAAAAATAACAGACTGTGAGCTCCTGACTGAAAGCACCATATTCCCTTTTGATTTCCAGCAAAGAAGGCAGAAGAAACAATGCAGACAATGACTAAGGACCCAGTTGACAAACCATATAATTTCTTTTAAAATATTGGTTCTATTTAAATCTTCTAATGCTAATTTCTAAATCATAAGTCTTGATACAATGTAATATAAAATGTAAAAGAGCCTTGTTTACCTTTTCACAACATTTTTGTCTTCTTTTTTAAAAGAACTATCAACATATTCTCTTTGGTTGCTACTGTGTTAGTATAAATAACTTCTCCTTCCACATTTAATTTTCAATATCCATTTTAATACATATTTCCATTCTCCTTGCTTAAAAATAAAAAAAAAGTATTATTGTAAGGTAATGTCTATTTTCATTGCCCATAATTTCAATGACATTTTCAGTCAAAAATACATAAACAACACCTGGTCTACAGAATGAAAAATATATAGAGTGAGGCCAAAACGAAACCTAAACCTGATTTCATAGGGTGATACGTATTGCCTTTTAATCACTTATTTTAAGGAGGATATAAAAAATTGCCATGATTTTTAAATCAGTAAGACATTTCTATACCCTTTCACATAAATGGATCAGGAAATTACAACCAGGGTTGCCCTATAAAACATGTGACCAAAAAGATAGACATTTGTGTTAACTGAAGGCTAGTTTAATTTATTAAAATTATCTGAAAGTATGCATGTTCCCAAATACTTGATGCAACTCTTCATATATCTATTCAATTCAAATGGGTAATGCACACCCTTGACTGTTACAAAATTATTTTAAAATTATTACCCTTACATTTTTTCACCTACTGTTATGATCATTGCAGTTAAACAAGTGGAAATAAACAAAGGCCTAACAGAAGCCCAGTGAAAGAACAAATTTAAAAATCTTTGTAATATTGTGGGTTTAGAAGCTGGGTGTGGCAAGAATGGGTATTAAACAAAATAATTTGTGAAATAAAAATATACAGATCTCTTTGTGAAAAGCACAAGGAATATTAAATGCATGGGTATACTGATCACAGCTGTGTAAAACAAAACACTAATATCAGTTACACAACTCTAATGGGTAACATTTTTAAGCCACAAGAAGCTGTTACTGGTTTTGTTGGCTATCCAATGGAATTTTACTCTGTACTTTAAACAGGAAAATTTAACTGACCAAGAAACCAATATTAATTAAGTACCTGTTAAAAACCATACTTCATTAAAAAATCCACATATTCATAACATGTATTTTGATCTCTTTTGAATATTTAAAAATTATTGCTTGAAATGATATTTTTAGTATTTACTGAAAATACAGAGTTCAAACTCTAAAGGGCCAATATGTAAAACATATGGCTCCAAAAGGCAAGAGTCCTGTTGTGTCTAAATTGTAACCTCTTACTGGCATATTATAAAATGTTTAACTACAGAATTAAAAATTTCCAGTCTATGAAATATAAACATGGGCTAATTGTTAGGATCATTACTTGAATACAGTTTCTGACACACTTTCAAAGAGATTTATACTAGATCGAAGGATATGTATAACTCTTATGATTCTGAAGCTGATAATATCCCAACTTAAATAGCTGAGCTGCATTAGAGGAAATGTGTCAAAACCATACACTGAAAATCAAAAAGTGCATTATTGATTGTATTTGGAGCCAAGCATAGTTGCATGACTAATTTAGTCTGCATACTTAAAAAGTGATATAAATAGGCTTAAAATAAAAATACACTGAGAAAATATACCCTACATTAATGAAATATGACAGCAATGTATATTCAAATGTTCATGCCTGCAAGAATAAACCTATTTTCCCATGTTTGGGAAGACAAATTTTGGAGACGGCCCACATATTCATCCCTTAATCCTATGGTTCTTGCAAAAAGGAATGCAGACTTCTTTTAAGAGGAGAGCCACAAAGTTTAGAAACAAATGACTCATTTCTCACCCTTTATCCTATGCCTTTGCTTTGTTTCCCCCCAGAAAGAGCCTGTGAAAACATCTGTGCTAATACAACCTTTCTTTCATATGTAAGACATGGTAGGCAGAGTGTCAAGGGCACCCAAGATTCCGAGCCCCGCACAAAGATGTCCTGGCTAATCCCGCCCCTTCAGTGTGGCCAGAAAGCACAAATATGGTGGCAACCACTCTCTACTGTATAGCACTTTCTATGGTTATGGATGGTACAGCAATTCTCATGACTAGATTATATTGTATCACCCCCTCTTGGTAAACTAAACAGGAATATTCTCCTGCTGGCCTTGAAGAAGTATGCTGCCATGTTGTGATAGGGCCGTGTGGCAAGGAACTGCAGGTAGAATTCTGTGAGTTGAGAGCTGCCCTTGGGGGACAGACGCCAAGAAAATGGACACTTGAGTCCCACAGCTCAGCAAGAACTAAATTCTGTCAACAATCACAAGAACCTAGAATATGACCTTGCACTCCAGAAAGATATGTGAAGTCTTGAAGACACCTCCAGCAGTGAGGCCAGCTGAGTAGCACCCTGGACTCCTATCCCACAGAAAATGTGAGATAATAAATGTATGTTATTTTAAGCTGCCCAATTTTTGATTTTTTTTTTGCATCATAGAAAACTAATACAAATAGTAACATGCTAATATGATTTGCTAAAGTCCTTGTGTTCTAAGAGAAACTTAGGTTGTGCAGTAACAAAAACACTTTTAATTTTGCGGCAGTTCAAGGCCTTTTCCAGTTCTCTAGAAATACATGTTTTATACCTGAACTGCTGGGTTTCTTTTTATCTGAACCTCCACATTTCAACACCTAACTTCCATTTTCTTTGGAAGGTGTGTAAAATTAGAAGTAAACACAAATGCATAGTATTTCATGTAGTACTCTATATTTGTAGAGCAGTGTGCTATTTAAAAGGTCCTGTGAGTTTCTGCAACGATACCAGCAGAGGCATATATTCTACCCTCTATAAATTCTCCCAGAAAAGACAGATGGATCAACTAGGGATGCAAAACCAAAAGCTCACTGACAACACTTAGAGCAAAACTGGCTGTTGAGACATCTCCATGAGTAACCAAGTGCAAGCTGGTGTGGATGAAACACCATGAGCTATAAACCTCACAGGGTATTCATATATTTCAGGAAGAAGCAGACAGAAGCAACCAGGTTTTGATACACCACAGAAAAAAGAACTCTCCAATTTCCAAGGGCTCACAGGGAGTGTAGCATTGCTTTAGAACATCAGTTGAACCTGGTGGGAATTTTTGTGGATTTGATCTCTAAGTGACTGCAAGAAGTCTGTGGGAAAAATGAAGCTCTGTGAACCCTCAGAATTCACCAGTGCACCCCCCCTTCCAAGAAGAAACTGCTGAAAGTAGAATATCATTTGTCCAAGAAAAAGATAAAGAAGGCCAAAGAAAAAGCAATATCCTGATAAAAGATGAAAAGATGATAGCCCCTAGAAGATGTGTATACATAGCTCTCCATACTTCTTTTAACACTTCAATGAACAAAACAGAATGGTAAGTTCTAGAACGTGAAGGTACTAGACATCTATTCTGACCCACACTTCCCTTTTAAAAGCTTAGGAAGACTAATTCTATATAAAAATGAGCAACAGAGAAAGATCCAGCTAAATCTAGTACAATGTTCTTATAAGAAACAAGAATAAGGAACAGAATAATATTTACCACAAACCATTAAGGTCTGTCAAAAAAAAAAGATAAGAAACAGATAAGAACCCAACCATAACTTAGTATTTCAATGGAATTTAGAATTAAGAAGAAGAAATAAACATAAATCATCAATAAAAATTAGAAAAACTAAAAAATGAGGTGACAGTATTAAGGGTTTTGAAATTTAAAAAAAAAAAAACAATTTTAAGAATGACTACTAAACTAGAAGGAGCATACGAGCAAAAAATATCCCCAAAGTTTATGATATATGAGGGGGGAAAAAAGGTGAAAATAAAAACAAAAAAATAAATCACTGAATCTAGGAAAATGATCTAGCCATTCATTTATATCCTGTATACTCCTTGTATTTTTATTACACTTCAGTAAAAAAAAAAAAAAAAAAAAAAAGAAAAAAAAAAAGAAAATAGAGCACTGTGAAAAAGATAAAAGCGCTTCAAGAGAAAGTTGGCCTTAATCTTTAATGCCAGAAGACTGTGATCTGCATCCACATTTTAATGAAACTCCTCTCATAAAAGCCTCCAAACACTTTCTAGGTCCAATGACAGTTTGACTCTTCAAAACTTTTAACCTCGACGATCACTCCTTTATTTCTGCGCTGTCTCACTCTCTGATTTCCCTTCTAAACTTCTTGGTCACTCACTTTTAATCTCTTTGTGGGTTTTTCTTCCTCCACAAGCCTTTCAAGAATTGGGATTTCCAGGCTCCATATTTGGCTATTTTCCCCTTTTACTCAAATTCTCTTCCTAGGCAATGACATCATGCCTAAAGATCTCAGCTTTCACACACACACACACACACACACACACACACACACACACGCACGCACACATACACACACATGCTACTGATTCTCAAATCCGTATTTCTACCTTAGGTCTCTCTCTCCTGATATCCGCTTAAATCAAACTGCTGATGAGATCTATTAAATAGCTCACTGTTCCCCTCAGAAAACTTACTTCCCACCTGGCTCACCTTATCTGCAAGAAGTGGCCATTTCCTCTTACTGGATAACTGCTTTTTCTCTATCTGCTATCCTAAGAAAAAACTTCTTTCAACACTCCTATACTTCTTGTAGCTTTCCCTTATTTTTTTTTTCATTAAGGAATCTACTTCTGGATTAAATAGGCAATATTACTATCTTTACTTTGTCACTATTCAGTCACTTCTTAATCTCCTACATTCTAATTATTCATCCCTTTAGCAAACTGCCCTCTCTGTAGAATTGATGATGCTATCATTTTATAATAATTTTTATTATATTTATAATATACATATATATTATTTTACTTATAATAAAATAAATTATATTATGTATAATATAATTTAATTATATTATGTACAATATAATTTTATTATATTATGTACAATATAATTTTATTATATTATGTATAATTTTATTATATTATGTATAATATAATTTTATTTTATTATAAATAAATTATTTACAATAATTTTCCCTTTCAAGTGTGATTATAAATTCTTTACTACCTGATTTGCCTTATACTACTCTGTCTGCTCAGTCTCTGTTTACACTCATACTCCCTAGACATTCACTGTCACCTATATCATAGAATTTTCCAAGTACTTGGATAAAGTGAGAGGGAGAGAAGGCGTAAGATGGAGGGGTGGATGGAGGGAGGGAGGAAGAGAAGGAGAAAGAGAGAGGAGACACATTATGGAACAATTAACTACCTAGGCTTCAATAATTCAACTTATTCTGGTAACACCCTCTCCTAGTACACAGATCAATGTTTCAAATATCTATACACAGAAATGAAAAAGTTACAACTGAGAAATACTGAGCATTTTTAAATGTTTTCACAAAACCTACTCTGCTTTCTTAGCTCCCTCTTGTTTTTCTTCTGAATCATCAAGAAATAAATTTGGAATGGTTTCTAATTCCCTTTAATCAGCAACCTCCAATAAAATGTTGTTATATAACCTCTTGACCACTAAACAGCTTCTCACATTGGTTCCACACTTCCTTTCCTTTGCTATTGTGACCATACTGTTAAATATCTTCATGATCTTACAGACTCTTGTAATAGCCTTCTTTAATTTCTGTCTTTCTGTCTCTGCTTGAATCAATT
Organism: Lynx canadensis; assembly: GCF_007474595.2. NCBI lineage: Eukaryota > Metazoa > Chordata > Mammalia > Carnivora > Felidae > Lynx > Lynx canadensis. The sequence continues at coordinate 87,157,065 of NC_044304.2, forward strand.
CTAAATATTACTAATGTCATGTCATTCAATCTGCTCTTTAATTTCTGTCTTTCTCTCTCTGCTTGAATCAATTCTAAATATTACTAATGTCATGTCATTCAATCTGCTCAATTCCTTTATGTTCTCTATGCTGTCTTTAGAAGTAACAACAAAATGCCACTGCCTGGCATTAAAAAATCCTGTGCCAATTTGCTCCCAGTGTTATCTCCTGACATTCCACAACCTATTCTACTAATGTCTGCAAACCTATCTCATATGTGTGGGCCTCTGTGTTTTTTAAACAAAGTATTTTCCGGAGTGCCTGGGTGGCTCAGTCAGCTGGCCAGCCGACTTTGGCTCAGGCCATGATCTCACGGTCCATTACTCTGTGAGTTCGAGCCCTGCGTCGGGCTCTGTGCTGACAGCTCAGAGCCGGGAGCCTGCCTTGAATTCTGTGTCTCCCTCTCTCTCTGCACCTCCTCCACTTGCACTCTGTCTCTCTCTCTCTCAAAAATAAATAAACATTAAAAAAAAAAATAAAGTATTTTCCTTGCCTATAATAATTTGTAATTTCTCATTCTCTCATATAAAATGTTATCAAGCCTCCAAATGGAGTTTGGGGAATCAATTTCTCACTATTCTTATTATCATATCCCACAAGCTCCTCTTATGCAATGTACAGAATTTTTCAAAATGTGTTTTCAATCATATTGTTACTTAGAAAATTACACAAGAAAAAATGTTCACTACCATGTCTATGTAGGTGACTTATAATAGAGATCCATCTCTGCTAATGACAATCTGCTAGTCTGGACTCTCACACAGATAATAATGACAAACTAGTCATTTTTTTTTTTTTTTAATGATCTTAAGAAAACGGAGATAGTTAAGAGCAAAGACAAGAAAGTTTTTCACTCAAGGAAATCCCCTAATCTATGTGGTGAGGAATGGCTAGAACTCAAGCAGAAAGCTCCAGACTTAATAGCCTGGAGAGTAAAAAAAAAAAAAAAAAAAAAAAAAAGAAATTGAAAGTACCAGGTCAGCTGAAATGCAAGAGGAGATATCCAAAAACTGAGGGAGGAGGCGCCCTGAAATCCATGTCTACATTCTTTCCCAAATTCTTGGCGGACACCTGACTACACGTGCAAGCAGAGCATAAAAAGCACCGTCTGGAAAGTTGAAAGAGATTTTTGGCTGCCATCCATCACAAGAGATTTGTGAGTTTGAGTCCAGACAAGTAAGCTGCCTACTAGAATAAAAATCAACTCTCTTTAAAAGATAATCAAACCCACAATCTTGAAAACATATGATGTATAATGTCTGGTACACAATAAAAATTACTAGACATGCAGAGAAACAAGAAAATATGACCTACAGGTAAGAGAAAAAAATCAATCAATGCAAACTTACCTTAAGTTGACCCAGATGTTAAAATTAGCACAGAGGGATTTTAAAACAGCTGTTAAAAATATGTTCAAGAGCTTAAAGAAAAAGATAGTCATGATGAATAAAAATATGGGGAAATGCTCATTAAAGAAATGAAATATAAACAAAATGGAAGTTTTAAATTTTTTTTTTCAACGTTTATTTATTTTTGGGACAGAGAGAGACAGAGCATGAACGGGGGAGGGGCAGAGAGAGAGGGAGACACAGAATCGGAAACAGGCTCCAGGCTCTGAGCCGTCAGCCCAGAGCCTGACGCGGGGCTCGAACTCACGGACCGCGAGATCGTGACCTGGCTGAAGTCGGACGCTTAACCGACTGTGCCACCCAGGGGCCCCAAAATGGAAGTTTTAGAACTGCAAAGTACAATATCTGTATTGACCATTAACGGGGTTAGCTTAACAGCCCACTGGAGATGTCAGGAGAAAGGATTAGTAAACTTGAAAATAAATCAAGAGAATGTATCCAATTTGCAAAGCAGAGAAAACAGAAACAATAAAAATGGGCAGAATCTCAGTCATTTGTGGCACAATGCCCCCCCCCCGCCCCCCACGAAACCCTGAAGAAGAGGAGGGCATAAAGCAGTAATATTATTTGGAATTATAAGGGCCAAAAATGTGTGAAATTAGATGCAAAACATAAGCTTTTGTGTTAAAAAATGTCAGTATTTCAAGAAATGTAAACACCAATCTCCCACCACCACCACACACAAATAGGCACACTATGGAGAAACTGGTGAAAACCAAACAGGAAGAGAAAATCCTCAAATACAAAGCAACTGCAAACAGGGTAGTATCAGTATGAATGAAACCGGAATTTACATCAGAAAAAGATCAGAAGACATTTGAAGCATTTTGAAATGCTAAAAAAACAAACAAAACAAAACAAAACAAAACAAACCAACCCTGTGAACCCTAAATTCTATATCCAGGGAAAATTTCCTTCATAAATAAAAATGAAATCAAGGCATTTTCAGATAATGAAAACTGAGAGGATCTGTTGCCAATAGATCTGCACCACAAAATGTATATATTCTGGCTTTATATATATGCATACATGACTGTCAGTATACTTTTTTTAATGTTTATTTTTGAGGGAGGGAGAGAGAGACCGAGAGAGCGAGAGAGCGAGAGAGCGAGAGAGAGAATGAGCAGGGGAGGGGCAGAGAGAGAGGGAGATAAAAGATCCAAAGCAAGCTCTACTCTGAAAGTCAGCGCTTAACAATGAGCAACCCAGGTGCCTCTGTCTGTATACTTTGTATACATGTAAATATTCTGACTCTGCACAGGGCAGATTTGCCTTATACATCTCCGTTTAAAGTTCTTCCAATAGATCAGCTGTCTTTTCTCTTTAAAATAATTCAGTGAATACACTTGATGTGTTTGTGTATGCTACTTAGCTTTAATCTACAAGGAGAGGTGGTTACCATTTAAAATAGACTAATCAAAAATCCCGCCTATAAGGACACTTACCAGCTGAAGTATCTCAAATCAGAGGCTCTCTCAAAAGGCAGCTAAAGTAAGCACTTCAGATATTGCTAATTATACGTGCACCTGAGTGTTAACTAGTATAAGGAATATCAGAAATAATTTTTCACTAGTGAAATGAATGTTATTCTTTATATGTGGTGACTGAAAATATTTTAGGGTTACTGCAGCCCTTTCATAAATACAGTATGAGAATCAAGAGACTATAGACTATCTACATATATGTTTTATCTGCATCCTGTCTTCATGTAGGATCTGCCTTCTGACCTAAAAAAAGGGAGCAGATTCTGACGTCAGAATAGCGTTTAATATATTTCAGAGTGAAAGTGTGACGTAAGGTGCTTGAAAATGTGCCTTATAAAATAAGTGAGAGTTGAGAGTTCATCTGACTTGTCAAAACAGGTTATGTGACTGATCTTCAAGCCAACTGGTTGGTCAGTATTATATACGTGACAGAACTCACCTAAGATTTGTTTTCTTTCACCTAGTAGTGGTTCTGGGGCATACAGCTTTCACTCTTTAATACTTAGCTTCAGTTTGTAATCTCCCTTACCGCTCCCAACTCTACCTCCCTCACTTCACCTGCCTAAAAATAAGAGTAATTACAAAATCAACGTCTTTGCATACCCTTTATAAAATACTATATGTAGTAACTTTGTTTATATAAATTTATTTTTACATATATTCATGGTTGCATTCTAGTTTGGCAGTTTACATTAATAAAATTTACATAAGAACACAACAGAGAACACAGTTTGATATGAAGTAATATTTTTAAGTGTACAATTAAGTAAATGAATTTGTTCAGGGAATGAATACATAAAGAATTTATTGATTCACTGATTTTATAGCTGATGAGGATTTTAAAGGTCCAGAGAGATCCTTTCTCTGACTTAGGAAAATTTTACCAGTACATCACAAATGTTTTTGTTTTTCACCAAAGAAAATACCACAAACTTTTTTTTTCTTTTATTTTTCATTCATTCATTCATTCATCCATTCATTCAATCATTTATTTTTTAGAACATGAGCAGGGAAGAGGCAGAGAGAGAGAGAGAGAGAGAGAGACAATCCCAAGCAGGGTTCTATGCTCTCAGCGTGGAGCCTGACGCAGGCTTTCTCAGGAACCATTAGATCATGACCTGAGCCAAACCCACTCGGGTGCTTGGCTGACTAAGCCACCCAGGCACCCCACCCACTACTTTTCTTTTAAAATAAAGTTCTTTTAAGCATGACTTTTATTGATATGAGTGAACTTATCTTACCTCCAAATGGTATCCAACCCTGATGAAGGCACAAAGTGGGTCAAAAGCACCAGTACCACAGGTCAGAAGATGTGTCCTATTATAGTGATGCAAAACTCGAACATAATTTGCACATTCACTCTATAGCAGGGAACAAAAAAAAAAAAGGAAGATACTGGTTAATATAAAAAAAAAGTTTAGCCCTTTTTAATTTTTGTATTTCCTAACGTACAAATCTCATGTTTAAGCCTCCCATGGCTAGTGGGGGCATGTGGGACAGATGACAGAGGGCAAGGAACAGTGGAAGAACAGACTGAGGTGGCCAAAGCACACTGCAGTTAGCCACGCTGTGTGAATTACACTTATAATGGGATTCTGTCACTTTTCAGGTATTCTAGAAATGTATTCAATATAAAGATTTGCATGGCAATATGTTCCACTAGGTAATTAAGTTATTCCCAATGCTGTTATTTTTTTAAAGTACATGTAAACAGTGAGTAAGTACAAAGTCAGAAAACCAATAATTAGAGAAAGCTTCATTACTCTCAAGGAAACATATACAGACTTTAAGGCATTACTGAGTTTTTTAATGGTTAGGGAAAATAAGTCATATATTCATATTCATACATTCACATACAGCACTTTTATAGAGAACTTTCAAAGAAATATATAGAAAGCTAACCAAGAGAAATACTTATTTTATACCTATAAGACTGCTGTCCAGGAATCAGCAAAAAATTTCTTATAATGGACCAGGGAATAAATATATTTAGTTGAATGGTCTCTGTTCCAACTACTTACTGGTCTCTGTTCCAACTACTTACCTCTGTAGATAAGGCATGAAGGCATCCAGAGATAATACAGAAACGATTGTGTGCAACTGGCTTCCAATGAAACGTTATTTACAAAAATAGAAACTTTATTTACAAAAATAGAAACTTTATTTACAAAAAAATTTACAAAAATAAAAAACTTTAAAACTTTATTTACAAGTATATTTGGCCAAGAAGCTCTAGTCTGCCTATACTTGGATCCAAATCTAAGTTTTTTGAGGACACAGTATTTATTTTACACACCTTTTATTCCCTGCTTAATCAAACACAGTACCAAATATATTGTATATGCTTATGAAATTTTACTACATAAATCACTAGGTGAGTTTCATGACCAATAGGGTGAATGAAAAGAAGTCTAAAACTGCTCAAACCAACTTGTCTAAGTTAATTACAGCAAACACCTTCTTGGTAAATTAGGTACTGCTATTTCATTCAAAAATTTTTTTAATGTTAATTTGTGTTTGAGAGAGAGAGAGAGCAAGCGAGCAGGGGAGGGACAGAGAGAGAGAGGGGGAGACACAGAATCGGAAGCAGTCTCCAGGCTCTGAGCTGGCAGCACAGAGCCCAACACGGGGCTCGAACCCACGAACCATGAGATCATGACCTGAGCCGAAGTTGGACGCTCAACCAACTGAGCCACCCAGGCGCCCCGGATACTGTTATTTCATTTAAAATAAGTTACAAAATACTATTTTAATGCTAAATATTACTTTAATATCAATACATGCAATAGTCAGGAAATATAACGTTTTATAAGGACGGTTTGTCCTTATAAAGTCTCTCATATAACAGTATCGAATGAAAAAGTCACCAGAACTATCTTACCATAAATGATCCATATTATGGCATTCCCTTGGTAAGAATGAGGAACATACTACTACCCTGATTATCCACAGCACGTAGATATATTTTCTTCAATTTCCAACTCATAGCATTTTATTATGAGAGTGACCCATATCACTGGAAAAATCTAATCATTCAGACATGGAGAAAATATTCTATCACTAGAAGCACCTGCTTTTCATGTCATCAGACGTTGTCACACCTTGAATGAAACGAACAACATTTGGCTCTGCTGGGCTGACAATGACATAGCCTAAGAGTGTGTTCAATTAGTCTGCATCATGCTACGAACTAAGGCAGCAAGAATGTCCTGACTCACTCCTTGGCTGTGACCCAGTTGCTACAGAGACTCAGGAGTTGGTGTAACGTGTGTTAGCCTTTTACATGTTTTTGTTTTTGTTTTTCTCTCACTATAAAAAGAGGAAAAAAAGGATAAGTTAACTTTCAAAAGGAGATGTGCATGCCTTCTTCCAAACACGTGTACTGTGTCATCAGCAGCTACTCCAGGCACAGGGGAGTCCCTTCGTACAGGTTTTAGTGTGCTCAGAACTGGGTCGGGGCCACTGCTCCTGCACAAGCTCACACGCTGCAGGGAAGTTATGGAGAGATGGAATGTTAATTCTTCCAGTAAGAGAGACCCTAAGCACATCGTGGAAGAGGTAAAGCATGCATACTGCCTTTGCCTTCTCCTTTCTTTTCATTTTCTCTCCTTTTGTTTCTTTAGTAGGTTCTAATGGACTCATCAAAGCAAAATGAAATCTCACAAAGAAAGTACTTCGCTTTCCCTTGAATTAAAATTTGACCCGAAATTATTTTTTCCACAAATATGTAGGAAATAAGCATTAGTATAAGAAATTCATAAATCTGAGTGGATAAAAATATAATAAAACAAAAACCAAGACCCGCTTTACTCGCTTTACTCTAACCCTTCATTAAAATTAACTTGTAAATAACTATGTCTAAATGAATATGTATATATGGGTACATGTACATATAGTTTTTTTCTTCCTGAATCAACTGCATATATGCCTTTTGGGAGCAAATAAAAGGTTAGGGAGTCAGTCCCTTGTGACTGACCAGGGATATAATTGATGATGTGTTTGATTTACAATGAGTAATACTTACTGCGTCTTTTCCTTTCATTATGCATTCTTCTATTTTTAGTGCTGTGCTAGGCCAGTGTATCTGAAATAAAAGACAATGCACTATTATGCAAATGCATACAAAAATAAACCATACTGAAAAACCATTTCATTTTTTCTGGAATTCCAATATGTGTTCATTTTTTTCTATTTCCTCAGAAGATAAATTAAGACTTTATCTTCTTTACATCATTATTCGTATAATGAAGGCACTTTCATTTGAGCTTTTATTACAGGCTAAAACTTAGTTAAAAAAAAAAAGTCTTTCTTAAGGCTCCTTCAAGTCTCAGCCTTTCAGAAGCCACCCACAATTCAAGCAGCCCTGCTCTGTACTTAACCTGCCCTGAATTCTGCAGTCCAGTCTCTCCCCTGAACCTGACTGTCTGCTCCTCCTGGTCAGGCACCACCTTAGTTCCCTTTTCATTTTTACCACTGAGCCCAGAGCTTGGCGTATGGGGACTTGGTAGTGTTTGCTAAGTGACGGGATGAAAGGATGCATGACTCCTACATCCTGGATGGACACCCAGACTGCCTCCAAACCTCTAGCACAACAAACATGGCACATCTTTGTACATGTCCCTCTGAGATCTATAAAAGTGCATCATTGCTATCATATGGTACCAATGGAGCAGGATTGGTATACATGACTCAGAAGTAGAAATACTGGGTCTTAGGCAAACACAAATTTAATCTGTTAACATAGCGCCACACTGTTCTCTAGAATGGCAACATGTTCATACTCCACCAGCAATATCCCCGTATCCTCACTGACACCTGCATTACCAGCTTTCTAATTTTTGTACTAAACACCTCAAATTCAGTATTTAATTTAATCCTTACTACAACTTTATCAAAGATATGGTATTACTTCAGGACCTCCTTTTTAAAACAAATTTTTTTTTTTTATGTTTACCTTTTGAGAGAGAGAGAGAGAGAGAGAGAGAGACAGACAGACAGACAGACAGACACTGGGCGCAAGTCAAGGGGAGACAAAGAGGAAGGAGACACAGAATCCAAAGCAGGCTCCAGGCTCTGAGCTGTCAGCACTGAGGCCTGATGACGGGCTCAAACATAGGGACTGCGAGATCATGACCTGAGCCAAAGTCAGAGGCTCAACTGACTGAATCACCCAGGTGCCCGAGGGACCTCCTTTTAAAAACAAAAAAAAATGTGTGTTTCTCTGTCTAGCTCCACAACACATTACATCTATGGTTTGGAACTCAAATGTGATCCATATAAGTGTAACAAGTGGTAAGTTTATCCCCACATCTGCTCGATCAATCACCCACCCCCTCCCAGACTGAAAAAGCTCAACTGAGCCCTTTTCTTGTGTCTCTCAGAATTCTGGGGAGCATCATCTCATGCTAATGTGTCATCTTCATGGTTTCTGCTGACCAAGTGATAGTAAATTCTGTTTTGGGAGATGCTGGCTCTCATGAGAATACTCTAATTTTTTTCTTGATTGCCTTCAAAGGTTTTCTCCTTAGATCCACAAGTACTGGGGTACAGGACTGCTAAGAAGTTCTACTTTTTCTACTTCCATGGCACTTTGAGCTAGGCTACATCAGTATTTCTTTGGTTCTCTTCTGTTTTAGGCAATCACTTTCTGTTCCCAAGTTAACATTCTGGTGAAGGAATGGAAACTTTCCAGTAGAGTAGCCTGGGGCTCTTAAGGTATTAATATTTCTACACATAACTTTCTCCTCCTCAGGGTGCTCATGAGTCCCCAGAGGAAGGGTTCAGGGATATCTTTCTACAACTCAGGGTCAATGTTTCCTGTCATTAGAGTATAGTTTAGGCCTGGGCCAGTTAGCCAGACTCTTTTCCTATCTATGGCAATTTGTCCCTTTAAGGTCCCTATTATCTCTCCCTGATTTCTCCCCTCCCTCCACCTACCACCATCCCATTCTGTGCTCTGCTAGCCTAAGAAAAAACTCTGGTTATCAAACTCAATATTCGATGTTGCTGATTGGAGGTATTTTTTTATTTAGTGAGCACACTGTTTAATTATTTTTTAATTAGTCGCCAATGTTTACAAATGAGAACTTTTGCATAAAAATCAAAACTTTCTGATTTGCTTCAGATTTTTCTTTTACCTAATTGACCCCTGCAGTCATTTGAGTTTTTGAAAACTGATTTTCTATATACGTATATATGTGTGGTGTATATAACTGATTACATGTAACTGATTATAAACATATATATATATATATATATATATATATATATATATATATATATATTTGAATCCCACATATGGTCAAGATTTAATTTTTTTAAAGCTATGTCCCATAAAAGTAATAAGTTAGGCATGTAGAAGAGGCTTATCACATACTATGTAGCCAAATCCAATCTGATACATGAATAATATCAGGAATTTATAAAAGTAGGGTCAATGGCATTTTATTCTGATGCTTTTTACATAGTAATTATTATCATAGAAACAAGCATTCTATGGCTTGAATTAAGGTGTAACATCTTACTTGATATTCTTATTAGTGTAACAGGTCCGACCAGGTTCTTACTAACAGTACTCAACCCCAGGTGTTTCTTTTGCTTTCCTAATGCAGTATATAAACTTTAAAAAAAATCATGTATGTATATTTGTTTTACAACATAGCAAAATGACAAAGGAAAAAAGTAGGAGTGGAAAGAAAACCAACTAAAAAGCCAAGGCACAACATATAAAATCCTAGAATCGATGTGTATGATGGAAGCGGTGGATCCCTCAGTGAATCACACATGAATCAGGAAGACATCACATAAACACATCAGTGTCAGGGACAGATGCACGCTTGCATCAGCTTCAACAGAGTCACTAATACCATTACAGGGTAAACCTCCTAGAAGTGAAGTTGAATAAAAATTTTAGTGATCCATTATTTTGCAAAACATTTTTGCACCTGGGGTGAGATTTTTTTCAGATGATTTCTAAGACCCATTTTCACTTGAGATTCAATTTAGTTTTGGAATTAAGACTTTACTGTAGATGTGTAAACTATTCAAAAGGATATGCTAGAACTTGTGCATATATATATATACACAAATATGTGGAATGTATACATAGCATATATTATATATACTGTATATTATATATACACAAGTATAAATACAAATTTATTTTAGGATCATCTATCACTGGATATATTTTCATGACTAATTCAGTTATCAGCATCAATAAATCAGAAAATACATTTATAATGCTTTATATTCTTAACACACTTAGGAGAAGCAGGGCGATTCTTAAAATATTAGCATCCCTTATCGCTTTTTCATCATGTAAAATGATGACTTATTTGCACTGTATGTACACAATTTCAAAGTATGAGATAACCAATTCTTTAGAAAAATATACCAAATTCAGCTTTTCAGTGTTGAAATAGTATCCAGAACAGTAAAACAACCTCAATGTATTACATCCTATATTCCCCTAAATGACTGCTTCATAATGATTATTTATTTCTAGGACTACTTAAATACACTGTTTAGGAAGCAATTGTCCTACAAAATTTCTACTCATCTTTTGACACCTTTTGTCTACATTATCTGCTCAAACAGGCTTAAAGATTGGGATACAACCTCCCTCCAGGCAAATGAAAGACTAGTTCCTAGTCTTCCTGACCAAGATAATAAAGATAATGTCTCCCTCTGGACAAAGGCTGAATACATTTGCTAACAGACACCTTAAGAGAGTTCATATTTCCTAAGCTTGAGGTTCATCGGGCATAACACATACTCCCTGTGTGTAGCATCTACCCGGGATGCTATGCATTACCCGCTGTGGGACTTAATGGGGACAAAGAAAATTACTGGAAACATGACGGCCATGCTGTATGCTATGCTGTGGCTAACAGAGTTCTTTGTCTCTGACCCATGCATCTCATAACTTCTGGCAGCATCTAGGAAACAGTGACAGGTTAACTTGTCTCACAAGTAAGATAAAATTTCAGACCCTTTACACTTTGACACCAACAAAAGATACTGTATTTTGTGATAGTGAATACAATAAATGGCTTGCCTAAGGCATGGTCAGAATATGTACTGTTTTTAGCAACAATGTAATAATGCAATTGCTCTAAGAACGAAACCTTTCCTGAATATCTTTTATATGGTATCTCTCCCTCCTTTGATTCCTCTATAGTGTTCTCTTACTTTCCTACCTAAGATTTAACTGATTTATGCACGTAACTTTAGCTCCTATATTACACTGTAAGTTATAGAGAACAAGGCTTATCTTATTTCAGTATTCTTACCAATGCACAATCCCAACTAGGCAAAATGCCTTCAATGCAGTCACTGCTTATTCAAGGTCTACTGATGGCTTGTATCAATCAGTATACCTTTATCACATTCTCTGTAAAATCCATTCACTAAAGAGTTAGTTACAGTAAATTTGGTAACATAAGCTTGAATAACATAAAACTGCTGTAACCAGTGGCAAAGGAATGAGACAATTTTCACTTTAATCAGGAAGAAATTCTGTAGGATGTTAACAAAAATCTAGGCTTTGAAAGACTTGTAGGATTTCTGAAGGAAATCACTCCGAGAGGATGGAAGGGAGAGATGCAGAAGACTGAATTATGAACACTTCCTAAAATAAAGTGATACGGAGAACTCTGCAAAGGAACAATGTAATTATAGATTTACTCAAGTTTGTTGTTCTTTTTTTTTTTTTTTAATTTAATAGGCTTAGGATGGCACTCGAATGTTCATTCATGTGACAAAAGATGACAGATCAAGACCTCACTGAAAATGGAGTTATTTTAAAGCCATCATGTACAAATATCCTATCAGGATAGTAAGGGAAATGACTGTCTTCATTTACTGTAGAAGTCTGGATGGCCTTTGGTTCTGTTCCAGAGTTTAGCATCAACAAAAACCCATACAATTAATCTGTTTTCCTGCACAAAACATTTTTTAAAGGCAGTTAAACTACAGGGTGTAATGCTATTTCCAACTTTTCTGTTCCAAAAAGAGGCATAAAAAGCAAAAGGTTAAAAATACATCATTTCATCACAATACTCCTATAATACAATTTAATTGTTCCAATACACATTAATGGACTATTTACTATTCTTGCATATCTTAAAGGAGAAAAAAATAAAGTAAAAATTAAATTACAAGGCTATTTTTTCTGGACTCCCTATTGAGTCTCGTAATTATGCTACGATTAAGGATTTAACAGCTTACTGTTACAAGACGTTATGACAGTCAGAGATTTAGAAAAGCAAAAACAAATGCACAAAGAGGGAATAATTTAACTGTCTAAAAAAAGACTTCCATTTTTATTTAAATAAATAAGAAATAAAGTGATCCAGTAAATCTCTTTTTATGGGATATATTTAAATGGCTAAGTCACTATTATAATTTCATCTAATATTATTTTTCTAAATTTTATTATTCTAAACAAATTTCTATTTATATTTTGCCTATCTACATTTTACATCTATGCACAGTACCAGTGTCCATCGATGTATATTTTAACTATTTGTCCTATAAATAGCATGAAAAGAAAATAGATATAACACATTAAAAAAGTCCTAATGGTTTATAAATGATACTCTTTAACCTGACATATTACCGTTCTCAGTGTTTATGCTTCTATACTTAATCATAACGACTGTCATTATTCAAGTAGTTTATATGCCAAAATTATAATCTTTTGAACTATAAACAAGATTTGTATTTGAAATGTTTATACTCCAAAGCATTTGAACTAGAACAATATTATTACTACAGGAACATTATTGGCCTGCTTCATGCCCTTTTTAATGGATGAATTTACTCAAATGCTATCATTAATGTGAAATACCATGTGCCATTTATATGCAAATTATTTTTAATGCCTGTTCCACCCAGTAAAAAAATTAAATTCTAAAATACAAGAACTTCCTTTACTTTTGATGCGGTAAAGTCAAATAAATGGGAAAAGTATAAATACTTAGAAAAACCAAGTGTCTAAAAGAGTTCTCTGTACAGATATTCCAATTAACTAGTGTAATGTTAGCTAAGAATAATAGTGGTGAGAATAATTTTAGAAAAAAAACCCTTAAATTTAGAAACTTAGAGAAAAACTGCCGATGAATGTTTGTTAAATTTAAATGCTAATATGGGATAGTCTATGAAGTCCCATAAAATATAGCTTACATAAATATATCTACTTTTGATTTCTTTGGGAAATGGAAAAGAAGAAAAGAAAATGTTGTACCTCAAACCAGTATTGCAATCTTCCAGAGAAAAGTTTTTCTTTGTTTTTCAGGAAATTTCAGTAATCCTCAAATGAGCACAGATTGCATGGGTCTATAAAGACTAAATACAGTCAAGCTAATCACTTACCATGGCTGAATACTGGAGTTGGCTTGGCTCTCAATCTCCGCCATAAGTAAACAGGTGAAGTAGAGTTCTTTCTTACACTTATCAGTGTTTTTTCTCCACTCCATTCCTGTCACCAACAACTAACTACTCCACTAGTTCTTCACCATTTCGAAGGTAAAATACAGTCATGCTAAGTAAGAACCAAGGGAAAACAAACACCACATAACAAAAGGCAGGGCTCATGGTATACTGAAGACTGGTTTGGGGGACATGAAGTTCACACCAAAGCAGTAATTTGCTTCTCAGTGGTGTGTAACAGTGGGAAGAGCATAGGCTTCTCGGACAGACACACTTGGTTTTAAATTCTAACTACGACTTACTGGCTTCATGGCTTTATTTTCCTCTTCCTTCCATTCATCCAACATACTAATGCTCAAGTGATCACACATACTATAATAGCAGTTATGTTATGCACATCTTTAGAGACTCTCTCACTGGCTCATACGTTGAGTAGATTAGGTTTCAACAGCACAGTGGTCAATATTCTCCATGATCTTATCTCAACCACATTTCCATCTTTAACTCTCACTCCGTACCCTGTTCCCACCCACATCCCCCCACTTCACCTGTATGTGTTAGCCATGGTTATTAGTTATTATTTTAAACTACTCTAAAATTTCTGTTCTTTCCTCACTCTGTTCCCACTACCAATCTGTACAAATTAAAATTCCAAGTATCATTAAAAGTCCAATTTAAATTATATCCACTCCAGGAACCCCTACCTCCTAGATTTCATATACTTTCTTAGCATTTTATTTAGACACTTATTATAGTTTCATTTAAACTGTGCTATATATGACAAATGTGTGTGTATGTACCTTCGTTATATTACAAATATCTTATGGTAGGGATTGTTCTATTCATTTCTTCATTTTTCATATCCCTATGTGTCTTTCTAAAATGTAGTTGAGGGGTGTCTGGGTGGCTCAGTTGCTTGGGTGTTCAACTCTTGATTTTGGTGCAGGTCATAATCTCGTGGTTCATGGGATCAAGCCCTGCATTAGTCTCTACACTGACAGCACAGAGCCTGCTTGGGATTCTCTCTCCCTCTCTCTCTGCCCCTCCCCCCACTTGTGCTCTCTCACTCTCTTTCAACATAAATACATAAACATTAAAAAAAATTAGAATATAGTTGAATGGCCCTAAAATTATGTAGGACTCTTTCACCTTACTTAGAAATGGTAGCACATTAGAATCATGTTCTGATTCTATGTCTAGTTTACAAAATAAATTTTTCTCATGGAACATAGAAAACAGTATAAAAGTATTTTATTTTTATTATTTTTTTTAAATGTATATTTATTTTTGAGAGAGAGACACACACAGAGTGCAAGGGGGTAAGGGCAGAGAAAGAGGGAAACACAGTAGCAAATATTTAGATGGCACTTAGTATGTTCTAGGCACTGCTTAGGCATTTAATAACTCAATGAATTGTCTCAAAAAGCTGTGAGATAAGTATTATGATTACCTCTCTGTCACGGATGTGGAATAAGTTGCCCTAGCTCACTCATCTTATAAGTGGCAGACTGGATATGGGAGCCCACAGCAGTGTGAGTATGTACTCTGTGTTCTTGCTACCACATTCTAGTACTTTTCAAAAAGTGTAGTAATATCTGTGAGGGGCCCCTGGCTGGCATCCGACTTCAGTCAGGTCATGATCTCACGGTTTGTGGGTTTGAGCTCCACACTGGGCTCCATGCTGACAGCTCAGAGTCTGGAGCTTGGACCCTGGTTGGGATTTGCATTCTCCCCTCGCACTCTGCCCCTCCCCTGCTCACACTCTGTCTCTCAAAAATAAACGTTAAAAAAATCTTTTAAAAAAATCTGTGAGTTAAAACAGTTAAAATGAAATAAAATGGAAAATTAATATGTTGGCTATTTTTGCTAACTTTCAAAAAAATATTAACTGTTGGTTAGCTAAACCTTATTCTAGAAATAAAATACTGATCAGAAAAAATGAGGACAAACTTTCAACCAGTAAAGAAACACAAGAAAATATACCAGACCTAACACTTCTTTAATGGTAAATTTAAATAAATGTGATAAACACAAATACGGAAATAAATTTTTCTCATGGAACATAGAAAATAGTATAAAAGTATTTTATTTTTATTATTTTTTTAAATGTATATTTATTTTTGAGAGAGAGACACACACAGAGTGCAAGCAGGTAGGGGCAGAGAAAGAGGGAAACACAGAATCCAAAGTAGGCTCCAGGCTCTGAGCTGTCAGCACAGAGCCCGATGAGGGGCTTGAACCCACAAACTGCATGATCATGACCTGAGCAGAATCGGATGCTTAACTGACTGAGTCACCCAGGCACCGCCAAAATATTTTCAATAATTCTTAGATGCTATATGAAAAAATTTACCTTGTGTAATATCAAGACGGATTTTTATTTTGATTATTACTAGTTTTAGGTTACTAATGAATTTTATCATCACTCATCATTTTGAAATGATATACATTAAAATGTTTTAAAGTCACATGAAAAGTTTTTTTTTAAACCTATTTTAAAGGATTGAATTACTACATAATTGTGCAAATACAGGGTTGATTCTTAAATGCTAAGAAGATACCAGCATAATTGTAGCTATTTCTTTTTTTTCCTTTCTTGAGCATATTTTTGATATATCTAACATATTGAGAGGTTTTTTTTTTTCAAATTGTTTAACTCTAAAAAAACCTTAACTCATTAATCTTGCGTGTATCTATATAAATCTTAGATTTAAGTCCAATTATATTATATCACTGATTAAAGTTCAAAAAACTATGCGTTATGGAAAAGTAAAATTTAATTCTTCTGAGTGTCAAGTTGCTCACCAGAGAATTTAAATAATAACACAATAAACTATAATTCTCCCTGATGGCCACATCTCGACTTCTCAAGAGGTACAAACAAATTGAAGGTGGAACATGTGAGAAGAATCATACACATTTCTTTCCAAATGATCTACATTGGAAGTGCTTCCTCAATACAAAACTATAATTTTAAAACTAAGTACTAAATAAAAGAAAATTTAATGACGAATGTTTTAACAGATGAAAAACAAAAGCCAATTTAAACATGAATAGCCCTGGATTCCCATGGTTAGAATCCTATCCCAAGTTAGACACTGTGGTATTTCATCATAAATTGTTTTTAAAAGATCCAGGTTGCATCTACAGGAAATCACGTGAAAAGCATCTGCCAGGATGTTATGTCTTCCCCCTTCCACATTTTTTATTCATACTAATGTCCTGGTATTGTCACAATGTAATCAGAACATCTCAAGATGCTTTAATTTTTCACTCATATAATGGTTTCCTCTAATTCATTCAAAACTTTTTATACCAAAGGATTTCAGAAAAAGATAAAAGGAAAAAAAATTAATTTCATGCAAAGTTCTTGATGAAATCAGTTTCACCTAAGAAGTCTCACATTATCTGTAGATTTTATAGACCTTTGAAGAGAGCAATTGGCAGAAGCCACCCTTTTATGGCAGGTGTGAGGTTCTCATTAAATAAAATACAACATGAGATAAAACAAATGGAATTACAAAATTGAAATTTTCACAGGGAAGAGTATGATTTAACACGAGGAGTGACTTTTTTCAGTGTGAGTCATAGGGCTTTTATGAATGTAATACAAATACAACAGAACAGAATTTCATTGCAAAAGACTATTATTACAAAGTCTGGGAAACGCTATGAATGAAAGAAATCATAAAGCAAAACCAGTAACTAAAAAGACTATTAAAAACAGTAAGTCTATTAAATAGTAAGTTCTTATCTATTTCAAAACTGCATAGAAAAAATCATTCTTACGTGCATATATACCCATATAAATTCTGATTATTATATATAAAAAATTATTTATTTGCATCACATATAGGACCACTATTTCCTAGTGCTTACAGGAGCACATAATCCTTCAGCATTTCACAATCCTGGATGCACATACAATCACCTGAGAGAATTTTTAAAATCCTCACTTCAGCCAAGGGGGAGATGCATCACAGCATACATATTATTTACAAAGTCCTCAGGCATTATTAATGTGCAGCTGAAGTAAAAACTACTGTCACACTGTAAAACAGGATGCAACTTTGTTTGCCAGTGGGGAAGTGGGTAGGTGGTTGGTGGGGTTGGGGGTGGAGGCAGAAGGCAGACAAAATTAACCTTAAAGAAAGTAGAGAATAATTAGTTTTTTTATGTGGTTCTGGCAACAAGTACAGTGGGATTTGCAAGAAGGCAGACAATGAAGAAAACGTATTTACTGGGTGATGTCAGGATTAACAAGAGATACATTTTTAATTCTTTTACTGTCTACATTCTTTGAGTTCCTGTAACTTCAAACCAGAATATAACATAATACTCACTCTAAAGAAGCTATCTTATAAAGTACACTGGCAAGTAAACAGTCAATTTTAATCAAATGTAAGAATCAAAATCAGACCAAGGTTTAAGAAAGGGTTGGGAGAATCTTCAAATCTAGTTTAGAAATGAAAGGAAATAGTTTTTTAAAAAGTGGATGTGTTGAAGGTTAGTCTGGGGAAGGAGAGTGTGTAAGGACAAGGAGTTATTAAAGGACAAAGAGAGGTGCTCAACATCAATAGTCATCATCAAACCACAATAAGGTATCACTTCGCAACCATTAAAATGGCTATTAAAAAATAAAAAATAATGTGTGGTGAAGATATGGAGTAAAGGAAACTCTTATGCAATGTTGGTTGAAATATCAACTGGTATAGCTACTGTGGAAAACAGCAGGGAAATTCCTCAAAAATTAAAACTAGAATGACCAAATGATCCAGCAATTCCACTTTTAGGTATATATCCAAAGGAAATAAAAAGAGAATCTCAAAGAGATATCTGCATTCCCATGTGGCCTTATTCACAGTAGCCAAGAAATGAAACCAAGTTAAGTGTCTGTCAAAGGACGAATGGATTAAGAAGATGTGGTGTCCATATACACAATGGAATATTATTCAGTCATGAGATAAAAGGAAATCCTGTCATTTACAACAACATGGATAGACCATAAGAGCGTTATGCTAAGTGAGATAAGTCAAAGACAAAATACTATGTGGTATCACTTAAATGTAGCGTCTCCAACAGTCAGACTCAGTAACAGAGAGTAGACCAGCGGTTGCCAGAAACAGGGAGTGGGGGGGTGGTGGTGGGCAGGGATGGACATGGGAAGATGTTAATCCAATTTCCAGTTATAAGATGAATATAAGATGAGTAAGTTCTGAGGACCTAATGTACATGATGTTGATAGTGATGAATACTGTATTATACACTTAAAAGTTGCTAACAGAGTAAATCATAAATGTTCTCACTACAAACAAAATGGTAACCATGTGACATGATGGAGGTGTTACCTAACGCTGTGGTGGTAAATCATTTTGCAACATATAAATTTATCACATCAACATGTTATTTAAACTTACATAATGTTATATGCCATTATAACTCAATAAAATTGGAAAAAGTGAAAACAGAAGTGATGAGTTACCAATGTGTTGGTGTGGACAAGTGGAGATTACACTAAAAAGGTAGGTAAGAGTAGATCATAAGAACCTATAACTGCTAAACTGAGAACTTGATGTTTATTTTTACTTAAAATTTTTAATGTTTTATAAGATAAAAGTTACGGAGCAAGAGCTGTTAACTATGGCCTGAGAAATCACGAAATGCATAGCCTTCAATGAGAAAAAAAACACATCATTATGTATTTGCATAATCTCCAGTGGAAATTTGACATTTCTATCATATAAATGCAGGAAATAAATCAAAGGAGTATTAATATGGAGCTTAATAACCAAGAGAAATAACAGATATTTAATATTACTTTAG
Organism: Lynx canadensis; assembly: GCF_007474595.2. NCBI lineage: Eukaryota > Metazoa > Chordata > Mammalia > Carnivora > Felidae > Lynx > Lynx canadensis. The sequence goes on from NC_044304.2 coordinate 87,176,255, forward strand.
AATTGTTATAAGTAGCTCATATTATTAATATTCATCAGTAATTTGGAATTACAGTACTGAAAAGACCAGCTGCTAGGTATTATTATTGTTGTTATTATGTTTTAAAGTTAATATTTACTTTTATTTATTTTTATTTTTTATTTTTTTTTAATTTTTTTAATGTTTATTTATTTTGGGGACAGAGAGAGACAGAGCATGAACGGGGGAGGGGCAGAGAGACAGGGAGACACAGAATCGGAAACAGGCTCCAGGCTCCGAGCCATCAGCCCAGAGCCTGACGCGGGGCTCGAACTCACGGACCGCGAGATCGTGACCTGGCTGAAGTCGGACACTTAACCGACTGAGCCACCCAGGCGCCCCTATTTATTTTTATTTTTTATTTTTTAGAGAGAGACAGAGCGAGAGCAGGAGAAGGGAGGGGGGCAGAGGGAGAAGGAGGAGAATCCTAAGCTGTCTCCAAGTTCAGTGCAAAACCCAATGTGGGGCTTGAACTCACGACCCTGGGATCATGACCTGAGCCAAAATCGAGAGGTGGATGCTCAACCAACTGAGCCACCCAGGAGCCCCTCTAGGTCTTTTTTTTTTTTTTTTTAACGTTTATTTATTTTTGAGACAGAGAGAGACAGAGCATGAACGGGGGGGAGGGCAGAGAGAGAGGGAGACAGAGAATCTGAAACGGGCTCCAGGCTCTGAGCTGTCAGCACAGAGCCCGACACAGGGCTCGAACTCACAGACCGTGAGATCATGACCTGAGCTGAAGTGAGACGCTTAACCGACTGAGCCACCCAGGTGCCCCTAGGTCTTTTTATTTAATATACAATTATGAAACTACCTGTTTTCGTACTATAAAATGTTATTCTTTTTTTTTTTAATTTTCTTTTTAAAGTTTATTTGACAGAGAGAGAAGTGTGAGCTAGGGAGGGGCAGACAGAGAGGGAGACACAGAATTCAAAGCGGGCTCCAGGCTCCGAGCCATCAGCACAGAGACTGTCGTGGGGCTCGAACTCACAGACCATGAGATCATGACCTGGGCCGAAGTCAGATGCTTAACAGAATGAGCCACCCAGGTGCCCCCAAAATGTTATTCTTGTAGTGTGGTAGCTGTATTTCAATATATTCATGATTTGATAACTCTTTTCAATATTTTATTTTGTAATCCTACATAATGATTTAATGCATTTAAGGGTCCACAGACTTCCCCAGACTGCCAAATGGATCAATGACACAAAAAAGGTTGAGAACCCCTATACAAAACTATTATTTGTTGCTGATGTTATAGAAAGAGAGGAAATGATATTGTAGAAAAGACAGAAAATAACCAATTCTTAAGAAAAGTCAACAGGGTGCACTACAGAGCGCGGGAAGAAAGAATGGCACTTCATGAAAGGAAAAAGAGCACCTACCCTCCCCCCCCCCCCCCCCCCGTAACAAGGAGGGAGGTATAAAAGTCACACAGAAGCAGCAGACTTGGTGATGGGACAGAGAGGATCCACCTGTTTGATGGTTAGTAAAAATGAAGGTTAGTAATCTTCCTGAAGAGATCATCAGGGCTAATCCATTGGAACATAACCCTAGATAGTGGCTTCAGGCCCCATGGGAAGTACTGACACCCCCCAACCCCAACCCCACCCCAAGTGATCAACAATCAAGAGCTGGACTCATATCCCCACAAAATGCTCTGTGCAGCTCCCAATCTGACTCCACCCTTCCAAACCTTTCAAACACTTCAATTAAATCATCTCAAATGCCTGGTGTGTCTAGCAAAATCCACTGTAACTTCCACCTCTTTTTCCAGTGTCCTTTTACCTCCTTGCTTTAATTACACCCAGCATGTCCCGTGAAACTACTGTTTCTCAACCAGCCCTTTCTATTGGTAATGGCTTTGTCATTGTAAACCCACATGTTAAGGAAGATGATTTAATTGACCTTTCTTGTCTGTTAACTAATTAATCTTCACTCTCTCTAAATTCATCTACCCAACAGAAATTTAAAACTAAAGAGTAGGGGCACTTGAGTGGCTCAGTCAGTTAAGCATCTGACTCTGGCTCAGGTCATATTTCATAGATCGTGAGTTCGAGCCCCGCAATGGGCTCTGTACTGACAACGTGGAGCCTGCTTGGAATTCCCTATCTCTCTGCTCCTCCCCTGCTCGCTCTCTCTCTCCCTCCTCAAAATAAATTAATTAATTAAGAAAATAAAACAAAATAATAAATGTAAAACCCTTGCTATTTTGAAGCTCATGTGATCACAACAATACTTGCTATCTTTCCTTGTAGTCGTCCACCATCATTTTTTGTCACATGCTCATTAGTTGAAAGATTTTTTTTCACCTAGATTACTGTTTTTATCTTCATAAGGGTAAATCATTAGCTATTACCCATGCCAGCTGGTGCCCTATCCTCTGATCATTCAATGATCTGGCCCTTGGAATCAACCTCAGCCATACACTCTGATGTTACTTCTCTAGCCCTCCATAGCCCAATATGGGAGCCATTAGTCACAACTGGCTATTGAGCCTTGGAATATGGCTACAAGCCAGGTGGCTTATCAAGTATCACTTCCCTGGAAAATCTTTCCCTGACCACCCTATCTAATGTAGCAACCTTGTAACTCTTGTCTCCCTAACTCTCTTTATTTTTCTTCACAGCACTTATCACTATCTGATACTACAGTATGGTATTTTCTTTTTCCTTTTTTTTTAATGTTTATTTATTTTTGAGAGAGAGAGAGACAGAGAGAGACAGAGAGAGAGAGAGAGAGAAAAGCAGGAAGGGGCAGACAGACAGGGAGATACAGAATCCCAAGCAGGCTCCAGGCTCTGAGCTGTCAGCACACAGTCACATGTGGGGCTCCAACTCATGAACTGCGAGATAATGACCTGAGCCAAAGTCGGATGCCCAACCAACTGAGCCACCCAGGCATCCCATTCTTTATTTTCTTTAATATAGTCTTTTATAATACATACATCCTGCTTCTGAAATAAAAATTGGGTTATGAAAATTATCATGAAAAAATAAAATCAAAAATAAATAAAAATGCTACTGTAGTTGCAAAGACAGTGAGGTATAAGGTGGGGGTAAACAAATGAATCAAGGGAAGACTAATGAAAAATACGTGGATGAAACAGACCAGTGGAAGGTCTGCAGAGTTTGTGGATCACTAGGAACTCAGACACTGCTAGAGGGAAGAGGCCTTTGTAAAACCACTTTCTACTTTGGAAAAATATTAGGCATTATCTTGTGCAGGTGAACATCAACAGTAATTAACCTATAACCAGCCATTTCACTCCAGAATATACGCCCTGGGGATATTCCTGCAGGAATGTATATTAGGAGATGTTTACAACAGTGATCACAGAAACATCAGTAAAACAAAATACTGGGTACCACCCAACTATCCTTTGACAGGTAATGAGTAAATTGTGCTATATTCATATGATGTAATACATTACATACAAGTCCAAGTGAATAACAAGAGCTTGTAACATAGTATCTAATGTGTGCCAAACATAGCTCTTGGTCCTTTACTTCCATTAACTCATTTTCATCCTCAGAGAAGACTAACACTTTTCCTTTTCCAAATGAGGAAACAGAGGCATAACAGGGTAAAGGAATTTACCAAATGTTATAAATGCAGAGCCAGGATATGAACCTAGAAATCTAATTTGTGTTCCTAATTCACTATTCTATTTCTACAACAAATGGACTACATCAACAAATATGATAACTGAATCTAAGAAATAATACTGAATAAAACAAAAACAAAATAATCCCACAAGACTGTAATATACTATTGTGTATCATTTTTACATAGCTCAAAATAAGTAACTCTAAACAGTATACTATACAGGAAAAAATTATTATGATAAAATGTTTTAAAATAAAAATAAAAACAAAAACAGCCATAAAATACAGGGTAGTAATTGCCTCTAAGTAGCAGAGGCATGCGGAGGGAAAGATGGAGGAAGGTAAAGTAGCCTCTACAATGGGACTGGAGATAACTCTCATTCTTGACTTGGGTGGTGGGTTTACAGGTGTTAGCTTCAATATTATGCTTTATAACATGTTTATATTATTCATATGTTTTAAGTATAAAATATTGCATTTCAAAAGACATTAAAAGCTAAGAAATAAATACAAAGTGACAAAATAGAGAAAATGGGCTTTGGATATCCTCAAGGTGCTTGATCTCATGGGAAGAAGGAGGGATTTCATACTACATGGATACATATTTAAGGGTAGTTTTGTTTTTGTTTTTGTTTTTGTTTTCATGGTGGAGTCTGGATCCTGCTTATAGAATGATGGGCTAGACTTAGTGGTTTGACCCTCAGCAATTTTGCCTCTGAAGGGGGATCTGGTAATGTCTGGAGACTTTTAGATTGTCATGACTATGGGGAGAGTTCTATTGGCATCTTGGAGGGAGAGGGAGAGCTAAATAGTCTACAATCCACAGGATGCCCTCTTCCCCAACTTAAACTTGTTTATAGTATCAATAGTACTGAGGTTGAGAAACCCACAGATATATAAAGCAAAACAGAAAAGATTAAAAATATAGTACCAGGTAAATAATCGAGGGAGCAAGGTCCAGAAAAGATGAGAGGAAAGCTTGGCCCAGAGACTGACACACTACACCTTCAGAGCCTGGAAAGTACTGAAGCACCTTCATTCTCAAGTCCACTTCATTCAACAGAGGGTGCATGACATAGACCTAGCTCTAATTCTGCTGTTACTGAAAACAAACACTCAAGTCCTAACTGAAGTTTCACCGCTAATCATTCTGTGGAAACAGGCGGGGAAGGTACAATATAACAAATGCAGCAGGGGTGAAGTTACCTCAGAGCTAATGAAACTTAAGCCTCAGGACTCCTTGCTGGTACTTGGCCCTTGTGGGACCCAGGGAAGGACCTTAGCAACTTTGAAACTTATGTTTGAATAAGTCTATTTCCTGAAGAGGTCTGCTAAACCATATACACTTCAGGCCCCACAAAATGAGGCTTTACCCTTGAATGTAAGAAAGTTATTGAATTTAATAATTTGTGTAGCTACTTTCCTTGACATCCTTGTGAGATGGCACCCTGAAGCTTCAATAGCCACGTACTAGTCTGTTTAGTTCCCTAAGACACAGTTTATAAAATCCTACCACTCTCCTGCCTAAGGGTACAGTTAGGCCAAAACAATAAAGGAGAATAAGTACATGATTCAATTTCCTCTGCTCTAAAAGGGGGATCACATTAATGTGGCAAGCTGATACCTCTTGATCTTAGTTCTAAGTAGGAAACAACAGCTGAGGAAAACCATTAGGAGATTCTATGTACATAGCAATCATTTAGAAAGCCTGCTTAAATATGGATTCCAGGGACCATCTCCATGAGGGTTACATGATCCTGACCCAAGGATAACAATTTAAGAACCAGTTCCATAATGCAAAGATTCTTAATCTTCTGGGGTTAAGATCCCTTGAAGGATCTTTCCATATTTACATACTTAAAATGTTAATACAGGGGTTGTATTAGTTTATGATGGCTGTGGTATAACAAAACACCATGGATTGGGTGGCTGAAACAACAGAAATTTGTTTTATCTTAGTTCTAGAGGCTGGAAGTCCAAGATCAAGATGTTGGCAAGACTGGTTCCTTCAGAGGCCACTCTTCTTGGCCTATAGACGCCTGCCTTCATGCTGTGACTCACATGGTATTTCCTTTCTAGGCATGCACCCCTAATGTTTCTTTGTGTGACCAAATTTCCTCATTTTATAAGGATAAAAATCATATTGCATCAGGGTCCATCCTAACGGCCTCATGTTAATTTAACCACATCTTTGAGACCTTATTTCCAAATACAGTCATATTTGAGGTACTGGGGGTTAGGGCTTAAATATATGAATTTTAGGGGACATTCAATCCACAACAGAGATTGTTCTATGGATCCCATACTTAGGATCCCTAGCTTAGATATTCCTTCACAGGAAATCAGAGCACGTAGATGATCTGAGAGAAAAAGAAGAGGGCCATATGGTGAACACCACAGTTAGTGGGGGAAAGACATCCAAGCAGAGAAAGAGAGAAAAACCACTGAATTTGACTGGAAAGAGGAGGTCATAGATAGTCTTAGAAACATTTGCATGTGTGTGTGTGTGTGTGTGTGCGTGTGTGTGTGTGTGTGTGTGTGTGTAATATAAATACGATACATGTTACATATATAAAGAGATAGCATTTCTTTTAAGAACTACTGAGAAAATAAAATTAAAGATGATACTAAAAAGCAAAGAGTATGTGCTTCCACTCCCTCGTACAACTACTAAAATGACAGTAAAGGACACAGTCCAAAAAGGACAAACAGAACTTGAGTAGAGAAGCCAAAGAAATGTCAGCAACATTTTGGAAGTTCTACGACATATGGAAAAGTGTTGACTGGCTTTGCACACTAGAAAAGCTGAAATCTAAATGCTTGCAAGGTGAAGGGAGCCAATAAGCAAGCTGATTCATGAAAAAGAACTTTAGAAATGCTCAGGAATTCAAAGTCTACGGTCTCTCTGAGAATAGGAATGGTGGGTGTGGGTGAAATCAGAAGAAATGGTCCAAAGTTTGTACAATAAATAGGCCAGAAAACCGAGGGAAAGAGAATCAAGAGGAAAATAAAAAGAAGGAAAAACATTTAACAAATAATGAACATTTTCCAGAGCTGAAGGCCATGAGGCCTCCTGTAGAAGGCCCAATGTGGATGAAAAAGATCAACTCTAAGAGAAATTTGAGAAAAATTTGAAACACAGAGGTGCTTGGGGTCAAAATTCAGGGTTAGGTTGCAGGAAACAGGTTACATACAAAACTTAGAAATTAAAAAGCCATCAACTTCTCAGAAGCTATACTGAAAATCTGAAAACAATGGAACAATATCCTCAAACTTCTAAAGCCAATGATTTTCATTGGAGAATTTTATACTCACCTATCAATTGTATGTGAAGTTTGAATAATATTATTTTGAAACATAAAAAACTCAACATTTTACTTTGACTCCTTATTCAAGAAGTTACCAGAAGGCACACTTCCCCAAAAGGTCGTAATAAACTCAGAAAGAAGACTCTACAAATGAGAGGGAGAGTGGATGCTCCAGGATAATGGTGAAGTTAAACCCTGGGATGCTAAAAGAACCAGAAAGGATACGTCTAATTTAAAAACTGGTCGGGGGTGGGGCGCCTCGGTGGCTCAGTCGGTTAAGCGCCCAACTTAAGTGCTCAGGTCATGATCTCACAGTTCGTGGGTTCGAGCCCCGCATCGGGCTCTGTGCTGACAGCTCAGAGCCTGGAGCCTGTTTCAGATTCTGTGTCTCCCTCTCTCTCTGCCCCTCCCCTGCTCATGCTCTATCTCTCTGTCTCAAAATTAAATAAACATTGAAATAAAAAAAAACTGGTGGGGGGATGGGCTAAACAGGTGATGGGCATTAAGGAGGGCACTTGCTGCGATGAGCACTGGGTGTTATATATAAGCGATGAATCACTAAATTCTACTCCTGAAATTTAAAAAAAATCTTGAAACTAATGAAAACTGAGAGACGGAGAACAAGTCTGGTAGAGAGTTTGGTGTTTGGTGAAAAATTAGTGAAAGTAATATAAAACTCTAAGCGAACAGAAAAGAAAGGGTGGGGATAATATTTCGTATAAAAAAGAAGTGGGATCGATTTTCCTAATTATACTAATCTAAATGGTTATTATTTACTCAAAATTGTGCTATAGCTAAATGAGGGGACAGATAACTGGGGGATGTTGGTATAGTGCAGAGACATTTTAGCTACAGTACTGGAAGAAAAGAACACTAAAGCCTTCATCTTTCTTAAGAGAAAGTGAACAGATACTGTCTAAAAATCAATGGTGTCAAGTAAGAACAGTATTAGAAATGTTATTTAGAAAATGGAGGTTAAGAATGAGAAGAAACAACAAAAGAGTTTGAAATAATTTTCTCTAGGGTTTAGGAACTGGCAGAGATGAAGGGATGCTGTTTTTCATCATAAATTCTTTTAAGTGACTTTAAAAACTACGGACATTGATCATTTTGACAAACATAAAAGTAAATGTGTATTATAAAGAAAATGTATTATGTAATATTTTTATGCCAAAAAATACTATTGTCTAAATATTTCTGCATGTTTTAAGATTGATTTGGGTCAGAAAAAAAATTCAGCTCAACTCAACTCTGTATAAACACAGACTCAAAGTGCTGTCTTTCTCATCACAGTTAACCTTTGCTTGAAAATGCTGGGCACTTGCCTATTTTAATACACTTCAATCCACCGAGTTTAAGGAGCATCCACCTGAATCAATGATATTACCAACAGAACATCAAGGGTTAGCTATATCAAGTTCACACAGCCATTCGTTAGGCTAGGGTTTTTGTAGTATAAATCCTAGATGGATTGCTGGTAAAAGCATGTTGGAACCAAATTCAGATCTCAGGACAGTGGGTGTGGTGACAAGGGCCATTATGCAAAGACTAATGTCAAACACACTAATCCAAAGTCTTCCGGGAATACAGAGATCAGTGATGTGCTAGAAAAGTTCATTATTGATAATTTATAAATTTCTCTCAAAATGATTTCATTTTCAACGAATACTTTATTTCTTTCAAAAAGTAATCACTCAGAATATTAAAATGGCTGACAATCAAAAAACTAATTCAAGTAACACCATGCAATAAGTTATCCCTCAACCCTTTCTCTCCCTCCTGATACAGTCTGATGTTTCCATACCTCTCGATAGCCATTGCTGATTTGTTCCAAACTGAGAGAATATACAAGATCCTTGCCTCCCACAAAGAGTCTCTCTTGATATTCATCCAGAAGCATTGCGTGGAGATCAAGAAACCCAAAAGGACTATGAAAAATTGATGTTCGATTTAGATCCAAGAGTTCTGAAAGGCAAAAGAAAATGTTCACTCAACAAGTCACAATACCAATACCTTTGTAACACTTTTATCACGGCTCTATTGTCATGCCTATTGGAACTATATAGTTAACATTCATTTTATGACAAATGTAAAGCCTTTAGAATTTATTAATCAAAGGATTAAAAATACGCAGTGCTTTACAATACCATATTGAACACTTGAAAGTTGCTAAGAGAATAGATCTTGAAAGTTCTTATCACAAGAAAAAAATTTGACGTGATGTTATGGATGTTAATTAAACTTGCTGCGGTAGCGTATCCATAATATGTACGTATATCAAATCATGTTGTGCACTTCAAATTTATACAATGCTACATATTAATATTTTCTTGATAAAACTAGAAAAACTAAAAAAAATTGTTCAACCAGTAAAAAAAGCGTAACTGGGAATAAATTTTAACGTGCACAAAGTAAAATCTTTTATAATTTTGTGACTCTAAAATAAGGTAAATAGTTTATGTTTTTACATAAAGAATTATCTTTCACAATCTTTATGTAAAGTGCTATGTGGAAGAATCATTCTATTGTGACTTTTATACTTACTTTTCTATGTGTAACAAAAATTCTAAATATACAAAAAATATTCTATTTTTTTTCACAAAAAAATCTTCTAAAAGTGTGTCCATTTAATTCCAGATGAACACCAACTCACAAAAAAATGTATCTACTTGAAACTAGTTTTGAAAGTCACATCCATAATCAATTAATTACTACTGACCTTTATTTTACTGATAAACTCAGGTGTCTAGAAATTAAATGACTACGCTATACCCCTATACATACATTATTACAACAAAAGATCACTCAAATTATATATATACACATACCATGAGGATTAAAGTACAACCGATGTGTATGTCATCACAGAAAGTCCTGTAGACTGAGAATCTGAAGAGCCACATTCAAGTCTTTGCTTTGCCATTAACTGCCTGAGTCACCTTGAACAATCACTTAGCCTCTTTATTGACTGATGGTGAGCCTGGCTTCTTCACATGTTAATCGCCCTTCTATATTCAAAATTATTAATTCTTTTACTAAATTGCATTTCTAGAGTGGAGGTCATAAAAATACTGTAAAAAAAAATAAACCCAACACCCAGATATTTTAGAGAGTCTTTCAAAGTGCAGTATAAAACCTGTATTTTTGGAAGTTTAACAAATTGAAGGAGTATAATTAATAAGTGTAAATATCAAATGTGCCATATTTAAGCTTACTTAAAGGGAAGTGGTTAAAATATTCATTTATGACTTTTCATATATTTTAATTATTATAGGGTCTAAGAATACTTTTTTTTTTAAGTTGTAAGGAATTTTGGATCTTATTTTGATTTATTTATATTGCCTCAGAGAAATTGCTGCCAAGATACATTTGGATACATTAAATTGAGTATCACACACATGATTTAGGCAAAAAGTCAAGAAATTTCATCACTTATGAAGACACTTCTAGAATAATTCCTCAAGTCACATTAAGTTTTTGAATTTAGAAGACCAAAAGAATAGACTATCATTTTCTTTAAACATTTTCACAAAATGAGAGAAGCGTCCTGAGTTGCTTCTTCAATTCTCCACTTTGACCATCACCATACAACACAATAGTGCCAAGGACTGATTCCTAAAATGTTCAAGCATGTCCGTACATACATTATTTCAGAATCATGACAATGACCAAAACGTATCAATGCGACAATTTATATTTTTCTTATCAATTTCCACAGGCATAAATCCTTACTGTGATCCTCAATTTTTGCTAAGACACAAACTGCCCTTCTTAGCTGTCTGTGATTCTCTGACAATCTTGACTTTAAGTCAGAAAAGGTCACAAGTATCCATTATGAGTAAATATTTGCGTTTTAAACGTATATCTACATATATCAGGAATAATGGACACAGAGGCATTCTACAATAGAAACATTTTTTTTTATTTTTTTAAATTTTTTTTTTTTCAACGTTTATTTATTTTTCAGACAGAGAGAGACAGAGCATGAACGGGGGAGGGGCAGAGAGAGAGGGAGACACAGAATCGGAAACAGGCTCCAGGCTCTGAGCCATCAGCCCAGAGCCTGACGCGGGGCTCGAACTCCCGGACCGCGAGATCGTGACCTGGCTGAAGTCGGACGCTTAACCGACTGCGCCACCCAGGCGCCCCAGAAACATTTTTTTTTTAAAGGCTGTACATATTTTATGCTCTAAGATTAACTCTACTTTTCTACTCGTTTGATTATTTCACATGCCTCTTCCCAAAAGGATCTGAGATGACTTATACATTCAACTGAACCAACAAATTTAATGCTAGAGGTATCAAGATGGAGAAAATAAAATAAGACTGGAATTAATTAACTGAAAGTTTTTATTTAATATCCCTATACATTGTTAAAGAAAATAACAAAATGGAACCCAGACTTCCTAAACTTCAAAGTAAAAGTCACCATAAAACAATAGAAAAACTGTATCAGGTGCTTAGGAATGTTGCTTGGTGTGATGGTTAATCTTATGTATCAACTTGAGTGGATCAGGACTGCCCAAATACTTGGCTAAATGTTACCTGTGGGTGTATCTGTTAAGGTGTTTCTGGATGAGATTAGCATTTAATTGATGGACTAACTAAAGCAATATGGGAGGACATCATCCAATGTGTTGAGGGTATCAGAAGAACAAAAGGTAGAGGAAGGAAGAACCCACTCTTTTTTTGTTTGTTTTGTTTTTCTACCTGTCTGATTGAGCCAGAATATCAGTTCTCTCCTGTCTCAGACTGAGACGTATATCATCAACTCGCCTGGTGCTTAGGTCTTCAGACTCCAACTAAACCATCATCTTTCCTGTCTCTCTACCTTGTTGACAGAAGCCTGTGTGACTTCTCAGCTTCTGTAATTGCATAAGCCAGTTTCTCATTACATATAAATCAATCAATCTCTCTCTCTCTCTCTCTCTCTCTCTCTCTCTCTCTCTCTCATTGGTTCTGTTTCTTTGGGGGAACCCTGGCTAATATACCTGGTACTAAGGACTAAGAGAAAATTCTCCTGAGGTCCTCTAAATGAATGTGGTGGGAAACACTATGATGAACACCCAACATCACTGAAGAAAATAAGGTATCAAGAGCCATACCTGTGTTTATAATTACATGCTTCAATGCAAGTCAACTGAATTCATATCAAAGTGCAATCTACCAAAAGTGATTTTATGGCCATGATAGCCATGTTAGTAAGGATGTCAATGATTTCAATTAACAGAGATTAATTAAATCAGGCCAACACAGATTCAAGGACAGAAAGTTAAGCCTCATAGTACTGGAAAACCAACAGTAGCACAAAGAATTTGCTTCTTGAGAAATAGTATATCTTTGCTTCTTGCTTTTCTTAATGCCACTTCTTCACTGAACTGATTCTAAAGGGTTTATTCATTAGTTTGTTCATGCTAAATAGGTATGCATTAGCCCCCAAATGTATAACCATCCAGCACTCACCCCACCCCAGCATGACAATAATTTTTGCATCTTTCAATTCAAGTTCCCAAGGAAAAGAATGTAATTGGCTTAGCCAGTGTTCACAATTCATAAATTTTTGGCTTCCTATAGACTGGCTGCTTTGGGATGATCAATTAACCATCCATGGTTAAATGTAGAAGACATGTGTGAAATAGTGTGTTCCCTATAATTATGGGGGGTCAGGACCATCACCATAGCTAAGCCTATCTAGTCTGTCTTTATTCATGAATAAATGTATAGTAACAAATTCATTACAAGCTATATTTCCTGTAGACTGAATAAGTTGAGCTGCAGTTTATATATGTTTGATATAATCTTACTAAATTTTGAAGAACATCTTCAAATATGAACATCTGGGTCTTCATTATCCAATCTGAATCCATCCTTCCTAATAATAACTGAATGTTAAAATTCTTCACTCAATTGGAGAACAAACCTCACGGTCTGCACAGAAAATACTACCTCCATTTTTGTTCTCTTTTGGGATAGGGAAACATTCATCTATCTAATCCAAATGAAATTTTTAGGAATTAAAGTATGATTTATAAAAAGAGCATTGTAAAAATTTTAAAAAATTAATAAAAGCAAAGCAGTACACTTGGATAAATTATGCAATTCAAAAATTTAAAAAAAAAACACAAAAATACTTACTAGGGAAAAAGTTAGGGAAATATATTTATCAGAGAATAGATATAAAAAACTTATTGGGGCGCCTGGGTGGCTCAGTTGGTTAAGCGTCCGACTCTTGGTTTTGGCTCAGGTCATTATCTCACAGTTCATGAGTTCAAGCCCCACATCAGGCTCCATATGTCAGTGAGGAGCCTGCTTGAAATTCTCTCTCTCTATGTGTCCCTCTGCCACTCTCTCTCTCAAAATAAATAAACTTTAAAAATTTTTAAAAACAAATTACTGATCTTTCAGCATGTTGAAAAAAATTTTAAATAAAGGAAAACATCTATTGTCAACTCTTTTTGTAAACAGACATGTCATAATGAGAGACTGACAAAAACAAATTCATACAAAAAAGAATTTACCTTCATTAAATATGCAAAGAAATAAATGTGAAAATATCATTTTAAATAGTATTCTAAAAAATTACAATAAGCAGTAAAAATGAGGCTCACAGTATTACTATTAGGACTCTTTTGGAGGCCAGTGTAACATTTCTATGATTTCCAAACTTTTCCCAGTGAACATGTATCACTTTATTAAAAACACAATTACATCCTTAAAAAAAGGGTAACAAAAGGGAAAGGGATTTTCTCTTATATTCTGATAGTGTTCCTTTCAGCCCTGACTCTCAAGGTAGTAATGACAGTTAATATTCATTGAGTAGTTATATGTCACATATTGTCTAGGGACTTGGCATTTACTGTCTCATTTAATCATGTGGCACTTCCATAAAGGAGGACCTACAACTATTCCCATTTTCTAGATGTTGACAGAGGTCTGAAGAGATCTGGTGCACAGCTAGGGTTATATGGTTATTGTTAGTACCAAAATTTGTACAAGAGAAGTTGAATGAAGACCTTTGCCTTGAAAAATACATGTGAACTAGTGTGTCTATCACCACTATGAACTCACACAGCTTAGTCATCTCCCGTCCTGGTCCCCGAAGACAAAGGTCAAAAAGACTGACTTATTAAAAACTCGTTCCTTACTAACACCAATTCCAGAACCCATGATAAATAAAACTCTTCAAGAAACAACTGAGAAAAATCTAGTCATTAAGGAATTATAATATGTCCGAAATATAAAGCATTTTTACAGAGCCTGATATAAATAGGTAAAATGGAAGGTTTTCCCAACACTGAAGAGTTGGTATTAATACAAAATAATTCAACAGTGGCAACATCAACATGAAAATTCACTTTCATATCAATTTTAGTTTTAATTTCCTTTAATATATGTTTTATAAACTCAAATAACTACAGAATTTTCCATGTTGCCTTGACTTGTAAATTTGTGACATTTTTGGCATCAGTCATCTTTTTTGAAAAAAGGATAATGTTTTTAATTTACCACAGAGTTTCAAAATGTATTGAAGTTTTAAGGTATGTATTAGCGAAAGAAATTCAGGCAAGAAGCTTCCCTCCCTCAGAACTTTTTCCTCTTTTTAGTTTTCAAGCCAGCACTTTGTCATATTAGTGATTTTAGCTCCAAATTATAGTCTGTGGACTTGTCATATTTACCAAGCAATGGCTAACTTCTTTATCCATCTGCACTGTTTCAAGCTGCCTGGATGAAAGAATTAGAAAACATACAGGAAGAGGGGGGACAAAAGAAACTCTAATCTCAGGTAATCTCCAGACAACACAGTGCAAATAATGGACAGTGCTGACTCGGTTAAAAGGAGAGAGCTCATCTTGAGTTCTTCCTACTCTAAAAATAACATGAATTACTTGGGGGAGGGACTGGACAAAGAAACAAGACTAAACTGAGATGCACCAACTCAGAGTTCATCCGGAAATTTTCTCAAGAGGCAACTAATTATTACTGCTAAGCTGCATGCTAATTATCAGCTGTCAATGAAGATATACACAACGGGTTTAGTCACTTCCTCTCACGGTCTTTCTTTTTTAACCTGTAAGGGAAATAGTTTTAAAAATCATTGACATCAGTATGTTACAGAAACGGTTCTCTACACTCTGTCAAAATATATTTAAATTCCACACACCCATGTGTAGTAAGAAGGGGGAGGAGGGAGGACACATTTTTCAGTTCTCAAACAAAAACAGATTCCCAAGGGAGGAGTGTTTTCTTCCTTTACTGTCACCTGCAAAGTAGCAACTTCCTGAGACCCAGAAATTTAAACTTGTCATTATTTTCTGAATCAATTATTTTATTCATTGCATGTCTTAAAGTTAATTTAACAATACTGAATTCCATACATAGTAAGCACTGCTAACGAAAATGAAATATAGAAATGAAATAACTATTAGAAATTTTCTTAAACTTCTTAATGGTCCCAAAAGGAAAAGGTTTCTTACAAAATGATGATTTTGACAGTTCCAATCAGTGATAGCTAATGGCTGGTAAGAATGTTGAAACAAAGTGGTAAAGAGATAAGCAATTAACTTTTTTAAAAACTTTTTTGAAGTTTATTTATTTTTGAGAGAGACAGGCAGAGAGAGAAACCCAAGCAGACTCCACACTGTCAATGAAGAGCCCAATGGGGAGTTTGAGATCACAAACCATGAGATCGTGACCTGAGCCTAAATCAAGAGTCACTTAACCGACTAAGCCACCCAGGTGCCCCTAGCTGGTTTTTGTTGTTGTTGTTGTTGTTGTTGTTGTTGTTGTTGTTGTTTTTTAAGTGTAAACAGGGGATAGCTCAGTGGTTTGCTAATTCCTCTTTCTAGCAATGGAGTGGCTGGCCTTCATGCATTCTCTGAACTTTTAGATTCTATCTTACAAGGCAAAGGTTCACTACAGGCACTGTGGTGTCCCACGTTTTTAACTATTAACCACTTCCAACAAAAGCAAAAAGAGCTCAAATGCACATATAAATAGCCAGACATTAAAGAGATTTTTATTTCCTTGGTGAAGGAAAACAAAATAGTGTCAGAATTATAAGATTCCTAGTCTTCCTATCTTTTGTAAATTATTTAGTATTAAACATGCTGTTCTAGATTATTGGTGTCAGAACTCTACAAACACAAGGTCACAAAAGGGCAAGGTTACAAAGAATCATTGTCCATGAGCTATACATGTATTTGTATGCATGCATTTACTTATTTTCACTGAAGTTTATTTATTTATTTTGAGAGAGGGAGAGAGAAAGAGAGAGAGAATGCAAGCAGGGCAGGGGCAGAAAGGAAAGACAGAATCTCAAGTAGGCTTAGCACTGATAATGCGGAGCCCCATGTGGGGCTCGAACCCACTAACCATGAGATTGTGACCTGAGCCGAAACCAGGAGTTAGACACTTAACCCAGTGAGCCACCAGGCGCCCCTCCATGTATTTAAATTATTGAACAAAATCATAAAATACAAAGTGCTACTCTCTAAAAGTGAGTAACTAAACAATTTATTTTTGATTGCCTCCTGAATGTTTAATTATGATTACATTTCACGGGAGGCCAAAAGAGCAAGTTCTTGGTGAATTGATTTCCTAAACTGAACCTGTGTGCCAGGGGTACTCTGGACTGGGATCCTAGTAGGTCACTCATTCCACATTCTTTTAAGGATGTTGTGAACTAGGGCATGCTATTCTAAGTGTAACAGGAGGGCCATCAAAGGTTTGAAGAGCAATTATATGACCAGATTTACTTAAAAAATACAAATGGCTTTTAATGTGCATAATGAGCAGAAGGGCGCACAAGTTAGATGAAAGGAGTTTTTTGTTTGTTTGTTTGTTTGTTTGTTTTAATCAGCAAGTGAGGAAATGGTAGTAGGAAAGCAAATTACCTTGTAAATGCAGAAACCTGAACAATTATGTGGAAGAAAGCTGGGCATCAAATTTTATACAACAAGGTAAAGTATTTTTCAAATGTGTATTTATTTTGAGAGAGAGAGAGAGAAAGCGTGAACAGGGAAGGGGCAGAGAAGGAGAGAGAATCATAAGGAGACTCCACACTGTCAGCGCAGAGCCCAATACGGGGCTTGGTCTCACAAAGTGTGAGATCACGACCTGAGGCGAAATCAAGAGTTGCATAGGACTAGGATAACACCATCACTCAATTTGTTGAAAAATTCACTACATATGGACCTCTAGGCACTATCTAGGGGATTTCAGAGAGATATTAAAGATCAACCTAATTCTGTAAAAATAACACAAGTCAGATTTTGGTATCCCTCATTCTATTTCTCTAAAATAATTTTAGATGTGAGGTTTTCCAAGGTTACGTACTTGATATAATTGGGCCCTTTTATTTTATTTTATTCTATTCTATTTTATTTTTAACGAAATGCACTTTATAGTTCAAAACCAGAAAGAATGCAGAAGGTTATGATGATAAACTCCCTCCTATCTGGACTTCCTCTTCCTCTGCAGTTCTCAGTCCTTTAACCCCAATGGCTTAACCATGTCTAGTTTCTTGGATATTCTTCCAGAGTTTCTAATACATATACAACAAATAAGGTAGACAGGTCTTTAATACCTTCCCAACTTTGTGCACAAAAAAATCATAATATAAACTCTGTTCTTTACTTTTTGTTCACTTAATACACCTTGGAAATTTTTCTGTTCAAAACTTAGAGAGGTTATAGTTGCATGGTATTCTATTTTAGGAATCACCTATTGGCATACATTTGAACTCTTTCAAATTTTTGCTATTAAGAACAGCACAATAATGTATATGCCTATGTCAACCAGCACATGTTAAAATGTATTTGTAAGATACATTTTTACAAGTGGAATTACCAGGTCAAAAAAAACCTCCATGAACTTGTAATTTTTTTTGCAGATACTGCCAATTTGTCTCAGTGATGATTTTATCAGTTTAAGATTCTACTGCTATATGTACACGTGACTGTTTCCTTGCAGCCTTGACAATATTGTATTATTAAAGTTCAGGATTTTTGCTGATCTGATTGGGAATTATTATGGGCAAAATAAGGCATCTTTTCACACAGAATACTGTGTCTTTATTTTTATCATTTTTCTCTTTAAGTCCATCCATAGCCTATTCTTCCACAAGATTAAAGGTGCTTTGTCAACATCTGAATTTAAGAACTTTTCAAACTTAAAGTTTTATGTGACATGAAGTTATGGTTAGGAGATGGAGGTTAAACCCTTAAACACACGTGTGCTTCAGCCACATTAGAAATATATTTTTAATGTGTTATATTTTTGCTTTAGTAAATAGAGTTAATTTTTGACTGGGGTAATTAACCAGTTTGCCAATAACAGTACACACACACACAATGTTATGAATCAGAAGTGGCCAGAGAAAATGCTCAGTCTCCCAGAGGCTGAATTTGCATGTGAACAAACTCCTACACACAAATGTTCAGCTGGGGAGTTATGTACAAACAGGCAATGAGTGGCCTTGCCCACAGTGGAAGTGCTTTAGTCACCATGGTGACATTGGTTTTACAACCAGAGGCCTTGGTGAGATGCCTCCTTTCCTAGGACACTGCTAATGATCCAGACTTTTGGGTCCTCTCATTCATCCTCCCTACCTTCAGGGCCATGTTTTCCATCTGGCCTCTTCAGATTCCAATTCCCTTAGACTTCTCTGGACTTTTCCTACAGCTCCATTTCTGAAGCTCCCTACTGAATCCATTTTGATACTCTGGGTTTTAACAATTATTTTTAATCATCCATGATTTTCCAAATCTACTACCCTTCCTTAGACAGATTAACTAGGAGTTCTATTAAGAGCAACAATCTAGTATTTTCTTAGTAACTTAATCACTCCAATGAAATACAGGAAATCTGCTCAATATATAATTTCCCAAGGCCAGTGCTGTGAAGGTCAATTTTTATTTATGGCCAAGCTTTTACTGAACAGTAACCAATGAGAAAGGCTCTTTCATATGGAGGAAAAAATGATTCACCCAAAACTGACCTTTAAGCCCTACTCTTAACTCTATAGAGATTTTGGGACACTTGTTTATAAGAAATTCAGAATTCCAAGTAACAAATATTTTAGAAAATATGTGAAATATTCAGTCAAAGCAGAAGCAAAGAAAGCCAAGAATATATGTGAAATACTGTAATGTTTTCTGTATGGTTAGTCACTGAAAATTTATGTTTGGAGTGGGATACATTTCTACAAGTCCTACAAAATGCTCTTGGTTTTCTAAGAGTACTACAGGTCTGATCACCATGAGAACATTTTCTTCGAAAATATTTTCATACAGTCTATGATACTGTCTCCAGCAACAAAGCTTTGATTTCATTCATTCATTCATGTGTTACCTATTTTTTAATGTTAGACATATATAAATGCATTCATTCACAGTAATATTTTAAAAGACAGTTTTTCTGGATTATGCCATTTCACTATGGCTCGGCTCTTGTTTAATATTTAAAACTTACAGCATAATAAAATACAATTGCTCTATAAATTTACATCACATTCTGTCAGAATTAGATTTAAAATAAATGAACGATAGCACTGTGTAATTCATTCCCTCTAACATATATTTAACAATCTTGACTTCTGAGGCTCAGTCTATATCTGCACCAAAAAAATACATTTTGTAAGATGTTTTCTGAATTTTGGAAGTTGGCTAATACATACACAGTTGTAATTAGCTTAACTAGCTATTAAACTATAAATATATTTCAATATTAACTCAGAAATGTTTTATGCTATAAAATTAATGTGTTTTCTATAATCTCTATGTTTAATTGAATTTAAGTCCTGCTAAGAAGGTAAAAAGGTCTATTTTTTCATGTTGTATTTGATCATTTTAGTGTTAGAGTAATATAACTGGTTAATACATAGTATAATTTTTTTCTTTTTTCAGTTTTACTGGGATATAACATTATATTACTTTAAGGTATACAACATAATGATTTGGTGTACATGTATATTAAGAAGTGATTACCACAGTAAATTAATAGCAATCACTTCACATAATTACAATTTTTTTGTGGTAAGAACTTTTATAATCTACTCTTTTAGCAATTTTCAAATACACAATACATTATTGTTAACTACAGTCACCATGCCGTACATTACATCCTTAGGGTTTATTTATTTTATAACTGGAAGACTGTGCCTTTTGAACATCTTCATCCATTTCCATTACCAAAAATTTTTATATTTTTGTTGAAATTATGTATCTTCCTCTAACAACAATTTTTATTGACCTTTGGCCTATCACATAAAATATTTTATCTAATAAATAACCATCACATAACAAAAAACAAACAAGTTAAAATCTGAATTGTGTTTTTACTTGATCATATACTGGTTCAAATATTTGGTATCTGAAGTTCTTGAAAGAAACATGACTCTATTTTTAGGTCCTATATTGACCCCCAAATCCATACTTGTTTAGCTGGTGTCCACTTGCTATTTTCTCTTAGAGTCTAACAGTCTTCTCTGACTTAGCAAATGAAGAATAAACTCTTGATTTCCACCTATAAACAAACTCCTCTTCCAGTCTTCCACTCTCAGTAAATGGCACTTTGAGTCTTGTGAAGTACTTGTGATTTGTCCTGATTCTTGTGTCTCTGAATACCACATCATGTATCCTCAATATTTCTACTTCCACTCCATGGCTAGACCAGTGAAAGAACCTCCTACTTTCTACCCTCCTATGCTTCTACCCTCCCTTAGGTCCCCTCCTACTGTTTACCTTGAAGTAGCCAGTGACTCTCCCAAAATATTAACTTGAATCATGAAGTTCCTTCCTCTGAATGAAACCTGGCAACTGTTTCCCAATATCCTTAGATTAAAATCTTAGTTCAAAGTCTGTCACAACCTTATCTGTCAGGCATACAACTCAGGCCAGATGTGGCTCCCACTTCTCCTTTGCTCAGGGAGCTCCAGGACACAGGCTTTAGAGTTTTTCCCTGACTCTCCCCTCTGCCTGATATGTGCCTCCTGTCTTCTGTGTAGTTAGCTGGTTCCTCACTCTGTGAAGTCTCCCCCATCTGAGGAGTTTCAAGTTCCCATCCAGGCACTTGGTGTGGCATCACTGTCTTGCAACATAATCCTACACTGTGTAAATGTTACTTGGTTTTGTTTTCTGTTTGTATTTTTCCTTACTTGTGTATCTTTTTCCTTCTCTGACAAGAAACAAGTTGCACCAGAGGAGAGACTTTTTCCACCATGGTCACTATGATGACCCCAGAGCCTAGTCCAGGGCTGGCCACTTGTTTAGTAGGCACTGGATAAAGATGTGTGAGACAAACAGAATCTCTCTGAATCTCAACTTTGCATGTATGAAATGGTGATAACGATAACTAATTAGTAGGGTTGCTGTAAGAATCATATAATTCATAATGGATGGCCAATATATACGGATTTCTTTCTCCTTTCTTTGATGTTGATAAATTATTGAGCACTGAATGAAAATTTCCCCTGAAGAAATAGGCCTTTCTTAATTATATTCTGCCAAGTGGACATAGTTGCTCTCTAGGCTTCTTGTATAGGCTTAGAGTGAAATAGGAAATTTTGCAAGTACATGATTACTATGATCAGTGTAAACAGCTAGTCTGTATTTTAAGTTAAAACCTTGCTTTGCTCCCAATAGTACTTTGGAATAATTTTCTATTCCTCCTTTTAGTCTACATTTACCTCAGCTGGCAAGAGAAAATTTATGTTTTTTTTTTTTAAATCTGCTTCCTTTCTTCATCATTTATATGCTCAATCTATATTATACAAAACTATCTCTACCCTTGAAATTTAAAGTTTAAGTACCAAAAGAGCAGGTAAATAAATATTCTTTCATCACTTTTGCTATTACTATCAAAACTTGAATTTCTAGGAGTTTTCCAGCATTTAATTAGGTAGTTGTTTTTATTAAGAAGAGAGTTGTCAATTTCTAGACAGGTGCATGTTTGACTTCGTGTTAAAACATCACAGCGAAACAGCCTGCGCATTCTCATTTCTTGACCTCTAATAAAGAGCTTCAGTCTCATCTTTAGAAATAACAGAGCTTTCTCTAAAGCCATATAATTTAATACTATAAAACATTCTTTCTAAAAAAATGACTTCCAGACATACCATCTGACCATCTAACACACTGAACACTCGCACCTTTAAAAATATGTGGTTTGCAGACTCGTATCACCATAAAGTAATGACTACTGTGTATCTCTATTAACATCACATTTCCTCATGGCTTCAATTCTTACAGAATAATAACCGAATTTCAAATCCAAGCAGAATAAAAAGCAATTATATCATCTTTTGGTATCCCATTAATTAAATGGAAATTGAATCTACTCATTCACATTATAAGACAAAGAAAATAACACCAATAATACCGTTGGTAGATATACATCTGGATACAGAAATGAGGCTATGTGTTATCTGCCATCATTTGATAGGTTTGGGAAAGCTACACAACCACTAAAAGCTCATTTGCTCTTAAATTACATGCCTCAATTACTGTAGCTGCTGCCATGTGAACCGGATGCCTCTTAATAGGTAATAGGCCCCCTGGGTAGATGAGTTCTCTTCAGATGTGGCCGAGGAACGTGAAGAGAGGAGACAAACCACTGCTATGTGTACAATTCACTGATGACTTTCTTTCACAAAAACCTGCCTTAGTGACTAAGCTGCTAACAAATTCTTCTTCTGTTTTCCTTTTCTGGCAATCCTCAACAAGCATTGATTCAGTTCCCATAAACCCCTGTTGTTTATAACCTGTCACAAGGCAAACAGTACCTTAAAAGACCACCTGTGTTTTCTCTGAAAACTAGGAAGGGAACACACATTCACAGAAAGGCTCTTGTGTGGCAGGTCCTGCATGAAATATCCAATGTATATAACTTCATTTGCCCTTCATAGCACTCCAACAATGGATGCATAATGTTCCTCCTTTTACAGATCAAGAAACAGAAGCTCACAGAAAAACTTAAAACCTCCTAGGGTCATACACCAGTTGAATGTCAATACCTCTGGATCGCTTAGTTTGTTATTTGACCATAACAGAAGAATTTGCGTAATTACATAGTTTCTTCACAAACAGATTAGTCACAGGTTTTCAGTATGGTAAATCTCTCAGGAATATGTTACAGGTTTTTTCCATATGTCATGTGTGTATCAAGTAATATTTACCCATAGTAAATGGCCATGGACACCTTTGGAGCGGCATTTCTTTTCAACCTGTACCTCAGCCTTTTCTCATAACGTGCCTCATGCATCCTAAAAGCTACTGCACGGCAGTCATACTGTTTACCCTGCATGATCCAATCAAAACAGAAGAAAATGGGATGCAGAGGACCAGACAATGCAGAGATCAGAAATAAATGAAATAAAAACCTATAACCTACTGACTTCAAATAAGAGGAGAAAGTGTTCTTAAAAGCAAAAATCTAAAAAAATAAGCACAGATATCTGTGATTGGTTCTCAACTCTGCCACTGAATATACCACTTACAGGAGATTTAAATTACCCATTTGCAGGATGAGAAGAATAGATGAAATCATCATTGAAGTTTGTTCACAAATCCTATCACATCATGAACTAGATCATCTCCAGTTAGGGAAAATATAGATCAGAAGCGTCCAAAAGATACTCTCTAGAATTTTTAGATTTGTTAGTTTTTACCAACTATGAGAACTGCAGTATTAATTCTATTTATGTTAATTAGTATTAACATAAAGATAAGAATTAGTGCTAAAGGTGCCATTTTATATCAGCCGAGTTATTGTGTCATAAAGTATACCACTATCAGTATAAAAAGCAACAGTTTTATTGCTAGTGATCAGCCTTCCTGTAATTTTTGATAGGCTTTACATATTAAGGGGAGAATATAAATAAAATATTCTCTAACCTCATCATGGTATAACATATGTATTTAAAAACTGAGAAAATATGTATAGGTCATGCTACATTAGAACTAGAGACCTGACAATACTTTTATAAATTATAAGACAATCCCCTAAACCAAAACCTTAGTACTCAGGAAACAACTTGGCAAATGTGAATACCCTTCCACATGCCAAGAACAAGAGAATGGATGATAAGTAAGAAAAACCATGGAAAACCTGGAAGACATTTTTATAGGCAAATTAAAATGTCTTTTGTAGAACTCACTAGAGAAACTTCAAAGTATAAAATTAGCTATAGACAAGCAATTTATTAGTAGAGCAAGTTGAAAGGTTGAAACCTAAATTTTGCCATGAAATTCAAGATCAGGTCCTTATTCCATAGTTTATGATGGGACTGTCAATCATCTCCTTTGAGATTCAACTGAATTTATGAAAATATCATTCCTGCCAGCTGGAGGCAAGAGTAAAATGCAGCTAAAAAGAGTAACATGTAGCTACCCTGTCCCCAGCCCCAGACTTTATCAGAACAGATGCCTGTACCCAGGTAACTGGCCATCCATCATCAAGTCAAATATGATTTTACATGTACTTGGATCCTTCTGGCAAGGTCACTGCCCCTATCGGAGAAAAAAATCCCATATAAAATTGGGAACAGGAGGTCAATTTTCTTTTCCTGCTATGACCAAGAAGAGATAGCCTCTATCACTGGAAAGGGGCAAATGCATTAACCTTCATGACTAGCAGACACCTTTCATAGTGATAATGCAATTTTTTAGAATGCTTGTGGTTGGTAACTGCTAGGATTTATCACCTTCAGAGCTGTGTGTGTGTTTGAGAGAGAGAGAGAGAGAAAGAGAGAGAAAGAGAGAGAAAGAGAGACAAAGAGAGAGAGAAGACATTTAAAGAATGTTAATGTACTGGGGATGGCAAGCAGGTAGCACAAAAGTTTTCACTTCAACATTTCCACTCACTTTGCAGCAGGTGAAAAAAAAAGAAAAATGGTACCTAAAACTGATATAATAATATCAAGAAACAATCATTTGGGCTATAGTTCATATTGCTAAAAATAATGCAAATTAACAGACATGATTCTGAGGTGTTTAAAGCTATCAAGTCCCAGCCTGCTTTTGTAGAACTTCTCAATGCCAGACCCCTTACAGCCTCCTGATGTCCTATATGAGGAATAAAAACATATATTACTGTACCTAACTTATTACACACTTTCAAATTTGCTAAAATGTTTAGAGGAACAACATTCAAGAACATGGAAAAATGAACGAAATGACTGGTGACATAATTTTCTTTGGCAAAGGCAAGATTACTAACAGAGGCTATTAATTCCTACAAAGTCAATTACTTTATTAAAAATTCTATAGTCACCTCATTCATGTCTTTAATGGTCACTGATAAAACACAGTATATATGACATCTTATAAGGTATTTATGATAAATTATCTAGAATAAATTAAAATTTTCGAAGGCAAGTAATTTGGGTAAATAAAGTTTTTTTAGTGTATCAGTGGCAAATTACTGTGGTCAAAATAAGTGACTTTTAACGTAACTGACTACCCTACTTCTGTGACCAATAAGACACCATATTTGAGGGGGAAAAAAGACACCATATTGGGAACCAAAAAGACAAAAATTATTATTTTTTTTGATTAGGTAATGGTGAGTCCTCTGAACTTACTATGAACAGAAGCTTAATGTTTTCCAGAGGGACTAACCTAATGAGCAAGACTGCCTCTGTGGTATAATTTAAAGACAGGTAATGTAGAGAGGCCTCTGAGTCCAATTATTTAATCCCCCTCCTGGTTTCTCCAGTTATTAAAATTTTACAACTTTGATATTTCTGGCTTTCAAAAGACCCTATTAAAATTTTGGGACCTCTGGGAGGGATTATACCTTAAACCTTTATCAACTAATAACTTGGCCTTGTCTGAATACTTGAACTGGGTCTCCTGTAAATATAGCATTTGATGAGCCTAGAGGAGGGGTGTTTGTCAAGGGGAAAAAAAGGATAATATTAGGTTAGGAGTGTGTGGGGGCTTTGGGGGCACGTGGAGGTTGACACCAATACAGTGTTCATGATGTTGCCCGAACAGGCCAGGTTTCAGGTCCTGGCACACAGCTTTGCTATGTTGCCAAAATAGGGAGTCTAGAGCCAACTAAATTGTTCACTTTTGGCCTTGTTTTCTGGAGGCAATCAGACACTCTCCATGACACATGAGGGTATGTCTGAACGATGTCACAAAGTTGATGTAATCTGGCCAAGAATTTACTTTGGCACCCATCAACCTGACAGAAAAAAAAACATTATTTTCATGGTAAATTCAGGGCTCAGTAAGGGAGATTTTCTTCATGCCGATTTGAATCTGTTTTTTCCTAGAACTTTGGTTGCATGTTGAAATCTCCTGGAAGCTTTAAAAAAGGCTGAAACCTGTTTCCCTCGCCAAGACATGTGGGTATATTTGGTCTGCAACTAGTATTTGTTTTTAAATATCCCCAGGTAATTTTAATATGACAGAAAAACAGAGAACCTCTGCTGTAGAATGATTCTGGTGAAGCTCAGCTATTAGACAAGATTCAACAACTATATGCACATGATCACAGGTGTGCAACTTATGGATCAGTTACAAAGAATTGCCAGAATACCAAATTTACCAAAATGTTCCAGTCATCATCCAATCCTGAGTGAACAAAAGCAGGAAAATCAACTGATCACTGCTTGACATTACAGACAGACCAAGAAGAGATGAGAAAAAAATCTTAGTTGACAATTCTATAGACATGATGTGGCTGCTCCAAGGTGTTTATGAACGTATTCCACGATGTGATTAATCAACACTTAGTGGAACATCCTTCATCTGCCCCAGAAGACACCTCTGAGGTGATGAATCTGTTTGGTACAATGTTCAAGAAGCTAATTATATTTAAGATATCACACATCTTGTATGATGGCTAACTCTTGAATATTTGAACTGTTAATAAAGTTTATTTTTAAAAGATGGCGCTTCAGCATTCTGATTAATGGCAAGAGAATAAACTCAAAACGAAATGTCTGTGTTGAGTTCTGAGAGTTTGATTTTGAGCAGCTTTCAACACTCCAGATTTCTTAATAAATTCTGTTTCCTGTCATCTGCAGGTTTTTAAGGAATTGAGGTAAAAAAAAAAAAAAAGCTGGTTAGTCTAAAAAATGTTAGGCCACATCTAATTCATACACTGCAAAACTGTGGTGGAACAATGTACACAGTGCTTACCGATATTGGAAGTGAATCGTTTCTTTGGGTCAGGCTTAAATGTGTTTATTAAATAGTGAGAAATAAAACAGACATTTTAGGACACCAACAAACAGAGACTTGTCAAAGGGTTCTAATGTCAAGAATACGAAAACAACATTCATGATTATTCCGAATGATTGCACACCTTTGCTCGATAAATGAGCATCCTGTAAAGGTCTGAGCAGATCTAGTCCCTACCTACCAGCAGCTGGAATGCTTCTAAGCAGGGAAGAATTTGGACAAATGAAATCTCCATTCATCCAATGAGGTTAGAGTCAAGGGGAACGTCCCTCTCTCTTCTCTAATAGCAACAATTAAAATAGCAAGAGATCATTGTATGTTCTAGTTGCTGCAGTATATGAAAAGTATTTTCTGAGAAAAGAGCATACAATGTCATTGTTGCCTCTGTACAGGAGAGAAAGATCACAATTTGCTGATGTTATTTGTTTATCCCCTCAAAAATAGAAAAAAAAATTGATTAGAAGGTGAACAGTACAAACTGTTTATGCCCATAAAGGTAAACTCCAGAAATATCCTAGGGCTGACATTTTCATTCATTTGATTCCCATGGTTAATTTAACTGAAGTGGTCATCCAAGTGGCTGCTCTCCCAAGTCTGTCCTGGTACTGTTCCTTTAAAATTGTGTGCTTGAGGAAAGCAAACACCCTTGCCAGACAAAAAAGAAAAAAAAAATAAAGAAAAAGAAAAAGAAGAAGAGTCTTTGCAGAGGGAGATACAATTAGCAGATAGGCTGGCAAGTCCAAAGAAACTGTGTGTACACTGTTAAATTACTTATGGCAGAAACTTTTGTTCTGTTTTCATTTCTAGGGCCTCCCAAATCACAGAACTCTTGAAATACAAGCTGTGGATCAAGCTGTATTCATTTTATTGTGTCCATAGACATTGGATAAAACAAGGTAGAGGGATGGGCATTATATGTTATTCTGATGTTCTGTGACTTCCAAAAGAAGGAAACGGGGGGGGGGGAATTAATTAATTGTATTTTAGAGACAGTTGTAGTTAATATTAATTTTGAGCTTAACAAATAGAAACACAATATATGCCAGATTTCCTTATAAGTGCAAACTATTTTGCAATTACAAAAACTAGTCTTAAGAAATAGTATCTGAAATTAGTAATTTATCATCTGAGGTCTGAAACTACAAGGGAGTGTGCTGAAAAGGAACCGGAGCCACAACAAAAGCAATTATGTGAAATTAGGTAAATAAGTGTGTTATAAATATCCTAGCATGTGCTGCCTCTGTACTTTGAATATGACAACATAAATTGTACCTGCTTTTTAATTTTGGCTTAACACAGAAATAAAAATAGTAGGATATATTAATACTACAATTTTAAAAACTTTATTTAATAATCTATAAAACCAAAAATGCTCTGAAAATCAAAGCTTCGCCACGAATGCCACGCATTTTTCTCAGTGCCTCACTAAAGCCAGAATAGAGGCTAAACTTACTTGTATTCTTCAAAATGCATTTATACTTTTAAAATATCAAAGGAAGGGTACACATCAATTATAAAAGTCTCTGTCTGCGTATTTGTTTTAATGAACTGCCATTCATATTTGGTTGTTCTGGTTCTTTGTTTTTGGAGTTGTTAAGCCCCATGCTCACTCATTTCCAATTAGCTTGGTGTGTCCTCCCCGGTAATAGGTGGCTACTACATCACAGCTTTCTAGTTTTCAGACTCAATTAAAAAAGTGATAGTGAGTCTTGGCTCAAAATCAAGGCTGTGACCCCTGCACCCATCACATCTCCTTTAATCTCCAACAGTGCTGTTCCCTGACAAATTCCCTGGACAGCATAATTACCCCTTCCCATAACACTTCCAAATGCTCAGCTCAAAGTTCCCAGGGGAATCAGCACAGAGGTGCCATGAAACCTTTTAGATTAGAAGCAAAAAGTACACATTTTTCTCAAAACAAATTAATACAATGATTGTCTAGTGTTGATCGCATAAATGTTAAAATTTTATAAATCTAATTACACCATTGATAGTTAAGGTTAACTTGCTACAAAGTGGAAAGTCTATGAGACCATATTTAGGTTATCTTTTACCATTAAAAGAAAGGTACTTGTGGGTCTCCTTTAAAAAATGCACCTATATATATATACCTTCATATTATAAGAGAAACCATTTGGCTGGGTGACTTCAGCACGTACATTTAGGAAAACAGTAACAACACTGTGTTCTTAGAACTCAGAAAACTAGGTTTTCAAGTGTCATTAACCAATTATATATGTTTCAAATAAATGCCACACTATTTGATCAAGCTGTCAAAATCTCTTTAACGTTTTTGGTATAAATGTACCAAAGGTACAAATTCAAGATCTAACAAGCTTCCAGTAGATCTCTATAATTTGTTTTTCCTAAAGACTTTCTTGTTTTCTTAAAAATGACAGAAAATAAAAACTTTATTTATTGTCCAATATGACTGCATGCTAAACTTGACATTAAATATACATTTTATAAACTTTACTGGCTAATGGAATACCATGGTTAGTGCGCAATCTAGGGTCTATTTCTCTCTTTAATTGGAAACTACTCAGCAGCATAGTGTAACATTCCTATTCTTAATCTAAGGAGGAAGAAAGACTAATGAAGTCAAGTTAGATTTTCACGGTCATTATTAACTAAACATTCGGTAACAAATTCTGAATAAATAGAAATAGGCTGCTTTCACCTGCATTTGTCAAGATAGTTTTTAAAAGAATCAGGAGACTTAGTAAGAGGGACAGGGAATAGGGGAATACCTGCATCTTAATTAGGTAATTATTAGTATCATATTTACTTAGATGCTTCACCTGCCTACAGGCATACTCTTCTTTCCTATAGGTGTATATATACGTGGTAAGTAAAAAAATGAAAAAATTATTTTTCCCACGCATGATTCTCTCCTCCCCCTTGAAACAGCAACCACCTTCAGCAGCAGAAGCTTGACTAATTGAAGTGTGCTTTGTCTTTGCCAGGGCAAATAAGAGATTAAATTTAAACAAAGCAGGGGCCTTGGTCAGATGGGAGATGGGGAAACAATCAGTCCACCGGGGGCGTCCCCCACCCAAGGCCTCATCTCCTTTTCCTTCTAGCCACTCCAGGCAGGGGGCAGAGGCCTCCTGGCAACCTCCTGCCCTGCAGGTGTTTTACTTTGTGCAGAGCTTTTGAAACTCAAGAAAGGACTTTCTTATGAAAAGTAGAAATGTCTTCAATTCCTATTAAATGTTGTTACAAAGTACTTGGGGTCTTAAGCATGAATTGTTCTTTTATATTAAAGGTGATCTGATTTCTCAGCACAAATTATCAAGAAAACTAGCAGAAAATGACACTGATTTCTTTAACGTACTGTTTCCTTGTCAAGAAAGCACCGCTTGGAAGAGGGGAGAGTGTGAGATATTCCTCATGTGCATCACCTTCCCATCACAAAATACTGGAAAAGTCCAAGATGTACCTGTACTATGACTGTTTGTCCATCTCCTTAATCCTCAGAGTGCACTATGGAAATAATTATTACCAGGGATCTTTGATGAGAGACTGCTCACCTAGAAATGGTAGGACTTACAGAATGTAAGTAAAAATTGGATTTTATCTTTTTCACAAATACTGAGGGGTTTTTTTTGTTTTTTTTTTGTTTTTTTAACATTTATTTATTTTTGAGACAGAGAGAGCATGAACAGGGGAGGGTCAGAGAAAGAGGGAGACACAGAATCTGAAACAGGCTCCAGGCTCTGAGCTGTCAGCACAGAGCCCGACGCGGGGCTCGAACCCACAGACCGTGAGATCATGACCTGAGCCGAAGTCGGACGCTCAACCAACTGAGCCACCCAGGCGCCCCCACAAATACTGAGTTTTTACACGAAACAACGAGCTGTCATTATGTTGATGTTTTTATATAACATATCACAATCAACTATCAATTAATTTTCTTCCCTGGAAAGTTAGTTTTACTCACTAATTAAGTATTCTTAGGCACAATACTAATTGCCATGTATAGTAAAGTATAAAATAGTCATGAAGTCATGGCTTCACAGGTACCCTCCTCTAAATGAAATGTTTTTTCTATTCTTTTTTTTAATTTAAATATTTGAGAGGGAGAGAGAGAGACAGAGAGGCAGAAAGAGCGGGAGAGAGAGAGAATCCCAACCAGACTCAGTGCTGTCAGCACAGAGCCCTACATGGGACTTGATCCCATGAACCACAAGATCATGACCTCAGCCTAAGTCAAGAGTTGGAACCAACTGAGCCTCCCAGACACCCCTATTTTCTATTTTAAAGAGGAAATGTTTTCTTTCCAAATAGCCATTTAGACAGTTACATTAATTTTTAAGCATTGTTTGACAGATATACAAAAATCATGTAAAGATATTTTGGTCTACTTTTTTCAACACTGATTTTACTTAGAAAAAAATTCATGGTAAGGCTTATTTAAGGAAAAAATATACAGTAAAACTGTGATTTGCAAGCATAATTCATTATGGAAACATGCTTGTAATCCAAAGCACTTGTATAACAAAGCGAATTTCAAGAACCATTAGCTCAGTTGTGATCTGTGACTTTCGGCATCACACATTACTCATGTTGCAAGACATTGCTTCTTTATCAAGTTAAAATTTATTAGAAATGTTTGCTCATCTTGAGGAGCACTCGCAGAACAAGTTATTCACAATCCAAGGTTTTACCATAATTCCATTATAAATAAAGATAATGCAAATCTGAAATCTTTTAGAATGCAAACAATACTCAGAAAATCTTAACATGAAAGGGCACCTGGGTGGCTCAATCAGCTAAGTGTCTGACTTCAGCTCGAGTCATGATCTTGCAGTTTGTGTGTTCGAGCCCTGCACTGGACTCTTTACTGACAGCTCAGAGCCTGGAGATTGCTCTGGATTCTGTGTCTGCCTCTCTCTCTGTCCCTCCCCTACTTGTGCTCTGTCTCTCTCTGTCCCTCAAAAATAAATAAAATCATCAAAAAAATTTTTTTTAATATATAAAAAATAAAATCTTAACATGAAAATTATTTTCTATTACTTGATTCTGACACCGCTAAGAGATAATATTTGCTTGGATACCTAAATAGAATAAGTCAGCATTATGTCAACTCAATAATTACAAATAAATGTATATAAATGCTTATAACAGAATACATTTATAATCATCATTAAAGCCAATGTATTCTGATCTTTTCACAGAACCTAATTTTAATAGTTAACGTGAGTGGACACAACATGGTGTGTTTTAGTAGTAGGGAATTAAGAGTTTCTTCACCTGCTACATTGTTTTGAACTGTACCAGACATGCTTCAGAGAGTTTGGTTCTTAACAGTGCCTTCCAGTGAAACTACAGTAATAAATTTTAGTGAAAGTAAGGATGAACAATCAATCAAAGACATCATATATGCCCGTCAGGAGTATATATAGCATAGTATATATAAAGAGAAGTTGCTACTATGAGAATCCTATATCCATTCAATACAATGTTTTGCTTCTTGAAATACAACTTTAAACTCAATGTACTCTTGTGACCATCAAAATGAAAGAACCGCCACACATCTTTAGAGTTCTTGTGGCACATCGACCCTATTCCTTTCAGGGTCTACAAGCACATGCATTGAAGTTACACATCTGCCTTGACAAGGAAAGACTTCAGCCATGGCCTTGATGCTCCAAATCATGTGTTTTTGCAGCTGCCTTATGCTAGACAGAGCATGAAAGACTGCTCCATGGCCTTTCCACACTCTATTCTGTAAATAACAAGCTGGCTTTGTAGAGGCAGAAGAAGAGTAAGCGATGAAGCACTGACACTTGCAGAGCTCATTCTAAACACATGGACAACTTCGCAAGTTTTATT
Source organism: Lynx canadensis (assembly GCF_007474595.2). Classification (NCBI taxonomy): domain Eukaryota; kingdom Metazoa; phylum Chordata; class Mammalia; order Carnivora; family Felidae; genus Lynx; species Lynx canadensis. The sequence continues at coordinate 87,209,219 of NC_044304.2, forward strand.
TATCCAAAAGTTTTGGGAAAGAAAAACTATTCCTATTTTGGAATTTAATTGCATTTATATTACTGGAAATGCTGCTTTTGCTATAAACTCCAAGCTCACATAAGGAAAACATATTAAATAATCATTAAGAATTTGCAATGCACTGTCTACTAGCTTCCTCATTATCACCCACTCTCTTCTAAGGAGAGAGATTATTTTTCCTGAATATCTATTCCATTACCAAATCATGAAGAATGTCATGAGGATTAGGGAGAAAAACAGCAGAAGCCTGAAGAAGCAAAATTACCATTAAACACATGAGAGGAAAAAGGAAAGTAGGGGATGAGGAAAAGAGAACATGTAAGCAAAAATACCTTTGGTTCAGGTGCTAGCAAGATACTCCATATACTTACCATGTAACGGAAAATGAGATTTTTTAGCTTCCAACCACTATTGGGATCTGAAGCAAGAGCCATTTGAAAGAGAAGGGACAAAGGTAAAATTTTAGGGGTATCTGAGGTAAATAAGGACGTGTTTATACAGGCATAGTAAATGAGGACCATGATGAAGAATGGTTTGGGGATCCTGAGTGAGAAAAGTAATTAGTAGAGTTAATTCCATTGGGAGCTTGAAAATCCCAAAGCCACTGTTTGCCTTAGAAGCACATAAATGTGTGAGGGGTGTAAGAAGTGGACAGAAAGAATCTACAGAAGGAATAGAAATGTGAGCAAGTGTGCAAAATGGCCTTGGTTTTTCTCATGAAAGGAAAAAAAAATAGGACATCTTTTGAGGTGGAGATGGAGTTGTAATTGGTACATAAGAATTATAGTCTCAATTTGAAGGTATTTATGGGAACATGCACAGAATGGACCAGATACATGAGGAAAATTGTCTGGAGAACACTACAAGGATTCAGCTGAAGTTGAATGTGCATTAACAAGTTTGTGTTTTGCCAAATATGTTCATTTGTCCAGAAATAAGAGACAGCGGATGAGTGAACACTTAATAAACCATAGGTAAAGAAAGGAAAAGGTACAAGAAAATCTACAATGATGGTAATGCCAGTGGGTGAAACTGGAGTCTGGAAAAAGTTAAGAGAACATATACTAGGAAAGAGGCTCACAGACTGGAAAAGCTGTGTAAAAATCAACTCTGGTTTCACCCTGAGTTTAAGCCTAAGCTTCTCTCAAGTATATCATTCTCACTCCCACATGTGCCAGACACAATCTGCACATCCACCTCACAGAGATATTTCTTCATTGCCATTTTATCGAAGAAAAAAACAAGGCACAGAGAGGTTAAATAACTTGCTTAAGATCACAAATCTTGAGGTTCAGAACTAAGACATGAGGTAGGTTGCTTGGTCTGTCCAATCCTCCTAGGCACCGCATTTGCCTCTCTCTCCCCAAACTTGCCACATAGTAGGTGCTCAATAAACATGTGAAGGATGAACAAACATATAAGGTATAGTTGAAGAAGGCTTATAATAAAAGCAATCCTGGTATTCATTTGTCATTGGCACTGCTAAGATGTGACCTTTCTTCAGGCAATTTTCTGATCTCTCATGGTAGAATAAGACCCAAACTGTTCTGATCTGGACAGCCTGCATTCATTTAAATATTTACTGAGTGCCATTCACAATTCTCCTTTCAAGTTCTGCCTAGGAGGGTAGCGTTAGTGAATTACATTCATTAGGGGACTGGGGAATCTCAGGAACGGGCTAGCCAGACAGCTGCTGCCGTCTCAGTTACCCAGCCCCTTCGACAACAAAAGGACCTTGGAGAGAAGGGTTTGGCAACAGAATCAATGTTAGCTTTCTCCCTTATCCTCTTTTTTATCAACACCTCCCACCCCTACCATCCCTACAGCTCTACCAGTGGGGAATGGGGCTAACAGCGAATGTGGGCTCAGTGGAAGGAAGGCTGGTGAGGAGCAATGAGAACATGCTCAACACCAGCCATGCCGCAGTAAGGGGGCCAAAGCCTCCTAAGGAATGAAATCCACCTCTCTCATCAGCACCAGAATGTTAACCTCTCTTTCATTTAAGAAAAACATGCAAATATAGCATTTCCAATTCAAATACTGTTTGGAGGACAGACAGGATGGAAGTTACCATTTAAAGACATAGCCACTCTGAGAGAATTTTTAGCCAAACTCAGCCTTGCTGATCACAGCAAATTGGCAAGTTCAAATTCTTTGTAACTGGCCTGTTATAAACACCCGCCCCAGAGAATAAGGTGGACCGCTGCCAGGTTTTGCTGGCTGACTCCCAAGAGCAACCTGCCTTTGCTCTGTTTGGGGCTCTTTGAGTACGGGACATTAGGTTGTAGGGTGAGTAAGATGTCAGCCACATGGCTAACTCCCACTTCTGCAGTCTGCCTGTAAATAGAATATTTTCATTGCAGTTAATAGATGCTTTGGTCCTGTTCTGGGAAGCACCTGGACTTTTTAAGATTTTTTTTAAGATCCTGCATAGAGATGCACAAAATGCCAGTGGAAATTTTATAGGGACTTATGTAGCAGTTCATGCCAAGGCACATTTTGTTTTCAAATCACAGTCCCTCCCCGTAGTGTCTTAGAGACCAGCCTCTGCCAGGATGTGGGTTCTGACTTTCTAAACAGAAAAAAAAAAAAAAAAAAAAAAAAAAAACCTTTACCAAGACAAATAGGCAACATTTAGGTCTAGCTGGAGAGGTCTGAGAGCAAATTTAGGCACCATTGTATTCCAATCTTGTACAATCTATAACAATGAATATATGAAAATTACTTAGTCGCTAAGCAACTGAATTATTTCTCATTAGTTAGGAAAAAGATGGTGCTAAAAGTAAAACGATTCTTTCTGGAATTTTGCTTTAAGTTGTATCTTTCCCTTAAGAAAATAAAACATGTCTAAAATGAGTACAGATATGCAGCACTGTATTAGTCTAGCTGTTACAACAAAATACCACAGACTGGGTGGCTTACACAACAGAAACTTCTTTCTCACAGTTCTGGAGGATGGGAGTACAAAATCAAAGTGTTAGAGAATTCGGTTCCTGATGATGACAGCTCTCTTTCTGGCTTGCAGACGGCTACCTTCCTGATCCATATTCAAGTGATAGAGAACAGAATAAAGGAGCCCTTGGGTATGTCTTGTAAGGACACCAATGACCTTTATGACCTCATTTAACCTTAATTACTTTCTTACTCCACATACAATGACATTAAGGGTTAGGGTTTCAACATACAAATTTGGGGGGGACAGAATTTGGTCTATGGCAGATAGCTTAACAAAAACTTAATCATTTGTTATCTAATTAATGCCACAAAGTCACTCAGAGAAGAGACAAGAATTCGCCAGATGCATTCCATGAAGGTGTTCTAAAGATGTTTATACAGGAGCACTACACAGAAATGTCATACAAATGTTATCAGACAGGAGCATTATGGTTAATTTGTGAGAAATTAGAAATCAGCTTTCTCTTAAATTCTACCTTAAGCAAAAACTTCAGCCAAAGATAATTTTTAGTGCCTCATCTAGAACCCCTCAAATAATTTTGTTTTCCATTTTTTGTTTCTTTTTGTGTGCTTCTTTAAGTCGGTGGGTTTTTATTTCTAACATCCTGTATTCACAGCTGCTTTTAGATCACTGCCCTCAGCTACTGGAACTCTCCTGCCAAGAAGTGCCTGGCAATTTATTTATTCAGCCATCCACTGACCAATTATGTGACAGTTGCAACAATATAAAAAACTTTGTTTCAGTCAGGGCACCTCAAGGGGTTAATTTGCAACCTAAAGTCCCCCATGAGATCAAGTTCAAGCTATTCTTGTCTTTCCCCTAATTCTTTGTCTTGAGCCCCACTCCAGGACCCTTACAAATGTCCCCTGGGAGCACTACTTAAATAAATCATTTGCACACCAATACCTTTTTTTTTTTTTTTTTTTTTAAATATTTTTGAGAAAGAGAGAGCATACCCACTTGAGAGCTGCGGAGGGGCAGAGAGAGAGGGAGACAGAGGATCTGAAGCAGGCTCTGCACTGAGAGCTGAGGGCCTGATGCAGGGCTCAAACTCACCAGCTGTGAGATGATGACCGGAGCCAAAGTCAGACACTTAACTGAGTAAGCCAGCTAGGCACCCCTCACACCAATACACATCTTAGGATCTTCCATGGAATGCAATGTAAGACAGCACTTGAGATAACATCTATGACATTATCAAGAGATACGATGGCATAGACGAGATATGTTAAGCATTACTGTCTTTTAATAGAACATCCTTCTAGTGGTCTTTCTGTTACTAATTCAAATTTAATCTGTCATTCGTTGGTTCACTGTCTCATCTAGAACTTTTATCCCCTTATGCCGTGTTCAACTTCCTTGAGACACTTAGCTTCACCTGATTTCTCACCTTTTTCCTAACACTCCTGTTATCCTTAATGAACCACAGAGACAAGTTTCAAGATTGACGGAAATACAGTCAGGAAGGCAAAGAAAAACAAAAGTCATGTTCAGTCAACAACTCAAGCGACTTGAATGGCAGAGGGTAACAAAAAAACACTAGCATAGAGAGTAGGTGAATCCAAGGAAACACACAGGAGGTTGGCAGACGGCAGTGGCAAAAGAGCTAGTGGGATGTGCCAGAGGAAATGAGCCTCAACGATACCTGTTCAGTGCTGCACACACTATGCACTCAGTTAGTGGTGGTTCTGTCTTTTCTTTATAATTCATGGTATTAGGTACTAAGAAGGCTAACTGCCATCTAATTAACCTCAACTTTTCGTGAGTTAGAAACTGAACAGTTTCGGCTTGTGATTTTCACAGAGAAGAGTGAGTCCAAGAGAAAAAGAGCTTTTGGTTAAGTCAAGAAGGAGAGAGATTATTCAGGAAAGATGCTAGAAAGTGGAGGTGGGATGGAATCAGAGGGTAGTGTTTAATGCATATCAATAGACAAATTTTACTCCAAGTGCTTCCACCTCACCAATCCATGTAAGTTTCATTTAAGAAAATAGTCAAACATCTCTGCCCCGTCAAATTTACTAACTTTGCTGTTATTATCTTTTTTCTCTCTCAGTGGCAGTTTCCCTCGTAGCCATTCTGCCATCTTGAACTCCATCTGTCCCTGGTTTTCCCGATACTTCCTGCTTATTTTTTTCTCACTCTGGACCATCACTCTGTCTCCTTAATCTTAAGAAGGATTCCTCAGCTTTTCTTAACCATGGATATTATTCAGACATTTGCCAGTGTATAAATTTTCTTCTGGTGTTCCTACATTACATCTATGATTTCATATGAATTTTACCAAATTATAAGGAATATTGATGTGTTTTTCTTTTTCAAGACTAAATACGCCATTATTAGGGCAAGATCATGCCTTGTCTTTGCAATTCCATTACCTGAGACCTAGATGATAACTAGTAACTGACTTTTAAATGAATAAAAAACAGACAATAAAAAAATTTTACACTCTTCTTTGGGAAAACACTTTAAAATCTCATTTAAAAATTCCATAAAAGAGGAAACTTATATTTGCCTAATCTTGAGTGAACTCTGAAACCATTTATTTCTGTATTAACTAAAACTAAGACTTCATAAACTATAACTGTCTAAGCAGAAATTACATTTTTTACTTGTACTTGGTCAAGTGTGCATTATAAAACTTGCAAGGATAGCTCTCCCTTCCCCTCAACAGAGAAGTCATATCGGTAGAGAAATTTACAACATCCTGAATGCATTAGTATTCTATGCATCTACCTGAAGTACCTTAGTGGACACGAGGTTCTCAAATCTTATGCATCAGAATAAAATAAAAGGCCCAACTATCTCTAGGAAACCTGGACCCAATGTTCTCAAGCAAAGACACTTCTGATATCTCTTTGAGTACTTCATCAAAAGAAAAAGAAATTCCAAGTTGTTTCATTACTCACTAAGTTAGCACTTCCGGGAATGCAGAGAACACAATCTGGGCAGGGGCCAGGCCACATTCCTAGAAGCAGGTGGTGTGTTTTATCAATTTATTCAGTCACTGTACATAGCACAGAACTGTGGGTTCTTGAGCTAATACTGTCACTTTTTAAAAGCTTGTCTTTGCACAAAGTGATACATAATAGGAATATGCTTTCTCTCTTCCTGGTCTTCTTCTTAATCATCAGATTTAATATTCTATGGGGGTTTTTTTTCCCCCTTAGTTTTCTATATGTGTATCACAAATTCAACCCCAAGCTCTGCAGCAGTTGTCTAAATACCTTCTCGAAACTCCAGATGCATCTGGCAGTCCGTCAGCGTCACTGCCCTGGGGAACTCTCTCGGAGCCTCGGCCCAGCAGCAGAGTGGACTAGCTGCACTGTTGGGGCACACTCTCATTATAAAATGATCCATCACTTTTATCCTAGGGATTCATTTTGCTCTTTCCTCACCTGAATCCCTTCGTCCTGGATCTCTCTTTTGTTTTGCTCTCTTGTTTTGGCGGACACACCCTCCGACAGTTTCCTAAGAAATACTGCATCAAGGTTAACTGAGGACTTGCATGTCTGAAATGTATTCATTCAGCCCCCTAGGTTAATTGATATTTTCGGCTAGAGAATTCTACATTGGAAATCATTTCTCTTTGAAATATGAAAGCATTTTTCTGTTGCCTCCTGGCTTTTAGAACTCAATCTATGAACAAAGCATTCTAATCCCTGTAAAGTGCATAACTTACTTATCTTCTCTGGAACTTCACAGAGCCTCCTACTATTCTCCATGTTCTAAAATGTTATAACCTGCTTTGGTATGAATTTGTTTTCATCCATTGTAATGGACTCTCTCAATCTGGAAATAAATTTAAGTACTAAGAAATTTTCTTCAATGACTTTATTGATGACTTCTCTCAGACATTCCCTATTTTCTCTATATTCAACGCTTTATTTTTTGAACTTCTGAGTTGGTCCCAAATTTTCTTATTTTATCTTTTTTATATCCTTTTTTTTTCTCTACTTCTGGGATATTAGCACAAATTTGACTTCCAAAACTTCTCTTGTGATTTTTATTCCTCTTAAATTCATGGAGCTGTTTTATTTTCTGCTTTTTTTTTTAAAAAACAGCACCTAGTTGGAGGTGCCTGGCTAGCTTAGTCAGTAGAGCATAAAACTCTTCATCCTGGAGTCGTGGGTTCAAGTTCCACATTGGGTGCAGAGCTTACTTAAAAAAAAATGCACCCGATCTTGTTTCATGGATGTAAAAATTATTATGAAGATCTTTTCTTTCTTCAACCATAGTTTTTTCTCTCTTCAGGTTCTTTTATTTTACTGGTCTCTACTTTTTATTTTATAAGCTTTCCTCAGCTGCCTAGTGCTGTCGCATTGAATGCTCATATTTAAGACAGAGTTTAAGAATGGAAGCTCTAAGACATGAGTAGGCTTTGCCACTTGAGACCTTTGCTCTAGCGAGGGTTGGAAGACTCTTTGAGGAAGTCAGGCATCAGTTGTTTCTTAGATTGGTCATATTCCTCTATGAATATTTTAACTGTGTCCCCAGAGGGAAGCCAGCATTTTAAGGCCATAAGAGAAAAGGACAGGCAGTTTTCAATCAGTAATGTGATGGAGCTGATATGAACCCGATCACAAGAAATGAGTGTGTACATATTTTTCCAATTTTCAATTCAGGGACATCAAGTTAAAAGCTTGAAAATGGGGTTAGTGGTGCTATCTACACCAGGGAAATCAGCTACAAAACAAGGTAGAGAACTAGCTGTTAAACATACATGTGCACACTGCTGGTGTCAACATTTGTTATGTACGTATGTATTTATCCTTCTGCAGTTTCAAGTTTTTATTTAAATTCCAGTGGTTCAACATTCAGTGTATTTTACGTTTCAGGCGTAGACTTTAGTGATTCATCACTTTATATACAACACCCAGTGCTCATCACAAGTGCCCTCCTTAATACCCATCACCCATTCAACCTATCTCCACGCCCCCTCACTTACAGCAACACTCAGATTGTTTTCTACGGTTAAACGTCTGTTTTATCGTTTGTCTCTTTTTTCCCCTCTATGTTCATTTGTTTTGCAAGAGTGAAATCCTATGGTATTTGTCTTTCTCTGACTTATTTCGCTTAGCATAAAAGGCTCTAGACTTTTGTGGGTATACATGTGTATATAGATCACACATGTATCACACACACACACACACACACACCCCTCACAACTTCTTTATCCAACTTCTTTATCACACATATATATCACAACTTTTTTTACCCATTCATCAATTGATAGACATTTGGGCTCTTTCCCATAATTCAGCTGTTGTCGATAGTGCTGCTATAAACATTGGGGTGCATGTGGCCCTTCGAATCAGTTGTTTTTTATCCTTTGGGTAAATACCTAGTAGTGCAATTGCTGGGTCATAGGGTAGTTCTATTTTTAACTTTTTGGAGCACCTCCATACTGTTTTCCAGAATGGCTACAGGAGTTTGCATTCCCACCAACAGTGTTAGAGGGTTCCCCTTTCTCTGCATCCTCACCAACACCTGTTGTTTCTTGTGTTGTTGATTTTAGTCATTCTGATGGATGTGAGGTGGTACGTCATTGTAGTTTTGATTTGGATTTTCCTGACGATGAGTGACGCTGACCATCTTTTCATGTGTTGTGAGCCATCCAGATGTCTTCTCTGGAGAAATGTCTGTTCATGTTTTCTGCCCATGTTTTAAACTGGATTGTTTCTGGGCTGTGGAACTTGGTAAGTTCTTTATAAATTTTGGATACTAACCCTCTGTCAGAATGAAAGTCAGTATTTGTCATTTAGTCTTTCACCTGGTTCCACTATTTGCAGTCTAGTTCTTCCAGTGCAGAGATGATCTGTCTTACCAGTCCAAAGGAAAAACCTCCCATCTTTGCAGAGATGTGCGAGAAGTAGTAGCATAGTCTTGCTGGATGAGGTAGATGGTCTAGGGGCTATGAACAGTCTATTATTAAACAGATTTTCAATCAAAGTTCTGCATCCAACCTTCACCCTCACTTCCATAGGTATGCGATGTTTCTAATTCCTGAGGCTTTGGGGGGATTCTAAGGAACAGTCAGGTTGTTTCTTGATTTGTGACCCTTTGGGCTTAGGATTTGGCTCTCGTGGTTTTGCTACGTCAATTACACTCACTCATGTGCTATCCATTTCCCAAAAATAAGTTGCTATTTTCGGTCCCTTTCTTTTTGTGTAGTGATTTGTACATTTAAAGTCCCTTTACCGTCATTTTTAGAAGGACTGGGGAGAAAATGATTATGTAAATAAATGTACATATATGAAGCATTATCTTCATCCAACTTTTTAATTAATTATTCATATTGAAAGTATGGTAGGGGTGCCTGGATAGCTCAGTCGGTTAAGCGTCCGACTTTGGCTTAGAACATGATCTCATGGTTCATCAGTTTGAGCCCTGTATCAGGCTCCGTGCCGACAGCTCAGAGCCTGGAGCCTGCTTCAGATTCTGTATCTCCGTCTCTCTGCCCCCCTGCCCACTCACACTCTGTCTTGCTCTCTCAAAAATAAATAAGCATTATTATTTTTTTTTTTTAAATATGGCAGAATCCTGTGTTACCTCATGATATGGCTTCCAGGGGATCAGCTCTGGCCACTTCCATTGTGGCCCCGAAAAGATGTGCCTAAGTCTCAACCATTGGTACCTGTGAATGTGACCTCGTGAGAAACTGAGGTTTTGTAAATGTAATCAAGGTAAGGTGAGGTCGTACTGGTAGGCTCTCATCCAATGACTAGTGTCCTTCTAGGGGATACATTTCTGTTGTTTAAAGCCACTCCATGTGTGGTACTTTGTTAAGGCAGCTCTAGAGAATTAATATAACCCCCAACAATCCACTTCCAAGGTCTGGGTTTTGCGCTTTCTTTGGAGTCGGGTGGGCCAAGAGGGAAAAAGGAAGGCTAAGCAGTCAGCATTCATGTAACTCTTTCATCACTAAGCCCTGATCCTGTGGAATACCTGATGTTTAGGTTCTTGCTCTGCCTACATGTTCCCAACTCCCTTTGGTATTCAAGCAGCAATGTTGTAATGGCATTATAGTACAAAGGCCTCAGATACATAGGTTCAGATGTATTTGTACTTCAACACTGAAAAGCAACAAGTGACAGAGACAGAATAGCAACATTTTGGTTTAAATATTCCACTTCCCAAATTTAGAAAGTTCAATTTTAGTTGGTAGCAAGACCAGTAATTTCAATGATTTCCTGAACTAAGACAGTATTTTCATTGTAAGTTTCTCTGAAAATCAGATATATTATGAATTACAGAGCCCTTTTAATGAGTTCCTATTTTTTCTTACTTTTGGTCATTAGTGAAGGATGCAAAGCATATCATTTGCAGCAATTATTATAAAAACATCTGCACAGTGAGTACATCTAGAACCTAGTGTTTCTACTACAGAAATTGAGTGAAAAAAGATATGAGTGGTTAAAAATAGAATATAAATGAAAGAAAGTTGGCAGACACAATTCATAACCCCTGCTTATGCATATTATGATAATGAATCTCTATATTTATTACTGCGCTTATATAATTACATGCTTACAGTTTGGGTTATAATTTTTGCATAATGCCCTTTCTGGTGAAACATAAGTAATTGTCATCTCGGTTAGCATAAGGAAGGTTTGGAGTATAAACAAAGTATAAATAGTCTCCAAATAGTATTAGTGGTAAAAAATTAATCTTTAACAAGGGACCTATTAAGCATTTTTAACTTGGGGAATTAAAAAATTAAAATCTCGAAGAAATAATAGAAAGCTAAATATTAAAAATCCCAATTACAACATCCAATATTGTCATCTCTCTCTTTTGAAGTTAGAAGAGCAATGAAATATGATCAAGAACTGAATAGCAGCTTTGTTGGAACTGACAATATGGTTTGTTTAAAACTAGTTGAAATGCACGACAGATTGCCAGGAGGATGGCTGAAGTAATAAGGTGCTAACTAAAAACTTAGAAGATATTCTCATTAAGAGTACAAAGTGTGGCACAAATAAAAACAATACGGTCAAACTTCCTTCATAATCACTTCAACTCACTATTCATTTTTATATTAAATACTCCATTATCCATAGAGGCAAAAAAAGACTGAATGAATAAAATCCAAGATCTCATTCAAGAAGCTACTATCTAACCTTTATTCATTTTAACACTTTCACTTACTAACTCCATTTGCGAAGTATGACCTGTAAAATAAAGTATCAACTTAACATGGCTACATTCTCAAGTTCTTCAAAAAAAATCTTTAGAACAAATACATTTTCACAAAGTATTACAAGAATAAAAAGATAGAATAAAATTTACATGACACTGTAGTGATTTCTTTCTTTTCTATCTTCAGAAAGTCTTTGAGAAATTTTTTTAATGAAATATACTGTAAAAGGCTTAAATATGTGAAAAATATGCTTAAGTGGACAAGTAAATACTTTTTAGATGATGAGAGTGCTGTATCTTTAGAAAAATCTTCCAGACAAGGTCTGAGATTAGAAGACCATTCAAGTTGCCTGCTCTACCCTCTAAGGATTATCTTTCAGGTAGAGTATTTTAAATCGTTCATGTAGTGATCCTTGGAATGTAACATAAGTGTTTTAAATAGTAACTAAAGAATTTTATGACTGCTTACAGAAGCAGCTCTTGAAATAACTAGAAAAATTATATTCTTGCTCAAAGAGGAAAAAGGCCATTTCTCTTCTTCCACATGGCATTGTAACTTGGCATATTCTTTACAGACAGCACCATGCCCTGAAACTACACCAGTAATTTCATCTATGTATTTGCCTTTGTTTTCCTGTGATTTTACTTTCTTGCTAAGGGGGATGGATTCAGAAAGACATTAACCAAGGTATAGAACAGTTAATAGCTATCTTTGTATACTCCAGATTATTGGTGGAAAACTGAGCTATCTCCATCAAAAGCCAGCAAATATGTCTTATAAAAACATGAGTAGATGGTAAAGAGATTCAATTTCTCATGAAGAAACTAGACCTTGCCTTCAAAAAAAAAAAATTCACAAACATTTTGTAAATGCAGGCAGTCTCTGCATACAAACATTTTTTAATCCTTGAATAGCTATGGTTAGGTAGGTGGTTGCTCAGGTGATCAGACCATCCACTAGTGACTCTAGCTAGGAGAGCTAGGATTTCCTATTACTTGAAAGGGTGTTGGTAAAAGGCTAAGCAGCAACATAGAAACCCCACCAACGTGTGTGGAATCCATTGAACAGAAACCTAGGCAGAAATACTTAAGCAGAAATCAAATATTAATATTTTCTCAGTGACAGAGACCCAACTCTCATCATACCAAGCATTTTTAAAAAAGCATTCGTGTGACTGGTAAGTATACGAACATATTTCACAGAGTCAAAGAATTTGAGCTTCAGGGATTGAAATCAGGGTCTTGACACTAGTAATCTCTCCTCCCTTCACCACTTACTTACTCACTTTATTTATTTGTTTGTTTGTTTGGATTATATTTTCCTCCCTCCGTCTGTAGTCAGGTTCACTCAGTAGGTAAACAACCGCTTCCAGCAGGCCCAGGGCTTCAGTGTATCTGGACAGACCTCTTGCAACCCAGGGAAAACTACCCTTCTAGCACTACTTCAGAGAATTAAGGGTTGTTATTTTGATTATCCTGAAATGCATCTCATGCCCAACCTTTGAACCTAATTTTGTATTCAGGGATATAGAATAGTGTCAACGACCACTATGCCAAGAATAGGTGAGTGATTTCTGATATTTTGATTGCCGGCCTCCCTAAAGCTACATGGATTCAGGAGTAGATCCCTAAAGAAAAGGAATTACTCTTAGCCAAAAAGGGAAATGAGACAAAAACTACCACAGGCCAGCACGCTCAGACTATGCAATTAGATAAAGAGGATGGGCAAAGTGGACAGTCAGTTTGAGATTATCTAGGCTCTCTTTGGATTATTAGCAACCAGCAATATGACAAAGGTAAATTTCACCTCTGGTTGGTGTAATAAATATCTTCAAATATCTTTTTCTCTCATGTTTGTATGACATTTATTTACTCATCTAAAATTTACTTTCCAATTTAGAACAGATACTAAGTATGAAAATGCATTCTTTTAAGGTGCCAAGATATTTTACTTAATATTTGACTCCATCTTTTATTGTAAAAATTATGGGGGAAATACTTGTTTATTTTCTCTTTGATCAATTCGAACCATCTTAAGACATAAGACAGACACCTATGAAAATAATTTCAATATAAATATTTGCATTCCATTGTTGCATGTGGCCACCCTCAGGAGATGGGACATTTGGCTTTTGGCTCTGAAACCAACACACGGTAAGTGTGACTTTTTAAAAATTAGCATGTGTTGCTGATTGTTATTTCTCCTGGGTAAAAACATGTACAAATTAAGGAAATATACAGTTTCAATGCAATTTCCGCAATTTCAATGCAAATTTTAAGACATTTAAAAAAACAAACCAGGGATTTGTTTTAGAATTCGAGGTTTCTTTATATCATCACACGTTTATTTTTCTTACTATATTCTTTGCCTTTTTTTTAAAATTTAAAGACATAAACTGAAGCTAGGAAGCTGTATTCACATTCTAAAGAATAGGATTTAAAGAAGAGTGACAGACAGGCAAATGTAGGAAACCCATATTCAAGTATCTTTTCTCTCCAGAACTGAGTATTTTCAAAGTATCTCTCTCATTTTCAAGGAGTCTGACACACCGTATGGCTCAATGTCATCAGGCATGAGCTTCAAGAAGGCAGAGACACCAAATCGGCCTCATTCTACTTTTAGAGACAGGCACTGAGTAGAGTGGCACATAACAAGAATTCAGTAAACAGTTTCTCAAAGTGTGAAATGCATGAATGGACTGCATAATAACCTATAGCAAGATGTAACCTTTTCTTTATGAACAGAAAGAAGTTTGCTATGATGGAAACTATCTAACCAGGAATCTAGACACCTGGGATCTACACTGTCTACACTTACAATCTCTGACTTATTCTCAATACTATTCTCAATAGTAATAAAAAGGGGATGGATGACTGTGCATGATTCCAAACTCCTTTACAGTTTTTACATATAATCTAAGTGAGATTATTACCCATTTCAAAAAAAAAAAAAAAAAAGAAATGTAAATACAGTCTTGCTTTGCCTGTTTGTGTTAACTCATTAATAAGCACCACACGACCTGTAAGGTAAGGGATGCTCACCAGCGCTTCTGTTCTGTATTTTTAATACAGATGAATTAATTTTCACATGGTTTTCTCCTTCACTCCCTGCAAACCTCTAGGATTTCCCAATCTCCAAAAGAAGTATCTTAACTACACTATTCTAGAGTAACTTCCTTCTGTACCTTTCCCTCTTTTTCCTCCTCCCCCTTGATAGGACATTACCTGAATTTCCTTAGGTAACATATGGACTCCTAGAGTTTACAATCTAAAAGAAAACCTTTTAGAAAACCTTTTTCCTAAAAACCTAAAAGAAAACCTAAAAGAGCACCTTTTTCACCTCCCTTTATGTGTGAGTCACACGTGGAAAGAAAAAAACAAGCAAGATCCTTTATCTGAGACAAAACAGGGTGGTGAGGGGTTTCAAGACCCTCTTTTGCCTAATCAGGATTTTTCCACCCTAGAACAAACTACCTTCATCCAAAACTTCCTTCCCTTTTCATATTCTGCTTAACTGAGATTTCAATAACTAGAAAGGAAGAGGAAGAGTAGTGTGCTATTGGAAGTGTGGTCAGTAAGATGGCCTGGGCACCGTGGATGGGGAAGGTCCTCTGCTGCCTGCCTCCCCAGCTGTGTTGCAGGCCACTGTCCCAAAGAAGAGCTCACTCTCCTTGCTAATATCCACCACTGCATTTCTGCAAGGGCTTCTTGCCGCTGGAGTTCTCGTCTTCACCCAAAGTGCTTTCAACAATTCAAGTATCATTCCATGTAACCTATTTCAGAGGAAGTCAGCGTAGCTCCCATGTTAAGCCTATGCAGATTCTAGGTCATTTACCGCAGCTTTCTAAGTTTTTACACCATGCCCGCAGGTAGCGAATAGCTTTCACTTCACAGCCAGTACACGCATCGATGTAAAATATGCCATCTGAAAACAAAGTGTCACAAAAGTGTACGTACTCGGGGCACCTGGGTGGCTCCGTTGGCTGAACGTGGGACTTTGGCTCAGGTCATGATCTCACCGTTCGTGAGTTCGAGCCCCGCATTGGGCTCGCTGTTGTCAGCACAGAACTTGCTTGGGATCCTCTGCCCACCGCTCCCCCCCCCCGCCCCCCCCTCCCCCCGCTTGCTCACTCTCTAACAAAAATAATAAATCGACTTTTGTAAAACCTAACAGTACATACTTTTACTACATGCATACATGTAATATATACACACTGATATTTTTCTTATTTTTTTTTAATCCCCGATCTAAAAATAAATAAATGAAACACCAATTAAATCACCATCGTTTTAGGGTGAGGAGCAGGCGTCAAGTGTTTTTTTTTTTTTTTTTTTTATGGCATTCGCCAGGTGATTCCCATGTGTAACTTTGGGACTCTTTTCAGATGGTTCTTTTCGATTTTGGAGCAATTCCGTCTTATCACTTGTAAATAAGTTTTTATGTTTTCACTTACAGTTATATTTCTTCTTCTTTTTTTTTTTTTTTTTTTTAATGGTACTTCCCCAAAGTTTTAAAACTTCCTGGACTAGTAACCGAAGCAAGCATGGATTAGAAAAGAAAACCAAACAAAAACTGGCCTTTTCCAGCTGCGGAGCCGCAGGGAGAAGAGCTGTTGTCTGTGCCAGCAGCCACACGTCCCGAGGGCCTTGTGTCCTCTGCGCAGGTCATCAGACACCTCGCAGCCGCCGCCGCCGCCCAACGCAAAAGCCACAAGGGCCTCATCAAAACAAACGCGTGACCCCTAACCTAGCCGCACTCGCTCCAGTAGAACCTACTGCTTCTGCGCGAGGAGCTGCACATGCGTGGAACGCCACATCTGCGTGAAGGGGGAGGTCACGTGACCCGGATCTCCGCAATTGCCGGAGTGTCTCAGAAGCCCTAGTCGCCCATTATCAGAAACACGTGGATGAGGCTTCTGAGAAAGATTATCAAAGACATGCTCATCCAGCATGACCAGACCCTGCTGGTAGCTGATGCCTGTTGCCGCTAATCCAGAAAGTTCGGAGGCCCTGGTGCCCTTGCTTGCTACCAGAAATCGTACAAATAAACCCATCATGAGGATCAGAGTTCACCTTTATAATAAACAGGGGTTGTGGAACTTAAGGTTATGCAAATAAATAAAAGATTAGCTGTGGCCTATAAATTGATTGCATATTCTATTAAACAGTCACAACTCCCAGTTTGTAAATCCATTGATTTGGAACTGGAGTCATCAAACTATGGCCCATGGGCCAAATGCAGTCTGCCACCTGTTTTTGTAAATGAAATGGTACTGCCACACAACCACACCGCTTTTTTGTGCATCATCTATGACTGCTTTCCTACCAGTGGGGTGGCAGAGTTGAGGAGCTGTGACAGAGATTATATGGCCCACAGAGTCTAACCTGTTTCTTACCTGGCCTTAGAGAAAGTTGGCCTATCCTCCTTGTTAAAGTAAGTATTTTGTCTTAGGGGGATAGAATTAGGATAAAATCAAAGAGGTTAGAAAATGAATTAGAATCCAAAATTTGAAAGGTCTTGTACTCAAAGCTAGGGATTGGATTTTATCTCAGGGGCAATAATGAACCATCCCCAGGTAGGAGTAAAACTCTTTTCTGATCAACAGTCTCCAGCTGGGTTCTAGACCATGAATATAAAGCACAATAGGTAGGGATGAAATTATATCTGGTTCCTTGGGTATATCTTCTGCCATAGAAAATGTTGCCTATGAATCCCCTATGCACAGCTATGTGCCTTGCTTTGAATGTGAAACTCTTGAATTTTAACTCCCTTCCTATTTTTAGATAAAGGTTTCTATCTGGGTCTCATAACTGAGTTTCATAACTTTAGACTATATTTAGTGAGCATTAAAGGTAGATTTCCCTTATTCTCTCAGGAGCAGTGGTGTTGGGGATCAACTATGCATCCTGCCTGAAGCTATTGTGGTTTTGATAGGACATAAAATAAGCAGCAAGCCCATTAAATTAAAGGTGGTCAAAAGAACAAAAAAAAAAAAAAACTTTTTTTTTTTCAAGCAGGTAATGCTTAATTAATTCATTAAGCTGACATGGTAAACGTTTACACTATTCATCTATCTATGAAATATATTTGCTTTTCAGTTATCACGGCAACCATAGAGCTCTTAAAAGCAACTTAGATTCTAGTCACACTTGGTTCAAAGATAGCATTAAAGACCTGTCATTGAACTTGAGAATCACTACTAAAGCCACATTGTTCTGGTGTTATAATCTAAAGCTGCCTTTATGTATCTTTTCATATTCTAAAAGGTATGGTAAGAAAATATGCAGGAGGCAAAAGGTCTCAATTAATTACTGTGTGTTTTCTTTGCCAGGTGGGTTTTATTAACAAAGGTTAGAAAAATAGATCTTCACAACATGCAATAGAGTAGATAAATATATTTAACTTACAAATAAAGGTCCTATAAATGGTTTATGAAAAGATTTCTAAAAGAAAACAAAATTCCAAACCTAAATTATGATTAAATCTGCATTATACATAAAGAAAATCTCTTTGGTTTCCAAAGAGAATGGTTATGTGTCAAAGAGAGATGTGAAGAATGCAGAAAGATTAATAAAACCAAGCAGGATCTCATTAATCAAACATCCCCAAGTGGAACGAATGATTTGATTTGAATTTGCTTCTATATACACCAACGATAGAATCTGCTTTTTTTGTGAGGCAGCCAAAATGTCAGCTTGATAAATGGGGTAAGTTTTTCAAAAGTACCTACACTGTAGTTTCTTAATATGTTGATGAATGTAATAGTAAAACTAAGATAAATTGTTTACTAAAAAAAAAAATCTAAATAAAGCTTTGATCACTGACTAAAAAGATTTGATTTTTTTTTTAATGACTAGACCAAATAAAACCTTTAAATTGCTGTTTAAAGGATTGAACATACCAGGAAACAACCACATCAAATGATTTCAGTTGGCCTGGAGAACATTGTAGATCAACTAAGACAAATATCTGTTACTAATATCATAGTTAGGGTTTTGAATAATAACAATTTATAAAAATGGAGTAATTGCCTATATATTTCTAGTGTGATATGTACATGCTTGAGGATATTAGTTGTTTCTTTTCTTTTCTCCTGAATCACATGAAAAATGCGGTAAAAATGTATGTCCAGGGGCGCCTGGGTGGCGCAGTCAGTTAAGCGTCCGACTTCAGCCAGGTCACGATCTCGCGGTCTGTGAGTTCGAGCCCCGCGTCGGGCTCTGGGCTGATGGCTCGGAGCCTGGAGCCTGTTTCCGATTCTGTGTCTCCCTCTCTCTCTGCCCCTCCCCCGTTCATGCTCTGTTTCTCTCTGTCCCAAAAATAAATAAAAAACGTTGAAAAAAAAATAAAAAAAAAATGTATGTCCAAGTCTACCTAAAATAAAACAAGGAAGCAAAGAAGCAAAACAATCTTGCCTATAAAACAGCCCACTTGGGTTTTTTTTTTTTTCAATAGACCGATATATTTTGATAGTTTTGAAAAACACTGCAAACTTTACAATAACAATTTGACACTATTGCTAAGTGAATATAACTATCCAAAACAAAATAACAACAGTAAGACACTATTCCTTGTCTTGTTAATAACATCCCCAGTGACAGTGACCTCACTGATAATCTAGGAAAGGAACAACTTTTGTGACTAATTTTATTATAGATTTTCTGTGAAAATATTCAGTATTTAGTTTCTATTTTATTCAATGGACATTGCTATGGGCCAAATTTTGTACCCCCAAATTCATATGTTGAACCCCTAACCCCCAATGTGTATTTGGAGATAGGGCTCTTGGGAGGTTATTAAGCTTAAATGAGCTCATAGGGGTGGGACCTAATCCAATAGGATTGGTGGCCTTGTAAGAGGAAGAGAGCAAGATCTTCCTTCCCATCCTCTTGCCATCTAAAGACTCAGCAGGAAAGCAGCCAACTAAAAGCCAGGAAGATAATGCTCCCTAGAAACTAAATCTTGATCTTGGACTCCCCAGCCTCCAGAACTGTGAAAAATAAACAAATTTCTGTTGCTTAATCAATTCTGTCTGTGGTATCTTGTTATAGCAGCCCAGGAGTAAACACACAAGTTCACACTTTATTTTATTTTATTTTTTTAGTTTTTTAATTTTTTTTTTTTATTTATTCTTGGGGCAGAGAGAGACAGAGCATGAGCAGGAGAGGGGCAGAGAGAGAGGGAGACACAGAATCCGAAAGCAGGCTGGAGGCTCTGAGCTGACAGCAGAGTCCAATGTGGGGCTTGAACTCAGAAACCATGAGACCATGACCTGAGCCAAAGTTGGATGCTTAACCGACTG
Source organism: Lynx canadensis (assembly GCF_007474595.2). NCBI lineage: Eukaryota > Metazoa > Chordata > Mammalia > Carnivora > Felidae > Lynx > Lynx canadensis. The sequence continues at coordinate 87,228,638 of NC_044304.2, forward strand.
AGCCACCCAGGCGCCCCACACACTCACACTTTAAATAGTCAAGTACTTCTTCAATGTTTCTTATGAAAAATAGCCATGCCTCCACATTGCAGCTCTCCCCATGCTCCAATTCCCAATCACCAGAGCAGTGGTTCTTGACTAGGGAAAACCAACCTTCCCTCCACTGTCAACCCCCACACTGGGCCATTTGGCAATGTTCTGAGACATTTTGGTTATCACTAATGGAAGAAAGGAGAGAGAGTTGCTATTGACATCTGGTGGGTAGAAACCATGATGCTCTTTTTTTTTTTTAATTTTTTAATGTTTATTTAGTTTTGAGAGAGAGAGATACAGAGTGCAAATGGGGAGGGGCAAAGAGAGAGGGAGACACAGAAGGTGAAACAGGCTCCAGGCTCTGAGCTGTCAGCACAGAGCCTGACGTGGGGCTCCAACCCACGGACCAAGATCATAACCTGAGCGAAGTCGGACACTGAACCGAATCACCCAGATGCCGCAAGGCCATGGCACACTTCTGCAATGTGCTCTGCACAACAGTGATCTGACCCCAAATGTCAGTAATGCCCACTTTGAGGAACATTGACTTATAGGCACTTTTTTTTTTTTAAGATTTTATTTTTAAGTAATCTCTACACACAACATAAGGTTCAAACTCAATCTCGAGATCAAGAGTCTCATGCTTCACTGACTGAGCCTGCTAAGTGTCCCAATCTAGGCAATCTCTTTTAAGCTATAACTTTTTAATGTTTGTCTTCAAATCTGTAAATAAGATGGTTGTTTTCCTGTTTCCTAATTTTCCTTTTAAAAATAGCGTAATCATTAAGGGACAATTCACATACACAACTGTATATGTATATACATATGTATACTAAGGTATAATTAAATGGTTTTTAGTATATTCACAGAAAAGTACAACTATCACCATGGTCAATTTTCGAACATATTCATCACCTCAGAAAGAAACCCCTTACACTTTAGCTATCACTCTCTACCACTGCCCCTTCCTTTGTTGCCCCTCTGTCCAAGCCCTAAGCAACTACAAATCTACTATCTGGCTCTATCAATTTCCCAATTCTTATTTTTAAGTTTATTTATTTTAAGAGAGAGAGAGAGAATCCTATGCAGGCTCTGCACCATCAGCACAGAGCCCAACGCAGGGCTCAAACTCATGAACCCCAAGATCACGACCTGAGCCAAAGTCAGACACTTAACAGAGGAAGCTCAATTTCCCAGTTCTCACGAATGGAATCGTGTAATATGTGGACTCCTGTGACTGGCTTTTTTGACCTAGCATGTTTTCAAGGTTTATCCAGGCAGCAACATGTTTCAATACTTCATTCCATTGTACAAATACGCCACATTTTGTTTATCCAATTCTTCCAGTGATGGACATTTCGGATGTTTTCATTTTTTGGCTATTATGGACAACGCTGCTATAAACATTTGTGTACAAGTTTCTGTGCGGACATATGCCTCCATTTCTCTTGGTTATATACCTAGAAGTACTGGGTCATATGGTAATCCTATGTTGAATCATTTGAGGAACTGTCAGCTGTTTTCCAGAGAACCTGCACCATTTTGCATTCCCACCAGTGTAGGTGAGAGTTCTGATTTCTCCACATCATGGACAGCACTTATCTTTTTGATTCTGGCCATCCGAGTGGGAGTGAAGTATTATCTTATTGTAGTTTTAATTTGCATTTCCCTGATGACTAATGATGTTGAGCATCTATTCAAGTTCTTACTGGCCATTTGTGTATCTTTCTCGGAGAAATGCCTATTAAGATTTCTGTCTCTCGTCCTATCACAGCAATCCCCTTCAAGAACCTGCACACATAATGGAAGAGAATACAAACTGTACTCTTGTTAAATCAATGTTTTGTTTTTACATTATTAGATTATAACTATGTAAACATTTATGACAGCTGAATCATCTAGTATATTATAATGTCATAACTGACCCCATCCCCCAGAATCGTTAGCTTCTTGTTTTCTTCTCTGTACTTCTCAATACCACATCTCAGAACTCTTACTAAGTTGTTACTAATCTCAGGTCAATACATTAAAATCAATTTTGTCTTCTTGAATAAATCTCTCCTGGAGCCATCTGAAATACTATCTGGGAAACTCTGTTCACAATCACCTAGGATTTCCCTTCACTCTCTTATGTTGAAAACTGGTTTTTTGGGTCTCCTGACTTTGACTTCCTTGGCTTTCTCTCTTGCACTGGAAGAATGCAATCTCAGGACCTTCCTGAGCAAGTGTACATGGGAAAAAAAACTGTTGAAAGTTTACTTCATTCTACCCTTCTATTTAGTTGATAATTTGGCTGGGAAGAGACTTCAGGGTTGGAAATTATTTTGCCTCGGAGCTTGGAAGAAATGGGTTACTGCCTTCTAGTTTAGTACTGTTATTGCGTAGTTCTGTGCCACTCTGACACTTGTCCTTTGTATGAAACTATTCTTTTTTTCTGAAAGTGTTTGGGATCTTCTCTTGGTCCTGGTACTGTAAAATTTAATAATTTAGTTTGAAACTTTTCATCCTTTTCCCTAGTCTTTCAATTCTAGAAAATATTATTTAATTATTTTATTAATTTTTTCCTCTTCTTTGTTTTTTGTCTCCATCTGTTTGTCTTTTTGTTCTTTCACTGGAATTTACTTCATCCTATGTCCAACTCATCTAGTGATTTTTTTTTCTACATCACGTGTTTAACATAGACAACTCTTTTTCCTCTGATTTTTTTTTTAAAGTTGTTTCATGACTGCCGTGAATCCTCTTATCTCTGAGGATATCAGCGAGTTTGTTGGTTTGTTTATTTATCTTCAAGTTTTAAAATTCTAGTTAGTTAACATATGTGGTAAAATTGGGTTCAGGTGTAGAATTCAGTGATTAATCGCTTACATATAACACCCAGTGCTAAATATTTATTTATGTATCCATCCATTTGTTGGTTTGGTGTCCTTGCTTGCATATAACCTCTGTTTTCTCTAAATTGCCTTTAATATGAAAATCTGGATTCTTCAATTTGAAATTTTTAAGTTTATTTATTTATTTTGAGAGAGAGAGAGAGAGCACACACACCTGTCTATGAGTGAGGGGACCAATACGAGAGGGAGAGAGAGAGAATTCTAAGCAGGCTCCACACTGTCGGCACAGAGCTGGACTCAGGGCTGGAACCCATGAACTGTGAGAACATGACCTGAGCCAAATTCAAGAGTCGCATGCTTTACCAGCTGAGCCACCCAGGCACCCCTGAATTCTTTATTAAAGTCTTTCCTCAAATACTTGGTGAGACTTACAACTGTCTTTTCATATGTGAGACTGGGACACTAAAAGTTGACTAGAAACTCTAACTGGGAGCGGCTTCTCAACGATGGCCCTGCAGGGTGGTTTTGTTTGGCAGCTTTCTAAGAAAGTATAGCATCTTTCCTTTGGGCTGCTCTCACTCATTGCAGGACTTCTAATCTTTTTGTTAGGTCTAGCCTAGTGCCAGCCTCTGCGAGTGCAGAGCGAAAGTGAGCTGGAATTTCAACCTGCTCTAGTAATATTTCTGTTCATCTCCAGATTTTTTAGAAGTTACCCTTCCTTTCAACTGTGCCTGATATGCCACAGTCAGAAAGCCTGTGTGTTATCCTCTACAAATAATACACTTTAACTGTTCTTATGATATAGAAAGTGGCAGACATCTAGTTGTAAAGAAGGGCAGGGAGTCTGCTGTTTACTTCTTAAATGGTCTTTCGACCAATCTTCCTGTATTAAATATATGTGTTTGTGTTTTTGTATAATAAACAATTTGATAGAATTTTGTAGTGTTTGAATAGTTGAATGGGCAAAATAAAATGCACAGAGAATAATCTGACCTTTTGAAAGCATCACTTGAAATAACATATAATAATTCACCCTAGAAAGGAGACAGAAGATACAGGATTTTTGTTCCTGTCACAGATTGTGTCCATAACTTTTCATTATAGTTATTTGATCTTATAATCAACTTAAATGCCTGTCTCTCTCACTTGACTATAAATTCCTAAAGAGCAAGGTTTAGGTGGTAATTTATGTTTTCATATGTATTTCTGTCTCTAAGCCACTATAACTGATCTATGGTGGATGTTCAAAAATTTTTGACCAAGTTACTAAATTATAAATTCATATTATAACCAGATAAATAATGGAGAAATTTAAACAATAGCCTTTTTGTGCTTTATAAGTCCAAAAATGAGCGATGCTTTATGTATGTACAAACAATAAAAAAGTTAACCAGTCCTGAGGCTTCGGGAAGGTTATTTCCCATGTTAATATGGGTCACAGTGTTTCCCAATTGTATCTACTTGTAGGACTGGTTGAAGAGACTATATATAAATTATTTTTGCATAGTCTGTGCTTAATAAGCAGTAGTTATTATTATTGATGGTCTTGCACTGATAAAACACATGGATGGAGTGACATTGGGTGTGCGGAAACTGAGACAAATAGATGTAAAGTGATCTGGACAAGTCAACCAAAAAGAAAAAAAAAAAAATTTGTCTTATATGCCGTAGTTAATTCCCATGGATACTCCAACATACTGACCTTATTATTCCAAAAGCAATGATAAGATAAAGTTAAATAGGTTTTTCTTTGTGTCTTAGGAAAGATACAAAAGTCAAATCCATTAGCAGCTACAAGTACTAAAATACTTTGTGATTCTAAGGAGGCTGTGTATGTGTCTGGACTAATGTAAACTCAAGTTTGTATTTTTGGGTCACTCAGTTTGATAGAGTTCCAACTCCTATCAACCTCTTAACAAGCTCCTTTGTAAAGAGAAGTTTGTGATTTAATGGCTCTAGAAATTTAAGGTGATAGATATGTAAAAATGCTTGTGGGGAATCAACAAGCCAAGACCTTCTATTGTAACTTAATAGTAAAATGAATTCCAGGGCACCTGGGTGGCTTAGTCGGTTGGGCGTCAGACTTCGGCTCAGGTCATGATCTTGCGGTTTGTGAGTTTGAATCCCGCATCGGGCTCTGTGCTGACAGCTCGGAGCCTGGAGCCTGCTTTGGATTCTGTGTGTGTGTCTCTCTCTCTGCCCCTCCCCTGCTTGTGCTCTGTCTCTCAAAAATGAATAAATGTAAAAAAAAAAAATTTTTTTAAATAGTAAAATGAACTCCTTTTGGCAAAAGACGACAGAAATGGGAAGAGGTGGGGGAAATTGGTTAAGTAAGGCTCTTTCCCTAAGCATGTGAATAACTTTTTTTCCCTGGACTTGTCCTTTATGCCTATAAAATGGTGCACTAAACAATGTTGACTTCAGAATTGTAAATAACACCCCCATTTTTGCTAGGCTATCATAGAAATAAAAACACAAGCTGAAACTTCAGGATCAGGATATTTATACCACTCTTGTTTCAAACTTTTTGATCAGTTTCAACTTTCAACTTTAATTAGGTCAATAATTCTTTAGTCATTATATTTTCCATTTAGCCTTCCTTCTTAAAAATCTTTAAATTGTTGCTTTCTCTTTCCTCTTTCATTGAGTAGGTTCCTTTCAGAATAAAAACATTAATAAAAACAATCCTATAAAGTACCAATTAAATTATTTCCTAAGGCTTCATAAGACATTTTGGAAATAGGCACTGCATAATTGGCTTATAGAAGACACTAACACTTTAAGGGCCTTTAATGGCAGGCAGCTGGTTAAAGTATGTTTAAATGGACTCTACAAATACCTTATATTGTTTCCTTCCTTACCTCACTATTTATTTAAAACCCTAATTACAGATAACTGAGAACTATAGTGCTTAAACAAATCCAGCGTGTGTCCTATCAAATAATATTGTTCAGAAATGGTGTTACTTCTTCATTCGAGCACTGACATATATAAATAATAATCAGTTTTAAACCCCACAGTGATGACTATTTACTGGTATGATGTCTAAGATACTACAGAGGTGCATTTGGGAGGCATGAGAGGTTCCTCGATGAGAGAACGCATTCTGCTGTACTGAGTTCACAATTCACAGTTAACGTAATAAGTGCCAGATACCAAGCTCCTACATGTGTACTTTGTGCTAAGTGCTTTATGTGCATTACCTTATTTAACCATGACAACAATTCAATATGGTATATACTAATTATTTTTCTCCATTTTACTCACGGGAACACTGAGACTTAAGGTTTACTGCCTATACACAGGTAGAGCTGATGTTCTAAGACGAGGGCCTCTGAATCTAAGCCCTGAAGATGGTTTTCTTCAACTAAGCCAGTAGGGTCTCATGCTGTGGTTTCATACATGTACCACATGGCTACCATGTGGTTTCATGGCTCCTTAGAGTAGTTATGTGTTTTTCAATCCATGATTCAATAGTTTCCTTGACTTGGACCAAAGATGTTAACTGATCAAATCAAAAGCTTTACTTTTTTTCTAATTACGTGCAAAATTAGTCTACTAGATAAAATCATTTTCAAACTTAAATTGGTGCTAGCTAATAATACTACCAGTTGAAAAAATTTAATGAGCTTGTATCATAAATACACTAATAGGAAACTCAGGATCCACTGACTTTGCTAAATCCAACAACTTACTATGACTTGCTGCGCCAGAAATGAATATTTGAAGATGTGCTTTTATTACACATCATCTACCCAATTTAATGTTTGGAAATGGGATCCCCGACTGAGTAAAGTCTACAGGGGGCATGATCAAAATAGAATTACATTCATTTGCTAAAATGGCAAATGTTCATTTTTCTTAAAACTTTTGAAGTCAGGATAACCCCCTTGGGGCTATGGCTTCACCCAGTTTCCAGTCCTATACAATTTGGGTCCATCCCCCCAGGCTGCAGAGATGTGTATCAGGCCCTCCATAATGACAGAAGTCTCCCTCCAACCTCCAAATGCCCATTGATTTTTCTTGAAAGCTTTTCAAGCCTCTATTAAACCTGTAGTTTTATTTCCAGTATGATACCCCTTCTTAGGCAAAAATTTTTGTTCAACCCTTCTGGGTCAAAACAGTTCAAGAAAAGCGGAAGCAAAAAATGGTGGAAAGAGGGACCATAGTGGAGAAAATAAACACACGGGCCAACAAGAGTCAAAGTGGGGCCAGTATAGAACAGTGCTGACTTCTAGGTATTAAGGACTTATGACACAGTTCCCTTCCTTCCCTTTAGTGCAGATAGGCTAGGAGAAAACTATGTTAAAAAACCATTTTCTAGTAATACACCAGATATATACATATAAGTATTTCTAAGATGGCCAGTGTTATATGTATCAACTTTGGACATTGGATGATACAGAACTACATGCTTATATTTTATGTTTTACGTTTTCATTTTAGAAACAAGAGTTCCAATGTCAGCCAATGGAATTAACTGTATTAGTATTTTATACTATTCCACAAAAGCACCAATATTTATGGGTGTCTGTCACCTGAACAATACAGGCTTACTGGATAATTTGATAACTTAGGTATATGAATACTAGGTATTTGATGGAATATGTTAAAGATGCATTGCTGTATGTGCGTGTTGGGAGGGTGGAAGGAAGGAGAATGTAGTGACAGCAGAACTAGTGTAGGGTTAGTAGCAGAGTAGTGTGTGGGAAGAGGCAGGGAGGGTGTCTCCTAAAGAGACAGGTGTCAGTTTCTTGGCGGGAAGAGAGTAAGAACTGGCAAGATGAAGACCAAAACAAAAAAGACCAACGATTCCTGAGACAATTTTACTTCACAACAAGTCTCAAACATGCATTTCTGTTTTCTCCATTTGCTCATTTAGATTCCACTTTAGTGTCAATATCCAGTATGTTACTTTGTATCAATATCGTTGTGTACTTTGAAATCACTCTTCATCAGTGTCCCTCAAGCTTTTCAATGCTGCTCTCTGAGGCCAGAGAAAGATCTCATTATCCTATATAGTGTCACATTCTGATGAAGAATAAACCAGTGATAAATTAATACAGTGCACATTCAAGTTATATGGGATGTATCTCCTTAGCAACAAAGATATGGCAGGTGTGTGTTCAAAACACAAAACACATTAGTTAAGGTAAATGTTACTGAATCCTAAGTCAAAATTCTATTAATGGAGATGTTTATATCACTCAAAGTTGTTTGAACAAAAAGTGCATGACAAAATAAATTAAAAATGAAATTAGGGAAGCATAATGTCTTATTATGAAACAACAATGGCAGCAATTGAAAACTATAAGCAACCCAAAAAGAGGCTGAGAGCTGTCCTACCTAAAATTTTAACCACCTGCCCATGTGAGTATACCCTAAGAGTTTGTAAAAAAAGTTTCAAATGTTAATTGGAGTCAAATGTTCTTCTTAGAATACTGAATTAGAGTCCTGAGTATATTCTAATAGATATTATAATTTTATTCATGAATAAATAATGTATACAAATATAGTTTTATTGTGAATAAATTTGTAATATTTATGACTTTTACTTATTTTATTCATGAATAATTTATATAGTTTACTTTTTTGTAAACTTCAACAAGTCATATTTTAAGTTATTTTTAATGTTTATTTATTTATTTTGAGAGACAGAGAGAGGAAGAGAGAGCATGTGTGTATGAGTGGGGGAGGGGCTGACAGAGAGAGCAAGAGAGAGAATTCCAAGCAGGCTCAGTGCTGTCAGCACGGAGCCTAACGTGGGGCTCCATTTCATGAAATGTGACATCATGACCTGAGCTGGAATCAAGAGTTGGACCCTGAAACGAATGAGTCACCCAGGTACCCTATATTTGAGTTTTTTTATTTGATTTATTTTTTAAATATTTCTTTTTGAGAGAGAGAGACAGAGAGAGCACAAGCAGAGGAGGGGAGGAGAGAGAGGGAGACACAGAATCCGAAGCAGGCTCCAGGCTCTGAGCTGTCAGCACAGTCGGATGCTTAACTGACTGAGCTACCCAGGTGTCCCAGAGGTTATTTTTAATTAACATTTTTTTTTAATTTTTTTTTCAACATTTATTTATTTTTGGGACAGAGAGAGACAGAGCATGAACGGGGAGGGGCAGAGAGAGAGGGAGACACAGAATCGGAAACAGGCTCCAGGCTCTGAGCCATCAGCCCAGAGCCCGACGCGGGGCTCGAACTCACGGACCGCGAGATCGTGACCTGGCTGAAGTCGGACGCTTAACCGACTGCGCCACCCAGGTGCCCCTATTTTTAATTAACATTTAAACAAAGTCAAAAATCACAGTACATTATGTACCCACAGGTACCACATAAGGTTTGAGATGCTAAGACCAGTTCATCATCAGTGATCTATAACCTTCCCTGGTTTTCTTCATTTGCAAATGTTGCTAAAATTTTAGCAAAAAGCCTAGACTTCATGCAAAAATATCATCAATCCAATTTTTGTATGAATGTGACTTCTCATCAAAATAGAATCACCTATTCTGTTATTTTCACAGCCTAACTAAGGAAGGTGAGTCATGGTAGTTTGGTTTGACTGGTCTACTGTGGTCAGACACACTTTGCTACAACCACCCCCAAAATGAAGAATGTATGGTATTATTATATTCTTATCAAATTATGTTTAAAGATTTATGTTTAACCTTAGAAAACTGGCTACTTGCCAAAATCTCTTGGTTGTTGCTAGAGGTGGTTATTAGGTTTGTCTAACACAGACGCAGGCCAAGGCAAATTTTCTTCCACCCACAAAGTTTCAGAGGGGTATATCCTGCCTTTTAGTTGCCAGGTGAGGCAAACTGCCAGACTCCAGTAGGCTTACTCAGGCAGACGTATGAAAAACTTCGCCCACTCTGATGCTAGAGTAATCATCAATCTTTCAACAGAAAATAAAACACGTAAGAAGGAGGAATTGGTAGCATTTCCCAGTCTGGATGAGGCTGCCAGATCCACATGGGTGAACTCTCCTCCCCTCGGTAGAATATCTTCTTCCATTTCTGGCTCCAGTGAGTCCAAGATGGGCTCACAAACCAGAACTTTAGTTTCCTTTACTTCCTGTCTTTGTTCCAGGATTAATCTTTCTCTACTCCTCCTTTAACATATCATGTCTATTCCCCAGGCTTTTCCTTTCTCCATTTTCTTACCTATGTTTAAGAGCTTTTGGAGGAATGGAGAACTAGGATGGACTTGATACGTTCTCACACCCACACTGATGCTGTAAATCTGCAGGTAATTACAAACATTTAATTAATTTAAGTTTGCTACACCTTAGAGCCCTACTTTAAGTTCTTCATTGCTTGCTAGAAACAAGTCAATGTATAAAGGTTTGTGATTTACTCCTTTCCAAGATTTTGTTTTTATTTTTATTTTTTAGAAATTATGAGTATTACAGTACTCTATTTAGGCACACAAAATCTCATTATTTATCTAACTAAAATTATATATGACTACACTTTCACTAAAAAGGAAGGAGAAGCTTCAGTTTAATGCACTACTGAGACTCCTTTCCTCTCTACAGAGTCTTGAGAGGATCCTTTCGGTCTTTCATATCCAGACACATTATTTAGTGGGCATATTCTCTGGTCTTTGATCCACACTTATCGCTTCTAAAATAATTGTGGTTCCAGGCTTCAGAGTTCCTTAATAGGCTGTCCTTCCTTCTGGTGTTTCTGAAACTTGGGCATTAAAAATTCTTACTGAGGCTGAGAATTCTACTGCCTAGAACACTAAGCACTCTCCCTCTAAGTTAACCACACAGCCTATTTCTCTTACAACTGATCACCTCCCCAGAGACAGAAAAATGAGGCAAGTATGTGTCCCCACTATTCCTAGGATGCCCTAACTCCCTGGACCTTCTGAGCTAAGGACTCTTCTCACTCATAAATTCAACCCCTACCTCTCCCAGTCTAGACATTAACCCTCAGTATTTTAGGTTTTGGAAAACACAAGCCAGGAAGAGGGCTGACCTTTGTCTGGTAACTTCCTTAATTCCTAAGACAAAGGAATATAAAAGTGAGGCTACCTTCTCGGAATTTAGAAATATAAAAATAGAACAAAACAGAAACTGTATCTCATTTTAAGCTGTATTTATTTTCTCACCAAATAATGGAAATTGTCAATAATGGAATTTACATTCTACCACATAAAGAATCAATTTTCCAGGCATGTGGAAGCATTGTAATCAATATCCACACCCCACCAACTTGTCTTTGTAAACTTCTTTCATTTATGATGTATTTTATCATGCTATCTTATTTAATCACTCAACGAACCAGTACTACCCTCATTATCTCTAAATATTCAGGTATTGTGGTTACATAGTCTACAGGATACAGCTAAGTATAAGACTATCAGATGTACCTGAGTTAGAACACTGATTCTACCACTTATTAGTCTGATAATCAAATCAAATTATTCTTTTCCAATTTTTTACATTTGTCACTATTTACTTTCCTTGACACACAGTCTAATACAACCTCTTTAATGATGTATTTTTATATTTTTACGTGTTTGATTTTTATCCCATTTCTATCAGTAAAAATTAATGCATATTGTGCTTTAACTATTTCATCAATTCCCGCTGAATCATAATTTCCCTGTTTGTATATCTAATCTATCTTATCTTTCTTTAATCCCATATCCATAGAACATTTCCACCAATATCACTATCAAACATAAAACAATATTTAAAAATGAGTTAATCCACTTTTTCCCCATCTTCTGCTAGATCCCAGACAAACGTCTTATAAGTTCTAAGTTTCCCTTTAGTGTCAACAAAGTGAATGTTTTCTCATTTTCCTAGAATATGATCTTCATGAGGTCAAATTCAATTCTCTTCCCCCGTTTTGTTCTCTGCATTCCTTGCTTTACCAATTTCACCTCAGCAATGAATGGTAAATAATCAAATTTAGTAGGAGTTTGCATATTCAAAATCAATAAGTCTTTTTAGTTTAATCCGAACAAACTCAATCATCCACACTATTAATATTGACATGTCTGGACACCCTTCCCCTATTCTGCAGAGATTTACTCTAGCCCATTATCTTTGTAAAGCAAAGACCACAGTTTTATTTACACTATTTGAGGTTACACTTGAGTCAACCCATAGAAAATATGTTAAAGAAATATCCAGAGCCAAGAAAATCAACTGTCTGCATTTATCGAATCCCCCTTCAAAGTTAAACAAATGTGGTATTGAATATGAAGGTCACCGATCACTTAGAGAAGGGGCAACACCCACATTCACAGTTGTATAAGATAGATGATACTTTGATCACTGCTTTGAAGGACTGATCAAATTGTTAATATCTTCAAATGGTAATTCTATTCAATTCCCATAGGCTAACTTCTGAATCCCTGTGCATATGTGATATATATAATGTACACAAGCACGATCAGGCAACACTTCACTTTAACATTTTATATTTATCCTTTCAAAATAGGGGGAAGTAGAGCGCTTTCTTCTCCTTTTGTTGATTCTTTATAAGTTGGGGTGAATCTTTTCCAAAAAGTAAATATAATAACATATTCTAAGGGTGAACAAGAAGTTACTATTGGACATTCCATTCATTCCGTTCATTTATTCAGGAAACATATGATCTTTTAAGTGATTTTTTTGGTTTGTTTTGTATTATAGAATAGCCACCAGCTTCGGTACCTCACACTCTCTATTATTACATTCTGAGAGATTCTAATGAGAAAATACTTAAAAGGGCAAAAATAAAATATCTCAAAATATAATTCCTTTACTTAACATTCCTTTATCATCTACCACCAGAGATTCATTTTTTAATCAGGTAGTTTGGAGGAGTTGACTAGGAGAAACTCCAACTATTTCTTAGGATCAATAATCCTCAACATTCCACAAAAGAACTGGAAAATATATACAAAGACAAATCGACAACAACAAAAAAATGTAAACAGCCCAAAAGAAAACCAGCGTAAAAGATGATTGGACTTTCACCAAAGAGGAAATAAAAGCATCAATACATAAGAAAAGTTTTCAGCCTTATTACTGATAAAAAATTATAACAATTCAGAGGTTCAATGAATCTTCATTTTAGACTCACCATATCGGAAAAAATAAAGATATAAAATAATGCTACTGTTGATGAATATGTGAATCAAAAGGAATGCTCTGGAACCAGCAAAGACCCTGAATAGCCAAAGTAATGTTTTGAAAAGCAAAGCAAAGTGAGACACATCACAATTTCGTCTGTATTACGAAGCTGTAATCATCAAGATAATGTGGTACTGGCACAAAAACAGACACAAAAACAATGGTACAGAATAGAGAACTCAGAAATGGACCCACACCTGTATGGTCAACTAATCTTCAACAAAGTTGGAAAGAATATCCAATAGAAAAAAAAAACCAGTCTCTTCAAATGGTGTTGGGAAAACTGGACACTGACATGCAGAAAAATGAAACTGGACAGCTTTCTTACACCATGCACAAAAATAAATGCAAAATGGATGAAAGATCTAAATGTGAGATGTAAAACCCATCAAAATCCTAGAGGAGAACCCAGGTGGCAACCTCTTTGACCTTGATTGTAGCAACTTCTTACTAGACACAGCTCTAAAGGCAAGGGAAACAAAAGCGAAAATGAACTCTTGGGACTTTTTTTGCTTTTGTTTTTGCTTTTTTTATCAAGATAAAAAGCTTCTGCACAGCAAAGGAAACAATCAACAAAACTAAAAGGCAACTGACAGAATGGGAGAAGATGTTTGCAAATGACATATTGGATAAAGGGCTGGTATCAGAAATCTCTAAAGAACTTATCAAACTCAACACCCAAAACACAAAAATCCAATGAAGAAATGAGCAGAAGACATGAACAGACATTTCTCCAAAGAAGACATACAAATGGCTAACAGACACATGAAAAAATGTTCACCCTCACTCATCATCAGGGAAATACAAATCAAAACCACAATGAGATACCACTTCACACCTGTCAGAAGAGCTAAAATTTAACAACTCAGGAAACAACAGATGTCAAGGATGTGGAGAAAGGGGAACTCTCTTACACTGTTTGTGGGAATACAAACTGGTGCAGCCACTCTGGAAAACAGTATGGAGGTTCCTCAAAAAGTTAAAAATAGAACTAACCTATGAACCAGCAATTACACTACTTGGTATTTATCCAAAGGATACAAAAATACTGATTCAAAAGGGCACATGTACCCCAATGTTTACAGCAGCACCTTCGACAAGAGCCAAGTTATAGAAAGAGCCGAAATGTCTATCAACTGATGGATGGATAAAGAAGATGTGGTAAATATTTATACAATGGAATATTATTCAACCATCAAAAAAGAATGAAATTTTACCATTAGCAATGATGCGGATAGAACTAGATTATATTACACTAGGTGAAATAAGTCAGTTAGAGAAAGAAAAATACCATATGATTCCACTCATATGTGGAATTTAAGAAACAAAACAGATGAACTTAGGGGAAAGGAAGGAAAAATAAAATAAGATAAAACAAAGTGGGAGGCATAAGAGACTCTTAACCATAGAGAACAAACTGAGGGTTGCTGGAGGGGAGGCAGGTGGAGGGATGGGCTAAATGGGTGATGGGAATTAAGAAGGGCACTTGTTGTGACGAACACAGGGTATTCTATGTAAGTGATTAATCACTAAATTCTATTCCTGCAACCAATACTACACTATATGTAAACTAACTTGAATTTAAATAAAAATTTGGAAGAAATTAAAAAAAAAAGTTTGTGGCTAAGTGTGTTCCTTTTTCCTTTTTTACCCCCCAGTCACTTAAATGGGTTTGAAAGAACAAACTACCTGATAAAAGTCACAGCATCTTTTCCCCACTATAGAGATAAATGTATGTGTTTTATCAGCTAAAATGATCTATAACTGAATTATATCTATCTTCTTTGCTATTTACTACCCATTTCTCTCACCAGAGGCAGATAGGTTCCCCATATAAGAAGCTGAGGTTCTCCATATAAGAATACTGAGCTCACAACAGTACAGTCATGAGTTGCCCAGGTTGCAGTGCAAATCCATGAAAGAATCAGCTCATATGACTTTTACAGATGCGAAGACCCCTAGAGATACCTAGGCTTACCCGTTTTACACATGAGGAGACTGGATCTCCTTCTTGCATCCTTATGATGCGTTCTCATTTTTTTTTCTGGGATATACTAACTTCTCCTACCATGTGTTAGCAAATTCTATTTGATTTTCATTACTAAATTTATGTAACAATCATATTTATGATTCTTCAATTATACGTATTTGAATTAAAATGAATCTTACCTAATTTTCACTGGGCAAGTAAAGTAATTTTTGTTAATCTATAATTAAGACATAAAATCAAAACAATCACTACTATACATTTTAATAGAAGTATTAATAGTTTATATTAATATAGCTCAATCAATTAGCAAAGCACATTAAAATAGGATTGTATTATAATAAACATTCTTATTATGGGAAAACAATTTAATTTAATTTATTATTATTTTTTTTAACGTTAGGGGAACCTGGATGGCTCAGTCAGTTAAAGGTCCAACTTCAGCTCAGGTCATGAAGTCTCGGTTTGTGAGTTCGAGCCCCACATTGGGCACTGTGCTGACAGCTCAGAGCCTGGAGCCTGCTTTGGATTCTGTGTCTCTCTCTCTGCCCCTCCCCCATTCACACTCTGTCTTTCTTGCCAGCCAGGGAGGGTCGGAGAGAGAGGTAGACAGAATCCAACGCAGGATCCAGGCTCTGAGCTGTCAGCACATAGCCAGACATGGGGTTGGAACTCGCGAACCATGAGATTATGACCTGAGCCAAAGTCGGACGCTAAACAGACTGAGCCACCCAGACGCCCCTAAGAAAATGATTTAAAATAAATACTAATTCACTATATAATTTCAATGCTCATTATTACTTCCAATTCAAAAATATTAAACAGTGTTCAATAATTATCATGAATGTCAATTATTAAAGAACTCCCAAGGGATACAATTATTTTAAACAAACATTAGCTAATATTTGACAGATTATTCAAGAAAGTTATTTCACAAGTTTCTATAAAATAAGTTAAGTTCTATACTTTATGTCAGTAAGATGCTAACAGTTGTACAATGGGAAAAATATATTTCTATTTCCTCCTATTCTTCTGAAAGATAAATTACTATGGCTGGTCGCTGGCTGTCTCTTTTGAATAAAGTTTAGCTGATTAAATGTACACTCTTCTATTCTCTGCCTTCCTCAACTAAAAACTATTCTGGAAGGAAGCTGTGAGGCAAACTCTAGCTTAATTCTAGGGAACAAAGCATTATCACTTCATTCAAAATGTATAAAGTAGTATTCAAAAATAATTAGTTTATTTTTACATCTACATAAAGTTGTTAAACTCAGTAAGATGGCTTTTCTATACCAACATCATTTAGAGGGATAACCTTTTTTTTTCTGTGAACCCAAGTTATACGAAAAATTGAGGTTCTTGTCCAAATAAGCCCTCCATTTAAGTAGTTAAGTAAGGTATATTTCTATTAACTTTCATAATATTTGTAATTTAACAATCTGGGAAGGTAGATGTATTGTAAACAATGTTAATAAATGGTGGGGGGGGGGAGCCTTGAGGTAAATTAAGCCATTGAAAAAGAAAAAGACAAACATTTGAAGATATTATCAGTGATGGTTAATTCTGTGTGTCAGCTTGACTGGGCCATGGGATGGGCAGACATTTGGTCAAACATTATCCTGCCTCTGTCTATGAGGGTATTTCTGGATGAGATTAACATTTGAATCGGTAGACCCAGTAAAGCAGATTGTTCTCCTTAATGAGAGTGGGCCTCATCCAATCAATTAAAAACCAGAATAGAACAAAGATGCTGAGTAAGAGAGACTCCACCGATCTCACGAGTTGAGCTGAGATATGATCTGACTCTACGTATGTTTTTTGCCTTTGGACTTGAACTGAAAAATTGGCGCTTCTTGAGTCTCAAGCCTACTGATTTTCAGACTGAAATTATATCATCTCTCTCCTGGGTCTCCAGCTTGCCAACTGCAGATCTTGAGACTTCTCAGCCTCCATAATTACATGAGCCAATTCCTTATAATAACTCTCTGTCTCTCCCTCTATCCATCCAATTGGATCTGTTTCTCTGGAGAACCCTAACCAATATATCACCAAAGGTGCCCTCTTATACCATAAGTAATAACTCAGGTAGTAAAGTTGAAAAAATACCAGCCTTGATTTTTCAAAACAACATATTTTCCACATTGTTTTAATTTATAAGACTAGCACCAAGATTTTACTGAATAACTTTTTTGTGGTCTTCTGTGCTACTGGTATATGGTTTCAAAAGACGCATATACGACTATTTAAAGAGCATTTCTTTAGCAGTTTCCCTTTAAAATATAAAATGTGGCATTTGGGGAGGGAAAGATAGTTATAAAAATATACATTTATCCACTTTTCAAAAATTGCAGTTGTCAAATTATAAAGCAGGAAAACAATAATAGAACCACACTAATATTAGAAGAGATGTATTCCAGATGGGTTTCTTAAATTATGACTATATTTCAGAACTGAACTCACAATTTTAATACATTTTAAATAAAATTATAGTTGAGAATCAATGCTATCATGATAAGCCACAATAAAATGAAGTAATAATCCTTCTATTTTAGCATTCTACAAATGGAAGATTAAAACTCTTACCTTTAGTATTATTGCTAATGACTAATAATGTGTCATGTCTACCTTATTTTGGCTTACAGATTTCAAATAAAGTGTAAATTTAGCCAGCTACATGGTTAGTTGATGATTGAAGCCCGTTTTGGTTTAATAATCACAAGTAAGCATCAATAAGTATTTGCTGTTCTTTGTATCAATTTTGATGTAGCAAAACAGTATTAGACTTGGAACCAGAGAACCGTGGAACAAGAGAACCAAATCTTCACTGGAACAGTTGATGGCTATGATACTACAGAAAGGTCATACTTTTGAGTCTTAGTTTCCTCTTCTATATGATGATTCTTCTCTCTGATGGTATTTGATAGAATTATAAGACAAACTGTATATATTTTACATATTTATACATATACATTTATAATATATAAATACATATACATATATTCAATTTACATATACACCTATATGCATACATATATTTGGATATAAAAGACTCTAGTATTGTGCCAAGATAAAAAGCAATCATTAATGGAAACTCAGTCTTAATGCTTTAATCCATATTTGCTTTAACATTATAAAAATTATTACTTTTAGAAAATAGCATTTTCAAAGTAGGAAAAACTGTGGTGTCCTGCTTAGCTCACCTAATTGTCTTTCATGTAAAAAAAACTGATAATAATAAAAATGAATCTTGTCCGTAGAAATGCAATTTCATTGTGAGAGTTGGTATGCAATTGATTATTGCCTTAAGGAGAGATGCTTTGCATGTAATCCTAAATTCATGTCAAAGTTCCTTATTGTCCATACATGTATGGTTCTTAGAATTTCCTTTTGAACTAGTAAGATAATATCTTATTAGATCTCTCTTAAAAAATGAGTTGAATTAATCTTTGATACATATTGATTTAATACTTACATGAGAGAGACTATAAGTTAAAAAAATGTTCTTTAAAACTGCTCTGCATTTTAAAGAAATTATATTATCTATATACCAATGAAATTTGCACTGTAGAAAATAATTTTTCAGAAGTCTATTTTGAGCATAAAATTTTGTTCCTATTATATCTTTTTAACTCTCACATTTGATCTTTTCTGAAGTGTGTAATAGAGTGTCAAACATATGGACTGGGGTAAACTAATATTGTCAATTGCATAATACTGCTTCCAAAGCATAGTTTTCTAAAAATGATGTAAAGACACATGATAAACTATGATTTAATTTACTAGAAATTACTAATCTAAAAATCCTAAAGAAAGTATTATATATTATATATGATATGGAAATTTTCATGTCCTTTAATTGTATCCATTAATTGTTCTAAGGAAGTAGAAATATTCTCATAGAAGTAACAAAACCAACAATGAATGTGTATTTGCCAAACTGTACGAAATGGACAGTGTGAAAATACAGGATAAATTGAGAGTTAACCATACTTTTTCAACATGACAGGTGTGAGAACTCACCTTGATCTTCAAAATAACAATCCATTTTAAATGGGTTTTAATATTCCACAAATTAAACGAGAAGGTTTACTCACAGGAAACATCATTCATTCCTTTATTGTGCCTTTATGATAAAAACATTGTTTTCTGATTCCCTTGGGATTTTGACTGCCTACCTCTCTGTTGAGCTTCTAAAATAATTTCACAGTAGAATTTTCAGGTTTTTGCAAACGCTTCAATTTTCTCTTTCCTGTTTTTCAACCTTGCCTGCCTCCTAATCCCTGATCATATTCTTCCCTCTGGCAGGCAACTTCCTTCTTAACACCCTGTCCCTCAAGGAATCAATTGACGCTTTGAATTAAGCTGCTTTTTTTAAGCATATGCCCTTTGCGAGAGCACCCTATTACAATCTCATGAGCTCTCACAATAACGAGATGATAGCGTTTTCAATTCACTCTGGAAATTGTGTGTCAATCTTACCTGCAGCTGCATAATGACAAACTGATTTTAAAAGTTCAGCTATTCGTTTGGGGAAAGTATTCCATCAGTACACTAACAAATGATATTTTGAGATATCCTACTGCTTGTGTGCATAGCATCACTGATTTTATAGTAAAAAAAAATTTAAAAATGGATATTTTAGCTTAGATAAGTGGAGAAGCATACTAATTAGAATCTAAGGATTGAATTTTCCACCAGGTTTCAGCCAAAAAACCCCTCTTGGGAGAAAACTATAGACAAAGTCCCCACTAAGGTCACTATTAATATGGAGTCCTGGTGGGGAGGGGGCATGTGGTCCATGGCTTCTATCAGACTCCTACGTACACATTAGGAAAATGCAGTGCCACAGGATAACCAAGCATATGATGCATAATTCATCAGTCTGATATTCAGCATTTTAGTTAGAATTGAATATGCACATTTGAAATGAAAGCCTTTCAGAGGAAATAGTTGAAAAAGAACATTTTCAAAAGAATAATCTAAAACCACAGAGTTTTCTTAACCTTAAAGTTGAAAACAATCTTGGAGGATGATTTCTGGTTACATTTGGTAACATTTTTGCTGATTTTTTTTTTTTTTGGTTGAACATTTTAAATGGAAAAGGGCCTGATTTTTCCAAACATGGACTCTAAACTGCATTTCTACAATGTGTGAGATGATTGTGTAAACATATTTGCCCACAGGGCTCTGGCTTCTGCCCAGAACCATTCTGAATCCCAGGTACGCAGCCAGGGTGGCAGGTAGTAGTAGGCAGAGTGGACTTTCTAAAATCTCCTTTTCCTGTCAAATGTATAAAATGACCACTACAGCAGGAGCAGTATCTTAGAAAGGCATATTCTATCCAAACTATTCCTTGAGACTGGCAGACATTGACTGTTAAAACGGGATACCTTATTCCAGAGGACCCTTCTTATAGAACACAGCTTGTCTGTAGCAAAGGGCATTTGGTTTCAGGTGACAAAAGGGCCTTCTTCAACTTTTAGGAAAGCCTATTATTTGTAACTGACTGCATGGAAATATGTCCTTAGGTTCTAGTGTGGGTTTTTGGTAGCATGAAGCAAAGACATAACCCATCTCTCTCCAAAAAATAGAGGGGAAAGTTATTCGATAGATCCTGGAAAATCTTAGAATAATCCCAGAAGAGGAAGTAATGTAGAGCTAATTTCATGGACACAGGAAGTCATCTGAAACAGAGGAGCTGCTCTCAAGGATGGTATTACACATCTTCTGAGCTCTCCTCTCTACCTACTGACTTGCTTGTTTACTCGTGGTTTCCACTTCCTTGTGATTTTGGTGGAATCAGTTCCCTTCAGAGCTCCAGTGTTCACTGCGGACAGGCATCCTTCTATGCCTCAGTTCAGATTCCTGAGAATCAGAATCTGGTCCTTAGACAGCTTGTGAATTGAGTAAACTTGCAATCAGGGACAGTGTTACAGATACAGTGATGAACAAGACAAAGTCCTTCATGTGAACCGCATGGAGCTTACAGTGTTATGATTATCACTTGTAATGGGACATAGTCTTTTAAAGGTCATAGGACTGTGGAAAGGACAACTTTTCCATGAATGGGCTATAGACAAACAAGCAATGAAATAAATCCCTAGTAGAAGTTGCCCGCAGCTATTTCTCTTGCCATTGGTTTACCTCTGCCACTACTGTTTTTGCTTGTATTGTTGTGTTGACTTTTTTACTCAAAGCCTCTTACTCATAACCAGGTACACTCAACGCCAGTGTGGTTTCCAGACCAGCAGCTGCAGTAGCAGCTAGGAATTTATTAAAAATGCAAATTTTAGGGTCCTAGCCCAGACCCACCTAATTAAAAAAACTCAAGAGTGGGGCCCAGCACTCTGGGTTTTAACAATGTTCTGATGTGTGCCAAAATTGAGAACCAGTGCTTTATGCTTTCAATCCAAATATGTCAACCTACTCTTATTTTACCTATTTCTCCTCAATACTGGAGCCAGGTGAAAACACGCATACATAACTGTATGATTCTCCTATCCCCGTTTAGCCTTCCTTTCTCTAAGTTAAACAAAACCTATTCACATTATTCTTCCTCTTGCCCACAGGAGTCAAAGCTGTTAATCAACTCCTATTTGGTATCTGTCTGGAATACTGCCTAAAATTCAACTCACCAAAAAAGAAATATAATCAATCAATTTTAAATTTAAGATGACAACAATTCAACCACACTGACTAGGTCTCCATTCATTTTTCAACCAGTTCAACCTATCATGTATGAAAACACTGGCAAATAGGAGCTGTCAAACTTCCTAAAATTCTATATGGAAGCCAATTTTAGAAATATAATAAAATACAGAATTAAAATATTATCTCTTAGTGGGTAGGAAGCTCACTTTCTCTAAAAAGTCACTGCATTATATAGCCTTTCAAAACATATTTTGCAAATAAAGCCATTTAAAAAAAATGAACCATAATTTGGGAAAGCTATATTGCAAGGAATTAAAGAAAAAGAGCTTTAAGTATTACACACACACACACACACACACACACACACACAAAATTAAATTACATTCCTGGAATGCCAAGTCCTGGTCTTTCAGGGTCAATGTTCTCCACACACATTCTTACTAATATGTTTTAAAGAGTTTTCAATCAATATATCACTTTCATCTTTGCTAAAATATTCTTACTAAATTATATTGTTCTTCAGGCACTATTATTGTTTAACAATTATTAATCATTTTTCCATAATCTTTCCTCCAATTAACTGTCAGTTCTATGAGGAGAGAAAATTGTCTTTGTAATGGCTAGAACTTCAGCACTTAACTCAGTCCCTGGTTCATTTTTGCTGTTCAATATATGTTTGCAGGGATGATGTAATAGAAAGATGCCAGTTATGTGGTTGGCAAAAAAGAATAAAAATATTTTAAAAAGAGAAAATAGTGATTAGCTTAGAAATTCTTATGAGCAGGGGCGCCTGGGTGGCGCAGTTGGTTAAGCGTCCGACTTCAGCCAGGTCACGATCTCACGGTCCGTGGGTTCGAGCCCCGCGTCGGGCTCTGGGCTGATGGCCCAGAGCCTGGAGCCTGTTTCCGATTCTGTGTCTCCCTCTCTCTCTGCCCCTCCCCCGTTCATGCTCTGTCTCGCTCTGTCCCAAAAATAAATAAAAAAAAAAAAAAAAAAAAACGTTGAAAAAAAAAAAAGAAATTCTTATGAGCTGAAAATGTTTCCTGGGAATAGACAGCAAATGCAATGAAGATTTCATGTGTTCTGTGATTTATCAATTTTTATATGGGTATCCAGGATATATATTTGATGTCTAAATTTTAATATTATAAGAGCTTTTCTGCTCCACTTTAAAGAAACTAGGACTACAGACTATCTAAACAGAAAAAAAAGGCTGTCCATGTTTTTCTCTCTTTACAGAGGTGGAAATTTTATGACCTTTAGAATTCTTGCATTTTATCATACTGACAATAAAAAAGTATCCCCTCTGCCGCCATAAGACAGCTTCTTCATACCAATTGCCTCTTCTGAAGAGTCCTTCTCAGAGGTTTTTAAATCTTACCATTGTTCAGTTTTTTAAATACATTTTAAAGTGATTTATATACTTCCTTTAATGTTTTCACTCTTTTGTGCTAAAAACACCTAACTCATTTAGCTTCTCTCATAGGCTATATTTGCAACCTTACTCAATGATCGAATCTTCTTTGAACTTCTCTTCTATTCCTCAAATTCTATTTCACGTGTGTGATTACAATTTCAGCATACTCCATACATATTAACTCTTGGCTTCATCCTCTTACACAAGTTCTAATATGACCTAATGTGGTATCAGCTTTTTCTAACTTCAAGAGCAGCCTATAGGTCCAAGGCAATCTTACTCCATTATACCTTAATGGCTGTCCCCCAGTCTAGGCCAGTAGTGTTGACTATTTGTCCCAACATACTTACCTTTTCTAAATTCTAACATGTGTTGAAGAACTACTTCTTTCCATTGCCTATTCTGTCTACACCATTTTATACATTATCTTTGTTATCTGGAATATTGACACCTATATACATGTAATCATTGCCTAAAAATTTTCTTACAGAAATCTTATTTCTCCATCCAAGAAATAATTAGAGAAAAAATGTGGCACAGTAACTTTGAACTCTTCTAATTTTGGACTTAGTAGCTATTTGATGTTGGACAAGTTAATTTCTCCCTATCAACCTCATTGTAAAGGAATGTGGGCAATATTGTCACAACTATGGAGGACATATCCTGAGCACATAAATAGATAGTCAATATATACTAGTTATTTTATTTGAAGAATTGTTTAAAAATTATAGAGACTTCAAAATTGGTTTCTAAAGGACACTTATATTGAAGAAAGTCATCAATTTTTATTCAGTCTTTGAGCATCTTTTTTTTAAAATTTTTTTTAACATTTATTTATTTTTAAGACAGAGAGAGACAGAGCATGAACACGGGAGGGTCAAAGAGAGGGAGACACAGAATCTGAAACAGGCTCCAGGCTCTGAGCTGTCAGCACAGAGCCTGACGCGGGGCTCGAACTCACGGACCATGAGATCATGACCTGAGCTGAAGTCGGCCGCTTAACCGACTGAGCCACCCAGGTGCCCCTGAGCATCGTTTTTTAAACTAACCTAAAAGTAATCAAATTTACACTATCATATTTAATAAAAATAAAATTCATACCACGTGTGTCAGTGTAGGGACATATACACAAATGTTTAGTTTGTCTTAAGATAAAATTTTTCATAGGAAAAACTGATATTTTCTGGCAAAAGTTGACATTCTGGGAATGGAAGGGAATATCTAGTTTGTTATGATCACTATTCTGAAATTGGTCAGTTTTAAAAAATAACAGGAGGATAGAGACATTTTGATTTACACATAAATAATGACCATATGCTTATAATTTTCTATGATCATTGCAATTAAAGATAACCTTCAAAATTAGCGAGTTAAGTTACTTAATATCAATTATTTTAGCTTCCTTACCTTACCTTTTTAAGGTAAGTAATTCATCATAGAGAAATGTATATTTTCATTTTAACCTTTTTAATTTTGGAGATAAAAAAGCTGTTTTACTGTATATCAGATACTCCACTCTTAGGTTCTTATTTATCTTATATAATACTGTTTTCTTTATCATTTTATAGAATGTAATAATTTTAAAAGTAACTATAAGCAGTCTTGTTACTATCTCCTGGAAGCCTGTTTAAAAACAAACAAACAAAAAAAAGGAATTTTAAAGTTTTGAGTAAGGCTTTAAATGGATTAAGACTGTAAATTTTAGAGTTATAAGCTCTCTTTCCCTTGATCAATGCTCAATGTTTTATATGTAAATACTAGGACTGCAGCTTAATCTTCAAATATTAACCTTGACTTCTCCTCCCAGTTCTTTACTAAATAGAAACGCAAACCAAATCCTCAGGGACTTTGTGCAGAATTTTTATTGCTCAGGTCTCCCTCTGCCTGAAGGACATCTCAAGTTTGTTCCCATGACTATTTACAGTTTAAAAACAAATGGAAATAGTTCTGTTTTTTTCTAGTAAAAAACCTTTAGTAGAAGTGGGAAATAAAATTAATTTTTAATTTGATGCTTATTAATGTTTGAGAGAGAGAGAGGGACAGAGTGTGAGCGGGGGAGGGACAGAGAGGAGACATACAATCTGAAGCAGGCTCCAGTCTTTGAGCTGTTCACACAGAGCCCAACGCAGGGCTCGAACTCACAGACCGGCAGATCATGACCAGAGCCGAAGTCGGATGCTCAACCGACTGAGCCACCCAGGCACCCCTAATATTAATTTTTAAAGAGCAAAAAGAAAATGGAAAGGCATGGAGTCATGGAAGAGAAGACTTTGTCATGGAAAAGTGATTCCAAAACCTTAACACGTACATTGACAAAGAGGCCATATTCTTAGTATGAGAGAAGAAAAAGAAAGAACCAGAAGGTTTTTTTTTTTCTTTTTAAAGAGAGAGAGATGAGAGTGAATCAGATTGCTAGCAATAATAACTCCCTTCCCTGTGTCAGCATCTTTGCGTAATCCTCACCCACATAATCTATGTTAAACTATGTGATTCTCTGGCCAATGAGATGAGAGCAAACGTTATACAAGTGGGACTTTAACAGTGTTCACCTACTGAGCTTTTTTCTCTCTTGCTATACTTGTAACCTGTAGACCACTAAGTGAACAAGCCTGTACTAACCTGCTGGAGAATGACGGCTCATGTGTGAAGTGAAGAGCCTTAGCCAATATCCACTAGCTGACCCTCTCCCAACAGCCAGACATTCTGGAGACCATTCTAGACCATTCAGTAGCCAGCCAACCTGGCAGATGACCAGACACACCAGCGAGCCTAGCGGAGATCAGCCAACCGATCACAGACCAGAAGCACTGCCCATTCCAACCACAGAATCATGAACTAAAGAAACTGGTGTGTTTTAAACCAGTTTGGGGGTTGTTTGATACACAGCAAAAGCTAACTGATATAAGGAAAAATAAATAGAAGTGGGAGCAGTAGATTTTCCTGAGGACTAAAATAAACTCTCCACGGGGTGGTTCATTTTAGTTGTTGGCTTTGAAACAGATTATTATGTCACTTCCCTTTGAAATGTGCATTTGTTTGATAAGTCTGATTCATCATAATATGGGGTGCCTGAGTGGCTCAGTCCGTTAAGCGTCCAACTCTTGGTTTCAGCTCGGGTCATGAACTCATAGTCTGTGACTTCGAGCTCCACGTCGAGCTCTGCACTGACAGTGTGAGCCTGCTTGGGATTCTCTGTCTGCCTCTCTCTCTCTCAAAATAAATAATAAACATTTAAAAATAAGTCTGATTCATCATAATTTAAGTTTGTTTTTGCTGAAAAAGTGAAAAATAACAGCATACTACTATTTTCCTATTTCTAGATGGAGAAGAGTGGCAGGAGACATGGAATATATTAAAATTGTTCTTTGGATAGACAGAGGCAGATCACAGTATTATCACCTGATTCCAAGACAGAATCAAACCAAAGATCGGATCTGGGTTATATTCCAAGGACTATGATATCTTTAACACAATATCATTTAGAGACAAGTAAAAAGTGCTGATTTTTTAATAGTAAGACTTGATAATACAAATATTATTGATTAATTTCATTAACACATACTATTGGATGCGAGTTTTATTTGGTTCCACCATAAATTCAATCGGTATTTATGAAAAGTTACTTTCAATGTGTCTGACATTCTACTCATATTTATGCTTTCTACTCTTTTTGAGATTTAAGAAAGCAAACTTTCATGCAAAAGGGTTTGGTTTCTTTTATTTTTTATGCCAGCCCTTGGGCTTATAATTATCTGGAACAGCTGCAACGCAGTCTGCTCTCGGTGATAATTAAATGTTATTGTAAGCTGTGGGTCATTTTCTTTCTGAACATCAAAGATCTACCAAAGATACACCATCTCCTTTCTTTGATTTTTCTAATCTTTGAATAATTGAAAGAGGAAAAATTGTTTAACATTTTTTCCTTGCATTTGGGGGGAAAAGTGCCAATTTACAAATCTTTAATAGGACAAGACTACATGCTATGACCTTCACAGTATAATTTCATCAAACCAACAAACAACTAGATAGATTCATCTATTTACAACACCATGAAGAAAGTTTTATTCACATAGTTAAACATGTGGGTGGTTAAATATTTATTTAGTTGTATAGCTTCAAGCCTTGAACAGTGCACTCATTTATATTAGTTTACAAAGAAAGGAAAATTTCAAGTGAATGGTGTCACATTACTATCAAAGAAAATGTACTGGAATATATATTGGAATATAAATCTATTGGAGAGATATGTATAAAAGTAAATTTCACTGTAAGAATATTATATAAATTTTAATGAACTGAAAGTATGTTTCTCATAACAAGCATCTTATTAAAATAATTTAAATTTTCATTTGCATATGCTAATGTATTGGTTATTCATTTTTCAATTTACCTGAGTACTCTTTAGAAGCTTATCTATCTACTGAATTATGATGGTTAATATTTTCCAACTTTTATTGGAAAATTTCGGATATATGCAAATGTTAGGTAAATAGTATATAAACTGTAAGGAACGATGGGAAATGTAAAGTTTAAAATTCAAGCCCAGCTGAAAATTGGTGTTCTGTTTCGAAAGAGGGAAAGGAAAATGCCACAGCTTAGACAACCATAAAATGGCTAATGCTTACCAAGGAGTTTCTAATGAATGCTCTTTTTATGTAAGTAAATTTGCTATACAAATGTGTGTTTTTTAGTATCCCACATGAATGTGTAAAATGTCTTACACTGAAAGAACATGACAAAACTGTAGTTCGTGATCTTCATTGTAGCTAAAATTCCAAACAATTTTCATGATAGTTATGTTTCTTTTATATGATTTCAAAATCTATAAGCTGGATTTAACATTCTCTCACTTATGTGATACATTTTATACTCACTTCAACTAAATGTATTATCCATTTAATAACTATTCAAAGCACCAAAGAGTTAGGCCTAAACTTAAAAATAGTTACATTAAAATTTATGTATAAATGGGTAGATATCACATAATGATGGATATATATGGATGAGTTTAGATAGGTAGAGAGAGAGAGAGAAAGAGAGAGAAATACATTGATTGGATAGCACTACTTAGTCTCTAACAAGAGAGTTGGGACATATTTTATGTAAAACTCAAGAAATCCAAAAGGGAAAGAATAAATTAGTGGACACGGGAAGAATATACAGCTCCTTTTGTCCCATGGGACCAAAACTTGGCACAAAGTGTTAAAAACTGTAAATTGTATCCTAGCCCTTTGTTGCATAGTTTGTATTTTCCATACTCATTACTATTTTACCTTAAGTTAGAATTTGAACAATAGGATGTTAGTAACTTTCCAAGATTCAAAATGTTACTCTAATAATTTAGGGGATAATGCAGTATCTAAGACACACTCTAGTAGTTAAAGAAATCACAGAGGTTTTGCAAGCAGCCACTTGATTAGTACTGTTATTTACTTTACAGATAGTACTGCATTTATTTTACACTTTAAGGTAATATATGGATATGTAATGCTTTGCCTAAATAAGTCTCTAAGAATGCAAACTAGACAAAACTGAAACACATTTTGAAAAGTGTTTTAAGATATCCACTCATTTTAATTCTAGATGAAACGTGATAGATGGCAGAGGCTTTAGAGCAAAGAATAGAGGAATATTGGCTCTACAAGAGAGAATGTAGGATAATTTGTTTAGATTATAAAAAGGTCAAAATAAATATATCTCAATTCAGAGGCTTGGAAATAATGTAATGTTTTGCTATTCCATCATCTTTGTTATAAGTGGAATAATCTTTCAGCATTTATATTTTAACAAATCATAAGGGAAGAGTAAAAATGTCATCCTATAAAATTTTATCTCAATTTTGACACTGTTCTTTTTTATTTTGAAATAAACTAACCTGAAATACATTAATTTGAGGAATCTGTGTAATCTAAGTGCTGCCAGATTTTGAAAAATATCTAAGTATTAACTTGTAATATTGGCACATGTAAGAAAAGGGATGTCTCATCATTTCTACATTTCTAAGGTTTTTGTGAAAGAACAGTTTGCATCCAGTTATGATTGTGACAACTTTCTCATAAGAAAATACTGCAATAAAGCAACAACAAGCATTTCACATATTCCCCAAGAACATTTCTTTGGTTTCACATATTCCCCAAGAAACATAATTTGGTTTCGTGGCTATATGGTTTAACATTGCTCTGTCAATTACCTTTTCTACTGTTGTAGCCATTAAAAGATAGAACCCAGAACTTGGGCTGTTAAAAGACATCATCCACTCCAGAAAAATGTTTTAAGCATTCCTTGCAATTCATAAAACAAATGAAAGATTAATTATTAAAATGAAGATAGAGAATATGTCTTTTCTTCCACAACTATTCCAAAGCAAATTCCCTCTTACAGTAGAATCACTTGTAACTAAGAAGAGAACACCTAGAAATGTAGGATTCACTATAATAAAAAGCAGATGACTTCAGAATAAAAATGCATTATGCCTAAATTTGATTAAATGTAGACATAACAAAAGACAGCTTATTCAAATATCAGCCCTTTAGACCTGTAGAGCTTTGTTAAGTCCTTGAATAATAAAAGACACAGAAGTTATGGAATCAGTTAGTACCAATATTTGAATTAATCAGAATGTGTAGAAATTCAATTAATGACTACTCATATTGTAGTATTGAAGAGTTAAGTTTGGTCACATTTTATTGAGACAGATAGATTCTAAAAGATATAATACAACTTTTCCCATTATAAAATTTAAGTATTACGGATATACACTGAATTTAAGTTTTGTTAGACTTTACTTTTCATAGTTGAATGACATATTTAATTATCCTTAACTTTACTAGGACAGAGATTAAAAAAACAACTAATAGGGGAGCCTGGGTAGCTCAGACGGTTGAGAGTCCAACTTTGGCTCAGGTCACAATCTAATGGTTCATGAGTTCAAGCCCCGCGTTGGGCTCTGTGCTGACAGCTTGGAGCCTGGAGCCTGCTTCAGATTCTGTGTCTCCCTCTCTCTCTGCTCCTTCTTTGCTCACACGCTGTCTCTCTCTCAAAAATAAAGATTAAAAAAAAAAAACAACAACTAATAGCTGTCAGTTATTTATTATGCATAAACTGTATATTGTGTAACAAATTATATAAATGCAATCCACTTGTATGGTTTCATTGCTTTAGTTTGGTGACCTCAGTTTGAATAAGCAAAACAATACTGAATATTCTTTTTAACTATTACAACCAATTTTTAAATTCAAATTTAAAAATTGAAATTAAAAAATCTTTAAAAAAACTTTTTTAAATCAATTTATCATTTGTAACATACACAAAGAAATCGAATTTAGAGTTGTGTAGCTGTCTAATATATTTTGAGTTGGATTAGAGTAAATCAAATTATGACTAAAACTGGCCCACTACATTGGCAGATATTTCTACATAACACTCTAACAATACAACCATTAGTATACGCTAAGAAAAATGGTAAAAAGAAAACATGGTTAATAGGAATACTGGTTCAATGCAAAATGTTTTGTATAATTTTCCAGTCAATAAATACAATGTAGATTCGAATAAAAACTCTAGGAACAAGTTTGTCAACTTCCACAATTAATTATTTTCCTTTCTTAAATTCGTATTTACCATAGTCAATTTAAGATTGTCTAGTTAGAAAAGGAGCTGACACTAGTCCATAAACCTAGCTTGTTAAATTTGAATTTGAAAGATTAGCAGGGAATGAACTCACTGAAGAGTAAGTCATTCTTAGAAATATGATGAAGATTCTTGCTTTTACCAAGTTTAGTTAAATAAAGCACACTCCACTCTGTGCCTAAACAACCAATCAATTCAGTTTTATGAATCAATTGCATTAAAAAAAAAAATACATGCATTGGGTGCCTGGGTGACTCAGTCAGTTAAGGATCTGACTCTTGATTTTGGCTCAGCTCATGATCTCATGGTTCCTGGGAACCATGTTGGGCTCTGTGCTGACAGCTTGGAGCCTGCTCGGAATTTTCTCTCCCTTTCTCTCTCTGCCCCTCCCCCACTCACATGTGTCTGAGTTCTCTCTCTCTCTCTCTCTCTTTCTCTGATATAACTTTAAAAAAATGCACAACAATCTAGACTTTAGTAAGAGGATGAACTTCATATCATCTTAAGTGTCTACGACATTCTTGCTAAAACTCACAGGAATAATCACAAATAGACAAAATATACTAATCTATTTCTTATTTTAAAATAGGAAATTTCTTGACTGCTCAAGAAATTCTACAATTCATTGATGCTTTACACTCATCATTTCTACTACAAACTAAGTAATGTGGTCAAAAGTAAATTCAGCCTTACCACCACCTTCATTTGAGTTAAAATCACTGACTCAAGTGATTTCCTTTCATGCTTCCTTTCAATCAACTCCTTCATTTTCATTTTCTCATGAAATCCTATATATTCTCTCCATCTACTATCATGTGTATCCCTTTCTCTTTACCTTCACTGGCCCTTACTCCATTTAGACTTTGATCATTTCTTTATTGTAGCTTACTAATTGAATAATTTTCCACTTATCTGGAGTGTACTTCCCCACCTCTCCATATACCTAATTCCCACTCTTCCATCAAACATACTTCATGAATTATCCCTAGGAGGCCTTCTTTAACTTGGCAATCTGATAAATTTCATTTCTGTGCTTCCTTAATCCTCTCTATCTTAGTAATTTTGCCAGTGAACTATAATTGTCAATTGATATAACCCTCTACTCTTTGCTTTGATGGCAAAGCCTGTATTATTTTAATTTTTAAACTCCTATTCCAAGCAAATATCAGGTGCTAAATGCTGTGAATATTTGTTCATTGAATATAGGTGCCAAAACTATTCACACATTGAATTCCATGTCAAAATGGTAATATCAAATCTTCATTATTGTATAGTTTATTATATTCCCTATGCTGGGGCGCCTGGGTGGCTCAGTTGGTTAAGCATCTGACTTTGGCTCAGGTCACATCTCACGGTTCACGAGTTCAAGCCCCACATTAGGCTCTGTGCTAATGGCTCAGAGCCTGGAGCCTGCTTCAGATTCTGTGTCTCCCTCTCTCTGCCCCTCCCCCACTCCCACTGTCTCTCTCTCAAAAATAAATAAACATTAAAAGAATTATATTCCCTAGGTGACGAATTTGGGTTTTAAGAACAAAATTAAATTAATTTTAACTAGTTTAAATGTTTCATAAATTAAGACTTGTACATGTCTACTCTGAAAATTTATTATCCTAGTCTTTCAAAAGTAGTATCAGAATGCTAAAGTCATTCTATATGGTAACTGGAGTTAAGACTTAAATTTCTTAAGATTCAGCATTGTTCAAGGATCCATATCATGGCTGAAGTTCTTAACTTCTCACATATCTTTAAAAATACAATTCAACACATATTTTCTCTTTTTTTTAAATTTTTTTTTAACGTTTATTTATTTTTGAGACAGAGAGAGACAGAGCATGAACAGAGGAGGGGCAGAGAGAGAGGGAGACACAGAATCTGAAGCAGGCTCCAGGTTCTGAGCTGTCAGCACAGAGCCCGACGCGGGGCTCAAACTCACGGACCGTGAGATCATGACCTGAGCCGAAGTTGGATGCTCAACCGACCAAGCCACCCAGGCGCCCCACAACACATATTTTCTAAGTTCTTACCATTGTGTATTATTTTACCATTAAAGATTCAAAACTGTTTTTTAAAATGTTCCATATATAGTCTATGCAATATATTGCTGCACTGCTAATAGTAATATTTACAGGCTGGACCTGAAAATATTTTTCTTGTAACTTAAACTCCCATGTTGCAACAAAAGGAAAAAAAAAGTGAATTCTATCAATTTTCCTATCTGGAAGACCTGTCCTAATGAATAATAATACCACTGGGTTTTAAACTACAAATACTGTTTTATTTTGTTTTTTTTTTTAGGGTATGTTTATTTGTTCAAACTATATAGAATTTTAAAAACTAAAATTTCAAACTACTCTTTTTAAAGTTTTCAACTTAATAAATTAAAACTTGCACTATGAAAAAGAAATTTTTCACATGTTAGAGTAAATCTAAAGACAAATGTGGCATAAAATGACATATAACTTCATCAGTACAAGTGATAATTAAATTTGGAATTTGATGAAAGCTATTAACTAAACAGTTAATCATTAAACTGCAACCAAAGTCAGAGTATTAGAAAATGATTCAAACTCCATGTGAAACACTCTGTCAGAGTATGTAGGTAGCGATGTATTGGAAATGTTTTTATTTCATTCA
This sequence comes from Lynx canadensis, assembly GCF_007474595.2. Classification (NCBI taxonomy): domain Eukaryota; kingdom Metazoa; phylum Chordata; class Mammalia; order Carnivora; family Felidae; genus Lynx; species Lynx canadensis. The sequence continues at coordinate 87,261,964 of NC_044304.2, forward strand.
CAAGAAGTTTTGTCCACATTGCCCATCAAGGGTAGTGGTTCGGGGACTTTTCTTAACAATAGGAAATCCTGTTACTGTTTTTACTATTGGAAAGTAATTAAATTAACTGCAAAATACCAACATTATTCCTCTCCACATAATGTGAGAAGAAATAGAATTATACATCTTAAGAATTCTAAAGTTGTTTAAAGCAAGCCTAATAAGGGGCCATGACTACACTACCCCTTTACTTCCAAGTCATGGAGAGAAATCTGGTTTCTACTGCAGTCAAAAATGGAAGTATTTTTCTCATGTATACAAGGAAGAAAGAATATAATCTCAGTTTTAAAACATAATGATTAGCTGTTTGGACTCATAATTAAAAACATAATTGGAAACTAACTGCAATAGAGTTTTCTTGAGACATATATTACAATTCCATTTTTACACTGGTTCAGGTCCAAATACATGAAAGTGTAGACAATACACAATATACTTCCATTTTCCATCGGTTGAATGAAGTTCAAAAGTGAAATCTCTGGGAGCAATCACTGGTGAGAACAAAGTTGTACAGAAGCACAGACCAGGTAAATAATGATCACGATTTATCAATAATAGACTAATTTCTATTTGGGCAGCCAGATGCTGGCGAGATGGGATTGCCATCTCATCACTTGCTTGAGAGACATTATTTTGAGATCAATATTCTCCTTTACGTTAACAATGAAATAAATATGTCTACCCTACAATACATATAATAATATAGATAATAGGGGCACCTGGGTGGTTCAGTCAGTTAAGCATCCGACTTTAGCTCAGGTCATGATCTCATGGTCAGTGAGTTTGTGCCCTGCATCAGGCTCTGTGCTGACATCTCAGAGCCTGGAGCCTGCTTCGGATCCTGTGTCTCCCTCTCTCTCTGCCCCTCTCCTGTTTGTGCTCTCTCTCTCTCTCTCTCAAAAATAAATGAATTAAAAAAATATAGATAATATATTCCACATTTATGGAGTACAAGAATTGGTACTAGGTAATTGATATATATATATATATATATATATATATATATATATATATATATGTCAATATATATATATCAATACAATGCCAAGTGTTGACTGTATATATAAACTATTTTTTAAAAGTAGAGTGTACTCTTCTTATACTCCAGACACAGACCATCTTTTAAGTAAACTCTGAATAGTGACAGATAATTTTTAAGTTCTCAAAGTCCCTTCACTGGTCCCTCTTCCTACACTCTTGCCACACTCCAATCCATGCTCCATGGAACAACAAAAGCAATCTTCCCAAAAGGAACTCAGTTACATCATTTCCCTACTTAAGCCCAGAGGTGTTTTCCCAGGCCACCCAGGGAATATCTTCACTCCTTGCCTTGCCTTGGGCAAGAGTCTTCATCCTCTGGCCCCTGCCTGTTTCACCGTGTGTGATATTCCCACACTAATCATTGTTTCCAGTTCTCTGAAGATGCTAAGCATTCTCTGGTCTCTGGTGCTTTGCACCAGCTGTTCCCTGAGTCTGCAATGCTCTTCCACTGCTCTTCTCATGGGTAAATCTTTCTCTATGCTTACACTTCAACAGCAATGCCCCATTCACAGAGAGGCCTCCCCTGACCACCTCACCTAAACTAGGATCCCTTCCATTGTTCTCTAATAGAGCCTCTCACTGCTTTCATAGCACTCACTAAAGATAGCGATCAGTTTATGTATTTGCCTTCTCTTTTCTTTTCTGTTTATCTCTTTCACTAGTATATACATGGTGACAGGGAGACTTATCCTTTTTTTTTTTTAAACCATTATATCTTGAATATTTAACACAATTCTCTGGCAATCCATAAATGCTGAAGAAGTGAATGACTGAATGCCAATTAAGACAGTGTTGATTTGGAATATAAGTATTAAAGTAATGAGATAGAATGTCACAGAAGCCATTTATAATCAGCCTTATTGTATTAGGGTACTAAGATAGCATAAATTGATAAACGGCTGGGTAAATCTGCTCCTTCTGAACACGCTTAACAATTTATACCTATTTCTCTTCACTATATGTGTCTTCTATTCTGTATCTCAGCTTATTTGTGTTCATACAGTTTCTATCTTATTAAATAACAAATTCCAAGAGGACCTTAAAAACTTTGTTTTTTTTACTTTCGGCAACTCATTGAGCTATCCTTATTAAGCCGTGAGCAGTGAGGATATAAGCCAATCAAGAACTCCACCACTGACTAAACTATGTGAAGTCTGGAAAGATATTTAACTTCTGTAGGTCCTAAGTTCCTCATCTGTGTCACCTACTTTGTAGAATTTTGGTACTATCAAAAGAAATAGCATATTCGATGCCATATACCTAATAAATGATTAATAATGGTAACTATAATGGGTTGAATGTTAGCCTGTCGACATCCCAGAACACGTGGATATAATCTTATTAGGAAATAAGGCTTCCTTATTTGGAAAAGAGTCTTTTGTGGATATAATTAAGGATCTCAAAATGAAATCATTTTGGTGGACATTGAATCCAATGACAAGTATCCTCATATAAGTAACACAAGGACGGAAGAGAAGGAAGCCATGTTAAAATGGAGGTAAAGATTGGGGTCACTTAAGTTCAACTTATGTATATTACAAAAAGCTAAAATATCACTGTACATGTATATGCAAGTAGAGATACATACATATCCCCATGTATCATCTTCATCTTATCAAGTCATTTTTATTTTCTATGAAACAATGGCATTGGGCCAGAGTAGAAGTTGTGAATCTGATATTAGGGGATCTTGTGGGGTACCTCAGGAGTTGTGAACCCCTGCCAATCAAATGTTGCAGTTACAGTCAAACATATCTTTGTCCTAAGTAGAACATGTATAGTTTTCATCAGAACTCAGATGGGTTTGGGACCATCAAAAGAGTAATAATCTCAAATTTGGAGAATCATGAAGATCCTTTCTAGCTGTTACATCGATATAATGTTTCAGTTTTATATCACTTTAAAGCAGCCAAAGAGGTTTGGCAGGCTATTTTAATCAGTAAGAACCTATCTTTGAAGACCAAGAACAAGTCAAAGAAGAGACTATAATACAGGCTGTTTTAAGTAAACTTATCTTCTTCCAAACATTATAATAAAACTCTACAGGTTTCCGTTTCCTCATGTGCAGTCTGTCATTACCCACCATTCTCCAGCAAGGAAATAATCTCTTATAGTCAACAATATAAATACAGACTCCAAGTTTCCTTGAGCTCTGAAATTGCTATATTCAAGTTAAAGGGTCATAGTACCCTTTAAAAGACAGAGAAGAGAAAGTAAATGAAACATACAGAGTTTCCTTATTTCTTCCTGTGCAGGAAACTTCAAGGTCATTCTGACTGGACAGGCATATTTCTGCATTTTGTACATGGAAGGTTATGAAATAAAGGTTAGTGTGAACAAGTATCTGAGAAGAAGTGGATACTATGAAGTTCTTAAAATACACTGTTTTTCTTTTATTCCTCTCTGAAGTTTACCAGAAACTGAAGAATTTTCTACAGAATATCATCACATGAAAAAATTTCAGAAGTATAAACATAAAAAATCTTATGTCAAGCAATTTCTTGTAAAGAAATTATGTGTCCCACTTCTTTCAAGTTAACAGAATTCCAAATCAGTTGAAGCTTGCAAGGAATATATTATGGATTATGAGACAATGTCTCTTGATAATTAAAGCAAACTTAGTTTTCAATTCATTCACTATGTATTTATATAAAGAATATGGGGAATACAAATGAAATATTAGATTATAACAAGGTGTTGTAGATCTGGCATAACAGCTCCTTTTATATGGTATAGGCAGAATAAGTGTCCCTTTATTATTTGAAAAGCACAGAAGTAATTAGGTGGGTAAAAGTCTTCCAGGTAAAAGTCATCAAATTGGTTTTAAAAGTTATGCTTTTGAAGAATGATAGATTTCCCCTAAAACTGAACTTTCATGTGGCTTTGAAAAATAGCCTGGATGAACTGCTGGGTGAGACAATGGTAAACATTGGTTAAGAGTGCAAGCTCTTTCACCAGATTTCCTGCATTCTAGGTTGTTTCCACCACTTAAGAGTTGGGTGACCTTGGCAATTGTTTAACTTATGCACATCTCAGTTTTCTTTTCTCTAAAATGCAGGTAATAATAGTAATTAACTTAGAGTTGTTTGAGAATCAAATGAGTTAATACTATAAATTCACGGAATAAGTGTCCAGTGTTAGCTATAATTTTATTTAAAGTTTTATTTAAAAAAAGCTTTTTTTTAAATTAATGAATACTTTCATGAGTTTAAGGCTCATAGGTTATTCTATATATCAATATCACAGTACTGTAGTTGTTAATAGGCATGTTGATCATTCATTCTTGTATTTAACTTTCATATATTTGGAGTATGCAATTAAAAAAATACACAGCATATACTACTAATTCCATTTTGCATTTAATAATTCTTAAAGGAGTTAATCGGAGACCAGAAATGCAATCATGTGTCTGTTATCTATTGGGTTAAAATGTTAGTATTTAATTGTGTCTGTAGAAAACAGTTAACGCTTTATCATTTAATGACACCTGTTTCCCATTAGTACATTCCAATACAGTTTTTATCTCTCTTCAGTTGCATCTATCTTGCACCTTAAGATCTAAAAGACCTAAAAGATTCACCTTTTGGGGGCCCTTGGGTGGCTCAGTCCGTTAAGCATCCAACTCTTGGTTTTGGTTCTGGTCATGATCTCACGGTCTTGTGACATGGTAAGTGAGTTCAAGACCCACGTCAGGCTCCGTGTCAGAGCTGACAGTGTGGAGCCTGCTAGGGATTCTCTCTCTCTCTCCCTCTCTCTTTGCCTGTCCCTTGCTTGCATTCCCTCTTTCAAAATAAATAAATAAAATTTAAAAGACTCACCTTTTTTGCAATTCAGTTTTCATCATATGTCCTATTTCTTTCATGTTGAAATATTTTGAGAAATCATTACTCTCAACTGACATTCCTCAGCCTCGTATTTATTTTAGGTCTTCTTGAACAACTATGTAATGTATTTGTATTTCTCTTTCCAATACTTCTTTTTTTAAGATTTTATTTTTTAAGTAACCTTTACACCCAACACAGGACTCAAACCCACAACCCCTGAGATCAAGAGTCACCTGCTCCGTGGACTGAGCCAGCCCCACTTCCAATACTTTGTATCTCTATCCTTACTATTTCGTTCATTCCAGTTGTTTCCTTCAACTTTCTACACATAACAGTACCCTTTATATGGCTTGCTAAATGTTTTTTTGTCACACTAAATCTATTATTTTAAATGTTTATTTTTGAGAGAGACAGAGAGAGAGAGCAGGGAAGGGTCAGAGAAAGAGGAAGACAGAGGATCTGAAGCAGGCTCCACAGTGATAGTAGAAAGCCCGATGTGGGGGTTGAACCCACAAACCATGAGATCATGACCTGAGCCAAAGTCAGACAGCCAAACAACTGAATGCATGTATACTAAATCTATGTTTTCAAATTATTCTTTAATCATTTTAATTTTATAATTGAAAATCATAACAAGTTTACTACAATATTTACTAAGGTGTTTTTCTTTTTTTTAATGGCAAAAGGAGATGCCATTCATAATGTAAGCAAAAACCCCTCCTTGTTGTTTCATTCACACAGAAACTGCCCACAAAAATCTGTTTTTTCTCCCAATGTCAAAAAACTTTTCTCCTTTCCTTCCTTTACAAATATATTACTTTTCTCTTCCAGAAATAAAGCTGTCCTTTCCAATTCAATCTATCATTTCTGGCATCTACTTTTTTCCTACCCATTCCCCTGATTAAGCTTAGCAAAGGACCAGGAGCCAAGCCAGCAGACTCAGAATTTTTTTTAGCAGGCAAGAAGGTTAAGAACTGTGGATATACATATGCTACTTCTTTTTGGGGGGGGGGGGGGCGGGCGCTGCAGAGTTCTAAAATGTGTTTTCAGATATTAATCATAGGGAATTAAAAAGAGTTCATTATAATTCTCAGTAGATTTGTTGAGTTCAGTCCTCTGCAAAAGGAATACAGAGCACTTAAATAAATTTTATATATATAAATAATATAAGATTATTTTGCCACTAAAATGCTTCTAAAATTTGCCACTAAAATGCTAATTCATCCAAGCAAAGTATCTGCACATATGTCCGGTATTTGCTGTCATTCTGCCATAGTCACTTAGAGTTTCAGGATACAATTTTATTTTAATACCGATCACAACCTATAGTCCATAATATCTATTGGGTGTTTGTTGTGTTTTCCCCCCTCAATCAGAAATACTGCTTTATCACAACTATATATTCAGTTCAGAAATCCCCTTTTATACAATCCTTAATTCAGTAAAATTTATCCTCACATCACTAACATAAATGGGAAGCTGTCAACTGTTCACCACACAACATATTGTTTGACCTTTGGGTATGTTTCTTATGTTTTCTAGATATGTTTTCTTCATATGTAAACGAACATGGTGATTCTAAGTCAACCTCTCGCAGATATACTGCTTTTTTTTTTTTTTTTTTTAATAACCTCTGTGCCCATTGTGGGCCTTGAGCTCACGACCCTGAAATCAAGAGTCCCATATCCTACCAAGCCAGGCAGACACCCCAAGAATCTCAGATATACTGTTGATTGAAAATCAAATTCCCCAATGTTCTATTTTTATATGGTATGAGTTCATTTATGTAGAAGCTAAAAACCATACATACATATATAAAAACATGCCTATATGGTCATGTAAATATATATTATGTACACAAATATACGTACACAAAAAATAAATAGCACATTTATAAATACATGAGCTTATACAGAAAAATGTTTAAAAGTATACTGCAAAGCTTTTAAAGATAATGATTATATAAAAGGAGTGGAAATAAATATGGGTTGTAAAATTTGCATCTGTGTTACATTTTTTTAACTCAAACATGTATTTGAGAATTTCTTATGTAATAAAAATATTTAAATGCTGCTGTAAGCAGTAGCTTCTCTATTTCTATAACCTTTTATACTTCAGCTATCAGTATATTGATTTTCATCTATACAATTTAATTAGATTTGATTGGTATAAAACTGATAATATACTAATAGCTCTTTCGTAGCTTTTTTTTAATGTTAAAAGTCTCTCAGTTATAATGCTGTGTACAACGTATTCTCATATGTTCAAAGAAGCTGAAGAGTTGTTTATTTAAAGAATAAAAAGAATCACGAAAACCTCTGTCAATGAATGCAGGCGCAGATGCACATTTAAAAGCGGTGAGGTATTTCTCTGGGTAAGGAGAGAAAGGGTATGCCCAGCTAATGTGAAGAGTCTCTAGTAATTAAGTTGAATATTAAATCAATGTCACCTATTTGTACTACCAGCCAGTGAAGCAGATGACAAAAGTCACAGATTATTATAGACGCATTTGCTAATAGCTCTAAGCTTAAAAGTGTTAGACCTTTTTTTCCTCTATCTTAATGGTCTTTAAATGCCCTAATCTTGTTTCTGAATGTTCTAAATTGTAGTCCGTATTTGCCTTAGAGCACGTTAGCATTTAAAGTAAACAAAGGTCATAATAATAATAATAATAGTAATAAAAACAGTGAAATATGTCATGTTAGCCACAGCTCCACTAGTGTAATCTCTGGAAATCTTGTCCACAAATCCCTATGGCTACTTTCTAAAGCTCCTGGGGGATTTTTCAGTTTCAGCATCTTGCACCTCACTTACTTCCCAGCAGACACTGACAAGCCCATGTCTCTGTGGTGACATCCTCTGGACTTCCAAAGGTCACTTCCCATCTTTAATGGTTCACTCCCTGTTCGCTATCATGTTCAATTCCATTATCAAGTTAGAATCAAATATATTCTCAGCTCTCAGTGAGTTGAGTTATGGTTTCAAAGTGCCATAACATACTTCATTGACTCAGTCAACTATCATTTTCTTAAATTGATTGTAATTTTACTCAGTCTTCATTCTGATGAGGCCAGAAGGTAACCTGATTAACAAGATTTTCTATTACTCTCAACACTATTCTTTTTTTTTTTTTTTTTTCAACGTTTATTTATTTTTGGGACAGAGAGAGACAGAGCATGAATGGGGGAGGGGCAGAGAGAGAGGGAGACACAGAGTCGGAAACAGGCTCCAGGCTCTGAGCCATCAGCCCAGAGCCCGACGCGGGGCTCGAACTCACGGACCGCGAGATCGTGACCTGGCTGAAGTCGGACGCTTAACCGACTGCGCCACCCAGGCGCCCATCTCAACACTATTCTTATCCTCTGACTTTTAAAAAATAATCATTCCTTATTAGGTTGATACTCTTCTCTTGTTTCTTCAGAGCAAGCTTCTTTCCCGTCCAAGATCACTATTTATCTAGATTTGCCTATTACGTACATCTAGATTTTTTCTTTGAGAGAGAGACAAAGAAAGAGAGACAGAATTTTAGGCAGGCTCCATGCCCTGTATGGAGCTCAACCTGGGGCTTGATTCCACGACCCTGGGATCATGACCTGAGCTGAAATCAAGAGTCCGATGTTCAACCAACTGAGCCACCCAGGTGCCCCTATACATCTAGATTATAACTTACGATGAGATTCAACAGTGCTCTTGTTCCTGAAAGATTTAAAGATTTGAGTTGCGTAAGTTTAAAGGTTGAGTTTCATAAAGTGGCTGGGCTTTCATGGAGGCTGCTTAGCTCTCACACAACTGAAATCTAACCAGCCCTCTTCAAAAGACATCTAGGGGCGCCTGGGTGGCGCAGTCGGTTGAGCGTCCGACTTCAGCCAGGTCACGATCTCGCGGTCTGTGGGTTCGAGCCCCACGTCGGGCTCTGGGCTGATGGCTCAGAGCCTGGAGCCTGTTTCCGATTCTGTGTCTCCCTCTCTCTCTGCCCCTCCCCCGTTCATGCTCTGTCTCTCTCTGTCCCAAAAATAAATAAACGTTGAAAAAAAAAATTAAAAAACAAAAACAAAAGACATCTAGACAGTGCTGTGCAATAGAAGTACAATACAAGCCACAAATGTGAGTCACATAGGTATCTTTTAGGAGATATGGTTTTAGAAATATAACTAAGAATACAATGAAAATAAGTTTAATGGTTTTATTAGCCTACTATATTCAAAATGTAATTTGAATATATAATCAATATAAAACATATTGAGATATTTTATACTTATTGAAACTGAGTATGTATTTTACACTTAGAGCACATCTCATTTTGGACTAGCAATGCTTCAAGTGCTCAATAACTACATGTGGTTAGTGGCTATTTCATTGGAAGCTAGAGATCTGGATAGTTCTGAAATGCCAGGTTTCAAAGTGCCATAACAGTTTAAACTTGGTCTAACAACATGTTTCACATCAATACCTTCCTTAAATACCAAACTTTGGTATACGTCCAATGATGGGCTCCTCACAGCTTGAAAAATGGTTTCCTCAGATCAATACGTAATAGTATGCTACCTGGATGCATATACTCCATTCTGCCTTTTCAAAATTACAGAAAAAAATATTTCCTTTAATACAATCATTTTTGTAATTTACTGCCTAAGCTAGGAAGCCCTATTTTCTGGTTTTCAATTAAAGGATTGTGCTCGCTTCAGCAGCACATATACTAAAGGATTAACAATATATCCTCACTATAAATAATCTGACACCATAGAAACATAAATTAAAAAGTAAGTGGTCTCTTCTCATATTCCCTATTTCATTCCATAGAGTTACTTGAGGTTTACTGTGTATCATTCTAGACATCTTTCTGTATCAAAGGGAATTTTAATTTTTTTTAATTTTTTTTTCAACGTTTTTTATTTATTTTCGGGACAGAGAGAGACAGAGCATGAACGGGGGAGGGGCAGAGAGAGAGGGAGACACAGAATCAGAAACAGGCTCCAGGCTCCGAGCCATCAGCCCAGAGCCTGACGCGGGGCTCGAACTCACGGACCGCGAGATCGTGACCTGGCTGAAGTCGGACGCTTAACCGACTGCGCCACCCAGGCGCCCCTCAAAGGGAATTTTAAAACGAGGTATTAAATACCCAAATTTGTTTCCAACATTTTATATAGATTTTCTTCCCCTAAAGGAGGACGAATCATTCATTAGCAAGGTCTAATGCACAAACATGTTTGGTGACTACTGGAAGTGTTATGTTGCCTAACAACAACGAAGAAAAGCATTGCACTGTTTCTTGCTGTCTGAGCCCCTATTTTGTCTGAGGGCTCACTGTCACCTTTACTATGTGTTCAGAGAAGCGCTAAAAAGTGGGATATTGATCAGTGTTAAGTCCATTAGGTAATTCCCTTCTCCTAGCCAATGACTGACTTTGCCAGAGGTGTGTGATGCAATTTGGTCCAAGGAACAAGGAAGGGAATTTCTTGTTCATGAAAACATGAAGGTGCACGAAAAGGAACAGTCGTCTTTTTTCTACTGGACCTTACTGCCTACCTGTCATGCCTGTGATGACGGGAGCCGTGCAGGGGCTCTGAAGGGAATCACCTTAAGGGCAGAAGTCAAAATATCAAGAAGCAGCAGATGAAATGATAAACAAGATCCTTGATATCAATGCAGAACTGGTGTCTTCCTGGGACGGGACAGAATAACCTTCTTAATGCCAACCACTGTCAGTTGTGTTTTCTGTTACATGCAACTTAAAGCATCTGAATTTATGCAAACATCAAAAACATGTTTATAGACTTTAGTCAAAATGAGATAGAATCTGTTTTCGTTAGTGAAATGAGAATTTAAGCCACCAGCTCTTGATGAGGAAGTTATTCACTTTGTTAATTTATTTCCATATGGCATCCACACATTATAACTTTATCTTAGATTTACTTGCAAAGAGTAATCTTCCAAAGAATAGATAAATAAATGTTTAGTTTTACTGCCAGGAGAAATAAAATTGACACAATTTAGATAAGTAAAATGTAAACACACCATCAGAACTGCTTATTTTAGAAATTTTTTATATGTGTGAAAATCTTTATTGGATTATAAGATATCATGGGACATACTGTCAGTAGCAAGCTATAATTGTTATTTTACAGTGTGGTGGTTTTCTTCCTACAGAGGAAGAGGTAATTACTACAGTCTGCAGACCATTTAAGGAGTGTGTCTCGTGTTCCATACATCTTGAAGGAGGGGCTAAATATAAAAGTATGCATTATATTTGTGAATCCATACACATTTATCACATATAACATTAACAAAAATAGTTTTAGCGGCCATTTGGTAAAGCTGAAATCAAATATCCCTTCAACATTTCTATTTAATGTACAGGTTTTAAACACAGAAATAAAGCAAATAGTTCGGGTAGATTTTTAAAAATATTTATTTATTAATTTTGAGAGAAAGGGTGAGTGCAAGCGGAGCGGGGGAGGGGCAAAGAGAGAGGGAGAGAGAGAATCCCAAGCAGGCTCGGCACTGTCTTGAACTCACAAACCATGAGATCATGACCTGAGCCAAAATCAAAAGTCAGACACTTAATCGACTGAGCCACCCAGGCTCCCCAATTTGGGTAGATTCAATGGGATGGGATCAAACCATACAAGGAATCAAACAGTGGCAACTTAACATCATTTGAACTAAAATAAACAGCTAAAACTTTTTCAGAAAATACAAAAACCTGGTATTGTTTTGTATTTCAAAGTTGGTTTTCTTTTTATAATGAGCACCCAAGTACAGAATGCTTAACTCACTTAAAGAATCCAGAACTAGAGTTCTCCTTGATGTAACAACTATAATATTGCAAATGGGACAAGGATCAAAAGAAGATTTTATTTTTGTTGATGTACATCAATTCACCCTATGTAATTCTAAATCTAACATTTTTGAACCACTTATAACATTAAATCCATCTTGCAAATTCAGTCATACAAAAAAAAAAAAATGCAACCACAACACTGCTTTGTAAGTGTAATGCTCTGTTCTAATAGTGAGAATAAAACTATTTATAAGTACTTGTATGTTAACATACCCTGGTACTCATACGTTAGTGAGTATTTTTAACAGTTTATAGAAAACATAATGAAAAAAATCTTTGCCATAAACCTTAAAAATACTGTATATGGTAATACTTCTATTTTTAAAATATTGTATACATGTAAAAGGATGGAATTGGAACTTACAAATTTTTCTACAGCTCTGAGGATCACTATTTGATATCAGACTTATGCTTTGTGCTAAGTGTAGAGCGAAGCTAAATAAAATGAATAAATATATACTTAGGGTTAGGCTAATGGATATGTTGGGGGTAATATTTTGCTTGCTATATTTACAAAGCATTAATTATTTCTAGGATTTAAAGTTTAATTGAATCTATCTTGTATTTGTTTATTTTTTTTAATTTTTAATGTTTATTTATTTTTGAGAGACAGAAAGAGACAGAGCATGAGTGGGGGAGGGGCAGAGAGATGGGGAAACACAGAATCCAAAGTAGGCTCCAGGCTCTGAGCTGTCAGCACAGAACCTGATGCAGGGTTCGAACTCACGAGCCATGAGATCATGACACGAGCCGAGTCAGACACTTAACCGACTGAGCCACCCAGGCACCCCAGGGGCTATCTTGTATTTTTAGCATTTTCTCTGGTTCATATAATTTTAAAATAACAGATCCAGATTTACATCTTTTTTCTATCTACCCCACCCTCCCACCACCAATGGCCATTATCCAGATTAAGCCCAAAGGCTTGGAGCTTCCCTAACATCACAGTAATATTTAGAAGTAAAATTATCAATACCTAATGATTGAATATACAGGGACATAGTGAAAGTGGAGAGGAAAGTAATAGGTTCAATTTGTTCTCCAGGAGGATATATAAAGTAGTAGGCAATTGATATGCAGTTTTCAGAGTCAGGAAAGCATCTCAACAGAAGGTGCTAAACTTGGGTGTTACCGCCACAGAGGTGCTAGTTAAAATAAAGGGAGTGGGTCAAACAACTGAAGAAAACCCCGTCACAGAGTGCAATGAACTGAATGTTATGTCTCTTCCAAATTTATATGTTGGAAACCTAATACCCCAGGTAATGGTCTTGGGAGGGGGGGTGGTCTTTGGTAAGTACTTAGGACATAACGGTGGAGTCCTTGTGAAAAGGATTCACACTCTTATAATTGTGACTCCAGAGAACTTTCTTGCCCTCTCTAAGCCATGTAAAGATACAACAAGAATTCAGCGGTCTGCAACACCAAAGAGGGTCCTCACCAGAATCTGGTCAAACTGGCACCATGATCTCAGACTTCCAGCCTCCAGAACTGTGGGAAACAAATTTCTATTGTTTATAAGCACCCCATCTATGGTACTTTGATACAGTAACCCAAACTAAGACAAGGAGGGAAGAGAAACAGGAGAGAAAGTTGTCTTGAAGGATGAGAGAAACAAGGATATTTTAAAAGGAGGACATGAATAAAGTCAATTAGGTTGACACCCAAGAAGGGTTCACTGAAGTAGACTGCTAAGGTAGTGTGTGGCCAAATTACGGACAGCCTTGTTTAAAAAACCTTAATTACCGGATAGCCACCAAATATTTTGAAGCAGGGAGTGACAAGATCATGAAATCAAATCCATGTGGAAATATTTATCTCTGAAGGCTGTGTGAGAGTATGTCTATTTGTGTGTGTTGGGGGAGGGGAAGCTGATGGGACAGGGAGAGAATTTGGGGCCAGGTAGAAAATAGATCCTCTGTTGTAACAAGATGGTCATTGTGGGAATAGAAAGGAAAGCAAAGATCTAAAAAACACTTAGGTATAAAATCAAGAGCACTTAGAAACTCCACGTGGAGGCTAAAAAGCAGCTAGGAGGAATTGGAGACGGCAATGGGAGTTGAACACGAAGCTCACCAGGGGGCTCTCAGCTCCCAAGGGCTCTCGACTCTAAGCAGACATGCGTGGAGGAGGACAGGTTCAGGATGTCGTCGAATGGATTCCCTCTTGAACAGACTGAGCAGTCAAGGTTTATCAACATTGAGAGAGCCATCAAGCAATGAGATACCTGGGTCTAGAGATAAAAAAGAGCTCAGATCTACAGATGTGGATCCAATTGATCCTCAGTGTAAGGGCATTTTATCCCCATATTTTTTAATGTATTTAAATACATTAAAGAAATATGTAAGAAAATGTGCACTGCATAAATTCGTTTCCACTGATGGCATTTGCAAAAGTATAGTTACATGTAAATAGGTAATAATTTGTAAAACTGTAACTGAAAGCTAAAAAGTGGAAAATACTTGATTTCACATTTGTTAAAAGTTACGCGTATGTCTGGAGGTCCACAAACACGTTGTGTCCTGTCTTTACAATACACTCACTACTGTCACTGTGGCTGAGGTTTTTCCATAAAGTGAACAGGGCCAACACAGAGAACTTTGCCAGCTTACTCCAATTAAAGATTGTTTCTCTCTAGAGAGCAGGGAATATTTTTACCTTCTCCGTCAGAAGACACTCTTTTGTTTTGCTTCTCACATAACATTTTGTGTGTAAGAAGGTGAGGAGCTTCTGTGAGAACAATTTAAATTTGTTCAGCCAGCAGGAAGCTTACGTAATGCTTTGTTCCTTAATGAGGGCACCTGAATCTTCAAATAAAATTACCCATTTTTCCAGGTGCAGGTGATCAAATTAGGGATGGGAAATTCGCCAAACGTACATAAACAAAGGAACCATTTCCAAGATGCTGACTGAAACAAGTGGAAACGGATCAGACTAAGCAGTGATGGAATGTAAAGGACTAATAAGTGAACCTACTGGCTCTCACCAGATTGCTGAAATAATTATAGCACGGCTATAGAGAGGACGGGTGCAGACTTTCCCAGTTTTTCTAGAAGGGTGTAAATTGCACATATTCTTTCTATTGTTTCCATATTAGAATATTGACGTATTAGTACCAAATCAAGCATACAACTTTTACTTTGAAAAATTCATTATATCAGACAGTTTCTTTCCTTCCTAATAATCATTTCTCCTTCCTAAGAACTTGAGTTTTGTTCACCTACTTAAACAGCTCCAAGCAGCTCAATACCCCATCCTCAGCTCCAGGGCAGGCAGAGTAGGTGAAATCCCCCCGGCCAGTGACTGCTTTTAGAAACCAGGCCCACGACAAATGGTCTGAATGATTTCCTTTGCACCTGCCGTTGGATTAGTAATGAGCATCCAATCCAATTTATTCCAGTTAGGTCTTTGGAGGATGAAGTTTCCTGGGAACTTCTAGGAAAGCAGTCCCTTAGTTACTTTTTTAAGAAAGTCACTGCAATTGGTAGACCTCTTGCTCTGGACACCAGCTCTCAGCCTTGAACTGCTGCAGCTCTCTCGTTACCAGGGTAAGGATAAAGTGGCTTGTGAAGGAAAACTAAAGAGTATCTAAATTAAAAGCCAGAGTCCTGACTGAACATCTTGATCCAGCACCCTTTTATTCCATGATTTGTCCAGTTAAATAAGCAACTGGTTAAGACAATTAACTTGGTTTCTCTGTTACTTGCAACCAAAAGCTTTCAAATAGCAGTGTGCTTAAATAACAGTGTTTCACAATTCCAAGACATATAAAATGGTTGCTGTTTTCCTTATGAGTCTTAGATTTCCTTTTACTTGATTTTGAGACGATTGTGCATTCACAGAAGAGTTGTGAAAACAGCACAGAGTTTTTATTCATCACACTTTTCACTCGCTTTCCCTAATGTTAAAAATGGACTGTGGTACAATTATCAAAACTAAGAAATTAACATCGGTACAGTGCTATTAACTAAATTATAGACTTCCTTCAGATTTCACCAGTTTTCCCACTAATGCTGTTTTTTTTTGTCTCAGGATCCAATTCAGGATCCCAGATTGCAAGTACTTGTCACTTCCTCTTGGTCTCTCTCTTCTATTCTGTGGTATTTGTTCATTCATTTCTGGTCTTTGGTGACCCTGACACATTTAAAAATTACTAGTCAGTTGTTTTGCATGATGTCATTAGATTTGGGTTTGTCTGATGTTTTCCCCAAAAAAGATTGAAGTTATGTGTTACTAGGAAGGACACCACAGAGGCGTATCACATCTATACGCATCACACAGAGGGTCATGATCCAGTAAGTCTGGCGCTGTTTACCCTGATCCCTTGGTTAAGATGGTTGCCACGTTTCTCCACTGTGAAGTTATTATGTTTTTTTTTCTTTGTAATTAATGTACTTTAGGAAGGGATATTTTGTGACTATGCAAATATCCTGTTTCTCCTTAAACTTCTGTCCACTAATCTCAGTATCTATCATTGTGTCTTGTCCACAGCAGTTATCACTATTGTGTTCTAATGATTTTCTATTTCCTTCATTTCTTCTGCATTTTTAAATTAGAATCCTCTATAAGGGACAGTTGCCCCTTCTCCCATTTACTTACTTAACAAGTTATTTATGTTAGTATGGACTCGTAGATATGTCTGTTGTTCTTTTGGTTACAATACACTACGTCATAATTCATTTGTTATTCAAACTGTTCCAACATTGACCATTGTGAGCTATTTCAGGTTGGCTTCTGTGTCCTTTTAATATTCAACCGTTCTTTTCTTTTCCTTCTATCCTTCCTTCCTTCTCTCTCTCCTCTCCTCTCCTCTCCTCTCCTCTCCTCTCCTCTTCCTTTTCTTTATAACTCACGCATGTTCCTGGTTCACCTTGTATTTCCCTGCTCTGCTCTAACCACTTCTCCAAGGAACCCTGGTTCCTTTTAATGGAGAATGCCGTGTGCTGGATATGCTCATTGCTGCCTGAGTGTCACCGGTTCCAGGTTCTCTCGGTGGATAAAGACAAGAGATATATGTGTGTATATTAACAGATGCATGTGCACTATTGTAGTTTAACTGTATAATAAATATATAACTAAATAAACATGGAAGAGTTTACTTCCATATCTATTTGTATATATATCTTAACAACCCATGAGAATAGTCTGTTAATCTTTCCTTTCCAGACTGCTACCTTCATCTGCTTTTCTACTCCCTGGGAAGAAGATGTTGTTCACCAGCTCTAGGTACCATTTCCCATTCTTATTTGCTGTTCTACCTGACATAGGATCTTGTGCCATGGGTGTCCCCATATCCTTCCCATGCCTTTCCTGTGCCCTCTGATCTCTTGATGGCATCTGGGGCATTTCTATATTTATAGGAACTTGTGTGAATCTTTTGGCTGCTCCCTAAAATTTTCCTAGGTACAAACAATATTAATAATATTAACTATTAATTGTTGGGGTCAAATAATCTAATTGAAAATGAGAACTTCTTAAGTCAGGGATTTAGAAAGCTCTCTTACCTGACAGTTCCATTAAAGGTCCTTTGATTTACATCAATTACTGCTTGCCCATTTAAACCTTAAAACGATGACCATGCTAGTCTCAATAAATCTGCAGAATGATGGCTACACCAACAGGACAGGTGATTGCCTAACACTTCTAGAAAGAACACTGATACTCCGCCTATAGAACCATCAGTGCAATCACCTATGGATAGCACCTACATACTTTATACTCCTGGCAAGGCACAGACCTATAGAAGTATCTCTTCTGACACAAACACTGTGATTCACGAAGTCTAGGCAGACTAGACAAGCACCAGAAAAACAAACCAAAACACTTGAAATCATGATCTAGGCCTACCAAAACCTTGGTCATAGAAGTATCTGGTCACTGTAAGCCTCGGGCCTTATTAAAAAACAAAAAAACAAAAACCCTTGATATTATTATTTTTTAATATGAAATTTAGTGTCAAATTGGTTTCCATACAACCCCCAGTGCTCATCCCAACAGGTGCC
This sequence comes from Lynx canadensis, assembly GCF_007474595.2. Lineage (NCBI taxonomy): Eukaryota > Metazoa > Chordata > Mammalia > Carnivora > Felidae > Lynx > Lynx canadensis. Next base: position 87,279,708 of record NC_044304.2, read on the forward strand.
CTCCTCAATACCCATCACCCACTCTTCCCTCCCTCCCACCCCCCATCAACCCTTGATATTATTTCATGGTAGGTATTTTTGCTAACTGAAATGTGTCACTGCCCAAAAGAGTCTTTAGTGATTTTCATTGTCTTAGCACTCAGTTCTTTGTGTTTATCCATTTTACTATCTTGTCTGCTTGCTCTACACATGTTCCTGTATGGTAGCTTTCACTCATTAGCTATGGTTTCTGTGAGCTGTCCTACCTATTAGAAAGTGTCCTATGAACATGTTCATTACATCGTCATAATTTAGCAAGCTCTCTAATTCTCTTGCCCATTTCCAATCAGTAAGTGATGCTACATTTCACTGTACCATGTTCAACAATTTTGTCCAAACATAGCTTAAATGTATATAAGACAATAACACACATCTGTACTTTTTCTTGGTGATTATTGCGGTAAATAGTATGAATTCATGAAATATTCACTCTGTAGATAATATAGGGTCAAGTTGCTGCCAACTCAATTCTAATGCCCCACCTCTCTGGTGTTCTGATAGAATGAATAGACCATACTTTGATATAACAAAAGAACTTAATTATCCTAATGAAAAAAATATTTATGTGTGTGTGTATATGTACATGTACATATAGTTACAGAGGAATACAAGAGACAAGGAATTAGATACAATAAAGATTTTAAAAATGGTCAGGTACATTTTGGTATTGCATTCCTGTAAATTGAGAGGAAGATAAATTTTTGGAAGGCATTGAAACCAACTTTGTACTGTTATTATACTCATATTAATGTATCACTTGTGGTTCCAAAAGGCTCTCACATATACTATATTATCTCACAAATATGGAGATTAATGGCAGTTGGCTCCAAAGAAACTGAGAACGCCAGAGCAGAGGTGAGTTAGACCCACCTGTGGCAGCAGGATGGATCACCCAGGTCCCAGGTGGTACAAGGACTGTGACAGAACTTAAATGCAGTAAGATCTTGGATCCAGCCATTTTTTTCAGTATCTTTCTGTGTACTTCAAGTTTTCACAATATCAAATGCAATTGTTTTAGAAAGCCTTTAAAAGACTATAAGAATGACACCCATGATAAATGAGGTCATTATATTCTATTGGTCAACTTTAGTAAATGAGTTAGTGAGGCAACACGCTGAAATAATTAAATAATATATATTAAATACTAGTGGCTTTTATAAATTGATCTTGGGTTTTATTTATCCATTCTTTGTTTGCCCTTATAGATAACCAAGTCAGTGTTTATATATAAAAATCAATGGTGAGTCGATGCTATTATACAGGCCAGAGTCTCCCTTTGGGAATACACTGCATTGATAATGCTTGCAGTTTGCTGTTGTGTGCATTTGCAGAGCTCAAGCTGGGAGAATTCCAATCTTCTCTTAAAGGGACCAAATCCTCATAATCAACAAGGGCTCCTAAGACTTAGCCATAATATAAATTACCTCCAGAAAACCTGTTGTGACACTCTTGGTGCTCCTGGAGCATCTCTACATGTCTTTATCAGCATTTATCCCATTACATGCTACACACTTAACTCCATATCTGTTTTCTCCTTGGAACAAAATCTATCTGGTATGCATTTTTATATCTCTAAGACTCCCTATGTCTAAAAGACTATATGTCTAAATATGTGGCACTTGGTATAATTAAATAAGCGAATAAGCAGTAAACATTAGGACATTTTTCTTTATAAACACAAACACTAGGACATTTTTTTGTAGGAAAAGCAGTTCTAAGTGAAATCGACTTAAATATTTGTATTTATCATTTATCACCCCTTAGAAAATTAATGTCAAATATGAAAGTTATAAGAACTCTAGTTTTTAAAAGGAAAAAATAAAATTAGATAAAGCTCTATGGTTTTGAAAGCCTTAGTGAAGCATTAAGGACACATTTTAATTAAATACAGAATGATGTCATTGTAAGCCACAAGTGTCTAATATTTTCCAGTTCTAGCCCTTTCGAAAATAGTAAATCTAGAGGAAACATTAAGTTACACATAACACAATGTCCCTTTCATTAAAAAGCTATGGGATTATTTTTTTTCCCTTCTAGAGGGTAAAGTATTTTGTGGTTAAGCAAAAGTACAAAACTTCCTATGTGAATATGAGACACAGGAGAGAAGCAATTTAATCATTTTAATCTAATGGGTGCCAAAATCGTTCATTTATACTGTGAGCTTACATTCAATAACCCACTTTTCCTCCAGAGCTGATTTATAGCTATTAAATACTTTCATAGTTGGTCCTTAATGACTGTAAAATTAAGTTGGCTTTTGTTAACATAAACATGAACAGTTTTACCCAAGATGAACACAATAGAAATAAGTATTATATATATATATGTGTGTATCTATCTATCTATCTATATATATACACACATATATACCTAACAAGTATGTGTGTGTGTGTGTGTGTGTGTATATATATATATATATATATATATATATATATATATCACTCTGTATATCTACCTATCTATAAATCTATCTATCTAGGTACTTACTACCTAATGGCTATATATTAGACCAATTCCCACATTCAGGAAACCATTCAATACCATTAAAAACCATTAGAACTGCAGAATGAGATAAGTAGAATAAACAAAAGTAGATGTCTCTAGTGTCCCAGTCCTGTTGTACAGCCAGCATTGCATGAGGTCTTGCTACAGTGTTGGTGTATTTATGCACGGGGTGTGTGTGTGTGTGTGTGTGTGTGTGTGTGTGTGTACCTGTTTCTAAATAATAAATAATATAATTGTTCTTGAAAGACCTTTTTGGAATTTTAAATGTAGACCCCATGTATATGTAAATAATGGAAAGCTTTTTAAAATATGGGCATTCTCCACACAATAAACACATTTTAAAATTAATGGATTTGTAAAAAAACTTAATTTTGAGGTAACAATCGTTTGTCCATCAATCATATTACATAATATATTAATTTAAAAGCTTCCAAAATACAGCTCCCAATCCACGTTCCCTGTCTCAACCTTCCATCAAACATTCCCTACAAACTAAACAGACTATTTCTTGTGGCTATACCATGTATATCTTCATCTGGGCCTTTGTTCATTAAAATCCTTCCCTTTGCTCCCATCTCTGGGAAATGCCCTTCCTTCATTTTCATCTCTGTCAACATTAAAACTTTGCATCACATTCCACCCCATAAATGGATGGATTACATTAGAAATTAAGGATCTAGAAATTACCAAGACCAAGAAATATTCACTATTGCAAGCATGGAAGAATCTCAAGCAATATAAAGATGAAACAAATAAAAAGAGTACTTTTTACGCCAAACAGAGTCAGAACCTTAGAGAATTATAAAAACTAGAAATGCATGGAAAATGAGATTGTAAAAAGATTAAAGGATAGATTCCAATGGCAGCACTAAATAGGAATGGACTAGATTCTAGAAAGTTGTGGTAGGCTCTAGATAGTTGTGGTAGGTGGAATAATGGACTCCCCAAAGATGTTCACACCCTAATTCCTGGAACTTGTGAATATGGTACCTTACATGGCAAAAGAGGATACAGCAATGCAAAGAAGTTCAGGATTATGAGATGAAGAGATGATCCTGGATTATCTGGGTGGATCCAATGCAATCACAAGGGTCCTCCTAAGAAGGAGGTAGGAGGGTCAGAGTGAGAGAAAAAAAACAAGATGAGGAGAGCAGGGGTTGGGAGGGGGAAAGGAAGGGGCCCCTCCAAATTATAAAAGGTAAAGAAATGGATTCCTCCTAAGGTATCTAGAGGAAGAAGGCACCCTCCAACATATTTAAGTCATCTGCCCTCTTGAAATGTTAAGATAATAAATTTGTGTAGTTTAAAGAAACTAAGTTTATAATCATTTATTATAGTATCAGTAGGAAACCGATACAAAAGTCAACACAATTCAATGAACGCTATTTGGGCTTTAAATTCACAATCTGTTCTGAAATCCCATTTTGCCATTTATTTCCTATGTGAATGTGAACCTGGGTAAACTACTTACCCTCTTCGATTTATCCTCACACTAGGGAATGCACACAAGATCCCTTTTTCTTCTCCTGTCTATATTCCAAGTAAACCTGACTCTCCAGCTAAAGGTTTTTGGATCAGTTTGGGATAGTTAGGAAAGCCTTTTTTTCTTTTTTTTTTTCCCCTGAGAATTTGGACTTGGTCTTGAGAGATAGTCGTTAATGTCAGCTGGTCTCCTGAAATTGTTGCATGACCACCTTTCTCTTGTCCTGTGTACCCATAGAGAAAATCAAGCTAGAGATATAGATAAAACCAAACGTAAAAAACTGAGATCTTCCTTCCTGCACTCTTAATATATTTTTAGATCTTGATTTTTCTTTCTTGAAGCCTGTTTACATACGGTGCTCTGGTTCATGAACTGTCCCTTATCTCCTAAAGAAATCTGCTCTGTTTGTTTAATCTCATACATGTTATTTTCTTTTACTAGAAAAAAAATCTGACATAAAATATACCTTGAAGTGGAGATGTAAGGACAAATGATAATGTAACTAATGTTTTAGCATAATTTTTGACACATACTAAGAGTTCAGAAGATGGTGACTATGCTTATTTCTATACTACCATTACTGCTGGCACCACAACGAGAAGGAAGGGGAGGTGGAAGAGGGCGAGAAGGAGAGAGAAGAGGGAGAAAGAAGGAGAATGTTTTTTTATGAACTCTCTACTATTGAGTAGAGAGGATTGCAATACACTCCCAGTTACATTGGGGATGGGGTGGGTGGGAATTTTGTCTCTTTAATTCTGTTTCAGGGTAGGAGCAATGCAGTGTTTGTTTCCATCCCTGCTTAATCATGAGGCGACACAACAAAGCCAATAACACCAATAAGGTAAAGTAGAGAATGTGAGAAAAACAACAGTATTATGTGAAGTTTTGAGGTAGTCACACATCACGAGTCACTGTTACCATATTAACTACCACTGCCTTCATACAACCTTTCTTGATATTTTATCAAAAGATCTTTTTTCAGGATACCTGGGTGGCTCAGAGTCAGTTAAGTCTCCCACTGTTGGTTTGGGCTCAGGTCCTGATCTGTGGTTTTGTGGGCTTGCGCCCTTTGTTGGGCTCTGCGCTGGCAATGCAAAGCCTGCTTGGGATTCTCTCTCTTCCTCTCTCTCTGCCCCTCCCTGACTTGTGCTATCCCTGTCTCTCTCAAAATAAATAAATCAAAATTTAAAAATGATAAAAAATAAAATAAATAAAAATGTTTTTCACATAGGCAATGTTCAATTAATTCCGATAAGCATGTCCCTCTCCATGGCCCCTCCCCCTCCCAAAAATGATGTGCCCTCATGTTCCTTTCAGAGGTCAAAGGCACCTGACACCTAGGAGTATGCTTTTTTTCTAGATGAGTCCTTAAGTTTGACAGATTCTAATCTTATGACATAATTGAAAGGGTGCCAGGACTAATATCTTTTTGTGTGTGCATCCAGGAGCCAACTAAAGCATTTGAAGCAAAGAAAAATGCTTTTAACTCTATCAACTTTAACCCTCAAATGTAAAACTATTAAAATTGCTTGTCCCAACTTACCATACACTTTAAGTGCTCTTAAAAGTTGGTTTCATTTTTCCTGCTCTGATTCCTCCCACCTTTTGTCTGTAATGTCCGTCTGCTGCTCTATTTTGCCCATGCTATTCATATTTGTTTAACACGGATGACTATTCCTGTTGTATTATAATTCCCTCAATAGCTGAAAGTACACTTGATCCCTTAGAGCACAAAACTTGTATATAGTAGGTCTTCAATAGATATTTGCTAAGTGAAATTGAAATGTAGCCCACCAAAATTGTGTAATTTTATATTGCTTTATGCGTAGGCCCAAGAAAAAGTAGTTATATAACACTTCTTCAATAAGCTTTTAACCCAATGCCATATGTCTCCAAGAAATACTATTAACCCACTGCTCAAAGCCCTCTACTTCTGGGAATAATAAAAAATTTAGAAGTGGTAGGAATGTATACATCATTAGCTCCTACCCCCAAAACATCCCCAACATTCATGTGTTAATATGAGGGCTATTTCAGTTCTTGCTGACTGTGTTAAGGAGGTGAAACATAAAAGAGAAAAGGGAGTAAAAACATGAAATATTGTGGCTGATCCTCTCTTGCTTTAAGTGCGAACAGGGATATCTCTAAGTTACTACCGGAGAGAAGGAGTGGAGTTTTATACTCTTATGACTTACATTCTAACACTATTTCAGTAACTTAGAACTACTCAATATAGAAAAATGGAGTATCATTTCAGAATAAAACTAAATGTGGCTGAGGCATTTTATTAAGGAGATCAGAAGCTACTCTACCACTAACATTGGTTTAAAGGTAGTGGTTTAACAAATTAATTCTAATGCCAGCAGTGAGGTGGGTACAATTCTATTTAAAGTGTCAAGAAAAAGACCAAAAGCTTAAAGATTTTCTCACAAAGCAAATGTCTTCTCATCTTTTAAGCCACATTCTTCTTCTTCTTCTATTTTTTTTTTTTTTCTGCCTGCTATAGACCTTTGCATTCTTTTAAAAAGATATGTATAAAATCCTATTCATTTAATCTTTGGAGCTGCCTATGCAACACAACAATACTTATAACAAGTATTTATATAAACACTTGCATACGCCTTTATTTAGATTTGGCCACTCCTTTTGCACATGAAAGTATTTTTTAAAGGCTGTAAGAAGGAAATTAAGGTGCTAAGAAACTGAATAGGAAGTTAAATACGCATAGAGTTTATCTCTTCTTTTAATGTTTATTTATTTATTTTTACGAGAGACAAAGTGTGAGCCGGGGAGGGGCAGAGAGAGGGAGACACAAAATCCGAAGCAGGCTCCCCAGGCTCCCAGCTGTCAGCACAGAGCCTGACATTGGGCTTGAACCCACAAACCATGAGATCATGACCTGAGCCAAAGTCGGACACTTAACCAACTGAGCCGCCCAGGTGCCTGGTGTGTAGAGTTTATCTTGCCAGATCATCCTCTGTCAGAAATGTCTTCAGATCAGAGAGTAGAGATTCATATCCCTAATTGAATGGTTCACCTAATGGGCCTAAGGATAACCACATTTCTGGAAAGCAAAACCTGTTCCAACAACTCGTAAAGAGCTTCTTCGCTGGAATAAACTGTATTACTGCATTTGCAAAGCAAACAGATTAAAAGAGGACAGAGGAATTTCATCCTTCCCCCCAAAAAAGTGAAGCGGAATTAGTTTAATAAGGAATAAGTGTATATAAAGGCAACTCCTCTCTTCGGATACTTTGTTCCATTTAAGTCCTATGTGTATACTCTGAATCAAGCTGTCTACAGTTTATGAAAAACTGCCTGGCTGTTAGGGCTTTTAGACCAAATTCGAGCAGAAGTGATACAATTTTTTGGATTTGGTTTTAAACCTAAGTGGTTTTCTCTTTAGATATGCATAGAAATCTGTTATTATATGAACCCTTAAATTTGTAAGGAGATACAATTTTGAAATGAAAAACATCTGAAACAAATAATAAAATTTTGACATCTGAAGTATTCTATCAAACATTTTGAGACCCAGAGTTCTAACTGCCCTTTGGAGAACAGGAATCATTACGTATCTGGTTGGCATTCAGCAGCCTCAGGTAACTATTCGTGATGCGAAAATTGAAAACTTGCAAAACTGCTGCCTTTTTGCATCTCAAGCTGAAGAATCTTTGAAAGGCTTGATTTACAGAACGAGGAGACAAAATGGTCAGTGGTTTTTCCTGTCAGTGTGATCTACAAAAGACCAGCAGGTTGATGATTTGGTAGCCTTAATTTATTAGCAGTTCATCCATTTGCTGGGCAATCTCGTGAGATTTTTTAAAAAATCAGGTTAGATATTACTGTTTTAAGCAAATACACACATTTTTTCTATTTGCATATTATATTGTGACCAATATTAGATTACAGAATAAGATCTAGTGAAGTGAAACTTCCAAGAAATATTTGAAGTTAAAGCTAAAAATAGTATAATTTCAGAATGTTTGTGTTGCATTTAGGCTACTTACTCAGGATATGATATAGACTCCCATTCCTAAAATGTTACATCCACAGGAATATTATGTCAAGCTGTACCAACAACTTTCTGATTAGTGCAACTAGAAATAGTTCAGAAAGACTAAACTTCTAAATGAGCACTCAAAAGTGTTATTCCAACCACTGAGATGATGCTGAGATTAGCTCCCACTGAGCTAATTTGCCTTTCCTTTTGAAACCACCAGGATGAAATGCCCTAAGGCAGTAGTCACATAACTTTAGAAAAGGACAGATTCCAACAGTCAGCTTTTGAATCCACGTGACAACAAATAACATGTTCAACTCTTTTTTTCAACTTAACTGACTTTTCTCTGAATGTATGAAAATCACTGGCTATTTTGCGATTGGGTTATCAGCCTGATTCTCAAGAAATAAACTATAAATGTTGTCAATATCTTCTGTACACAAGAAGTACATTCTTTCCCCTTATAATTTCACTACTGTAGTATCTTGGAGAGAACTTGCCTTACATATATATTAACCTTAAGGGAAACAGGCTGCCATATTGATTAGTCAGACAATTACAGGGTTTCACCCTCAGTTTTATCTATCTTGAAAAAACTCCCGTTTTCAAATATTTTTAATATTTCATAAAAATATGAACTGGTTTGTGAGTTAAATTTTCATTTATTCTATTTTTAAAAAGCTAGAGAATAAAAAATCAGAACATCGTTAAGTGTGACTGATGCAGTACTCCACTCCAGTTGGAGAATCAATAGGACCTTTCCTGAAGAAGTGATATTGGAGCTGAAATCCAAAGGATGAGTAAGGTTTGGGAGAGGGGAAGCAGGAGGACAAGGGAGTGAATGTGTAAAGTCACGTGTAGAGGCAGAGAGGCAAAGAGGGTGGGCTAGTCCTGGGAAAGGCTGGCGTACTGGGAAAAATGGTTGGAAGATGGGCACAGACCGCTTCATGAAAAGGAGCCTTAGAAACCATTTTCATTATTTATACCCTAAGAACAATTAGAAGCCATTGAGGAGTTTTAATTAGAGTGTGGTATCACCACATTGGAATTTTTAAAAGATTATTTTAGCTTTACCCAAGAGAATAAAAAGGAAAGAAGAATGGATATTCAGTGAACGCTTAAGGGATGATTGCATTTGTTCAGGTCCTGCTATTTGTTTTCAAGGTGCCTCATATTACTATATTATGTTTAATACAAACCAATGTAGCATTAAAAGGAATATTTAAAAAGAAGGAAATACTGATCTGTAATCTCATTACCCTTACAAAACTACTTTCATTTTACATGAGTTTCAAAAATTTTTGTCCAGAGCATGCACATTTTCTCCCATTGTAATCATAGTACATACATAAGTTTGTGTTTTGCTTTTTTCATACTTTTTCATAAACACTCCCTCTGTTCTCTGAATATATTATATTCCATCAACATGGTAAGTCACAGTTGGTACAACCAGGCTTTCACTGTGAGTCTGAAAGCATTGTAATATGAAGCCCGTGGAAACCATGGGTTTGTCTTATGGGAATCCATGAGCTATTTGACATACATATTTTAAAATTTTTTTTTAATTTTCATTCATTTTTGTGAGAGACAGAGAGACAGAGTATTGGCCGGGGAGGGACAGAGATAGAGGGAGACACAGAATTTGAAGCAGACTCCAGGCTCTGAGCTGTCAACACAGAATCTGATGCAGGGTGTGAACTCACGGACTGTGTGAAATCATGACCTGAGCCGAAGTCGATCAATTAACTGACTGTTCCCCTCCATGAGTTGTTTCAATTTCTATACAACATTCAGAATGCACATGCAAAGTTTTGTATTTTTCCAGAGAATCCACAGTATTCTTCAGGTTTCAAATGGCATGTAATCCAAAATGAGCACATTTAAGCTGTCATAGTTGGTAAAATCCCAACTCTCATTGTTTGAGAGAACTAAGTGAAAGAAAAGCAGACTGTGGTAAATTTGTAGCATAAAGTTCATTCATTTTAAGGATTCAAAGGTTGACTATCAAGAATTAAAAGAAAAGTCATTTGACAAAGTACTAAGTATTGAGAAAGAGAGAGAAATATCTGGCAAATAACTATGTGTTGAGAAGGGTAATTTAAACATTATGCTCTACATCATTTATTGTTACACATACATTGTATCTCTCTTTAAAATTTTTTTGAATAATACTTTAACCACTGCTGTATATTTGATCACATAGCATAACCATGCAAGTTCAAAAAGGCTCCATCAATAATACAAAAAAAAAACAAATATATATGTTGAGATCATGTTAGTCTCCTACTTAAATAATGTGCTATATTTTTTTCTAATTTTCCAGTGTATTTTAAATATTGCAATAATAAAATTAAATACTGCACATTGATTATGGACAGTACATTTTTAAAAATTCAAAGAGACTCCCCTTTAACTGGATAGAAAATATAACTATATGCTACAATGACTATAGAAAGAAATCAAAATAGTTATAGAACATAGTAAAACTTGAGGGGCTCCTGGATGGCTCAGTTGGTTAAGCATCTGACTCTTCACTTCAGCTCACGTCATGATCTCACAGTTCCTGAGTTCAGGCCCTGTGTCAGGCTCTACTCTGATAGTGCATAGCCTGCTTGGGATCCTCTCTCTCCCTCTCTCTGCCTCTCCCCAGCACAGACCCACACCTGCACTCTCTCATAGACAGATAGCTAGATAGATAAATAAATAATCTAAGAAACTAGAAATTATCAAGAGAGAAATTCCAAGGTCTCCCACCCACTATCAGTTTTGTTGACCACCTGTGTCAGTCCTCCTATACTCGGTCGTCCCTCTGCATTTCTGTGGCAGCCCGGCCTCTGTTCTGCTTCAGTCAATCCTAGAGGACTTCAGTCCCACTTTTGCATCATCAATTGTCTCTTCTCGCCAGATCATTCCATCACCAGGCAATCATAGTGTGGATCATCCACTGATAACCATCATTCTCCTTGACCTCGGCCTCCATCCAGCGGTCCACATAATTTCTCTGCATTGCCGCAGTTGCCTCTCCTGCAACCTTCCCCATGGAAGTGGTTACTATACTGTTCCAGTTGTTCAGGACAAATCCCTTGGAATCATCCTTGGCTTCTCTGTACCCTTATAACCTGATACCATCTATCAGCAAATTATATAGTTCTACCTTTAATATTCATAATATCTTTCCTTTCTGCCTCCATCAACACCACGCTCACCCATGCTACCAAATTCTCTTACCTGAACTACCAAAATAGCCTCTGAATTGGTTTTTCTGTTTCAAACCTAAAATCTATCATTGCTTAACCAGCAGTTGGTGTGACCTCTTCAACGTGAAAGTCAGACCAAACCACTTTTAATTCATAACTCCCCAATGGTTTCTCATTCATACAGCCTAAATCCACTCTTTAGTATGGCAGACAAGGCCAACAGATCAGTTCTCCACGGTACCTCACTGATTTCATCTCTCACTATTTCTCTTGCTCCCTTCACTGTTAGAATGGACAGATGATGCTTCAGCTTCAATGCTTCTGTATTTGTCAATATCTCTGTCCATAATGTTTCCTCCCAGGTTCCCATATTCCTTTAGGTCTCTAATATCACCTGATCAGAGACATTCTCTCTGGCCACCCTCTGTAAAAAGGAACCCCTACTACATTCTATCCTTAACCTGTTTCATCTGCTTTATTTAGTTATATTCAGATTATTACTCACTGCTAACGGATACACACACACACACACACACACACACACACACACTCACGCATTTTCCCCAGAGCTAAAGCACAGTGATGACACAATTCCTTTCTTCATGTGTTTTCTCATGTTTTCAGTAAATACTTATAATTTCAAGGTCTTACTATGACAGGCACTGTGATCTAAAGTTTAAATATAATATTCAAATGAATGCAGAAAGTAATCCTCAGCAGGAGATGGGTATATTTTACAAACGGAGAAGTGAATCTTAGCCAGCAAAATACCCAAGGTCACGCAGCCCAAATATGACTGTGTTTTCAACTGATGAGAAAAACTGTTTTCAGTTTTCAGTTTTCAACTGATGAGAAAAATAAGCAACCAAAGTAACTGCCCAGTCCCCAGTGCCTTCCTAATGCTGAGAGTATATTTTGATAATTGTATGTGTGCAGTGTAAGCCTACCTTGCCTAATTTTACCTCTGGACTCAGAGTGTTCCACTGTCACTAGGGATGAGGAAAAACACATAAATGTCTATTTCTGGGAAGAACAAGCCCTTTGGAAGCCATGTTATTAGAGTTTATAGAGTAAAGCTTCAACAAGATAGGTCCAACTTACAACATAAGTATTATAAAAGTTAATATTCCATGTAGAAAAATACAATGAAGACTAATCTATGTACCATTGGGAAAGACAGTTTGATATCCTAAGCGGAAAGAGTCTTTCAAAACTATACCCATAACTCAGCCTGTTCTATCAGAAAGAACAGACAGACACTGGTTTGAACCCAGTTTTGTCACTTAACAGCTACATAGATTTACATGGACAAGGCATTTAAATAATTGAGCCTCTTTTAGCTTATGCATGAAATATGAATAATAATATAAAAATAATTGAAAGATGGTGCATCTACATCATCAAGCACATAGTAGATACTTAAAAACAGTAACTTGGGGCACCTGGGTGGCTCAGGAGGTTGAGCGCCCAACTTTGACTGGGGTCATGATCTCAAGGCTCATGAGTTCGAGCCCTGCGTCAGGCTCTGTGCTAACAGCTCAGATCCTGGAGCCTGTTTCAGATTCTGTGTCTCCCTCTCTCTCTGACCTTCCCCTGTTCATGCTCTGTCTCTCTCTGTCTCAAAAATAAACGTTAAAAAAATTTAAAAAAAAACAGTAACTTTTATTCACATTGGAAGAAACACCCTAACATCATAACTACCCTACAACCTGAAAGTAAAGGAAACTGCCTTTTAGTGTCTCAATAAATCCATTTAACCTATCCCGCCCCTCTCACCATCCTCCCATCAATAGGTAAATAACAAACAGAATTAAATCTAAGAGACACAGAAATAAAAAACATGGGAAGGAATTATCAATTCTCCTTTGTGAATCAGGCTGTATGACTGTTTAAAGTAAGCCTCACAATATCATGCTGTTTTTAACAGAGAGCTGTAAACCACAAAACAATATGAAATGACTACTGTTTTCAGAAAATACTCTGTCTTTACTCATTTCATCTAAAATTGAACTAACAAGGAGCTCTATTTATCATTTACATAGAAAAACAGGCTTACTCTGAGCACAAGAAGTCAGGCCTAAGAATATCTCATGTTAATATAATTAACAAAGCTGTTGAATTAAGATTATTGGGGTTTTTTCCTGCATTTGATATTCTTTTGTATTTTACAATCCACATTTCCATTTTTGTCATAATTTAAAAATTTTTTAAATACGAAGATGGTAAACTAATGTGAAAAATTAAGGATAAACTCAAGAATGGTATTCTCAAGGGTGGTACAAACAAAATTTAAAAGGCAGTTCTTTCCAAATAACATTATTTTCACATATCTCTTAGTTCCCACTATAACTCCACATTTCATCTTAATTTCTTACTCCTTCCCACTAGAGGATAAGCAATGTAATTTTCTTCATAATCATTTACTGAAAAAAGTACACCCAAAATGACTTCTAAAGATGAAATATCTTTTAAAGCATTTAACATAAAAAATAAAATTCACATATAAAAGCAGACAGAGAAGAATTCCAGAAATCTTGTTGGATCTCTCAGTGAAGAACCAAATATGTGGGGTAGGAGAATGGAAAGGAGGATTACTTTCTTCACCTTTGCGTCTTTCTTGTTATTACTAAGAGTTGCTCTGTTGGCACGGATAATCCCAAATGCTGTACCTGTCGCAAGTCACTGCATTCTATACTTTGCCTTGTAAAGATGGGAGGCTAAAGAGGGTCAGATACAATGACACAGGTAAGTCAAGCTCCTCACATTGCGCCAAAGTGCTAAAAATTTGGGAGATAAACAGCCACCAGATCTTACTTCCAATTCAGCACTGTGGACAGCCAGCCAGAAGCAGTTTTCCCGTTCAAATACAACAGCTGCTGTGTTTCTTCCTTGTAAGGAAAGAATTTCACCACATTTAGTGTCGAGAAAGTTGGCCTGGCACAATCAGTTATGCGGAGTGACACCTGAAGGTAATTTATGTGCGTGTGGAGAAAATAGTTTGCTTAGTCATGTCTAGGAGCAAAAATGTTTTCTTCACAAATAAATGTGTTGCCAATTGTCAGTCAAGAAAGGGCAGGCTGTTCCGCAATAAAAAAAAAAAAAAAAAAAATGCTGGAAATCTCAAACTCAGTTTACACATCCAAGGCAAGTTTTCAAGTGGGACCCGGCTTAGCAAATAAGTCTGAGACCCAGGTAACAGAGGCCCCATCTTGGCAAGTGCATTTGTGACTGCTGAGGCAAGCAAAGGAAATGTGATAAATCACACTCTCGGTCTCACAGATTGCAGTTTCTGCACAGCACTGGCAATTGTCAATTCTGACCTCATTTAATTGGCCAGAGCGAGTCACAAAGCCATGCTAATTTCCAAGGGGAGGGAGGGATGGATGTGCAATTCTATCTTGTACCTGATGGAGAATTAAAAGATTAATAAACAGTTAAAATAGGACTTCACAACAACTTAAAGTCTTAAATAGCTTCCTACCTATTGTTCTTCAAGAATAGAACTAATTGAATATATGTAGGCATATATGTATTGAACCGATCAGTGAACAGAACAAAGCACTATATTCCCTGCAGAAGAGAAAAGCGAATAAGATACAGATCCTGCTGTGACGTATTTAGACACTACCATCACTGCCACTTTCACCCTAGCTAATAATAGCAGCTAATTTTAAGTGAGCACTTTCTCTGTGCCCAGCACTTTTGGAAGAGTTTCTGTGGCACCTGTCTACTTATTATCTACTGAAATTACCATCACTGTTATCCTTAGTTTGAGATTTGATTCCTCTAAACTGTTCTAAAACGTTTGTACACTTTATGTTCTACATAGCATTCAATTCGCATGAGGTTGTTTTTATACACCCTACTTAACAGATAGTGTGGCACTGAGGGACCTGGAGACAGAATAAAATAACGATGATAAGAAAAATGTAGCAAAAATTTAAGAGCTTGGATTATGGCCCAGAGGTTAAAAAAAAAAAAAAAAAAAAAGGGCTCAGATGGGTTGTACCACAGTGTAGGCAACCATGAATGAATGGAGGGGCTTCTAGAAGCTGGCAGGGTGAGAGTATTTGTATCTTTAAGAAAAGGCAATTTATAGGTTAAAACTACATAACACTTCTAAGGTCATAAGAAGACTAACACTAATAATACCATACTTTATACATCTCCATCATTGTTTTTACCACTAGAAGAGAGAGGTTTACACACATACACCCACACCTTCCCACTAGAAGGCAGATTATAGTAACTATAAAACAATTTTACTGTTTTAAGTGAACCATACAACACTAGACAGAATGGTCTTAAATGGAAGATGCATGGGTGAGCTACCTTAGATATAATAAAGAATTTGTTTTCAGTAAGCTTTCTGAGCACTAAGCTTTGCTAAATACTAAGAGCTGTTGTGCAATCTCTCTCCTGAAAGCTTTGTTTATTAAATGGAATTTTTTCATCAGGAAAGGTTTTATTTTTTTTTTTAATTTTTTTTTCAACATTTTTATTTATTTTTGGGACAGAGAGAGACAGAGCATGAACAGGGGAGGGGCAGAGAGAGAGGGAGACACAGAATCGGAAACAGGCTCCAGGCTCCGAGCCATCAGCCCAGAGCCTGACGCGGGGCTCGAACTCACAGACCGCGAGATCGTGACCTGGCTGAAGTCGGACGCTTAACCGACTGCGCCACCCAGGCGCCCCCATCAGGAAAGGTTTTAAACAATCCTGCCTAGCTAGAGTAAAATGGCTTAGGTTGATTAAGAAAGGAAAAGAAAAACACGTCTTAAGTAAGTACTTGTGTTGTGGCAGGTTCCATCTATGCCCTTGAAGAGATTAGACCATGAGTGAATGAGATAACCTATCAGGGTCCCTTCCAAATCTGTTTTTGTGATTTCAATAATGACATTCAGTTGGGGGTAAATAGCTGCTGTGAATTACATGTCAGTCTATTGTCTTAATCTTTTGACAAGTGTAGTATACAGACTGCAAATAAAGAAAATAGTATTTTGAACAATGGCATCATGATAAGCAAAAGAGAAATGTCTGGATTATTAGAAAGCATGATCTAGGTAGTTAGGGAAATTATCGGTCATGTTATGACGACTTTTACAAAAAACAGATCTTTTCTTTTGCATTTTTCTACTTTTTTGGTCCAAGTACATTCTAGAGCAAATAGAATTTCATGGTCTCTCTCATTTTGGAGATAACTAGTTCTGAGATGGGCTATTTTGCAGAATAGGAAAAGGAATTACATTTGAATGTCTACTTTTACAAAAATCATAATTTGCCATACTTTAGTAACTTTTAATAAAAAGAACATACCTAGCAAACTGGCCCCGATATACTTACTCAATGTCATTTCCTGCTCTTTTGTTGAAAGTTTGGCTTTCTCCTAAATTTCACTACAACCTCCATCAGTCTTGCCTTTTTGCATCAGCCTGCAATGCCCGTGTTTTTGCTCTCCCTTTAATGAACTCCTACCCATCCTTCAAGTCCCACATAAGATCCCACATCTGCCAGGAAACATTCTTCAAATATTCCAATTCATACTCTTTCTTCATTTAACAATTAAGTGGGTTAAAATTCTAAAATATATGTTAAGAATTATTATTTTATTTTGTTAATTTTAGTTAGTTAACATATAGCATAATATTGGTTTCAGGAGTAGGATTTAGTAATTCATCACTTACATATAAGGAATTCTTACTTTAAATAGCATAGACAAAGTCTAAAAAAATCTTAGCGTCGTTTTTAGTAGTTTTGTGGGCAACTAATTCCTTTCCAGCATTAACTTTTATTTTTAATGTTTTATGTTCCTATACAATCCTCTTTTTGCAGTCGTATTTTTATATAATCCTCCTTTGAGAATGACCAATTTCCATTTTCACATATGAGGGCTAATAAATGCCTTACAAAGGTTAAGTATAAAGGAATGAAAGTAACCCCACCAAATATTTTTCCATAACTGTGTCACAGAGTATAAAGAAATTCCACTTCCTTTACTAGAATTTATAATTTGGATACATTGGTAACTAAGTGATTTTATGAAGGAGGAAATTGTAAATCACTGTTTGATGGGCTTTTTAAAAGGCTGTTTCATATACTAGATGTTACCAAAGATGCTGATCTGGAATTTATACAAAGCAGGGTAGTGCTTAAAAAGTATTCTTTCACAACACTGAAGAAATAATATCAACCTAAAAATGATGAATTTTATGGGTAACATATTTACGAATAATTTTGGAATTATCTGTGAACAGGCTATTTATGGCTCTCCTAAGTTAAAGAAAGATTCTTTTGTGCCACTGAAATGTAGCTTTTCCCATGTGTTTCTTGTACAGAATGAACACCCAGAAAAGACCAGTTGGCCATAGCACAACACATTCATCCATATATTTACTGATTTCCTACTCTTTGCTAGGTATGAAGATATATAGTTGTGATACAGTATTCAGTAAAATACGATCTCTATTCCCAACTAGTTTATCCTATAGAGCTTAATATACAAATAGACAATGTAAATCACTTATGAACTATGTATGGAGTGCTCCGGAGGCTAATGGAAGACTGGCAAAGGCATATCATGCCTAAATCGAGTCCTAAAAATGAGCAGTCGTTAAGAGTAAGCAGACGAGGAAGGGACGTTGGAGACAAAGGAGAAAGCCATTCGTGGAAGCAGAAGCAATGCACAAAGACTTGGAGGCAAGAAAAGGCTTGACAGGTGTCCAGAATGACATGGAGTTCAGAATCACTGGAGATCGAAACTCAAAAAAGATCTATCACGAGAAAGAAAAGTAAACAGGGCTCAATCACAAAAAGCCTACTGTACCACGTCAAGAAGGGTGCATTCTCTCTTAAAAGCCATGTATATTCTTCCATTAAAGATTTATTTGGGGGAATGAATGAGTAAGATTTGCATTTTTAATGATCACTCTGCTTATAGTATGACAAGTAGATTGGATTGACAGTAACATATTAGGAGGCTATTGTAATAAAGCAGATGGACCATAAATACATTAGTGGGACCAGAAAGATATAAATTGATTTAAGAAACAATGAATATGTAGTGTTCTTTGGACTTGGTGACCACCTGACTCAATACTATTCTCAGACTCATTCTTCCTCTACATTCAAAATTCCAAAAACGTGTGAGTAGCTCATAAACTAGTAATATAGGAAAAGGACATGCGATGAAGTTAATCCTATAACAAGAACAGAACAGACACCACAAATAAGTTTGATTAAAAAAATAGATTTTTAAAAATTTCATTTTAATGACACATACTTTTTAAAATATAAAATCTCCAGTGAAATAATTTTTCTAGAGCTTACTATTGACTTACAAGGAGTTAATGAAAAAATTATTCTGAAAAATCATATGCCTCTTTTTTTTTTTAATTGCAGTACTTTCTACAAATACCCAGAGAGACTGGCAAATCTACAAAATGACAGCAAATTAAAGTTACAAAATTAAGCAATCACAGCTATGGTGGTATTTTAATTCTGCCATTCTGCCGTGGTGACCATTCCAGATTCTTTTTAAATAAAAATTGTTAAGACATTTAAAAAGTCTCCTATTTTAGCTGTGAAGAAAGGTTGTACTTTATTTCTCCATATTAAAGAATTTCAAGTTAATCTTTCCCTTACTATAGTTATATAAATTATCTTAACAATGTTTATGAAGAAAACCAGCAATAACATCTATTAGTCGGCATCTTCCCTGAAAGCCAAAAGCATATTAGTTTATATATGCTATAATTTAAAAATTGTCTTAAATGTGGGGTACCTGGATGGCTCAGTCTCTTGAGCTTCTGACTTCGGCTGAGGTCATGATCTCACAGTTCATGGGTTCGGGCCCCGCGTCGGGCTCTGTGCTGACAGCTCAGAGGCTGGACCCTGCTTCGGATTCTGTGTCTCCTTTCTCTGCCCCTCCCCTGCTCACACTCTGTCTCTGTCCCTCAAAAGTGAATGAACGTTAAAAAAAAAATTGTCTTAAATGTGTGTTAAACTTCTTCCAAACACTGACATTGTAGAGAAATCCACACAATGTGTATTTTAAATTTTTAAAAATACTTTAAAAGAAATTTCTATACTGAATATAAGTGTTATCATTTCTAACTAGCTAAATTTCCTACAGATAATAAATGTGGAAACTGAGGTTAAGAA
The DNA here is from genome assembly GCF_007474595.2 of Lynx canadensis. Taxonomy (NCBI): domain Eukaryota; kingdom Metazoa; phylum Chordata; class Mammalia; order Carnivora; family Felidae; genus Lynx; species Lynx canadensis. Next base: position 87,299,095 of record NC_044304.2, read on the forward strand.
AAATTAAACACAAGTGAAAATGGTCTTTGAATGTGGGCACGTCTCACTCCAGAGCTCATGTCCTTCTCCAGGACACCACATGCTGTTATTGTGCTTATGATTCACATTCGACATTAGAGAGAGTGGGAGAGAGTTTTCCTTAACGTCGACAAACAAACCACGCATGCAAAATAAAGGAAAGCACTGGCTTAGAGCCTATGCGAAAAACCTGACAGCAATCTCACCGTAAACCCACAGGTTGGCCTATGTGCCAAATGAGCTACTGTCACTCAGGTGGCTTTTAATAAATAAAAGTCACCAGTTAGCATAACCACTATTCTGTGAACAAGGGAGGCGTCTCTTGAGTATTGATTGTGGTGCTCCGTTTTGAGGGGGACATTAACAAAGAGGAGGATGATCGGAACCCTGACAGTGCAGTCAGGATAACCATGGCATGAGAAATGTTCACCCCACACCACAAGAGTGCATGATAACTCTCTTTAAACATTTGGAGGTCTGCCATGACCTAGAATCTTACGGCAGGAGAGGAAAGAACTACAACAAAAAGTGAAAAATACAGGGGTTCCTGGGTGGCTCAGTTGGTTAAGCGTCTGACTCCTGATTTCGGCCCAGGTCATGATCTCATAGTTGTGAGTTGCAGCCCTGCATCAGGCTCCTGGTGACACCTGCTTGGGATTCTCTCTCTCCGCCCCTCCCCTGCTCATGCACTCTATAACTTAAAAAAAAGGTGGAAAATGCAGTAATATAGATTTGGATTGGGTATGCAAATGCTTTCTCCTCATCAGAATATTCAAAAGTGCAATGGACTTGTGCCTGGCTGGCTCAGTTGGATCTCGTGAGTTTGAGCCCCATGTTGGATGTAGAGATTATTTAAAATTAAAATAAAAATTAAAAAAAAAAATGGAATGGACTTCCTTACCAGGTAGCGAATTCCCTTTCCATGAAAATGTACAAATTCAAAATAACAAACTCATCTGACTACCTGTCTGGATGTCACGGCAGAGAAAATACTCTGATGTGGGTAAAATTCCACAAGCATTTTTAAACTCCAGTCTTCTTCTAATCATTTATTTTTATTTTGGTTGGAATAGGTATATGAAATTCTATGCATGTCACATGGGTCTTAACTGCATAAGCGTAATTATTGATTTTTCATATTCCACCGGTAAATTCTCCCTCCTCTCCTCCCTTTCTCCTCATCTTCTCTCCATTTTCTCTCTCCTCTCTCTTGCTCCACTCTTGCTTTCCAGGGCTCTCTACTGTTCTTTCCCTCTCCCTCTCTCCCTCTACTTTCCATCAAACATTTAGCATTGACTATGCATCGGGCACTATTCTAAATGAATTCCAAAGGCCCTTCATTTAATCCTTATTGCAATCAGTGACATAGGTGCTATTCATTTTCCATCGATTTGAGTCAGAGAAGGGCTATGTGTCAGGTATCACATTAATAAATTTGTTTCTGTTACGTTTGTTTTCCAAACGGTGTTTCAGAGTGGAAAAAATAACAGTGTGCATTTCAACCAATCTGTCTGGAGCAGCCGGGTCTCAGAGTCACAGCCAGATGAAGGCAACGTTTTGGAAAAACATCGTTTACCTATTTTTTTCTAATTGCCGCAGCAGGAAAGATTATAAAATTAAATGAAATAATAAAGTTAGGAATGGACCCACCCCAAATTATTTAGATGCCAAAGTAAGCCAATCCCAGCTGTTATTCCTTACCCTGGCTGCCATCCTCAGCAAGAGCAGTATGGGGGAGTGTGGGCAACCGGCTGCAGCAGCAGCTGGGTCTATTTGTTAGGAGGAAAAAAATAGTCAGTGAAGACAAAGGGAAATTTCAGGGGCTAGCAGTGTGAATGGAAACTTGGAGCCTGGCTGGGGGAACCTTAGAAGTGAAACGCCATGCTGGAGGCAACAACATTGCAATATTCCACAAGCATTTACAGGCACAGCACTGCCTCCAGCAAGCGCCTTGGCTGGCAAGAGTTTTATTCCACAACAGCAAAACTTCCCAATGATACATTGTGGGTAAATGTCCTCCTATTACAGCATTTTGGACACTGGAAAACAAAGCAACATCAAGATCTGTTCCAACGAGGCAGTGGGTATTTATGAGCAGACTAATAGGACAAATGGCATTCTAATCTAAACAAAATCTATTCCTAATTATTATATGTTCATTTATATAGGCATGCAAATGCCTAGTGAGCATAAGTACATATTCCAAAATGCAACTGCCTACAACAAAATCCTAGTATTCTATTTATTTGACCTCCCTTGAGACCAATACGCTAAAAGGCATCTAATGTGTTTCTGAGTGATTACTGCCTTATTTGTGTGTAGACTTTTTCATTGTTATTAATTTCCTAATCTTTCATTTCTATTCTTGTCTAATTTTATTGATTTTAAGCCTTAGAGACTTCTCTTTTTTTTCCCCCTCCAGATATGAAATTTTTTTTCTACAATCTTAAAATACATCAGACTTCAGTTTGGGCATACATATTTTGGAGCAAGTAAAAAACATTTGGCAAAAAAATCTGTCAAAAGCAGTGCCCAGTACATAACTTTTATCTTATTTCTGAGAAATATAATGACAAAGATATAATTATATTCTTTTAATTATAAGCATAATTAACTTAACTGTAATATTTTTCTTCTTGCTACGGTTATCTAAATATTACAAGGGAATTCTGCTTTGGGAAATTACTAGAAAATCAACGCATATTAGTGTGTTGAAGTTTAAACATTAACTTCTCATAATTGTAACAATGTAGTAACAAAATTGATTTTTTGGGTGGCTTGTAATACCATTCCAGTATTTTATAGTCCTAGCTTCTTCTTTCTTCATTCTAGACAGATTAAAAAGAACTATTAACTTGTCCCTTATGGACAAGAAGATGCAATTATATGGATAATTGAGTACACCAACTAAAATGATAACATTTGACTTTGGAAAAAAGGTTTTTTTTCTGTTTAATTTAAATTTTAAACATGGGTGGGATGGCTATTCTAAGAATACACCATATGGTTAACTCAAGTTTAAGCAGACCCTTAAATTGTCAGCAAGCTCAATATTCTAGTACTCATTCCAAGCAATTGTAAAGTTATCTGTCACATAATCACTCATCTGACCGGAAATATGTGTAGCATTTATGCATCATGATAATGTTGAACTTGAAGTTTCTTTTTCCCTTCCTTTTTTTTTTTTGTTTCTGTTTTTGCTTTTGCTTTTGATAAGGAAAAATAGCTATATCAGTTTCATCAATAATGACAGAGCTATTTCAAAAGGAATCACTTTTATTTTCTGTATTTTACACATTTTACTTTAAAAGTATATTACTTTTACCTTGCTCAAAGTGATCAAAATGATCCTATTTTCTATATATTTATTTGACAACTTGACTTTGGCTTCTAAAAATAAGATAATCAGGTGCTTCCTGTTTCCATATTTATTTACTCCTTATAGTAGAAAGGGACAGTGACAAAATGTGTGCTTTCTCCTGAATTAACTTCACTTTTAACCTTTCTGTTTATGTCCATTAATTTCTGCTTTCACATTAGATGTATTATATTGGAGTAATTAGTATGGTGTTAAAAAAAACAACTCAAGTATACAATGATTTCAAAACATATTGTCAATTTTTGTAAGATAAAATCTTAAGGAAAATTTTTCATTGGTTCTTTCTCAATTAACTTGGGCTGGGAAATAAATTGAAAATAACTTGCATAAGCTAATTTAATTATAAAACTTGTACACAGTGCTTATTCTTCTCACTACATTATTGCCTATAGCCATGCTTTTAGAGCAATAAATGCATGAAACAAAAGCAACATAGTCAAATTATTCATAAATCAACCTTTCCACAGAGATGAACTGATAAAAACAAAAAACTATTCTTGCTTTTGTTCATTTAGAATATTCTTTGGAAACAAAGGTGTTGAATAAGTTACTACCCTTTTATAGCCTTGCCTTTTTCTGCTTTGTGGCTGATTTCATGCCTTAGTTCTTTGTCTCTCTTCATAGTTCATCACTCTAGAAATGAATCCGCTGCTACACTGGACACTGGAGATCATGACTGAAGCAAACGGAAAGGTGCTTGAAATGTGACATCTATCATGTAATGGCCCAGATGAATTCAAACCACCTCTACCAAAGCCTTAAACTGTACCTTCCAATAATATACAGATATTTCCTGAATAATTTAAAAGTAGTTCTGGATTTCTCTTCAAAGCTTTTGTAACAGAAGACCTGAAGCCAAAGCGGGACCTAACATTTTGGAGCAGGGATAGAAGAGAATTATTCTCATCATTTTTCCTGACTTCTCGAATGCTCCTCCTGAGAGGCCTATCATCTCATTTTGTGCCACCTGTATTAGGAACCTATTTAGATGTGGCATCCAGCTGAAGAATTCAGATTGGTAACATTAAAGTGAATAAATCTAACACTTACATTCATACATTAAATGCAACAGACGTAATAAATTTATCAAGTACATAAACCACATTAGCTTCTAAGGATCCAAACAATAAAACAATAAACCTGCCTTCAAAAATTTCAAAATTTATCACGATCTCGCGGTCCGTGAGTTCGAGCCCCGCGTCAGGCTGTGGGCTGATGGCTCGGAGCCTGGAGCCTGTTTCCGATTCTGTGTCTCCCTCTCTCTCTGCCCCTCCCCCGTTCATGCTCTGTCTCTCTCTGTCCCAAAAATAAATAAAAAACGTTGAAAAAAAAATTTAAAAATTTCAAAATTTACCTGTGAATCTGTATTAATCATATTACTCAAACAAGAAAAGTGAGAATGACTTAAAGTTATATCGAAATGGGGGCGATTTGATTGACCATGAACACAGAGCATTTGTCATACTATTGTGTGTAGGAAAGCTATGAACACAGTGGGATTCAGTTACTTAGGTATCCAAGGGCAGCCGTGTTTGTAGTAGGACACAGGGCATTACATGCAGTAGGATGGCAGTCGGAGGGAGGCAGGAATGGTGGCAAGATGGGATGAGACCTGGATGATTTGCTCCATGCTTCTTGCCTAGACTTCTCATCCCCAAGACTGTGCTCTGGTTCTTCTTTCCAACTCCATGCTTCCACAAGCTCTTTGTGTTAACTTCAAGTATAGAAAAAAATCCTGCTTTATCACGACTTGTCTCTTCTTACAACTAGACCTTACGGCTTCACAGGAATACTGTTTGAGTAGAGGTGCTGTGTGTGTGTGTGTGTGTGTGTGTGTGTGTGTGTGTGTGTTTAATAAACTTCTTACTTTAGAATAGTTTTAGAGTTACAGGAAAGTTGTAAAGATAGTGAAGGGAGTCCTCATAAAGCTACACCCAATTTCCCTATTATTAACATCTTACATTAGTATGGTACTTGATCACAGTTAATAAGCCAATACGGATCCATTATTATTAACTAAAATAAGTTTTAATGTTCCCAGGATCCCATCCAGGAAATGCATTGCACTTACAAAACTGTGTTTTTTTTTTTAATTATTCTTTTTATTTTTAATTATTTTAATGTTATTTTTTTAGAGAGAGAGAGACAGACAGATAGAGCACAAGCCAGGGAGGGGCAGAGAGAGAAGGAGACGCACAATCCAAAGCAGACTTCAGGCTGTGAGCTGTCAGCACAGAGCCCGACACAGGGCTCGAACTCCTGGGATTATGACCTGAGCCAAAGTCGGACACTTAACTGAGCCACCCAGGCGCCCTGTGTGTTTTTTATTCTTAAATCCCTAGCATGATGATCAGTCTCTAAAGATGGAAGAAGCTCACCAACTAGTCATGGAATAAGTGAATGACTGAATAAACAAATATTTCTTAAGAAGATACAGAAGCTTCTGAGTCCCTGAAGGAAAAGATCAGGATGTATAACAAAAAAAAAAAAAAAAGAAGTGGACCTAATTTCATTAGTCCGAGAAAATATTTCACTGAGAGACGAAGGAGTTCTGGAATCTTATAAACTGCTTTTCCATAATCCACCAATATTCGAGGTTTTCTCATCTGAACTCAGTGATAGCATGACGTGTCCTAATTTACACCATCAATAATCATTAAAAACAGATTTCATTTACATGTTAAATTATTACCTATATGTCATCTAGTAAAAAAAAAAATAATAGGTAGAAAATGGTATAGTAGATAGTAGATACTCAGGAATTTAAGTATATTTATTAGGATCAAGGGTGTGGTTCGGAAATTTGAATAAACGACACCCTGAACGTAGGCAATGGACCTAAAGGGGAAAAAATGAAACAGGTAACATAAAAGTGAGGCTCTCCTGGACCATCACCCCAAACACTTAGCCCAGCGTTTCTCATGCTCCAGTGTGCATGAAGTCACCTGCAGGACTTAAAACACAGCTTCCTAAGCGCCAGAATCACTGATGAAGAAGCTCCCCGGAGAGCTGGTGCTGCCAGTCTCTGACACTTTTCATAGCACCCCAGTGTCTATCTCCTCCGGATCCTAGCTTGGAAGAGGAACAGAAGAAAATCCCAAGCAGCTTCATCTCCTCTGCAATGAAATTCAACTAAGCCTTCTGTCACGCAAATTTTTTAGCAGTAGCTCTATCTCTTCAAAAAAATTAAAGAAGCCTTTATGATTTTGCCATTTTGACCGTAACATGGAAGCCAACGACAATAATAAAAAGTTTTGTTTTGTTTTTATCCCCTAGATGGTCAACACCCAGCCTGTAATTACTGGCTTTAGGAATGATCTGGTAAGTCATTTTATTCTATTCACAAGAGTCCTATCAAAAATATTTTTAAAAATTAAAAAAAAATAAATGTTCCTTGCCCTCAAAAATCATAAAATGTTTAAAGACAATTCAATAGACAATATTTTAAGGCACAACAACAAAGTGTACGTTTCCATGATACACGTACGTATTCTACAATATTGTATGAGATAGATAGTGTTCATCGGTCCCTTTATACTTGTGAGGAAGCTAACCCTTCGAAGTTCAATGATTTAGCAAGAATAACACAGCGTCAAATAGGATATACGTACTAAACATTCAGACTCAGGATTTTAAAATTGTGAGTCCTTACTTATTCTTTCCACCAGAACATAGTGTTTCCTAATAGGAATTTTTAAAGTATTTTGGAGAAGTTCTACACACTGGGAGGTCTAGTAAGGGAAGGAAAAGAGTCCTAGAATTTTAGAATTGGAAAGGATCTCAGGAATCACATGATGCATAATAAACTTTTGGAGTCAGGCTTAGGAAAAAAGCCGTCAGGAGGCATGAATAGCTATGTGCAATGCTGTCAGCACATTTCCTCTTTGATTTTAGTTCTATAGCGCATCTTGAGCTTTGAATTTAAAGCCCTCTTCATTTCCCATCATTTCCGGGAAGGGAACTGGTCAGAGGGGAAAAGGTCAGCGTCCCTAGCTGCCCTCTACTTTCTGCCTCTTTTATTCCCATTTTCTTTGCTGCTTTGCTGCTTTGCTTCTGGTTCTGGAATTAGTTTGGCTACCTAAACCCACCACTGAGACTTATTCTTAGGGACGCTGCTCCCCTTGCCCTATCTTGTGAATAAAACCCTCTTTTTATTCTGGTTCCAATGAATTAAAACTTAAAACTCAGAGAAAATGAACTGAAATGGCCTAGAAATAGATGGGCTTACATGAAGAATATCCTAACTTACACTTAACCCAAGCCCAGCCAAGGTGTAGAGGCGGGGCATGGTCCCTCCTTCTAGGTACCCTAATTCCTTCCTGCTCCAGTCCCCACAGCCTTTACATACCTGGCAGCATGAGCTGTCCATTAGAAACACAGGTGAGACTCAGGGAGCCTGGGTCGCTCTGTCGGCTAAGCGTCCGACTTCGGCTCAGGTCATGATATCAAGGTCTGTGAGTTCGAGCCCCGCGTCCGGCTCTGTGCCGACAGCTCAGAGCCTGGAGCCTGCTTCAGATTCTGTGACTTCCTCTCTCTCTGCCCCTCCCCCACTCACACTCTGTCTCTGTCTCTCTAAAAAATAAATAAAAAAACGTTAAGAAGAAAAAAAAAAGAAACACAGGCGAGACAAAGAGGGTGAGTCGTCCAGGTGGCTAGTAAGTAACTTATTTCCTAAGTCATGAATTTCACCAACTTTTGAATGCCTAATGAGTATAATTAAACTTTGTTGTTTAATTCAAAGGTCCTGTCTTCTGTTGATTAGAGAATAAAAATGAAACAAATATTGAAGATAAACTGAGGACCAATAAATATACACCATTCACCAGAAATATGTTTTCATTCTACTTTTGGGCTAAGATGAGGGTGAAATAAAAATATCTACCTGGAACAAAAGCAGAGGAGGAGGAAAAAAGGGAGAGAGGGGTGGTGATAGCAACACAGGGGGTAATCAAAGAATGAAGTGGTAAGAGAAAAAAAGGGAGGTGCCTGGTGATCACCCAGGAAAGACAAATGTAGCAAAAAGTAAAGAAGAAGACGTGGGAGAAGGGGGAGGAAGAAGAGGATGAGGAAGAAGAGGAGGAAAAGGAGAAGGAAAAGCAGAAGCAGAAACAGAAGCAGGAGCTGCTGCTTGGTTATAAATGAGCAAATATGGCTAACATGTCTGGAGGCCCTGGTTGCTTCACTACAATGCAGCCCCGAGAGGCCTGGGGGTGACTGGGGAGAGAAAGCCCTAGCCTTGCTCCTAATGCATGCCTCACCGAAGGAGCCATAAACGGTTCTTCAGGATTCCTTTGTTTCCTTGGCGTTCCTCATGCCAACCTCCATCAGACTCTCCTTTACAAAACACGACTCTAAATCGTTTTGTTTCATTTATATACCCACTCAATGCTCACTATTGAACACCTACTAAGAGGTCAGGAGCGGTGCCCCAGCCCAGTTATCTCACCTGTTTGTCCAAGGGAAGATAGAATGGAAAGCTTTCTTTCACTTTCAAAGCAAACAATACATGCTAGGCTGTTAGCTGCTTATAAGACCCTGTTTTGTTTAACTTTTGACTGTGTGGTTCGGTCCTGGTAATATTAGTTCTATGTGCTTTACAAAGCTGGGTTTACAATAACCTTTGTTAGTAACTTTTGTTTATGCTGTGGCTTTGGTCTGCTATCTCCAAGGTACCAATCAGAAAAGTTGCAACTTTCCTTTTCCTTGAAGTTCCAACTTCCTAATTAAGGATAAGTTAATTCCTTATACTATCAAAAAATAAATACATCTACAGTGACTTACAAACACGAGAGACCCCAAAATCCCTTGTTCCTTCTAGTCATCTACTCCTATAAGAGCTGGATTTCATGAAATAAAATCTTGGCTTGCAAGTAAAAAACTCTAGTGATTAAGGATCCTCCCTTATTTTAAGTTATAAGTTAATAATTAACTCGTGATTGCTTTTAGAATTAAAAAAAAAAAAAAAAAGGAACCAGGGTAGGCTAATTCTCACTGAACCTCTGATTCACTGAATAACCTCTGAAAAGCTTCCTACAGTAAAGTATTTGCTGCGCTAATTTGCATGATCTCATGTAATTCTTTCAGGATATTGCAAGTTACACATTACCCCATTTTACAGATGAGGAAATTCATAGTCAGAAAAGAAAGTAACTTGGGATCATACAGCCAGAAGCAAGATTCATATTAGGTATGCCTCCTTCAAAGTCTACAGAGATTTTAGGCCACTGAAGATACAATGTGAGACAGTTTTGCAATACCTGGGCCTAAACCACTCTTCTGTGTGTACTGTGCCGAGGCCATAAGCTGAGTCCTCAAACAGAGAGCAACAATGGCTGAGAGTTTACTTACCAGGAACAGAAGCAGAAATACATTTCTAAGCCCCAGATATCAAGCAAATCATGGATTTCTCCTTTTCATTTCCACACTAGCTATGGAGGCAAGATTACCAGGGCAATGGGGCCATTTGGTGGGCATGCCATGAACCAGGCATTAGAACTAAAGAAGGCTGAAAATTTCTTGAGTAATCAGTTGCCTTGGCCAACCCTAGGGCCATATGAAGTCAAGTTATTAATTCTTCAGACTTTCTGTCCTTGAAATCAGCACATTCTTTGACAGAAAGTGTTCTCTCAATATCAGAGACTAAAACACTTTGTTCAAATGTGGTATTCACATATCTTTTCATTCATAGTCTAGAAAATCCAACCTATAAAATACCCAGTCTTGTCACTGTCATCCATATCATGAGTACAAAGAATAATGCTTGCTTAAGTCCAAGAAATAACTCATGACATTGATAGTTTCTCTTATGCTTCAAATGTTATTTAAAACCATGCTGTGAAAAAATCATTATTAAAATAACCATAATCCTTTGTATAATTTATATAATATTCTTAAGTGTCAGATGTTGGGCTAAAGACTATTACCAACATTTAGCCCTGCATATTGAAACTAAGAAAATAATCTAAATCTTCACTGTGCACTTTTTGGAAAGTGTTTTAATGGTATAATTTTACTTTTGTTTTGTTTTAAATTCTCCGAGACTGAACTTAGAAGACCACTTTAACACTGCAGTGGCTATGTATAAAGGGGCATGCATGCATGCAAAGTGCCATTTCTGGATTCCTGCAGACTAAATTCCTCTACTAAGCCACAGAAGAGTTTTACACACAAAGATAAAGGAGTAAATCTTTGCGCGCTCTCCCACTAAGAACTCCCAATGATGATTCCAGTAGATATCTTTGATGAAATAAAACTGACTCTGCAGATTGCTAACAATAATAATTTTCACCAGCAATGACCAACTTGATGTTTGGTTCTTTATTATGTTGTCATAATAGAACTGAGGCCATCAAGTTGATCTCATCCCAGAGAGACCCTCTCTATGAAATAGTCTGAGGCTACAGGACAACTCTGACATAGACAGCAAAGTGACAATATGGCAACAGATTTTTGAAAGAATATTCCATTGGGACCACATGCCCACTGCATATATTTAAGAGTCAATAACAAGTATCAGTTGTATATTACGTATAGGACACTCTCTTTACAAAGACTTGAGAAACGATTTTACTCAACTATGTTATTTTTCAGTCCAAAATTGGCCCAGTTCATTTACAAATTCCATTTACTGCTCATGCTAACTCTGACCTCCCTTCGCCCTATCTCCATATTAAAGCACAACGGCTTTACCAATGTAACACCCAATATCCAGGTAAGAAGTAAATAATTCATATTCATTCAGGGACTTCAATATATCCACATGCATTTCTGTGATATGTGAGCAGTATCTGTCTATCACAAATATCAAAACTACAAAGGGTAGCACCATCTAAAATCCTTACACAGACTTCACCTACAGAAAATATATTCTGGGTAAACCAAACTCAACAAAACATACTGTCATTCCTTTCATCTTACCTAGTACTTTTAATTTCACATAAACTATTTCTTAATAAATCTACCACTTAATTCTCACCGACTCTCCCTGCGGGAGAACTGGCACGAGGTTTGTATTTACTCCTGGGTCCTATTTAGCAATTTTCTTCATGAATCATGCCTTATGACCACTTTTTATTTATTAACCACACAGGGATATGTGACTAATGTCACTATTGATAATACTTTGTTACTGGCTGAAAAACCAAAGCTATGAGCTGGGTCAGGAAAAACTGGCTCAGCCACTGCCTCTTTTTTGTATTTGCTCTGGATATGAAATGAATACAGCCTCCAGGATGATCATTTAAAACATTTCATTTTTGTTATGCTCTTCTACAATTCTATCTCAATTTTCTTTCACATAAGCTAGAAAAAGAATCAGAAAGGTGTGGTGTAAGGTGAATATGTGTAATAAATAGATATACTACATACACGCCAATAGCAAAACTATTGGCCATGAATCTTGTAAAAATGCACAGATGCGACCATCTTCTAAATTATTATAACTAGAGATCAAAGGTATGGAAGACGGGATTTGGAGTGAATGCAACCTATCATGATAAACCGTATATTTTATGCTAATTAAGACCAACTTCTTCTTTCTTCTGTGTTAACATCATCCTAGCATTTATTGATATCCAAACTCATGCCATTCCCCAAGATTTTTCTCCTTAGGACATGTTTCCATCTAACCTTCATTTATATCAGTCTTCACAAAACATTGATAAAATAATTTTTAGGTTATAAGGTACTTTCACAGTTTCGTCGTTCCATTTGATTCTCTCAAAAACCCAGTAAGATATACAGCGAAAGCACCATTACCATCCCTATTTTCAAATTAAGGAGACTGAGGCACAGAAAGTTACCATTAGTATAAGTGGAAGGAGAGACCTCTGACTCTACATCTGAAGCTATGACAACTCTGTATTTAATTGGTTATAATATCGAAATACAGATACACTAACACTCTTTATCCCACTTTTTTATATGGATAGATATATATTCAATGCTCAAATCTACATTTATAACATCAACATCTGCTAGGAACGATCTTTGGCCATATTTATGCCTTCACTTCTGTATCTCCTCACCAAACATCCTCTGATTACACAGCCATTCTCCTTGGCTTCTGTGACTGTGTCACTCTTTATTGGGTCTTTGAATACCTACCCCATCTGCCAAGCTCCCTTGACTGAATTTCTGGGGTTTTCCATGTACGTTGGGATTTCTTCTTTGACATGGGGCTTTGCTCATTTGTTTTTTCTTCTTTGAGCTCCATGAGCAAGAAGGTTATTTTTGCCTTCCCTGTAACCCCATTAATGCAGGATGGTGAGAGATAAGGAGACAACAGACATCGACAGAGGGCAGAGGCTGCATCTAGCAGGACTCTTCTCCCTTTATTCTCTTTCCTTCACTTCTGTCATGAGAATCAGAGCTATTTTTCAAGGAAATCCTTGGGTAGAATATTATAAACTTGCAATAATCACACCAATATTATCCTCTTTAGAGTACTGGCTATAAAGTTGGCCATGATTTTTAACTATTCATAAACACTTAAACACTTGCCTGGTACCGTTAATCTCAACTCAAATCTTGACTGAAAAGTCTTACAAAGCAGAACAGCAACTTGCTATAATTTTATTTGTTAACACAATTTATCTTACACCTGTAGAACACATTAAAGATACAGGCATTGCCTCAACAAGAGTAAATGTGTCATCACTTAATCCACTAAGCTTGCTTCTCAGGGAGAAATTCAATATTTTCCCACTGCAGGTGGAGCGCAGTGGGAAATCAGCAAGAAGATGCTCTATATCTGATACCAATTTTCTACCTTGTCTCACTCCCTCTCTGCCTTTTCCCCCTTTTAGCTCTAATGATCTCTCCTCCTCTTAAACACTGTTTAAGGACATGCCACATCCAAAGATAGAGAAGGATAGGGGAAAAGGGAAAGTCATTGGCATTTTATGTAATTCAGCTCAAACTTTTTATATGATGCTGCAACTTCTACCTCTTTTTGGGGAAGAGACATTAGACTTGTGGTCTCAGGTGCCACCTTGGTAACGAAGGAGGTAAGAAAAATATTTGTCTTTCTCCCATAGAACATAAACCACGCTATGAAATGAATCCCTGGAATAATCCAGTAGGTCACCTCTAGAGAGCCCTCGAGATTTATCTGCTGGGGGTCAGGCAGCAGTTCAGAGGTGTTACAGTATTTATATACAGCACTGTTTATATTTTGAAGGACCATGTACTCACTTACAGTATCAATCAACTAATTGATCCATTAGTAAAATTGTAGCATTTCTGGTATCATTTAAGGTAGCAAAAGATTATACTCTGAAATACCCCACCCTTAGTTTTTGGATACCTCTAAGACAGTCCACTGAATTTCAGAGTGTAAAGAGTAAACAGGCTGTTTAGAGTGTGAAGAGTAGATGGGGCTAAATATTCCTGCTCCAGCAGTCCTTCCCTTACACTGAGTCACCTGCAGTGCCTACATTTGCTGCTTCTGGTTGCATCTCCGTGGTGGCCTCTCAGCTGATTTTGCTGGCTAACATGCACAAGTGAGAACAGTCTATTTTCAGGTGACTGTATATCGTCTTTGTAGAAAAGCACAACATTGTGCATTTCAGCTAGTGCCATCACATCAAAAGGTTAAGAAAAACCAAAGGGAAATTTTGTGGTACTTTTCAGTCTAGAGTCCACATAGATAGAAGTTCTATTCCCACATCATCTAACACAACCCAAAAAATCGATTCCAGATTCCTCTGATTAAGAGAGGTAGTGGGGGGGGAAAAAAGATGTAGTCAAGGTGAGTCTGAAAACAATAATATGCATAGCATTTAGTTGCATTAGAGAGTTTGGGTATGCTTTGACCAGATTACAAACTCTCTAATGAAATATTAATATGATATAGCTTCAAAAATATACTGATAGTGAACTACTGAAAACAAGTACCTAATAATGAGGTATAAAAGGTTGATACCAGGTGTAGTTAGAAGAGTGGCTCACCAAAACTGGCAGCTTATCCACTTGGCTACACAAGAAAACAACCCATTTATTACATTCTTCTCCTGACATCCTTCTTTGTCCATAATTCACCACATCAAATTTTTTACATTTTGATACATTCGATCAAGCTTCTTAGAAATATGCATTTTGATACACACCATGATACATCTTCCCAATTCAAATAATTTGTGCTAATGTTAGGTACTGTATTTTAAATCCTTTACAGATACACTGTCCATGTGTCTCTTAAACTCATGTTATCTACCGGGGAGTACAGTAGGAAAACTATTTAAAAGAAGAAAGTATTCATAGCTTGTTAACTAGTCTAAAAATGAGAAATTTCTATGGTCCAAATCAGCGGATGATTGTCCAATAAAAATAAACAAACAAAAAAAAAGGTCAATCATGACATCTAAATTTGAGGCTTCCCTTTGTGTTTCTCCCTCTGGTAAAGATTACACCTATACTTTAAAAATACAGGTTTCTGTAACCGGGACAATTTAAAATCTTACACAATGGAAAAGTGGTTCTTATGTAATTGTTGTTACTACAACTGTTATCTGTCTTAGTGACTAATGACAGATAATAAATACTTCGTTGCAGAAAATTTATTCCAAATTACATTTGGGTCAGCAGTCACTTTCTCAATGTGTGGGTTTTGTTTGCTGTTTGTTTGTTTGTTTGTTTGTTTACAGAAGAATCACCAAACCTATTCATGACTGGCTTTTACTGGTCCTGATGCAAAAGCTATCTTTTGATCATTTATTTATGACCAAATGCTGCTTTACAAGACATAGCTCAGAATAAAATATTTAAGCACTTTCTCCTAGATCTTCAGTTAAGCAATATGAATTTACACAAAAAGAATCAATGCTAGTGAATAGTATCCTGATACTTGAATCGATATAAATCAGTTTACAAGGATTGTTAATAAACGCTGAACATTTTTTTTTGCCAGACATAAAAGAAATTCTAATAATCAGTTCAACTAAAAAGCTAATTTATTATCAGTCGTTAGTCATTTTAATTACACGGTGATGACTTTGTCATCATGGGCAAGAAATCATTTTGCTTCTCAGGAATTTCATTTTCCCCTCCTCCTCTCATCCCCATTGTGGACAACACCAAACCTATACTGCACCTCTCTCTGAAGCCCTTCTCCAACATCCGTGTTTCCCATCATGCATAAATTGGTATTCAAATACCTACTGCTAACTTGGATTCAGCCCCTCCAGGCTATTTACAACCTGCTTCCTGTCCTCTTCTGTTGTGTCTGCTAGTGAGTGAACTTCTCATTAATAAAACCCAATATTTACAAGACAAAAATAACATCTTCAAGTTGGCATGCAATTTTGCACTATTCTCAGATGCGGTGAGTATGACATGCTAATCAGAGGCACTTAGAGTCTTAGGTCAGTTTGGCAATAATGTTTTTCAGCTGCGTTTTAAGGGTCTGTGAAGACCAAAGATCTAGGTTAAAGGACTTTAATTTTTTTCTCTCTCTTTTTAACAAAAGGATCTAAAAAGGTGACCTACCTTTATGTGACAGACGTAGGCGGGGGTGGGGGTTATCTGCTGTGTGCCCTCCCGTCCAAAGCTCCAGTAAGTAACCCCACAGGAGCCAGGTGACCAGGTTCGCGGCCGATGCCATGCTGCCTGCTCACCGGGCAAGCCCTCCGATCCGCACTTGAAGGCGGGTCTGAGTTTTACTTAGGACTCCCCTCCAGGGGCAGCGCGTGAGAGGCTTTGTCACAAATCGAACGCGTTGTCATCAGAAAGCACGGTCCCAAAGTGCCATTTGCCAGGCTGTATTTGGCTATGTAAGACCTTTCTTCCCTGAGGACAGTTGTTTATAAGCCGGGAGCAGGAGGACATTCCAAGGAGTGAGTCTTTCGAGCCATGTCCTGTCCAGAGCTCTCTTCAGTAACTGTGCGGGTAGACTCGGGAGGAAACTGTGGGGTTTTTTTTTAGTCACTTCTGCAAGCGGTTCATTGAGAAAAAAAAAAAAAAAAAGCCCTGAGCACACGCACTGCCTTCCCCCCGTGGAGCTCTTCTCTTCTGGCTCCTTGAAGCCTCTCAGAAGTCAGCCTCTTGCACTGACTTGCCAAACAGCTAGTTTTAATTCACCTTTCACCTTGCTAATTAAAAACAAGAAGTGCCATTCCCTCCAGGAGTTACAGGATCCACCCAGCAGGGATGCGTTCTGTCAGCGAGCTGTGTTTACAGGGAAAGTTCAGGCAGGGTTGAGCTGTTTCTAGGAAGTGTTTCTGGTCCACGTGCCCCGCTCCCACCCGCCCTCCCAGTATTACTGGCCCCACGTCACTCAGCGCAGGAGACAAGTCCGCGCTTTGATGGGGAGCGGGGATCAGGAGGGAGAACGGGATATAATAGGCTGATTATTGAAGTACATACAACAGAAGAGGATGGAGCCTCAGGAAGGGCTTTTAAATGCTCGCTCACCAAGATTAACCCTTGAACACACGCAGATTCAGTTTAAATAATGGACGTGTCACCATCCAGCACCCACATTGATTTTTCTTCAGTTTCTGCTGAAATTGTATTTTTTTTCACATTTATGGCTTTTTTTAATTGATTACATCTTACTAATGTATTTTCAACTCTCGTATGTTTCTTGTATGTTTCAAGAGCCTGAAAAACATGTCATCTGTGATTGTTTCATCTGTTAATGTGTTACTACTAACAAATTATTTTACCTAGGCGAATTCTTCAAACCTATTAAAAGCAAAACCTTTTTTTTTTTAAAGCAAACCATAAATTTCAGCCCAAGTTTAAGAATACATTTTGAAGTAATTTTCTCCTAGATATGGTAACTATGGAAAAGTTGAGGTTTTCTATAGGACACATCCCAGTAAAGCAGGTATTAAAAAGCACAGGGTGTGAAACACGTTAGGATTCCACTGCTATGCACTTTCCGAGTTTATTTTCCAAGAACTATGTTTGTGTAAATAAGCTTAACACAATAGGTCAACTTTACAATCTACTTTCAATCAATCTCAAAAACTAAACCAAACACTCTGCAGCGGTTGGCATGGAAATGAATGTTCCTATTTGAAGATACCAATAAACTTGAATAGGTATTTCATTTGATACTTGAGAGTTAAATGGTAAACAAATGATTTCAGCTATGATAACTTTTCTTAATTCTGTTTTTAAATGGTACTGTTAAGGGCACTTCTTGAGAATTATGTTCTTAAAATCATGTAATTATAACAAATAGATAACGCAGGTTACCCTGATACTTTGCGATGCAGGCAAATGTAGAACCAGGCGTTATCTACCCATTTTCCTAAGCATGACATGTACTATTACAAGCAGAGTATATTTAGTAAAATGTAAATGTCACTGGATATTATAAATAATTAGATTTCCAAGGGCTACAAAAGATAACAAACTCTAAACATTATTTAACAGTAGAGCAACATGAAGTATTTAGAGACTTTTAACCTGGGGTGGTCTCTGTAGGCACATGCATATTTTAAAAGCCAGTCTGATGAGCCACAGACCTAAAGGTAACTCTAAGAGTGATATAATGTACCTCTGGAATCCTCTTTTACTCTCTTCCAGAATTGAAGTAACTAGGAAGTAAATAGCAGCTTTTATATGTGTTATCTAATGGTGGGATTCCAGGAAAAGTAAAAGTAGTGTGTATAACTTTTATTACAAATACATGGTTAGTCTTATACAACTGATTTTCCACACAAGATTGTGCAGTGCCTGTTCTAACTCTGTGATGGAGCTGAGGCAAGGTAAGGCATTATAACAATTTCATTAGGGTATGAAATTCATATCATTAATGTCCTTGAGACAATAAATGTTATGAATGTAAATTACATAAGTACAAGCTACATGCAAAGATTCATCTTCAGTGTTACCATCCTTCAGATTACGTTAGGGCATTTTGAAGCACGTGCCAGAATAACGAACTCCTGTGGATTTCTCAAAATGTGCTCTGGTTTATCCTTCGGTTATCAATGAATGCCATTGCTTATTCCCTTTAACTCCTCTGTGTGTCCTTCTACCTTTCTTTCTAGTCTATAATCTAAAGATGATGCCAAAATTAAAAAAAAAAGACTACTAAAAATACTAAACATCCAGAACTAACCATTGCCTCGGCTGCTCCCATGTGGTTTTATCAATGGAATGAAGAGTCTTTGAGAACAAATCCATCATTTGCCTCATAAAATAAAACAGGAAGAACCCTCCGGGGCAGAGTAACCTTATTATTTATCATCCAAATAAGAAATGTTTTAAGGGTAAAAGAGTCTTCTGTTAATAATCACATATGAACCCAGACCATTATATTCAAATCAGGACATCATGGTAAGTCAGCCTTCATGGGAGAGATTTCTAGGTACCCTTGGGAAACACGGAAATAGAAAAAAAAAAATTAAAATACAAAACTGATTTGCCACCAATGGTGAGTGAATAGCTTCAGTGAGCCGAAGAGCTCTGGGACTAGCAACAGTATCTGCTGGTATTATTGTATTTGATGAGAAGAGCTAGGCTGCCGGTTTGAAGAGCCTTAGACAACATGGAAGACCAGGTAAGAAGGGAAATGGCAATTCTGCAGGTATTGCCTGCCAGGCCAAATGTCTCATTCCAAAACCTTAACCCTTTGTTGCTAGGGTCACACAATGAGATAGTGAGGGAGAAAGGGGGTGGGGGGGATTGAGTACTCATCAGGAGTTCCATAGTGGATTCTCTCACTGGTTCTCCACTTAATAGTCAAAGACCAACTGGCCTCTGAAATAAGCTTTCCCAGTCTGTGGTCCCAGACAATCTGTGGCTGAATCACACAGGGTATGTGAGAAAAGAACACATTCCTACATCCCACCTGATATTCCCAGTTTGTCTAAAGTTGTACCTACTAAAATTTGAGTTTTACAGTGATTCCTCTTAGGTCAGTGCTATTAAAACATTAGACATCTGTTTGCTACTTTCACCATTTTTATCCTAAGAGCATAGTATTTGCAGATCTTATATGAACATGAACTAAACATAGGTTATGTTACTCTACTTGGTTTGTTACCGTTGCATAACATAGCCTCTCCTAACTAAATGCACACTTTACCTACTGTGCTTTGGGAAACATCCTCTTGGGTGAACACAGAGCACCAATAAGTCACTGATACTGCATTCTTTCCTATCTGTCACTAAGACTTACTTCAGAACTTACTTATGTATAGCCAGTAAGAGATGTGCATACTGAGGACTAAGATACAAAGTGAGTCCCATGTCACTTTTAGAATAAAGTGGGATATGCCCTGAGCTTCTCCCGTTGAACTCTGTACACATAAATGATGCCATAAACAGTATTTATAGGCGAACAAATAGCACATCTCAAGAACATTATGATTAAAATCATTAATACATCAACATATCACAATAGAGAGGATGATGAGTCTTTTAGGAACTAAAGATAAACTTTCCTGATGGTGGTCAGGGCACTTGAGGTTTCCTAATCCTCCTACTATGGCTAACGCTGCTATCTGGAGCGTCTCAAATGTCCCACCAATGTGACCTGCTGCTGCTGAAGCTGCCGCCATCACAATTACTGGGTTTTACAGGCCAAGATCCCTGATACATTCACTGGTTAGTCAGTCCAGATACCCTATATCACACACTCTGTGAGAGTTCCAGAAGTCTGGATTGACTGTTTCCCACATTCAGTGATTCAAGAAGATTGGAAAAAATTGACAAGTACATTATCTTGTATGTCCTCAAGAGTAGTCCAAAGAATGACATCCCATCAATGAGTCCCATCCAGGATCCATTCCAGTCGCTTGCCTGCAAGAGGTTTGGTTGATGCCATTTCTTACATCATCATTTAGATAGCTAACAATTCAATACACTGGCTTTTTATCTTTCTATGTTGATCAGCTATTCAAAAAAAAAAAATCCTCAAAATTTGAACAAAAATTATATTTTATAAAATTTTGAATTCTTTGTTTCTGACTTACACTAGGTTTATTCTAATTTTGTTTTAGGTCTTTGATAGTGAAGAAAAGCAGGATAAGCATTGTGAGTTGAGTATCAGCTTTTAAGTGATTTTAATCAGAGTAGCAATGTTCCTCGTGCCCTCTTTATGACAAAATAAAATTGTGTTTGCCATTAACTCTGAAATCCTTTATTTTTTTTATTTTCATTTTTATTTATTTTGAGAAAGAGAGAGAGAATGAGTGGGGGAGGGACAAAGAGAGAGGAAGAGAGGGAGAATCCCAAGCAAGCTCTGCGATCGGTCAGTGAGCAGACCCCGACTCGGAGCTCAAATTCACGAACCCTGAGACCATGACCTGCACAAAACCAAGAGTTATATGCTTAACTAACTGAGCCACCCAGGTGCCCTGAAAACCCTTTAATGTGTTGGTCCTGAGAGGTTTTCGTATATTCTTCCTTATGAGTTACAGAGAATTCTTTAAAAAGGTCGAGCTCCAATCAGGTGCTTTAAAAAAATGTAACAGAGGGGCGCCTGGGTGGCGCAGTCGGTTAAGCGTCCGACTTCAGCCAGGTCACGATCTCGCGGTCCGTGAGTTCGAGCCCCGCGTCGGGCTCTGGGCTGATGGCTCGGAGCCTGGAGCCTGTTTCCGATTCTGTGTCTCCCTCTCTCTGCCCCTCCCCCGTTCATGCTCTGTCTCTCTCTCTCTGTCCCAAAAAAAATAAATAAATGTTGAAAAAAAAAAATTAAAAAAAAAAATGTAACAGAAACTTCTCGAATATATCATAATTTATTGGTTTATGTCTGTTGTAACATACATTGGTGAGTAACTGGTGGCACCAATGAGGAATTGTTAGTAATATGTGACTGGTATCTGCACCATCTAGCACAGTACTTCAAACTGATTCCATTAATGGAATAAAATTAGCAATATAATTTAATAATGTTAATTTGTTGTGTTCTATGTATGCTAGGCATCTTGTAAGGCACATTCATATATAATCCAATTTAATCCAGACAACAGCCCCATGCCATAGAAACCATCTTTACTGTCGTTTACGCATAAGAATCTGGGATACGGAGGTCAAGTAATTTGCCTGAAGTGAAAGATGGTAAGTGACAGACCCACCATTTCAAACCCAGACTCTAGGACCTGTGCTCCAACCATTATATTTGTCTTCTTGGAAAATATTATTTAGATAAGACTGCATAGTGACTCTTCCAAATCATTACACTAAAAGGAAATTACCTTTAATAAGTTGATAATGACCTAGGTAGACTATTAGAGGATAAAGTCAAGGCAGTTGGTGCTTCAGTTGACACCAGCCTCTGTGACTGAACTCACCGGATGAAACTCTCCCCCTGAGGTTGTTGCAGATGGCACAGCACACTCTGTTCATTCTGCTTCCAGTGTCCAGCTGCACAAATATACTCAGTTTTTAGTTGTCTAGATCTAACTCTTGTAGGCTGTTAGCTTTGTCTTCTTACCTTGGTAATTAGGCACACCCTGGAGCTAAATAATATAGCAGGCAGAATTGTTGAAGACTAAATCTACAAGGGAACTAAGCAAATAGCTTTTATTCCTAATAATATTCTTTATTCTCTCTTGAAAAGTATAATAATTGTGTAATAAATAGGTATTTTAAAAAATTGTCAGCTAATAATAGTTATTCTTATTTCTGGAAATATGTATGCATATATGTGCACACACACATATTTTTAGTTACAATTCCAGGAGAACGACATTTCCAACAAAGTATTTAAGGGTAATAAATCACTTACAAATAGTTACTGATGTTTATATGATTTCGTCCAAAAGAGTCCAACATTTTCAAACGACATTACCACTAATATACCTAAAACAAAGGCAACACTTTATACTCAGTCCTGTTAATAAATGGACTCAGTATGAAACCAATAATAAGTGTCATAAACTACAGTAAAGAAGTTACCCCTCCACTGGCATCTGTAATCTCATTCTAGAATTTAAGACCATTTTATATTTTTAAGACCATTTATTTGTCTTCCAGGCAAGAAGTGATCTAATTTTTTCAAGGTCAGTTCCTGGATTATTTACTTTTTTTAAAAAAGGAGGAAAGGAAAGAAAGAAGGGAAGAAAGTGATAATAACAGTAATTCAATGGAATTGAATTGATAATTCAGTATAATTTTAAAACATATTTTCTTAGTTTCAATTCTTAAGTCCTCTTTCGTTTTCTCTGTGCTCTGCATTGTTTTTTAACTACCACTGCTAAAGCCAGATCCAAACCAGTTGGCATGAAGTAATTTACTCAATAAATATTTAAATGGGTGAAATAAATGATAAAAGGCATGTTATATGGCTTAATATAGAGACCCAAAATCAGTTTCTTTCTGTTAATTATTTGAATAATTTCTTTAATTGTCCACTTTCTCTTGACTGAATGACCGATATGTAAGCCTGAGTGAAGAAAACAGTTGGGTCCCATTATGAAAGAAGAATAGGAAGGAATTAGATAAAGTCAGTGCAATTATGCCTTAGTCAGCTGGCAAGAACCTGAACAAAAAGGCCAAATCTTTTATAATATTTTATAGTATCTTCAATTGTCATACAGTTGGCAAATGGATAAAAAACTTTATGCCATCAACTCAATGTATATACCTGTTTCACATTAAAATAAATGGAAACAAAACACTAACTTTAAAGTTGTGAAGAATCTGACAGAAAATCAAAATATTCAAAATAAATCAGATTTTGGCTATGAAAGTGACTTTTAGAGTTCAAAGGAATCACAATGACGAAAGAGAAAAAACCTGGCAGAAATCCTACAAAATCTCTTTTCCAAGGATCTCCTTTCCTTAACACCATTCCAAGTAGCCATCTACGGAAGAGAGAAAACAATACATAGATAAAAAGAAAAAGTGATGTTGAGCCCATTCGTGAGATCCCCGAAGATGAAACAAGAATCTCTAAACTCATCATTTCATGTCATTTTTATTTAGCTTCACTATAATTTCCACAAGTGACTTGGCAAAATTATTATTGTGCACAAGCCAGCTTTTACATAAGGCAAAAATTTCAGGTATAGCGCCTTTTTATTTGAATCAGTTGTTTCATTACTGTGATTAGTTTTGATGGGCAGTAGGAGTGGTTATTTTGCATTACCAGATAGTTTGGGCCGAGATCTCCCAGGACATAACACCAGCACCATGTGGAGGCCAAGACTGGTACTACATGTTTTCATTTGTAAATGAAACTACTTTACAAACCTGCTCCTGCTCGCAATTGGTTCCCTCTTACAAAATAAAAGAATGTGCTTTATCCAGTGATAATGTGACATTTTATATTCTGAGCATAGCCACTTTTCATGACTGATAAAAATGGGTCTTGCCAGTTAAGGGAAAATAATCTAAGTTTTCTTGGAGAACATTTAAGAAACATTAAGACTTCTGTTCAGAAATATTTACGAAAAGCTTTGAATTTTGAAGAGATGACCATAAATGTGTCAGAAAAAAGGTAATAAATAGGAAAATATGTCTTGTGAAGACATATTGGTTAGAATTTAGCAAACTCAGTAGAAAATTTCATAGTTTGTAGAACTCTAAATTTAATCATTCCTGATTTTACGACTATGGTGCCTCATACCTAAAGCATCTCTAACATTACAATTACTATGGGATAATATTATAATTGCATATAACTATCTTTTCTTTATATACTCTCATGTGTGTAATAGGTAATAAATTATGCAAAAATATGAACAGAAAATATCAACGGCTCTACACTCCAACCTCACTCTGCTTGCTGACCCAAACAAGCAAACCCGCCTTCCCCCAGAGATCTAAACAGAAAGAATATTTCAAGCTAGGATTTCACTTTGTATTAAATAAGACTAAGAAATTAGCATTTTTCCAAGGATAAATTAGTGTATGTGCATAGAGCTATGCTTAAAATCAATTACAGGGGAATTTTAATAAGTTGCCTAATGATGACGATGGATAACTTACCATTGTAAGGAAAAGTATAAAAGTGCAATTTTAATATAAACTGTACACTTTGAATAAAATTTTATTTATTTTACTTTCTTAATGTTTATTTTTGAGAGAAAGAGGGGCAGAGAGAGAGGGGGACAGAAGATCCAAAGCGGGCACTCTGCCGACAGCAGCAAGCCCAACAAGGGGCTCAAACTCACGAACTGCGAGATGACGACCTGAGCCGAAGTCAGATGCTTAACCAATTGAGCCACCCAGGCATCCTTGAATGAAATTTTAATAGCTAAACATTAAAGCTAATTGGTGCAACGTATTCTTACAGTAAGTCTGATAAACTGTATCTTGGACTAAAATAAAAGAAACAACAATGTGTGTTAAAAATAAAGGTGAAAATTGAATTAGAGATTCACTGAGTGATGTAAGTTTTCAAATCAAAAGTCTGCCTTACCAATTATTTTCAATGAAGTAATTTTTACAGCATTAAGAACATGACATACCAACTATTTCTTTCTGATTCCCTGATTAGGGTGCCTGGGTGGCTCAGTTGGGTAAGTGTCCAACTTCGGCTCAGGTCATGATCTCGTGGTTCATGAGTTGTGAGCCCCGCATTGGGCTCTGTGCTGACAGCTCAGAGCCTGAAACCTGCTTTGGATTCTGTGTCTCCTTCTCTCTCTGCCTCTCCCTCGCTCGTGCTCAGTCTCTCTTTCTCTCTGTCTCAAAAATAAAAACATTAAAAAAAATTTAAAAATTATGCGAATTTGCTTCAATTGCCAGAATATTGTTTTTAACTACAGCAATATTAGTATCTGTATGAGAATAATGCAAATATAATTTCCCTAGTCTTGATAAGCAATCAAGTAAACTAAATGTTTTTCCTAGAATTTTCTGTTATTTCTATTATTCAGTTCATAATTCCTTGCATCAATTTAATTATTTTCTATAGGATCAAATAATTTCTCTCTATTGCATAATCCCCAACCTCATAAAAAATGTAGTAACATTTCCCACCATAAAAATAAATCTGCCCCTACCCTTACATATCCTCCAGCTGGAGATCCATTGCTGAGTTCGAAGTTATAAATTCTGTCAAAATCTTATCTATACTTTGTCTTTATTTGTTCACCTCTCATTTTCTCTTGAATGTATCCTATGAGTTTGAATTAGGTTTTGTTGCAGGCAGCAGAAAAAAACCCAAATGACAGTGGTTTAAATATGACAAATCTGACTTCTCTTTTAAACACGGTCCAGGGGTATGTCTAGGGCTGGTGTTTCAGAACAATGAACATGATCTTATTATCCATCTCAGAGTCTAAGATCTGGAACTCACACCTCTTTGCAGCCAAAACTAAGTAGGAATTAATGAAGGACATGCCCTTTGCATTTAAAGGTACTTCCTGGAAACTCTCATATTCCTGACCTCTAAATTTTTAAGACCTATAGGATTTAGACCTACCACCTCATCTCTTCTGTACCTATATTCACCTTGTGTGGCGCATTTGCCACATGTGGATTTGGCTAAGCTGAACTACCTCTCCCAGAATTCCCTTTTTGTCTATTTCCAGTTAGGCTGGGCCATGCAGGAAACTCTTGGGAAATTTGCAGGGTGGAAAAAACAAACAAAAAAAAAACCAAAACAACAACAAAAAACAACCAACCAACCAAACAAAAAAACCAGCAATAATTTTGTAACACACATATTGTCTTTTATTTGCAACTACTCCACCTTCTCAAGAAACTCCTTTAGGTTTTCTGTCTCCAAGGTCAAGGGTGTATCTTTATCACCATAACTAAGAGGCTTGGCTTCTTCCAGACACCCACATCATGAAGGTCAGAAGCAACAAGTGTGGACACTGAGTTCAGCCCATCTTCGCTGGATTCAAGTTCTTATTTGGTTCCAGCTTGTTATTTACCTCTACTTCTCTTCTGCCTGCCCACTCTACTTCAAATTCTAGCCTCAGCTATGAAGACACCAGCCTTACAAAGACCTATTAACAAGCTTCAGCAAACGTGTAGGGTTAAATCCCTGTAACAAATCCATACATACCTCCTAAAAGGTCCTACTTCTTCCACTGAACACTTACTGGTACATCCTCTAGTAATCTCATCCAAGACCATGGCTTTTCACAAAATCTGTTCACTGAGGATGCTAAATTCACATAAAAACAAAAACAAAAACAAAACAAAAACCCTGAACCCCTTCAGTATACTCAAATAGATTTGTATATCTAATTACCTTCTAGATATTTCCACTTGGATGTTTAATAAACATGCTTAAAGCAGAATTTTTGGTTTCTGACTTGCTCTTTGCCCCTTCAGTCTGCAAACCTACTACCCCCATCTCAGTAACTGGAAATGTCTAGGTATCTTCCCACCAACGTTTTTCCAATCCATATCAACAAGAGTAAAAGTCAAATCCTTATAAGTGGTCTGTGAGGTTCTTCTGGGTCTGGCCCCTGCTACGTCTTCTACCTTATCTATCATTCCTCTCTCTCACCCCCCTGCAATCACACTGACCTTTTTTTTGACAGTTCTCAGCCTGGCTAAGCACACTCCATCTCATAGCCTTTGTACTTGCAATTTCCTCTGTGTATAAAGCTTTTCCCTCAAAAATCCAAGTCATTTACCATACTAACTCTACATTTGTATTACAAGCCAAAAAGTTAAAAAGTTGTAATTACTAAGAAATAAATGCTAAGCATAATTATGATTTATAATGTTAAACAACTAATTTCTTATATTTCAACCGTCTATAAATATCTAGCGTGATATAACAGAAGAATTTTTTTTCAGACCAGTATTTAGGGTAAAAAGGCATATTTTGAACCCTGCTTTAATCCTGTGTGGCGCTGCCCTTATTACCTTTTACTGAGCATTATTTTCTAGGATCTGTAATAGAGACAAACAAAATGAATAAGTGTTTTGAAACCGATATAATTATATTTAAAGCTTTAACACAAAAAAAAATGCTATAATTTTCGATATTGTTTTTGTATTAACATTAGCACCTTAAAATATTTAAATAAGTTCCATTTCAATTTTGGGGGTATGAAAAGATCTGCATAAAGGTCTATAAATATGTTTTTTTTTTTACATTATTGCTAGCATTTGAACAATGGGTTAAAATTTTTTTTTTTTATTAAGAACTATCTCTTATTAGGTACTTCTGGAAATAACATTACAAAAAGGATGATTGATTTTTCGAGATTTAAAAAACTTGGCTCTGGTGTCATTTCTAATGTTCTATATATTCAGAGGCACTACTGTAGATATGGAATGCCTCCTGTGTATTGTTGAAGAGATGTAGGTATGAGGCAACCCAATACCTCTCCATTCCCATTAATGAAATGAATGACCTTTGCAGAAAGACAATCTAGTCTCTCAGAATAAAAAGGAGCTCAAATCCTACAATCAATATTGGAATAGTCGTCTTTAACACATTTTCAACAAGGTCAGAATCTAAAGGAGTATAAAATGCTTTTGAAAACTATGCTGAATAATTAAATCTTCAGAGCAAAATATTGTATAAAATCTGCACCATAGAGTAATTTGAGGGATTTGTTTCTTTATAAAAAATAAAGGAGATTTTTTTATTTAAAAAATTTTTTTAAAAATGTTTATTTAATTTTGAAAGAGATAGGGGCAGAGGGTAAGCAGGGGAGGGGCAGAGAGAGGGAGACACAGATCCAAAGCAGGCTCCAGGCTCTGAGTTGTCAGCACACAGCCTGACGTGGGTCTGGAACTCACAAACCATGAGATCATGACCTGAGTCAAAGTCAGACACTTAACTGACTGAGCCACCCAGGCACCCATGGAGATTTTTAAAAAAAAATATATATTACTTTCACTTTGGGAAAATGGAATATTTGTTTTTGATAATATGTATATTCTTAGATTATCTGGCATTATATAAGCCATTAGGTATACACCATATTATATATACCATTAGAAGCCTGGGCATAAAAACTCATCTCAATGTATTCATGTCAATTTACTCATTACTGAAGAGTGAAAGAACAAATGAATGAAATATACCGTATACTTTAAAATTGGGTAAAGTTTTTTTTAATTTTTTTTAACATTTATTTATTTTTGAAGGGGAGGGCAGAGAGAGGAATACAGAGGATTGGGAACAAGCTCCTCACTGTGAGCACAGAACCCCATGAGGGGCTCGAACTCACAAAACAAACCATGAGATCATGACCTGAGCTGAAATCAAGAGTCGGCCACTTAACCAACTGAGCCACCCAAGCCCAGGCACATCATAGGGAAAGTTTTATTATTCACAGAAATAGATGATTAGACATAAAGACTTTTGGGGGCAATGAATATATTCACTATCTTGATTTATAGTGATGGTTTCATGACTATATGTGTCCATGTGTCAAAACTTATCAAACTGGACGTATTAAATATGTGTATTTTATTGCCTGTCAATTATACCTTAATATAACAGTTTAACCATTGATAATTAAAACATTTGTATAAATTTTTGACTTATAATTTTTTTAGAATATACTCATTGAAGATAACCCTAATAATACAGAAGAAATTTTGAAAAGACAAACATCTTAAATCATCATGCTGTATTCTGGATATAAAGTGAAACGGTCATTTAAAACTATTTTTGCCATGAACATGCACTCCTCATATAAAGAATATTTTGTCTAAAAATAAACTTTTGTACCTTTCAGCACTGAGTGACCAAGACCTTGCTTTGTTGAGAACAGGGCTTTAAAGTTCACCTCTGCCTCCCTACAACAGGACAATGAGGGTTTCCCACCGCTCTGGTCTACAGTCTCAGAGTACATCATGTTCAATACCCATCCTTCTCAAAGGCAAGTACTCACTCACCTTTGAAAGAACTCTGTAATTTTGGAGCTTATTCTTTTTTTGAACTAACCACTCTCTGCCTGCCACCTCCTAATACCTCCAATCTTTCAACAATGACTATGACACCTAGCTCATGCATCCTAAATGATTTCAGTATTTAAATAATAGACTTGTCCAAAAACACTTTAAATCCCTTGACCTTCTAATCACCAATGATTAGCCTCTCTCTAGGTTTCAATCTCATGGTTACAATCTGGACATTTGTACTATAAAATTGCTCTGTTTCCAAAAGCATTAATTCTATAACCATCCCCTGGACAAAACTCTGCCACAATTTTAGTTTCTCAGTCCTTTGATTTCTAATCCTTCTAATCCTGCATTTTCTATCTCAGGAACCAGACAGCAAGTATTTCAGGTTTTGTATGCACAGGCTCTTTGTCACAACCACTCAACCCTGCCATTGTAAGTGCAAAATCAGCCACAGACAATATGTAAACAAATGGGTAATGGCAGTGTTCACAACAAAAAGCTTTTTTTATAGACACTGCAGCTTGAGTTTCTTACAATTTTTACATGTCTTAAAATATTACACACCTTTGATATCTTTTCAACTATTTAAAAATGGAAACATTTTTTAGCTGCAGGCTCTACAAAGACAGGAGGTCTACATCCCCTGCTATCTATCTCAAGAGGACTTTTAGATTACACCTCTTTTTTATTCTTCAGCCATTTGGCAAAACCCCAACTTTAGGTTAACCCGATTACCTGTTTTCTCCATGACTAAACTCAAAGTAGCTAGGCACTACTACAGAAAGTTATGGCAGGGAGGAAAGATGTTACACTGAAGATGCAAACACTGGGGACCTGGGTGACTCAGTCAGTTAAGTGTCCAACTCTTGATATCAGCACAGGCCATGATCTCACGGTTTGTGAGTTCGAGCGTCCTGTAGGGCTCTGCACTGACTGCGTGGGGTCTGCTTGGGATTCTCTGTATCCCTCTCTCTCTGTCCCTCCCCTGCTCTCTCGCTCTCTCTCTTTCAAAAGTATATAAATAAACAAAAAAAGACGCAAACACTAACTCAGCTGTACTTTTCATACTCCCTGGCGATCTCAGCAAGTTTTACTAGTAAACTCATGGTTCCACTCTTCTCAGCACTTTTTTGGAAAGATTTTCTTCTCAAATGTGTAATCCATCCCACCCTCCTCCCATCTCCCTCAGTCATAGCAGATATCTGGATGACTATTTCATAGAAAAAACTAGAAACTTGCCTCATATACTTTATCTTTCTTCTGTCTGGTTAAATTACATGTGGTGTCCTTCACCTGCCATTAGCATCTCCAACTGTACATTGGACTCTCTTTCCTTCAGCCTTTTATGAGCTTTACCTGTCCATCATTTCTCTTTCTCTTTCAATTGCTCTGAAAGTAAATGTTTAAATATCCTCAATTCTCTCCATCTTAAAACAGCAACAACAACAACAACAACAACCATCTTCCTTCTAAAACCACATCCCCAGTACTATCTCCACATTATCCTCTTTCCTATGGTAACACTTTTCTTTAATCCCCTTTCATCTTTTTTATTCTTCATCTTTCTTTTCAATTTGCCTATAGTCAGGCCACCCCTCCTACCATATCACCAAAATAGGTGAGTAATGTTCTCCATGTCACTAAATCCCTACTCCTTTTGCAGTTCTCATTTAAAAAAAAAAATAATAATAATAAATAAATAAATAAATAAATAAATAAGAAAGAATAAAAATGAAGAAACGAAGAACATATAACTCTTACATCAAGATTCAACATGTTCTATAACCATTTCCTTCTGTCCATTTAAAGACCTACTTTTTGGGGGTGCCTGGGTGGCTCAGTTGGTTAAGCCTTTGACTCTTGCTTTCAGCTCAGACCATGATCTCATGGTTTGTGGGGTTGAGTCCTGCATAGGGCTCTGGGCCAACAGCACAGAGTCTGCTTGGGGTTCTCTCTCTCCCACTTTCTCTCTTTGCCCCTCCCCATCTCAAAATAAATACATAAACTTAAAAAAGAGACTTACTTCTTTTCAACTGCCTAATTTACAAACATTTAATTCTCAATAAAAGAATGTTTTGAGCATATATTTAAAAAAATCATTATCAATATTCTTTTCACAACAACCTTAGAAATAATGATACATTAACCATTTTTTTTCCAGATAAGTATATTATCTATTGCTGAGGAATAATATCACAAACTCAAGGTTCGAGAACACATTTGTTATCTCATAGTTTCTGTGGGAGGAGTCAGGCATGGCTTACCTGTTTTCTCCACTTAAATTCTCCCAAAGTTGCCATCCTAGTTTCTGTCAGAGCTGAGGTCTCATCCTAGACTAAGGGAAGGATTGACTTCCAAATTAACTCAGGTTGTTGGTAGAATTCAGCTTCTTTTGACATTGGAATAAGGGCTTCAGTCTCTTACAGGTTGTCCCTGAAGGCTGTCCTCAAGTCCTATAAATTGTCATCATGTGGGATTCTTCAACATCATCACTAGCATCCTCAAAGTGAGTGAAGGAGAAAGACACTCCAACAAAATGGCCAGTACAATCTCATATAAGATAGTCACACAATCAATACGTATAGACATGTACGTCCCTTCACCTTCGCCACACTCTATTGCCATATTCCACAGTAACATCACATATAAGATAGAAATGCACCCTGAGTCAAGAGAGGCACATTGTACTTAAAGGGAAATTATAAATGTCCATTTCATATTATGGGAGTTGTCTCACAACTCGTATAGACATGTACGTCCCTTCACCTTCGCCACACTCTATTGCCATATTCCACAGTTACATCACATATAAGATAGAAAAGCACCCTGAGTCAAGAGAGGCACATTGTACTTAAAGGGAAATTATAAATGTCCATTTCAAATTATGTGAGTTATCTCTTATTTGACATTCATCCTATTCTTCAAGCAGCTGTTTTGCAATAATTTATCATTTGAGAGGCACTTTCCATTTTAAAGGGCTTCCAATCAGTTATCAGTAATCTTTTGGAAAAAAGAGGTATAATAAAAAGGTAATTTTAAGATCTATACATGCAAAAAAAATAGTTTGGTCATATTCACTTTGGCTATTTTTATAATTTTTTTGAGACTGCCTCTATTCAAGACTGTCTGTATTTCAGGGAGGGTGGTTTGCTGTTGTCTTCTGTTAGCAGACTCCAATCAAGTTGTGACCAAAGTTACATCTGACATAACAATGTACTGTTTTCATAAATACAATGACACTTTGAGGCCACTTTTTTATAAAAGTATTCATAATTGTACCTTAAGCATGATTGTAGAGTGTCAGCTTACCCAGTGTTTACATAAGGCAATTCTCACAGAATACCAAGAATAGCTTTACGTTAAGTAGCAAATGATATTACACATATGTATGCACACAAACACGCTCTCTCAATAAATTTGGGAAATTTAAAACAAGCTTTGGAGAAATGCTTATGCCTAGTTAGATGAAAACAAATGTTTACAATTTGTTAATCCTATAAAAAATTACATTTTTGGAATTTAAAATTTTTAAATAATTACATTTTAACTAAGATTCTATTCTGGTCTTTTTCATCTCTATATTGGAAGACAATAAGTTACTTTTCTAATAATAAGAAATGTTGGTATGATATGTTTTTACTCCTAACAATAAGTAGGGGACAGTCGCAATTGTAGATGGTACGATTTTCCTGCAAGAGGCCAACACAACTACAGAATTCATTTCAATGTTTTTGTATTTGACATACGATCTTTGTTATAACATGGCTGTAAAGTTTTTTGTTATTTTCAAGCAGGAGGAACCATCGTATTCACTGTATCTATCTATCTATCTATCTATCTATCATCTATCCATCCATCCATCCATCCATCCATCCATCCATGTAGGCAATGTACAACGAGTATATTAACCACAGTTCAGGAACTCCTCATCATCTTAAATTATAATTACAGCAGTTTTGAACATGCTCTCTTTTGTCTAGGTATGTAGAACCTCCATTTCTTTTTCAGGAATGTATCCAGAAGAATTAACACTTTTCAAACACCTTATGGTTATTTTTTTAAAAATACTTTTCTAAATAATCATTAACTTTACGATGCAAAATACACCCAGGTGTCTCCCCTTCGTATATAAAAGTACCCGCCCTCTCCCTTGAGGTGCTTCTTCAGATGATGCCCTTAGTCATCTTCTGAAATCTATAATTAGGTATGCCTGCAGCCACTCTTTTTTTAGGTTTAACGTGTTAAACTGAGTAATCATTATTCATTCTCTGAACTTTCACTTATCCTTTTTTTTTTTTCCCACTGCTCTGTCAAGGTAACGAGGTCTAATAAAATGTGACACAGCTTTATGTTAGAATTTTAGGTAGATGTTTAAAATCCTGTTTTTGGAAGCCTGTTTAATAACACGTACAAAAAAATAACACAAAGGAAAGTTTATGAAATAACACTGGGTGAGAAAATTAGAATGTAACATTGTATATAAAGTAATATTTGTACATGTGCAAAAATATCTTGCTAAATAGAGTTTAACAGTGTCTCTCTCTGAAAGAAATCATCTCCATAATTTTAAATTTCTCCTTTTCAATTTTCAATATATTCTACTAGTATGTCTTACATGCATAATAAAGGACATTTCCTTCTCTTTTCATGATGGTCTTATTTTATTGTCTTGTATTATTGTCTTCACTGTGATTTCCAGGTGTTTGAGACCAGATCCATTCTGTTTGCAATTCTACATTTCACTTCTGAAATCTTCTATTACTCCTGCATTAAAACACACACACACACACACACACACACACACACACACACCTTATAGAAGATTACTGTGCTGTAGAATAGAGGTCATGAAATTATAGCCCACAGGCTAAAGCAGCCTGTGCTTTTTAAAATAGTTTAAAATAGCTCTAGAGAATTATTGTAAGTATCGGCCATACACCATAGGAGTAGCTCTAAGCCTCTCTTTCTCAGTATTGATAGAGGGACAAAGTGGACCATTGTGCTGGAAGAGCATTTCCAGGGAAGAACTAAGAGGTTACAAGCTCTGGGGTGTGGAGTGCTCTCTGTTTGGATTCTCCTCTCTTTCTAAATTGCTTCCTTTTCCCTTAGGCTGGTATGGGGAGGATGAGTTTGCGATTACTTCTTCTTGGGAGGTCCCTTTGTCCTTTTAGGTTTAACAAAACCAGAGAAAGGTTGCCTGGGGTGGCCGCTTTACAGCAGCTTTTCTATAAACCTTAGGGAGAAAAGTTCTTTAACTCAGGTCAATATTCCTCACCTCCTAACAGGGAAGGAGGCTCTCAGGAACAGAATTAGGAAGAAGGCCACTAGGACTAATTCCAGTCTAGACCTTGACTAAAAAGATGGTGAAATTCCCAGCGTATTTTGGTATTATAGCCCTGGTAATAAATGCAAATAAATAAACAAACAAACTGAAACTTCCATTTACACTGCAGTTGTATTCCTAGAAAATCTAGTATATTTAAAAACATGCCCCCAATACTTTTGTCTTTACTTATAAACAACAGTGGGATTCTAGGTTCCGATAATTATAAATAGGCATTTCAATTCTATGAATGTGAAGTAGCTATTTCAAAGTTATGAGAAATTCATCTTTGTGCCAAATGGTTCTTGTATTGCAGTATGGCTATCACCCTTGGCTGTCAGCTGCCAAATGCTGGTAGTGTCCCTCAATCACTGTGAAAATCACTGTCCGTGTCCCCTGGTGGTACAAAATTTAAGAACCTACGCTATAGAGCAAAGAAACAGTAATAGTAGCAACAAAACAGGTTTCCAGGGTACATCACCTTAATTCTTCGAGCAATGAGTTCATCTCTATGTATCTTTTACAGAAAACTTCAAAGCACAAGAACGTAAATTCCTGTACATCCAAGCGCCTCCGGATGGCTTTTGGCGCGATGGTGGCAGACAGCGACCCCGCACTCCCTCAGACTATTCTGGAAATATCCGAAGAAGCAGAAGCCGACAAGGAGATGTCACAGGAGCCGAAAAGCCCTGAGCGAACCCCACCTTCAGAGGAAACACTGGGCCCAGGCCAAACGCCTCGAAACCGAAGGAAGAAATGAGCAGATGAAAACAGAAAACTTGAAGCTGCTGGCACCTCTGTGAGCGCGGCACTGTGCTCTGCAGACAAGCACAACGCGGCCCCTGCTTACTGCAAGAGGGCCCGTGAGCTGGATCCTGACATCAGTCGTGCAAGAAAGTCGAAGACAGCGAAGGAGGCTGAGACAGGTGCCGAACCCCCGGGAGGTGTCGGCAGCTTGGATTTCGCGGCGTGCTACGCAACCCGAGCTCAATGAGCAAGGCATCAAACCTCATGAGCAATCTCCAAGTTCAACAGTTCGTGTCCGAGATGGCTTCCGGTGGCCCTAACCCCTCGCGGACTCGCAGAAGGACCTGGCCAGTCTCATCCACACCAGCCAGCAGTTACTTACCTCACTGGATGAAGCAGCAGGATCCGGAGCTGAAAGAATAGCGCCAAAGACGGATACACAGTGGTGCCCTATGCCTGTCACGACTGGCAGGAATGACTGCCACCTATTCGAGCTCCGTCGCGCCCTACTCCAGCTGGAGGCCTTCCTGCCTCTTGTGGTTTTCTCCCATTGGACTCCCAAAGAGAGAAAAAGGAAAATAAATTGGACCTGGATGTCAAGAAAGAAAGAAATGAAAAGAAAGGAAGGAAGAGAAAGAAAGAAAGAAGAAAAAGAAAGAAAGAAAGAAAGGAAGGAAGGAAGGAAGGAAGGAAGGAAGGAAGGAAGGAAGGAAGGAAGGAAGAAAGAAAGAAAGGAAGGAAGAAATTTTTAAAAATGTATAAATCATTTGACTATCCTTAACAAGGGCCTAACTGCACGTTCGATTCATTTCAGGCATTTTTCTTAGTTCTCAATATTCTCTGCCTACCTCATTATCAGCTTGGTTTACAGCCGATGTTCTTCATTCATTCTTTTAACATCTACCAAGCACAAGTCAGCGCCTAGCACAGTGATTAGCATTTTCTTAATCTGGTGTAGCCTTTAAATCAGAACAGGATTATCTAATTATGTTATCTATGAGAGTGAAATTGAAACCTTTTTTCCTTTAATAAGTATGTACTAATTTTGTAAATTTATCAATATTGTGTTACTATATACAATATTTCTACTAATTCTTTGCAAGTTATAAATTTCATGCATCTAAAGTTCTTATACATACAGAGAAAAACCATTCACCTACTATTGGTATCTGGTCTT
This sequence comes from Lynx canadensis, assembly GCF_007474595.2. Lineage (NCBI taxonomy): Eukaryota > Metazoa > Chordata > Mammalia > Carnivora > Felidae > Lynx > Lynx canadensis. Next base: position 87,335,476 of record NC_044304.2, read on the forward strand.
ATTCCTTTACATTTTAAGTAGGTTTCTCTTTGAAGATCTGGTTTAAATTTCAGTTCAATGGGAGACACCTGAATGAGTAGCATAAGAAACTGATTATGACGCTTTCCTTTATAGAATATTGTATTTTCTGGGAAATAAGCCAGAATCTGATCTAACTCATCTCTAGCACTTTTAACTTTAAATACTTTACCACATACTACCTTGCAAAGTCTTCTGCAAACAGTAATAAAATGTCTTTCCAAAATAAATTTATTTCCATGTATTTACTAACAATCTTAAACAACTTGTTAGACGAGTTTTAGCTCCTTTTCCTCCTAAAGTCGTAAATTGTAGCCCATGACTATTTTCAAGTTGCCATTCTTATAATGTTTAATATTTTTCCTCTTTTCTTTTTCCTCCATGTTAAAATGTGCTGTTAAATCAAAAGAGTCCCATTGCAAGAGTGGTTTCTAAATGAAGAGTTGGAGTAACTTTTTCCTTTTTATAATTTAGGATTGGGCTCCCAGGTTGGTGCACAGTCTAACAATAGGGCAGAATTTATTTTTTGCCTTCTAAAGCAGAAGTCACTTCAATAGTTTTAAAAGCACTGCAAATGACTGCCTTTGACAACCTGGAGGCCAAGGAAGGTCTCTCAGCTCTGAAAATGGAAACAGCTGGACTCGTTATGTGGTAGTGATTCAGCCTGAGCCACAGGCCCACGCCCAGGTGGAAAAGGCAAACCCTGGGAGCTTTAGGGATCCCTAGAGCCTGGAACATCCTATAGGACTTGTCCTTGTATCTGGATTGACGGGAGTTTCAGAGACTATTTCTTGTTCTTTTTCATTTTTCTTATGGTTCCCCCTATCTTTTCATCATTACGTATAGGATTCTTTATTTACATTTCTGATAAGTACTGGTGAGTATGAGTCATTGCAGAATTAAGGTATGCCTAGTATATATACACCTGACATGAGGCAACTCCAGAGAAAACACTAACACCCCCATAGCTTCCTTTAGTTTGAAGTCTGGAGGAGTCCAGATATTTCTGGAATTCCGGAGGCAATAGCGCTTCATGTCTAACACAATAGCAAACAGATTTAATGAGATACAGCATACAGGATATAGAGTAGTACTTAACCTGCCCACCTAACCCATTTTAATAAAAGCATTGGATAACAGTGACCAGTATTTATTCCGGGCAGGAACTCTGCAAAAACACTGATCTCCATTAATATATTCCAACTACTCTGTGAAGTGGATATTGTTATTATCTCTGTGGTCATGCAGCTGGTAATATAAGTGAAGCCAAAAAGGAGACACAAGATTCCAGAGCCTAAACCCTTTACTAATTATGATGGTTAAAAACTATTTTTTTCTGAATAAATAACTTAAATTTGAAGAAGAAGCATAATCACTATAGAAGAGTAATCATCTACGTTACAGGCGTATGTTAAGCAAAACCTACATTTAAGCACTGTTCTAGTTACCAAAAAAATCAACAGTGAATAAAATGGACAAATGACCTAAAGGAGCTTTCCGAGAGGAAAAAGATAATAAATAGAATAAATAAATAAACAGATTGCATTGTGGTAGACAGTAAATGCAATAGAGGGAAAAAAAATTTAAAAAGGACAGTAGGTTATGGAGATGTTAAAATGTAAATCCTGTGGTCACTAGTGACCTCCAGAGAAGGTGATAATTAAAGATAATTAAATACCTGAAGGAGGCGAAGAAACAAGCCCTTCTCCATCCTCAGTTCAATCCAATCTCCACGGCAAATAGCATTCTAGCCCAAAAGGACGGAGTTCAAAGGCCCTGAGGCACTGGGGAACGTTGCTAGGACGATCTGGGAACAGCAAGGAAGGAGACCGGGACCAGGAGGAGGTCGGCTCTGGTGGAGCATGGGAGCACACAGAAGGGGAGATGGGACCTGAGAGATAATGAGGCAAGGAAGGGAAAGCTACTCCAAGAATAAGAAGAGAAGCTATAGTGTGTGAAGCAGGAGAGGGACATAATCCACATTGTGTTTTTAAAAGGATTACTCTGGCTTTTGTATAGAGAATTGACTGGGGGCATGAGATGGAGGAGTGATCAACTTGAAATTGCTGTTAGGAGATCCCAGGAATAAGACGATTTGTCTTGGCCCAGAGAAACAGTATTGAAGGTGTGGGAAAATGATTTGCATTCTGGACATATTTTGTAGGTGGAACTGACAGGATTTGCTTATTAAGTGAATATGGTATTGTAAGTAAATAAGCTGTGTCAGACTTGAACATCTGGAAGAGTTGAGATTTATCAGCCAAGATATAGAAAGTGGTGGATATTGCAGGGTTAGGTGTATTTCTAAGCAAATATGATGAAGAAAGACAATCAAGTTGAAAGAGCAGGCAGAATGGCCAGGATGATTGACCACAGGATATAATTAGGCTAAGGAAGATAAAACAAAGGTGGGCTGGGAGGGACAGTGTGGAGATGACAGGGTCAAGGACTGGAGACCCTTCCGAGGCTGTAGGGTGTGGCATCCATATTGGAGACTAATGTATTCATTCAACATAAGCTATGACTCCCTCGAGTCGAAAATTGGTTAGAACATGCCCTAGCCACAGTCCCAACTAGAGGCCAGTTCCTGGGACTCCCATATATTCTATTCCCATATTAGCCTAAATTCCTTGGAATGATTTAGGACTGAATGGTTTTCCAAATATCTAAAAATTAAAGTTTCTAACAATTAACGCTTGAGTGCTTGTAAGATAAGATTTGGCTATTTGAGGTATACTTGAGAATTCCTGGACTAAAATAGATTGTCCCACGTTAGCAGTCAAAGCACGTATTACAGAACAGAAGTTAATGCCTGATAAAAGAATTAAAAATGAAATAAAATGTGTTAGTATAGAGACTTAAAGTCTCATTATTAATTCCTCTCATTACTTTTGAAATGGATGGAACACACCTTCAAATTTTAAAATCTTAATGTTAATCTAATTATTGGCAAACTCTTATGAAACCATTTTACAAATTCCTAAACCATAGATTATGATAAAAGTTACATTTTCTTAATGAATTTTATTAAAATAGAAGAATATCATTGGTTACAGTTTTGGTCATACAAATAATTATATTATGTTTAAGAAAATGGGGCATTGCTAATGCACATAAAAACTCTATGTGATAGATTACCCACATTTTGAGATTTTCCATGATTGCTTGGAAAGTTGAGAAAATACATGGTCCTGCCATCCTCCAGGAAAATGACTTCATTTTCTGTAAACATCTGCTTGTTCCATTCCCAAGCTCTTTAAAAAATATAAGTAGGCTTTCATTACAAAAAGTGTGGGTGACCCCAAAAACGTTTTTTTTTTACAATGTTAATTAATCATAAAACAATTTGTATGACCAGGAGGCATTTTTTTAAAATCTTCATTTATTTTTGAGAGAGAGACAAAGAGAGAGAGAGAGAGAGAGAGAGAGAGCAGAGGAGGGGCAGAGAGAGAGACACACACACACACAGATTTCGAAGCAGACTCCAGGCTCCAAGCTGTCAGCACAGAGCCCGAAGCGAGGCTCAAACTCAACAAACGGTGAGATCTTGACCTGAGCAGAAGTCAGACGCTTAACCGACTGAGTCACCCAGGCGCCCGACCAGGAGGCATTTAAAGACAATCACTGATATTTATTATTGGCTAATATTTTACTCCTTTATTATTCTTTTACTTTCCAAATTATTTCATTTCTCATTACCCTACCACATTAACAATGATGGAAGCATGCTTGGATAATAGTATGTATTCTCTATGTTGTGACCATCTATCTGATTACATAGTTTCTAGAAATATTTCTCTATAAAATTAGAGGTTACTCATAAATTAGTTGTAGTACTTTAAATTTTTTTTAGTAAGATGTGGAAGAATTTAAATCTTTTTTTTATTATTATTATAAAGAAAACACAGCATTTTGTGTTAACAGAAGTAATGTCATATTGGGGGAATGAGGGAGTTGGATTGCCACCTCTAGATATATTCACATTTGAAATGCCTTTCCAAATATGACCTTCCAACCCATTGGAATATTTGCCATTATGTCGTTTCTGTGTTCAAAAACCTGCACCTTAAAACCTTTTAAGGTTTTACTTAAATGTTACCTTTTAATGTTACTTTTGAGGTTTAATATACTGATTCAGAAGTTATTTGACATTGTCATCATCTAATCAAAATGAGAAAAGTCATGGAGAGAATAAGCATTGATCAAGTATGCATGCTGAACAATATGGGAAGGAAAAGATCTTGAGGAAAGGGATTGGCCTAAGGGAGACAGGTCCAGGTTAGGTGACAAAGGGACAAAGGGACAACGTCCTGGCACTTTGTCTCTATTAGTTGAAATACTCATTTAGAGAAAGAAAAGCAAGACACTTTTTCCACTTTAACAATTATCCATGCACTGACACTTGGTAGTATGCTTTTGATGAAAATGCAGCAGATATCCTTTTCATTATGTAATTAAGATTTTGTTTTTGATTTTTGATTTTTTGAGAAAAGCTGAATAATTATATAAAAGCTACAACTGGAAAAATGTAAGTAGAGGTCCAATGATTTGTATTTCTGGGACAACATAAATGCTTTTTTTTCTTTAAGGAAAAAAAAATACTTTTCTTAGCAGGAAGAACAACATACAGGTTTAATTTTATGAATCAGGAATGCAGTGTAAAGGCCAAGAAACTTGATATTAAGTATCAAAATGTTATTTCAGAGTTGTTATTATATTATCTTCAAAAATAAAGTGATTTAAGATGGGCAAGAAAATACATATTTTAAATGGGAGGATTTCCTTGTGCCTAAATAAGATATTTGGAACATATAATATATTTATCTGTATTATTGTATTATTTTCCAAAACTATTATACTGCCATTCTTTAGAAGACATCCTAACTTAATAAGTGAAAAATTTATATCTGGATTTCAAACAAATGCACTATATCTCCATTAGGGTCAACTGTTCAGGCAAAGACTTATTTATTGCATACAGGCAAGCTTGCATACTTACACAGACACATTTACTATGTACATCAACTCTTAATAATAACAGTAATAATGATGACAGACTACCAAATGTTCTAAGCAGTTTCCACGTGTTTACACATTACACAAACGTTGAGATAGATTACATTATTATACTCACTTTACAGATAAGAAATATAAGACAGGGAGATCCCAAATAACTTGCTGAAGATTGCATCATGAGTGAGAAACTAAACTGGTATTCATGTGCAACACAGATACACTGGGAAGGTGACAACACGGTCAGAGCCTCAGAGAGTCCATTTTCAAAAAGTCTCAAAATTACTGACTGGCTTTTCCTACTAGCTTCAGAGGAATGGAATAGTCACATTGAGATCTCGGTAGGCATGAACTGAAAGTGAAGGCATTTATTTTAATAAGGTAGTAGTAAATGGTCAATTTTATTGATTGCTAAGCCTATCAATCCCTGCTGGGAAAGAAGTGGGCAATGCATCAAAAGTTGCCAAAAGGAAGTATGACCTTTCTTGAACTTAAAAGACAAGTAGGAGCTTTCTAAAAGATGAAAGGCTGGGGGCAGGGACAAAGAAATGGGATGAGCAAAGAAGGCAGGCAAGGGGTTCAGAGTCAAAGGGGATATGGGGAGGGATGGGGCCAGGGATCTAGGAAAAGGTAAGATTAGGGAAGCGTCGGACGAACTGCCAAAAAGCTTTAACTTTATCCATTATGTAATAGGAGGCTTTTCCTGAGTTGAAGCAGAGATACAACATGTTTGTATTTACGTTTTATATCAATTTTTTTAATGTTTATTTATTTTTGAGACAGAGAGAGCATGAACGGGGAGAGGCAGAGAGAGAGGGAGACACAGAATCTGAAGCAGGCTCCAAGCTCTGAGCTATCGGCACAGAGCCAGATGCGGGGCTCGAACTCAGACTATGAGATCATGACCTGAGCCGAAGTCGGACGCTCAACCGACTGAGCCACCCAGGCGCCCCTAAATTTTTTTTAATTTTTATTTATTTCTGAGAGAGAGAAATAGAGCATGAGCGGAGTAGGGGCAGAGGGAGAGGGAAACACAGAATCCGAAGCAGGCTCCAGGCTCTGAGCTGTCAGCACAGAGCCCGAAGCTGGGCTCAAACTCACAAAGGGTGAGATCATGACCTGAGCCAAAGCTGGATGCTTAACCCTCTGAGCCACTCAACCACCCCTATTTACGTTTCATACAAATCACTTTGACAGCTTTGAGGAGGATGTACTTGAGAGGAGAAATTTAGTACTAGAAATGTTGCTGCAATGATCCAGGGAAAAGAATATATGATTTTAAGGAGAGTGGCTAGAGTGATTGGGAAAAGGAAGCATGTGTATAAACATGTAAGAGGTAAAATGAGCAGGTATTGTCATTATTTGGAGATTACTAGACAAGGAGGAGTCATCTCCTGGTTTTCTTGCCTTGATGGCAGGCTGCTTGTTGTAGCCAAAACGTAAGATAGAAAACACAACAGTAAATACAAAATGTTGCATTAAATTCTGGACAAGTTGAATATGAAGTTCCTATAGAAGATACCATGGGGACATAAGGCAGAAAATGGAAAGAAAGGTCAGGAAGTTATGGTCTAACGGGTGTCATTTGGCAGTAACCAGACTATGGATTCCAGTTAAAACCTCAGATTGGAGCTGTGAGAATGGATGTGAATATTCGGCAAGAGAAAATTCAAGAACAGAAGTTGGCTGAGGAGAAAACTCAAGAGAACAATAACATTTAACTGTCTGACGGTGGGAAAAAGCAACCAGAAGGAATCAAGAAACTATAAACTAAAGGTAAAGCACGCAAGATCCAAGGGAGGAGAGAGAATTTCAAGAAGGGAGTCCTGTCTCCCTTTAAATACAAATTGTAAGTACAACTAGACCCTTTGATTTGGCAATCAGGGGAGTCATTGGTTTGCTTCCTGGTGCAGTCACTCTCAGTGGACACAGAAGCCAGATCATAGCTGCTGTGATGAGGGAGTAAAGAGCTGAGCCTCCCATGAACTCCACATTTCCCCTAATGAGTCTCACCTTGATCTTACTCTGTTGTAGAGGGCTCTCTGGTTTCTGCGTTGGGAGGCTCATGACCCCTCTCCTCTCACTGTTCTTCTTCTTCTTTTTTTTAATGTTTATTTATTTTTGAGAGAGAGGCACTGTGTGAGCAGGGGAGGGGCAGAGACAGAGAATCTGAAGTGGGATCTGCATTGACATCAGAGAGCCCCGATGTGGGGCTCGAACTTACAAACTGAGATCATATTCCCAACAGTTTCACAGCCAAAGCTCTTGAACTTAATATGCAAACTAATGTCTTTTTCTTTCTTTCTTTCTTTCTTTCTTTCTTTCTTTCTTTCTTTCTTTCTTTCTTTCTTTCTTTCTTTCTCTTTCTTTTTCCTTCTCTCTCCCTCTCTCCTTCTGTCCCTCCCTTCTTCCTCCCTTCCTCCTCTCCTCCCTTACTCTCTTTCTCTTTCTTTCTAGAGAGGACATGAGAGAAAGAGCCTGCTGAGAGTCTGCTGAGCACAGAGCCTGATGTAAGGCTTGATCCCATGACCCTGGAGCCAAACTCCAGAGTCAGACCCTCAACCAACTGAGCCACCCAGGGGCACTTGTAAACTAACTTTAGGTTGTATATGTAATATGGTGATTCCTTATCACTTTGAAGTAAACTACAACATTCTCAGGAGTAGCATTTAATAGAACGTTATGGGGGCACCTGGGTGGCTCACTCAGTTAAGCACCAGACTTCGGCTCAGGTCATGATCTCATGGTTAGTGGGTTTGGGCCCCATGACGGGCTCAGTGCTGACAGCTCAGAGCCTGGAGCCTGCTTTGGATTCTGTGTCTCCTGCTCTCTCTGCCCCTTCTTCACTCTCTCTCTCTCTCTGAAAAATAAACATTAAAAAAAAATAAAAAAAAAAAGAAAGTTATGTATAGAACCACCCTCTATAATTTCCACCACTAGGAGAGAAAAATATTAGTGTATGTTCTTAATTGTTAGTTTGGTTGTTAATATGCTATATATATATATATATATATATATATATACACACACACACATACACACACAGAGATTACAAAATAATCTCCACATTTATTTATGACAGGCAGGCTTGTGACTTTGTTTCTACTCCTTTAAAATTATGATTATGTCAGGTTCTACAATTTTTATTATCTTAGAAATATCAAGTCTGTGCAGTTCCCATTACTTCACTCAATAATTGTACAACTTTATTTTATAATCTGAGGATGTGATTATTATTTACACACTGAATAACACCTAAAACACAGAAACCAAAATCTTTCAAACATGATTAATCTTTATGGTTCCTATTAGGAAAACATCCATCTTGAAATTCAGCCTTCTTGGGTCCTTAAACCAGCAGTGGAGATTGAGAGAAGGCCCAAGAGTATGCAAGTCTTGGAACTTGTTACTCAGTAAGAACTATGCATTATGTATCATTAATTTCCTCTTTAAGGCTCTCAAGAACATACAGCTCCTATCATCATTTTTAATCATTTGCAAACCCAAGACAAGTACATATATCTTCAAGGAAAAGGGAAAAATATAACACCAAGGTGGTTATTTTAGCCCAGATTTCTTTAAAAACATTTTTTTTTAATGTTTATTCATTTTGAGAGGGGAAGGTGCAGAGAGAGAAGAAGACACAGAATCTGAAGCAGGCTCTAGGTTCTGAGCTATCAGCACAGAGCCCAATGCTGGGCTTGAACCCACAAACTGGGAGATCATGACCTGAGCCAAAGTCAGACACCTAACCAAATGAGCCACCCAGATGCCCCTAACCCAGATTTCGTCATAGTGGGTAGAAGATTTAGAAACTATACATAATTATTTCACAGCTATTTTATACTTTTACAAACATCTTTGGGTCGTCGTTAAGAACAGTGGCCTACTTACTTACACTATCCATCTCTGTGTGCCCAAACCCTATTCTGTTAATGTAAAATTATTTAATATTACAATAACATAAGTCATTGAACTAAAGAAACATATTTCTTCAAAAAAGGTTTCTATTTTTTTTCATAGAAAGTGGAATGTTGTGATGTACTCATCTGTGCATTTTAAATAGATTTGGTGGGAATATTTGCCTGTTTGTATACCTTCTCAAGGAAAAATTAAATTGACCTTAGCTACCAGATTATTTACAATTCTATCTGTTTCCATCGTAGTGTGTGTCAGGGGCTGTATTTATCAAATCTCAAGGAATTCTTTAAGAGTTACAGGAGATCGCATTTTTTTTTTTTGGCACAATACTGACTCTTTTGCTATTTGCTGGATTTCAAGTTTCTGGAAGTTGGACACCACTGAAATAATGAGCAATGGGGTGGAGAGTAATGGTTTGCTTAAGTAACTGTGAGAGATAAGGTCACAAAGTACCCAGAGTTTCCATCTGATTCACAGAAGGGAAGGAAGCTGGGAGGAGCAGGTGTGGAGGTGGGATCCTGGGGTGGAATCCTGGTGGAGGTTTCTGGACTGATAAGGTCCAGGACTGTGGGAACCTTCTCCCTGGTTTCAGCAGCTGTGCTCTGTAAAGAAGGCTTGACAAGCTCCCTCCTTGGGAGGAATGGATGGAATGTGGATGCTCCACTTTACCTTGGGCTCTGAAACCACAGGGAGCTCTAGACCATTCTGAAGCCACAGCCAGCAGAAGGCATTCAGGCTCCGGAGTGAGGGTCCAGGGTTTCCCCATAAATCAAAGGCTGCACTATTGCAACCTCAGTGATCACATGATCTTGGCATTATTTCAACGTAGTTTTACAAATAAAACCAAATCAACGACAAATTAAGGAGTAGGGGAGGAGGTAAACGAACGCACTATCTAAAAGCCTATTACAGTTTTGGCCAGATCTTTGACTCAGAACATGGTGTTGCACAAAATTGTGGTGTAATCTTAAATGCCATAAACAGTTAAGCATGTGTAACATCTACCTAATTGTTTGGAATGAAGAAAACAAACAAAAGCATTACAGAAACACAGGATTGGCACACACAGGGTACTTGACAATAATATGCTGCGTAACTTGGGAGGTAATTATACCTCCCTGGGTTTCAGTTTCTTTAGCTAAAAAATAAAGAATTTGGACTAGGTATTTAAAATCCTATTATCTCAAGTTTTTGATTTTTTTAAAAATTATAACTGTTGGTCTCTTTTAAATATTATAAGGATCGTATGATTTACAAGTAGTCATTTTATTTTGGCTTTTATTTACCAAGTATAAAGTCATGTATGCTCAATGCAAAAAACAAAAACAAAAACAAAACAAAACAAAAAACAGAGAACTATTGAAAACTTAAGAAAGCCTATAAACTCATTATCCTGAGATATCTACAATAAACTTGTTTGTGTTAGTAAGTACAAACTTCATATATATAGATGGTATAGATATATAGCAAGTTAGGATTATACTACTAATGCTGTTTCATTATCCACTTTTTATCTTAAAATACAGTGTGTATATTTTTAATGGCTGTATTTATTAGCTTTCCTTATTTTTAACGGCTGTGAATTTTACTGCAGGTATACTGGGTGTATTTGTATCGTCATTTAAGAAATCATCTTGGGGCGCCTGGGTGGCGCAGTCGGTTAAGCGTCCGACTTCACGATCTCGCGGTCCGTGAGTTCGAGCCCCGCGTCAGGCTCTGGGCTGATGGCTCGGAGCCTGGAGTCTGTTTCCGATTCTGTGTCTCCCTCTCTCTCTGCCCCTCCCCTGTTCATGCTCTGTCTCTCTCTGTCCCAAAAATAAATAAACGTTGAAACAAAAAATTAAAAAAAAAAAAAGAAATCATCTTGATGCTGATCAGCTTTATATGTTAACAATTTCAACAACATATTCTGTTGAACATTTAAATTGCTTCTTTCCGCTATTGTTTACAATGTTTCAGTAGACATATCTGTACACTTCTCTGAATATTCCCCAAAGATAAATTCCAGGAAGTAGAATTGTTAGATCAGAGGCAATGTGAGTGAATGTTTTAATCTGACAGATATTTTTTAATCAAAAATACTGTAAACATTTTGTTCAATGTATAAAAATCACGATTCATCCTAATTTCAGCAAACATTTTATTGAACTTTCACTGAGTGATATTTTTTTCTATGAATATTGCCTTTAACAGTGCTGAGATTAAATACATTTGCAAGAATATATTCTGAAAGTAACAATGTTTCCCACTCTATAGATGGGTTTTGAGAATGAAGTAAGTGCTAAAACCTAAATGGTAATTCCTGGGCCCTGGGCTTGCTTCTCACAGGACAATTAGCCGGGAGGCAGGCACTGAGCAGGCCCCATACTCTGGAAACAGGCAGGGTGACAGCGAAGGGTCATGGGTTACTGTCCTTCTGAGCCCATATGAATTTGGTTCTCCCTCTTTTTCACATGGTGTGAGTGAATGACCCTGGCGAATTTTAATACTCTAAAGCTATATGGGGCGCTTGGGTGGCTCAGTCTGTTAAGCATCTGACTCTTGGTTTTGGCTCAGGTCATGATCTCACGGTTCGTGAGTTCAAAACCACACTGGGCTCTGAGCTGGCAGCACAGAGCCTGCTTGGGATCCTCTCTCTCCCTCTCTCTCTCTGCCCCTTCCTTGCTCATTCACTCTCTGTCTCTCTCAAAATAGATAAATAAACTTAAAAAAAAATAAAGCTATAGAATCAATCTAATTATTTTACAATTTTAACTGGCATCAACTTGAAAATGTCTACTTAGCTACAAATGAGTACAAACTACTACAGTTGATCCTTGACACTCGGTGAGTCAGGGTGCCTACCCACCTCGCAGTTGAAAATCTGCGTATAACTTTTGACTACTAGAAACTTAACTACTAAGAGCCTACTGTTGACTGTTACTGATCACGTAAACAGTCATTTAACACATATTTTGTATATGTATCGTATGATGGATTATATACTATATTCTTTACCATATACTCTATTGACTGGAAAAAATCCATATGGAAGTGGGCCCACACAGTTCAAACCGATGTCATTCAAGAGTCAACCACATTTTAAAGTGACCTCATATGAGACACCATGCTTTGTGCCTTAAATGCATTTCCATTCATCCACAAGAAGAAAGAAAACACGACATAGCAACTTAGGTTCTATGATGCCTATGTAAAGATGAAGAAAATGAAGGGTACGATCAAGGCACCCACGGTAAAAAAGCTAGCAAATCGAGGACAAAAATCAGGTCTGAGGGAGTTCTGTTCATTTGTACACTAGTTCTCTTAAATCACTGTGCGTTAGCAAGTTTACAGAGCATGGTAAATTCATCACAATACAAAGATCAGGGAAGCTCCCCACTGCATAGAGCATGAGTGAAGATGGTTACATTCTCATACTTCTCCTAATACTTGTCCATCCTCAAAACAGAAGGTTTGGGGTAAATTCTGTTCCTTACCTTTTCTCCTACAAAACCTGGGATGGGGGAGTTGCTCTAACTTGCTACTTTTTTCTCCCATTCCAGCTCACTGGTTTCTTAAATAAAGTAACACTTCGTATCCCACTCATTTATTCTCATAAGTGGGAGGGTTTGTTTGTTTGTTTGTGTTAATAATTGTTTAACAGATGAGCCGTTTCCCCTAAGAGCCCAAAGCATATATCAGGATTACGGACGATCGGTAAGATACAGTTTTGTTTTTTGTTTTTTCTTAAATTTGATGGGAGATTTAAGGGATTGCTAAATAAGTATCCTGTGCTTTTTGAAAGTCTGCATTACACCATTTTGTTTTCAGGAAAGACCTACATTAGTACCTGTTTTCATTAGCTGAAAGAAATGTGAAGAGGATTTGCAGTTTTACGAAAAAAGAAGAAAAGCAAAAATAGTGTGTTTGTTTTGCGACCACATTGGAGAGGTAGCTCGCTCCCCAAACAGTGAGAGTGGCGCCGCCAAGCGCCTTTCTCGGGAACTACACTCAGCATCTCAGCGTCAAGCTACTATGGCTTTGAACAGGGTATGTGAGCATTTGAACTTTATTTCTATATATTTATTTCTATATATTCTGTGCATCCATTAGCAAGATGTGTCCTGAGGTATCAGAAAATCCTAAGAGAGGTTATTTTTGGGGTCTAGGAATACTAAAAGAAATCCTATTTAAATTAAAGGTAATAGCTTCTTTGCTCTATGCCATTTCAGCTTACAAAAGATTTCATAGAAGCCCTCTACTTTTGGATAGCGAGGGAAACCTGTACTTTTGTTTTATAAAAGATGCACATATGTTAAATTTCTTCTAAAAAAAAATTTCTTCTATCATGTAAATCTTAACATTTTATAGAGCCAGTATATTCTCTCTGAGACAGGTTATTTTTCCCTCTTTAAATAGTTGAAAGAAATGGAATCACAGAAGTATATTATGTGACCTCCCCAAGGTTATTTAGCAGACCAACTGCAGAAATGCAGAGTTTAGTTAAAACCAGCTAAAAGTAAAACAAGGGAGTACTTTTCAAATATAAAACTATAGAGGCTTTAGGATAATCAGCAGAGTAGACTAAAACTACTTGGTATATGCTAAACAATCAAAGAGGTTGTTTTATTTTTAATCAAAGGCAGATATTCTAAAAGCACGTAGAGTTTTTAATCAGAAAATATCCTCAGATAAATAAGATTCACACAGGGATTAAATCTATTCAGTCTGGTTCAAAGTTATAGAGCAAGCATAATAGAGAAAGGCTTTTAGAAATCTACTTGAGTAAGCCATTTTGATCTTTTTATCTTGATTGCTCTTTATCTCCTGATAGTTTACTTCTCAGCTTTAGTGTTGGGTTAAAAAAAAAAAAAAAAAAAAGTTGGTCAGCCTTTACTTTGTGCTTGCCTGCTTATTGTATTAAGGATTCTATGTCTATAATATTCATTCCAAAGTGGATTGTGCATACTCTTTGTTTAAATGGTTAGTTCCAGAAATATTTAAGAAGCTTTCTCTACCTAAAATAAACATTTTGAAGAACCATTCATGAGTGTGAGAGATGATGAGTGGAATGTTTTATGTTACACGTAACTGTGGCTCAAAGGATGAAATCTTTGCTATGTTGTAAAAATAGTCTCAATTCCTCTTCATTAAAGCAAATAATTTGGTTGCCTGAAAGTCTAAGTTACCCATATCATCCAAACAGAAATCCAAGGGCTGAAATATGTGTGGCATTTGTTATTTGAATTCCTCCACCTTTCCATGCTACAGTGCTAACTAGATGGTAAATTGTGAAATGCAATCAAATGCAAAGCTTACAATAAAATCAGGTCATCAGCTGAAATATTTACAAGTTCATATGATATTAACAAAATCTTACTGAAATTTTTATAACATTTATTTAGTGTAGAAGAAAAATCAATCTTACTATGAATACCTAACTCATGGAATGGATTCTTCTGTAAGAACCTGATCCCTTAATATGATACCTTAATATTGGAAGTCTTTGAGTAAAGAAAAAAAGAAATAAATAGAAATATGCTTTATATTAAAATACTTGAGATCAAGAATGAATTAATCTAAATCATGCTTAAAAAAAGAAAACACCTCTCTCTCTCTCTCTCTCTGTTGATATAATTGTCTTAAATAAGTACTAATTCATTTCAGAGCAATCTAGCCTAAAACTCAAATTTTCTTTACTCTTACTCTGTGGCATTTTTACTATGGAATTTTGGAAACATAAATAACTTATTGAAAGCCTGTAAATGGACTTTCTCAAGAAAACTGGTAAATTCTATGCCTCTAGAGATATCCAAATTTATATAATATATATTTACATGTGTGTGTATAGTGTGTTCTAAAGAGAACTCAGTTGTACATTTGGTTTATTTATGAATACTTCCAGAGTTCATGATTGGATTTGGTAACTTTAGGGTCCATTTAATCTAAAAGAAAATCTGCTTAGAAAAAAAAAAGAAAAAGTCCATAGTATGTAGAATGGATATGGCACTGACATTAAATAAAATTGTAAATATGGGGGAGCCTAGGTGGCTTAGTTGGTTAATACCCGACTTCGGCTCAGGTCATGATCTCAGGATTCGTGGGTTCAAGCCCCACAACAGGCTTTCTGCTCTCAGAGCCCTCTGCAGTCAGCACGGAGCCTGCTTTGGATTCTCTGTCTCCCTCTCTCTCTGCCCCTCCCCTCTTTTGCATGCTCTTTCTCTCAAATAAGTAAGCATTAAAAACTTTTTAAAATTGGGGCGCCTGGGTGGCTCAGTCGGTTGAGCGGCCGACTTCGCTCAGGTCATGATCTCGCGGTCCGTGAGTTCGAGCCCCGCGTCGGGCTCTGTGCTGACAGCTCAGAGCCTGGAGCCTGTTTCAGATTCTGTGTCTCCCTCTCTCTGACCCTCCCCCGTTCATGCTCTGTCTGTCTCTCTCTGTCTCAAAAATAAATAAACATTAAAAAAAAGTGTTTAAATAAACTTTTTAAAATTATAAATATGTAGTTAGGATCATAACACATTAAATTGAAAATCAATGTTATGCTTTATTAAAGTCAGGTAAAAGGAGGTTGTACTTTATATTACTATTATTTACTAAAGCAACAACCTTTAACATATTCTTTTCCAAAGGAAATAAAGACAAATATCTGATTACTATGAAAAAGTAACTGTAGGTAGTATAAAAAGAATAATTCTATTATTCTACAAAAATTCCTAAACTCATTAACTGTAAGCTAAAATTACATATGGCAAAAAATCACATAGCTGGCAATAACAGCATAATTTCCAACTACCGCATAAAATTACCAATTTCCAGGGAGCTGCAAAATTTCACACCATCACAGGTTATAGACATATATTTTTTTCAAGTGAGCATAATGATTTGGGTACTTATTGTCACACTTCTGACAGCATTAAGGTAGAAATGTATACGAAATTCTTAAAGCCCAGATTCTTGACTCAGAAAATAAATGTAAATAAAAATTACTCCTCAAATTATCTTCATGTCAAAGAAAGATAAATTATGTATCAGGTCTGATTTTTTTCTTAGGAAATCAAATCGTTTCTTGAAAATTTATATTATCCTGATTATAGAAAGAAAGTCAATTTAATTCTCTCATGAGTTTAGCAATATAGTCATCAAACATTTTTAGACATCTATTAATTGTAATCCTCTACAGAAATGAATGCTACTAAGCATCAGAAGGTATGGGACTCAGTCTCAGTTCTGCCACTAAGTTACTGTGCTGTTTTTTTCCTACTTCACTGACCTCATTTGTGAAAACCATGGTTTAGAGTAAATAATCTCTGAAGTCCCTACCATCTTTAAACCTCTCAATGTATAACTGAGATGTGGTTCCTGCTCTCAGAGAGTTTACAGTGTTTTAGGAGAGAATAGTAGAGAATGTTACAAGAGTTGTAATTGTAAGGGAGGAAAAATAATTTTTCTGCTACCCTTCCTGGTTCTTGGCTGAGACACCCCAGCCCTGCAGTAAAAAGACAGATTAACCAGAGAAAAATAAACAAGTTAAATAGCATGTATCCCTCCTGCATATGGAGACACCCAGGAAAATTGAGTAACTCCCTGAGATGGCCCAAGTCACCACTTTAAAGACCTTTTCCACCTAAAGACAAAAGAGAAATGTTGGGGGTCAGGGGAGGCCAGTTATAGGAGACTGCTAGAAAAAGCACAGTAAACAAACGTAAGGTTGTTGTGCAGATTTAAGACTGTACCTTCTCCACTGATAAGAGTTTCTATAGATTTAGTCATTTTCCTCTTCCTGGTACAGAGAGGAAGACAAGGGCACAAATGATGTTTCTTTTATAAATGTAAGTGTCTGTTACAAAAGGGTAACCTACTTACTTTTCAGAGCTTCTCCTGTGTTCTGTTTCCTAAAAATAGGTAGCCTAAAATAATTTTATGTCAAAGAGGAACATTCTGGGGTGGCACATTCTGCTCCCCTTCAAAATAGACCAAAAACGTTCAGACGATGGTGGCAGGGAGGTCAGTAGGTATAAAGGAAGTCCTCCTAGAGGAGGTAGCCTTTGAAATTGAATATGAAAATTAATACAGAATAATTTTTCAAATAAAAGTGGGGGGATAAATTATTTTAGATGAAATGAAAGCAGTGAGAGAAGGTGTGGAATTTGCAAAGCTTATAGAACTTTCCGGTTCATGACACTTAGTATCTCAGTATTTTTTTCACATTGACAAAAACAAAAACACAAAAGCAAAAACAAAAAACTTGACAGCGTGAAAATAAAGGAAACCTCATTTAAAATGGAGTCGGGGGGGCTCCTGGGTGGCTCAGTTGGTTAAGCATCCGACTTTGGCTCAAGTTGTGATCTCACAGTTTGTGAATTCCAGCCCCATGTTGGGCTCTGTGCTGATGGCTCGGAGCCTGGAGCCTGCTTCGGATTCTGTGTCTCCTTTTCTCTCTGCCCCTCCCCCACTTGTGCTCTGTCTCTCTCTGTTTCTCAAAAATAAATACATGTAAATAAATAAAATAAAATAAAATAAAATAAAATAAAATAAAATGGAGTCAGAAGTCCCTGAAGGGCAAGGTCTGATGAACCACTCAATGCAGCCTGCACAACCAGCAGAAAGAAAGAAGGTAAGAATTACCTTGAAAATGGAAGACATTTTTCACACAGGAATTTCATTCCCTGCTTTTAAGAAAAAGAAGGAAGATCCTTCCCTGGCCCAGCAACAACACACCACGCACCGCTCACAGTCAATGAGAAACCATCACAACCTCAAACCCTTGTTCCTCTCCAATAAACTTTTGTTCAAAACAACCCTCCCGAATTTCCTCCTTTCCTGTATAAAAGAAGACCCTCTCCTTTGTTATTCATGTTTGCCTAGTGTTCACTCAGAGTTTGCTTGCCCCAAATTGCAATTCCTCTGCCATTTGGTAGTAAAATAACTGGCTATTTTGTTTTTAATACTGACAACAGATACATTTATTAAGTAGTTTAAATCCAAACAAATTATAGTAGTAGTTCATCTATATGGTATGCAACAAATACCAATGTATTTTCCTTGCATATTTAAAAGACCTGACAGTGCCTCTAAGTGTTTATTGCCATGCCTCATGGTTCAAAGTTTGGGAACCAAGACTATAGTATATTTGGTTATAGTGTATTCCAGAAATGGCAAAGAAGTTTTCTTACATTGTGAGCTACATGCAAGACTAAAATTTTAATAAAAGCAGAGCTTACATCGTCCAGCCTGTCTATGGGCTAGCGTGGGAATGTGGGAAAAAATCCAGAAATAAGAGGAAATAAAAAAATTTTGGATATCTAATTCAAAATCCTAAACAAAGATGAAGAGATTCAGTTCATTACATAGAGCTTCTGTACTCCCCATCCCCTCTTTTTTCTCTTAATCTTTCATGGTAAATCTTCCCCACTCTCTCTGAACTCCAGTCTGCCTCCAGCACTCTCCACATTCTGAACTGCAGAAAATCCTGGAATTGGTTGGCAAAGCCATAGAAGAGAGAAGAGGTATAGCAGAATAATTATAAATAAAAATTATAGTCTTTTACTGCAGAAGTGGATAAAATAGGATTATTGTGTACATGTTAATAAATTTTGTCTCAGTCACACAGCCCCCATCTCATGAGTTCCATTTTTAATGACCCCATCTGGACATTCTATATATGGTCTAATCCCATCCCTTTTTTCCATACTTAATGGGGTGCTTCTGGAGGTTCTTACTTGCTCTAAAATATTTCCTTATTACAAATCTAATTGCAGAGGAATGTGGGAGGAAGGGGAGCAGAATTTAACACCCCAAAATATGACTCTTTGGTATAAGGATTATTTTAGGTTCACTGTTTCTTTCTTAAATTAAAAAAATATATTTGAGAGAGAGAGAGAGCATGCATGTAAGTGGGGGGAGGGGGCACAGGGACGAAGAGAGAGAGAGGGGGCAGGGGGAGAAAGAGAGAAGCCAAAGCAAGCTCCACAGTCAGTGTGGAGCCTGAGATGGGGCTCAGTTCCATGGCTGTGAGATCGTGACCTGAGCAAAAATCAAGAGTCAGAGGATCAACCAACCGAGCCATCCAGGTGCACCTTAGGCTTGTTATTATTATTTTTTAAAGTTTATTTATTTATTTTGAGGGAGAGTGGGGGGGCATGGAGGAGGAGAAGAGAGAGATGAAGAGAGATTTCCAAGCAGACTCTGTCCTATGAGTGGCGAGCCTGACTTGGGCCTCAAACTCATGACCCATGAGAACCACCTGAGCTGAAACCAAGAGTCAGCCACTTAACCAACTGGGGCTGCCCTAGAACCCCTAGGCTCATTATTTTTACAAAACCATAGACAGGAGAAGCTCTGAAAATCCTGAAATACCAATTAAGAAGAGTAAAAGTTACCCTTTTGCTAAAGACATTTACATTTATAAGGGAAATTTCCATTTCTAAGAGTGTCTCCCACACTGTACACGGAAGAGAAGGATGATCAAATCTGTAGAAACTCTTATCAATGCAGAAGGCACAGTCTTAAATCTACATAAGAACCATACCCGTATTTATTGTGCTTTTCCTAGTAATCTCCTTTAACTGGCCTCTGCCTACTCCCAATGCCTTTCTTCTATCTTTAGCTAGAGATGGTATTTAAGATCATGGCTTGGACCATTTTAGGGAGTTACTTAATTGTGTATACAGGAATATACATGTTATTAAACTTGTTTGTTTTTCTCTGGTTAATCTGTGTTTTACTGTGGCTGGTGGGTGGGGGGTGGGGGTGGATCTCAGCCAAGAACCTAGAAGGGTAGAGGTAAAATTATTCTTCTTCCCTCTAGGGGCATTCTGAAAGACATATTCCTCAATGTTAGAGTTCAAAAGCATTTTCTCTACTGTCTATCTTCTTAGCTGAGTGAGAAGAATTGTGTATGTTCTGAGTTCTTTTCCTCATAAGGGCAGATTTCCATAAGATAGTCCTTGAGGTCACAAGTAAGGAAATGCTAAGTCCTCTTAAAGTTTTCAGCTATCTAGGGAAACACATTGGATTTGCCAACGCTAGCAATTGTTTTTTAAGGACCAGAACACAAGAGCACAATGGTTAAGAGGAGCCCATTACCCCTCTTTGTCACACTGGAACCAAATGAGTGAGAAAAGCCTCTTACTTTAGCTCTTGATTTGCTTGGGAAGGGTGGGAAAAGGGAGGAGGGGAGTTCTCTTGAACGGTAAGGGAAAATATACTTAATCCTAGTCACCAGGACTTTTCTTGTTGGACTATAATTGAAACATATATTGTCACTTTCAACTACCCAAACTATCAGTGAGGTGAACCTCAGCTCCAATATTTACCTTGTTCGTGGAACAGCATCATGATAGTCATTCTCTATTCTTTTGTCCTTTTTTTTTTTTTTCTTTCTTTTGTCCTTTTTAACTTCAACAATGGCAGGAATTCAGAGTTCACTGAGGGTATATAGTAATGCCAAGGCTGACACTAAGTCACTCATGAACTAGTCTGGTTCAGTTATTTTTATTAGCTAAACCATGCTTCTTTATCTCTGGGAGGGAAATATACTGCTGTAGAGGTCATTTTTCATTTTTTATCACAGATATGTCAATTACATGGTTATTATTTAAACATAATAACTTCATCTCCTGACCAATTGTCATATGCTTTTGGTAGGGCAGTGAAACACTCCTCCAAAGAAAGAATTATCTTACTGGAGTCAAAGCAGATTTTCTCACATGCCTAGTCTCTGTAACTCTCTTACAAAAACCTATTCATTGTCTCCTCACCCTATAAAAGCGACCTCTGGCCCACCAGTGGTAAGAATCTCCCACTATTTTTCCTAGTACAATTCTTCAAAATTTGAATCACGAAAGATCCCAAAAGCCAATGGCAAAGACGAACACCCCAGAAGGCAATGGGAAGTTGAAAAACAGGAAGTTCAAATTCTTTTTAGGTGTGAAGGTGAGGAAGGAGAATGGGAATGTTCTGTAACTCACAATGGGAAGTAAAGCTCATATGCTACTCAGGCTGGTGGCTGGAAGGAAGACCTTGGATACTAGGCCCAAGAGCTTTCTGCAAATAATAACACATTAATTATCATTACTCTTTTCGAGTTTGAGAAAACAAATGAATCAGACGGAGATTTGCTTCAGGATGAAATGTCGAAGATGGAACAAAACATTTGTCAGGCTTGAGTTAAAGTCAACAACTAGGGTAATAATACACGGCCAGGCCTAGAGTGATAAAGGCTTGAACTTGGCTGGTGGCAGTGAGAATTAAAACAAAAGGGGAAATTCAAAATAATAAAAGTCTGTACAGAGATAAACTCAAGAGAACATGGTGACTTGGATATAGCAACTGGAAAGTTGGAGAAAAGAGTTAATTCAGTTTTAAGATTTTATGTATCCATGGCCAACAATATATATCTTACTAAAATATAGAGGGGAATCTGGAAGATAGACTAATCCTTGCCTGAAGACATTGCTTCCCCTAATGCTCACAAGTACTACTCTTATTGCTGGGCCCTTATTGATTGATCCTAACTGATCTTTATTGTCACTTCCAGACCATATCCCCTCCCTCCTTCCTACAGTCCTCAGCTTTGAATCTCAAGTCAGCACACCATGTCACCTACGTCTTCTCCTTGTTACGGAGAAGAAATTTATGAAGATGTTATCTTTTGGTTTACCAGGGCTCTCTCTAACATTCCTCATGCCATAATTCCAGATGACTTTCATAGATTTAATGGCATTTAACACTGATACAAAGTTTATTACTACATGCCAGGCAATGTTTTATGTGCTCTACGTATATTAACTCATTTAAATCTTAACAACAACCCCATAAAGTAGATAACTACAATCATCACCTCGATTATACAGACAGGAAACTGAGGCACAGGAAAATTAAGTAAATTATACAGGTAGAAGTCTAGTTGATTTGAGTTCCGGCATTAAAGCTCTGAAGTTCATGCTCTTTTTTACTCTGATGTATTAGCGGGTAGATGATTTGTCAGATCTTGACCTTCTCTCCTCCAACAATCTACTTTTGACCCAACTACAACTGTTCACTACTCTGGTCACAACTTAGACACTCTCCATAATTTTAAATATCCTTAATTTCATTTTCAAATATTTCACTCCAACTGTCACCTCCCAACATGCTAGCTCCAAATTAGAACAAAATAAAACAATTCTTTGACCCGGCTCTGACATAGCATTCATTAATCCTACCAGCTTTTTATTATTCCTTACTCCATCATGTCTTACTTTTCTCATTTTACAACTTAAGATTTAGACTCAATCCTTAATCCGTCTTTCACATGCATACTCAATTCTTTTGACCCTTATATTTGTTCAGCCAAACTATAGTTCTGGTTTAATTCAACCCTCAATCTAAACATCTAAGTTTATTTTATTTATTTTGAGGGATAGAGAGAGCACAGGCAGGGTTGAAGCAGAGAGAGAGGGAAGGAGACAGAATCCCAAGCAGGCTCTGCACTGTCAGCGCAGAGCCCAATGCAGGGCTCGAACATGCAAACCGTGAGATCATGACCTGAGCTGAAATCGAGAGTAGTATGCTTAACCTACTGAGCCACTCAGGTGCTCCAACCGTTAATATAATCCTAGCCAACATCCACATGGTTGGAACAAGGCTAAGAAAAGAACATACAACCAAACTCCCAGTTTTCATGTTAAACTCATGCCAAGAACCTGAATGTTGCTTGACGGCCATGTTATATCTTCCCAGAACATTTGCTCCGCTAGCCTCCCAAACCAGTGGCTTGCAAAGTTTGGTCCACAGTCTCCTATAAATCCCCATGATCCTTTCAGGGGGCGTCTGTGAAATCAAAGCTATTTTCATAATAGCACTTACATGTCATTTGCCTATTTCACTGTGTTGACATTAGCTCCAAAGGTACAAAAGCAACAGAGGGTAAAATTTGTTGGTGTCTTAGCACAGTCAAGGTACTGGCACAGACCTACAGTAGAAGCCACAAACTAGCACTTGAGGTTAAAAAAATGTCAGTTTCATTTAAGAATGTCCTAGAGGAAGCAGTAAAAATATTAATATCAAATTTCAACCCCTCCATGTATGTCTTTCTAATGACACATAAGGAATTTCTGCTGCCTACTAATGTACAAAAGTTGTTTCTAGAAAAACTACTTGTGCTTTTTTTCTTGAAATACCATTTTTATTTGAAAGAAAAACTGACAGACAGATTATTGCAATGCCTAACTGGGTATCTGGCAGACAGTTTCCTACAAATGAAGAAAGGGAGTCATTTCAAGGAAAACAACTAACCCAATTTGTTGCCAGTGATCAATTTTGAGCTTTCAAATGAAAATTTTGATTATGGACACTTTGTGTTTGCCACTTTGTGCTTTCTAATACTTAAGTATTATTGTTGTTTTTTAATTAAATGAGCATGGTATAAATGAAAATATTTTAAAATATTGTATAATAAAATATGTGAACATGTGGAATATTTACATAACTCAGTGAGCCAATATTTTCCAAATGACCAAAACATGATGCTATAAAATAATGCATGAATAAAAAACCCAAACAAAGCTCAAGACAGACCAATGAATTTCACTGTAACAGTGCAGAATGTTTATTGATATGGCTTATTGCAGCTAACCTTTAAAAGACTGCAGTTCATTGAGCTATATAGTGACAAAGCTATATACAGTTTGTTGTGGTAGAGTGACAAAGAAGATCTATTATCATCTAAAAAGTGATTTCTCCCTTTCCCAATCACATATCTGTGGGAGGCCAAACAAATACAACTGCTTATGACCCCTTCATCTCTGTGACATACTGAGAGTTCAGCAAATCGTACTCTACCATTGTTTTTTGCAGGGAGTTCTCTCCCCCCTCCCCAATCTATTTTATGTTCCCACTGGGTTGTTTGTTTGTTTGTTTGTTTGTTTGTTTGTTTTTTAAAGTTTGTACTTGCTGGTGCAGATGTCTCTTCTCCCTTTACATAGTCATAGTCTCCCTGCTTTCTCTTCTTAGTCTCAACAGAGGGACTAGAGTGATCTTGTAAAATACACAAATCAGATTATGTCATGCTTCCACTTTAATCTTTCAGTGTTTCCCAACTCATTTGTTCTAAAAGTTCTAGTCTTTAGCATGACCTAGATGTCACAAACACAGAGTCTGATTCCCTGTTAACTTTCTGACTTCTGATTTCCCCTTTGTTCACCAGACAGCAGGTGCACTGACGTCCTTATTTATTTATTTATTTATTTATTTATTTATTAACACATTAGGCAGGCTTCAGGATTTTGCATTTGCTCGACCCTCTGCCTTCAGTGCTCCTCCTCCATATTTCCACATGGCTGCTTATCTCACACTTTCAGGACTTTACTCAGATACAACCTCAGCAAGGAAGGACATAACTACCCCTTCTGAAATTGTAACTCCATCTATCCTATTGTTTAGTATTCTCATTCACAGATCTATTTCTTTTCTATAACATTTACTAACATCTAGTGTACTATAAAGCCTCTATTTTTACTTTCTATTATAACTTTCACTATTCTAGAATGCAAACCCTGTGAAGGTAGAGATTTTTCATTATTTTGTACACTGCTCTAACCCATTACCTAGAACAGAGCCTGGCAATGAATGGGACTCAATAACTTTGTATTAATTGGATGAACTGAATAAATGAGTGTCTATAGTATAAAGGCACTGTGCCAGACTCTAGAGACCAAAGGATGAACAAGACATAAGTTCTAACTAAAGAGTTTAAACAGAGTGAGGAAAGAGAGCGTATGGAGCATGTAGTAGGGAAATAATCAGATAATATTGGTTTCCTCCATGTAACTTTATTTGTTGATGTTTCCCTTTAACACCTCAAATGGTTAATGCCCACCTAAATAAAATCCAGTTCAACATAATGTTGGGTTTTTTTTGTTTTGTTTTCATTTTTGTTTTTTGTTTTGTTTTGTTTTGTTTTGTTTTAGGGGGCAGTGAATTTTAAGCAGGCTCCATGCTCAGTGTGGAGCCCAGTATGGGTTCAATCCCATGACCCTGGGATCATGACCTGAGCCGAAATCAAGAACTGGACACTCAACCATCTAAGCCACCCAAGTGTTCCTCAACATAACGCTTTTATGGTAAAGAACTCCATAACTATATTACCAAGAACACTTTAATCATGTCTGATATATAGAATCATGTTGCTATAGAGAATATAGAAATTATTTTCAATAGAGTTATTTAAAGAGGAGTGAACTGACATTAGCATTATTTCAAGTAGACCTATAATGATATAAAGCAGCTATTTGAGGCAGAAAATGAAGAACAAAACCTTCAGTATCCACCAGCCTGGCCCAAATCAATGAAATGTTCCTATTTGGAAACATAACTTGGTTGACACATTTAATCTTTCTAACACATTACTCAAAATTATGTGTGAATTATATATGTAAAGCATAAATGATTTGGCTTAAGAATTTAAAATGCCATCCTCCTTTTTTTTAATGCAAAATGCTAACTGTGGGAACTAAACTAGTTATAATGGCATAGTACATGCTAACGTGAGGCTGCCTTATATATAATAAGGGTCTGGGGGAACTATGTCTGCATGTGATAGTGAAAAAAAATCATGTATTTTACTAAACTCTTCTGTACGATAATAAAAGAGATTGCTAAATACCGAAATGCATACGGATCAATCCAAGGAAATAGATGCTAGAGAAAGTGTCAGAGGAACAAAATAAACTGGCATATTTTCATTGGCTAAATGTCTGCAGAGAATGATAAACAAATTGTAAGAAAGTTATTAGTGATTTAGGGGCACCTGGGTGGCTCAGTTGTTTGAGCATCTCACTGTTGATTTCTGCTAAGGTCATGATCCCAGGGTCATGGGATTGAGCCCCACATAGGGAGCCATGCTGAGCATGGAACCTGCTTAAGATTCTCTCTCTCTCTCTCTCTCTCTCTCTCTCTCTCTCTTTCTCTCTCTCTCTTTCTCTCTTTCACTCTGTCCCTCCCCGACTCTCACACGCTCTCTCTCTCTCTCTCTCTCTCAAAAAAAAATAATAATAATAAAAAAGAAAGCTATTAGTGACTTTTTATTTCCTTTCATTCACATTACCTAATTCAGGATGGGAAAATTCTTATAACTTTTATATTTTTAATCCTTGTTTTACTTCAATATTTTAATTGGACTGTTTCTTTATCAGTTCTCACTTCTGAATCCTTTTAAATTTAAATTTCTAATATATGTAAGTGAGTTAAGTATTAAGTTTATTATTTGGTTTGGCCTTTGGAAAAACCATTCTGAGTCTTAAATTTAGATGTGTTTGATGTGTTTTTGGTTTACATTTCTAATCAAGAAGGTTTAAGTTCTGCTATTGATAATCTTTTACTTCTTTCCAATTACAAAAATATCTCCTGTGACAGAACCATTCCAGGAAAAAAAAAAAGAAGAAGAAAGTATCTCCTATTCCATGAAATAGTTTGATTTTTAGGGAAGGGATAGAAATAAGAATTACCAGGGGGACCGGACATCTCTTCCAATTGACAATTCCCATCGTGCCCATTGATATTTGGAGGTTGCTGTATTGTTATTATGAATGGAGTGATTTTGCCAGATTTTCTCTCATAAGAATATATGTTTGATAATTATATATGACTTCAGAGCTATAGTAAATAAATAATGTAATATAAAAAGCACACATTTATATTCAAATAAATTGACTACTGCCCAAATCTCACATTTTGGTGTCCTTGTACATGCCAGCAGCTCTGATAGGACCTCTACTCCTACTTCCCTCACACCCTGTCTATCCCTTGTTTTTATTTTTTTTTCCCATTGAAGCCACAAGGGTGGCTTTATTAGTAAAGTACTGGAGTCCCTTACAGAATGTAGGGCTGCTAGGCCTGGAAGCAAGAATGAGAAAGTCTTCAGTAAGCCAGTCGTACTTCCTCTTTATTTCTTATCTCTGCTTCTCTCTGGGTCTTTTATCGACCTTCCCAGCCTGGCTTTTTTGGCTTCCACATATAGATAACGGACTACAGCAGACCTGAATTTACATCCCTCGGTTCAAGTTACACCCTTATAGACTGATGAAGTCCAAATTCCTAATTCCTAGGAGAGAACATCTGGAGCAGTTTGGGTCAGGGGGTTATTTATGGTCTAGTCAATTGTGGCCAGCAGAGAGGATCTAATAATAACAATATGCCTGTCAAGGGCAAATCCCTGGTGGAAGGTGTGGTGAAGGGAAGGGCAATTCTCAGAATATATGGTAACCTTTTACTTGGCTAACATCTTATGAAACCATCAAGGCCTAATTTTGGTGTCATCTTTTCTAGTTAAATCTTTCCATCCTTATCACTATTCCCATATCTGGGGATAAATTCCCAGAATTTAGTGCCACTAATCCAGCACCCATCTTGTCTCCTTCACCCACTGTACAGATACTTTGTCTTTCGACTTTATTATCTCTAGTCCTGTTTTGTATGGTTCTATGGCAAGCCCTTTGGAAATGTTTGTTGAATAAATATATCAATGAATGAAAAAAGATTCATACCTGACCAGCAGTTATTTCTTTGTTTCCCCAGTACCCACAGCAGGCTTTCCTAACAACAACAAAATAAGTGACTTGGAAATATATAGATTGTAAGATTTTTAAAAACAGTGGAATCTATCCTCTTTCTTTAAAAAAAAATATTGAGATACAACTCATATACGATACAATCTGCCCACTTACAGTGTACTGTTCAATGTGCAGAGCTGTGTCAGTTACCACAATTTTAGAACACTGTCGTCAGTCCCTGAAGAAACCCTCTCCTCACCAGCAGTAACTCTCCATTTGCCTTCCTTCTCTCAGCCCTACATAATCACCAATCTACTTTCAGCCTCTACTGACTTGCTTATTTTTGAACTTTCCTACAAGCGGATTCATACCTCACATAATCTTTTGTGACCGCTTTTCATGTTGCATAATGTTTTCAAAGTTCATCCATGTCTGTATCATGTATCAGAAATTCATTCCTTTTTATGACTTAACACTTTACTATTATATGGATATACCATCTTTTATTTATCCATGCATCATTTGATGGACCTTTGGGTAGTCTCCACCTTCGGCTATTGTGAATAATGCTGTTATGAATGTCCTTGTGTTTTATTTCTCTTTGGTACTGACATAGCTAGAAGTGGAATTGCTGGATCATATGGAAACTTTATGCTTAACATTTTGAAAACTACCAGCCTGCCTAAAGGCTACCCCAGTTTATGAAAAGAGCTGAAGAGACATACGTCCAAAGAAGGAAGATAAATCTTCAATAAGCACATGAAAAATACTCAGTGTCATCCTTAGAGAAATACAAATTAAAACCACAATGAAATATCCCTTCATGTGCACTAGGGTGGTAGCATAATATTCAGTCTATACTGTACCATGCTTTTTAGTTTTTACACACACACATACAAATATTTATTTTCAAGTGTGGAGAACACACTTGCTATACTTACATTTTGTAAAAGTAACTGCAAGCAAGATAGCAGGTTTGACTACATTAAAAATTATATATGACGGGAAAAGGTGCAGACATTTTAGAAATCAACAAAACATTTGTGGCAAATATGTTTTGCTTTTATCATTTAATAATTTATCTTGAGAATTATTCTTTATTATTTCTGCTCTATTCTTTGTAATGGCTATAGGATATTCTCTTTTAAGGGCGCCCCATAAAATAGCTCACTGGAATTTCAATACCATTTTATGACTCGTTTAGTTGGTCCAGATGTTCTACAAATATTTTAAGATGGTTTCTATACATTCATCTTCTATTCAGTCCTGTCGAGATATTTTGTATTTTTACCTTGCATTTTTTTAATTAAATTAGTTATTATCTGAAAGCACTAGTATTCAATAATGCAAACACAAAATGTTAACTGAGGTATTACCACAGGTTGTTTCTACTTTGGCTCAATGAGAACAGACTGACATATCCCTTACAATAGTAGGGAAAAAAAAAACAACAACCTTTTTCTTTGATTTTCCAAAACCAAAGAATATAGGTCACTTTTTTGGGGGAGGGGGAGATTTTTAAAAAAGTTCCTAAAAATAATAAGTTCACATATATAATTTAGAGGTTTGGACTCTGTGTGTGCGTGTTTTAAAATTTGTTCTTTTTCATTTATTTAGAAATGCATTCACTTATTTATTTAGGAAATACATATTCTAACTCAAGTTATTGTTTTATGAAACACCTTCCCAGTCACCTATGGACTCATCGACTCATTAGGTGGATCTTACTGGACAGGCAACATTTTTGACTTAATCAGTATCTAGGACTCATAGCCTATCTTCATGACCATAGAGGTTTGCACTTTTAAAAGATTAAGATATACCGACCTTTTGCTTGTTTCTATATCCTTCTATAAACTCAACACACAAGAACAATTGGCCATCTATCACAAACAGAACACTATAGACATTACTCAAAGAGATTGCTTAAGAGGGAGAACTGGAGAAGATGGTGGGTAGAATCCTAAGAAACAATGAATGACTATGAATGATTGTGTTTATGAAAAGCTGGGTAAGAGATTGAAAAGCACAGGAAACTCAGAGAGGATTGTTTCAAGCAATTCCATCTGGCCCAGTCTCCAGGTCATTGGAAATCACTGCCTTTCCCCCTAAATACCTGCCACATTGCCTCTCACATGCCTAATCCTTCCGGTCAATACGCACCTCTCCACATTCTTTCCAGTCCCCCAGTAATGTAAAATCAACCCATCTTGAGTTTCATTACCTCTGTGCACTGCTGGGAGACTGGATAATTAATGTTTTCAAGAAATTTGAACTACTGGGTTAATGATATGCCAGATAATACTTTTATTGTAACAACTGCACACTCTCAAAGGAGCATTAGTGTCAGAATTCAGGTCCCTCAGCAGGATCCCTTGGCAGGGGGGCATATCTTGACCTCTTTCAAATTAGACCGAGTAAGTGATAAGTTACTTTGCCATAGTCTGCTCAAATTTTACATAATCTCTAGCTGTCTTCACATTGAAGATCGTTCTCATAAATTTAAGTTGAGTTAAGGTCTCTGCTAATACAAAGATGTTACAATCTGACATTTATAGTTTGCAGATTTCCCCATGTTTACTATCTCAATGCAGTGATTCATAGTTGCAAATCCCTTTTTTATTCTTTAAATGGGATCTCAAATACATGAAAGAGCTTTTTAATTTATGGTTAGGGCAGAAGAATTGTTGCATTCTTCAGACGAGGCCATGTTGCCTTGACGTTTACATTATTTTTTCATTTCTGAACGCTAAAATATAATTATATCAATGTTATAGTTCATGTATCTCATATCAAGTGACTAATTTCTCTTGTAGATTTTCTGTTTTAAGAAAAAATTGAAAATTATTCATCATTAAGATGAGATTATCAAGTAGAATTCTAAGATATGACCAGGGAATTATTCAGTCTTCTCTTAATCTGATTATCTCTTCAGAGTCCTCCAAAATTACTTGCAGGTTCTGGCAAATTTTGTCACTTTATATATATTTCCCTTTTCAGAGATTTCTTCTTGAAAATTATATTTAATCTCAAATAAGCAGCATAAAAATAGACTGTGAATCTCGTAGAATATATTCATCTAATAGGCAGTGGTGAAACATTCTCATGAGCTAATGTAAATATTTTGTCTCTTTAGAGCTACCCCTCAAGCTGAAGTTGGAGACGGATAAGGCTGTTTCATGAAATTTTGTCTTGGCTTTTAGTCAAATCTGATTGACTTTTTCCCTAACATCATATTTTTCCACTAATTTCCATAGCCCTGAAAATTCACTGGTCAAAGTATAAATATATTACAACAAGTATTTTGGTATTACACAGATAGTTTCAGAGTGCTACAAAGATGTTAATATAAATTTCTAAGAGTAGAGTGGAAAGTAAATCTCTCTCACTCCCTTTCTGAATTTGCCTTTAGAATGGTTACAATGATTTTTTCTATGAGAAATTGAGTACATACTTTTTTTTTAATTTTCACAACAATCCTATTTATCACTAAATCACAGATATTTTTATTATAGTTAAAATTTCTTAGTATTTTAAATGACATAATAATGTACTTTGTGATATAAGCAAAATAATACACTAAAAGAATGCATGTATGTGTCATTTGTAAATATATTCTCCCATTCCATCTGATGACTTTTAGTTTTGCTGATGGCTTCCTTCACTGTGCAGAAGATTTTATCTTGATGAAGTCCCAAAAGTTCATTTTTGCTTTTGTTTCCCTGGCCTCTGGAGACATGTCAAGTAAGAAGTTACTGTGACCGAGGTCAAAGAGGTTGTTGCTGGTTTTCTCCTCTAGGATTTTGATGGCTTCCTGTCTTACATTTAGGTCTTTTATCCATTTTGAGTGTATTTTTGTGTATGGTGTAAGAAAGTGGTCCAGACTCATTCTTCTGCATGTTGCTGTCCAGTTTTCCCAACACCGCTTGCTGAAAAGACTGTCTTTATTCCACTGGATATTCTTTCCTGTTTTGTCAAAGATTAGTTGGTGATACCTTTGAGGGTCCATTTCTGGGTTCTCTGTTCTGTTCCATTGATCTATGTGCCTGTTTTTGTGCCAGTACCTTACTGTCTTGATGATTACAGCTTTGTAATACAGCTTAAAGTCCAGAGTTGTGATGTGTCCAGATAGAGGGTTAGTATCCAAAATCTATAAAGACTTCTCAAAATCAACATCCAAAAAAACAAATATTCCAGTGAAGAATTGGGCAAAAGAAGGGATAGACATTTTTCCAAAGAAGACATCTAGATGGCTAATAGGCACATGAAAAATGTTCAACATCATTCATTATCAGGGAAATACAAATCAAACCTATAATGAGATACCACCTCACACCTGTCAGAATGGCTAAAACGAACAACTCAGGCAACAACAGATGTTGGTGAAGATGCAGAGAAAGAGGAACGCTTTTGCACTGCTGGTAGGAATGCAAACTGGTGCAGCCACTCTGGAAATCAGTATGGAGGTTCCTCAAAAAAATAAAAAAAATAGAACTACCCTATGACCCAGCAATTGCACTAGTAAATATTTATCCAAAGGATAAAGGATATAGGAGTGCTGTTTCGAAGAAGCACATGCATCCCAATGTTTATAGCACCACTATCAACAATAGCCAATGTATGGAAAGAAACCAAGTGTCCACTGATGGATGAATGCATAAAGAATATGTAATATATATATATATAATGTATATATATATTATACAATGTATATAATGTATAATTATAATGATGTATAATGTAATAATGTATATATAATATATGTAATGTATAATATATATTATACATTATATATTATACAATATATATAATGTACAATTATAATGATGTATAATGTAATAATGTATATATAATATATATAATGTATATATTATACATTATATATTATACTATATATAATGTATATATATTATACATATATATGTATATATATTATATACTATAAGATGTGTATATATATATATATATATATATAATGGAGTATTACTCAGTGATCGAAAAGAATGAAATCTTGTCATTTGCAACAACGTGGATGGAACTAGAGTGTATTACGCTAAGCAAAATAAGTCAGTCAGAGAAAGACAAATATATGATTCCACTCATGTGTGGAATTTAAGATACAAAACAGATGAACATATGGGAAGGGAAGCACAAATAAGATAAAAACAGAGAGGGAGAAAAACCATAAGAGACCCCTAAATACAGAGAACAAATTGAGGGTTGCTGGCAGGGTGTTGGGTGGGGGATGGGCTAAATGGGCCAGGGGCATTTAAGTAAGACACTTGCTGGAATGAGCACTGGGTGTTATAAGTAAGGGATGAATCACTAAATTCTAATCCTGAAATCATTATTACACCATGTGTTAACTGACTTGGATTTAAATTTAAAACAAAAAAGAATGCATGTATGTGCAATGAACATCCCTCCCACATCCCCATCTCCTCTCACACCCAGGTGTAACGCATGTGGAAAACCCACTGTGACACTCTTCCAACACCTTTCTCCTTATTGACTAAATGTAGGTAGGCATAAATGCACATCTAGACAGGTATTTTATTACCTTGGTTTTAAAACTAATACATAATTATACTACATATTTTACTCTGCACTTGCTTAGTTTTAAATAAGAAAATGTCATGGATATTCCTACAGTTCCATATAAGCATCCACTATATTACACAAAGGCTCAAGGAACTCAGAAAGATAAGGGGCAAAGACTATGAATAGAAAATACAAAGAAAAAAAACAAGTGAATATCTGAAGTGCTGATTAACATGAAAAATTTCAAACTTGCTGGTAATAAGGGAAATGAGAAAATATTGGCAAATTAAGTTAGGATGTTTGTCACAGATGAAGATGTAGAAAAAAAGAGTAAAGAGTAAGTTACATTCCTTTAAAGATGATGTGGCGATATCCATTGAATAAATCTACTTGCAAAATAATCTATTAGTTAGCTACCTATCAATCTACTTATCATCTATCTATCATCTATTTATCTTTTTTTTTTTACCTTTTAACCCAGCAATCCTACTAATTGTCTAACTTCTATACGGAATAGAATAGTCTATTTTATGGAACAGTCCATAAAAATGAAAGCACTAGTATTCAAAAGATAGGCACAAGATATTCGTGGGAGGTGTTACCATAGGTCATAGGAGTCATGTTGGTTGAGAGGGATGGAGAAGGGAAAAGATACAGTCAACTGACAGAAAAATAAAAGACTACTACAAAGAAGAAATGTGTTATGATCCTATTTATGTCAGGTTATTTTATATGTACATGTTCATCTTCATTAGTACCCTAGGAGAAAAGTTAAGTTCCATATCAACCTGTTATTTCATATTATCCAGGATAACACTATCTTAGATATTTTGGTAAAATGTCATATTTTAACTATTTGAAAACAATTACAGTAAAAATGATTCCCTGACTGAGAGTGTCTCAATGCACATAACACCAGGTACGCAAGTTTTCCAAGGTTCACAATCAGTGTATTTCCAGAGTATTTTCATTTGAGGTAATGAGGCCTATCTTTTAGAGCTATTAAATGAGGAATTAAAATAAGTCCATAGTTTACAGGCATATCTAGTGTTATTGCACTTTGCACCTACTATGTTTTTTATATATTGAAAGTTCGCAGTAACCCCGTGTAGAGCAAGTCTATCTGCACCTTTCTCCAACAGCATTTGCTTCCTTTGTGTCTCTGTGTCACATTTGGGTATTTCTCACAATATGTCAAAATTTTTCATTTTTATTATATTTGTTATGGTGATCTGGGATCAGTGATCTTTGATGTTATTACTGTGATTGTTTGAGGGCGCCACGAACCGTACCCATATGATGGCGAACCGAATCAATAAACTGTGTATATTCTGACTACTCCACCGACTGGCCATTCCCCCATCTCTCTCGCTCGCCTTGGGCCTCCCTCTTCCCTGAGATACAACAATATTGAAATTAGGCCAGTTAACAACCTTAAATGGCCTCTGAGTATTCAAGCGAAAGGAAGAGTCGCATGTCCCTCACTGTAAATCAAAAGCTAGAAAGGATTAAGCTCAGCGAGGAAGCCATGTCAAAAAACACAGGCTAAAAGCTAGGCCTCTTGCACCAAACACTGAACTGCTTTGTGAATGCAAACGGAAGGTTCTTGAAAGAAATTCAAAGTGCACCTCTGGTGAACACACAAATGATAAGAAAGTGAAACAGACTTAGTGCTGATATAGAGGCAATTTTAGTGGTATGGGAAGATCAAACCAGCCACCACATTCCCTTAGGCCAAAGCCTAATCCAGAGGAAGTCTCTAACTCTCTGGAACTCTATGAAGGCTGAGGGAGGTAAGGAAGCCATGGAGCAAAAGTTTGAAGCTGGCAGAGGTTCATGAGGTTTAAGGAAAGAAGTCGTCTCCACAACATAAAAGTGTACGGGGAAGCAGCATGTGTTAATGTAGAAGCTGCGGCAAAGTCACCCAGGAGATCTAGCTAAGATCATTAATGAAGGTGACTATGCTAAACAAGAGGTTTTTAATGTAGAAGAAACGATCTTCTATCGGAAGCAAATGCCATCTAGTTCTTTTCTAGCTGGAGAGAAGTCACCTGTTTTCAAAACTTCAAAGGACAGGTTCACTTTCTTTTTTTTTAGGAGCTAACATAGCTGGTGACTTTAAGTTAAAGGCAACGCTCATTTAGCATTCAAAAAATCCTAGAGCCCTTAAGAATTAGGTGAAATCTATTTTGCCTGTGCTCTATAAATGGGAAAGCAAAGCCCAGATGACAGCACATCTTTTACAACATAGTTTACTATCTGTTTGAAGCTCACTGTTGGGATCTACTGCTAAGAAAAAAAGATTCCTTTCAAAATGTTACTTCTCATGCATGTAAAGCATGAATGTCACCCAAAAGCTCTGATGAGATGTACAAGATTAATGTTTTCATGCCTGCTAACACAACAACCATTTTGAAGCCCATGGATCAAGGAGTCATTTTGACATTCGAGTAGTATCATTGAAGAAATACATTTCATAAGGTTATAGCTACCATAGGTAGTGGTTCCTCTGATGGACCCAGGCAAAATCCATTGAAAACCTTCTGGAAGGGATTTACCATTCTAGATGCCATTAAGAACACACGTGATTCATGGGGAAGATGTCAAAATATCAACATAAACAGGAGTTTGGAAGAAGGTGATTCCCATCCATACAGATGACTTGAGGGATTCAAGACTTGAGTGGAGGAAGTAACTTCAGATGGGGTAGAAATAGCAAGAGAACTAGAATTAGAAGTGGAGCCTGAAGATGGGACTGAATTGTTGCAGCCTCATGATAAAACCTGAGCAGATGATGAGTTGCTTCTGTGAATGAGGAAAGGAAGTGGTTTCTTGAGATGGAATCTTTTCCTGGTGAAGATACCTTGAAGAATGTTGAAATGACAACAAAGGAGTTAGAAGATTACAGAAACTTAGCGGATAAAGTAACAGCAGGATTTGTCAATTAATCTGGCAGACCTCATTGTTGCCTTATTTTAAGAAATTGCCACAGTCACCCCAACTTTTAGCGACCACCACCCTGATCAGTCAGAAGCCATCAACATCAAGGCAAGAGCCTCCACCAGCAAAACAGATTATGACTCCCTGAAAAGTCAGATGATGGATAGCATTTTTTAGCAAGAGTACTTTTTAAGGTATGTACATTGCTTTTTTAGACACAATGCTATTACAGACTTAATAGACTATAGTATAATGTAAACATAGCTTTTATATTCACTGGGAAACCAAAAAATCATTTAACTCGCTTAATTGCAGTATTCACTATATTGCGGTGGTCTGGAACTGAAACTTTGGTATCTCTGAGATATGCCTTACATTGTGTTGTTGCATACCATAAGTAACAAACACATTTTCTCCATATTTCTACCCTGTCCATTTCCAGAAACCTCTGGTCCCTTAAGATTTCTTCCATTCTTTTTCGAATGTCCTTGTGGGGCATTTTATGCATCCACATTTAGTGTTGGCCTTTTAGCCTGGGTGGCTCAGTCAGTTAAGTGTCCAACTTTGGATCAGGTCATGATCTCACTGCTCCTGAGTTCAAGCCCCGCAATGGGCTCTATGCTGACAGCTCAGAGCCTGGAACCTGCTTCAGATTCTGTCTCCACCTCTCTGCTAAATAAATAAATAAATAAATAAATAAATAAATAAATAAAGTTGGCCTTTTATAGGGCACCTGGGTGGCTCAGTCGGCTCAGGTCATGACCTCATGGTTCATGGGTTCAAGCCCCACATCAGGCTTGCCGCCCTCAGCGTGTCAGTGCAGAGTCCAAATCCTCTGTCCCCCTCTGTCTGACCCCTGCACTCTCCCAAAACTAAGTATCAAAAAAAATGGATAAACACTCAAGAAAATTTTAAAGTTGGCCTTTATCAACTGTGCCACGAACACCCATCATTGCGGATGAGGGGCTAGTGTTTGTGCTTGTGGTTACCACTGCATTTCCAGCCTCCCACTGCTTTGGATTCAGCTGCCTAACTGCCACGCCTCCGCTATCATTTCATATTGGGTGTGAATTAACAGACAAGTTACCCAAGAGAGGCTGAGGAAACACGCTGCTGTGTTCGCTCTAATAATGCTGTGCTGTGATACACGTATGCCAAAGCCACACTGCGTTATTCATCACATCAGGATGCTAATACTCTCACTGCCTTTATGTTAAGCTTTGTAAAAGTGGAAACATTTTTCCCTTTCTAGGTTTTTTGGGTAGTCTGATGATTGAATTTACATAAAACAAGATTCACAGAAAAAAACCCAATTTCTTACATACAGGGCCTCATACAAATATGAAACCCAAAGAGCAGCCGTGTAACTGAGGCTTATATAACATCCTGAGCTAAAGAAAGGGTTGGGGATCTGGGGATCTAAATGGGAAGAAGGCCATCCATGGGAAGGCAGAGGAGAAGTTTGGAAAACAAAGGTTGCCCTGTTAAGCAGATAAGTTTTTCAGGTAAAAAGGTATCTCTGGTAATGGCTCCTTTCCTGGGATGGATCCCTTTCCAAAGTAAACTTAGGCAGTTAAGGGGGAAGGAAAGAACTTTCTCTTAATCTCCTGGGTTTTGATTGCCTTTAGCTCAAAATAATTTTTTTAAGTTTATTTATTTATTTTGAGAGAGAGAAAGAGAGAGAGAGAGAGGCAGGAAGGGGCAGAGGGAGAGACAGAATCCCAAGCAGGCTCTGCACCCTCAGCACAGAGCCCAACATGGGGCTTGAACTCACAAACTGTGAGATCATGACCTGAGCTGAAAGCAAGAGTCAGAAGTTTAACTGACTGAGCCATGCAGGCGCCCCTTAGCTCAAAATAATTCTTATGCTAAAGAAATATTGTGCAGTAGCAAAATCTGCTCCCTTTCAGTTTTCAGATATCTCACATTGATTTTTATTTGAAAATAATTCTTGACACTTTTATTTGTACCTCTGCCCTTAAGATGCATAGGCAAATCTATAAGGGGCTTGAAATAAGACCCAAAGTCTCGTGAATATTAGTGTGGTTTATTTACAATTTCTGTTGTTTCCTGGGATGAAGACTCCCTCACCCAAAGACTCTATCTCTGGTAAAAGTTAAAGTCACGAAGCCAGCTTGCATAGTTAAGTTTATGCCCCAACTAATAGGAAAAGGTAGCAATGTTTCTCTAGAAGAAGCTGCCACCTGTAAAATACACTAAGCTACACAGGAGGGTTTACAGCTCTAAACAGAGACATTCTTATTACCTTGGAGTAACTCTGGGATTTATTGCCATTGTGATTGCCTAATATTTTGCAAAAAGTAGATCCTGATTAAACTGTTCTAAGTTATATGTGCATTTTAATAGATGTTTTCACTGATGTCATAAATTTTAATATGATTTGGCTTTATTTCTAGGGCAAGAAAATAGTTAATTTCCGACTGAAATGAGTTTTTAAATTGGTTATTACTGAACGTTAAGTGAAATATTAAACTTTTTCTGAATATCTTATAATTTACAAATTTTGATATGGGAGTTGGAAATGGGTCATTTAAGAAACAAATGATATACAGATTAGGTTACAGAACATCTTGAGGTAATACAAGTCTTTCACTTTTCCTATCAGGATTTTTAAAAATTCTGTTTTTCAGCCTTTTGGTTTATAGCATTACAGATACTTTCAATGAAATTAGAGCCTTGTAATTCTACACAGGGTGCAGTTTTTCACAGCACAATAAATATAAAACTGTACCTGTATCTTGGGTCTTCTTGTAGCTCCTTGGGAGGAATAATTGTCCAAACAAAAACTTTTAACTGCTTCAAGTTATTGAACTGTTTAGATTACTTTCTTTTTGTAGAAGTAATAAAACTAATCGCGAAACTAAGCCAGTGAAACTTGTCACATACTCAGAGTTACAAATAATTTTGTTTAAGGCTGATGTAAAGCTAAGCATTTGTTACCATGAAAAGCGTATTTGTTGAACAGCCAATAAAGTTCAAAGACCTGGAGTTTTGCAGCCGGGCACTTTCTCGATGGAGAGAGGTGTTTACTGCAAACTGCCTTCTCTTTTGCCAATTAGCACCTGCCCATGATTTGGTCAGAAGACCCCTGCCAAGCAAAGTGTTTGCAGAGAATTTCTTTTTCACTGATAAAATGGAAAAGGTTATATAAATTTTGTATTGTGTTTTTATTGAAAGTGATCCAGGGTAGCATTTTTAGTAATAACATTTACTATGGAATACATAATGGTTAAAAAGAAAGGAATTTCTCTAACTTTTTCCATTCATTTTTTAAAAATACTGATAAACTAAAAGGTTAGTGAGCACTTAGAAACACTTGTGATTTTTTTTACACAACGTTTTTATGAATGCATTGATTTTCTATGTTGGTATACGTAAAAATGTTAGAGCAGTGTGTTAAAGTGTACCTAATTATCATATTAAAGTCAAGCAATTCATTTTCCAAGTGACTGGGAAGCAGTTGTTTACTTACATGAGTCTTTTAAAATCTTATAGTTGATCTCTAACAAAATAAATTTGTCTTTCATTACATTGTGACTCTTTTGAGGGCCCGAGTGCTTCGACAGGATCATAATATAATAGGCAATGTGTAAAATTCTATAGTT
Organism: Lynx canadensis; assembly: GCF_007474595.2. NCBI lineage: Eukaryota > Metazoa > Chordata > Mammalia > Carnivora > Felidae > Lynx > Lynx canadensis. The sequence continues at coordinate 87,375,047 of NC_044304.2, forward strand.
AGAGAAGGGTAATGGTATATGACAGTGAATCATAAATCATTATTATGGAAGAATAGATTTTAGTGCATATAACCATGTTTGTACCAATTTTGAATTATGGAGTAATAGAAACTGCTTAATAGTGAGTTATTATATAACTGGTTTCCACTCCTTTGCAACTACTTTGCACTTGGTTTCAGTTCCCACTACTTATTTAAGGGGTGGTTAGATTTTAACTGGAAGAGAGTGGCATTTCAGTGACTTTCTGAAAAAAGATATATAAATCTACCAGATGAAATCAATAAGTTTTGGAAATTTCTGACATTGCAGTAGTCCAAAGCAATGATTTTCCAAAAAGACTAAATTTAAAATTCAATGCATCTTCTTTCAAAAGAACTTTTTAAGTTTACCAATTACACTGGTATGTTTCAGTGAAACCTATTGTCATGAACATAACTTTTCAACAGCATATCAAATATCCCATAATATACAGAACATTTTGCATATTAAATATTTAATATGTCACATTATAAAGGGAGAGTTTTTATTTAACTGTTATTCTATTAACAAGATATTAGCCCAATAATATTACTTTATAGCTTCACTTTTTTTACTTTGATTTGGACTTTTAGGTATGTTACTGCTTGTCTAACAATTCTGCCAAGATTTGAGTGATGATACTGGGAAATTACTGATATCATCATGAAGAGTTCTGCATAAAAGAAACCAAAAGTAAGTTAACAGGACCTTGAATGTAACATTAATTGCTATAATTTTTTTTCCAGATTTTCCTCCCAGCAAGAACAGGCATTCCACAAAAAACTGATCTGGCATATTTTAGAGTAAGGCTGGGGAGAGAAGTATGTTAAAATTTTGAATCATGTTTCTCTAGAATTTGTAGGTTTATATCCATGTAACTTGAAGCCTACCCATATATTCAACATTTGGTATCTTTTTGGTAGTATACGTAATAACTTTGTATTTCCATTTTTAGAGTTACCAAATAAAAATTTCTATTTTCTGCTCTTATTACCCCACTAAGAGTTAATTTGTTCAACATTTATTTTTATGTATTATTTACCATGTTAAGCATAAAGAAATAAAAATAAACCACAAGTTCTACTGCCAAATGATCACATACACGTTTGGTAAGGAAAATAAATGTTAAACAGTTGATTATACAAAATCTATACAGCCATTCAAACAGAGATATGTACAAAGCAGGGTCCCTAAGTGAGAGAGAATCAACAAAGCCATAGCTATGAGAAACAACAAGGGGGAGAAACACAATTCGTTATGAAAGATCAGATATAAAAAAATGTTTAGATAATTTTTTTGAGATGTAATTCACACACCCTATAACTTACCCATTTAAATTATCAAACTGAATGGTTTTCAGTATATAGACAGAGTTTATGAACATCACCTCAATCTAATTTTGTAACACTGAAAGATGTATTTATTGAAAGACATTACAACACATATTACAAACATTTGAAGTTCAAATAATTTGCAATTTAGAAGAAATATTGAAACACATTTTGGGCTGATTGCCTAAAAACCGTTATGAATTACTTGGCATATTTCAAGCACAGTTGCAAATGACACATAACTTGAAATTCATTCTCCCTTGAATTAATGCTGACTACTAGATGGATGGACTTAGAAGAAATAATTTTCCAACCTTAGTAACATTCAATGTCCCTTTTGATAAGAATGGAATAGAGCAAGGTAAGAATAATTCAAATATAATACATTTCATTCAGGCCTACATTTTGTGTGTTCACTTTTAGAAGAAATGAATTATTTATTATGAGATATACAAAACAATACTAACTTCACTTGAGAACTAAGAGCATGGCTTACTACTTAATGATCAGGGTTACCTATTGATTCATTAAAATATTCACAACATACTCATATTCAAATTCAAAATTCCGGAGTTTCTTTTTGTAGGCTATTCTGACTTAATGTAGATGTTTCCATGTTTAAATAAGTGGTAACTTTACATTTCACTGGCCTAAAACACAAGTTTCATACACACAATATTCCATGGATTTATTTTGATTAACCAGGACCCATTTGATGTAAAAAGTAAGTAATTTAAGTGCACTGTAGATACATTTTACTTCTATAGTCCAATGCAAACTTGGAGCATTATACCTAGGTTACTTCAAACCCAACACGTTAACATAAATCTTTTATGATCTCCCCCCTCCTTTTTTTTGAGAAGTGAAGCAGATATACAAGTCTGGAGGAAGACAGAAACTGAACTGTGCTTTAGTTAAAAGTGGTACATTGGCAAAATTCAAAACTAATGTGGATTTGATAATGAAAATTTGAAATGTGAAGTTTTTGAGATTTGAATTCTTTTAGTGTTTCATTCTCATACATCACACACCATTTAAATCAATTTTCTTGAATGAGAAAATTCAGATATAACTGTATCATTTGTACAGGTGTCCAGTGACTCATCTAATGATTCATAAAAATTCCACTGCTGGACTCTCAAAATGATTTTATAAGCCTTTTGTTGTCGAACACCTGGCTTTTCAGAAAGAATGGATTAACTAAAATATATGTAGTGTTAATAAATGTGTTGATCTAATGCACTTTACTCGAAAATTTATATTTAGAATATGAAAAAGAAACCCAAACATTTATATATAGTTGATGCTTGAACAACACGGATTTGAACTGTACAGGTCTACCTGTACGGGTTTTTTTTTTTAAACAAATATATTGGAAAGTATTTTGGAGGTTTGCAACAATTCGGAACAACTTGCAGATGCACCACATAGCCTAACGTATTGAAAAGATTAAGAAAAACTTAGGTATGTCATTAGTGCATAAAATATATGTAGATGTGAGTCTATTTTGTCATTGACATAAAGTATGTACAAATGTATTGTAAAATGGTAAGATTTATCAAAACTTTCACACACAAACACTCGTAGACCATACACAGTGCCATTTGCAGTGGAGAGAAATATAAACAAATGTGACGATGCACTATTAAATCATAACTGCATAAATTAATTGTAGTACATACTGTACTACTATAATAATTTGGTAGCCACCTCCTATTGCTATTACGGTGAGCTGAAGTGCTTTTTGATTATCTGCTTAAAACGCAGTGTGATGCTAATGATCTTTGTGTGAGCAGTTAGTCTCTCCAGTAAATTGCACATCGCGGTAAAAAGTGATCTTTCCTGGTTCTTGCAAATTTTTCTTTGTGTTTAGTGCAATACCCTAAACTTTGAGTAATACAATAGGACCCATATGAAAGGCCACTAATGATGCTGGGAGTGCTCTAAAGAAGTAGAAAAAAGTCATGACATTACTAGAAAAAGTTGAATCGGTTGAGATGTACTGTAGACTGACATCGGCAGCTGTAGTTGTCTGCCATTTTAATTTCAAGTTAACGATTCCAGCATAAAGACCGTTGTAAAAAAAGAAAAAGAAATTCATGAAGCCATAGTTGCAACTATCCTACCAGAGGCAAAAACCTTGAACTTTTTGCAAAATTCCTTTTTTATCTCATATTGAAAATGCAGCTTTTATGTGGGTGGCAGGTTGCTATAAGAAAGATATATGCACAGACTCTAATAAGATTCAAGAAGTCATTTATAATAACTCAAAACAAAAGCAAGGTAAAAGATCTAAAGCTGGAGAATTTAATGCCAGCAAAGGATGGTTTGATAATTTTAGACAGAAATTTGGCCTAAAAAATGTCAAGATAAAAGGAGAAGCATCTTCTGTCAAACAAGAGGCAATTTTATTAAGAAAATCATTGAAAAGAAAGGATATCTTCCTGAACAGATTTTTAATGGAGATGAAAATACCCTATTCTGGAAAAAAAAAAGCCACAGAGGACATTTGTTAGTAGGGAATGGAAATGAGCACCAGAATTTAAGACAGGCAAGGATAGACTAACTCTACTGTTTTGTGCAAATGCAGTCCAGTTTATGATCACGACTACCCTTAACTTTAAAGCCACTCACCCCTGAGCCCTCAAAGGGATAAGATGAATACCACCTGCCAGTTTTTTGTATAACAACAATGCCTAGATAACAAAAACCCTTTTTCTGGATTGGTTCCATCAATGTTTTTTTTGTCCCTGATGTCAGGAAGTACTTTGTCAGTATGGCACTGCCTTTTAAACATCTTTTGATATTGGACAGCATCCCTGGCCACCCAGCATCCCATGAGCTCAACATCAAGGGTGTCAAAGTGGTCTACTTGCACCCAAACATAATGTCTGTAATTCAGCCATTAGATCAGGGGGTCTTAAGGTCCTTTAAGGTTCATTACACATGGTACTGTATGGGAAGGATTGTCAACATTATGGAAGAAAACCCCGACAGATAGAACATCATGAAAATCTGGAAGGATTACATCATTGAAGATGCCATCATTGTTGTAGAAAAATCCATGAAGGCCATCAAGCCCAAAATAATAAATTCCTGCTGGAGAAAACTATATCCAGATGTTGTGCATGACTTCACAGGATTTATGACAAAGCCAGTCAAAGAAATCATGAAAGAGATTGTAGATATGGCAAAAAAAAAAAAAAAAAAAAAAAAAAAAAAGGAAAGGGATGAAGAATTTCAGTCTATGGCTCATGGAGAAATTCAAGAGCTCACAGACACTACACCAAAAAATTAACAGAAGACGATTTGTTGGAGATGTGTGACCTCACACGGTGCCAGATGATGAAGAAGATGACACAGAAGAAACAGTGTAAGAAAACAAATTGACATTACACACCAGCAGAAAGAGCTCCAGTTGGTCAAGACTACTTTCAATTTCTTTTATGACATGGACCCTTTCATGATATTGGCACTGATTGTGAAGCAGATGGTAGAAGGATTGGTACCATATAGAAGCATTTTCAGGGAAGTAAAAAAGCAAAAAGACAGAAGTTACGTCTTTCTGTGAAGTTACACCCAGTGTGCCTGCCTCTCCCCATCTCTTCCATCTCCTCCACCTCTTCTGCCTCTGCCACCTTGAGACAGCAAGACCAACGCCCCCTACCTCCTCCCCCTCAGCTACTAAATGTAAGGATGATGAGGATAAAGACCTTTATTATAATCCACTTCTACTTAACGAAGAGTAAATGACCATCATGGTGTACGGTAAAATGTATCTGTTGTGTGTGTATATGAATGTCTTTGTGTGAATATCTAATAACTGTACAGCAAGAACTGTTTGAGACGTTTTTGTGTCATCACCATTATTGTCGCCTAAGTGTTTGCCATGTACAACATCGCGCGCAAGACTTGGATGGAAGTGGATAGCCTATCCTTACATAGGCACGAGGTAAGTGATATTTCATTAAAAATTAACAATGGGTTCATTTTCTTACTGTTTTATAACTTTGCATTCAAAAACTTACATTACCATATGTATTAGATTCATTCATTAGTACGCGGGCTAGGCTACTATGAAGTAATCATTATCAATTATACTAGGCTACCATAAAGCAATCCTATTACAGCTTCTTCATTACCAATGCATGAATCATTATACCTGTAAATAAATATGAATTTCTTTTTCACATTATCTTTTCATTTTTGATGTCTCATGTTATTAATATATACAACATGGACAGTGTTTTGTGTCATATAAGACACTATTAATGTAGGGACCAATACACAAATGATTCCTCTTGTAAGCAGATGACATAAGTTGATGATATTGGTAAGTACGGTATAGTGTTATAAATGTATTTTTCTTTCTTATGATTTTAACATCATTTTCTCTTCTCTAGTTTACTTTATTGTAAGGGCCCAGTATATAAGAAGGGGTCAACTGTCTTTGAAAATTATACTTTAGGAAATTATTATAATTACGTTATTATTAAATTCATAAGGAAGAACCACAATAAATTCCTGGAATTTCTTTCCTATGATATATATCAAACAACGGCTTTTAATTATGACTATAATAAAAATCACAGATAGATAAAGGACTAAAGCAATAGGATTACAAAGAATATAAATCTTACAAGGGATCCTAGAACTTACATACCAGGGCTTGGAGCCCATGCACAACTCTTTGTCAACTATTCATTCCACCCCCATTTGAGTACCTTTAGTTTTGGGAAAATATATGGCCCTGAACTGGTCTAAATTGTCTTATTTTGATTAGAAACATTCTCCAGTTTATCTATGATGCTTTAAAAATATGCCGCTAAAGCACTCTCAACAATAGCCAAATTATGGAAAGAGCCTAAATGTCCATCAACTGATGAATGGATAAAGAAATTGTGGTATATATACACAATGGAATACTACGTGGCAATGAGAAAAAATGAAATATGGCCTTTTGTAGCAACGTGGATGGAACTGGAGAGTGTAATGCTAAGTGAAATAAGCCATACAGAGAAAGACAGATACCATATGGTTTCACTCTTATGTGGATCCTGAGAAACTTAACAGGAACCCATGGGGGAGGGGAAGGAAAAAAAAAAATAAAGAGGTTAGAGTGGGAGAGAGCCAAAGCATAAGAGACTGTTAAAAACTGAGAACAAACTGAGGGTTGATGGGGGGTGGGAGGGAGGGGAGGGTGGGTGATGGGTATTGAGGAGGGCACCTTTTGGGATGAGCACTGGGTGTTGTATGGAAACCAATTTGTCAATAAATTTCATATATATAAAAAAAAATGCCGCTAAGAACAAAACTAACTACTCCACATTCCCTCCATTACCATGAATTTGTCATAAATATCCACTATTATTAGAACAATTTTTCTTGCAAAGTACCACCAGAGAAAGGAAAATAGTTACTCTTGATCTTAATTCCCAACAATCGTGAAAATTTCAATGAGTGTTTTTTTTCAAAACACAACATAATGCCTACTAAAGGTGTTATTTAATGTGATCTTAATTTATAGAATAACTACTTTCTGTTAATGGTCATGTTTATTAGAAAACAATAATGGATGCTGCTTATTTGTGATTTCATAAACATTACTGTTTAGGAGAAGATCAATGTGGGATTTGATGTTAAGACAGGAGTCAACTTATAAAAAAACATTGTGTTTAGTACGGTTGATCCTCATAAGATGGTATTATGACTAAGTGAAATTTGGCACGATGGTTCTCTGCTTTTAATGGTAATGTATACGTGAGGTTGAAATATGTTATCCTTCTTTCAAAGCAGTGAAAAATTGGAGCAGAAAATTTTTTAATTTTCTAAAGAGGAACATCGTTTTAGGTTTATTGAACTTTTTACACAGATCTCTTTCCAATAAGTTTTGCTGCTTCGGAAATCACAACACACCATGAAAGCAAATTCTTTAGCATGGAACAAATCTGGACTAATGAGAAATCCTTTCTCTATGGCCAAATCACAGTAGAACCTCTCTGTAAAACACAAATTGGCAGTAAGCACGACAGAAGAAGGCATTTGTGGAAAAGTTTTACAGGGTAGAGGAAAGTATTCTCAAAGAAGCAACACTCTCTTCATTTGTTTAATGATTCTTAAGGCAGCAATTTACTTTATCTTATTTCTGTTTAATATAGTTTCTTATCGGCAGCAAAAAGTGGGGGTTTCAGACTGTACATGATTCACCGGTGAGTATTTCTCCTTCATTAACAAGGTGGTGTTTTGAATGGATTATTATGTTTATCCAAAAAAATTATCTCAACTCATCAACTCACATTAACTATGAAGACTTCTTTGCCTTCTCCCTTCCACCAAGTGGAGAGAATTTGAAAGCTGTTAAAATGGAAAGGAATTAGGCATTTGGTAAAGTATCAGTTTTATATAAAACATGTAATTCTCCTGGCATGCATGTCTGAGAAACCAGCCCAGACCAGAAGAACTGCACAGCTCAGGCAATCCAAAATACCCAACTGCAGAATCATGAGTTAAATAAAAGGTTGTTGTTTTAAACTACTAATTGGTAGAGTGGTTTGGTACTCAATAAAAGCTAATTGCTACAAGATTTAACCTTACCTGGCTGATTTCAGACTCTGAAAGCCCAAATATGCATCTGATCAGCTCAGTTCATAGAAACAAGTAAAAGCTCTTAAAATATCTTCAATTATACAAATAAGAAACAAATGAGAGAAAATATATAACATCAAAAGAATAGTGATACAGCATCTGGATTTTTGGTTTACAACTCACTGGAGTTAGAAATAAGGGTTGACTATTTATAAAACTAAAGGAGTATGACAGTGAATCTGTATAGAAACAGAACTAAGCCAAGTCTTATTTTTACATTGCATCTAATTTAGGAAAATAGAACTATAATCATGGAAACCAGCAGTCATTAAAAAAGGTTAGAAACATTGTAAAGCAATAACCCAATGGAGAAAGAATAAGTTAGAATGGAACAGAAGAGAATAAGTTAATGGAAATTATAATGAGGGAACGTACACAATTTTCTTAAGGAAGAACTTTGACAGATTAATAAAGACAAACTTGTTTTTAGTAAGAAAAAGCATAGTGCATATTCTTGCATTCTGCATTCTGATTTCAAGTAGTACCGCTGTTCTAATAATGTGTCCCAGAAATGGAGAAATCGCATTCCCAAAAGCAGAGCAATTATTAATAGTAATACCATAAAGAAAACTATAATTTTTCCACTGTTGGAAAATAATATGTCAGCATCTACCTCCAATATGTTTTCAATATTACGTTGAATTTATTTGAGGCTATATGGCAATACTGTTAAGCACTATGAGAAAACAGTCTGAATATTTCATGTTCACATACATTGTGAATGCTAATTTTATCATATACTATCTATTCGCATGCTGTGTAACAATCTCAAACAGTGGCTTGAAAGAATAACAACCATTTATTTAGTTTGCAAGTCTGGGTTCAGGTAGGCAGTTCTGGCCTAAGGTCTGTTACCAGATTGCAGTCAGCGAGTGAGGGGGTCATCTCAAGGGTTCTTCATGCACTTATCTGTTACCTGAGCTGGGCAGATGCAAAGAGCTGGACTTCTGTGGGCATCTATCTCCCTGCCTTGATGGGATCTGCCTATGTTGTCTTTCCATATGGTGGAACCCAGCAGAAGCTACCTGACCTTTTTTAACCAGCTTCAGAAGTCAAGGCATTACCATGTCACTTGTGTTACATTCTATTGGTCAAGGCAGTTATAAAGCTGTACAGTTTTGAGGGGAGGGAACTGAAGCCCCACTTCATGATGGAAGGACTGTCAAAGAATTTGGGGGAAATGTTTTCAAACCACTATACATTTATATTTGTGTTTATCTTTATAAATACTTTTCCTGTCTGTCTCCAATATGCACACCACGGGTACACTCTAGGAACAGCCCATCTGGTTGTATAGATCAAAGGTGAATAGGTTCATTTAAATTTATTGCTTTAATTGTATACAAAAGTTTTTGGTTTTGTTCTTCTGTGAGGACTTTCAAAAGTTACTTAACACAGGGGTGCCTGGGTGACTCAGTGGGTTAAGCGAGCATCTGACTCTTGATTTCAGCTCAGGTTGTGATCTCACAGGTAGGGCTCTGTGTTGACAGCATGGAGCCTGCTTGGGATTCTGTCTCCCTCCTTCTTTGCCTCTCCCACATCTCAAAATAAATAAATATATAAACTTAAAAAAAAGTTACTTAACACACCTTTGTAGAATGGCTCCTTGGATACATATGTCTACATTTTCAGCAACATTTGTACAAATAATTTTCTGCTTTTGTCTACCAACAGTGTAAAATCTAAGGAAAGCTACCTAGGAAAAGTTTAAGATGGAATATTTCCTCTTATAAATGTAGGGACGACTACAAGAGGCAAAGGAAAATTAACAGGTTCTGTCCTAGTAAAAAAGCCAGACATGCAATATGTGTCATTCACAGGACAAAATCCATACCTTTGTATTGAATAAAGTTTGTCCGGTATGAAAATAAAAATGCAGCTATTGCCTTAAGTACAGGATTATGTTGACTAATTAGATCAGCAATTTCAAAGCTTTTTGAAGTGCTGTTTTAATGTTTTGGTATATTTGTGTAGTCGCTGACATAACTAAATTTTTGGAGATCCCAAGTAAATATTTTAGAAAATGAGCATTTTTCTTTGGTTAATTGCCAAACAAACAGCCATCCCCATGTTTCTTAATATAACAGCTATAAATGCAAAGGCTACAAATTATTAATAACCAGAATGAGGGAGGAAAAAGGTGGATGAGGACATTTTTTACACTTTCCCCATCCAGTCTACAACAATGTGAGCAATTAATTATTAATATGTGAGTAAGGTATTTTTTAATAAGAAAAAGAGCCTGTAAATTTAAAGAATTGAGCTAAGAAATGACCTAGTACAAATGGAATATTTAGGCTCCTGAGGAAGAGGAAGTCAGACCACACCTGTGAATGAAGCCCTTTAACAGTGAAGTCCTGGGAACTTGAGTTTACTCTACTTGGAGCTTCCTGAGAGAACATTACTTACCTAGCTTTTGGGCCAGGAGCTTCTGGGTGAAAACAGAAAACTAAAACTAAACTGTTCCATGTCTAGCAATGTTTTTCGCTCTCTGTGTTTCTGCAGAGAGCATCTTCTTTATTACCAACCTGTGTTCTTTATAAGTAGTATACATGGCGAGCATTCACTGGGGTTTCATGTGGGTTTTTTTTGTCTTGCTTTTAATCTTTATAAGGGACAGATTTACAGTGCACCATTTCTTTGATGGAAAGATCTGTGCTAACTTCAAGATTTCCTGTTTTGTAGGTAATAGAAAGTGTTGATCTATGTGGCATTATCATCCCTTACCTAACCTTCTTCCAAATTCTTCCCAGCATTCAATTCAACTTTTCCTACAAAAGGAAATCCTAGAGAAAGTCCACCTTGATGGTAAAACAAAGAGGTAACTTGTGGTAGAAATATCTAAAGCAAAGAATATTCATGCTTAGGCATGACCTGATAAAATTTCTTTATAATATTCCTGCTCATGTCAGAGAGGCCCAATATGGAAAGAGACTAGAGACTCTTTCAATACACACATGCACACACACACACACACACACACACACACACATATGCATACACATAAAGGCCTGAAGGACTGTTGACTTGCCTGGCTTCCTCACTTTGCACCTCAGTCTTGCAAACAACTACTACTATGCCTCAGCAACTTGCTGACCTGCATACACACACAGGAAAGCCAACACAAGTACCCAACTACAATATCCCCTTAGTAAAATGCAGGCTGGTGGGGGTAACCTTTATTGATAAGCACCAAGACCCGAACAGATGAAGACATGTAGGCCATATTCTTGATGGGATATTCAGTGTAATAAACATATAAATTCTCTGAATATTGATCTATGAAAATATAATGGAATTCCTATCAAAACCTAATGATATTTTTTAGAGAAATTAATAAGTCATTCTTAAATCCATGTGAAATATTAAAGGTCCAAATTTAACTAAGCTGTATTTAATAAAAGGGATAATTGTAGAAGACACCATCCCAGATAACAAGTTTATTATAGTATTATAATAATCAAAAGCCATAGATCAATGAAAAAGAATAGAAAATTCAGAAATAGAACCAGGATGAAGAAAAATTGCATATGGCAAAGATGGCTTCCCAAATCAGCAGAGAAGCATGGATTGGTGTTTCACTCTCATATGAAAAAAAATTTAGATCATTACCTCAAACCATCCATTTAAATATGTGAAAATAAAATTATATCAAACGCAGAGCCTTATAATTTTCGGACAAAATATGGAAAAAATGTTTTATGATAATAAGTTAGGGGAGAATTTCTTAAAGAATATTCACAAATAAAAAAAGAATATTCACAATACAAACCACTAGAAAATGCATTAAATGTGTAAAAACAACCTTGTTAATGTAATATTTGATTTCTTGAACTTGATGGTGGATAGTTGGGTGTGTTCACTTTAAGATAATTTATTTACACTTAAGATTTGCACATTTTTTTCTGTACATATAGCTAGTTAAAAAGTTTAAAAATACTGTAACAAAATATACTTTTTAAAAAATTCAAAGGAAAGCCATACCTCTCAAGAAACTATTCAATACATGTAATTAAAAACCTAATGGGGGGATAAAAATCGTATCCTGTAACTATGAAAAATTAAAAAAAATTACTTCTGGCAAATTACTGAATAGCCAATAAATCTATGAAAAGATACTCATCTTCTATAATAATTGGGATAATACAAAATAGCAAAATAATATTATTTCACATTCATCATATCGGGGCAAAATTTGAGTTGTTTACTATTAGTTATTAGTGAGAATAAGGAAAAATTTAAAGACATAAAACTGCTATTAAGAGCAACAACCATATGGTTCAGTAAGTTCAGGGTCTGACTTTGGCTTGGGTCATGATCTCACAGTTCATGGGTTTGAATCCCGCATTGGGCCCCAGGCTGACAGCTAGGAACCTGGAGCCTGCTTTGGATTCTGTGTCTGTGTCTCTCTCTGCCCCCACCCTCCTGCTTGCACTCTGTCTCTCTCTCTCTCTCTCTCTCCAAAAATAAATAAACATTTAAAAAAACTAAAACAACAACAACAACAACAACAACAACAACAAAAACGAACAACAACCATAGAGGATTTAGCACTGTGTTGCTGGACTGTTGGAATGAAGAATTTCTGTTTGAATAAGTCTCAGAGGAGCTCAATAATGTACATTTCTAACAAGTTCCTTGATATTGATACTGCTGATTTGGCATCACACTCAGAATCACTGGTGTAGGTTATAGGTGACATTGCTAAGAGCCTTTTCAAGAATAAGTTTAAGAGGGAATATATGAGTATTGCTTTGTAATTTAATGAGCACTTTTTTTTTTTTAAAAGTAATCTCTATGTCCAAAGTGGGGCTTGAACTCACGAGCCTGAGATCAAGAGCCGCACGCTCCACCAACTGAGCCAGCCAGGCTCCCCTGAACACTTTTTTTTTATGGTACCACTGTCAAAACTAACTTAAATGCTGGGGCACCTGGGTGGCGCAGTCGGTTAAGCGTCCGACTTCAGCCAGGTCACGATCTCGCGGTCCGTGAGTTCGAGCCCCGCGTCGGGCTCTGGGCTGATGGCTCAGAGCCTGGAGCCTGCTTCCGATTCTGTGTCTCCCTCTCTCTCTGCCCCTCCCCCCGTTCATGCTCTGTCTCTCTCTGTCCCAAAAATAAATAAACGTTGAAAAAAAAAATTGTTTAAAAACTAACTTAAATGAGAGTAAAAGTCTATGTAGCCATTGCCTTAAATATTGTATATTTTGAATATTAGAAACAGAATTCACTTATTAAACAGTATTGATACCTACAAATTACAATAATTGCTTATTTTTTTAATTAAAGAAATTTTAATGTTTACTATTTGTGAGAGAGACAGAGAGACAGGGAGACAGAGAGTGAGTGGGGAAGGAACAGGGGGGGCGTCACAGAATCTGAAGCAGGCTCCAGGCTCTGAGCTGTCAGCACAGAGCCCAATGTGAGACTTGAATCCACAAACTGTGAGATCATGACCTGAGCCGAAGTCGGATGCTTAACTGACAGAGCCACACACACAGGCACCGCTTACTTCTTGACTTGAAATATCACTAAACTAGATTTTACGCATTTAATGTCCTGATAATTTATCCGAAAGGCGTTTTGAAATACAGGGTAGCATATATGTATATACTAATATATGCATACATTTATACACACATACACATAAATATTTAGAAATATGTATTGGCCTTCATTGGTATCTGACATTTAGGAAACGAACAGCAAATGGATATTTGATAAGCAATTTAAACAAGTCCTTTAAATTAAGATCCAAATTTCAATATCACATCAGTTTCAAGTACTAAAAGTATTTCAGGATTACTTGCATTTAACTTGTAACTCTCTGGGCTATCTGTGTCTTTGGGAATTAAATATGAATTAGAATTGCTCTATGGCTTTGCACTAAAATCCATTAAGGGAAATGTAGCCCAGAGAGATTCTGTTACATCTGATATTGCTTAATGTGCTTATAGTATTAAAAGGATACTCTACAACTAAAGAATAATAATGTTATAAAGAAGTCATTTATGTGGATTTTTCTTTTCTCGATATTATTTTCATGCCTAAAACTCTTTCTAATGAGGTTATACATGTATTGATTCATTTTAATTGGAAGAGTTTTAATTGGGATTTCAAAGTAAATTTTTAAAGTGATTTTTAATTTTCTTTTTAATTTTTTTTCAACGTTTTTTATTTATTTTTGGGACAGAGAGAGACAGAGCATGAACGGGGGGGGGGGGGCAGAGAGGGAGGGAGACACAGAATCGGAAACAGGCTCCAGGCTCTGAGCCATCAGCCCAGAGCCTGACGCGGGGCTCCAACTCACAGACCGCGAGATCCTGACCTGGCTGAAGTCGGACGCTTAACCGACTGCGCCACCCAGGCGCCCCAAAGTGATTTTTAATTTAACAAACCTTTTTTTTCCTCTAAAAATTTAGGTTAATTAATTACTGTCACTTTCTGGCTGTCCCTCACATTTATATCTTTTTAGTGTAACAGGGAGGCAGTAATGAACTACAGAGTATGAATTTGGAACTATGGCTACATTTGGCAACACATCAAAATTACCTGTGAGAACTTTAAAAAAACAAACAGATTTCCAGATCACATACCTATTTCCTAACAGTTCTTATTCACTACGTCTAAGGAAGGACTCAAAGTGTGATTTGTATTCCAGTGTTGCCTGGAATTGATCTGGCTGCAGAGGAACCATAGAGAGTGTAGGGGACCTTCGGGAACATGACAAATGTTTCACGGAGGCCCTCACCTACACCAAGCGCTCACCTCATCATTTCCAATTGCTGAGGCCATGTAAAATTCTCAGTTTTCCTGACTCTGGGCCACAATAAATGCCCGGCCACTTTAGCACAAGAAATGCCTGAGAAGCAAGTCGGGCCTGAAAATCCATAACCTGAAGGAAAACACCATCTACCTTCAAAAAAAGTAATCTTGCTTCTCTATGTTCCTGCTGTTACTCTTGCAGTAAAAGAGCTAAATACGCCTCCTCCTTTGCCAACAGCAATACACCTGCATGAGTTTTCGTTACCAAAGCCTTGTGCTTCTCATGCTTGTAATCTCTTGACAGTTTCACAACCACCATTACCTCTTCATGTTTCTTAGGACACAGCTAATACTGTGCTCCCCACATGAACTCTAGCTGCTTTACCAGTGTGGGGTTTTCAGAACACAAATGCAGAAAGATATAAGACTGATCATGTAGTTCAATGAATGGACTCTTCACTGACTTCTTTTCTTAAACAAGTAAGTCCAGAGCAAGCCAAATGTACAAGTGCACTTGTTTGGGGTTTTTCTAATGCCCTGTGCACATCTCAGTTCCTTGTATCGTGTCACTGTTTTAAAATGATCTGTGGGTTGTGTTTGTATTCTATGCTAGACAAAGACTCCTTAAAAGTCTGCTATCATTGTTATGTCATCCTTGTATTATGTCACCATTTTTAAATGACCTGGGTATTGTGTCTGTACTCTATGCTATACAAAGACTCCTTAAAAGTATGTCATCAGCATTAGGAACAACATCAGTGGTTGTAGCATCATAAGATTATTAGGCAACATTTGTTGACTGCTGACTGTTATTTTATTTATTAAAAATGTACACAGCGCACATTACAGGCACTTTACAAATAGTCTGTCATTTCAGTCCTCAAAAGAGTCCTTCCTATGAGATAGATACCATGCTGCTTTATGTAGGCCCAGTTATTTCTCTCAGCAACTAAGTTGAATATAGGTTCATATTCTTCCCATTTTGCAGATGTAGAAAAGGAAGCCTGTATTACTGATTTTAGAATACCTTTGCTTCTGACCTATGCTAATTTTATATCCATATAAATGCTGGAGATCCCAACATAAATGAGTAACTGAGCTTCATTGGTCCTCGCACTGTACTAGACGCTGACGATAAATATAAAGTCAAGATGTTTGTTGGAAGAATATTTAGTGTGTTAGGGGTGAAGTAATGACTTGGACTGTTGAGCAACAATTTGGCAGGTCTACACCAGTGCTACCCTTTACTCTGCCTTGAAAATAATTCTGTCCCTCTTTTAACCATGACGTTGCCCTTTGATCTAGGGAGGAAGCCTGAGGGAGGAAGGGTGGAATTTAGAACCTTCCGTGGCTGTGTTTAGGTAAACAAACATGAGAAAGATACACCACCAACCAAGAAAACAGCCCCAGAGAAATACGTACTCTAAGGAATATTTGATCTGTTTTGGATTGATTAATATGTTTGTTCTGCCTCCCCAGATCTGAGATATGACAAAGCCCAGAGCTCTTCATCTGCTCACCCCCAACGGTGTTGCTATTGTTCTCTGATGTCGCTGATATTTCTAAGTGAGTTTTAGTCGGATTACTTGTCTTCATACTTTGAGATCTTACTGTTAAGTTCTGAGGGCCTTTGTCCAAAAGCTTAAAAATAAATTAACAAATAACGATTCTGCAATAACCGTGCTAGAAATGAGGAACTATCCTAAGGAAACAGTAAGATAACCTTTGTTCTTGAACTGTTTGCTCTCTTTCTCTCCCCCACCCCCCTTTTTATATTGTTCCCCATTGTTTTTAGAACATTAGACTATTTTTTCTAAAGCAGGATTATAGAACAACATTGCAGCCATCCTCATGTGGCATTTTCCACTCAACTTTCAAGATAAATGATGGAAATAACCATATGCCTGTATATTAATGCAGTATTCTACAGTTTAGTAGAGTATAAAAGTAAATAGCTAAACTTCCTTTTAGTAACTGTATTTTCAGTATTCTTTCCTATGGGCACAATTTTAAAAGTGACTATTCATTCTCTCTACTATCCATAACACCCATGAGCAGAGCACTAGGACATGTAAACTATAGGAATCACTCGTCCCCAGCTTCCAGTGTTTTATTCATAACTTCTTAAGTCATTTTATTCAATTTAAGCTCTACAGTCAAGGGATCAGGAGAAAAAAAAACAGAAAAAAATGAAGTTATTCAGATTGCCAAGGACTATGGAAATATACATTTAGTAATGATTTTCAAGCACACAGAGATGGTGATCCCTTTCTGCCTTGAGGCTGAAAACCAGAGGAGCCTTATGCCACAGATTAAGAAGACTGTGTTATATATATTATTATTAGCATATAATATATAACTGACATTACATATTATACATGGTTATAGGAGGTCAGAGTGAAAAAGACATAAAATCATCTGGTACAATCTATACTCTTTCAGACAGGAGAAAACTCAAGCCCACAGTAGGAGCCCCTGTGTGGAGGGTTATATCATAGGTGGTGGACTGGAGCCTGTGGCTTTTGCTCCAAGGTCTCCACTTCTGAAGGCAGCTAGATATGGGACTAGATTTCCAGAAGATGATGGACTTGCCTTCTCAGAGTGACAAGATTTCATGAAAACTCTAAAGGATAAGCTATCGTTTCATTTTTTGCACTAATCACTACAGAGAACTTTAAATTATTTTCACATGATGCAAGTAAAGAAAAAGAGATAACATGTTTTCTATTTATTATTTTTCTCTGTGGTTGTGAAAACTTGTTTGGATGAGTCCAGTAAATATACCCTGAGCACAGTGTCAGATGCTGTGCTTGGGAGAATTGAGTGGGCTTTCCCAAAGAAACTACAGCTTGGTGCAATGATTTCCCAAAACTGATATGCGGATGGGTGCATGCTTATTTATGAAACAGTTTTAAGCAGTCTGGGAAGACAATGTTGCAAATGTTTATAAAGCCAAATTCACCTTTCTTTCTTTCTTTCTTTCTTTCTTTCTTTCTTTCTTTCTTTCTTTCTTTCTTCTTTAAATATCATCATTCCTACCCGTTTGGTGCTAAAGTACCTTTCATTTCATTTATGAAATGATACTTTGATTTGGTATTAGGATTTTTAATTATCTAATTTGTTAAAGAAAACAATAGTTCTCCATGCAATTAAACAATCTGATATAGGGACGCCTGGGTGGATCAGTCAGTTAAGTGTCCAACTTTGGCTCAGGTCATGATCTCGTGGTCCGTAAATTCGAGCCCCGGGAATTCGAGCCCCGTGTTGAGCTCAGTGCTGACAGCTCAGAGCCCAGAGCCTCCTTCAGATTCTGTGTCTCCCTCTCTCTCTGCTCCTCCCCCATCCACGCGCTCTCTCCCTCTCTCTCTCTCTCTCTCTCTCTCTCTCTCAAAAATAAATACACAGAAAAAAAGTCTTATCTAGTGACATTAATTGGCAATTTTTCTACTGAAAAATATGCAGTGATAAACGTACAGGAATCGTGGAAGAGCCCAGGAACACTGTATTAGCATCAGATTTAGCCACATTTTATAGCAAACAACATACTATTATATAAAATATATGTCTTACATAAAGAAGTCTAGAATTAGGCAGTACAGGGCTAAGGATGACTTCTTAGCTCCTTCCAGCTCACTGCTCTATTTCCTTAGAGTATGGTTCAAAAGAGCTGTTGGACGCTATCCAGTTCATTCAAAGGGACAGAGAGGAAAAAAAAAAAAACAACAAAAACAAACAAGCAGACTTTTAAACTTTTTGCCATAAACTTACAGAAGAGACTTCTCCCAGAAGTCCCTCCTGGGGCACCTGGGTCGTTCAGCTGGTCAAGTGGCCGATTCTTGATTTTGGTTCAGGTCGTGATCCTTTCGTTGTGGGACTGAGAGCCACGTCAGGCTCTGCACTGAGCATGGAGCCTACCTGAGATTCTCTCTCTCCCTCTGCCCCTCTCCCACTCATGCATGTGTGCTCGCACATTCTTTCTCTCTCAAAATGAATAAACTTGCAAAAAAAGTCCCCCTCCAAAGATTTCTTATAAAACTTAACAGAAGACCATGGGGGAGGGAAAGAGGAAAAAAAAAGTTAGGAGAGAGCCAAAGCATAAGAGACTCTTAAAAACTGAGAACAACCTGAGGGTTGATGGGGTGTGCGAGGGAGGGGAGGGCGGGTGATGGGCATTGAGGAGGGCACCTGTTGGGATGAGCACTGGGTGTTGTATGGAAACCAATGTGACGATAAATTTCATATTAAAAAAAAAAGATTTTGTATCTCTCAAGGGCCAAACTAGGTCATACGCTGACTGCTGGATACAAGAGAGTTTGGGGAACTGGCCATTTTAACCTGGGCTCAGGGTTGCCACAAGTAAGACTGGGGTCTGCTGAATTGCAGCAAAAAGCAGTTAAGAGTGTCTTTTCAGTTATTCGGTGTTTAAGTACAGTAGTGTGAACAGAGAAAGGAGAAAGAAAGGATTGGGGGATGACAGCAGTTAGCAAAGAACACATACGTTATTATTTTCAAACACTATGAAGTACTTCTTTCTCCTCAGGAATGATTTTCTTTGTGTTTTTCCAGAAAAAAAACTCTGATTTTTCCAAGTAAGGACACTTGATATTCTACACACAGAAGGAGCTTAGAAATGCAGTTCTATGTGCTCTTGACTGAAGTAAATGTTAGCTTTGGTAGAATTAATAGTTTCTTCTTCCTGCTGATGCCTCTTAAAAACAAATAAACTGTTAGAATGACATCAGTTAATGGTAACTTGTCCAAAGATTATTCTATTTTTGCATATACTTAAGCAGAGTTCAATCTTTGCCTTTGTAATTAAAGAGCAAAGTTTTAGTAAACCCCTTTATTGTTAATAATTAAATTTGGTATTTTAGTTAAAAAGAATGAACTCTCCTTCTTTTATTAAGTATGTGGTATATAGAGATCTATTAGAATTATTTTATCTCACCAACTTATGTTCTATTTTGAAGTAATATTTTAAACTTGAAATTTCATTAATTTCCTTCCATTTTTGTTTTGCTTTGTTTTGTTTTTATTTTTTAAAAAATGTTTATTCATTTGTTTTGAGAGAAAAAGAGAGAATGTGCATGAGAGGGAGAGGGGCAGAAAAAGAGAGAAAGAGAGAACCTTAAGTAGGGTCCATGTTCAGTGCAGAGCCCAATCTGGGGCTAGATCTCACAACCCTGAGATCATGACCATGCCATCATGACCTGAGCCCAAATCAAGAGTCAGATGCTTAACCAACTGACCCACAGGTGTCCCTGTTTAATTGTTTTTAAATCACAATCCCATATAATCAATGTCAGGTTATCTAAACTCATTCTTGTGGGATCTCCATATCAAAGTGGCTTAATATAGATGTTTATGTTCCATTATAGCAATAACTGTAAATATTGTATTTCGTTCCAATTCAAGGTAAGTGTGTATAAGATCAGTATCATCACTGTATGGTGTGTGTTTGTATGTGTGTGTGTGTGTGTGTGTGTGTGTGTGTGTGTGTGTGAGTCAGGGATGGACTTCCCCAGTTATTTTTTGATTCATAGTCCCAGTATAGTAAATTGACAATACTGTGTGGTAAGCCTCCAAAATCCAACTGTGATCTCATTTGGTGAGCCATCCAAATTACTCAAAAGGACAAAAACAACAGAAAAGAATGAGTCATTTTATTTAAAGTAAACTCTGCCTTTCTGTTTTTAGAAAGTGGCACACCTTGCCTTTCCTGCTTAGAAAACAACTTGGAGCTTGTAATTCAGATCTGTGTTCTGGTTTTCCTATTCAACATAAAATTTCAGAAATTAATGTCACATGGAAAAATCCATCTTACAGTAAAGTTACAGGCAGTGCATTAATCATGCAGTGAATAAAATGAGTTTCTTCCTAGGGTATTTGGGGTAGAAGAAAAAAGATCAAAATATAAAGTTTATGACAAGTGCCCTGTATAATTAAATATTCTCTTTAAGGATGAGGTTTCTATAATTGTGATAACTGGCAAAATGTTTGCCTTTGAAAATGTAGGCTTTTTAAAAATTTTTTTAAATTTTATTTTAGAGAGAGAGAGCAAGCAGGGAGAGAAAGAGCGAGTGGGGAAGAGGGGGAGAGTGAGAGAAAATCCACGCTTAGTGTGGGGCTTGATGATGTCGGGCTCAATCCCAAGACCCTGGGATCATCACCTGAGCTGAAATCAAGAGTTGGACGTTCAACTGACTGAGCCACCCAGGCGCCCCCAAAACGTGGGCTTTTTGAATTACAGTTTACAACAAAAGAAAAAACAATTTTGACTAGGTAATATACTCCCAGGGTTCCAAAACAAAAACAAAAACAAAAACAAAAACTGACTCCTAGACATTATCCACTCCACTCCTACCCTTAAGTGCTGTTAATTAATTTCTTAGGTAAAATTCTGAAGTCTTCTGCCTTCCTGAGTTTTTTTAAGCATACATGAAGAACCATAAACATATATCTTATCTCTCTTTTTTATGCAAAATGTAGTCTGCATATTGCTTTAAACACTGATTTTGTTGTTGTTAAGGGGCAACATATCTTGGAGTTTTTCAGTATCAGTGTATTTGTAGGCTTTTTTAAAAAAAATTGAGGTATAATAAGAAAATGGTTGCTAAAGTAAATATTTTGCTTTAAAAAAGTCAGCGTTAATTTTTAGCAACTTCTTAAAATTTTTTTTTATAATTTATTTACTCAGTTCGTGTAGCTTCCTAACTATATAATGGCAAGGTTCTGTGTGTATTAGATCAATGGGTAGGGGCACCTGAGTGGCTCAGTCAGTTAAGCATCCGACTTTGGCTCAGATCATGATCTCACGGTCCATGAGTTCAAGCCCCACGTCCGGCTCTGTGCTGACAGCTCGGAGCCTGGTACTTGCGTCAGATTCTGTTTCTCCCTCTCTCTGACCCTCCCCCGTTCATGCTGTCCCTCCCTGTCTCAAAAACAAATAAACATTAAAAAAAAAAAGATCAGTGGGCATATTGTTCTAATTTATATACTATGCATGAATTTTATATACACCTACCTGATCATCTTACGAATTCTTATGAAAACAGTACACATTGTAGAAGTCATTTTATTAAAATAAGACTATTAGTTTCTCTTAGAATACCAGAAAATTCTGTTTCCAACAAAAAATCCCTATTATTTACTCATCAATGCTTAAATATTGACTAGCTTTTATTGGCTACAAAATGCCATTCCAAAATTTGTTAATCAACATTGATTAACTCCTTTTAAGGAGCTCAATTTTATTTCAAGATAAAATTCTAGTAATACTTAGATAATGACTTCTACAGGTTATTATCTCTTAAGTGCAAATGAAAAAGAGAGTGGGGTGGGGGAGGGAGGGAGGAAGAAAAAGTTGTAAGTATAATCAGCACACACTTCCCCCACTTTTGTATGCTTTCTACTCCCATATTACAGCCTCGATTTTCCAGCAGACGCTTATAACTACCACACTGAAACCAAGTTTTCATGTGTATAATTAAATCCTGCCTTCTTTAAATGACTCTTGTTTTGTGGGACTTGACCTGGTCAATGGGGTTAGGCCTTCATTCCAGAAGTAAATCTATTTTCCAAAACCATCCAGCAGTCTGGCCAAGTCATGGAAGTCACCTTGCTCTTTTTGAGGAAAACAAAACAAAAGAAACCCCAAAGCCTGACAAATAAGAACAACCCAATATAGGCTGCCCTCCTAAAGCAATTAGTGGGAGGAACTAGAGGACTTATGTTCAGGGGAGGAAATCCTGAACACCATCATCTAATATTGAATATGAAAGTAAAGTGAAGACTTTGACAAAAAGTCTCTATCTACTCTTGTATTCAGTTTTCACAAAGATGTAATGAAAATTGTGACCAGAACATTTCATTTCATTGTGCTACATAAATAATCGGCATATGTAATTCATATCTATTTAAAATATGTTTTGTTCTTTGCTATGAGCTAATTGCAGTCTCCTACTATAGACCAATATATTGCTCATGTGTTCCTTGTACATTTTTACTTATTACCACCTATTGTTGCTAAAACTAGAAGTAAACTAGCACTGCAGATCCCCAATTCCTATTTGACTTCCTACATAGGAACTTTCTTTGATATCTTTCCTAGATGTCCTTAAAAATTAGCACATTATTGGAAAAGATTTTATAATTTTTACTTCTTTTAAACTTACGTTAAATGTTTTGTTCACTCAACACTCTTTTTGAGATATGTTTGAGGTTGTCGAGTATTTTGTTGCTTACTTTTATTATAGTGTTGTATTGCATAGTATGCATCTCTTATATTTTACTTTTCCATTTCCCCAGTGATGCCTCCTAGGTATTTCTGACAATCACAAACATTGCCAGAATGAACTTCTTATAAAGTGCCCATGTGAAACCATGTGAGACTTTTGCTATCATTTTGAGAAGAGTACATTGGCTCCTCCTGTGTTTACCATGTATATTCCAGAATTGCAATGCACTAATGACTGCTACTTATGTTTCATTCCTCCATCTTTGTGATACCAACACTTGGTATAGCTGTCCTCGTTCCATCAGGCATATTGTCAGGGTTGGGGGATGGTCTTTCATGTGTCTGAATCCAGAAGAGACCCATCTGAACCTGAGATTGAGACTATCAGCACCCAGAGATACTAGACTTGGACCATGGTGCCTATAACCTTATGAGATTTCTCGACAGAGTATAGTTTTCTGGTGCAAGAGAGGGTGAGCCAAATGACCTGCAGGGCAAACCATGGTTACCATTAATACTGCTCATGAAGTATTTCTGGCTCTCTGCCTTTTGGGTAAACGATAGTGTGGGACAATGTGATAGAGGTGACATCTGTCGATTCTAATCCAAACATTGAAATTTTGATGTAAGACCTCCTCCGAAACATTCTTCTTATCTATCACACCAACCAGCAATATTAGAGATGATATTTTTCTGTCAGTCTGTGCTCAGATATGAAGATGATGCCTAGAAAACTCTCTGCAAGATCCATGATGCACATGTGATGTAAGAATAAATCTGTGTTGGTTTAAGAAACTCATATTTGGAGAACGTTTCTTAGCAGAGGATAATCTAGTCGATAACTGACAGGCATATATACTGAAAGAGTAGGAGCCTTGGATCATTGGGTATCCACACATAATTTTGCTAAATACTTCCAAGTGTCCTTCATAAATCCTTGCTAACACTTGGTATTATCACTTCTCTAAAAAGTTTGCCCTTCTTTAATGTGTAGGGCATAATGATTTTCTGCATTTTCTATTAGCTGATTCCTAAATACTTAAAAGCTTTGCATTGTCATTGTGAATGTACCTTTGCTATTATTATACTATCATGTATGTTGTTGCTATTATAGAAGTTATGAATTTTTATAAGTTGGTCTGGTACTGGTCATAATTTCTGGATATGCTTATTAATTATTTATGGTAAGGTATTTCTGTGTATGTGAATATACAATAATAATGACAGTATTATCCCTCCCTTCCAATCCATAAACCTGCCATTCTCTTGTCTTGTAATATTAATGAGAAATTCTAGCATCATACTAAGTGCTAACATAGTTGTTCAATTCCTCAATATAATGAGAATGACTCTAAAGTTTCATTTAATGCAACGTTTTGTAGAAGTTAACGCAGTTGCCTTATATTCAAATCCTCCTAATGTTTTTTAACATAAATAGGAATTGAAGCTTACCAACTGTTCTTTGTCCTTCATTTAGTTTATTAACGTGATTATGTCTAAGCTTTAAAAAATAGTGTTAAAATATTTTTGTTTACGGGAAAACCTATACTTGGATATAATGCATTGTTTTAACCTATTATTGGATTCAGCTATTAAATGTTTTATTTAGGATTTCCATACTCATATTCACAAATAAAAATATTTTAAATCTTAAAAAAGTCTTTTTAAATAGTGTAATCAGAATCAAATTAGATGCATAAAGGTGTTAATGAACTTCCTTTTGACTTTCTATTTTTAATAATATCACGAACATGCTATTATTAACATTATTATGTTAACATCTTTATTATCTTTATTATTAGATTATCTTTCCATTAAGTGTTTGGTACTATTCAACTGTAAAACTATTTAGAGGACTTGGGAGGCTTTTTAGATAGATCTTTGATTTAAATTTCAATTTCTTTAAAGGATATAATTCTACTCAGTTTTCCTACTTTTTATGGTGCCAATACTGTCATTTTATATTTCCTAAGATTTTGTCTTTGTCGGGGCGCCTGGGTGGCGCAGTCGGTTGAGCGTCCGACTTCAGCCAGGTCACGATCTCGCGGTCCGTGAGTTCGAGCCCCGCGTCGGGCTCTGGGCTGATGGCTCGGAGCCTGGAGCCTGTTTCCCATTCTGTGTCTCCCTCTCTCTCTGCCCCTCCCCCGTTCATGCTCTGTCTCTCTCTGTCCCAAAAATAAATAAACGTTGAAAAAAATGTAATCGTAAAAGCATTTGTGAATTCCTCAGCTTTTAACTGGCAAAATATTTAAAGTAATACAAGATTGCATATCCGGCTTGTGTGTCCAAAATCACTTTTAGAGTTTAGTTTATAAATGGGATGCTCAGCCTGCTTCTGGATGTTGATTTAAGTGAAGATCTTTCTACCCTCTAAGGAACATGTAAAAATACCTTTGATGTGCTAGTCTCAAGCACAAAATACTATTGTACAGAGTCAGCGTACTGATTACTTTCTTATTTGATGCTTATCACATGTGCTTTGAGAAAATGTCTTATTAAAATCTTCCACTTACTTACAATATTGTGAAAAGCTCAGTCGGTTGGGCATTGACTTGTGTTCAGGTCATGATCTCACGGCTCGTTGGTTCGAGACCCACATTGAACTCTGTGCTGACAGCTCAAAGCCTGGGACCTGCTTCAGATTCTGTGTCTCCCTGCCCCTCCCTTGCTTGTGCTCTCTCTCTCTCAACAATAAATAAACATTTAAAAAAGAAAAAAAAAAAAGAATCCATCCCATGCCTCTCTCCTAGCTTCTGGCAGTTGCTAGTATTGCTTGACCGGTGGCTGTGTCACTCCAGTTCCTAGATCTATGTTCTTATCACCAGCTCTTTATTTCTGTGTATCCCTTTGTGTCTTTTATAAGGACCCTTTCATTGGCTTTAGGGTGCACCCAAATCCAGTATGATCTCATCTTGATCCTTAATTTCATAATATCAGCAAAAACCCTATTTCCAAATCATATCACATTCTGAGGTTCTGAGTAGACATGAATTTGCAGGGGGGCGGGGGAGAGACCCTCTTCAAACTACTACAGGTATGGAAAAATACTAACACTAGTAAATGTGAATAGAAAATCACAACACCCGTTTCTAGGTATGAAGACTACCTAAAAATTTGGAATCATTACTATGGAACAGGCATTACTTTAGGTATTAAAACTTTTTTAATACTCAGGAAAACTCTATGAAGTAAATGCTGATGATACCATCCCCAATTTACAGATGAAGAACCTGAAGCAAAAGAGAGGTTGAGTATCGTTCTGCAGTTATTATAGTTGATAAATGACAGGGCTATGGTTACGTCCAAACATTCTAAGACAGAGATTATACTCTTAATCACCAATATATTACCAAGCCTCCTTGGTTAAAATGAGAGGAAAAAAATGGGGAAAAAAAGCAAATAAACCAACAATTTTGAAGGACTAATATGCCCAGGTAAATGTGTGAGGTGGTTTAACCTTAATAACAGCTTACTCTGCTAAGTTTTATATCGTTATCCTCCATTTTCTTGATAAAAGAATGACAGTTAAGAGACAGGAAATTGTCCAAGCTTCTTAGCTGCTTTCAAAGCTCACTATTTTTCTTGTATGTTGCCTTCCATGTTCTAGGGGTAATGGATTTCAACAACCTTCTTGGTATGTATAGTATAGTATAGTAAATAGTATATATATTTCTAGATGAATTCATTTCCAAATCCTGAGAGTAATGTGTTGTGCAATTATGAAAGTAATAGACTTCATTTCTTCTCAATTCATAAATGTTTAACTATATTTCTCAAATGTGTTTATCATGAAATATTTTACAGAAAATATTATGGTTGTAATAGCAATACTCATAAGTGAGAAACAATAGCTAATATTTTATAAATAGTGAATAAATAGAAAATTAATAGAATAAATGGGTTTGGAAAAAATAAATATATAAATAAAATTTGAATACATTACTGTATATACCATATATAGACACACACATATGTATGTATATATATATGTATAATATTCCTAAGGCATTAACATATATATGCCTAAATTATAAATTTTTAAAGTAATTTAAAATGATTTAATTTTGCAGCAGTACAAAAGCGAATACACTTTTGGGCCAATTTTTAGTTACATTTCCAAAAACTTAAAATTGGAATAAGTGCTCACTGATATTTCCAGATTGAGTATTTTAGAAACCAAATGGAAATCGTGAAAAGTAATTTTCTGACCTTTATAATGACATTTTTTCAGGCAACACTAGCAAATAAATATTCAGCAATATTTTTCTTTTAAATTGTCTTATAAACAAAATTTTATAAATAAAAGCCCTAATTTTTAGATCACTCTGACAGTTTTTTGTCCTCCATATATTTATATCCAACTGGCATTTTTAACCATATAGCATATTATCTTATCTTTGCATTCTTGGCATTGAAATGCTTTCATACATTTTGTGGAGAACAGTATGTTAATAGAAGCCATCAATTAATTTGAAAAAAAAATAGCCATTAATTTTGGTTGGCAAATTCCTAAAGAATCATGCCAATCACTATAAAAAAGAATAAATGAAAATAATTCTATGGGAGTTGAAAGAAAGCAAAGTCAAATTGCATATTTATAGTATCTACATTAATTTCAACATTTGTAAAAGACAGCAAGTTATGTCATATTCAACCAAACAAAAAATATACTTTATCATATATTTGCTTTGGGAGTCCAGCGAAATGCTAACGGTACATTCAATATCATGGTCACTTATAGAAATAATAAAACCACTTACTGGCTTCAGGAGAAATTTCTATATACACAAGAGGTTGTTCACTAAGAAGACTTAATATAATTATAAGTCTTCCTTGTCATGTGTCATTTAAACCTGTCATTCACCATCTCTGAAGTATTGCATTAGCAACCTTTCCCAATAGGGTCTATCAGCAAATATGTAGTGGGAAATAGACATGGAAAATTTTCTCAGTTACATCAAATGATCATTTATGAGTTAATTCAGTAAATATTTACCAAGCACTGACTCGTGATAGCTATTTTTGCTGCGCAATAGAGACTCATTGTTTAGGGGGTTAAAAAACACAGGCTATACTTCTCAGTGGGCACATGCTCACACAAGGTTGAAAACATGTGGGAGTGATACTCAAAACTTTTGTGTTGACTAAGGAGAGCACAAACAAAAAGTCAGATTAATAATTCATGAATATGCCAACGATACTACTTTGGCATTTGACTAGACACATTCCAGCCACGCAGGGTTGTTTTGTGGGGAATGTTTTTATTTTTCCCCCCTTAGAGAAAGGCAGAATGAGTATGCGCATCAAGTCACAGGTACTGAATACAGCGTTTTCCTTTCCTTAGTGAACACGATTAGCGATGATTATAGAAGGAACAGATGTCCTTCCAATGAATATTTAAATATAGATGTGTGTCCTTATACCAGGCTTTAATCCAAATGTATTTATGATAACCTAAAAAGGAAAATCAGAGGTGGGATGAATAAGTATATGACACTTTCAATACCTATTCAAGAGGGGAAAGGGGACCAGCAAAGTTTTCAACTCTAAAAGGCAAGTAAATGTTGCTTTTGGTTGCCAAATTTGTGATATATTAATATTGATACTGTTTTTGTTCATGTATTTTTCAGGAAGGATTATATGTTTTTAATTAATTATGCATGTTAAAATAAATCAATAATTTAGGGGACATTGTTTGCTTTCCATTATTTCATCTCCATGGCCTTGTTCACTCTTCTGCTGTCTGCAAACATACAATTTACAAACACACACACAGAAACACGCAAACACGCACATGCACGCACATAGAGTTTTGTGGGGTTTTTTAAGTTTATTTATTTTGAGAGAGAGGCAAACATGCAAGGGAGGTGCAGAAAGAGAAGGAGAGAGAGAATCCTAAGCATGCTCTGTGATGTCAGTGAGGAGCCTGACATAGGGCTCCATTCCACAAACCATAAAACCATGACCTGAGCCAAAATCAAGATTTGGACGCTTAACCAACTGAGCAAGCCACACATAGAGTTTTGAATACTCTCCATGACATCCCCCCTTATTTCAAATTCATATCAGTACTTTAAAGACAGGTCAAATCCTTAATCCATCCTGCTATCTTCCCCATATCATCTCATGCCTGAATTTCCATAACAATTATTTTCTGTATAAACTATTTAGTTTAAAGGTGGGGTTACATGTACTGTGCAGTGATGACCATAGTGGACCCTTCAGATTTAGACTGCTTGGGCTCAAAGCTTAGTCTTATTTTGCAACCTTGAGCAAATGAATTAAATCGTGGTATCTTGGAAGAACTAGATGAGGTAAGTATACAGACCAATGCCTAGAACATTCAGACATTTTCTATTTTTACCTAATGATTTCATACAATGATTTTAAAAAATCAATAGTGCTGAAAGATATAAAACAACACCAGAACAAAACTAGTTCTCCCTCGCCCTCTTTCCAACTCACCCACCTCATTCCTCTCCCTGGATGCAATCACTTGACCATATATATAATATTGTGATCAATGGCACAGATTTGGGAGATCTGGCCAATACTACAATGAAGTATTTGCCCACAGAACAATTCAGGGGTCACACATTAATGGCAAACTTAGTCACAAAATACAGGCACTATACAAAGATAAGTAATATATTGTAATTAAGTGAAATATGTAATACATATATGAAAAATATAATCAAGGTAATCAATAGACAAGGTTAAAAGTATTTATTCTACCATAGTACTTTAAGATTGTTTCTTTCTCTTTCATTCTCTTAAAAAATGTCTTAATTTTTAAATCTGGTTAGAATTTTTATTGTGTGAATGTTGAATTCTAGATATTTGAAATTTATGGGTTTTCTTTTCTCCCTACCTCATGTGCTATGACAACAAAGGAATAAAAGGATATTCCAAGACTGACTCAGATTGGGTTCTCTTTATGGCAGACTCTGAAATGAAGTTTAGTCACTTGAAGGCTTATCAGGGAGTTTCTATGTGATCAATTATGTTGGAAGGGAAGAAGGGTGAGGGAAGGAATTGAACTGAAGGGAGGGAGATGTTGTACATCTATCCATGTGCCGTGGCTCATCCCACAAAGAGCTCTGGAGCTAACACATAAGAGTTGTTTCAAGTTGCGTCAAGACTGCGAGTTTATTATATCCCTACATCTAGGCTGAATGGTGTATCCCCAGATCAATCAGTCATTGGATATAGGCAGCTAGCTATGCAGAGTATAACCATGGGCAAATTGGTCTACTGCAGCTGAGGCAATCCTGAAGGTGCTGTCAGCTGAATGTAGTCCACTGATAGCATTCCCTGAAGCTTTGACAAGAAGTTTTTCTTTGAAAAGGGATATAAGTGGGCCATCTCTTTGCGATCATAGTGGCTTCTGTAATCTTTGAAATAACTGTGTTGGTTCAAGAACCATTTACAGACAATGAAAAATACCTTGACAAGTTATAATGAATAACAAGACATGCTGAGTGACAGGTGATAAATTAATAAAATTTATTTCATTGAAATGGGCTTATTTTTGAAGGCCATTATTTGATTAGGAAAAAGTATTTGAAAATTAGCATATCTGGTCTACCTAACAATTAGAAAAAAATACACTATAGAAGCCTAGTTACTTGACATTTTAAATAAGTTTAGGAGGGGCGCCTGGGTGGTGCAGTCGGTTAAGCGTCCGACTTCAGCCAGGTCATGATCTCGCAGTCCGTGAGTTCGAGCCCCGCGTCAGGCTCTGGGCTGATGGCTCAGAGCCTGGAGCCTGTTTCCGATTCTGTGTCTCCCTCTCTCTCTGCCCCTCCCCCGTTCATGCTCTGTCTCTCTCTCTGTCCCAAAAATAAATAAACGTTGAAAAAAAAATTAAAAAAAATAAATAAATAAAAAAAATAAATAAATAAGTTTAGGAAATTTGTAGGGTAAAAAATGATACCGTGTATTTGTCTTGACTTTCAGGAAAGAATTTTAATTCTAGTTTTTGTAAATAATTACTCAATATTGATGGTTCAATGATTCTTCCACAGGCTACCAAAGGCTATTGTGGAGTTCTGACTCTTCTGTTTTCCAAGGGATATCGGAAGATTTATGGCTTCAATTCACTGAATGAACTGCATTTTTTGGTTCAGTGAGTTGGAGACTATCCATCCTATGGTTTTAGAGCTAGCAATTTAGAACTAAGGAGTATGAAATAAAGTTTGCAGGATGGTGGCCCACAAGCGAAACCTGGCCTGCTGACAAGGATTGTCTGTCCTACTTTGTATTCATATATATTATGAATTAGTTGCTATAGACTGAATTAGTTGCTATTCTCTGCCCCATTTTGCAGAATTAGACTTCCCATCCTCCTGGCCATTAGTTTTGGCCATTTGACTGTTTTGGCATGTGGAAGTTTATTGACTAATTTTAGCTTTAAGAACTACGGAATGACTAAGCACCTTCCTTCCACCCTCCACACCAACTCAGCCATTCTGGCATGAATATGATCTGTAGCAGACATGAGGCACAGCTGGGGCCAACCTGGGGTTCCATTTAGAATGGACAGGAAGTAAATTTTGTTGCCGTAAGCCATTGGGATTCTAAAATTGTTCATTACTACAGTATAATCTTGCCTACATTTAAAGATTTGTCAATCAGTATATTTATATCATAAAAACCTGTTTTGAAAATTTAATCAGAAAATCAACAGTTTCAGTACTGAATCGTGGCAGCTTCTTTAAGTAAATAGCGCATGACCCAGTTTATCAAGGTGCCCACATGATTTTTGTCTAGAGATCTGTCCCCTGTAGAAATTATGTTTACAACTCCACCCTGAGACCTTCCCTGTCAACCCAAGCATCTTATGGACCATGTGAATTGAAGCTGTTTGTGAATATTGTCAGAGTAACAAGGGAGCCATTAGATTGAGGAGTTTCATGCCTTGGTGAGCCACGTAAGTGAACTGAAATCTAAGCCAGAGTCAATTCCTGCAAATACCTCAAGGTGAAGAAGAACAGCCAATTTCAAATAGCCAACCAGGCTTTCCCAAACAATGCAAGTGCTTAAGCAATAGCCAATCAAATAATTTCCTTGCTGTGCTTCCATGTCGTCCCTAGGCATAAACACCTTGCCTTTAGCTCCTGTTCATAGTGTTCCTAACAACCTCCTATTTGACACTGCTGAATTAAAATCAATGTGTGCTCAAATAAACTCTTAAAAGTTGTAATATGCCTCAATTTATCCTTTGAAAATATATACAAACACATGCATACACAGACATTCACACTCATCATGTTACTAGAAACTTTTGAAGTATTTTCATTAATGTCAGAAATAAAATAATATGCCCACTACCAGTAATATGTAACATACTATTAGAAATATGAGGCAATTCACAAATTCACAAAGGGGAGCAAAGTTAGGAATACTGGAAAGGATGAGAAAAGATTGTTAAGCTTTACAAAAATGCAACTCTACCAATTAATACCAAAAGATTTAAATAATTATCAAAACTAATATGAGATGACTATTATGTCTTATAAGAAGATATTCCATAAGTCATAGTTTCTAGTATATTCACAAGACACAGTAATACAATATAATGGAAAAAATAACTTTACAATAGGAAAAACTATACAGTTGCTTGGGGGAAAAAACACTAAAAGAAAATGTTCAGGACCTTTTTGTTAAATGCTGGAAAATATCACTGAGGATATTTCAATAACAGATGAGATATGCTATATTTTTTAATGGTGAAGTTTAGCACTGTAAAAGTAGAAATCATCATTAAGTTATATATTGAGCATAACTGTAATCAAAAATCCAAATATTAGGGAGCATGGTAAGATGATTCTAATATTCTACCCAGGCAATAAAAATGCAAGAGCAGCAAGGAAAATTGTGCAGGGATATAAAATGACATTAAAATGTGTCAAAAAATAAAATAATCAAAATTAGTGTGGTAACATCTTTAAAGACAGAGAAAGCAATGAAACATCAACAAAAAGAGACTCCTAAAAATGAGAATTTAGTATATATTGCAGATGAGAATTTTTTTTAAATGGGTGAAATTTGGGGCATGTGGGTGGCTCAGTAGGTTAAGCATCTGACTTTGGCTCAAGTCATCATCCCATGGTTCATGGGTTCGAGCCCTGCATCAGTCTCTGTGCTGACAGCTCAGAGCCTGGAGTCTGCTTCAGATTCTGTGTCTCCCTTCTCTCTCTGCCCCTCCTACACTTGCACTCTGTCTCTCTCTCTTTCAAAAATAAATAGACATTAAAAAAAATTTTAAGGGGTGAAATGACTATATATAGTATGATTTTATAAGCATGTTGTTACCTGAGGAAGAAACTGCAAAGGTTTTACTCAATTGCATAAAAATGTGAAAAATGTAAAATCATCAAAACTCTATGACAAAAATGTCATACACACAATTAAAAGTAAAGAGAATTAAAAAAAAAGGTAAAGAGCATTATTATAAATCAATGAAAAAATGTATACTTCAAAGAAAAAAGGGACAGAAAACATGAATTTTTGTAGCAGTCAAGAATCTTTCAGTATTGATAAGAAAAAAAAAGACAAACCAGCTTGACTATAAAAGGATATATTTGGGGTGCCTGGGTGGCTCAGCCCCTTAGGCGTCCGACTTCAGCTGGGGTGATGATCTCGCAGTTTGTGAGTTTGAGCCCCGTGTCAGGTTCTGTGCTGACAACTCAGAGCCTGAAGCTGCTTCGGATTCTGTGTCTCCCCTCTCTCTCTGCCCCTCCCCTTCTCACACTTTATCTCTCTCTCTCTCTCAAAAATACATAAACATTAATAAAAAAAAGGATGTATTCATTCACTGAGCTGGAAAACCGAGACACACAGGCACCCCTTTTTAATTTTGATTCTGAGTATTTCACATTTTGATCACTGATATTTAGAGTTCATTTTGAAGAATGAGTATTTACCCCCAATTATATTTAGATTTTTTTCCAAAAACATGTTCTAAAAGAACCTTGATTTTCTTAGACTCAAAAATGTGCATGTCATTAGTTGATTACTCTCAATATACTTTGAGAAAGTCCACATCATCAATATTTAAAAGATATATACTAAAATAAGTGTATTGTTAGTGGGTTTCTACATTCTGAAAAGGAGAGCATCTGGGTAATATAACATGTTCTAGTTTATAAATTTATGAGGTGATATCAAAAATATAATTCATGTTCTGGATCTTGGCCCATGAAATAGTTTAACCACATATATTTTAATGAAACACATTTATTATGTAATGTAGTCCATATATATTATTTGGTTACCTGCATAGGAAGCCCAAATCACCAAATAGTTTTTCAGTATATGAAAAGGTAAATATAAATTACATTAATAGCTGTTGTGGAAATAATAAAACTCATAAGCTCATCAAATTATATAAATACTACTGTTACAGCTCATTTTGCATTAAAAAAATTGACAAATACAAATGACAGTGTAACCACAAGGTAATCAATTAAATGAGACAAATAAAAAACTGAAAAACTGGGGCACCTGGGTGGGTCAGTCAGTTAGGTGTCATTCTTGGTTTCAGCTCAGTTCATGACCTCATGGTTCCTGGGATCGAGCCCCCCATCAGGCTCTAGACGGACAGTGCAAGGCCTGCTTGGGATTCTCTCCTTCTCTCTCTGCCCCTACCCTGTTCATGCTCTCTCTGTCTCTCAAAATAAATATACATTTAAAAAATAAAGTAAAATAAATTACAAATCTGAGATCCACAATTTTCTTTAAGTTGTCTGTCAAGTATTTCCTTCTATTCATCTTTCTATGAAAATGAATAAGAATCCTGTGACATAAATTTTTCCTGAACCAGAAAAAAATTTCCTTTCATTTCTAGGAGTTTGAGGCATTTTCACATCAATTTTAGGCTAAAGTGAAATAAACCACTAAAAAAAAAAATCAATTTCTCTAGCCTTTGTTTTGGAGATCAGGTTATCATTAACCTGGAACAAAAAGTAGTTTTGAGATTTTTTTTTCTCTTCTGCACAATTACTGAAATGACAGTCTTTAGACTGAGGTGTGATTGTAGGGCATACTATTACTTTTTGAACAGCCAGGAGGAAATAGTTAGGTTGAGTTATTTT
Organism: Lynx canadensis; assembly: GCF_007474595.2. Taxonomy (NCBI): domain Eukaryota; kingdom Metazoa; phylum Chordata; class Mammalia; order Carnivora; family Felidae; genus Lynx; species Lynx canadensis. The sequence continues at coordinate 87,410,137 of NC_044304.2, forward strand.
TCTAGACATTACTTCTAAGTAGCAGTCTGGTTGATCTGGTTAATGACCCAGACATTACCGTGAATGTTTCCAAACACTACCACCCATGCAGAGCAAATATGCTGCTCCAAATATTGCTCTCCATGTTTGAAAGCCCACATTCCATTCATTGTTCATTATACCCTTACACAGTGATGTCATTATTTCATTGCCAACTGAAACCATTTCCTTATTAGCCAAATAGTTTCTTTCTCAACAAACAAGCAACAACAACAAAAGAATGGAAGAAACGATTAAAACTAGCATATAATCTAGTTTTGAATGAGACACTGGGGTGATATCTAACTTCAGACTTTCAATTCAAGTCTACAAAATAGTTTGAGAAATACAAAATATTTTTGCTTTATGCAAAAATTTATAGTCACTAATGAAGGTACAATAAGTCATCTAGTATTTGTAGCATTTGTCGAACGCTTATAATTCCCTGGTATTTTGTTAAGCATTTTATTAAAAAATGTGTCAATACATAAGTATAACACACACAACATAATCTCTGAATTTAGGTACTAATGTGAAATTGGCTTCCCAGCCAACTGAATCTTAGCAAAGTTAATAAATCTCCCAAATTCAAAGTTAGTACATGGTTGGGTTATGATTCATACTTGGGTCTGCCTGTCTCCAGAGCCACCATTTTTACCCACTATATTATACTTCTCTTTGATAATAACAATATTCTGTGTTCCTCATATGTCCAGTGCTATGGAAGAATAGGGGAATCCTTAATATTTTCTGAAGCAAGGTCAAATTATATATTTAAAAAAGAAAATACTCTTCGTTGTGTCATTCATACACCAATTGTTTCATAACAGCAGTGACATTGAAATAGAATCTTAGAAATTGAATGTACGGGAAACAAGTCAGAGCATTTCAAATAAACGTGTATCATGCAGAAAGATGCAGGACTGTTTGGTGAAGAGCAGTCACTGAAGGTAGAAAATTAATTGTGTTTTGCAGTGAGCCATTGCTGCTCACGGTTTTTGCTTGCTTTGACTTTAAGAACTTCAGCAATTAATGGGGTAGAAGTATTCACCAAATTTCTTCAATGCAATTAGATAACGATAGATTAAGTGTGCCTAAATGACAAACACGTTTATTGAGGAAAGAGACATCATGAACTCTTCCTGTTAGAACAAGGTGGAAATTTGTAGATGTGAACACACTGGAATTTTTCCACTCAGGAAAGAGGGAAAAGGTCATTCCAAGTATGGAAACATGAGCAAAGGTTTAATGGTTTGGAGTAACATTTTGAATTGTGAGAATACTTGAAATGTTTGTTGTGTGTTTAGACTATCCTGGGAAACACAGGATGATGAGAGATAAGGGTTGTCAGGTAGAGAGAATTTTAAGCTAAGGAGCCTGGAAATAACATCAAATTTTTGTCTCAAGTGTGGCAATGTGGAATTGTGAAGTAGAAGAGTTGTGGGGCAGAGATACAAATTAACGGATGGTTAATACAGCCTACAGATTTGAGACAGTGAATCCTAGCATTAAGGAAGTGGGATTGGAAATAAGAGATGCAAAGCTGAGCTGGGAAACATGGACAGGAGTGGGTCATAGGGAGCGGTAGGCACAATCTAGGATGAGGCAAAGGACCAGGTACACAGGAACAGAGTAATCATCTAAGGTCCACTTGAGAGGACATGCCCGTAGCTGGCACTAGGGAGTCTAATCAGGGCTGTGGTAGCACGAGTGAGCACTCTGTCTCCCTCATGCCAGAGCCCCCACCATTGCTCTTCCCTCAGGTGTTGAGAGAGCGCGTCCCATCACCTGTACCCGGCATGTTACCTGGAGACTATTCAGCATACATGACTCCAGTTACATTTCCCAGTATTTTGCTCAGTCCTCCTAAACTCACCCTCATTTAGACAATCCTTCTCTAATTTCCTGACAGTCATAAGCCCCAGAGAATCAGAAAGCGGATCTTGGAACCCCAAGTATATGAAAAGAAAAGCCTATCTTCAACCTCCCCACTCAAGTATTTCTGAATAAGTCAGTTTGTTATTTCTTCAGAGCCAAGGAGATATAAAAGCATTCACTCTTGTATTGAACTCAAAGAGAAATGGATTGGTAAAAAGGGAGGAAGGTGTAATAACTCTTCCTACCTTGTATAGTTTTAATAGAAATTAAATGATATATATGATAACAGAGATACTTTAAGTTCCAGAATGGTAGTTGGTTTATGAATTATGCCGCATTATAGCATGACTTTCTGGGAGCCTTTAGCATAGTGCCTTATATTGTAGATTCACAGTTTGTATTTGTTGAGTAAGGAAACCCTTACAAGCTTTTAGTGGCAAAATATCCTAGAAGGTGAATAAATTAGGAGAAATGTGAAGGAAAATTTTGACTTCAGCTGTCACTATGAATACTAAGTCATATTATAAAATGTTCAAGGCAAGTCTCTTTGACATTGCCAAGGAAATAAATACAGCATTAGCATAAAATAATTTCTTGTTTATGTAGAATGACACCTCATTATAAAATCCAGTTCTAAGTTAGAAAGTGACCTTGTTTTAAGTTTCTTTCCTAATAGGGTCTAAGAGGCATCACTTGCTGGCAAAGCAGGAATTTATAAATGAGTTTATCTCCTTTAAATGCATTAATGACAAGGAGAAAGAAATTAATTTTTATAGTTTAATCCAAAACATTTAAAAAATTAATCAGAAGTCAGTTTTCAATTTTCAGCAATTGTAAGACAGAAACTGACATGGGCTTATAACTTCAAGACCAGTGTCTTCTATAAAATTAGGGATGTGGTTTTATTTTGAATGCAGATTGGACTACCAATAGTTTTACACTAACAATTAGTCTACATTAAAAACACATTTTAGTTGCATCTGGGAGGAGAAGATGATATAACTATTTTTCTCTCTCATAGTGAGGACCTCTCAGACTGCAATAAACATATCTAAAAAAACTACCATGAATGAAGTATAAGAACATAATAAAATATCGTACAGAAGCCTTATGCTAAATACGTTTTTAGGTGTAAAAGGCAACAATAATGAATCAAGAGATAATAAAAATATAAGACAGGAAAATATATGATAAAAGGAATTTCTAAGTACACCCTTCAACCAAAATCTATTTGTGTCAATTAACTGGCTACATAAATTGGCCTATATGAGTGACATTTCTATTGGTACTTTTTTACTTAGTATATTTATTACGTAAGATGGGGTCAATATGTGCTATAAACTACGCCAGAAAATGGCAATATAAAGATAAATTAGACTTTTTCAAGGGGAGTACCTATAAAGATAGGCATAAGGAAATATTTATAACAAAATAACAGAAATCTGTAATATCTGCTATGAGAGAATGGAGAAAAAAGTAAGCAAGCACATCTCCTTGTCACCTTACTCCCACCCTGTCCCTGAAGACGACTGGAAAACCACACACAAGAAGGCTTGGGAAATGAACAGGAAATTTACAAGCAGAGAAATAAGAATAAGGAGTGATTCAAAGACACTAGAAAAATATTAAGGACAATAAAAGGCAGCTTGAATCTTTGCATTCTATATTAATAATCTCAACATGACACCACGGTCAGTGAACATGTGTGGAATATTTATAGACAAGCAACAAGATCACACCTGTGACGTTACTCTGATCTGTGTGGAGAAAGCTTTAGAATAAAGAGAGAGTGTAGACTGAATGGAAATAGTGGCAGTGGAGGAAATGGACCAGTTATCTATTTCATAGAATACTGTTGTCCTAACACACACCTTCAATGATGTTTTCCCCCTGTGGCCCTTCCTAGAAGTGGGGATCTGGAGATAGAGGATGCTTCCATATTGTGCTACCACTATCTTGAATGCACAATCTTGGATCACAGCCAAAAGGTAAGAGAGAGAGCTACCTAATATTCCCAGAAGAGACCTTAACAGCCAGGTGGAAGTGGTTTTCATCATTTTCTCCCACTTTCCATTAGATAGAACTGTTCATGTGATCCCAAGTTAACTGTAAAGGCTTTCAAATATAATCTTCCTGTGTGCCAAGGAAAAGGAAACAGGTTTGATGAATATCTAACCATTTTCTAATACAGTCTACCCTTTGATCATTAAATATCATTTTGACTTACCCTTTATTACATATAATATACTCATTTCCTCCCCAAAGGGGAAAAATCGAAGTTCTTTGCAGAGACTGCATCAAGTTCAATGTGCTATACATTTTGGTAAGGTGCAGTCCTCTCTGACAGTCGAGCTATGATTTCTTTTATAATAGCAACCTATCAACTAAATGAATAAGATCTTTAACTACCTCCCCCCACAAACGCCCTGAAGACTATGCCCAATGATAGAACATAGAAAGAATAAAATTTCCCATTCAAAAATGGAGAGAAAAGAAGACATACAGTGGACACTGTCTCATTACAATTCTGAAATCTCACTGGGAAGACTTTTGAAGGTCCATCACCTTGATCATGGGGTTGGAGAGAGGATGTTACCTTGATTACACACTAATTCATCCCCCTAGAAGGAAATGTGTTTTGTTTTGTTTTTCTCTTTTCTCTATGGCTCTTGATTTACTCATCTGGATACTCCTTTTAGTACAACATTCTCCAGGACTACATCTGAAGTGTGTGTTAGAATACCTTCACTGGGGCTGTAATGCCTCCAAAGTCTCACCCATCCTGGTGGAAAATTGGGAGCTCAAGGTTTTACTATTACTATTCATCTTTGTTTGTTTGTTTTAAGTCTGAAACAGTCAAAGGCTTTCATTCAAATCTGTGATTTCTTTCAATAAAATTGTATTAAACCAATAGACCGCTGATTTGTTTTACTCCTGACTTGTACAGTTGTTCCCTTATCTGTGGGTGTGCGAGCCAGACTAACACCATCTTGGATATATCCTCCCTCCATGATGACCACTCTGTAACCTGAAGTCTTCTTGAATACAGTTCCCCACCCTCACACACACATTCTTTCTTTTTGTCTAATCACTCCCTTAAGTACATCCTAGGGACATAATGTCTTTGATGTGCTCTAGAGATATGACTATGGCACACAACTATTCTCAAATATTTCCTCCCAGGGCATCTACAAGCACTGTCTTCTCAGCCTCTAGTACTATAAAAGCAGGCCTTACCCATAGGAATATTTGTGGACAACTACACATCCTGTGGCCACCCAAGATATGCTTCTGTCTGTGAGTCCCTTTAACAAACTACTTCCTGTCGGGCTGGACTTGACAGCCTTTTTGCTCTGTCTTACGGCTCCTTCAACCTCTGGAAGTCATTGTGCAGATACTTGCCTTTCACAGAACACTGCGGGGGGGATATATTTTAAGACCCCCAATGGATGCCTGAAACTGCAGATAGTACCAAACCCTATATATACACTATGTTTTATCCTATACCTACATACCTATGGTAAAGTTTAATGTATAAATTAGGCACAGTAAGAGGTTAACAATAATAATAGTAAAAAGAACAAGTATAACAATCTACTGTATAAAAGTTACGTAAATGTGGTCTTTCTCATTCTCTCTCAAAATATCCTATTGTACTGTATTTACCCTTCTTGTGTTGGTAGGAGATGATAAAATGCCTGCAGGAAGAGACGTACTGAGGTGAATGATGCAGGCTTTGCGACACAGTACTAGGCTGCTATTGATCTTCTGACAATAGGGCGGAAGGAGGAACATCCACTTTTTGAATGAGGTTGACTCCAGGTAACTGAAATCTCAAAAAGCACAACTGCAGCCAAGGGGGGGCCTACTGTACCAATAATCACAACACCAAATTTCTTTTCCAGCTGTAATTCTTAAATATCTTTATTTCACTGCTTTTTACCGACTTGTTTCTTTCTTAATAGTGACCACCTATCTAGGACAATGGGTGGGAAGATTATACATATACTTACGGATTTTAGCTTTGATTTATTCACCTAAGGCACCTTAGTAGATCTTTGCTGTTCAAACATTTTAAAATACCATCACCAACTGCTTGGAGTCTGTAAGCAGTTAATTTTCTTTTTCAACTTTCCAAAGGCACAGAATTTCAGGACTCTATTCTCTTAGATTTTTGCTTGCAAAATGGCCAAATTATTCCCAAGTTCCTCTCTTGAAAACATACTAATTCTTTGATTTTTTTTCTCAGCTATATCCCCTACATTCTCTAGTTGAATAGACTCAGAGCGTGTCTTTCAAGTTATGACATGCATCAGTTTTACCAAATGTTTGCCTCTTCACAATATGGATCATCATTTTTCTAAAATTTTTTTTCGTTTAAAAAAACTGTTTTAATGTTTATTCATTTTTGAGAGAGAGAAAGAGAGAGATACAGAGCACAAGTGGGGGAGGGGCAGAGAAAGAGAGACACAGAACACGAAGCAGGCTCCAGTCTCTGAGCTGTCAGCCCAGAGCCTGCCGCGGAGCTCAAACTATCAAACCATGAGATCATGACCTGAGCTAAAGTTGGAGGGTCAACCAACAGAGCCACCCAGGCACCCCTTTTCTAAATTTCTTTTTTTTTTTTTAATTTTTTTTTTTTTTAACATTTATTTTTGAGACCGAGAGACAGAGCATGAACGGGGGAGGGGCAGAGAGAGAGGGAGACACAGAATCGGAAGCAGGCTCCAGGCTCCGAGCCATCAGCCCAGAGCCCGATGCGGGGCTCGAACTCATGGACCGCGAGATCATGACCTGAGCCGAAGTCGGACGCTCAACCGACTGAGCCACCCAGGCGCCCCCCCTTTTCTAAATTTCAATGTCAGTTTTCTTGCTGTCCATCCCCTGATCTCCAAACCTAAACCACATATTTTAGGTCTTTATTATGGAGTTGTGTTCACATAATACCAATTTATGAATTAGGGTACAGTAAGGTATGCTCTGGTTAAAATTAAAGCATGAAATCTTAGTAGCTTAGTACCAACAAAGGATTTATTTCTTCCTTTTGTCACAGTTCAATGTTCATTGGGATTGATTCTCTTTGGCAGTTTACCTTCAAGCAAGTACCCAGGGATTCAGTCTCTTTTCATCTTGTGACACAGATAATTTAAATTCATGATCCCTAAAGAACATCCAAAAGAGGTCCTGGAAATAGCTCAGGAAGTACATATATTATTTCCACCCACTACCATTGGCCAGAAGTGATAGACCTGGACTCAACCCAGACACAAGAATACGAAGTCATACTGTGTTTTCAGGAAGAATAACTTGATGAGCATCTAGACAGTATGTGCAACATATCTCCTACTGTTATTTTTTCAAAAATTATAGAAAGGACCAAAGTATGTAGTCTGGAAAACACTTATTAAAAATAATTTAAAAGACAAGATATCTTCCCCCCTAACACATCGTCATTAAAATAATGTCATTCTGTTCCATTTTCCTTAAAATGAAACTTCTTTCTTATTTTTCCCAGTGACATCAATTGTCATTTCTTTCTACTTTTCTCTTTCAGAATATCACTTGGCCTTATTGTTTAATTCATTCACTTGCATTTGGCAAAAGAAGATTCCACTTTTCTCCCATCTGTAAAACTTCACAGTTTACCAGTGGGAAGCTTTCTAAGGAGAAAACACACTTGTCTAACAGTTGATTCGTTAACTTCCTTGGTCTTTTTTCTTCATAACAGGGAACACATGATTTTATGATAGTAGTAATCGCTGGTCCTATCTGCCAAAACCAAAGAAATGCTGGGCCATATTCAGGCCCCAGGATTTTGTGGAATATGAGAGGACTACCCTTTGGGGATGGTTGTTGGGTTTATCTCATCCACACTAAACTTTGATAACTGGGAAATGCCAGGGGGAGGAGTTGCCAAATCAATCATAATTAAGATTTTGAGACCTGAATCCCTGCCATTCTATAAGATAACAACAGTGACTGTAAAGAGTGTGATTTTTCAAAATTACAAGTCTATAAATAACTTTTAGTGCAAGGCCTTAGCGATGTTCACAGAAATGGCGGCATCATGGGGCACGTGGGTGGCTCAGTCAATTAAGCATCTGACTTCGGCTCAGGTCACGATCTCGGGGTTGGTGAGTTCGAGCCCCGTGTCAGGCTCTGTGCTAACAGCTCAGAGCCTGGAGCCTGCTTTGGACTCTGTCTCCCTCTCTCTCTGCCCCTCCACCACTTATGGTCTGTCTCTCTCAAAAATAAATGAAGGTTAAAAAAATTAAGAAAAAAAAAGAAATGGTGCATCATTCTGGCTTTAAATCTGCTCAGATTTTCTGGTTTCTAGTGTATATCCTAACCACCTTTCAAAGTTCTAGAATTGGCTCCTGGAATCAAGTCCCATGCATTTTTGCATTCTGAAGTTCTCAATTTTCTGGTAATGATTACACCAGCAGTCCCAAATCCTGCTCACTTGCAAGATGGTAGATACCCCAGGACCAGGTCTCCACCGGTGACAAAGGGCAGAGAATCTGAATTTAGGCCAATGGAGGTTGTACTGAGCTCTTCTCTTGGCCCCAAATTACTCTGATTTTATAAAGAAGTGAATTTCTGAAGATTGGTTTAAAAAATAATTTAGTTAGATTTTACAAGGGCATTTTTAGATGCCTTCAGTCTAATAGACTCACAGTTTTGAAGTGCTTTGGTATAATCTGTTCTGAAACATTACATTTTCACCTTAGCGGCTTCAATTTATATGTTATCAGTGCAATTTCTCTTTGGCTTTCTATTGTTGTTCCAAGAGTCATGATGACTTCTTACTATTTGTTAATGGCAATTACATTTTTCCAACATTTTCTCCCCCCAACAGTTTGGAAATCATAGAAGTGTACTTTCATCTGAGGTCTAAAATTATGATTTTAATCTTAGGACCCCTAAAACCCAGAAAATGGTTCCCAAAATATAACAGTTACAAACCAAAAAAGCACTGAGATTGAATTTTTAATTTGGCAAAGAAACATTCTAACAAATAATTTCATGTTTTTTAAAATTTATTTATCTTGAGAGAGAGCACGCATGTGTGTCCACGCACATGTGTGAATGGGGGAGGGGCAGAGAGAAGGAGAGAGAGAATCCCAAGCATGTTCAGCACTGTCATTGTGGAGCCCAACATGGGGCTCAAACTCATGAACTACGAGATCATGACCTGAACCAAAATCAAGAGTCAGACACTTACCGACTAAGCCATCCAGGCGCCCCTAAATAATTTCAAATACAATTCTTTACCAATTTTAAATGTAAATAAAGGAATAAAGGAAAAGGCCATACTAACCTGGGTCTAACAGAACACACTGATTTTTTGGATGCATGATTAGATGTCCATCAAAGATGAAAAGTCTTAGGGTTTTTATTTTTCTATTTCAAAGTAGGTTTTATTTTTTTCAATGTTTCTACTTCTAACTTTTATAACTCAACTCGTGACATATTTCATTACATCATTTTATAGTGTAAGTAACTGAGAAGTGTATTCTGAGACTATGAAAACTTTTAAACCAAGTTTTATTGTAATAGAGATCATAATTTACTTAATGCTCTACAATTTCTCAGAATGATCTGTATTCTTTTATACCAGCCAAGTGAAGAGTAATTTTGCAAATTCAATTGTATGTATCAATGTGTCTGCTAAGAATGGATTGAAAAGGATAGTAAGAAATCCCTTCCCTTTTTAATACCTACTTTGCCAGATTAAAAACAATAGTGCTGGAATAGCACCTTAGTTACACACTTGGGAAGCTTTGGCGTCCATGAATTGAATGACCGATATCAACAGCACTGGGGTAAACAAGACCTTCTTCCGTAGAAATGAACTTAACACTGGCTTCTTTTTATTACTATTAAATCAAAAGATTTAATCAAGTGCATTTATTCACTTTGAATAAAGTGGTTTTTAATGGTCACATCTGCTGCATATTTAGAAGAACAGTGATGTCGAAAGTAGCATATTTCCTAGAGAAATACCTTTCACTGGGCAAGTGGAGGCATGGCCCGAAAGTCAATGTTAATATTATTCTTTCAAGTGTTTTTAACGTATATAAACATGACCTTTTATTGACTCATTTAAGACTCTGAGTGGAAATCTTACAGTTCATGCTACAATAACTGATCTTTAGGGATTCAAGTGGGCAATTTCTCAACTAAATAAAGGGATTGCTTTTCTAATCTGCTCTTGTAATATTTAGTTAACTTGTTCAAAACCAAGCACAGGGAGACATTATTTCTTGTTTCCTTTTTCTTAGGAGTCATATGGGACCATCGATGAGCTCCTGAGCAGCACCATTATAAAGTGGATTTTAGAAATGCATTATGTTAGAAGTTTTGTGCACATCTCGGAAATGTGAAGCAGAGAAACGCTTTCTTAATATTCCAGTTGGCAGAGCAAAATTTTCAAGACTGTGAGAAGGAACATATTTCCCCCATTATTTTAAGTTTATAATTAAAAAAAGCTAGGCTTCCTCTGTTCAACCAAGGAAGCATAAAATACTCAATTTGAGAACAAAACTATTGCAGATATTCTTGATGCGTATCTAAGAGACACATTCTTGAGATTTCAGGTATCAGTACTGAATATGAATATTTCTAACAAATATCTGGAAATATATCATCACTGTCACTGAAGATCCAGTATCAAATTAGACATGTGAGTTGGGTGAGAGGTTACAAAGTTTTGGATTGTACAGCTACAGTATAACCCAATGCAGGGCTTCATGAACACTTTCTAACACCTGTTAAAAGGCACATACAATAAAATAAAGTTTCCTCTGGTAAACTCCACACAGATGGTGACTGAGATGAAACAATAACATAGTAAGGGCACATGTTTGTAAACAACTTGATTCCTGAGACAGGGATATTTCACTCAGGGTAACTCTGGCAAATCTGTAAGGTGACTATGAGTGTATTATCTCTCAGTAGTACAGGCTCAGGAAACCTACCTCTCATGGAGTTTTCTCTGGAAGTCTCTACACAGTCACTTAAGTGGAGATCCTAGAAATAATTCAATGGGGAAAAAAGTCCATGGACTGGACAATTTTGTTTAAGTGATTTTTTTTGGTAAATAATCAGGATATATTACAGTTATGCAAGGTGTTCAAAACATGTGGACAGAGCAAAGATTCTATGATAATATACAGATTGACAAATATTAAATGAATGCACTTTAATCCCCATGCAAAACCTGCTGTTGCAAATCTTCACCCTTTTTCCAACTCTGATGTTTGCCTCCCCAGGGCAAGGGCTGATGGGCACTTGACCTTTCTGATTTACAAAAAGCCTTTAAGCCAGACTTCTGTCTTCAGAGAGGATTTTCTAAATCCTTTTCTTTTTTTTAGCATTTCAAGAACCAAGCCTAAGGGCTCAGCTGAAAACATTCTTCCATATTATAGAAAAGAAACAATGGAGTCTAAGGCTTTCTGTTCTAGGTTAGAAAATGGTCACGGGGATTGGGAAGAAAACAGAACATAGAGAGAGATAGGGCCTTCCATATACAGTGTTCAGAGCTCAATATTCAGAGACTCAACGTCCACACCTATGCAGACAAATTTTCTTCTCTGGGGTTTCATGAGCATGTACTATAAGGCCCAAGATTAAGCCTCACTATTATGTGTGCCTTGATTTATGGGAAAATGGAGAGGGACTTGAATGGCCTAACGGCATCTTCCCCTCACCACTCTGCTCCTGTGGATAAAGTCCTGCAGCCAAACAATTGGTTCATCACAAGGACCTAGTGCATGTCCTACTTATTATCTCTGACTATTGGGCTTCAGTTTCCAAATCAGCTCCTGGCATTATTCAAACAAGCCAATCCTGGAATATGCAGAGTACTTCAGTCTCCTGATAACGCAAAGCCTGCTTCCTGGAGGTTCCCGTGCAGCCCCCATGTGGCCCTGTGTGATAGGTGGTATTCTCTTTTCCCAAACTATGAGGATATGGGATTAATAAACTATTGTCAATTGCATCTGCCCAGAATTCAGCCACCCCCATAACCCTAGGAAGAGAATCCTTCCTTCCTCAACAGGATAAAGAGCTGGCAATTAAAACAGGGAGGCTTATTATTCCTATACCAGGCTCTCCCAATGCTTCCAAAACTATTTATTATACATGCATATCTGATCATATTTCTCCCCAGCTTAAAACACTGGGATGGTTGCTTGCTGACTGATGCCTTTCAGATGGGTTCTTAGCAAAGCTTACAATGTCTTCCATTTCCTGCTTCCATCTATCTCTTTACTTATTTCACGATATCATTTTGCTTCCTCTCTTTCCTTCAGCCACTCTGAGTTGTTTGTTTAATTTGTTGAGCAGACTATTTATCTCCCCTTCCAAGCCTTTGGCTACAACCTTCCCTCTGCTTCCCCAACATGAGTAAATTAAAATGTACTTCTCATTCAGAAATCAGATTAATTATTAATGGCTTAGGAAAGTCTTACTCTGAAGCATCAAACTGCTCTGTTAAGTATTACCAAAACTTCTAAACATTCTTTGTAAGGCATTTATCACATTTGATGTTGTTTGTTTGAGGGACATTGTTCTCCTCTCCAGTCTCCAATTGTAAGAGCACAAAACCCAGGGCAGAGACTATGTCTGTCTTGTTCACTGTTACGTTGTCAATGTTTTGTCTACAGTAAGTGTTTAATATTTAATATGCATTGAAGGGTAACTGCAAGAATGTAAGATAAGCTCTAACTAGGAGGGAAATGAAATAACTCAGGCTGTAAATTTAAGAGCTTAGGGAAATAACCATCATGGACTATTTGATGACCAATGCAAAAAAACACTAGGAAGCTGGCATGACAGGATTCAGAGCCGGGGCCAGACTGAAAAGTACTTCTCTACCCGTCTTGGCAAACCCAAATAGTTTTACCTAATACTTTTTCTGCAATCTCAATTTCTTTTGTCTTCTTGGTATTTTCATTGGGAACATACGTTTTGTAGGAGGAAAGGATGCCAGATACACCCGTTAACACGTCTCTGTGGTTTTCTTTACCTTCAAGCTCTCCCCTTTCCACTTTCCATTTGCTTCCCCCTCCAGCCATGTGAAGCCATACAGTTAAGTATCTCTGTAGCCTCTGTTTACGTAGTCACTCAGTCTTTATTGCAAACTTCCTCTTTGCAGGGGGGGGGGATGCCAATTACAGGTTATCATGTATAAGTTATTATTTGTTAACCACTTGAAATGCAATTGGCTAAAATATATGTATTCACACTGAAAAGCAGAGATTTAAAAACTTCAACCCCTCCTCCCCACTGCCTTTGGTGACTTTTTAATGTACTCTTTTATCAGTTTTAGAGTAGCATTGCTATATAACTAATAACATACTTTGGTTGTTTATCAAAATTTTGAGCATTATAATTTACATGTGTAGTTCTTTTGTTTTCACATACATTAAAAATCAACTCTTCATAAACATTGGGAGGGATAAATAGGGCAAGAACTTTATAGCAATATTTTCACAATCCAGGCTATATAACTTTCCAAACTGCACATGTTAGTGAAAAGATGTTTGTATTTCTGATTTTGATATAGAGGAAAAACCCTGAAAGTGCAATACAAACCCACACATACACAAACACACCACAACATAAAACACACAAAAACACCAAGGCTCTCCTGCTTATTAAATAGATACTAATTCTCTGTCTTATACCAAATTCCCAAATTGAGATCAATATTATATATCCAAATCTTGCTAAAGAATCTTATGCTTAATGGAAATCTGGGGTGATACTCATATTTTTGCATATATTATGAGGGAATTTAACTGATATCATCTGTTTTTTCATCAAGAACTGCCAAAATTATCTTTTTTCTTTGAGTAAAGTGAAAAACGATTAGAACTCTCATGCTATAACCACGCAAGACTCTTTTTTTTGTGCATGTTGTGTTTATCCCTTAGGATTCATAAGTTTCTACAAACTGTGTCCCTCATGCATAAATGCTTTTTGAAAGGAAGGGGCATTTTTAAAATCCGTAGAGTATCTACATGCATTCCATGCTGAACAATCACTGTTAGTATAGCTTGTGTGTGTGTATGTGTGTGTGTGTGTGTGTGTGTGTGTGTGTGTGTGTGTTTTAAAGCACAAGAACACTTAAAAAAGTGTTAGCTTTTAAGATAATTACTGTATGTGGAGCCATTTCCATCTAGGGTTGAAGGTGTGAAACAATCACCATTGTCTTTTTAACTTGTTAATAACACATTATTCAGAAAATAAAGAACACAATGTATCATACATACCACAATAATAGATCCAAGTTCCAATTCTTCTTTATAGCCCTTTAAAGACCTTGCCAAACCTTTTTATCAGTTGAAATGACAACAAGACATTGTATTTTTAAATTATTTGAAAAAAAAGAATGAGAACAAAATGGAAGTAAAGAGGGAAAAGGAACACATTCAACTGAGGAGTCAAATTTTTTTTTTCTTTTTGGACACAAAGGTCTTTTAATTGGGAACTTTGCATATAAAGACTTTTTTTTTAATCATAAGTGTACTCTTTGATCTCCGTCCTGTTTCCCCCACCCTCTCACCCACCTCCCCTCTGTTAACTATCAGTTTGTCCTCTGTAGTTAAGAGTCTGTTTCTTGGTTTGTCCCTCTCACTCTGTTTCTTGAAGTCCACATATGAGTGAGATAATATGGTACCTGTCTTTCTCTGGCTGAGCTATTTTGCTTAGCATTACACAGTGTTGCAAATGGCAAGATTTCATTCTTTTTAATGGCTGAATAATATTCCATTATATATAAACACACACACATAGTAAAATCTTGAATTGTGAGTAACTTGTTCTGCGAGTGTTCCACAAGATGAGCAAATATTTCTAATAAATTTTAACCTGATAAATGAACAATGCCTTGTAATATGAGTAGTACATGATGCAGAATGGCACATGATCACAACTGAGCCAATGGTTCTTCTCTCTCTCTCTCTCTCTCTCTCTCTGCATGATTGTGGGTGATCATCAATGCAATGGCACATTTCTGTGAAGTCTCCAAAAGGGGGCAAAAGCAAGTGTCATTGGATAGGTTCCTCAATAAAGTTGCATGAAAAGAAAAAGATTCCATTGAACCAATAGATAGCAGTGATTCTGTTAGTGATAGTGAAAGTCATCCTATACAATAGCCCTATCTAATCTCCCACACATCAGCCATGAAGGTTTTCTAAGGTAAGTGCAGGTTAATTTATTTTTCTTTATATTTTGTATTTTCTTTATTATTTTATATTATATTACAGTATTGTAATCATTTGTCTATGAATGTTTTGGGGTTTTGGAACAAATCATCTGAGTTTCCATTATTTCTTATGGGGAAGTTTGCTTTGATAAACAAATGCTTTGGAATACTAGCACTAGCATGTTTCCAGAACGAATTATGCTCACAAACCAAGGTTTTATTGCATATATTATATATGGGTGTGTGTGTGTATATATATATATACACACCACATATTCTTTATCCATTCATCTATCTATGGACATTTGGCCTGCAAAAAAATCATTAATGAAAGAGGAGAAATAACAACCAATACCACAGAAATACAAATAATTATACAGAATATTATGAAAATCTATATGCCAACAAATTGAACAGCTCAGAAGAAATGGATAGATTCCTAGAAACATATAACCTATGAAAAATAAAGCAGGAAGAAACAGAAAATTTGAACCAGGAATGAAATTGAATCAGTAATCAAAAAATTGCCAAGAAACAAAAGTCCAGGACCAGACTGCTTCACAGGTGAATTTTACTGAACGTTTAAAGAAAAGCTAATACCCATTCCTCTCAAGCTATTCCAAAAAAATACAAGAAGAAAAATTTCCAAATTCATTCTATGAGGCTAATATCACCTGACACCCAAACCAGATAAGGACACCACACAAAAAAGAGAACTATAGGCCAGTATCTCTCATGAATACAGATGCAAAACTCCTCAAGAGAATATTAGCAAACTGAATCCAATGATATATTAAAAAAAAAATCATACACCACAAACGAGTGGGATTTATTCCCAGGGTTGAAGGGTGGTTTAATATTCACAAAACAATCACTATGATAGATAACAAAAATAAGAAACAAGATGAGAACCATATGATCATTTCAATAGATGCAGAAAAGCATTTGAGAAAGTACAAAATGCATTCATGAAAAAAGCCCCCTGAAAAGTAGGTCTAGAGGGAACATATCTCAACATAGTAGAGGCTTTATATCAAAAAACTCCCAGCCAATATCATACTCAATGGCAAAAAACAGAGAGCTTTTCCCCTAAGGTCAGGAACAAGGCAAGGATGTCCACTCTCACCACTTATATTCACATAGTACTAGAAGTCCTAGCCATAGCAATTAGATGATATAAAGAAACAAAATGCATCCAAATTGGTAAGGAAGAAGTAAAACTTGCTATTTGCAGATGATACGATACTACATACAGAAAATCCTAAAGATTCCAGCAAAAAAACTACTAGAACTGATAAATGAATTCACTAAAGTTGCAGGATACAAAAATCAATGTACAGAAATCTTTTGCATTCCTATATACTAATAATTAAGTAGCATAAAGTGAAATTAAGAAAACAATCCCATTTACAGTTGCATCAAAAACAATAAAATTTCTAGGAATAAACTTGAATAAAGAGGTGAAAGATCTGTATTCTGAAAAGCATAAAATACCAATGAAAGAAATTCAAGACAATGCAAAGAATGGAAAGGCATTCCATGTTTATGGCTTGAAAGTAAAAAATGTTCTTAAAAATGTCTCTACTACCCAAAGCAATCTACAGATTTAATGCAATCCCTATCAAAATAACAGCATTTTTCAAAGACCTAGAATAAATACTCCTAAAATTCGTAGGGAACCACAAAAGACCTCAAATATCCAAAGTAATCTTGTAAAAGAAGAGCAAAACAAAAATAAAACAAAACTCACAATTCCAGAGTTCAAACTATATCACAAAGTAGTAGAAATTAAAACAGTATGGTACTGGTACAAAAACAGATCAATGGAGTAGAGTCGAAAAATCCAGAAATGAACTCACAATTACATAATCAATTAATCTTTGACAAGGGAGGAATGAATATAAAATGGGAAAAAGACAGTCTCTTGAACAAATGGTGTTGGGAAAACTGGACAGCCACATGCAAAGGAATGACACCAGACACTTTATTTCACCATACACAAAAATAAGTTCAAAATGAATTAAAGACCTAAATGTGAGACCCGAAACCATAGATATCCTAGAAGAGAACACAGGTAGTAATCTCTCTGACATTGGCTGTAGCAACATTTTTCTAGATATGTCTCCCGAGGCAAAGAAAATAAAAGCAAAAATAAGATATTGGGACTACCTCAAAATGAAAAACTTCTGCAGAGAGAAGGAAACAATCAACCAAACTAAAAGGCAACCTACGGAATGGGAGAATAAATTTGCAAATGACACATCCAATAAAGAGTTTAGTATTCAAAATATAGAGAGAATTAATAAAGTCAATATCCAAAAAGCAAATAATCCAATTAAAAATGGGTAGAAGACATGAACAGCCATTTTTCCAAAGAAGGCATTTAGATGGCCAACATCACTCATCATCACTAGGGAAATGCAAATCAGAACTACAATGAGATATCACTTCATACCTGTCAGAATGACTAAAATCAAATACACAAGAAACAACAGGGGTTGGTGAGGATGTGGAGACAAAGGAACCCTCTTGCACTTTGGGTGGGAATACAGCAAACTGGTACAGCCACTGTGGAAAAGAGCATGGAAGTTCCTCAAAAAATTAAAAATAGAACTACCCTATGATCTAGGAATCTCACTTCTGGGTATTTACCCCCCAAATTAAAAAAAAACACTCATTCAAAGGCACCCCTTTGTTTATCGTGGCATTATTTACTATAGCCAAATTATGAAGAGTCAAATTCAAAATGAACGGAAATGTACTTATACTCAGAGCTCTCGCCCTGACTTTGGTAGTTCTGTTATGTCCTTTGTCCAGTTATTCCTAGTATGTAGTTATTTTAGTACCTGTCTGAATCTTTTTAGCAAGCAGGGTGTTTATTATAGTCACATTTATATTTATATATTATATAATACTGTCCTCAGCATACAGAAGCTTCTCTGTAATTATTTGTATTGAACTTGGTGTATGGATGTTCCAAGTTTGAAGTTGTGGAATTCCTAATTTTCTGGAACTTCTCGTATTGTGAAATAGAAAGAGACTCTCCCATTTGTCCCTTTATTTAAGGGAATAATCAGCTCTTATTGCCAAAAGAGAATACCCGCTCCACAAAGTGATAATCTGGGGTTAACTTAAAAATGGGAACCAAATATTTTTGAGGATTTTACCTTATTTTTAACAAAGAGACATAAGTAAAAGGCTGTTCACTAGCATACTGCCTAGACAGTATATATGGTACAATGTCCTCTTTGGATGATTAATATTAAAATATATTATGAACTATGTCACTTTATAAAATGAAATGACAGGTTAGTCAGACTCTTGAAATTATTTTATGTGGTGCATTTTAATATTATTAGAAAAAATAGAGTTTTAATGAAGACTACACATTTGTATTTAAAGAGCTTTCATTTATTGCTAAAAGTTTAACTTATCCATTTTATACATGTTTTTAACTTGTTATAAAAATTTTTAAACTTTTTTTTAAATCTGAAAGCTCACACTGTTATCATTTACAGGAAACCAGTTTTTAGCCTTTAAATTTTATATCTAGTGCTTTTAAAAAATAAATTATTCTTACTACTCCTAAGTTCTAATTTTTACCAAATACAATATATTTAATTGTATTCAAATTGAGCCATTAAGTACATCAAGATGTCAATGGATGAAACCATTAGATTTTAGGATACTAAATCAGTGGCATATTTAGTTGTGACAACAAATATTTGTAATATTATTGCTAAGGCATAAAGAATGTCATGAGAGCCCTCCTTCAAAGTAGGCAAGAATGATTCATGACTCTCATAGGAAAATGCTCCTGAAAATAGTAATTCACTTCTGGAAAGGAAAAAAAAAAGTTTTTTTTCCTGTGTTTTTTTCATTTCTTTCTTTTTTCCCTTTTTAAGAAGTAGCTATAAAATAGTAAGTTTAAGAGAACAAGTTAATTTAGGGGAGAAAACACACATTTAGGCTGAAATATTTTAAATTGCCATTGAAAGTTTTCTAATCTACATTCTTTCTCCTTATTTGGTGACCCTCAGATTTAACTTTTAGAGCAAGATCTTGCAACGATGGAAAAGTAGTAATAGGAAATTACTACTAAAATCCTTTAAAAGTTACCAGAATTTATCTCTTTTTATAAGTAGCAATATTGTTTGATCCTCACATAGCATTTTCTGTTGGTTCTATGGAGTGCTTTCTTTTTTTCTTCTTCCTTTCTATCCTGTCTCCCTCTCTTTCTCTTTCTCCTATGTAACTAAGCAATCTAACATATGACAATTTCCACGCCACCTGTCTGGCTGCCTGTGGTGACACCGGCCCGGGAGGCTGCAGTTGTCCCCACCAACCGTGCAGAAACTGTGGGGACTCCACTTAGAGCTGTCAGGGCCACATTCCATCACTCTTGAAAACACCAGAGATTTATTCTACCATCTTGTGCCATAAGATTCATTCAGAGAGTTAAGTGAAACAAACAAACAAACAAAAGTTTGAAGTGTGTTTTTTTCCCCCTTTTATTTCACTTATGTTTAGCCATCAATCAAGAATACACCAGGAAGACTGGACCAGACGAAATTCTGAGCAGCAGATACGATTCTACCCACACCGTCCATGCCTGTGGCTTTTTGTTGGGGGGTGTGGGCAGAAGCTTCTTTCCTGTAGTTCATGGGAAGTCCCACATTCCTTTATGCAAACTGAATCCCAGTGGACCCGAAGATAATCCTTTTGAGGAAGGCTGTGGTCTCAGACACCTGTGATGGTTAGTTTTGTCTGCCAAGCTGAGACCCCCCGCCTGCTACAAGTAATTGACCCTCCGTAGCTGCAGGAACAGGGTGTTTGAATCTGATGTGAATTACCAGAGATTGAACAAGAGTCAGCCTCAATTTTGATTCAATTTGCCTACCACTGTCTCCTTACAAGATGATATCCTCATCTTACCTCTAGTTCATATTTCAGCAAATACACAAACAGAACAAACCTTCAGAAAGAGAAAATGCAAGATAGCTTCATACAGCTTCACATGGAAACATGTTGGTCCTAGGAATTGCTAACTAGCACAGGCATCTTTCACATTGTATTGGAAGCAGAAAACCTCAGATCTGTACAAGTAAATGCAAAGATTACTAGATCAATAAAAATCCAGGTGATGGGAGCCCACAAATTGTGAACTGAGAATGCGTGTGTAGCTGCTTGGGAGGGTGTGGGGAGTGGAGGGGTGTGGGTGGCAGGGAATAACTGAGGAGATTTTACAGTTGGTTTTAAATGCCCCAGTAGGAAACAAGTGGCCATTCCATTCAAACCAAAAAAAAAAAAAAAAAAAAAAAAAAAAAAAAAAAAAAAAAAAAAAAAACAGAGTGAAAGGAACAATGAAAAAATCCATACTGAAGACAACTATTTGCTTTACATTCATCTAGCTGAGTATTCTGAATTTTCACTATTTCCTCAGTGGGAAAGCATTGAAAGATTACAAGAGAATGACTATATGCTTTTTTCTATTTTGCCTTACCTATCCCTCTCCATGCAAATACTACCAATGCTACTCCATAAGCAAATTT
The DNA here is from genome assembly GCF_007474595.2 of Lynx canadensis. NCBI lineage: Eukaryota > Metazoa > Chordata > Mammalia > Carnivora > Felidae > Lynx > Lynx canadensis. The sequence continues at coordinate 87,430,801 of NC_044304.2, forward strand.
ATACTAATATATATACACATATAATCTTTACTATTTGTAAGTCCTGATTAGAGAACACCTGTTCATATATTTTTTACCTATTGATAGGCTTTAATCATGATTCTTATGCATTTAGTAGCCTGAACAGGTAAATAGCACCATTTCCATGTTCTACATTAAACTACTACACTGGGGCACCTGAATGGCTCAGTTGGTTAAATGGCTGACTCTTGATTCCAGCTCACATCAGACTCTCACAGTTCATGGGTTTGAGCCCAGGGTAGGGCTCTGTGTTGACTGTGCAGAGCCTGCTTGGGATTCTCTATCTCTCCCTCTCTCTTTCTCTGCCCCTCTCCCACTCATGGGTGCATGCTGCGGCATGCTCTGCTCTCTCTCTCAAAAAAAAAAAAAAAAAAAAAAAAAAAAAAACTAAAAAAATTACTACACTAAACAAGATTCATTTTATTCATATATACTCATATGGTGTATGATTTTTTTTTCTTTTAATGGTGCCAAGTTACTAGATGGTATAGGATACTTATGAAAATAAAGCGTGCATCACACTTATGGTAATAAGTGTTACCTCTATTACAAAAAAAAAAACAACAAAAAACAAACAAACAAAACAAACGTTATTTATAATTCCCTACCCACTACTGTAGAATGCTAGATACTGGTTCAGAGAAGATCTTCTGTCTGCTAAGAGGAAACAAATTCAGTATCTATGCTAAATATATTTTCCTGTGTATCAGATTAAGGGTGAGAGGATTCAAGTTTGAAGAAGCTGAAACAGAAGTTGTTCTGTGTGAGAAAGGGAGTGATACACAGAGGTGATCAGTGAGGGATGCGATTCTGGACCCCGAAGGCTAGTGCCAGGGAGTCTGGGGAGGACGGAGGGCAAAAGATTGGTGGAGGCATTCAGAGAATGGCTGCAAGTGAAGAACCCAGAAAGAGAGGTAAAAGGAGATGTTTGAAGGCCATGAAATAACACGCATGTGTGTACATGACTCGACGATGTGCATGATGGACATTTTTCTGTCAAGTCAGATACACTGAGAATAACAGTAGCTAATGCTTATGCAGCACTAAGATTTCACATACATTTAGCCATTTTAGACATTAGTCATTAATCACATTAAGCCTATGAAACGAGTAAATGATTTTCATTCTACAAATGACAAAACTGAGGACTAAGAGGTGAAATGATTTGTCCAATGTCACTCAACAAGTAAGTTGCACAGCCAGGATCCCAACCCAGGCTCTGGAATGGGTGGTTCTGACCTCAATGGCATAATGCATAAAAGAAGAAAACTGCTCTGGCCTGCTACGAGGTTGGCACATGATGGAATTAGAGGCTGTTCTCCTCGCCCAAGCATATCTTGGCCCTAAGCACATAATAATACAGTGGAAAGATTTATAGATGAGCTCTTGTGTTTTACTTAAGAAGTTTCATTCTGTGCCAAATGGCTTGATGTAACCTTAAAAACAATCAGAGCATTGTTTCTTCTTAACATCTCTAAACTTGCTTTTGGTTTCATTATGCTGTCTTTGAAAAACTCATGGGATTTCTACAACATGCATGTTTCTAGGCAGACACAAGTTTTAGAGACAGTTATCTTTAAAGTAAAGTTGTTCCTTTTTGTTATTTAATAAGCTCAAAGTCGATCATAAATGTATTAGGAACTAACCGCTTTTATTACAGAATAGTTGCTACAATGCTTATTTATAATCTGTGGCTTTATTAACTTTAATACTCATGATAGGTAGAAATCTGAGTTTGTTTCTTTTATTGAACCATAATTAACTCACTGAGTTTAGCCCACAAATGTATGCTGACATATACTTTCTTACATTTCCTGGAGGTAATAAAAATAATTTTTTTTCAGATCCCTGTAATCATCTCTCTCACAAATAAATGTCAAGGACTTCAAGGTTAAGCTCACAGATACTTATTCTGGAAGAGTGTTCTCTTAAAAAATTAAAAGTCCACTATAGGATTTTCTAAGTTGATATGAAATCCTAAGGGTTGAGATTCCTGCAACTCTTTTTTGTAGGGTTTTGTTTCTTTTTATCACCCTTTCTTCAACTCCCCCTTTTTCTATTAACTACCTGGCTAAATGTGATCTGATTCATAAAAGTGAACTTATTCATTATAATTCTCTTGGGAGAGAGACTCTTTCAGGACCAGTCTGAGGGTCAGTGTCAATCAATACTGACCTGCACAAGAGATGGAAATCAGGGGGAACATCATTTTACAAGAAGCTGACCTCTGAATGGAGCCTATGTAGTCAGAGGCAGATGTTGTGAGTAAATCACTGGGATGTCTACCCTCAGCCACCTGAGTATTTTTCAGTTCCCACGGAATAGCCATAAATTAGTAGGAGTGCTGAAAAGTCTGTCGACAATGTCGCATGCCTGGAGTGACCAGGCTTTCATCTTTTCTTAGATAAACAGAGTAAGGATCAATCTTAATATGATTAATAGGTTAAAGGGACCACTTTATTTCTTAACTTGGAAGATAAATGGAGACTACCTTTATTAAAACTTTATAACCAAAAGCTCCTATGTCCCATAACAATTTGTTAAGTATCCATTGCTTTATTCAAAGTAGTAGTTAAATAACTAAGATCTCAAGAATGAAATATTTCTTTAAAAGTTGAACTAATTGCTCAAAGGAAATACATGTGATTTAGACAACAATAAATATCCACAAAATTGAAGCTCTACTTATAAATAAAATGACAGACCAACTTACTGATGTCATCTAATTCCTATTCAACACCCCAAGGGTTTCCAGACTTTAGGTGCATTTCCATTATTTCATAAGAAAAAAAATGGCATTCCTCCCACCTTCCTCTGACTATGAGGAAGTTATTTTCAATTTTTATAGTTCAAAACACACCTGTGCTGCTACCCATATAAATAAATTTAATATATTGCAGTTGTAAAATACCGCTGATGGTTGGAATGTGGTTCCCAAGAGATTACCTAAATGCTAAGTTTCAGAATTTGTTTACCAGAAGTTGTTGCTGCTGCTTCATCCCCACTGTATGTGTCCTCTTCCCACAGCCCCTAAGACTTGTTCTACTGGGATTAGCCTCAAAGGCCCAATAACGACTTTAAATTATAGGTCCAGGAGCAGAAAACCGTTTCAGCCATCAAATTCACTTAATGTTGGCCTTGCTTCTGTTCAACGTTATGCTGCTCTCGAAGGCTGCCCTACCACTGAGCAATTCCCCCAGAGCCAAAAAGAAATGTTTGCTCTTAGGTTAACAAAATTCTATATTATTTTGTCATTCTAGTTTCTGCGCTGTGATTTGCTTGGCAATGACCTTCCTTTCAACTCCCCATAGCACTTTACATGTGTCTCTCTTACAGTACTTTTCTTATTTCACCTTGTACTGTAGTTACATTTTTACTTATTTTATTGAATAATTAAGTGTTATAATCATAGAGGGAGAGCAGTATCCTTCTATCTTTCTCTATACCAATTCCATAACATGAATTAAATATTTGTGACTATCAATTAGCTTTTGCTTTGGTGGTGAGCCCAATTTTAGGGATTTCAGTTTTGGTAATTCTTTTTTTTTTTAAGGGGATATTCTAAATAGATAGTTTTTCCTTCTTTTTTTTTCTTACTGCATATAATTATCTGATTCTCGGATTTTGAGCCTAACATTTTGAAAAAAACAGCCTGATTCAAATCCATCCCAAGGTTTATACTCTATTACATTCTGTTCCTAAACACAGTGGTGTTCTCATATCACATTGTTCCTATTTTAAGGTTGTTCTAATGTTCACCCCAACAGTTTTGCAATAACCATGGTTATGTGTCACTGCACAAAGCAAGGAAAATACTGTAGGCTCAAGAGGGCAGCAGAATCCTGACGCCTCACAGATCAGGAATGAGTAGCTCCTCAGTCATGAAAGAGAAGAACAGGTGCAGAATTAGCCCCAGAGAGAGAGGCATCTTGGTCTTACAGAAAGTATAGAGAGTTCTTGGGGTCTAATTTGTCTTCCACTTACTAAATAAAGTACAGCACGATTAAACATGCCCTCTTTATCATCTACAAAAATGCAGACAGTAATACATACTTCACAAAGTTGCTGTGAAGGATTAAATCAGGAAACATTCATTCAACCCATTTACTAAGTGTCTATCATACGGCATTCTCTGGTCAGAACACGTCTGGACCACTGTGATAAGCTATGGGTTAAATCTGGAGCCAACGGGCACAGGTCCAGAGGGGATAGTGGAGGAAGGTAACCATTATAGAGGTGGTATAAATTAGACAACTGGAAATGTTAATCTTATTAAACCAAATTACTTAAAGAGGATGCAATAGCTATCATTTCACTACCTTCCAATTATGGTTGAGATGTGCTCATCCTGAAAAATAACTTTATAATAGTGGGGATTTCCAAATAAAGCTTTAGGAGTAGGACTGGATACCTATCTATTGTCGATAGAGCAGAAAGAGGATGCTGAAAGATGAGTTCTAAAATGTCCCACAAGTAAGATTTCCTGTGATAGTGCTTTCCTACTCTGCAGTGCTTTCTAACACAGAACTCCAATTCTCCAGACCACAACTGAGTATCTAACAATTCAATTCAATTCTGACACTAACTACCTGGACTTAGTGCAGAGCCCAAGGTTAAGGGCTCAGTCCCACACAACTGCCCCCACGTCACACAAAGGAAGCAAGTCCAGGGCCTCTTGTTCTTCTTCTTCTTCTTCTTCTTCTTCTTCTTCTTCTTCTTCTTCTTCTCCTTCTCCTTCTCCTTCTCCTTCTCCTTCTCCTTCTCCTCCTTCTTCTCCTCCTCCTCCTCCTCCTTCTCCTCCTCCTTCTTCTCCTTCTTCTCCTTCTCCTTCTCCTTCTCCTCCTTCTCCTTCTCCTCCTCCTCCTTCTCCTCCTTCTCCTCCTTCTCCTTCTCCTTCTTCTCCTTCTTCTTCTTCTTCTTTCTTTTTAAATTACTTTTTAATGTTTATTTTTATTTTTGAGAGAGAGAGAGAGAGAGCAAGCAGGGGAGGGGCAGAGAGAGAGGGAGACACAGAATCCGAAGCAGGCTCCAGGCTCTGAGCTTTCAGCACAGAGATTGACGTGGGGCTTGAACCCATAAACTGTGTGATCATGACCTGAGGCAAAGTTGGATGCCCAACCAACTGAGCCACCCTGGCACCCCAAGGGCTCCTGTACGTCTGATCAACTAGCTCTAAATTGACACTTCCGTGACCCCTCATCAGGATCAATAATTTGCTAGACAGGCCACAAAACCCAGGAAGTCACTTTGTAATAACAGATACAACTCAGGAAAAGCCAAGTGGAGGGGATGCATAGAACTTCCATGCTCTCTGTCAGCACCTCTATGTGTTCACCAACCCAGAAGCTTGCCAAGCCCTTTTGTTGAGGGATTTTAATGGATGTTTCCTCATGTAGGCATGATTGATTATTAACTCAGTCTTCAGCCCTCTTCCCTTCCCAGAAGTTGGGAGAATGGGGCTGAAAGTTCCAGGCTTCTAATCCAAGTTGGATCTTTATGAAGATTAGTTCCCATCCTGAAGCAGTCTAGGGGCCTGCCAAGAGCCATCCCATTAGAATAAAACATGTTTCTATCACTCAGGAAATTTCATGGTATTAAGGAGCTCTGTGTCAGGAAGTGCCATATTTGGGCATACACATCCGCGTGTGCGCACACACACACAATACACACACATACATACATACATACTGTTATATAGTATACGTGTTCTTAGAACAGGCCTAATGTTACAAGTGTGACTGACTCTCACTCTGAATTATAGAAATAAGAATGCTTATTTGGACAGATCAGCAAAAAGGCAAAGAGCCAGGAAATTCTTGACCATATCTACAAAGTCAAATGTGGATGACTGCATTTTTTAAAATGATTCCAACAGTGTTTTTCATCTCATCTGATCTCCTTAAAGCTCTGATACTCCTTGGGGCGCCTGGGTGGCTCAGTTGGTTAAGCAGCCAGCTTCGGCTCAGGTCATGATCTCGCGTTCCGTGAGTTCGAGCCCCGTGTCGGGCTCTGTGCTGACAGCTCAGAGCCAGGAGCCTGTTTTGGATTCTGTGTCTCCCTCTCTCTGACCCTCCTCCATTCATGCTCTGTGTCTCTCTGTCTCAAAAATAAATAAACGTTAAAAAAAAAAGCTATGACACTCCTTCCTTGAAGAGGTGGGTCCATGTTCCCATCTTTTAAACTGGTGGGAGTTTTATGATTGTTGTAACCAATAGTTATTGGCAGTGATACTATGTGACTTTTGAGGGTAGGTCATAAAAAGAATCCAGCTTCTATCTGCTATGCTCTTTTTTGTATGCTTACTGTTGACAAGCTAGCCACCACACTGTAAGGAAGCTCAAACTAGCTATTGTGGAGAGATCAAAATAGAGAGGACCTGAGGCTCTCAGTCAACAGCTAGCATCTACAAATTTGCAGATAATTCTAGTTCCTAGACTCCAGGAATTCCATTTTAGGTTTTACACATTTCCGAATATAGATAATTCATCCCTTTTGTGCCTTGTCTGAATCCTGGATCCAAAAAAGTCAGTGGGTATAATAAATGGCTATTCTAAACCACTAAGTTTTGGAACAATTTGTTATGTAACCATATGTATTAGGGGTCTCAAGAGAAACAGACCAATAGAACTAAGATATATAGATGATAGATAGATAGATAGATAGATAGATAGATAGATAGACAGATGATAGAGGTAGAGATATGAGCAGATTTACTGCAGGAATTAACTCACGTGCTTATGGAGGCTAAAAAGTCCCACAATCTACCATCTGCAAGCTAGAGACATGCTAGTGATTAAATTCAGTCTAAGTCTGAAGACCTAACTGATGATTTCTAATTTCCTTGAGCAATTAGAAGTATGGAAAGGCTACTAATAAGATGAGGAAGACACAGGAGAAACGGGTTTTTGAAGAAAAATATTAAGAGTTTATTTCTATACAAATTCAGGATACTAATTAGACATTCAAATGGGGAGTTGAACAGACAGTTGGATTTAAGAATTTGGGATCAAGGGAAAGGTCTAAGGTGAAGATAAAATTTGAGACCCCAGAATATGTAGATGGCATTTAAAACTATGAGGCTTTTTGAGACCAGAAAAAATAAATAAATACAGAGGATTCAAGATCCATGGACTGAGGCTTGAGGCATTACAAGCTCTAAAGAGGAACAGGAACAGTGAAGCTGAAAGATGAAACAACACAGTTTGTCACAAGGGATTTGAAGAAATTGGTTCAAGCAAAAGGAGTAATCAAGTTTGTAATCAAACAAAACAAAAGAAACACTGCTTCTCTGATATGAGAAGTAAACTGAAAACTGAGAATGGGTCATAGGATTTACTAACATAGAATTTGTTGGTGACTTCCACAAAACCAACTTGGTTCTGTCGTGGGGGCTCCAAACAAATGGGCATGTGTTATTGAGAGAACATAATAAGTGATATTAGAGACAGTGACTCTAGAAGATCTGCCCTGAAAGGGGGATATAAAATTAGTCTGTGGTCAGTGGTTAAAACAGGATAAACAAAAAGATTTGTTTGCTTTTTGAGAAGGGGGAAATAATAGCTTGTCTGTATATTGAAATATTTATGATGATCTAGTAGATTCAGCATAAAGGGAAATATTGAACATGTTGCAAATAGAGAACTGTATAGCCATGTCCTTGTAGATGGAAGGAAAAAGGTTTAGTGTAGAATGAAGGGACTTTGTCCTCAGGTAGGGACATAGACAGTTCATCTATGGTGATGGTAGAAAGTCAGAATATAAGGAAACAAATATAGAAAAGGGGTAAATTTAGGGGTAAAAATCTATGGAACTTATCTCCTGACAGTTCAACTATCTTACTGACAGAAGCAAGATAAATCAGTTGAAAATGGAAATGGAAAGGAAGCATAACAAGTTATAATAATAAGTGGATGGTGTAATGAAGCTTAAAAAAAAAAAAAAGTAGAATTACCAGGCAGGAAAAGGGCCCTCTCCAGATTAATGGTCACAAATTTAAAGTAAGATGATTCAGCACTGATTGTGTGTTTTTCTACAGCCATATTCACCTGTGTGGGTATAGGCATGGAGAAAGAAAAGAGTTACATTTAGTCAGGCTTGTGATTGATTGATTGATTGATTCATTCATTCATTCATTCATTGTACCAAATAAGGATGGTAGAACATCAGATGTGAGGGAGATAGGATTTTTGCAAGAGAAGGATTAAAATGAGTGTCATAGAATATAAGATGGATTAGAAGATTAGAAATGTATGAAGGATCCTGAGGGAAACCAGAATGGTAGTAGTATCATGAGTTGAAGATTTAATTATTTTTCCAGTCAGGATTTTAGGAGAGAAATGGAAAGAGGTGGTGGTCAGAAACTGGAAATGCTTGGACTTAAAACTACAGAAAGGTTACAGCTACTGGTAGCAACAGGTCTAGTTTATGACAACTGAAGTAAGTGGCTGGGGTTGAATGAAGGAAGGTAACTGGGAAAGAAGATATGCAAGGGGCTCATAAGCCAGAGAAACGAGCAGCATAATCTCTATTAATACTGAACTCACTAGGAAATGTAACAGGAGTCATATTGGTCAACATTTTCCAGAGAAATGGAACCAAGAGGATATATATGGAGAGAGAGAGACAGAAAGAGATTTATCATAGGCTATTGGCTGATGGGATCGTGGAAGGAAAGAAGTCCCAGAATTTTCTCTTTGCAAGCTGGTGACTCAGGAAAGCTGGTGGTATAGTTCCAGTCCAAACTACAATGTCTGAGAACCAGAAGAATTAAGAGTATAAATACCAGTCTGAGCCCAAAAGCCTGAGAAACAGGAGCACTGATGTCCATGGGTAGGAGAAGATGGATGTCTTCAGATGCTAATATGTTCCTGAAATACCCTTATAGACCCATCCAGAAATAATGTTTTACCAAGTATCTGGGCATCCCTTAGTTCAGCAAATTTGACATAGAGAACGAACCATCACAGATGATAAACCAGGAGTTAAAATCTTCAAAGAATTAGGGATGTAGGCAAGAGATCATTTGTTTCTAATCTTCCAGAGAACAGGTCTGAGTGTTTTTATGTGAAAGGAAGGTGTGTGTGTGTGTGTGTGTGTGTGTGCGCGCGCGCGCACGCATGTGTGTGTGGCAGGGGAGAAGGTGGGAGGTAGGGTTCAGCATGTAAGAGATAAAAGGAGAAAAAAGTGAAGAGACTACAGATTTAGCGCTGTGTGATGGAAAGGCCAGAGAGGAACTAGGTTGGCAATGGGTTGGCCAATAGGGATTTTGAGGAACATAAATGTCTTACTTGTACTGTAATGTGGCTTGTTGTCTATTGAACCCTACAGCCTGTCTCTTACGCCCAGCTCCACAGTAAAATCTACCAGACTCACACATGCTCTGTGTATACAGTAAAAGTTTGGAATGCAAGTAACTTGTTCTACAAGTGTTCTGCAAGATGAGCAAACATTTCTAATAAATTTTAACTTGAACAATGAGGTCTTGCAATATTAGTATGTGACGCCAAATGTCACATGATCACAACTAAGCCAAAGGTTCTTCTCTCTCTCTCTCTCTCTCTCTCTCTCTGTCTCACTCTCATTGTGGGATTGTGGGCAATCATCTCTCATTCTCAAATGCTCCATCTCAGGCCACGGTGTTTGGCAGAAGTCAGTGATTTTTCAGAACATTGGAAGGTGCCCCAAATGACAGTAATCTATTATTTGTCCTTTCAAAGCACCTATAGACAGTCCTTTGCTTCTCCATACAAGAATAAGCTTAGGAATGTTTTGCTTCATTCTAGGTCAGACTGCCTGCAGATATAGATCTTTTCCTCTGCTGTCTTATTGCCAGTTACAGTAAATACAGTATATGACAAGAGTTTATTAATACTATATTGTAGTCAACTTCTATGCAAGCATATACAATGGCCCCCATGCAGAAAAAGATTCCATCCAGCCAATAGATAGCAGTGATTGTGTTAGTGATAGTGAAAGTTGTCCTACATGATAACCCTCCTCTCTCTTGTCCCCTTCCCACCAGCCATGAAAGTTTGCAAAGGTAAGTGCAAGTTAATTTATTTTTCTTTATATTTTGTATTTTATTGTTTGGTATTATGTTACAGTATTGTAATCATTTTTATATGAATATTTTGGGGTTGTGGAACGATTCGTCTGAGTTTCCATTATTTCTTATGGGGAAATTCGCTTTGATATACAAGTGCTTGGGATTATAAGCATGGTTCTGGAACAAATTATGCTCCCAAACCAAAATTTTACTGTATATAGTTTTAACATTAATATTACTTTGTAAACTTATAAAGTGGCTCTGTTCTGCATTTTGGTTGATAGAAGCTTGAAAAGAGACTAACAGAGAGAAGAACTCAAAATGTGGATAAGACCAAGAGAATATCAATTCAGAACAAATTTGAGGAGTATTTGGAGATCCTATATTGGGAATTTGGAGGACTCTGAGTGTATGGTGTTTTAGCCAAGTTCCTTATCAGGAGACTGGGAGCAGAATCGTCCAGCTATCTTTTGGTCTATATCTTTATCTACCCATGTTGCAGTTTACCTTCAGCAGCGTTTCTTAACTTTTTTTTTTTTTTTAATAATCACTTCCCTAAGGAACCTTTGTACACAATTTTTTTCCTAACTGTCCCTCCCACCTTCATCCCATAAAATTGTAACAACACAAATATATTGAATATCTGTTTATGTACTGTGGTCCTTTGGAGGTCCACAAACCACTTGTAGTGCCTATTTTTTTTTCATTGTCCCCAAGAACCAATTTTTACCCCCTTGGGGGTGATATCAGCCTTATTGAGCTTCTATGTTCTAGAGATACACATTTCCATATGCTGAATTTCTTAATCTAGTTTCTTCTTTTTACTGTAACCGTGTTCTCCTGCTCAAGGCAAACTTACTGCTTTCTAGAAAGATTTCTTTAGGAAAAATAATTTGTCATGTATCCCTATTACAAAACCTATCCTACCATGTGTTTTTTCTTCATAACTATCTCCAATGAGGATTTCCCAGTAGATTTTCCGAAGCAATTTAATTCCTTATTAGTGTGGTTGATTCATGAACACTTAAGCAAGTTTCCACTTTCCTTAGGGGCCCAGGGACATGTTAAATGGTTTTGTATCATCATAGTCTAATCCTAAGTAATAAAATATGATCCAGGAACAGCTGGTTAAATGACTTGGCCCCCCAGTACACATTTCAATTTTTCTAGGGCCATAAATCTTCAATCATTTGTAGCAAACATTCTCTCCATTCACACCAGATGTGGATAGAAGAATAGGAGGAGGATGAAGGAAGGTAAGGAAAATAATTGTATATTAGCCTCATTCAAAACTTGAATTTCCAAATTCTATGTAAATGTATCTTACCTAAATTCCTTTGGTGTCACAGTTAGGATAAGAATTTCCACCTAGTGTATTTTTTATTTTAATAAATATAGTGAGATTATTTCACCTAGTCTTACATATTTCTAAGTTTTTGTCACATATATAACGTATATTACCATGATCTTGGACTTGCCAGTCTTCAGAACTGCAAGAAAAAGATTTTCCCTTATGTAAGCCAACCAATCTGTTGTATTTTATTATGGCAACTCTAGTGTGCATGCACACCCACACACACATGCATATATGTTGTATATATTGTATAACAATTGTGTATCCTATGATATATATATAACATGTATATATATATATTTATGTATAAAAACACTATATATAAATTTTATATATTCTATAATAATTGTATATTGTATAACAATATATGTAATACGCCACATAACTAGACTAGTCAACTAGGGCTGTCATAACAAAATACCACATACTAAATGGCTTAAACTACAGAAATTTACTTTCTCACCGTTCTGGAGGCTAAAAGTCCAAGTCCAAGATCAAGGTACTGGCATGTTTGGTTTCTCCAGAGGCCTGATGAGGGCCATCTGAACAGTGTGTCTGGCCTTTCATTTTGTGCACACATCCCAGATGTAGCTCTCTCTTCTTATAAGGATAACAGTCACACTGTGTTAGGGACATACCCTTATGATCTCATTTAGCTTCAATTGCTGCTTTAAAAGTCCTATCTCCGAATACAGTTACATCAGGGGTTAGGACTTCAAAATATGAATTTTAAGGAGGACACAATTCAGTCTAAACCATTTTAAAATTAATTAATTAATGAAAAAGAATAGCAAGTACAGTTACTATGAGTTTGGCTACAGATGTATCATATTTAGTGACTCTAAAAATGGTAAAATAATAACTTTATATACAAGAGTCATAGTATCATTTTGTATCTAGAATGTACATCAAATACACATTAGAATATATCTTATATTAGGACTATTAGAAAAATGCAGTGGTACATACTTACTAGATGTCACATAATTATTCTTTCTACGATGAAGGATGGTTTTTCCTAAGGTGAGCAGGAATCAGGAATGTAAGAGAAAATCAAGAATTTGTGATACAAGTTGAACAGTTTTGCATCTTCCCTCTTACTCCACTGTTTACCTCCTGGCCAGAGACATTGCTGAAGAGAAGTATACAGCTTTTGTGGATATTGGCAGGAGAATTGAGTTTTAGGAAGTACTTGTATCACCTATTACCTATTTTAGCACTTGAACTTTCCTTTTGAAAATCAGTATACCCAAAGTGAATAATTTACTTCTGTTTCTCCTGCCTAAAACAGTAAGCACTTAAACAAAATATCTGCATGACAGCAATATAGAGTGTTAAACCAATCCAGATGTTTAGATCTTTTTACATTTGATTTGACTTAAAATAAAACTTAGGTAACATAAACCCGGCCTTAAATATAGCTCTACATTCCATTACATACTGCTCTCCCAACTTACTTTTTTTTTAATTTAAACTTTTCCTTTTAAATTTATTTATTTATTTTGAGAGGGAGAGAGAGAGAGAGAGAGAGAGAGAGAGAGAGTGCACGTGCACAAGCAGGAGAGGGGTGGAGAGAGCAAGAGTGAGAGAAAGAGAGAGAGAAGGGGAATCCTAAGCATCGACAGTGCAGAGCCCAATGTGGGGCTTGAACTCATGAACCATAAGATCATGACCTGAGCCAAAACCAAGCAGTCGGATGCTCAACTAACTGAGCTACCCACGGGCCCCCTCATCCTCCATCTACTTCTTACAGAATGATATCATACTACACACATTTAACAACATTTTTTTTTTCCTATCTAAACAACATCTTGTAGCTACTGGCTTTTGGGCCAATATCTAAAGGTCTAAATAACTAATATAATTAATTATATCAATTATAATATGGATGTTCAATTATTTGTTCAGTTTTTCAAATAGCAGTCACTATTGTTTCCAGTTTTTGTCACTCCAAATAATGCTGCAATGAATTTTAGTGTAATATATTCTTATTTACTGCTTTGTTAATTTCAGAAGGGCAAAGTCTTAGAGGTGAGACAGCATGTTAAAGTATATGCATATTTTACATTTTCTTAGAGCTGCCAAATGCCCTTCGACAAACATGTCAGCAAACTTTATACACACTTACACCAGTAGCTTTTAAGATTATCATCTCTTCCGCAACACTTGATATTATTGTTTTATTTTATATTTTTAATGTAACTTTAAAAAAATTTATTGTGCAACATATCATACATAAACTATATGATAAAAGTAAATTTTAAAGGCTAATAATAAGGTGAACATCATGTTCACCAAAACAAAGCAATAGAGCATTGTCATGGACTTAATCTCCTGTGTTTCCCCTCCTTTCTGTCTCTAACAGATGAGAACTTTACTTTAAATTTTTAGTTAATCATTCTTGTTTTATTTTTTTTAATGGTTGTTTTGGTCGGTGTTCTCTAGAAAAACACAAATAATAGAGTATACATAAATACAGAAAAAGGTTTATTATAAAGCATTGGCTCATGTGATTATGGATGATGGCAAGCTCCCTAATCTGAAGGGTGTTTCCAAGTGGCTGACCCAGGAAAGTCAATGGTATAGTTCAAAGGTAGGAAAAAAGCTAAAGTCCCAGCTCATAGGTCATCAGACGGGAAGAATTCCCTCTTGAGGATGGTCAGCCTTTTTGTTCTATTTATGTCTTCATCTGATCTGATGAGCTCTTCCCATATTAAGGAGGACAATCTGTTGTATGCATTGTTACCTCATTTTTTTTTCATCTTTATTGAGATACAATGGACATAAATCATTGTGTAAGTTTAAGGCATACAACGTATTAATTTGATACACTTATATATTGCAAAATGATTACCACCATAGTGTTAGCTAATACCTCCATCATGTCACTTAATTATCATTTCTTTTTCCGTGGTGAGAACATTTAAGATATACTCTTTCAGCAACTTTCAAGTATGCAATAGAGTCCTGTAAACTATAGTTACTGCACTATATGTTAGATCCCCAGAACTCATTTGTCTTATAATTGGAATTTGTGTCTTTTGACCAACACCACCCAATTTGGCCGGCCCTCTTGCCCATTCTACACTCTGTATATATGATTTCAGCTTTCTTAGATTTCACATATAAGTGATATTATAAAGTATTTGTTTTTCTCTGACTTATTTCATTTAGCATAATGCCCTCAAGGTCATCCATGTTGTCATAAATGGCAGAAATTCCTTCTTTCTCTGGGCTGCATAATATTCCATTATCTATCTATCTATCTATCTCTAAGTATCTATATATGTATATGGAATATTATATATCTATATATCTATACCTATATAGATATATAGGTATATATGTATCTCACATCTTCTTTATCCATTCATCTGTGGGCAGACACTTAGGTTGTTTCCATATGTTGACTACTGTGAATAATGCTGCAACAATCAATTGTCCGTATAATGGGTAAAATAGCATCTGGTCATATTGGCATTTTCATGTCCAAGTTGCATATTATTTCATGGACTTATTATCCCTTTTATTTTCATCTTCTCCTAAAATCATTAGTTATAAACCTATTTTCCCTTTGAAATAAATGTAGCATTTTATTATGTGGGAAATGCATAAATATATACATATTGAGATATGTTTATTATATACAGATTTAGATACATTTACGTCCTTCACTTTATTCTACCAATTTATTTGTGGTGCTGTAGATATGTATGTACACATGTCTGTCCAACATTGCTTAATTACTATCTCTATAGCAAGTTTTAATGTTTATGATTTAATGCCTTATAATAAAATAGGTTTCCACTACCAAAATGAAGTGAAAAAAGTAATTATCTAACTGCATTATTTATTAAAACTATGCTCATTTTCTATGTAATGAATTAGACATTCTAGATCTTCAATGGTAGTGATATATTCAGGATAAACGGGGAACTTCTTTCCTTCAACATGTAATAAGATGGCATTGTGCAAACTACTACAATTAGTTTTGCAAATATAGGCTTATATAATGCAACTTGAAATAGGTTCATTTAGGCTTAAAAAATCCTTCTATCATGACACAGTACAAATTTCTATTTTAAAATTGAACTAAATTTGTGTAATACAAATATGTGCATGACAAAATAAACTTTGAAAACCCAAGATCCATTTCAGCACGACAGAAAAAGGAACTCTTTTCCTTTTCTATAACAAGCAGCTGTCATGTTAGAGGCACCTTGTTTTGGTGGGAAATTTGATGATGGCTTAAAAAACCTTGAAGTTTCCAAAGCAATTTAAATATGATCTTTAATGACTTCGGAGTGGATTAGCCCTTGACCTTTCTGTTCCCATGGTATTTTTCCCATCTAGCTTTGACATATGTAACAGAAAATTGTGCTCTTCAGATCACTTTGAAACTTCCAATTATGTCAAGAGGCTTAACTTGATTTTTGATTGAGTTATAATGGCAAGCACTGATCTCTGGAGGGGGTAACAAATGCAAATCAGTGCTGTTTGGGATCCTATGCTATTAGCTGTCATTTTGCTAATACTAAAAGGAGATATTTAAAAATAATCAAGTTGTGATAGGATTTATGTGTACATCATTTTGAAAAAAAATTTCCAAAAATGTCTAAATTAGATTATTTTATATGACTGCTACTCCTGTAATATCACTTCTCATCATGGTCCATTTACTTTTCAAATCCATACAAAAAGTCTGAAAAATAGAATACCATAACATCCAGAGATAAAAAAATTTCATACAACTTAATTTGAGAAAAATTAATTATAAAATTAAAAAGAATTCCAAAATGAGTAACAGGAAAAATCATATTAAACTTGAGTGACTAACAAATGAAGCTCTTATAAATCAGTTTCAAATGCAAATAAAAAGAAAGGAAGTAAATGTAGAAAGTAAGCTGAGACAAGGAAGAAGAAATGTTGAAAATCTCCAGATGGTAAACAGAAACAACGAAATGATCACTAAAGTACTCTGTGCTTTAAAGAGGATATTAGCTTTACGTGAATAATGCTGAAGAGGGGAAAGAAACATATTTTATAATTGAATTATTTATGTAGGAATACATAGAGAGTATAGACTATGAAAAATGGATAATTAATATTATGAAAGTAGAATTTGAAGATATTGATGATGAAAAGAAATTTTAATTTGTTTATAACTCTTAAATGCAATTTTAATGTTTATTTTTGAGAGAAAGAGAGACAAATTGAG
Source organism: Lynx canadensis (assembly GCF_007474595.2). NCBI lineage: Eukaryota > Metazoa > Chordata > Mammalia > Carnivora > Felidae > Lynx > Lynx canadensis. The sequence continues at coordinate 87,447,439 of NC_044304.2, forward strand.
AGCAGGGGAGGTGCACAGAGAGAGGGAGGCACAGAATCCGAAGCAGGCTCCAGGCTCTGAGCTGTCAACACATAGCCTGAGTGAGATCATGACCTGAGCCAAAGTCGGACGCTTAACCGACTGAGCCACGCAGGTGCTCCTTAAAGGCAATTTTAAAGGAAGCACAAGTCAGAAGGAAGATTTGTTGTCTTTCCTGTGAATGAGGAAATTAGATTTTAAAAATCTGCTTTTCACTAAGTTAAGTCATGATATTATTTTGATTTTAATTCTTGTGTCCTAGTAACATAGGCCTTATATCACTTACAGGATATACAATGAAGGTGTTAGATTAATGCATGAGAATTTCTTCTAGTTAAATTTATGTTTGTTTAATTTCTATATAAATTTTTCTATTCAAAGATAAGAAGTGACATGGGTTGAATTCTATCCTGCAAAAATTCATACCCTGAAGTCCTAACACTAGCACCTCACTTAGTACTTGACCTTATTTGGAAATAGGGTTTTTGCAGATGTAATTATTTACGCTAAAGTGAGGTATATTGGAAGAGGGTGGGTCCCTATTCCAGTATGACTGGTGTGCTTATAAAAGTATACCCTGTGGAGAGACAGCTATACACAGGGAGAATGTCAGGGGAGGATGAAAGCAGATGTTACGATGATGTTTCTAAAAGCCAAGTAACACCAAAGATGACCAGCAAACCACCAAAAGCTAGAGAGAGAGAGGCTTGGAACCTACTCTTTCTCACAGCCTTCCAAAGGAACCAACCCAGCTGACAGCTCGATCCTGGACTTCTAGCCTCCAAAACTGCGAGACAATACATTTCTCTTGTTTAAGCTATTCTATTTGTGGTACTTATTTGCAGCCGCCCTAGCAACAAATACGATAAGCATCCATTAATCCTTCTATTTTTTCTATGATGCAGTTAAAACCAATGAAATAGAGATAAATAAAGACTATACTGGGGGTACCTGAGTAATTCAGTCAGTTAAGTGTCTGACTTTTGATTTCAGCTCAGGTCACGATCTCACTGTTTGATTCCTGAGATCCAACCCTGCCCTCAGTGTGGAACCCACTTGGGATTCTCTCCCTATCTCTCTCTGCCCCTCCCCGCCCCTCGCTCTCTCTCAAAATAAACATTTTAAAAAAGAGAGTATACTAGTAAGCTTATAACAAAGAAAGCATGAGTTATAGTGTCAGCATCAGATAAAAAGGCAAGCACAATTTATGCAATTCAAGTGAATCCTTACCAAGAGATTTACAAACAAAATGAAAATTAGCTAACTGCTTATAATAACTAAGAGCAAATGTTGTGATCACAATTCCTTTGTCTCCGGCCTAATAATTAAAATTTAAATGATTCAATAACAAATATGTACCATTTCTTATTCTACTAATATATAGTTTTTCTGTACATTCATTATCTATCATCTATCTATCTATCTATCTATCATCTATTGTTTATCTATCCATCTCTCTAAACTTAGATACATCATTCATTTATGTAGCTGTCCATAATAAATTCTGCTAAAAATTAGTGCATTGAATATGTCAGAGATATATTACTCTAGTTTAAGAGTTTAGGCCTACAAATAACTCAAGCACTTTAGATGCAGGGTCTTTCACCCTGTTCCTTCTTTCTGCTGTACCTCATTACTGGAAGTGCTTTTAAGTAAGAGGAAAATAGAGGAGACTAATGACATCATGACCTATTAAAATTTCAATGAAAGCTACTATAATTTACCTCACCTAAACCATTCACAAAATTGACTGACATACTCTACAAAGTCAATTTATTCATTGAGATCTACAATATGCAGATTTATCTAGGATACTAAGCTGTTCATTAAAATACCTGAACATTCCTGCTTACCCACAGAACTGTATTCTAATCAAGAGTCAGGTGTTTGTTCCCTAAGCCAGTTTATTCAAATTTTAATTACAGATTTCAGTCATTATTCTATAAACCAATGAAATATGAGTCCAAAAAGAAAAAAAATAAAAGATGTGGTGTCCACTAATAGAATGCTTTGGGGTGCCTAGGTGGCTTTTCAGGTTAAGTGTCAGACTTCAGCTCAGGTCATGATCTCACAGTTCATGAGTTCAAGCCCTGCATCAGGCTCTCGGCTGTCAGTGCAGAGCTCATTTCAGATCCTCTGTCCCCCTCTTTCTGCCCCTCTCTCACTTGCATGTGTGCGCTCTCTCTCCCTCTCAAAATAAACAATAAAAAACATTAAATAGGGGTGCCTGGGTGGCTCAGTCAATTGAGCGTCAGACTTCTGATTTTGGCTCAGGTCATGATCTCACGGTTTGTGAGTTTGAGCCCAGGGGCAGACTGCTCACAGTACTCTCACTGCCAGGCCTGCTTGGGATCTTCTCTCTCTGCCCTTCCCCTGCTTGCACACGCATTCTGCCTCTCTTTTTCTCTCTCATTCTCTCTCTCAAAATAAATAAATAAACTTTAAAAAAAAACACATTAAATTAAAAAAAAGAACGCTTTGGAAAATCTTGGTAACGACAAGCCAAGCAAAAAAGTGCTGTCAAACTTAGTCTGGTTGAAACAGCTATTAAAAATTGGAACAAAAACTTCTAGAATTACTATTCACTCAGAGAGCTTTGTAAGTATCTTTAAGTTCTTTTTAACATGTTTCAAAGTGAAAATCATAGCTCATCATAGGCATGCTGTATGCAAAATGCCATGATAAACCTCAGTTAACGGACCCTTACACAAGGAAGAGGTCAGACTCTCCATCACAGAAGTGGAAAGTTCACACATATGTTAATACTTTGCATTAAAACAAGATGTATAAATTTCATATGAATTTGTCTGAAAATTCCCCACCTAAAGAAAATGTTTTTTTTTAATTTTTTTTTCAACGTTTATTTATTTTTGGGACAGAGAGAGACAGAGCATGAACGGGGGAGGGGCAGAGAGAGAGGGAGACACAGAATCGGAAACAGGCTCCAGGCTCCGAGCCATCAGCCCAGAGCCCGACGCGGGGCTCGAACTCACGGACCGCGAGATCGTGACCTGGCTGAAGTCGGACGCTTAACCGACTGCGCCACCCAGGCGCCCCATGAAAATATTTTAATTAACCAACTAGCCTACTAATTCTGATCTATTCAGCTGGGAGGACGTCAAAAATTTGGTCTTCACTCTAAAATGATCTGCACTGACAGAAAAGTGGGTAAGGTCAAATGGCTGAGACTCTGGATCTTGCTGCAAAGGTTGAGATAAAAAATACGGCAATAAACATGAGTATAGGAATAAGAGGGAGGGAATCATGCAAAAGAAAATCCCTACATTATTTCTTATTATTTCTTATTGACTAAAACTATCCACTTAAAGTTAAAGGTTAGGGCATAATTAAGCTGTTACAAAGTAAAATTAATCATATTTGACAGGGACCAAAACGGAGAGACTTCTGAGATGAAAAACAGAACAACAGTATGGTTCTGAATAAGGACAGGATCTGGTTCAGACCTCACACTCAACCATTCAGCCATGCTGCCTCGTTAACAAATATCATTAGGAAGATGACACAATATTTATATCAGCAAAGAGGTTGCATAGGTATTCATAAAATATTTGTTTGTTTTATGTCCTATCCACTGTGTTGTGTCAATTCTTTGCTTTCCTTTTGGGGGCTACAAAAGGAATGAATTAGAGTACTCCATTCTTAATAAGGAAGGGAGAGAGGATCAAAAAAGAATCAAGATCTTCTGAAAAAGAGCTACACTTTGATTTGAAACCTTTTGAGAAAAGAATTAAAAAAAAAACACATTCCCCAAACACCCTTAATTTTAAACAGAGCTGGATTTTAAAGACCTTATTGGATTTTGCTAGGTATGCTTGGATATCAAAGAATAGATCTAAACATTTACCTCAAGTTTTCTAGAGTAGAGGAGACAGAAATACAAGTCTGGAGAAATGAAGGTTGATGCAATTTAAGTTCATTTAGTTTACATTTTTATATCATTAATAATACCAGAAAAATGGGATTTCTCCTATAGGACACATAATGCAATTTAGGATTTTCACAGATCAGCTAATATTCTGGAATATTAAACTTGTATCTTGTTGAAACATGACCTATCCTTGAAGCTTCCTAGATACACAGGAAGATATGTTACTATATAACAAATAAGCATGTCATTGAAAATTACTATAATTATATTTTTAACAATACATTTTCAAAATTTCCCAGAATAAGGACAAAGGACTATACAAATAGGATAAGAATATTGTGGCATAATTATACCTAAATGGGAATAGGCTATACTACATTGACCTTGAAACTTTGATTCCATCAGGCATATGAATTGAAGGCAAAGCTCCATTTATGTGGCAATAATTTTTACTTTTTAAGAGAGATTGTGTTGGATTTATATTGGTTGCTCAGTGAGGAAGCTAACCAATGAAGGTGTTACAGTAATCCAGGAGAGAGAAAATGGTGATCTGGAACTGAGTTTGTTTGGATATTAGATATACTTTGAAAGATTTCTTAAGTAATTACTTGTGGAATATGAGACAAATAGAATCAAGAAAACCATGATTTTTGAGTAACCAGATGTATAAAGATGTATAAAGAAAGATAATGTATTTGGTTTTGGACATGATCTTTAACAATGAAATTAAATATCCAAATAAAGATGTCAAATAGGCACCTGAATATATGAATCTGGAGCGAGAGCGAGAGTGAGAGAGAGAGAGAGAGAGAGAGAGAGATGGTTGGGAATATATATTAGAAAATTATTGGCATAAATATTTGCTAATATCACCAAAGGAATGAATATACATTGAAAAGAAAAGAGGATCGAGACTGAGACTACACACCCCGACATTAAGAGGTTCAGAATGAGAAGGGGAAGTGACAAGTTGTTCAGGGAGATAGAAAAGAAATCCAGAGGGTTGTGCAGCTAGCCAGATGAAGAAAGTGTTTAAAAAGGAGGCACTGAGACACTGTATCAACTACTTTTCATAGGTCAAGTATGAGGAGTAGTAAGAATTGACTATTGAACTGTGTAAAATGGAGGTCTTTGGCGATTTTGACTAGTTTCCGTGAACCGGTGAGGGCAAAGCCCTCACTGGACTGCATTTAACAGAGAATGGGAGGAAGTAACTGGACTACTCTCTGTAAGACCAAAGAAATTGAGTGGTAAATGGTCAAAAAAGTGGAATCATAAGAAGATCTTTTATTTTGTTTTGGTTTGGTTTTATATGGTAGCAATCATAGTAAATTTGAATGGTGATGGAAAGTATCGAGTAGATTCGAAAGCATGGATGATTTAGGAAATTCTGGATTGCTGCTCTTAGGCAGATAAGAGGTGATGAGACCTAAGGTACACATGGAAGGATTAGCTTTAGAAAGGAGCAAGAGTAATTAATTTATGGTCATATACACTAATCTCAACATCTTTGATTTCTGAAGTACAAATTAATGCAAATCCATTGGCTCCTTACAGGCTTCTTCTGTGCATATTTGAGTTTCTTTTCTGGTAGGTTGAGGATTTTCACTTCATGATTTGTTTTTCACCTTACAAACTTTTGTTGATATCTTTTATCTCTCATCATCACTCTATTCAATTTTCCTTTTCCTCATCATTTTTTTAATTTACTACCATTTTTTGAGATTTACAGAGAGATTAGACATATAAAACATTCATATCAGTGGATCTTTTTATTTACCCTTTTGGACTGCCATTAGATTGTTTTCATTTAAAATTTTTTTTTTTTAACGTTTATTTACTTTTGAGACAGAGAGAGACAGAGCATGGAGGGGGGAGGGGCAGAGAGAGAAGGAGACACAGAATCGGAAGCAGGCTCCAGGCTCAGAGCCATCAGCCCAGAGCCTGACACGGGGCTCGAACTCACAGACCGCAAGATCGTGACCTGAGCTGAAGTCAGACGCTCAACCGACTGCGCCACCCAGGCGCCACATAGATTGTTTTCATTTTAAATGATAGAAGGTAAAAGATTTCATATTCCATTTTTTAAAGGTTGTGATATTTTAGGCATTGCATGGATAGATATTTTCAATTTTAATACTTATAATAGTCATTACCTTATTTTAGTGGATATTAATCTTTACTACTTGTGGCAAGTGACACTGGTTTCCATTTACCATTGTGATACACAATTTATTTTCTAAATAAATTTATTAGAGTCAAATAGTGAGTTGATTTAAAATTTAAAAATTAACTATGTAATAGTATATGAGGCATGCTAATATGGCAAAACTCATAAAGGTAGACTGCAAATGATGCTAGTTTCAGAAACTCATGTATGTGCTGGTTAATTTTATGTGTCAACTTAACTGGGCAAAGGGATGCCCAGGTAGCTGGTAAAACATTATTTCTGGGTATATCTGTGAGGGTATTTCTGGGAGAGTTTAACATTGAATCAGTAGACCTGAGGAGACTAAAGGAGAACTGCCCTCACCAATGTGGGAAGGCATCATCCAATCTGTTGAGGGTCCCGAAAGAACAAAAAGATGGAGGAAGCATTAACTCACTCTTCCTAAACTGGATGGCCACTGTCTCCTGTCCTCAGATGTCAGAGCCCCTGGCTTTTTGATTTGTTATGAATTACACCACTAGATTTCCTGGTTGTCCAGCTTGCAGAGAGCAGATAATTGGACTTTTTGGCCCCCAAAACCTCATAAACCAATTCCTATAATAAACATCTCTCCCTCTCTCTCTCCTTCTCCTGCTCTCCACCCCCCCATCACTCCCTCTCCCTTTCTTTCTTCCCCTCTCTCATTATATATATACTTTTGCTTAGGGTTCACTGGCAATGCTGACTAAAACAAGCTCACTTAGGCTACAAAGAATGTCCCTTCTCTGAAAGTAGTAACTATTCCACAGACATAACTCTGTTCCCTAGATACTAATAATAAGGTATATACAAAATGAAAGACACTAGCATTTGCTTCTCATATTTATAGCATGATCATCTATCCACATGCTACAGTATAGAGTGGTGAAAACTGATGTTAGCTATTAAGAAATAATCACCAAGCTACAAACACCTTGATGTAAATAAGATTCTCAATCTTTTTCAATATGATTATCAACTAAAGGGGGCATGCTAAAAAATCCAACAGACTACTGGACATTTTCCATGGAGGGATGTGCAACAGATCCACAGGAATATTCAGAACAGATGAGCTGGAAGGAATGTAGAAGGACTTTGTGGCAGCAGCAAGGATTGGAAGTAGGAAAAAGCTAATGAACAGGGAGTAAATGTGACAAGAACAATTGAAAAAGGCATGAACAATCTTGGTTTAGTTCACCGTTTGTGCCAAGACCCGTATTGCCAGTAAATAATAACAATAAGTCATAAATCTTTCAAATATGGCTCCTGCGTGCTATTTTCTAGTCTAATTCTCTTGCATAGGTGAATGAAAATGGCAATAAGTAGAAGTTATTTGTGCTGGTTTAGCAACTCTGTGTAGCTCTGAGAATTTTTTTTTTAAGATACACATATTTCTTCATCTGAAAATCTTTCGTTTAATGCAAGTATTTAAAGGATTCTTTTCAATCAATTGTATGACTTCCTTGTAGACTCCCCTGTAATATTTCACTAGTTGCTTGGCAGTGAATGAATTGCCCAACTGCCTTTAAACCAAATTGATAACATAACTTAACCAATACACATTGTAATGGCTTGAAGACATAAATTATTTAAGTAAAAGTAACAAAAACAAAGAGCTACAACAAATACTCATCAGGGAAAATGGATGCCTGCAATTAAAGATGAGCTTTCTATCTCTATCATCTAAATTAATTACAATGCCTGAAATTTATGGAAGATACTTCTCCGGCCTTTAGAAACACCTTCTTTAGTTATCATGTATCACTTAGATTATATAGCACACCAAAATTACCTTATACATTTAAATAGTTATAACAAATAACTTCACAAATTAAAATGCTGTCTTTTCAATTCAAATGTACCAGCCTTGCAATGTTATCATTGAGATGTTAACTGATTAAATATTCATACTTAGTATTAAACATTTATTGTACAAAATTTGAAAAGTATTAGGTGAACAGAATGCTGCAGTTTGTTTTTCACTGAAACATTTGATCAAACAACATTTGAACAAATTGAAATACTCAAAGCAAATGTTAGATTTAAAACATGGCTGTGAAGTCATGTATCTTTACTCCCAAATGGCTTATTCAACACTCGTGTTTCTCTTCAGATCATACAAATCTTTTGCCTTTCAGAAAATGGCTTATTTATTACTGCTTTTCTCTGCTCAGTTCCCAGATTTTTTCCCTGTATTTCTTGACAACTTGTATTATCTCAAAACTGTAAATTCAGTAGCAAAAGCTGTAATTTTAAAATTATAAAATTAATATAAATTATAATAAAACAATATATAAAGTACTTATGTTTTAGCTGTACTAGAAAAGGGTGGTTTGTGTCTTTATTTTTTTTGTTTTTGTTTTTGGGGTTTTTTGTTTGTTTGTTTTTTTAATTTTACTCCTCAAAGTCTGGTTTGAGCCAGATGATGCTGAGGATGTGAAAGAATACACAAAGTCTATGATTAAAGTGTGAAAATGTTTTTGCTATTTCATTATTGTAGGATATAGTTCCAGCATTTCCACTTCAATGATAAAGCTAAAAGGGACTGAAAAACACTAAATGCTTAAAGAAACATATTTGGATTCCAAGATCAATATTTACTATTCTGAAAGACCTAATTTTCTTGCATTAGAAAAGTATTAAGAGTGATTTAAGCTGCGATATTATTTTGAGAATTGCTCAATTTTATCATCAAGGGTCAAAGGAGAACATATCTAAGGTGTCTTTCTCTCTTATTCTGTTTTAAAGCCACTCTAATCAAGCTTTCATCACCAGCATGACATGGAAACTTCTCTTATAAAGGATACCAATGACCTTTATGTCATTAAATCCAATTGTCAATTCCCAATCCTCATGTTTGGCTGTTGGTCATAATTGATATTTAGTCTTCCTACAGTAGATTAAAAATGGACATGGATATTTTTACACTTCTCTCAGCTAGAGTTGAGGTCTATGTTCCTTCCCTCTCCTATATGGTGCAGGTCACACTGTCCCATTTTCTGGACTCAGACCTTAAGGCATAGGCAGCTTCAATCTTTTGTCTAAAAGAACATATTCCTGAGGTGCCTGGGTGGCTCAGTTGGTTAAGAGTCCAACTTAGGCTCAGGTCATGATCATGCGGTTCATGAGTTCAAGTCCCACATTGGGCTCTGTGCTGACAGCTCAGAGCTTGAAGCCTGCTCTAGATTGTATTTCTTCCTCTCTCTTTGCCCCTCCCCTGCTCATGCTCGCTCTCTCTCTCTCTCTCTTTCTCTCTCTCTCTCTTTCAAAAATAAATGAACATTGAAAAAATTTAAAAGAACACATTCCATCCATCACGTCATCATGAAGTAGGTCTGACTATACTGAGATGGTCATGGTGTAAATGCCATTTGTAGGTGCTCTGATAGACCATCCCAGCTGAACTCAGCCTTCAAGACATCCCTGGGAAGAAGCTACAATGTGACGGGAAAATGTACTGGACCCTTCAGATCAGCTCTCCACCGACTGATACCACTGAGGACCTTAGGTAATACTATGAAGAGCAAAATAATCAGCCACGTGAGCCCAGCCCAAATTCCTGACCCACAAACTGTGATTTAGAATAAAATAGCTGCTGTTTTAACTAGCTAAGTATCAAAGTGGCTTCTTTTTATTATAATTTATCGATTTTTCTTCCAAGACAGAAACATTTTCCTGGTTTTCCTCTCACCTCATGACAGCTTATTCTTTTTTTGTTGGTCATTCCTTGGCTGGTTCATTCACTCTCCATTGTTTGTGTCCCTGACTTAGTCCTTGGCCTCCTTCCTTTTCTATTTGTATTTCACCTTTTTTGATAATCTAATAGAGTCTCATAGCTTTAAGTCAACCATGTATTAATGAACCCAATGAGATGACATGAGATATAAGACTCATATCTGGGGCACCTGGGTGGTTCAGCTGGCTGAAAGTCTGACTCATGATATCTGCTCAGGTCCTGATCCCAGGCTTGTGGGACTGAGCTTCATGTCAGGCTCCACACTTAGACGATTCTCTCCTTCTGCCCCTCTCTCACTGTCATGTTCTCTCTCTTTCTCTGTCCCCTCCTCCCCCACAAAAGACTCTTATCTAACTGCCTGCTTGAACTTCCACCTACATTTTCTACAGACAAATCAAACGAAACACGTCAACTAAACACTACTTCCCCCTGACCTCCTGACTGTATCTCTCAGTGACCATAGGAAAACCATATAACTTATCTTTCCAACTAGGGACTTTCAAAGTAAAAGATGGAGTATACTGGATTACTGGCATAAGTTGAGATATATAACTGGGATATAGCATCACCCTAGAAATCCATCTTTCAATGCTAAGATTAAAAGAAACACATACACACACACACACACACACACACACAAAACCTTGTAGTCACCTATGTCTGATTCCTTTCTTTCCCTTATATAATCACCACCTAATCCTTCTCCAGCTATCTATTCTCTTCTTGGTGCAAAAGGTCTCCCAATTTCCTTCAGAGTCAAAACAAAAGTTCTTAACAAGTTGTAATGAGTTGTGATGGTTCCCAGCCCATCCCTACTATGTTACCTATACTGTCCTCCTTGTCTTAGAATCTTTGTAGTGTTTCTTCTTTTGTGTAGCATATCTTTTAGACAGCATCTTGGTTTGCTCTTTCAACTTCCTTCTTGCTTTTCCACTGTCACTTTCTCAATCATCTTTTTAAAATTGTATGTGGTCCCCCGACATCCTTCCTGGCATTTCTGATCACCTTTTAACATGCTATATAATTTACTCATGTTAGTTTTATTGTATATATTCAGTTACCCATTGATAAATACAAGCTCTATATGTTCACCAACACATCTCAAGTGCTTAATGTAATGTTTCACATAGAATAGATGTGAAATACTTATAAATAAGAGAATAAATGTACAGTATTTACAGACTATAGAAAAGGCTATAGGAAATGCATTGATCAAATCTAAGTATAGTGATAAAGAACATTTAAATTGTGTTATGATTATTTCATTTTTGAGTCCATATTTGGGTGTTTTTGTCATGTAGGTAATGTTTTGATATGTGTAAATGTTATTTACATTTTAAGCAACATTTGTATTTTCTTTCAGATAGCTATTTTATGTTTGTTTTTGTCACGTACTTGTTCTCTGTGCCTGAAATTATTAGTAATGCTTAGGAGAAGTGAGAGATATATGCAATCTGTCACATTATGCTTCCAGCTAACAATTTTGTCAGCTCTGTGATTTGCAGTCCTGTATATGTTTTGATTTCTATAAATCACACATTAAACCATTTTGCCTTTACCATGTGATACAAACATTTAAAAATAGTTGTTTCAAATATGTTATTTTTAAAAACATAAAATGATTATATCTTAAAAACAAAACCATATCTCTCATTTTGATGTGAGTGTGAATAAGTATTGTCCCGATTTCACCCAACCTCATGAGGCTGTGATATGCTCTTATCACAGCAACTGCTATCACTTACTAACAGATTGACTACCATGTAAACTGATTAATTTCTTAGTCATCATTTTATTTTTTTTTTTAATTTTTTTTCAACGTTTTTATTTATTTTTGGGACAGAGAGAGACAGAGCATGAACGGGGGAGGGGCAGAGAGAGAGGGAGACACAGAATCGGAAACAGGCTCCAGGCTCTGAGCCATCAGCCCAGAGCCCGACGACGCGGGGCTCGAACCCACAGACCGCGAGATCGTGACCTGGCTGAAGTCGGACGCTTAACCGACTGCGCCACCCAGGCGCCCCTTAGTCATCATTTTAAATATAATCTTTTCCGAAGATATTTTTTGGCTCTGATTAAAATGTGCTTGAGTCAGGTGAAATGAGTCAGGTAAAATGTGAAATGAGTCAGTCACACATTTATTGTGTGGAAGCAAAACTGGTTATTGGTTTTATAAAAGAGGTTTATGAAGGCTTCATAATTGCTTCCTTTTAATCCTTTTTTTATTTAAAAATAATATTCATAAAAAACTTTAGTAAGTTGTGGTTTTAATAGATTAGCGAGGAAGTTGTTAAAAATATTAAATATTAAGAATGAAGAAAATGCGTTTATTTCACTTTTTATGTGTATATTTTTTCTTGTTATGTTACAATTGGTTATTTATTGTACATATTTTGTTAAAAAATAAAGCAACTCATTATTCTTATTTTACAACATGGGTGGCCAACTACGATCCTTTAGGTTAATTTTATATTTTGTGACTCTGATAGTAGTTTTTAAAAAACTATTAGTCATTTTATGTCTTTTTATAAAAACCAGGCTATGTTTATCCACTAAGTGAAAAGACTCACTATACTTACTATCATCTGAATCCTGACTTGGATATAAGTCAGGATTCATTTTAAGAGTGAACCAAGGATATACCCATAATAGTAAAACAACAACCAAAAATCCTCCCAAGTAACATAATATATAATAAACATACACAAGCATTATTAATAGAATCTAAAATATGTGATACTGTAAATTCCATATTATCTTTGGTTATTTACTTCTTTGTGTCATAATTCCTATTTTTTTAAAGTATAATTAACATACAGTGTTAGAGTGGTTGCAAGTCTACAATATGATTCCATTCTATATGTTATTTAGTGCTTGTTATGGCAAGTATACCCTTAATCCTCTTTATCTATTTCAACCGTCCCCCACCCATCTCCCCTCTGACAACTAAGGATTTGTTCTTTGTATTTAAGAGTCTATTTTTTGTTTGTCTTTTTTACTCTGTCCATTTGTTTCGTTTCTTAAATTCTACATATGAGTGAAATCATATGGTTTTCGTCTTTGATATATTTCACTTAGTGTTACACCCTCTAGGTCCATCCATACTGTTGCAAATGGCAAGATCTCATTATTTTTTATGGCAGAGTCATATTTCATTATATGTATTATATACATAAAATATATACATTAAATACACACACACACACACACACACACACATTTTCTTTACCCATTCATCTATGGATAAACATTTGAATTGTTTCCATACCTTGGCTACTGTAAAAAATGCTGCAGTAAATGTACAGGTACATACAGGAATCAGTGTTTTCATTTTCTTTGGGTAAACATCCAGTAGTGGAATTACTGAATTATATGGAAATTCTATTTTTAGTTTTTTGAGGAAGCTCCATACTATTTTCCACAATGGCTGCACCAATTTGCATTCCAATTAACACAGCACAAGAGTTCCTTTATCTCCATATCATTGCCAATACCTGTTATTTCTCATCGTTTTTTTTTTTGTTTTGTTTTGTTTTTAGCCATTTTGGCAGCTGTAAGGTAATATCTCATTGAGGGTTTTACTTGCATTTCCTTCATGATTACTGATGTTGAGTACCTTTTCATGTGTTTGTTGGCAACAAACAGGTCCCCTTCCATTTTTAAATCAGATTATTTGGTTTTTGTTTTTGTTTGCTTTTTTCTTTTGACACTGAATTGCATAAGTTCTTTATATTTTGGATATTAACCCCTTATTGGCTATATCATTTGCAAATATCTACTCTCACTTAGTAGTATGCTTTTTCCTTCAATGTGCAAAAAAGCTTTTTATTCTGGGGTAGTCCAATACTTTATTTTTGCTTGTGTTTCCTTTCTCTGAGGAGACATATCCAGAAAAATGTTTCTATGACCAATCTCAAAGAAATCACTGCCTAAGTTTTCTTTAGGAGTTTATGGTTTCAGATCTTAATTTATGTCTTTTTTAAAAATGTTCATTTATTTATTTTGAGAGAGAGAGAGCACAGGGGAGGGGCAGAAAGAGAATCCCAGCAGGCTCTGAGCTGTCAGCGCAGAGCCCAACACAGGGCTCGGTTTCATGAACCATGAGATCACAACTTGAGCAGAAATCAAGAGTTGGACACTTAACTGACTGAGTCACCAGGTTTTCATTCTTTTGACCCCTACTTTCATTCTTTTACAAGTAGCTGTCTGTGGCTTTGATAGTCCTTTGTGCCTAACTTTAACAAATAGAATGGTATTTCTGACTTACTCATGTTTCTCCAATTAAACTGTGAATTCCCAAATATACAGCCATTGAATAAATTTAAAAAGGAAATATATTGGCTCATCTACTATAGGTGCTCACAAGTATTAGATAAATTATATGTAGTATTTTTCTAATGCATGTATTAATGAATCATGAAAATAAATTTGCCAAAATGCCAAAACCTAGTATTAGATACATTATATGTAGTATTTTTCTAATGGGTGTGTTCTGAATCATGAAAATACACTTGCCAAAATGCCAAAACCTAAAAGAAAGCACATACATACACATTAATATATTTATAGTCACAAATTTGTCAAGATATGCTGAATGACAGAAGTCTTACACAAAGAACACACAAACTGTATGATTCTAATTATGTATAATTCCATAATAGGCAAAAGGAGTCTATGGTAAAGAAAAAGAACAGTGATTAACTACTAAAGGCTGGGAGTGAAGACTGAGTGGCAAGGAGCAAGAGGGAACTTTTGGATGAATGGCAATGTTTAATAGCTATTTGTATACACACTCCTATGCATTTGTCAAAATTTATAGGATTGTATGGTTAATATTTGTGCATTTAATTGTGTATAAATTTTACATGAAAAGGAAATGTAAACAAATATTGAAAATTTTAATGATACATGCTAAAATGTTTATGGTTGTTTTCAACTTATATAAATGTTTATAAATTTTCATAATAAAAATTTCCTCAAATTTGTATATTAGTTTTTCAAATTCTCTTTTTAAATTTAGTTATTTTGAGAGAGAGAGAGTGAGCATGAGCAGGGAGTGGCAGGGAGAGAGGGAGAGAGAATCCTAAGCAGGCTCCACAATGTCAACATAGTCAACACAGGGTTCAAACTCAGGAACTGTGAGAAAATGACCTGAGCCAAAATCAAGGGTTGGATGCTGAACTGACTGAGCCACTCAGATCCCCTCAAATTCTGTTCTTAAAGATTTTTTTGATGAAAATAAACTTTCCTTCTTTTATATATGTGCATAATCATGAGATATCAATATTATCAAAGGCTTGATAAAATTCTATTATCTATTATCTATCTATTAAATTATATAATTTATATATATAATGCATCTCAGATAAATACTGGCATAACATTTATGTAAATAGAAAATACTAAGTATAAATTGGTTCTGATGGGTCTCACTTGATGCACTAGCCTCTAATCAGAAAGAATGTAGTGTACTAAGTTAATCACTTTTTTACTGACATATTAAAAATCCATAGGAAGCATAAAATGACTTACAAGTAACTAATTATTTGCCTTTAGAGTGAAAGGCACATCAATGTCAGGAAACAAATGGGTGGGCCCAGAAGAATGACGAGACAGTTAATTTTAAGTGTCAACTTGGCTAGACTATGCTGCCCTCTTGTCTGCTCAAATACCAGTGTAAATGTTGTAAAGGTTCTTTTTAGATGTTATTAACATTTAAATTAGTAGACACTGAGTAAAGTAGATTATATTCCATAACATGGTGGGCTTCATCCACTCAGTTGAAGGCTTTAAGAAAAAAATATTGAAACCCTGAAAAGAAAGAAATTCTGTCTCTAGACTACCTTTACACTTAAGACTGCAGCATCAACTCTTATTGGAATTTTGAACTTCTAGTTTCTACAATCATAAGAGTTCCTGAAGTACATCTCTTTCCATATATATATATATATATATATATATATATATATATATATATATCCTATTGATTCTATTTCTCTGGAGAACTCTAGTACAAATTATTAGAGTTATAAAGATCTAAAGAAAATCTTTAGAAGATCTAAAGAAAATGTGGCATAGGTAGCAGGCAATAAACTTTCTCAATCTCTACTTTTTTCACAAACCTTACCTATCTCTGTAATGATTCAAATGTGTAAATACTCTACCATAGGAAAAGGCTCTCAAAAATGTATATTTAATGCAAGAAGTAATACAGACTAGTCTTTCAAAACTTCCCCTGAAATGGAAATGTGCTCACTGATCACAGGGAGTTTAAAAGGAATACTTTTCACATGCAACATTGAGTGTGTCGGCAATGTAAAAAAAAAAGAAGACTCTTAGTTATTTTGGACTGCTATAACCATAAACTGGGTGGCTTAAAATAGTGCCAACCAGAATGGTCAGGTACTGGTGAGGACACTGTTCTGGGCTGTAGACTGGCTACTTCTTGTTTCCTCACCTGGTGAAGAGTAGAGAGAGAAAGCAAGCTCTCTGTGACCCTTATAAGGGCACTAATTCCATTCATGAGGGCTTCACCCTCATTTTCTCATCTATTCCTAATTACTTCCCAAAGACCTCACCTCCTCCTGCCATAATACTGGGAAGCAGGATCTCAACATGAATTGTGGGGACTTAAATATTTAGTCCATAACACAGATTCAATGGTAAGAAGATGAGAAGCTTTATTTAAGAAAGCATTGGATCTTTTTGTAGGTACATAAACTTCCCTCCCTATGGGATTTACATGAAAATTCTATTTCAGGGTGTTTACATGGGTAAGGATGGTTAGATTTAAGTAAAAGTTCCAATAAATCAAAATAATATGAGACTTACTGTCAAACCCTGCCTCACCCAATATCCAAATTTGTTCCATACAAAGTTCCACAAATTTTATCTCCTAAATATTTCTTGAATACTTTCCCTCATCACTTTTTCTATCATCACATCTCTGCTTTCAAATCCCATCATTCTTCACTTTGGTTATTTCAATAGTCATTCTTTTTCTGCCTTTATTCCAGGCTTATGTCTAGCTTCACAGAGCAGTGTTGTTTTCTTCTCATTACTCTGATCTTGGCCTCTTTTCTTTCCTCAAAAGTATTCAATTTCTTTTTCCTAAGAAGTAGACATTTTTAGGATGTAATTTCCAATCGAATGAGAACATAATTTTACCAAATGTATTTGAAGGGGCAGCCTGGCACAGAATCGAAGCCCGTGGGCTCCAGAATAAGAAATGTATCTCACTGCTGACTCTTTCACTTCATTGCTGATCTGAATGAACTGTCCCACTAAGTTCCAGTTTCCACAACTCTGAAATACAAATAACTAAGGTGCCTACTTCATGCTACTGAGAGGAAGACAAAAGGTAATGAGATAATGAATAAAAGATGCTGGTTTGCTACAGTTCCTGACACAAATAAGCATTCAATAAATGCCAGTTATTGTTATTTGATTGAGAATATAAAGGTTTGTTCTTACCTTATTTCAATTTTTAAAATTTTAGTTTGACCAACTTAAATTGGTTCTATAAGAAAATACTTCTTTAAGCAGGACATTCACCTTAACTACTTAATCTACTAAAATGTAACATATTCATTTTTGCAAATGTTTGATCATTGCTCTGTGTTCTTCCAATACTTGTTTTCTTCTAGTTCTTTCTTTGTATCATATTTACATAAACATATCTCTAAAAACTTTTCCCTAGAAATTGATTTTTAAATGGCTTTATCTCACTTCTAAAATTCTTACTAGTAACAGTAAAACTTAAAAAGTGAAAATATGTAGTGAACAACTCTACCCTACTTCTAGTTGAATTATCCAGCAAAATACCAGGTAATTTCATTTCATTGTGATAACTTAATAATCATAAAATATGCCTTCAGACTTCTGGTTATTGTTATATTTATTGAGTATGAACTTGTAAGTAGTTGTTTGAGTATAGCATTTATATTTATAAAAGGTGATCTGGGGCATTTTTCTCATGTGAAGTTCATCTGGCTGTACAATATGTATATAGTTATATGGTTAAAAAGAGCTCTAAAGAACAATTTTGAAAGCAATAATGACAAAATTTCCTTCTGCTTTATTTATTCAGTGACATCAAAATTAAATGTAACACCAGGTATTATTTTTGTTTAAGAAAAAGAGTTATGTTAAAAATAGGGGTGGTGACTCAAAATGGCAGTATAAGAAGACCCTGAACTCACTTTCCTTCATGGACACACCAAATCAATAGCTATACATAAAACAATTCTGTTGGAAAAATTCCTGAAAACGAGCTGAACAAATCCTCTCCAACAAAGGAGAAAAACAACACACCGAAACAGGTAGAAAAGGTAGTGATGCCTTCTCACAAAAAAACTCACCCTGGCACAAGAAATTACAACAACTCACAAATAAGATATGCGGAGCATATCTCCGAGGAGTTAGAAACTTGAGCCCCACAACAGGCACCCCAGCTCTTGGGACCTGTACTAGAGAAATAAGCCCCCCAAACATCTAACTTTGAAAACCAATGGAACTTATTTCCAGGAGAAACAAAGGGATATAAAAAACCCTGAGAATTACCCTTAGAGTGCTCATGCACAGACTTATCTACTCTAGGGCATAATACAGAAAGAGCAGGTTGAAAAGTGCCTACACAATATGTGAAAAAGATTCACTGGTTAATCTTAAAGCATTTGCTGGAGGGGGAGGGGTCTGTTGGAACTATCTAAGGACAGAGGCACTGGCAGGCACGAATTTTGTACTCTTCTCCTATCTTGCTAGCACTGCTTGCCCAGACCTGTTGCTTTCCTGTGGCTCCACCCTGATACACCTGGTGAACCCATGATGAAGCAGGCCTCCCCTGTCCCCCCTGATATGCTAAACCCAATGGGAAGGTGCACTCCAGCCTTGTGTTCCCATGGCCCTGTCGCACTAAATTTAGTTGGCATGCATGCTCCACACAGGGGATGTCCTTTGAATGCCTGGCTCTGGTGACCAGGGACGCTTTCATTTCTTGGCCACATACGACCAATTGGAAACAATCGAAGAGACCGTTCTTGGCAGGCTACCACCCCAGGGCACTGCACACACTGAACGGAATAACACACACTCCACCTTCTTGGGACCATTCCTTCAAGAGTGGGAATGAGTCCTTTCACCTAATATATAAAAACAGTCAAGTGAAATGAGGAAATAGAGGAATGTGTTCGAAAAAAAAGAACAAGATAAACACTCCACTCAAAAAAAAAAAAAAAACTTAATGAAATGGAGGGAAGCAATTTGCTTGATAAAAAGTTCAAATTAATGGCCATTAAATATGCTCACTGATTTCAGGAGAAGAATGGGTAAACATAGTAAGAACTTCAACAAAAGATGTAAACTATAAGAAAGTACCAAACGGAAGTCACAAAGTTGAAGAATACAATAACTGAACTGAAAAATACACTAAAAGGATTCAAAAGCAGACCAGATGAAGTGGAAGAATGGATCAGTGACCTGGAACACAGGGTACTGGAATTCACCCAAACAGAGCAAGAGAAAGAAAAGAGAGAGAGAGAAAAAAAAAAAGAAAAGAAAAGTGAATATAGCTTAAGTGAATTATGGAACAATATCAAGCAGAACAGCATTTGCATAACAGGGGTCCCAGAAGGAGAAGAGAAAGAGAAAGGTACAGAAAGAAATTATTTGAAGAAATAATTGCTGAAAAGTTCTCTAACCTGGGAAAGGAAATAGACATCCAGATTCAGGAAGCCTAGAGATTATTAAAAGAGATGAACTTAAAGAGAATCATACCAAAGCACATTATAATTAAAATTTGAAAAGTTATAGATAGAGAATCTTAAAAGTAGCAAGAAATGACATATCTGATAAAGGATTGGTATCCAAAATCTATAAAGAACTTATCAACTCAACACCCAGAAAACAAATAATCCAGTGAAGAAATGGGCAGAAGACATGAACACACACTTTTCCAAAGAAGACATCCAGATGGCCAACTGACACATGAAAGATGCTCAACATTACTCATTATCAGGGAAATATGAATCAAAACCACAGTGAGATACCCCCTCACACCTGTCAGAGTAGCTAAAATGAACAACACAGAAAACAACAGATGTTGGTGAGGATGCAGAGAAATGGGAATCCTCTCACAATGTTGGTGGGAATGCCAACTAGTGCGGAGGTTCCTCAAAATGTTAAAAACAGACCTACCCTATGATTCAGCAACTGCACTACTAGGTATTTACCCAAAGGTTACAAAAATATAGATTTGAAGGGGTACATGCACCTAAATGTTTACAGCAGCATTATCAACAAGAGCCAAACTAAATGAAAGAATCCGAGTATCCATCGACCAGTGAATGGAGATAGATATATTCCATATATGTATATATATGGAATATTACTCAGCCATCAAAAAGAATGAAATCTTGCCATTTGCATCTGCAGTGATGTGCATGGGGCTAGAGTATATCATGTTAAGTGAAATAAATCAGTCAGAGAAAGACAAATACCATATGATTTCACTCATATGTGGAATTCAGAAAAAAAAAACAGATGAACATATGAGAAGGGGAAAAAAGAAGAGAGACAGAAGCAAAGCATAAGAGATTCTTAATGATAAAGAACAAACAGGGTTGATGCAGGGGAGAAGGTGGGAGCTGGATATTAAGGAGGGCACTTGTGATGAGCACTGGGTGTTAATATAAATAACTAAATATAATATAATTTAAATATAATATAAATATAATAAAATAACTAAATTATACTCCTGAAACCAATGTTATACTGTATGTTAACTGACTATAATTTAAATAAAAATCTGGAGAAAGAAAGAGAGAAAGAGAGAGAGAGAAAGAAAGAAAGAAAGAAAGAAAGAAAGAAAGAAAGAGAAAGAAAGAAAGAAAGAAAGAAAGAAAGAAAGAAAGAAAAAGAAAAACAGCAAGAGATAAACAGCTTGTTATGTACAGGGGAACGAACCCCTGTAATACTGAAAGCAGATTTTTCCACATGAACTGCAAGCCAGATGGGAGCGGCATGATATATTCAAAGTGCTAAAAGCCAAACAAAAACAAACAAACAAAAAACTTCTAACCAAATTACCCAGCAAAGTTATTCAGAATTGAAGCAGAGATAAAGACTTCTCCAGATAAGCAAAAACTAAAGGAATTCACCACCACTGAAACAGTTATGTAAGAAAATAAAGAAACTTTTTTTTAATGTTTATTTATTTATTGAGAGCGATAGGGAGACAGAGAGAGAGAGGGAGAGAGAGAATCCCAAGCAGACTCTATGTGGTCAGCGCAGAGCCTGATGTGAGGCTTGAACTCATGAACTGTGAGATCATGACCTGAGTGAAAATCAAGAGTCAGAGGCTTAAGTGACTGAGCCACCAGACTCCCCACTAAAAAAAACATCTTAAGCAGATAAGTAAAGGTACTAATTAGTAATGAGAAAGCACATGAAAGTGAAGAAATCACTGATAAATACACAGTAAAGGTCATGGACTAATCACTTATAAAGTTAACATGAAGGTTAAAGACAAAAGTGGTAAAAGTAAGTCTAACTACAAGAATTAGTTAAGGGATACACAAAATAAAAATGTGAAATGTGGTGTGAAAAATAAAATGTGGGAAGAAAGGAGTAAAAATGTAGAGTTGTAGAATGTGTTCAAACTTAACTTGCTACTAACTTGAAATAGGCTGGTATATATACAGCCTGATATACATAAAGCTAATGGTAAACACAAAACAAAAACCTATAGTAGATACACAAAAGAAAATGACACTAGAATCTAAACATAACGCTAAAGAAAGTCATCAAATCACAAAGAAAGAGAGGAAGAGAAGAAGAAAAAAACAGAAAAGAACTACAAAACAGTAAGAAAACAATTAACAAAATGGCAATAAATACATACCTATCTATAATTACTTCAAACATAAATGGAGTATTTTCTCCAATGAAAAGACACAGAGTGACTGAATGAATAAAACAAGATCCTCTATATGCTGTATATAAGAGATTCACTTCAGATTTCAGACATAAGCAAATGCACAGAATGAAAGTGAAGGGATGAAAAAAGATATTTCATGCAAACAGAAACAAAAATAAAAATGTTGGGGTAGCTATACTTATAGCAAAAAACTGACTTTAAAACAAAGACTGGAATAAAAGACAAAAATGCACATTACATAATGATAAAGCGTTCAAGCCAGCAAGAAGAGAAGCCTTTGTAAATATTGATGTACCTAACATAGGAGAATCTAATTATATAAAGCAAATATTAACAGACCTAAATGGAGAAACTGACAGCAATACAGTAATACTAGGAGACTTTAATACCTCTCTTGGGTCGATGGATAGATCATCCAGACAGAAAATCAGTAACAAAACATCACCCTTAAAGGACACGTTAGAGTAGATGGACTTAATAAAGACATACAGAACATTCCATCTAAAAGCAGAATACACATTTTTCTCAAGTGCACATGGAACATTCTCCAGGATAGATCATATATTAGGAGACAAAACAAGTCTCATAAATTAAGATTAAAATCATATCAAGCATCGTTCAGACCACAGTGGTAGAAAACTAGAAGTCATCACAAAAAATAAAACTGAAAAAGTCAGGAAATATGTTAAGATTGAACAACCAAAGGGTCAATGAAGAAATCAAAAGAGAAATAAAAATATAAAATACTGTATGAAAATATAATATCCCAACTCTACAGGTGCAGCAAAAAGCAGTTCCAAGAGAGAAGCTCATAGGAATACAGGCCTACCTCAAAAAACAAAAAAAATATGGAGCACCTGGGTGGCTCAGTCGGTGAGCATTTGACTCCTGATTTTGGCTCAGGTCATGACCTCATGGTTCATGACTTCAAGTCCCTCATCGGGCTCTGCACTGACAGAGAGGAGCCTGCTTAGGATTCTCTGTCTTTCTCTTTCTCCTCTCCCACGCATGCCAGCACACAGACACACACACACACACACACACACACACACTCTCTCTCTCTCTCTCTCTCTCTCTTTCTTTCTCAAAATAAATAGTTTTAAAACAATCTTTAAAAAAAACAAGAAAAATTTCAAATAAACAACCTAACTTTACACCTAAAGGAGCTAGTAAAAGAGGAACATGTGAAGCCCAAAGTTGGTATAAGAAAGGAAATAATAAAAATCAGAGCATAAATAAATAATATAGATTCTAAAAAGACAGTAAAGATCAGTGAAGCTAAGAGCTTGTTTTTTCAAAAGGTAAACAAAATTGATAAAACTTTGGCTATACTCAGTAAGAAAATACAGAGGGCACAGATACATAAAATCAGAAAGGAAAGGGGGGAAGTCACCACAGATAACTAAAGAAATACAAAGGACCATAAGAAACTACTATGAATAATGATACACCGCAAACTGGACAACCTAGAAGAAGTGGATACACATTTAGAAATACATACAATTTTCTAAGATTGATCATGGAAAAGTAAAACCTGATGAGACCCCATTTCTAGCAAGGAATTGAGTCAGTAATTAAAAATCTCTAACAAACAAAAGTCCAGGGCCAGACAGCTTCACCTGGGAATTCTACCAAACAAAGAAAATTTAACAGCTATTCTTTTCAAAAGCTTTCAAAAAATTGAAAAGGAGAGAATTCTGCTTCCAAACTCATTCTACAAGGCAAGTATTACCCCTTATATCAAAACCAGACAAAAACAGCACAATAAAAGAAAATTATAGGCCAATATCCCTGATAAACATAGATGTAAAACTCCTCAACTAGAATTTAGTAATGCATTAAAAAGATCATACACCATGATCAAGTGGCATAATTTCCAGTGGTGCAAGGACGATTCAACCTCTGACAAACAAGGGCCATGTTATACCACATTAATAAAATGAAAGATAAAAATCAAATGATCATCTCAATAGAGGCAGAAAAAGCATTTGACAAAATTCACTACCCATTTGTGATAAAACATCTCAATAAAGTGGGTTTAGAGGAAATGAGCTTCAACATAATAAAAGCCATACATGACAAGCCCATACCTAATATCATAAGTAATGTCAAAAAACTGAAAATTTCTCCTCCATGATAAGGAACAAGACAAGGATGCCCACTCTCACCATTTTCATTTAACATAGTATTGGAAGTCCAAACTGGAGCAAATAGGCAGGGAAAAAAAATAAAGTCATCCATATTGGAAAAAAAAAAAAGAAGTAAAACTGATACTCTTTGTAGACAACAAGATTTTATACACAGAATAGCCTTTCAAAGACTCCACCAAAAAACCCTGTTAGAATTAATAGATAAATTGAGTAAAGCTGTAGGCTACAAAATCAATATATAACAATGTGTTGCATTTTTACACATTAACAATGAACTATGAGAAGAGACAACTGCAGCAAAAATAATAAAATACCTAGGAATAAACTAAAGCAAGGAGGTGAAAGACCTGTACCTGTACTGAAAACTATAAGACACTAATAGAAGAAACTGAAGACACAGAAAAGAAAAGCTATTCCTTGCTTATGGGTTGGAAGAATTAATATTGTTGAAATGTCCAATATTACCCAAAGCAATATATGGATTCAGTGTAATCACTAGAAAGCTCCCAATAGTATTTTTCACAGAATTAGAACAAACAGTTAAAAATTTATAGAGAACCTCAGAAGATCCTGAAAAGCCAAGGAAATTTTAAGAAAAAAGAACAAAGCTGGAGGCATCATGCTCCTTGTTTTCAAACTACATGACGAAGCTCTATTAATAATACAATGTAGTACTGGAAAACACACACAACACACACACACACACACACACACACACACATCAATGATCAGGAAAAAGAGCACAGAAACAACCCACATAATATATGGTCATTAATTTATGACAAAGGATGGGGATAATATACAATGGGGAAAGAGCAGTTCCTCTTCAATAAATGGTGATGGAAAAATGGACAGGCACATACAAAGGAATAAAAATGGACCACTCTGTTACACCATATACAAAAGTTAACTCAAAATGGGTTAAAGACTTGAATATAAGACCAGAAACCACAAAATTCCTAGTAGAAAACACAGGCATTGAATTCCTCAACATTACTCTTGGAGATATTTTTTGGTTTTCACTCCAAAAGCATGGTAACAAAAGCAAAAATAAACAATGGGACGACATCAAAATAAAGAGCTTCTGAACAGCAAAAGAAATAATCAATGAAACAAAAAAGTGACCTACTGAATGGGAGAAGATATTTGCAAATCATATACCAGTAAGGGGTTATATCCAAAACATATAAAGAACCCCTACAACTCATGATAAAACAATCTGATTCAACAAATGAGCAGAAAGATCTGAATAGATATTTTTCCAAAGAAAACAAACTTATGGGCAACAGGTACACAAAAGACGTTCATCACTAATCATCAGAAAAATGCAAACCAGAACTACAGTGAGATATCATCTCATACCTGCCAGAATAGCTATTACCACACAGATAAGAAATAACAAGTATTGACAAAGGTATGGAGGAAAAGGAACTCTTACACTGTTGGTAGGAATGTAAATTGGCGCAGTCACTATGGAAAATAG
This sequence comes from Lynx canadensis, assembly GCF_007474595.2. NCBI lineage: Eukaryota > Metazoa > Chordata > Mammalia > Carnivora > Felidae > Lynx > Lynx canadensis. The sequence continues at coordinate 87,472,838 of NC_044304.2, forward strand.
AATGCAGGTTTCTCAAAAGACTAAAAATAGAATTCTCATATGATCCAACAATTCCACTTGTGGGTATTTATGTGAAGGAAATGGAATCATTAATTTGGAAAGGTATATGTACCCCTATGTTCACCTCAACATTATTCACAATAGCCAAGATTGGAAACAACCAAAGTGTTCACTGATTGATGAATGCATAAAGAAGATGTGGTATGCACACACACACACACACACACACACACACACGCATGCACGCACACACAATGGAGTACTATTCAGGCATAAAAAAATATCCTGCCATTTGTGACAAATGGATGGACCTTGTGGGTATTATGCTAAGTGAAATAAGTCAGAAAAAAACAAATACTGTATGATTTCAATTATATGTGAAATCTAAAAACAAAACAAACAAAACAAAACAAGACCCATAGGTACAGAAAACAAACTGGTGGTTGCCAGAGGGGAGGGGCCTGGGGGTTAGGTAAAATGGGAGAAGGGTGTCAAGAGGTACAAACTCCAGTCATGTAATAAATGAGTCATGGGGATGTAATGTACATTATGGTGACCATAGTTAATAATGTTGTATTGTGTATTATGTAATTTAGCATGATGAAAGAGAAACAAGACTTATTGTGATAATTTTTCAGTGTATACAAATGTCAAGTCACTATGTTATACACCTGAAACTAATATATATGTCAAGCACACAACAGTAAAAGAAAAAAAAAAAGGGTTAAAATCTGTATAATTAAGTCTGGGACATTTTCATTTGGCAGGTGAAAATGCATGTATATTTTGAATTTTGCTACTTGGTTTTAATATCTTTTTAATTTGATAATGGTGTGAAAAACAGTGTATTTGATGAAGTTTTAATAAAGTGAAATATGCCTTATTCATAAGAATTTGGATTTTATAATTTGTATATTTAAGAAAATTATATTTAGTGTCTTCAAGTATGGTTGTTAAAAGCAATGTGTGACTAATTTTTTAAGCTATACAATATTTTCAGTTGTATATAAAGAAAATCAATTCTAATTCACGAGCAAACTTTAATTTCTAACTATTTATAATAAAATACATTTTAACATATTATATAGGTAATATAGTTCTATAATTCATGCAAATGAAGTTGTTAATACATCTGATCTACATCTGATCTCTCAATTATCCCAGGTAATTTCATCCAGTTACCAATTTTACCTCATATAAGCTTTTCAACTGTAAATTTACTGGATGACTTATTCTATTACTTGGCTGTCAGTATGGTCTTTCAGAAGTAACGATTCTGTGTCTCTAGAGTATCTAAATTTCAACAAGTTAATTATATACACCCCAGGAGAATAGATTCCACAATTTGATGAGGAATATCTCTCACTTGGGAAAAATATCAATGAGCAGTGTATATACCAATGTTAGTCCAGAACCAGATGGTAAGAGGATTTTTTGTTAAATTTTATATTTAGAATAGAGAAGGACCTCTCCCTCTATTTCACAGTGATCTGTCAAAGCTCACAGCAGCCAACCTATTTCTAATGTTTATTATATTTATACAACACCAGATGTTTTACTAGAAGAAAGATCATTTGGTTGATTAATCATTTTTATTTCCTTGAAGAATAGGAACACTCCACCTCTGCATATAAATCTTTATTGTGGAAAACTGCCAAGCTTATGAGTAATGAATTTCTATGCCATGAAAATCTGTGAACTTAAAAAAAAATATTCAAATATATTCTGTAGTTTTCCATAGTGATAAAGTTATGAATAACTATTGTTATTTTAAAAGATATTTAATTCTTTTGCAATGTTTTACAGAACACCATAAAATGATATATTTTAAATTCATTGTCTTAATGATAAATACTCAGACACTGAGGTGGCTTCTTTTGATGATCACCAACATATTTTCAAACAGTCAGGAATGCAGAAGGGTGAGTGGATTAAAAACATAGGATTTGGAGTCAGACCAATCTGGCTTCCTTGTTACTTTGTAACCTCAGGCAAATTTCTTAATATCTCAGAGCCTAATCTTCCTTATTTGTAATAAAAAGGCATAGCTCATCATAATATTTGCATCATAATATTTGAACAAGATATGTCAAAAGCCAGACACAGAAAATTAACTCATTAAAATTGAGTTTCTTCTCCCTATCATTTGATTAGAAAGAAAAGGGGAGGGGTAGTAATAGAAAAACAGATCTCTGAGATTAAACATTTTTAGATTGTTTTATCATCCAGCAATACTCCAAACTGGGCCTTTTTTTCCCCCCTCATACACTCAAATTTTAATTGTGTGCTCTTCCTGGAACAAGAAAATTGCAGTCACTTTGAACAATGCATTTGTTCAAAACCAATTCAAACAAGTGCTTAAGCTAATTATTTTGCATCCAGGCTCAGACCTCCAGGGTATGACTGGCATGTCTCATTATGCAGTTTGTGTTTATAGTTCTCCCATTCTAGAAACCACAACCTCGCCAAACTTGGATGTGGGGTTCGTATTCACTACATTCAATACACTGATTGGTGTATTCTCTGCAATTTCTATAACATTTATCGTACAAAATGGGAAGAAGAGCTCATATCTACCATTATCGATTAGCATTTATATCCGTGGTGTTTGGGAAATAAAAGCACCATTGAGCACTGGGCTTCTATTACATACAAAATTCCTTTGTTTATACTGTTCTGATTTGTGTTGTTGAGCAGTTTTAACAATACCTTTTTAAGTTAAAATATGGCTTCACAAAGGCCCAACTGCAGGCTCACTGCTCCATAAATCAGAAGCTTAACTATGTACAATTCTGATAGTCACAAAAGCATGCAGACTACTAGTAATCCCACCTCTACATCGAGTGGAGGTTGAAACCAGTCCTTTGTCCTAAATAATGAAATGCCTAGAGTAAGTCCTTCATTTACTTGATCACTTGCCTTTCGAGCCAAGTGAAAGAAAAGCCCTACTATGGTAGGGTCCCCGCCCTAAGGGAAAAACAAACAAACAAAACAAAACAAAACAAAACAAAAAACCTCAAGGCAACCTGGTTACACTCACGTGACAACATCCCTCACAACCTTGTAACAGGAGATCACTTAATCAGACTACCTGTTTGTGTGTTACCATATATGAGAGACAAAAAAGTAAAAATGTATAAAAAACTATGCCACATGGTGTTCGGGGCTCAGTTCTTTGAGTATGAACCCCGATGAGCAGTGCCAGTAGGAAATAAAGTTGCTTCCTGGAAAGAAAAGCGTCAGTGTCAAGACTCTGCGGGAGAATCCCGCTACACTACAACCTATTGCAGCTTTTGTTTGTCCAGTTGATAGGAGTGTTGACATGATATCTAGCAAAATACAAAATGCCCTCACAAGTTGGACGTGGCTTTAAAAAAAAAAAAAAAAAACTTTAAAATAGGGGCACCTGGGTGGCTCAGTCTGTTAAGCATCCAACTTCTGCTCAGGTCATGATCTCACAATTCGTAAGTTCAAGCCCTGCATTGGCTCTGTGGGACGACTCAGAGCTGGAGCCTGTTCCAATTCGGTCTCCTTCCCTCGCTGCCCCCTCCCTGCTCACACTCTGTCTTTGTCTCTCTCTAGTTTCTCTCTCAAAAATAAATAAGAATATTAAAAAGTCCTTAAAATAAATCATTGGGTGATAATGCAAAATTAGATAATGCAAAAATTAGAATAAGAACATGTCCAATATTGGCTTATAGAAAGGCTATTATGAAATAATTGCAACAATTCGATATTTTTGTTCTTATTTTCACTTCACAATAGCAAAATAAAGAAGCTTATGTAACTACAAACTTTTCTAAAGAGCTGAATTTCTTATTTAATATTATATAACTCAAAAGTGAAGGAAATTATTATTTATTGAATACCAATAATGGCAGATACTGTGATAAGCATTTTAACGTATTACTTCAGCATACACGTTGGATTCCCAAATATGAAGATAACTTTTTCTACTTGAGCATTCTCAGTATTTTTTTGAGGATGCACCAAAAACTATCCAGCCTCCCAGACAGTCTCCAATAACCTTGCCCCCTGGAATGCCTACCCTATGTAATACCATTTCACATTGAACCAGAGTTGGTCTCGATCAGTATGCTATGGAGAAGTAATGGTATGTCACTTTTAGGTTATAAAAGATTATGGTTTCTCTTGGACATTCTCTCTCTTGCTCTCTTTTTCTTGCTCTCTCATATCACTTGCTCTTGGAGAAGCCACTTTCTATGTAATGAGCTGCCCTATGGAGAGGTCCATTGGCAAGGAACTGAGGAAGGTCTGTAGACAACAGCTAGAAACTGAGACCCTTGGTCCAACAGCCCATAAAAACCAGGCCTTCCCACACCCATGTGAATGAGCTTGGATGCTGATTCTTCAGCCATTGGTGAGCCTTGAGATGATTGTGCCACTCAAGATGCTAGGAAGCTTGACTGCCACCTCTTGAGGGACTCTGAGGTATGCATTAACATAGTTCCTTGTTTTTATCTTTTCAAGAAATAAAGTGAAAATGTATCATTCATTTCCTCAAAGAACAGCTTTGTATCTCTCAATCTGTCTCTCCTTTTGTTTAACAAAATTGGATGTGAGATGATTCGGGACTTACTTCCTTGGGCAATCACCTTATTTAATGTTCCTTCTTCCTCATTTTAAAAATGGGACTTATCATGATTGCCATTTACTGACTACCAACTATTTATTAACCACTTACCATCTCCTTTATCCACAAAACAATCCTGTTGGATAGCTATTATTATTCCACTTTTCAATGAAAGATCTGAGGTTTGGTGATTATTCATGGTATGTGGTTAGTAAATTGAGATTTAAACTCATTCAAGTCTAGCTCCAAATTTCTGTTACAACTTTCTTTGTTATGCATTTTATTACTGAGATTTCAGGAGTTTGATTAAGCAAACTGATATATCAAACCAAATCTTACATTTTTCAAAAACAGAATGTATACCCTCCAGAATAGCAGAGTGCATAATCGGAAAAGCAGATGTCAGATTTCTCAGGGTTCGAATCCAAAGCTGACTAAGGTCAAAAAATATCTTGTGCTTTTTCACAATTACAAAATTTATACAAATCTAACACCTTTTTTTCCCCCTAATAATTTCTAAATGTGGGAAGAGGTTTAAATATTTTCTTCCTTCAGCTTGAAAAAATGCATTTTCCATCCACATTATTCCTTCACTTTGCTTTTCTGATGTAGGACAGCTTAGCAGAAAGATAATATGGCTGAGTCAGTCAAATGGGGCTTTGAATGCACAAATCTGTTCCACTTTCTCGAATTTCAATGTCCTTATCTACAAAGTGGAATAAGTAGCATTCAGGATTGTTTTGAGGATTAAACAGGGAATAAACAAACGGTGTATAAAATGATAAATATTACTGATCCATAATTCTGAGATTCAAAATACTTTGAAAATAATAGACTTTCTGCAATTCACATAGTGACAATATCTAATCTGAATTGATATTAAGACTACTCATAGGGGGAATAATATATTTTTCACTGCAGGCATTCTGAGGAGTTTCATTATGAATTGTAGTTCTAGATTGTAGAGAAAATATGACATAACATATGGCAAATACACCATTTAACATTTTCAAATCTGCAAATCCCCCCCCCCCCGAAAAAAAACGTCTGGCCCCAAAGTCTTAGAGTATATGGCAATATTATTATTAAATATATTAAATATAGTTAAATTCTAGATTAAAACTTCTATGTAAAAAAAGAAACTGTTATAGGTAGTGATACTATTCATTAAGTTTTGTACTGAATTCTTAAGATTTATATGAACACACTTCTGACTTGAAGTGATAACATTATTTTTGTAAGTGGCAATTGGTAAAATTAATATGACCTTTTCAAAGCTGAAGAAATTAAATTATAGAAAGATAGATTTAATTTAAGGAAAATTAAGTTAAAAATTAAGATCACAGTTGGGATTAAGAATCCTTAATTTACTTCCTTTGTGTTTAGCTCCTTGATTAGATATCTCACATTTTCAGCTCAAGTACTTTTGTAAATGAGCAATTTTGCAAAGGGATCTCATTTTCTCAACAAGAAATTAGCAGCTCATCTTTTCTTTTTTGCCTTTTTAACTTCAAATTAAGGCATATAAACTAAAACTGTGGAGGGGGATGTCTATACACGAACCTTCTATTTGCCATTGGTTTATACAAATTTGCTCTAATAGTTCAAAAAATGCATCATAAGAATACATGAGACATCTAACAAAATACACATATGCAAATCTACATAACTGCTTGTTAGTCTAGTGTTTTGTTGTTGTTGCTGTTGCTGTTGCTGTTGCTGTTGTTTTGAAAATATTTATTTATTTTGAGAGTGTGTGAGCAGGGGAGGGGCAGAGAGAAAGACAGAGAGAGAGAGAGAGAGAGAGAGAGAGAGAGAGAGAGGATCCCAAGCAGGCTCCACACTGTCAGAGCAGAGTCCTACATGGGACTTGATATCACGAACCACGAGATAAAGATGTAAGCTGTAATGAAGAGTCAGATGCTTAACTGCCTGAGCCACACAGGTGCCTCAGTCATCTAGTGGTTCTGAAATAAAATTCACGGCCAAAGTAGAAATTACTATGTAACCACAACTATGGAATCTTTACTGTTTAAATTACCTAGCATGTTTTCAATACTTGAACATTATAATTTAGCTACATAATGAGGTCATGTTTTGCTTAGCAAATCCTGATTTCAATTTTTTAGGAATCTTGTCCACTCACTTCTCCCTCTTAATATACAAAAAAAAAAAAAAAAATCTGAACTACTTGCTATTTCGTTGTTGTTTTAATGTTATTTTTGAGAGAGAGCAAGCATGCACACACACATGCAAGCAGGGGAGGGGCAGAAAGAGGGAAAGAAAGAATCCTAAGCGGGCTTCTCACTGTCAGTGCGGAGCCTGATGAGAAGACTGAACTCGGGAACCGTGAGATCATGATCTGAGCTGTAATCAAGAGTTGGATGCTTAACCGAATGAGCCCCATGGGGCATTCGTGAACTACTCACTATTTTAACTTAGTTTGACTCCATACTGAAATCCATCAGTGGTACACAAAAGTTTTGCAGCTTTTCCTTATGTTAGAAGATTGACCTTTCCTAACACATGATTGCTTTAGAGTAAAAGGAGAACGAAAGGGCTGTGTTTTCTAATAGTAGAGACAACAGTAAAAAGGAATCATAATCTGGTATTTATATACTCTCCCATTATCAGACTTCTTATCTTTGTGTAGAGTATACTCTACACAGTTTCACATATTTTATAACATCAATCAGCCAAAGATATATTAAAATATCAAATATAAAGGGGATTTGGGTTATTTTATGTTTTAGAGTCCTTACTCTATTTGTGAGTCCTTGGCCTTACCTAACGAAGATCTGTTTAGTCTTGTTTATCCCTTAAGGTTTGCCATTCTTTTTTAAAAAAATTTTGGGGGGCGCCTGGGTGGCTCAATTGTTTGAGCGACCGAGTTCGGCTCAGGTCATGATCTCATGGTTTGTGAGCTCGAGCCCCGCGTCGGGTACTGTGCTGCCAGCTCTGAGCGTGGAGCCTGCTTCGGATTCTGGGTCTCCCTCTCTCTCTCTGCCCCTCCTCCACTCGTGCTCTGTCTCTCTCTGCCTCAGAAATAAATAAACATTAAAATTTTTTTTTTAATTTTTTTAACGTTTACTCATTTTTGAGAGACAGAGAGAAAGAGAGCATGAGCGGGGGAAGGGGAAGAGAGAGAGGGAGACAAAGAACCCAAAGCAGGCTCCAGGCTCTGAGCTGTCAGCACAGAGTCTGACGTAGGGCTTGAGCCCACTAACTGCAAGATCATGACCTGAGCCGAAGTTGGACGCTCAACCAACTGAGCCACCCAAGTGCCCCAAGGTTTGCCATTCTTTACTCTTATGGAGTAGCTATATTAACACATCTATGAAAATTATGTGTATGGATATTGACTCCTGATTAACTGATGAAATCAACTCACCTGTAAAGTAAATTTAAAATCTCATGTCAAATCTTTATGCTTACTAACAAAAGCCAACGTAACAAAAGTTGTTTTATTCTTCACTAACTTTATAAGCCATAACTACAAAAGGGTTGATTTTTAAGCATTTATTTCCCAGCCATTTTCTTTGCAGATTCCTAAGGACTATATGCATGTCCAAAGTGGAGATTGAAAACAGTTGTCTCATCTCATGGAGGCCTTTGGGTCATATATCTTTAGGGCCATGCTGGTGTGACCAACTCTGTTTGGTCAATGTCACTGAAATCCTTGATCTTAAAAAGGTAACACAGGATAGTGCCCATTGCAGAAGTTTGGATTCTAGATAAAAAGAAACCAAAAAATTCCCTACCTTTTGTTCTACCAATTACTGTACTTAAAGTGAATGTCTATTTTATTAGTAATCTTATACATTATTATCTTTAACCACTGACATTTGAGCCTGCCTCAGATGGATAGTCTTATTAAATAAGATGATAAACAGAACTATATATTTGCTATAGCAACTTTAAAGTTTTCAGGTGAACTGATAAGTGCTATATTCTTACAAGTTTTTTAAAATTTGAAATTAATCTATGTAAAGGTTTTCTTTACGCTTTAGGAATTTTGAGTTAAAATACATCCATTTTCTTGGGTAACAACTTATCACAGAAGGATATTCATTGATGATTTTTTTCAGAATGGAAAGATATTATGTCTGACATCTTGGTGTTTTTTTCCTTCCTATTATTTTATGGGATGTCATTAAATTATAAATACTAATTGAAAAACAGATGTTTCATTATTACAAGTTAATGAACAGGTGTCTTTCAACAGTAAAATAAAAGTCTTTAGTGTCCTTACAGATATGATTCTTACTGTTTTTTTTTAATGCATCATGGGGATTTAATCGTCATATCTCAGTTTTAAATTCAACTTAAATACACAATAATTTTAAAAGTTGGAAAGTCTTAACTATCTATTTTAGAGTTTTTACACTTAAATTACTTAATCCTTTTCACAAAGAACTGACATGTCATTTCTTGAAAGAATATTGCCTGGGAGATAATTACTTGAATTAGATATTTATACTCCTGGTTTCTTGGCATTCAATGGAATATTTGGCTGGAATTATTCTGAGGTTTTAGAAAAAAGGTACACAGGAAATAAATTTAAAATATAATGCTTCCATTCAGATAGAGCAGAACATGGCAAGCCTCTACTTTTGGAGATGAACAAAAGGATTTAGGGAACCAGAACCCTATCTAGGAAAAATAGACACACATTTAGGAAAAGATCATCTTGGAAGGTTTCCCCTGTTTCGTGTCAAAAAGTAACGCTCTTCATCTAATTACAGGAATCGAAAAGAACAAAGAGAGACAGTGCTACACATCCAGAACACTGTAGCAAAATAAGCACACACACACACACACACACACACACACACACACACACACACACACAATTCCTGTCCCTTCGAAAAGCACTGAATAATTTGGACATAATTTACTAATTGCAGCCAGTTAATATTACTGGTGACATACTGATTGGCAGAAGGCACAGTTACAAGGTGTTCAGTGATGTGTACTCCCACTGAGCTAATTAGTGCACCTCCAAGCTTTAGCTATGGGCCCCCTTATCAACAGAAGACTGTATCCAGGCCTCTGTCCCCTTTGATGTCCCAGGGCTCAAACATCAGAGTGCAAAGCCGAACAGGTAGCTTTAAGACTGGACAGAGTTGGCAATACCTGTTACACATTTCCCACACCCTCTTCCATTAAATATAATAGTTTCAGAAACTCCCAGTGTTAGAATGACATTTGGTAACAGACCGTCAGTGCTGTCATTTGGGCATTAAAATAATCGAATGATTTTTCTACTTTAATTAGCTTGCTTTTCCTACTCTAATATCAACTGAAATTTGGAATTTAAGAAAAATGATGATGATGAGCCATATTAGCATCCGTCTGTTTTTCTCCTTGGTGAAGGGAGCTGTTGGAAGCAGTTTCACTATTCCAAATATAGCGTAACATATAATGTATAAAAAGTATTCACGTGTCATCTAAAATAATTATAATTATTCTGGTGATGCTGTGAGATAAGAGCTTTTGTGTGTTAGGTGACGCACTGGGTGATTTCACTTGGGAGTCTAAATACACTCTTTTAAAAATGCAGATTTGTGCACTGGTGTTTCTTAGAAGTACGAAATGTATGAGTAGGTAAGACAGAGATGTGTCCACTAAAGTCATTTTAAAATTAAATATACTTTGATTTGAATTCCAGCTCTTCCACTCATTGAGCAAACAATTTAATCTGACTCAATTTTCTTCTCTGTAAAATGGAAATAATACATCAGAAGTTCTTTTGAGGATTATATTAGGAACTATATACTGCTTAACCCAGTAGCTACCACATAATGAGTACTCAACACAGCTTTTATTATTTATTTTTTAAAACAGTATATTTTTAGGTATTTTCTACACCCAATGTGGGGCTTGAATTTACAATCCCAAATTCAAATGTTGCATGCTCTACTGACTGAGCTAGCCAGGCACCCTTCAATTGAGCTTTTAAAGCGGTAATATTAATGTGATATTACATATAGGCTCAATAAATAATTCACTCACAATTAATTATACTTAATACAATTATAAAACAAAATAATATATTTTATTAGTCAATGTTTTACAATGGATGGTATATAACATTCTTCTAAAATATATTAGCTATAACATATACTTTATAGTACATCATAATATACTATTAACATACTATAATCACAAAATAAAAATTATATAAAGTATATTTCATATTATATTAAAATTGGATTATTAAAATTTAATAGTATATCCCCTACTATTATTGAAATTAAATAAATAAGGGAAGAATGGAAAATAATGTCATTTATTTGATTTGTTTTTTTTCTCAATAAAGTATATAAGCTTGTTACATACCAAACATTTCATTAGTGCTTGAGTGAAATGTCAATTGCATAACTGCTAATCTCTGACCTTCATGAAACTACAGGGGAATTAGAATATCTAAATTATAAAGGAACAAAATAACTCATCTTTTGGAACATCCCATTCTTTCTTCAACCTGAAAGTCTCTTAAGCCCCAAAAGAGAATCAGTCTTCAATGGACTCTGTGAGCACAGACCAAAATGTAGAATCACAGCTTGCTCTGAAAATTCTAATGATAATTGTGAATTCAGCTACTCAGGAGAACAGTATGAACAAATATTGCTTGAAGTGGCTTCCGTGAAGTCAGGAATTTCCCTCTTATAAGTTATTCTTGGGGCGCCTGCGTGGCTCAGTCAGTCGGGCATCCAACTCTTGATTTCAGCTCAGGTCATGATCTCACGGTAGTAAGATTGAGCCTTGCATCGGGCTCTGGGCTGGGCATGGAGTCTACTTGGGATTCTCTCTCCTTTTCCCTCTGCCCCTCCCCAACTTGCACTTGCTCTTGCTCTTAAAAACAAAAGCAAAAACAAAAACAAAAACCAGTAGAAAGTTATTCTCTCCATTTACATGAACTTTTTTTTTTTTTAATTTTTTTTTCAACGTTTTTTATTTATTTTTGGGACAGAGAGAGAGACAGAGCATGAACGGGGGAGGGGCAGAGAGAGAGGGAGACACAGAATCGGAAACAGGCTCCAGGCTCCGAGCCATCAGCCCAGAGCCTGACGCGGGGCTCGAACTCACGGACCGTGAGATCGTGACCTGGCTGAAGTCGGACGCTTAACCAACTGCGTCACCCAGGCGCCCCTACATGAACTTTCCAAAAGAGAACTTTGTATTCTGAGTTTATTGATTTCTTTGACTTTCTTCTGAACTTGCAAAGTACACTTAAATTGCTTCCAAAGAGTCTAATATTAAGCAGTCTGAAATAAGATGCTTTGGCAATTAATACACCAAAGTTCTTGTTGATCTGAGTTGGCATTGTCCTGGGTTTGTGGTAGCTCATTAGGTGACATCACCACAGATCTTGGCATTTTGGCACAATCATTTGACCTATACTGAGAACACTTATATTAGACAAAGAAAAAATGAAATACTTTATCCAGAATTTTCTTTTAGTAAACTATGTAATTTCTTTGTAGATTTTACTATAAAGATAACTTTCTTAGAAGTCTTTTTTTAAAAAAGAAGAGTGATCAAATATGTATCCAATGTTTTGGTCTGTTATCTGGTTAACAACTCTTCTATGCTGCTACTTGGTATCTAAGACATAGTTTATTATATGATTACAGTTTCTTACCCACAGGAAAATAATAAAATATTAAAAGCCTATTCCCAGAACACTATTCTATTTGGCAGGTACAAGTACCCTCCAAATTCAGGGTCGGTCTGAGAACTGTATACAGGTAGTTGAAACCACATGGCTGGCTGAGATCTCTTGATGGATTAGGCTTGGAAAGACAAAATTTGATTCAGGAAAGGGTAGTATGAAATCACTGAAGATGAAGAATCTCTGCATATGAGAGTAAGTTCTGGGAGAAATTCCCTTGGATGCTCAGCTCAGCTCTGATCTGGTCAGGAATAAGCCTCTGGCACTTTAGCCAGTCCACTGTGTCGTGCCACTCTCAGCCAAAGGAAAGGTGATCAGCATAAGGAATCAATAAAGAAGGCACACCTGGGTGGCTCAGTCGGTTGGGCATCCGACTTCAGCTCAGGTCGTGATCTCACAATTCGTAAGTTCAAGCCCTGCATCAGGATTTGTGCTGACAGCTCAGGGCCTGGAGCCTGCTTGGGATTCTCTGTCTCCCTCTGCCTCTGCCCCACCCCCCACTAACACTCTGTCTCTCTCTCTCTCAAAAATGAATAAATGTTTAAAAAAAGAATCAATAAAGAAGATAAATAAACCTCATAATCCCCCAAAAAGATGTAATAAGAGTAATGTCAACCATTGTATGTGCCAAGCGCTGTCCTAAACAGTCCATGATTTTTGTCATTCGATAAGAAAAAGTTTCTCTAATTTGATTACTGTTAAAATTTATAATCTATAGGCTCTGTCTTATAAAAATCCCAATCTCCTTCTATCCTCAAATTCCTCAAAAGTGTGAGTTGCTCATCAAAGAACAAAACTCTTCAAAGTAATGGCAGCAGTAATACGAGTATAACACAACAATACAAATTACCAGTGTAAGGTTAAAAGGCACTAAATGGTTAAATCTCTGTTTCTGTGCGTGCACGTGCACATGTGTGTTTCAAGTTTATTGATTTACTTTGAGAGAGAGAGTGTGAGCAGGGGGGGGGGGGGGGGGGGGAGAGAGAGAGAGAGAGAGAGAGAGAGAGAGAGAGAGAGGGGAGAGAATCCCAAGCAGACTCTGCATTGTCAGTGCAGAGCCTGACTCAGGCTTGATCTCACAAACTGTGAGATCACAACTTGACCTGAGATAAAGAGTCAAATGCTCAACCCAGTGAGCCACCTAGGCACCCCATGTGTGTGTTTTGAATGTTGCCTGTTTGTGAAGTGTTAAAAGTTAAGTATATATACACCTTGTCTATAAAAATAATAATAAATTGTCTAATATAAGTATACAGAAATTTAGAGATTCAGTATATGCTGCATATGGAAAATCCCCAAATATATAGAAAATAAGCTATCTTACTATTACAGAGAAATGCTTTGAGATGAAGATAATGTTTTTCTTTTACTGCTAGGGAATAAAGAGCTCAATAAACCAAATCCTACAAGAGACAAAAGATACAAAAGCTTAACACACAAAAGGATAGACTTAGCTCATGTTTTTTTTTTTTCCTTTAAAAATAACTCACCTTACTTATGATTTTAAAGAGATCATTAATTTGTAGTTCTCCTTTATTTTATTTTTTGAATGTTTATTTATTTTTTCTAGAGACAGTGAGCAGGGTGGGTGCAGAGACAGGAGGGGACAGAGGATCTGAAGCTGGCTCTGTGCTGACAGCACAGAACCTAATGCGGGACTCAAACTCACCAACCAGGAGATCATGACCTGAACTGAAGTCAGACACTCAACTGACTGAGTCACCCAGGTGCCCCTTAGCTCTCTTTTAATAATAGGATTCAATTGTCATAAAATAAAACTAAGGTAAAGTATACTGTAACTTTAAAAATTCTAGGGGCATCTGGGTGGCTCAGTCAGTTAAGCGGCCGACTTCGGCTCAGGTCATGATCTCACTGTCCATGAGTTCGAGCCCCACGTCGGGCTCTGTGCTGACAGCTCAGAGCCTGGAGCCTGCTTCGGATTCTGTGTCTCCCTCTCTCTCTGACCCTCTGCTGTTCATGCTCTGTCTCTCTGTGCCTCAAAAATAAATAAAACATTAAAAAAAATTTAAAAATTCTAACACATTCATGAAAATACTAAAAGGTGAGAATCTTCTTGTATTTTAGGTCATACAGAAATGTTGCTCAGCCAGAATCTTTACTTTCTGTTCTTGAATGTGATATGATGCTGAGTTTGCCAATACAAACATTTAGATCAGTTAGGAAGTTGTATTCTTAAACGGAAAAGGGGGAATGGCATCATAACTTAAAAATATTATGTCTAAGGCCATTTTATTTTGACCTACTATTACAAAATAGTTTGTTACTGTCCCACATAAGCTTTCTTATAGAGAACAATTCAGGTGATCAGACAACATGAAGATTTTAGGCTGAACTGCAATCTAAATTAAAAAATAAATACTATCACAACAAAACTCTCTCTTCAGAGTTTGACTATCACAAGCGCCGATTACCCATACAATAAACAAGGCCACACAGACACATTATGCAGAAACTTCCAAATAGGAAGACAAAAAGTAGATAACCAAAGGAAACCATTCTAATTTCCATAATGGAGTTCTACAACAATAATGAACTAAAGCAAAGAATAAGCTAAGTATGTATCAAGAAATATCCACAACAAAAATGCACCTTAAAGAGAATATAATTGATAGATCTAAGACTTAGAACAAACAAAACAGCTAGTCATCTAACTATAAAAATCAGTAATAAAGTATATTTTATTTTATGATGTTCATTAATTTTATTGTAATTGTATTTATCACACTACACGATATGACTATGTTATACACTTTGCTTCATTTTTCTTGCTTCTTCAATTAAATGTTTAAGTGCTGTGTCACAAAAATCATTTGTATATGCCCGTATATACTCCACATCAATTTAATTTTAGCTGTACATGCCACTACCAAATGTGTTTGTTGAGTGCAACATGGACATAATGGTTCCTCAACCTACACATTATGAAAGAAATTCAACAAGCATATTGCCCTGATAAAGAAGCAAAATAATCTATCATTTGTTTGAGTAACCAGAGGAGTTTCATATGAACTAGTCAGACAATGTAAATAACTCGAGATGTTTATATAACAACTGGTTAGAATGTTTATTTGTAAATAAATACCACGGCTAGAAATAGCTGCTTGAATAACAGATAATGATATCTGTTCTGTATGTTGATAATCATATTAAATGTGCTATAGCAATAAAATTTTGCCTAACTTGTAGCAGCATCAGACTGTGATGGTAATAAACAGTAGTAAAGTTTATTTCCAAAACTCTTTGAAGTGTGAGCATGGTTCATGATGCTTTTGAGAGTTGTTAACTGCTATCACTCATTGTGATAACCTGACAGATGGAAAAATAAAAGGCACAAAGGGGTATAATAACTCCCGACATCATATTAGAGTCACTGAATAGACAGAGAAAAATATCAGGGCTTTAAAGATTGTTTGCCAGTGTATACAAATCTCACATCTCCTTTGACAAATTTCTCCTAGAAACTACTCTCATTTTTTTTTAAGTGACATTTGTAAGATTTTTATTTATATTCGTAACTATTCTTCACTATCAAATATTTCAGTCTTCCTAGAAGGTTGAATATTTCGGGTTCTCTTTAACTTTCTAACACTATACCTTTTTAACTTGAAAGCAGAGACAATGTCTTTGTTTTTCACCTGTAGATCTCCATTGAGTAGGACGGTGTCCAAGGTACTACATTCGACCAGCAGTTATGGAATTCCTGTATGTTAGTCCCGGTTACTGACTTTATAGTATGCTACTTTCCAATTATAGTACCACTTTTTGCAGTAATAATTCCTATCTACATGGTTGTTAAATTGTTTATAGCTTGAATCCATTAGTACAGCCCCTGTTTTAAGTGCTGGCACTTTCCAAGTCTTCTTCCTCTCTGATTCAGTAACTACTTTAGACGTTAAATACTTGACAAAACATAGGAATAAAAATTAAGGAAATGAAATACTTCCTTCAAAGCAATTAATATTTCTAATGTTTTCTTAGTTTAACACTTTAATAAAAAGGAGTTTAAGTCCTCTTTGTACTATGTTATCATTTTATTCTGTTTTCAGGATTCTTTAAAGATTGTCTATAATTTACCATTAATCCAAATGTGTTCATAGAAAAATGTAAATCTATCATCTGGTATTGATAAGGACTTGGTAAAATTAATGTTGCATTGTCTCATGGCCTGACAAAGGAACGCCACTCCTGCCTGGAGACATTTAAATGTACCCTGAGAAAGAGTCTATGCAGTGTTTCCATGTTATCATCACAAATACCTACCAGTGTTTATAGTTATCAGCACTACTAAAATAGCCAGGAGGGCTAATTAGCTCAATTGGAAAATGTGACTTCAGTGAGGTCGATACCCTCCCTTGGAAACGGAATTTAAGCCACCAATACACCTCAGGGTGAGGTTCAAAAATGCACTGAGCATTTTCCAGGCCACACCTGTAAATTGTTTGTATGGTATATTTTCTTTTGGTGAAGTCTTGCCTGAAGTGCTTCTTAAGTGCTTCCCCTTAAGTAGGATTCTGCCTTAGCGACTAGCAAAGACAACCTCAAATAAGAAAGGCAGTTTAGGGGCGCCTGGGTGGCGCAGTCGGTTAAGCGTCCGACTTCAGCCAGGTCACGATCTCGCGGTCCGTGAGTTCGAGCCCCGCGTCGGGCTCTGGGCTGATGGCTCAGAGCCTGGAGCCTGTTTCCGATTCTGTGTCTCCCTCTCTCTCTGCCCCTCCCCCATTCATGCTCTGTCTCTCTCTGTCCCAAAAATAAATAAACGTTGAAAAACAAAAAATTAAAAAAAAAAAAAAAAAAGAAAGGCAGTTTAATGTACAGTCTAAAAGAATGGATTCTAACATCAGAGTAGCTGGGTTTAAATCTGCCTCAACTTCCCTGTATGTCACCGTGCATGCATGATACATTACCTAACAGGCACATGTCTGTTTCCTCATCTGTAAAACAGACATAGGGTACTTAAATCTCAGAACTACTGTAATGAGTAAATGAATAAATATGTGTGAAGGTATCAGCTGGGTACATACTAAGTGCTCTGTGAAAATTAGTCACTTTGATTATTAATATATTAATGCTTGATGATTCCAATGTACAAAATACATTCAGAGCTGATCCTTCCAACCCTCTGGCCTCTGTTTGCTGGATTCTTCTCCAACAGTTTTGTCCTCTAACCTATTTCAGCCATTCAGTCTCATACTGCACTGCCCAATATGGTAGATATATGTGACTATATTTAAATTTATTACATTAAATACAATTAAATTTTCATTTTTGAGTTTCACGATCTACATTTCAAGTGCTCAATAGCCACATGTGGTTAGTGACCATTATATACACAGCCCAGAAATAGAGCATTTCTATCATCACAGAAAATTTTATTGGATACTATTGCTATAGACCTTGCATTGAATAACTTTAATCTCTTCCAAACCTTAGTATCATGCATTCTACTCTTTTATCAATACCTCTTATCTTTCCAGACCACTCCATATTTTACTATGATTTCAACCATATTTTTAACTTATCAGTTATTCTAATTTAGCAATTCAAAAGATTTTTAGTCTTAGGAACACTTTACAGTCTTAAAAATTACTGAAGATGCCAAAAAGCTATCATTATGTGGGTGATATTTATTGGTTTTTTTTTTTTTGGTTGCTGTTGTTGCATTATAAATTAAAATGAAAAACTACAAAATAATTTAAAAGATTACTAAAATAGCAATAAAAAACTGATCATACATAAACATAAATACCCATTTTAGTAACAATTCCCGCATTTGGGAAATGACTACATTTTCAAACAAAAAATGGAGAAAAGTGGGCTGTTTGTTTGCATTTTGAAAATCTCTCATGTCTAGCTAAAAGAAGGCAGATGGATTCTCATGTCTGTTTCTGTATTAAATCTGTTTGGTATCACACCTAATGAGTTTTGCAAAACTCCACTGTAGATTCATGAGAGAATGAAAGTGAAAAAGGCAAGTAACCTCTTACTAGTGTTATGAAAATAGTTTGGATTTCTGGCAAGAACGTCAGAGAATCTTCAGAAATGCCCAGACCACACACAGAGAACCAGTGCTCTAGATGCTACCATCTTATCATTTGTTGTTCCTCACTCCATACTTTACACAGCTTAAGTAACTCCCTTGTCTATGAGATTAATTTCCTTGCCTATACGTCTCTATCATACCAGTTTGGCAAAGCCACAACCATGTTAAATGCTTTTCTGCCCTATTTCACACCTGTATCTGCACAAATGAAAGCTGGGGTAAACTCACACAATCCTGTGGACTTATCTTACTTTGCGTCTTGGACCTCAAAAGGACTCTCGGTATTGCCAAGCAATGCCGCTATGTATCATAAACTCTTAGTGCTTATATTCCACTTTCTTCTTTAACCCCTAATCCCCCAAATCTCTTCCCTTATGCCCACTCTCAATGATATACCTTACTGAAGAAAGCAAGCATTCAGAAGAGAACTTCCACAAATTTCTACCACCTCATGTACACCCTCTAGCATCTATTTGTTCATGTATGATCTCTGTTACTATCCACTGCTAATGGAAGAGTGCCCCATTCCAACAATTCAATTCTCTTTTCCCTTTACGTCACCAGTATTCCTTCCCTGTTGGATCATTCCCTTCACCATACAAACAAGCTGTTTCCTGAGTGAAAAAGTTCTTTCTCTTGACTCCATTTACTCTGCTAGCTACCATCTGATTTGTAGCAAAAATCTTCAAAAAGTCACCTATAAACCCTGTTTCTAAACTCCCTCTCCAATACATTCCTACACACCCTCTAATCAAGCTTTCACTCTTATCTTCCTCAGAAATTGCTCTGTCAGTTGCATCTAGGTTGCTAAATCCAATGCTTAATTTCCAATTCTCATCATAGATGATTTATCAAAGTACTTGACAAAATTGATTACTTTTGCCCCTTTGGTACATACCCTTCACTTGGCTTCTAGGGCATCGTTCTCCTACCTACACCCTTTCCTCAGGCTCTTACCTGACATTTCTTTTTGGTGTGTCTCAGTTTATCTTCTCTTCTCTGTCTACACTTGCAGTTTCAGTCATCTCATCCGGGCTTTACTATCATCTGTATGCTGTTAACTTCCAAATTAAAAATTTCAAACAAACCTCCCTCTTGAATACCTGACTTGTATAGCCAAATGCCCACTTCTTCTCACTCCCTGCCCCCAATTTCTCCACCTAGAGGTCAAATAGATATCCTTAGTTTAACATGTACAAATATAATTACTAATCTCCATGCACAGTCTTTCTCATCTCAGTTGTTAGAAAATCCATCCATCCATCCAATCCATCATAAAATTCTGTTGGCTCTGCTAAAATGTGGCTAGTGAAACTGAGGAATTGAATTTTAAATTAAATTTTAAGTTAAATTTAACAGTCGCCTATGCCTACTGGTCACCCTATTAGATACAGCACAGGTCTAGATTAATGACTCAAACAATAAAAACTGTACAACCATTGGTAAAAAGAAGCTGAGAATAAAAGTAAATATATGCAAAAGAAAGTAAGATAGAAAAGAAGAAAGAATATAAACCAGGCAGGACAAAAAGAAGGCAAACGGGATCTATAAGTTTTAGGTTCAGTTACATATTACAAGTGCCTAAAGTAGTACGTACCACAGAGTAATGCTAAGTAAATACTGAATGGATGTTAGCACTAATGATTTTACATGTTATGCATCCAATGAGTAAACCAAAGGACAGATTAATATTTTGTGGGTTTTTCTTTCATTTTGTGCTTTCTCTTTTATTTCTAATATTTCCAAATTTCAACAATTAATGTTTGTGTCGCAACTTAGAAAAATACATCATCTTTAGCTCTTGTCCATAAAATGTTAGTTTTAAATGGCTTAAGGTCCCACATAAGTGGTTTCTTAACATACAGTCCTTTGCATAGAAATTAAAATGCTGCTGATCAAGTTTTTTGCTGCTGACTTTTAAGGATTGGAATTATCTATAATCAGACACAGGATATAATCTCAAAAGTTAGAGAAAGACTAAGTTTCTTCATATTCTGTTTGGAAGACTTTAGACTCTGGATAGATTATAGATAAAAATGTTTTCTCCAGTAACAATATTTTTGTCAGTCGGACTTCTACTTCCTATAGTTTTGTCAATAAACTTGTTTCTACTATTAGAAGGACCGATATTTCCTAAAGTTTGCCATGGGTTGAACATGATGAAGTTTACTTTATTTTAAGGGGTTCATGCAAAGAAAAAAATATATCAAAAAGTACATGTGTTACCTTTAAAACTTTACATTGTCTGACCAGCTAAAAGAATAATAAATACTTAAGGAAGATTCTGTTATTTCATTCATTGATAAAATGAAGTCAGAGAAACACTTTTTCTTTGTGCGGTAGCATTAAAAACTAACTTATATAGTTACATTTACAAATGTCAGGACTATTGGGTGGCAAAACGTGTATTTTTTACCAAGATAAAAATTCTTCAATAATGATCCATAACGATCCATTCTATAAAGTAATATATTTTAGTTATTATAGTGTAGTTCTTCTTCCTTATCACTTTACATCAAGTTTAGTCTCCCCCTACATTCCCTGCTTAAATTTGAGTATTTTAAATTCAGCATTGCCAAACCATAAGAGACTCTCAAACACAGAGAACAAACTGAGGGTTGCTAGAGGGTATAAGGTGGGGATAATGGGCTAAATGGGTGATGGGCCTTAAGAAGGGCACTTGGGGTGAGCACTGGGTGTTATTTGTAAGTGATGAGTCACTTACTCCTGAAACTATTATTACACTATATGTTAACTAAATTGTATTTAATTAAAATTAAAAAAATTAAGGGGCATCTGGGTGGCTCAGTTAAGTGTCTGACTTTGTCTGAGATCATGATCTCATGGTCCATGGGTTCAAGCCCTGCATCAGGCTCTGTAGTAACAGCTCAGAACCTGGAGCCTGCTTTAGATTCTGTCTCTCTCTCTCTCTGCCCCTCTCCCACTCACACTCTGTCTCTCTCTCTCTCTCAAAAAAAAAAAAAACTTAAAAATAAATTAAAAATAAATAATTAAATAATAAAATTACTAGACCCCAAAAATAATTAAAATAAATAATAAAGTAAATAAATAATAAAAATTAAATAAAATTTAGCATTGTCTTGGTAGTAATCTTAAATATAATTTTAAAATTCAGCAAATTCTTGGAAAAATTCAGTCTATATTTTCATTTTGTATTACCCTTAGTCAGACTTTCCCTCTTGGTCTCTGGAAGAATGAGGATTTTGCCTTTTACATTAATGATTAGACACAAATACATAATCTCCTAAATGTCTGTCTTTCTATCTATCTACTTACCTATCTCCTGCAAAATGCACTTACCAAAGTTAAAAAAAATCAATCCACATCTACTCTTTAACTATATTCAATATCATATCCATAACAATGGAAATAAAATGTGGATTATTCTCCATTGCAATATAAACAGAAACCACTTTTCTTAACATAAATATATTTAAAATATTTTAAAAGTCTCAACGTGGGATATAAATTTTGCTTTTAAGAGTTTATTTTTAAGTAATCTCTATACCTACTCGAACCCAGAGTCCACCCCAAGATCAAGAGTTGCACACTCCATTGACTGAGCTAGCCAGGTGCCCCAAATTACCCTGAACAAAATAAAGTTAACTTATATAGAGATCAAACCATATTTTACTTTACAACATGCTTTATCATATCTCCCATGAGACAGACAGTAATGTATTCTCTCTTCCTCCTTGCTCCTTTATGCCTTTTTAAAAATTACTTTTAAAGTTCTGATATAGGCTCACAGGTAAATTTCACCTTTTCATTCCTATCATGTTTTATTTTGAAAGTTTTTTGATGCTAGTCTATAACCCACAATAAATTACTTAACTATGTCTCTAGAATAAAACTGTAACAAAAATAATAGATCCTTTAATCATAATTAGTATTAATTTCTCTAATTTAAATTGATATGATGGTGTTGCTAGGCTGACATAACATTTACAAAGCTAAGAGCTCTTTCGTGCCTTGGAGCATTATCTATGCAAGTATAACACAGCTCACACCCATATGTATTGGCAAATATAGTCACTTTGGCCCTGTTTAGATTTATCTGCCTAAGATTTTAAATAAATTGAAGAGCCTGTCGATAAATTTATTGATTATAGAAACAATAAACATGGTGTTGCAATAGGTTTTAATTTTTAAAAATGTGCTTATACACAAAATGAGGAGACAGAGGAATGGATCCCAAATGAAAGAACAGAACAAAACTACAGCAAAAGGGCTAAATAAATGGAGATAATAAATATTCCTGATAGTGAATTCAAAGTAATAGTTTTAAAGATTCTCACTGGACTTAAGAGTGGAGGATATCATTGAGACTCCCAACAAACAGATATAAAATATAAAAAAGAACCAATCAAAGATGAAGAACTCAATAAATGAAATAAAAAATACATTAGAAGAAATTAATAGTAGATTAGAGGAGACAGAAGAACAGATCAGTGAGCTGGAAGACAAAGTGATAGAAAGCAACCAAGCTGAACAGCAAAAAGAAAAAAGAATAATAAAAAAAATGAGAATAGGTTAAGAGAACTCAGTTGCATCATCAAGTATAATAACATTCACATTATAGGGCTCTCAGAAGGAGAACAGAGAGAGAAAGAGGCAGAAATTTATTTGAAAAACTTCCCTAACCTGAGGAGGAAACATATGTTCAGATCAAGGAGGAACAGAGAGCACTCCCAACAAATGCAACAAAGGAGGTACACAAGACACACAATAATTAAGGTAAAAAGTAGTAATAAAGAGAATTTTTTTTTTTTTTTTTTTTTTTAATTTTTTTTTTTTTCCACGTTTATTTGTTTTTGGGACAGAGAGAGACAGAGCATGAACGGGGGAGGGGCAGAGAGAGAGGGAGACACAGAATCGGAAACAGGCTCCAGGCCATCAGCCCAGAGCCCGACGCGGGGCTCAAACTCACGGACCGTGAGATCGTGACCTGGCTGAAGTCGGACGCTTAACCGACTGCGCCACCCAGGCGCCCCAAAGAGAATTTTTAAAGTGGCAAGAGACAAGAAAACAGTTACATACAAGGGAAACCCCATAAGGCTATAAGCTGATTTTTCAGTAGAAACTTTGGAGGCCCAAGAGAATGGCACGATAAATTCGAAGTACTAAAAGGAAAATAACCTACAACCAAGAATGCTCTATTAAGAGTATCATTCAGAAAAGAAGGATAGATAAAGACTTTCCGAGACAAAGTTAAAATAATTCATCACCACTAAACCATCCCAACAAGAAATGTTAAAGGAAGTTCTTTGAGTGGAAAGAAAAGGCCATAATAAGGAGTAAGAAAATTATGAAAGGAAGAAATTTCACAGGTAAATACAAACATAATAAAAGCAGTACATCAATCACTTATAAAACCAATATGGAAGTTAAAGCACAAAAGCAATAAAATCAATTATATCTATAAAAATCAGTCAGTATATTTACAGAATAAAAGAATGTGAACTATGACATCACATACATAAAACATGGGATGGGAAATAATACTTTAGTGCTTTTAGAATGGGTTCAAACTTAAGTGATTATCAAGTTAATATAGATTGCTATATGCAGAAGATGTTATACATGAACCTAATGGTCACCAAAAATCAAACACTTGTAAGAGATACACAAAAAAATAAAGAGAAAGGAATCCAAGCATGTCACTAAAGAAAGCCATCAAACCACAAAGGTAGAGAGTTAGAGAAGAATTATTTAAAAATAAAAAAAAACACTCTTAAATACAGAGAACAAACTTGTGGTTGCCAGAGGGGAGGTTGGGTGGGGGGTGGGTGAAATAGATAAAGGGGATTAAGAGTACACTTATGATGAGCACTGAAAAATGTACAGAATTGCTGAACTGTTATACTGTACACCTGAAACTAATATAACAGATGTTAATTATACTTCCATAAAAAAATAAATAACAAAACAAAAAGCAAAACAATAAAATGCTTATCTAAACAGGAATTTACTAAATATATCCTTATAATTTTTATAAAATACTCAAATCTCATAAAAAATGAGCTAAGAGAACTTAGACACGAACGACATGGTATCTTCTTACCAAAGTAGATCAAAGCAAATGGGAATAAGGCTAAGAGTGTGGTTAGAGTACGTGTGGAATTTCACAGTTAGTTCTGGATACTACTTTTCAAATTGTGTTCACATGCTATAATGCATTAGAAGACAGTAACAGAAAGGGGCACCTGGGTGGCTCCGTTGGCTAAGCATCTGACTCTCGATATCCGCTCAAGTCATGATCTCACACTTCATGAATTCAAACCCCACATCAGGCTCTGTGCTGACAGTGAGGAGCCTGCTTGGGATTCTCTGTCTCCCTCTATCTCTGCCCCTCCACTGCTCATACTTTCTCTCTCACTCTCTCTCTCTAAAATAAGTAAATTAAAAGTTAAAAAAAAAAAAAAAAAGACCGTGACAGGGAAAATGAGGTAACTCCAAATCAAAATAATTTATGGGTTGATTGATTGATTGATTGATCTTCCCTGTTTCATCCCACAACTGTTTTCAGGTAGCTTATATAAATATATATAAGAGATTGAAATTTAGTAGAATAAAATGTCAAGAGCAAGTAGAGTATTAAAGGAGCTAATGGTTATAGAGAAATGCAACTTTTAATGACTGTGTGGGTTGTTGTAGATACATGGTCTTTACAATTCTAGAGTTTCCTGGCATCCATTTAGAAAGTTTGGTTATTAATCTGAGTCATATCCTAAAAGACAAAAAAAAAAAAAAAAACCAAAAAAAAAAAAAACAGTACATGCAAATTACTTAGGCTCGTCATGGCGGTAGTCCTGAGAACAATGACTCATATGGCTCTTCATGTGGCAAATATGGAGTAGTAATGAAAACAACGTCCTCAAAAACACCTCTCCAAAAAATAAAGTATCAGGTTTTTTTTTTTAATTTTTTTTTCAACGTTTTTATTTATTTTTGGGACAGAGAGAGACAGAGCATGAACGGGGGAGGGGCAGAGAGAGAGGGAGACACAGAATCGGAAACAGGCTCCAGGCTCCGAGCCATCAGCCCAGAGCCTGACGCGGGGCTCGAACTCATGGACCGCAAGATCGTGACCTGGCTGAAGTCGGACGCTCAACCGACTGCGCCACCCAGGCGCCCCTAAAGTAACAGGTTTTATATGCTACCTACATTGTCGCACAGTGAAAGCCCAGGACAAATAGTGTGAAAAGAATTCCTCCAATGATCCAAGATCATATTATACAGCACAGAATTTTCTGCACTTTAACTTGATTCAGAGGTAAAGCCTATCAAATCATGGATTACTTGAGACCAAGCCACTGGGCATGTTCAGGACATTTTGGCAGCAGGGAAAGTGGGGGCAGTTACTGTGTGAGCTGTACCGCACAGTGGTTAACTGGACAAGTCTGGGGCCAGGCAGCCTGCATTTAATTCCATCTATGCCACTTACTGACTGTGTAACTTGACCAAATAATGGAAATTCTCTGTTTTTGTTGGCTTCTTTTAAAAATAGAGATGATGTGGGCACTTAGGTGGCTCAGTAGGTTAAGCGTCTGACTTCAGCTCAGGTCACAATCTCACAGCTTCTGGGTTCGAGCCCCAGGCTCTGTGCTGACAGCCTAGAGCCTGGAGCCTGCTTTGGATTCTGTGTCTCCCTCTCTCTCTGCCTCTCCCTGGCTCCACTCTGTTTCTCTCTCTCAAAAATAAATAAACATTAAAAAATAAAAATAAAAATAGAGATGATCTTGATATTTCTACTTCATACAACTGTTATAAGGAAACAATGGGTAAATATAAGTCCTGTAAAAAGGGGGTTGACACCTGTCAAATGCTAAACAAATGTTAACTATTACTTTATCTTCACACATGGGGAGGGCTAATATACAAGGAGGATTTAGGCTTGTACTGTTTGACCCCAAGCAATGGAATTAGAATAAATACAATCATCAGTATTCAAGGACACCAGTTTGCAAATTTACCTACTTATCACAATTTATTTAGATATCACCCCACATTAATACTAGGGGTGTGCCTTTGCAGTCATTTGCAGACTTCAAATGTGAGTAGCCCAATGTGCATTTTCCCCACTGGGGTGGAAATAGGCCACGCTCTATCTTTTTCAGTTCACATTCTTTAAACAAGTATCCTTTTCATGGTCTAGTTATTGCCACTCCCCCACCCCTGCATTTTTGTGCTTTTTGTTGATGGTTTAGCTGTTTAAAGTGGCCCCCAGACATAATTCGGAAGTCCTACCTGGTGTTCTTAATGCAAGAAGTTGTTGTTGTTGTTGTTGTTGTTGTTGTTGTTGTTGTTTTTCTTTGGCTAGACGACTTTAATGTGCCTTTGGGAAGAAGGGGAAAAAAAGGAAAAAAGGAGGTGGCAAGAGTCTGTAGTCTAACCTGCTGTAACAGTTAGTGTGTCCTTAGTTGCGATGCTGAAACATACACTGAATGCCAATTACCCTTGATCATACAGAGAGGAAGCAAATGACATTCACATTTCAGACATGAATCTAATAGCTGTGTGAAATATTAAGACAATAGAGAAAATACATTTCTTTGGGAATCAGATTATATTTCAGAATTCTGCATCTTTTTTTTTTTTCATTTTAGTTTGGACAAAATTATTACCGATTTGTTTTTTGTTTCATTTTTAGTGCTTAACTGATTTTTCAAATGTTGCACTTATAACTGTGTCAGGACAAGATGAGTTTGCCTGATTTTATACACAATGTTTCTGATGTGCCAAGCTCTAAACTGACGAGGTTTTAACTTTTGAGTTTGTATTTTACTTACTAAACCTGTTGTATTTGGTGTGGTCTTATTAACACTTCTTTGTATACCTAACACTTGCCCTGTTGAGAAGGAAGAATTTCCTGAACATGCACACTCGGTTATTTGCCTATTTCCAGGTCTACTGCTTATATGATGTGTACTGACACGCCCACAGATGAGGAGGGAGGGTAACTCAATCTATTTTAATGACATTTTCTACACTCCGATCAAGTGGCTTTTGCAGAAAATGCTTAAGTATTTTTATAACTCACAGTTCTTGTGCAGTTGCAAGATTGCTTCACACTGGCCAGCAAGGCCTTCTATAAAAGGAGTACTTTACGGTCAGGGTAAGAGAGACACCTTTTGCCTCGGTATGCGAGGAGGACATTTCCCTATAAATCAGAGGAAGTATAGGCTTCTTATTTTCAGCTATTTCTCAAATTTCATTGATTCATTGATTCATTCATTGATTCATTCATTCTGCTGGTTTGTAAACATAAATATTACAGATACTCTGGTGGAACACAGATCAGCTCAGCTCTAAATCAAGTTCAACTACTTTTTAATGATGGTAAAAGAGTACTCCAGTGTCTTGGCAAAATGTCCTGGAGTAGTGATATACTAATACACATATAATGTATTTACGAAAGCCCACACTTCAGTTGACTTAGCTCACGTTGTCTTTGTTTTAATTCCTAGCACACTGAAGAGCCTCCTATTAGCCTAGCTCTTTTCTAATCTATAGTATTCTCCTGGAAGAGCTAGCCAGGGCAGAGATGACCTGGGAATAACTACTGTTTTATAAAGTCTATTTTTCCCATTAGATATGTAAACTGTAGTTTAATCCTCCAGCTTTTAGCATACCTGGGTCAAGGGAAGTAAGACACTGCAAGGTCATCCACCCACAAAAGAGGAGACAGGAGTCTGTGATAACCAGAATCACACATGGTACCCAATTTAGCACGGACTCTCACCACTGGAGTGAAATGGTTCAAAGTTCAAATTTAGGCCTTGAATGCTTTGTTGTAGTTCTGAACCAAAGTTTCTCCTGATCACTATTATATTTTTTCCTAGAAACTCTAAGTTGAGAAAAGAAAATGTACTGATTCTTTTATTCCTATATTGAGATGCAGGATGTTTTAGGGTTGAATGCTATTTAGCTTGGATTTAATATTTTGATAAATAAATTCCTTGTTTAGTCAACTGATTATAAGCCTCTGTTATCTAGAGGAGGTAAAACCGCAAAGCAACTAGCATGTTCTATGAACCTGCCATCCCCCCACATTTTATAAATATTGGTATGTTTTACTGATAATTGATTGCTGCAATGAATGGATGCTGTAAAATGCTTCCATACTAAACAGAGTTCCTTAAGAAAGAGAAAATATGTATAGTCACAGAAGCTAGGAAACTGATAATAAAGTGTATCTTTTGATCTAGAACATTCCCAGTCCCTTACATTCACCTGTGTGAACTTCCTCTCTCCATTTAGTTGCTTCACCTTCAGATTCCACCACTATTCTGAATTTTGGGCTAATCATTTCTTTCCTTTTTGTTTGTTGAAATGATCTTATCACTTTATTTATGTAGGGACAACCTGCATATTGTTAGATTTTGTTTACTTTTGAGATCAAGAAAAAGGTTCTCTGACTGCTAGTATTCTTATCTTTTGTCAAGTGATGTTAATATTATTCTATGTTGTTCCATATAGTTATATTTCATTTATTTCCATTTAATAATTTCAAAAATGTCTGCATAATATTCCATTGTTTATATACCACAGTTTGCTTATAAATTGCCTTTTCCAAGAACATGTGAGTTGTTTTAACTATTATAAATAGCATCTAAGTAACTGTATCCTGGCACATCTGTAAAAGAGTAAAATACTGGAAAATATACATGTTCATTTTTACAAGGCCATGCCCAATTATCCTTCAAAGTGTTTTACAATAAACATACTTACCAGCTGTGTAAAACAGTTCTATTGACTCACATGCATGCCAGCACTTGGCATCATCAGCTATAATTTTTGCCAATCTACTGGGTATAAATGGAAATGGTGGCTAATTGCAGTCTGAATTTATACATTTATAATCATTATCAAAAGTAAGCAATTTTCCTACATTGAAGGTCCTTGTTGTTTCCTCCTCAGTGAAATGCTTGTTCATGATTTTTTTAATAGCCTTTATTTTTTAGAGCATATTTAGGTTCACGGCAAAATTGAGAATACACCAAGATTTTCCATGTACTCTTTGCCTCTGTACAACGTCCCCCAGTATCAACATTCTGCCTATTCATGAATTTTGTACCCCTGTCTAGTGATTGGTATGAATTCTTTAAGGACAGTCATCCATTTGCTAGTCTGGCTTGCCATTACACAGTTTTAGGGTGCCTTTTGAGAAATGGAAATTCTTTTTATTTTATTATTTATTTTTATTAATATGAAATATATTGTCAAATTGGTTTCCATACAACACCCAGTGCTCATCCCAACAGGTGCCTTACTCAATACCCATCACCCCCTCCCTCTCACCCCCCATCAACCCTCAGATTGTTCTCAGTTTTTAAGAATCTTTTATGGTTTGGCTCCCTCCCTGTCTAACTTTTTTTTTTCTTTCCCCTCCCCCATGGTCTTAAGTTTCTCAGGATCCACATAAGAGTGGAAACATATGGTAACTGTCTTTCTCTGTATGACTTATTTCACTTAGCATCACACTCTCCAGTACCATCCATGTTGCTACAAAAGGCCATATTTCATTCTTTCTCATTGCCATGTAGTACTCCATTGTGTATATAAACCACAATTTCTTTATCCATTCATCAGTTGATGGACATTTAGGCTCTTTCCATAATTTGGCTATTGTTGAGAGTGCTGCTATAAACATTGGGGTACAAGTGCCCCTATGCATCAGCACTTCTGTATCCCTTGGGTAAATTCCTAGAAATGCTAATGCTGGGTCATAGGGTAGATCTATTTTTAATTTTTTAGGAACCTCCACACTGTTTTCCAGAGTGGCTGCACCAGTTTGCATTCCCACCAACAGTGCAAGAGGGTTCCCGTTTCTCCACATCCTCTCCAGCATCTATAGTCTCCTGATTTGTTCATTTTAGCCACTCTGACTAGCGCGAGGTGATATCTGAGTGTGGCTTTGATTTGTATTTCCCTGATGAGGAGCGACATTGAGCATCTTTACATGTGCCTGTTGGCCGTCCGGATGTCTTCTTTAGAGAAGTGTCTATTCATGTTTTCTGCCCATTTCTTCACTGCATTATTTGTTTTTTGGGTGTGGAGTTTGGTGAGCTCTTTATAGATTTTGGATACTAGCCCTTTGTCCGATATGTCATTTGCAAATATCTTTTCCCAATCCATTGGTTGCCTTTTAGTTTTGTTGACTGTTTCCTTTGCAGTGACAAAGCTTTTTATCTTCATGAGGCTCCAATAGTTCATTTTTGCTTTTAATTCCCTTGGAGAATTAATCTGCCTTTGGAGATGTGTCAAGTAAGAAATTGCTGCGGCTGAGGTCAGAGAGGTTTTTTTCCTGCTTCTCCACTAGGGTTTTGATGGTTTCCTGTCTCACATTCAGGTCCTTTATCCATTTTGAGTTTATTTTTGTGAATGGTGTAAGAAAGTGGTCTAGTTTCATTCTTCTGCATGTTGCTGTCCAATTCTCCCAGCACCATTTGTTAAAGAGACTGTCTTTTTTCCATTGGATATTCTTTCCTGCTTTGTCAAAGATTAGTTGGCCATACGTTTGTGGGTCCAATTCTGGAGTCTCTATCCTATTCCATTGGTCTATGTGCCTGTTTTTGTGCCAATACCATGCTGTCTTGATGATTACAGCTTTGTGGTAGAGGCTAAAGTCTGGGATTCTGATGCCTCCCGCTTTGGTCGTCTTCTTCAAAATTACTTTGGTTATTCGGGGTCTTTTGTGGTTCCATATAAATTTTAAGATTGTTTGTTTTAGCTATGAGAAGAATGCTGATGCAATTTTGATTGAGATTGCATTGAATGTGTAGATAGCTTTGGGTAGTATTGACATTTTAACAATATTTATCCTTCCAATCCACGAGCACATAATGTTTTTCCATTTCTTTATATCTTCTTCAACTTCCTTCATAAGCTTTCTATAGTTTTCAGCATACAGATCTTTTACATCTTTGGTTAGGTTTATCCCTAGGTATTTTATGATTCTTGGTGCAATTGTGAATGGGATCAGTTTCTTTATTTGTCTTTCTGTTGCTTCATTATTAGTGTATAAGAATGCAACTGATTTCTGTACATTGATTTTGTATCCTCTGACTTTGCTGAATTCATTTATCAGTTCTAGTAGACTTTAGGTGGAGTCTATCGGATTTTCCATGTATAGTATCCTGTCATCTGCAAAAAGTGAAAGCTTGACTTCATCTTTGCCAATTTTGATGCCTTTGATTTCCTTTTGTTGTCTGATTGCTGATGCTAGAACTTCCAACACTATGTTAAACAACAGTGGTGAGAGTGGACATCTCTGTCGTGTTCCTGATTTCAGGGGGAAAGCTCTCAGTTTTTCCCCATTGAGGATTATATTAACTGTGGGCTTTTCATACATGGCTTTTATGATGTTTAAGTATGTTCCTTCTATCCCGACTTTCTTGAGGGTTTTTATTAAGAAAGATGCTGAATTTTGTTAAATGCTTTTTCTGCATCAATTGACAGGATCATATGGTTCTTTTCTTTTATTAATGTGATGTATCACGTTGATTGATTTGTGAATGTTGAAGCAGTCCTGCAGCCCAGGAATGAATCCCACTTGATCATGGTGAATAATTCTTTTTATATGCTGTTGAATTCGATTTGCTAGTATCTTATTGAGAATTTTTGCAACCATATTCATCAGGGATATTGGCTTGTAGTTCTCTTTTTTTTTTTTTTTTTTTTTTTGCTGGGTCTCTCTCTGGTTAAGGAATCAAAGTAATGCTGGCTTCATAGAATGAGTCTGGAAGTTTTCCTTCCCTTTCTATTTTTTGGAACAGCTTGAGAAGGATAGGTATTATCTCTGCTTTAAATGTCTGGTAGAATTCCCCTGGGAAGCCATCTGGTCCTGGATTCTTATTTGTTGGGAGATTTTTGATAACTGATTCAGTTTCTTTGCTGGTTATGGATCTGTTCAAGTTTTCCAGCTCTTCCTGTTTGAGTTTTGGAAGTGTGTGGGTGC
The DNA here is from genome assembly GCF_007474595.2 of Lynx canadensis. Taxonomy (NCBI): domain Eukaryota; kingdom Metazoa; phylum Chordata; class Mammalia; order Carnivora; family Felidae; genus Lynx; species Lynx canadensis. The sequence continues at coordinate 87,505,155 of NC_044304.2, forward strand.
TTAGGAATTTGTCCAGTTTTTCCAGGTTGTCCAGTTTGTTCACATATTATTTTTCATAGTATTCCCTGAGAGCTGCTTGTATTTGTGAGTGATTGGTTGTAATAATTCCATTTTCATTCATGAGTTTATCTCTTTGGGTCCTCTCCCTTTTCTTTTTGAGAAGCCTGGCTAGAGGTATCATATTTGTTTATTTTTTCAAAAAAAAACAACTCTTGGTTTCATTGATCTGCTCTACAGTTTTTTTTAGATTCTATATTGTATATTTCTGCTCTGATCTTTATTATTTCTCTTCTTCTGCTGGGTTTGGGGTGTCTTTGCTGTTCTGCTTCTATTTCCTTCAGGTGTGCTGTTAGATTTTGTATTTGGGATTTTTCTTGTTTCTTGAGATAGGCCTGGATTGCAATGTATTTTCCTCTCAGGATTGCCTTCCCTGCATCCCAAAGCATTTGGATTGTTGTATTTTCATATTCATTTAGTAGGGTGTTCTTTAATCTCCATGCTTTTGGAGGTTTTCCAGACTTTTTCCTGTGGTTGATTTCAAGCTTCATAGCATTGTGGTCTGAAAGTGTGCATGGTATGATCTCAATTCTTTTATACTTATGAAGGGCTGTTTTGTGACCCAGTATGTGATCTATCTTGGAGAATGTTCCATGTGCACTTGAGAAGAACATATATTCTGTTGCTTGGGATGCAAAGTTCTAAATATATCTGTCAAGTCCATCTGATCCAATGTATCATTCAGGGCCCTTGTTTTTTTATTCATCCTGTGTCTAGATGATCTATTCATTGTTGTAAGTGGAGTATTAAAGTCCCCTGCAATTACCACATTCTTATCAATAAGGTTGCTTCTGTTTGTGATTGTTTTATATATTTGAGGGATCCTGTATTCGGCACATAGACATTTATAATTGTTAGCTCTTCCTGATTTATAGACCCTGTGATTATTATATAATGCCCTTCTTCATCTCTTGTTACAGCCTTTAATTTAAAGTCTAGTTTGTCTGATATAAGTATGGCTACTCCAGCTTTCTTTTGACTTCCAGTAACATGACAGATAGTTCTCCATCCACTCACTTTCAATCTGAAGGTGTCCTCAGGTCTAAAATAAGTCTCTTGTAGACAGCAAATAGATGGGTCTTGTTTTTTTTAATTCATTCTCATACCCTATGTCTTTTGGCTGGTGCATTTAGTCCATTTACATTCAGTGTTTTTATAGAAAGATATGGGTTTAGAGTCATTGTGATGTCTGTAGGTTTCATGCTTGTACTGATGTCTCTGGTACTTTCTGGTGCTTGCAACATTTCACTCACAGAATTCCCCCTAGGATCTCCTGTAGGGCTGGTTTAGTGGTGATGAATTCCTTCAGTTTTTGTTTGGGAAGACCTTTATCTCTCCTTTTATTCTGAATGACAGACTTGCTGGATAAAGGATTTTCAGCTGCATATTTTTTCTGTTCATCACATTGAAGATTTCCTGCCATTCCTTTCTGGCCTGCCAAGTTTCAGTAGATAGGTCTGCCACTAGTTTTATAGGTCTCCCTTTATAAGTTAAAGCCTGTTTATCCCTAGCTGCTTTCAGAATTTTCTCTTTATCCTTGTATTTTGCCAGTTTCACTATGATATGTTGTGAAGAAGATCGATTCAAGTTACGTCTGAAGGGAGTTCTCTGTGCCTCTTAGATTTCAATGCCTTTTTCCTTCCCCAGATCAGGGAAGTTCTCAGCTATGATTTGTTCAAGTACATCGTCAGCCCCCTTCTCTCTTCCTCTTCTGGAATTCCTATTATACGGATATTGTTCCATTTGATAGCATCACTTAGTTCTCTACTTCTCCCCTCATACTCCTGGATTTTTTTCTATTTTTCTCAGCTTCCTCTTTTTCCATAATTTTATCTTCTAATTCACCTATTCTCTCCTCTGCCTCTTCAATCCGTGCTATGGCCACCTCCATTTTATTTTGCACCTCCTTTATAGCATTTTTTGCTCCTTATTACTATTTCCGAGTCCCTTGATTTCTGTAGCAAACAATTCTCTGCTGTCCTCCATGCTTTTTTCAAGCCCAGTGATTAGTTTTATGACTACTATTCTAAATTCTTGTTCCATTATATTGCTTAAATCATTTTTGATCAATTCGTTAGCTGTCGCTACTTCCTGGAGTTTCTTTTGAGAAGAGTTCTTTCGTTTCATCGTTTTGTGTAGTCCCTAGTATGGCTCCAAACCTTAGTCCCTGTGCTGTCTGGAGTAACTAGTGTTGGTGGGTGAGGCCACATTCAGACCCGATGTCTGTCCCCAGCCCACCCCTGGGGCCATAGTCAGACTGGTGTGTACCTTCTCTTCCTCCCCCCACCAGGGGCAGGACTCACTGTGGAGTGGTTTGGCCCTGTCTGGGCTACTTGCACACTGCCAGGCTTGTGGTGCTGCTTCGATGGGATCTGGCGTATTAGCCGGGGTGGATCCACAAGGTGCACAGGAGCGGGAAGGGCGGGCTCAGCTCACTTTGCTGTCAGTGGTCCCCTGCGGGAGTGGCCCTGCAGCGACTGGGAGGGAGGCAGACCCCTTGGAGGGATGGATCCACAGAAGCAGTGTTGGGTGTTTGGGCGGTGCAAGCAAGTTCGGTGAGGCGGGAACTGGTTCCCTTTGGGATTTTGGCTGGGGGATGGGAGAGGGAGATGGTGATTTCCAGGTTCTTTGTTCTGAGCTGAGCTCTGTCCCCTGGGGCTCAACAACTCTCCCTCCCTGTGTCCTCTCACCTTCCCTGCTCTCTGAGAACCGAGCTGTTGACTTTTAACATTCCAGATATTAAGTTCCCTTGGCTGTCAGAACTCACGCAGTCTGGCCCCTCCCCTTTTGCAAGCCAGACTCCAGGGCTTTGCCTTGCCAGGCAGGCTGCCCCTCCGCCGCCCGGCTCCCTCCCACTAGTCCGTGTAGCGCACACTGCCTCTCCGCCCTTCCCACCCTCTTCCTCTTCTTGTCTATGCTTGGCTCTGGAGAGTCCATTCTACTAGTCTTCTGGCAGTTTTCTGCGTTATTTACGCAGGTGTGGGTGGAATCTAAGTGATCAGCAGGACGTGGAGAGCCCAGCATCCTCCTACGCCGCCATCTGCTCCCCAAGAAATGGAAATTCTTAATTTAAATGGATATTTCACCCATATTTTCTTTTTTGGTTATTATTTTTCTGTTTTGTTTGCAGAACCTTATTCTAGCCCAAGCCCTGAAAATATCTTCCTATAGGTTCTTATAAACATTTTTTGCCTTTTATATGTGAGGTTTTAATCCACCTGAATGAATTATTATAGACAACAATAACAGTGTAGCATAATTATTATTATTATAAACTTAATATAAAGCTCTATTGTAACGCTGTTTGACAGCAATAACATAGTCCAGGTTTGATCTGTATCCTAACTCCTCCCACCCAAAATAGAAGGGCTTTAATAGACTTTAATTCTGATCATTCCTTCCTCAACATTCTATCTTGTCCATTATTTGAGTTATGTTCTAGTTTTAAACTCTAATAAATCAGGCATTATTGTTTTATATAGTTAATGTTTATATATAATGTTTCATTAGGCATTACACTTTTATATACATAATTAATATAATTTTTATATCAACATTATATATATATGTAATGTTTTATATAGATAATGTTTCATTGATTTACACACAGGCTTTTTAATTTGTTTTCCATTCTTGCATCTCAAAGCACCCTTTTATAATTATTTTCCTTTTTCTGGAAGATCACATAGGATATTGTAGGTCATTGCAAAGTATTTGTTCTCACTCAGTGAAATGGGGAGCTCTTGGTGGTTGCCAGGAGAGAAATGCATGATCTGACCTATGTTTAACAGGATCGTGCTGGCTGCTCAGTCATAACAGGGGTGCAGACAGAGCTAAGTGGGCAATCGAGTAGGAGGCTACTGCATCATCCATGAGGGAGATGATGGGGGATTAAATAAGGGCGGTAAGAGCTGAGGTAAGAAGGAGTGGACTTATCTGAAGGTGAAAGCTATAGTATTAAAATATAATTATGCTACTTTTCTCAAACACCTTTACCTAATAAGATATAAAAAATAATGCTTGAAATTTGAGAAAATGTAATATTTAAGAAACACATAATAGGCTTTCTTTTGACAGAAACTAAGTAGTCAAAGTGACAGAAATCTTTTCTCTTTTGTCTCAGCCGCTGGAAACAGCAATAATTGCATCATACCATATGCCCAACCGAGTATGTTGGCTTTCTAGTAATACTTGTTTCATTTAAACATATTGTCCAATTTTGTGTTATGCTTAATCACAACATCTCCCTTGAATTGTTTGGCCATGTCTCATTTGTTACACAGGTTTGCATGCTCTGTGCCCTGAATATTTTATATTTTAAGGTGCGACTCCTATTTTCACCAAGACTTAGGGTTTCATCAGTAACTTTAGTTACTGGGGAAAACCATCAGCTTTCTTGAATAGGGACAGAGACAACAAGTGTGTTTCTGGAATTTATGTGTAAAAATCCAGTTCTGGAAAATAGGGAGTTTCCAGAGGCAGGTGATCGGAAGAGTACATGGAAAGAACAAAGAAAAGCCTAAGACTAGATCAGCAGGAAGGAGAACAACGTTATGACCCAAGTTAAGGTATTTATTTATTTTTTTTCCAAGTTAAGGTATTTAAACAAAGACATTCCAGTTCTTAAGCTAAGAGAGATGAAAAAAAATACTCCACTTCTGCTGCACATGAGAATGTGCTGGGAGACATGTGACTGTGTTTACAAGGGAAGATTGAATTAAAAGAAGAAATTGGAATACAGCATTAACTTTTCCACTCGTTGTCTAGGATTCTTGATGGTTGGGTTATTTTCATTAATACTAAGGTAGCACATCGTGAACTTTGTGAGCTCAGTTTTCAAATGGGGGGATCTCACACCTTCAAAATGAATGTGATACTGGAGAAGCCTCAGTCACTTCCTGATTAAAAACTAGATAAAACCATTTGCCAAGATTGTGTGGGATGGATAACCAGCCAGCAATTCATAAATAGCTGCTGAGTGAGGACCCATAATGGCACAAACAGTGTCCTGGGGTAAAAACCACAGGCTTAATCAAGAACGAATGAACACAGGTGTAAGGTGAATCTGGTAGTTAATACCAGAAAAAGCAGTAGTAGGATCTGAAAAGATAAATGCCACATCATAAATGGGGTTTATAGTGAGAATCAAGCAATCAAAAGAAGGAAGATTTGGAAACATAAACATGTTCACAGACTTATTAAAAATAAGGGCCCACATTACTGAACCAAGTGGATACAATGGAAAGAATGAGGGTCTGTACATACAAGGCCCACATCAACTTCTGCCTAACAGATAAATAGTGTGCTTTGGCTGCCTTTTATCCTTAATTTAAGACGTTTGAAACCCTGGCCTTCAAAATTCTAAGACTTTTGGCCTTTCCAAGAGGTTATCTTAAAAGTGGTACATTTCCAGACGCCTGCCTGGCTCAGTCAGTAGTACACGAGTCTTGATCTCGGGATCATGAGTTCAAGCCCCATGCTGGGCCTAGAGCTAACTTTTTAAAAAGTGGCAAATTCCCTATACATAATAAGTACTCAATAAATGTCTATTTAATTCAACTGAATTGCATGTTATAACAAAATGTCGGATAGATATTATAGGTCAATGGATGATTGACAGGAAGGAAGGGGAAAAAAGAAAAGAAGGAAGAAAAGAAGGAATTAAGAGAGTTTTATTTTCAAAGTCATATTATTCAAAAAAATTTTTGATTTGTCTTCTACATCTGAGGAAGAAGGCTTTTGTGGAAGAGTAGATAGAAGAATCACATGTTAAGAATTATTTGCAAACTCCACTAGAATGCATTTGTAGAATGAAGGGTCACTGGGGTGCCTGGGTAGCTCAGTTGGCTAAGCGACCGACTCTTGATTTCGGCTCAGATCATGATCTCAGGGAATGTGAGATCAAGCCCCACACAGGGCTCTGTACTGACAATCTCTGTCCCTCCCCCTGCTCTCTCTTGCTCTCAAAAATAAATAAACAAAAAAAAAATGGTTAGGGTATAGCAGAGGCAGTGGAACCTAAACACAAGAGAGGTAAGGGCATATCTCATGAGACATTGTAGACTATACTTTTTTTTCTCCCCCTTCCCCTCCCCCCCCCAAGAAAGCAGTCTTAACTCCTAATAGCTTTGGTGCTCTTTCCCTCTGGTGCTCCTACAGGTTGTGAGATATCATGCTCTGGTGACTTGTCTACGATTACACATAATGGCTTTTTAAAGGCCTTTTTCTACTTCCAGGAAATGGGAATGGCCTGACAATGAATATTCCATGACTACTAATGAGTTCCTTCCCTCTTAGTATTGAAAGAAAATTACTCGGAAAAGGAAACGCACTTATCCTAAGCAATTTTGTCATAAAATGATACTCATTTGAACTACTTACTCATACAAAGATGCATGTACCACTCAAATGCATTAGGTAGGGCTAGTGATGGAAAAGACCTAAAAATAATTATAATCATTAGCAATATTATCGAATCTTTGTGACACAAATACCATAATTAGATGTGTCTCTGCACAAATTCACTGACAAAATTTTTAGTCAAGTAGTTTCACTGGTGTGTAAATAAAAGACATTTCTTTCTGGTTCTTCCATGCACTAATACAAGCTTTAAAAATCATTCAGAAATTTAGAGCTCAAGGACAGTGAATATCATACTTTCCTGATGTTTCTAGTTGGAGTAGATGAGTGATATTTTAAAAAAGGACAACACCTGTTGAAATTGAGGAACCTATTGTTCCTGTTGGTTAAAGGAAACAAAGCTTTATTCTATTGAGGTTTCTCTGCCAGACACTACTGCTTTGTATATGGAAGTGAAAAAACATCCCATGAAGATCCACTCCTTAGAGATTTCTGAAGGTATTTCAGAATGAATGAAAACTTTCGTTAAGTGTCCATGAATACAAATAGTGTTTTAAATTAAAAACAGGGAATAGGGCACCTGGGTGGCTCAGTTGGTAGGGTGTCCAACTTCTGCTCAGGTCATGATCTTGCAGTCTGAGTTTCAGCCCTGGGTCAGGTTCTTTGCTGACATCTCAGATTCTGCTTCAGATTCTGTGTCTCCCTCTCTCTCTGCCCTCCCCTATTCATGCTTTTTCTCTCCGTCTCTCTCTCAAAAATAAATAAACATTATTATTATTTTTTAAATACAGGGGTATCTGGGTGGCTCAGTCAGTTAAGTGTCTGACTTTGGCTCAGGTCATGATCTCAGGGTTCTTGAGTTAGAGTCCCACGTCAGGCCGTGCTGACAGCTCAGAGCCTGGAACCTGCTCCGGATTTTGTGTGTGACTTTCTCTCTCTTCCTCTCCCCTACTCCATTCTGTCTCTCAAAAATAAACATTACTTTTTTTACATATATTAAATACATTTGGGAAAGTTCTATGTTGATTCTTATTTTTAAAATACAGATAAAATAAAATAAAATACAGATAAAATTGAAAGCAAAGGCAATACATCACAATGCAGTAATACACTGAAGAATAATTAGTTATTTCTTAGCTGTGGTATGCTTTTAAAATGACAGAGAGGGTTTGGGATAAAATCAAGTAGAATGGAGAAAATGAATCTATGATGTCCTTCAGATAAAGGAAAAATTATGGAAATATGACCAATTATTCTTTATTCTTACTAAGAACAAGACAAGGAGGAATGTTACATTCCAGTGGGGGCAGTGGCGTGGGGGATAATTGAAACAGAATGGGAAGAATCTAGGACAACTAAGCTTAACTGTTTCCTCCACTGGGACTTGTCTCCATAAATGAAGGTCGAACTGTTCAGGCAAGTCAACTAAAATGACAGCAAAGATGTGCAGCCTGGAGCTCTTGTCAAGCAGAACAGATATGACACTATGCTCATCATGAAACATGAACAAAGAACTTAATAAAATGGTGAGTAGCTGACAATGAGGGTGGGGGCTTACTTGTTTTGTATATTATTGAAATACATTCCTCTGGAATTATATACCTTTCCATACAAATCTTTTTGTGAGGTTTATCATGAGGTGACCATTGTGGGGTCCAGAAAATGGAAACAAAACCAGAGAAAGCAAAGAGTAACCATGAGTGTGTCAGGTGTAAGATCAATGAAATTACTAAAAATCTTACCAAATGTTCTTTAGAGGGAAGTGAAACCACATAAGAAAATCTGGGTTGGAGTAAGAGCCTTAATGTAAAAAAAAAAAAAAAAAGTTGTACTATATTATATGAAACAGGAAATTATGTAATATATATTATATATATATATATATATTGTGTGTATGTGTGTAGATGTGTACATTTATGTATATACATATATGTGTATGTGTTAGTGAATCCCCATTGGTGAGCACTAGGTACATAGGACAGAAGGAACACATTTATTTTCATGGACCTTTATATGATATAAAGCAGGAAGAAGTGAGACTCTACCCCACACCCCAACAAATGCATACTCCTCCAAGAGCCATGGTAAAGGAAAATCACTATCTAAACACAGGGCTCATGGCTGAGACACTTTTTGCTTGGCAGGACAGAAAAGTAGAAGGAAAAACTGGAGGTGGGGGAAATAAATGGGAGTGTGACAGGAGGGGTGTGTGAAGAAAGAAGTGTGGGCAGAAGGAAAGAATGATCACAAGATGGGTATCATTTGCTTTAGGGAATAAAACTTGTATGAAGCAAGATATGCTCAGGTGGGTTTTGAGGAAGTTCTGGCTATAATATGTAATGATAACTCCCTCCCCAAACCCCATATGCCCAGGAATCATTCAGAGAAATCTCCATCACTCATTAATGCTTTTGGTGTTAAACCTGTGGTATTTTTTCCTCAGTCACAGCCACGGCTTGTTGAAAAGATCACAGGTTGCTCTCACTTTGCCCTCTCTCCCTGTCAGCAGTTCTTTCATCCTTGGGCGCCTCCTTGAAACAACACACAATTTAAGTGTCCTTACAGCACAGGGAATCAACCAAATCTGTACACTACTCCATTCCTCCTGAAGTCACAATAAAGATTTCACACTAATCAATATATCGTTTTCCTTATACTTGGATATTTATCATTATAAACAACAAATAAAGTATTTTAAATGTCCCACATACAATTTGATGTTTAATAAAGAATTTACTTGTGGGGCGCCTGGGTGGCTCAGTTGGTTAAGTGTCCAACTCTTGATTTCAGCTCAGGTCACGATCTCATGGTTTCTGAGTTTGAGCCCCCGTGTCAGGCTCCGCACTGGCATGGAGCCTGCTTGGGATTCTCTCTCTCCCTCTCTCTCTCTGCTCCTCCTCTGCTTGCACGTTCTCTTTCTCTCAAAAATAAATCAATAAACATTAAAAAAAAATAAGGAATTCAATTATTTAATTAAATTCTATGTTAAATATTGCATGTTAATTCTGGAAATGAAACACTGAATATTTGTGAAACTGCATAATTTCTGAGATGCCATTTCTTTGGCAAATAAAACAGCTACAATTTAATCTAGATTTTACAAGGTTTTAAAAAGTTACCTCAAACTTCATAAATAGTAAGTATGATGGTAAATGTATATAAGAAGTATGATTTAGCCATAGATGTAATTACAAAATAAAGAAGTAACTACTCTTTATTGCTCATAAATTTTAAAAATTACATATTTTTGGTACTAGTTTACATAGAATTTCCCACATTCAGAACCAACCTATTGATTTCATTGAAATGAATATTAACTGTGCAGAAAATTAGAACTAGAAAAATGATTCATAGTTCAGTAAATTAATCATTTTAACCAGATTTTTGTTTGGGTATTAGAGTAGAACAGATTTAGTCAATTCTAACAGAAACCTTCACTTATATCCCCCTTTGTAAAGTATACAATTAATTTATGTTACATACAAATACCTTAACAACTTATCAGTTGGTTATATGACCTAATTTAGAGAAAAAAAATTAAATTGTTTGAATTATTTCAGACTACAGAATTTAAAGTCTAAAAATGAATGTTGCCTGGAAGATAAGCATATTGAGTTTATAAGACAGTAGGAATTCTACAGGGGTTCCGTACAATCATAGGTGACTTGGATTTTTACAAGTCAAGTGCTGGTTACTGGATAGTTTAGGAGAGACCGATACTGTGTCTGTTCTGCATGATCACTATATTTAGGGGTCCAAATAACAAAGAGGTGTTGACATCTGAAATAGGTAAAATCAACAAAGATGTAAAAGACCCTAAAACTCAGTGTTATCATTGTTCATTGAGAAGCTATTTTCTTGAATTCCACATTCATTCAGCAAATTATATTAGCATTTGTTATGCAAAGAAAGTGTATTTGATTGTATGATTAAAGCCATATGTTCTTAAACCACACAAGTAAGGAACTCTGTTGCTCAAGCACGGCAACGCACACCTATAGAAAATGACAATGTTCCCTTCCTTCGGCCCTCTCCTTCCCTCTACACTTCCACTTTTCATCTGTAAGAAGCACTTACAAGCTTAACTGGAAGTTGCTTTGTTTCTAATATTTGATCCATTTTCTGATAAACTTTATGAATCAGAATGCTTCCAAGCCGCAAATAAGACAACCCAACTAAAAGTTGCTGAAAACATTGACATATCCACTTCACAGAACACAAGATCTGAATGCGAAGTCATTTTTAGCTTGTCCCCTATGGTCTAAGATGGCATCACAGTCAAATACATCATATAGAAGTGGAGAATATTCTTCTGTGTGTTCCTTTCTACTAGAAAGGAAAAAAAAAACCCAAATACCAGACATCCTCTCAGGTTCTGTCTGTACTAGGCCCATGTCCTCACTACGAGTTGCTAAGAAAACAAGTAGCTGATATGTTCAGCTATTAGAGTGGGAGACCAGCTTTGGCAGGAAAAAAAGAAATAGGTGGGGATAATGCTGCAGAATTAGTAGACAACTCACACCTCTACTGGCTATGTCCAAAACTGCGTATATTCTGAGAGCCAGTATATGTAGAGTAAAATAAATACATACAATCAATGGATTTCTCTATGTGAAATCAAATTTTATTATTGTATATAACAGGTTTTCCATTGGTATAACCATTTTTACCATCAAAAAAGATAAACATGTTGTTGAGTTGTATTTGATGCATACTGAAGTCACAGAAGCATAGACTTCATGGAAAATTCTTGTACAACACAAAAGAAACACCAGTTGAGATGAGTTTGATATTATATGAATGTTATTTCATGGATATTTTGTATCATTCAGCAATTCTGTTTGATGTTACTCTTGCAATTTACATAATCACTTCCCCCTGCTTTCAAATTAACTGAGTCAATTTGTTAATATCAAGACATAGCTTTTTCCAGAGATCAATATTGAATCTAAAGATTAATATATCCTACAGGTAATATAATAAATGTCACATGTATCAATAGATTATTAGTGCAGTCAACTTTTATTGAATATGTTTTTATGTGTCAGGTACTATAAGCACTTTGTATTTCTTAACTCTTACAACAATGGTCTGGAACAGGAAATATTATTATCTCTACTTCACAGCTGAAGAAATAAGACACAGGGAGAGATTTTATATCTCACAAGTACACTGTAAGCAAAAGAAGGAACTGGGACTTGAACTCATGCAGGCCTGGTTCTAGATTCCAAGCTTTTAACCACTACAAAATTCTATACCAATTTGAGAGTACTTTTTTGATTTCTGGTAACTTTCCAGCAGGCATTTCTTATCCTAGGACCGGCCCAGCTGTGCATTTTTCCTTTGGGTTTCAAGAGATACCCCTGTGAACTTACAGTCAATAGTTACTTGCTATCAAAAATGCTCCAATAAAGATGGTAAGAAAGACTGTACCAAAGTCTGCTTGTATCCTTTGCTGTGCCCTTTTTAAACCTTAGTGCAATAAATAGGTATTCATACTGAGTTGGGGGTTTCCTCCAGGAAGAATATATTTAACTCAGAACTAGAGAGAACAAATAACTCTTCCATTTCCAGAAACCAGCGTAGAGTCAATCAAGAGTGATGCCTTCTGGGAAACAATATAAATCAACTGAGATTTCTTTTCTCAAAACTTCATGTTGTTTAGTTGCTGAGAACTGTGAGAGACCCATAGGGTTTGACAACAAAACACTGCCACTGCTGTTTAGAATAGAAGCTTTGTGCAAGGGTCTAAATTGGACATGTCAGTCCTTTTTCAATGAGAGATCAGAATCTGGGTAAAGTTTCAAACCTTAGAGATCAGTCAGGTTTTGGCCCTGGCAACAAGTTTGTTTGATGTGCTTGAAAAAATAACTGTAATTGTTTGCCTATACTTTTCTCAGAAAAAAAAAAAAAGACAAAGTTGATGGATGCCAGTTATGTCTGGGCTCCTAGAAGACAGATTCGGGGAACCCAATGCATTCATGATTGTAACTATGGACTCATTATATTTAAATGCCTAATCCTGGGTATAGTATCGCTTTTAGATAAATGATAGAGGAGAAATGGGAACCTGGTTGTATTCAGATTGACAATGTAAAGCATAAATATGATTTCTCAATTTAATAGATAGCAGGTTGCACCTATAGCTATAGTAAAAAATTCCATCTGATACCTACAAAAACTTAGAGATTATATTTTTAATTAAGGCATTAAATGCCAAGCAGAGAAGTTCTAAAGAATTAATAAAATAGCTATAAAAATGCCTCCCATAGAAGGCACTATGGCATCACAACTTAGAATACATTTGTGAACAGGATTCCTAATGAGAGAAAAAGTAGAGTCAATAGGAACAGTCCTAGAAACCTGCATCAGTAACCCAGAGGAAAACAGTGACTGGGAAATATGGCCAAACATGAACATAATAAATGCAGATGGCCACATTTACATTTGAGCCTGCCAGAACGTGGTTCCTGCCATTTTAGAAACTTCTTCATATTTTCTGTCTCCCATCTCAATTTGGAGGACATAAAGTTATTTGAGTCAAAAAAGAATACAACTGATTCTCCATTTCTTTCCAAGATTCAGTGCTCCATGAAGATGCCTCTTGAAAACAGAGTTCCCAGCAATTATCACCATCCATCATTGGAAATGTTTACTAATAGCATAACACAACAGCCAGGACTTAATAAACGTGTCCTCACTTGGTCGGATTAGCAGCAACAGTTACAAAGTCTCTTCAAACTGTAGCTTGACAAGCTACACAATCATCATTGAAAAATAAATTTCACATAAGATTTTATTTCTTTTCCAGATGTGAGAGAGAGTAAGAGCTCTAAATACCCCCATCATATCTTTCTCTCTGACTTTGACTTGGCCAAGTCTATAGTTCTTCAGTCACATACACAGTCTTGAAAAGTACTTTGATGCATTTTGTAAATTATCCTGTAAATACTTTATTATTAATTTTCTTTTGTGGGGTGAATAAATTAACTCATCTCACAATGTCTGTGAATTACTGTAAGCTCTCAGAGAGCAGAGACTGGGTCTAACTTAGTAGCATTTTATAGCACACTGTCATGTATGGTCAGAAGATTACTAGCAAATTCTGGGTGACATTTAGGATTTGTATCATGGTTTATAAAGCTTTTTTTTTATTCTAATCTAGTGATTAAGCATTTTTCTCCTTCACAGTTTTTAATTTTTAAGCTCATTATAGACATGTTATGACATTATTGACCACCCAATGTAGAGTCTAATGAAAACTGAGAATTTATTTTTTGTGTCTATTTTTCCTTAATTTTTAAGTGCATGTAAAATTTAAAGGAAAGGCAAGCCACATGGTTTCATTCATTTGTATTTAACTCATGAAATGTTCCTTTCCAGGGCTCTTTGAAGTTCAAGGAGATTTTTAATAGCCCATTTAAGCCTTTTTATCTCTGAACTAGGATTGCATTTTGCCAAGAATAAACAAAGACAAACGCCTAAAGGTTAGCGTTCAGCTAGAAATTTCAAACTCTCATATTTTCCTCCATGTATTTAAAAATTCAGAGCAAAACTTTTCTTCAGGACCAACTGGACAATGAGCAATTGGAGTGTCCTCTTTCCTAGATGCTATTCCCTTACATCTATAGGTGTGATTTTCTTTTTATCAACAGTATTTTATAGGTGATATTGCTTCACAATATACTACTGGAAATCTAAGAAAGCTGTTTTGTTTTGGATACTCCATTAACTGAAGAGAATATATAATTTTATTTAGTACATAGTTTAAAACTATTATTTCTACAGGGCACCAGGGTGGCTCAGTCGGTTGAGCATCAAACTCTTGATTTTGGCTCAGGTCCTGATCTTACAGTTTCTTGAGGCCAAGCCTTGCAGTGGGCAGTGCACTGACTGAGCTGAACCTGTGTGGGATTCCCTCTCTCTCTCTGCCCCTCCCCAGTTTGTGCTTTCTCCGTCTCTCTCAAAATAAATAAATAAACATTAAAAAATACTATTATTGTTATATTGTAAATGTGTTATTTCCATAAATAGGTGCTAAGGATAAAGAGAAAACAATCCACATCAGCAGGGAAGATGGTCAATAAACAAAAGAGTAAAGATCTAACAGAGGTAAAGCACCTTGTGCAGGACATGTTAAATTCAAAGATCCTTGACTAATTAATTGCAAAGTATTAATCAAAATTTGCTGTAAGATATTCATTCAACTTTCCTTTGCTCTTGCTTAATCTATCACTTATATTTACATCCTTATACCTCACCAAGTTATCATTTTTCTATCTATATTAGTCCAAAAAAGATTAATGGCAGCACCAAACTTTGCATGACTGTGTTTCTTCATTAGGAGAAATAACACCACATGTTTATATGCATTGGTGGATAGGAGGAGTTATGGCCTCCATGTGTCAAAATGTCAGTGGTATGAATGGCTACCTCAGCCATACAGTATGAAGTCTTATTGGAAATAAAATGATCTAGTTAAGTTGCATTGTCTTATTGATGTACATGGTCATGACAAGTAATTAAATGATAAAAACATACTCAAAGTAAGTGCATCTGATACAAAAAAGAAATGAGAAACGAATTGGAAAAATCATTACTTTGTAAGTAATAGTAGGTTTGCAACATTCCATAATAACCACGCAATTATGCAATGGATGGAAAATATCAATCACCTGTATATACTATATCTAAAATTGAGTCAGCAATAAATTTTTATTCTTATCAATACAGTATCTCTGAGGCTTATAAGGAAATTTAGCATAATTAAACTATGAGTATTGTTGAGAAATGTAAGTAGATATGGAAGAACTCTTATGTGACATTTTATAATCTGCATTTTTTTTTTAAAGATTTAGAGACACTATACAAACATTGAAATTCTGTAACTTTTGGAATGATACTATAGCAGCACTGTCTCTAGTTTTTCTCCCTTATAAGAGTATCAAAAATGGTGTGTTCTCAAATATAAGACTGATTTTCTAACATGTAAAATACTTTCACACATAAAATATAAATTATTATATAATTCCATATATATGTTCATTTCTATTATCAGATAAATGGTAAATTATAATGCAATGTATATTGGGCTCTGCTACTAAGAAAAACACAGTTGAAAAATCCTTGAGCGTATAAGCTCTCTTTCCTTCCTGATTATAAAATATAATATCCATATTTTTATTCATTATTTTATCTTTATTTTCCTCTTCAATATTTTCAGTTTTTTATAGTTTACTTTGCAGGATATTTTTTTCTCTAGCATAACATACCAAGGCCTGGCTCTCCCAGAGAAAGCAGGTGTGCACATACTTTAGGAAGTACAGTCTTTTATGGGCTTAACCACGTGACCAACGTGGTTCTGTCAGGTGCAGAACAGTCATCTTTTTTTGTTTCTTTCTTATTTTTTCATCTTTATGTTTTATTGTACTTGCATGAAGAGACTTGGAGTAAAGCAAACATGCTGTTGTCTGTGGACCTATATTTGAACTCTTCTGTTAAGAAAAGAAAATGTGGCCTCACTTTCTCAACTACTAACTCCCTAGCAATTTCATGACACAGAATAAATTTTGAACTCAGAGTCCCCAAAGTGGACCGATTCTCTGTTCTAAATGAAAAAATGTGATTCATCTCAAGATACATAGGTATATAAAAGTGATATCAAAATGATTTCTCATCTTAGTTTATGTGAGCTATTAACATCAGAGAGTGTACATTCCAAAGGCAGACAACTATGCAGAAATGTCAAATGTAGGGGGCTAAAAACCTGTCAGACAACTCTGGAACCTGTACTCCTCTCTAGAGCATCAAAGCTTCAGGAGTTGAAGAGTAAAGGAGGGGCATTAAAAAGGATTCAAGAAAATTGTTGGTATGTTCTGAGCACCAACAATCTCTTCATCTCACTACAAGACTTGTGACAATGACTTCAGTGAAACCACTTAGAGATTTTTGTATGTATTCAATAAAGTTAGGAATATACAGGTGGACTCGTGTCTGAGATCTGACTGAGAAATTTAAAGAGATGCAGAGTTATTAAATGCTACTGCATCAGCTGCAACATGCCTGATGAAGGTCCCGGATCACTTTGCCAAAGTGGGTTTAGTGTAGCATGGGGGAAAAATCCTGATAGAATTATGTTAAGATGTATCTGTTAAAATAGATTGGCATGGAAGTATAGACTGTGAGTATAGACAAATTCTGGGATGAGACTCTGTACGGGGTGCAGAAAAATGGGGCAGGGAAGATGGGCTGGTGAAAAATGGCCTTTTAGTTTGTAAGGAGTGTTTTATAGGAATAATCCAGTATGAAAAAATGACTTAGGAGAGAGAGCACATATGTGATTGTAGGAACAAAGTCTTTGGTATGCTAAAAGAGATGGGATACGGTGTATAAGAAGAGTGAATGACTTTTGATAGATTCAGGGAGAATCCATCCTTTGTAGGAGGAAGGGAAATAGAACTTTAGGAACAAGTCCAAAATGCTGATGTCAGCTCTAAGACTTAAGATTATTTTGCCCTTATCTCCAGCCTTATGTATTTGATTCTTTGTTTTCTCTGCAAAAATGCTGACTTCTTTTACTTGCATCTACAGTACCTCATTGTTTTGTCATCGCAAAGTCTGCACACACATTCCCACTACCTGGACATGTGTGCTCCACGTAGGCAATGACTGTGACTTCCTTCCTTCTTCCTTTCCCTCCTTTACTTTTTTTTTTTTTTAACCAGAACATTTATTGTGCAATTCATCAACTAATCATTGAAATCCTTAAGATGAACTGGATGTTGCAACAAGGTTCTCTTGCGTTTAGGTGTTGTTCCTTCATGAAATCCACGCCTGAATCTGCGGTATACAATTTTCAGGTGCCTCATTCGACCAGTCGAGTGGCATTTTGTCTTTTAGCCTTGGCACTCCGGTTATAGTTTCTCTTCCAGTTGGCAGTATAGTCACATTTGCCACAGGTGGACTTATGCAGGTGGTATGCCTTAGAGCCACGGCAGTGGCACAATGTGTGATTCTTACTTCTTTGCTTTCCAAGTGATGATGCCCCCTTCGCCAACTAGTTTCTATGGATGAGACCAAGTTATGCCTTTCTTATGACAATGCTGCATCCTATAGTGGTTGACATATATTCTATACTTAATGAATTTGCTGACTGATCAACCTCTTGCGTGGTGAGTCTAAGGGAAATTCAACCCTTAGTTTATCTTTAATCAAGTCTCTAAATCTATAAAGCTCTTTGAAATACACATTTAATACAAGGAGAGCAATTACACTGGTGTTCATTAACACAAAATTTAAGGTGAGTGAGCAACCACTTAGGGGCAGAGAAAGGCAGGCACAAAACAGAGGATAAATAAACTCAATGAGAGAAGAGGTACCAATAAAGATCTGAGTCATTGGCTCATTTTGGCACAAAACTGGCTTAATGGAAGGAATAAAGTCACCCTGCTCTCTAAGGAAAAAATACAAATTTCCCCACACTCTGTTTTCAATTGAGGCAAAATAACACTGGTCTTTTCTTTTTTGTTAACCTGATCATGCTTCAGACTTATGCTCAATTTAGAGAACTTGATTACTCTTAAATATGGTTTGGCAATAACATTTTCCATCTTGCTCCCATTAACTGAGTATCTGCTTTATATTATTTTCCAAATTTGTTTTTAGAAGTTGAATGCCAACCAATTTCCAATGTAAATATTAATTTTTTGTTTTCCTTCTGTATTTCTGACATAGCTACCTTTTTCAAATTGTTCCTGAAGAATCATTAAGTGTTCAATCCATATTTTTTGCGTATGTTATTTTTTGAGAACTTACAACATAACAGGCATTTTTTTTCTGGTGTAGACAAGGACACAGAGCATTTACTTCCTGCATAGTGACACAAATAGATATATAACTAATTATTATAAAATACAGTGGAGGGTGATCAGAACTACTGGAAGACTATAAGTGGTGTACCTTTGGAGCACAGTTAAAAGAATAATAAATTGTCTCCAATGAACTGAATAGGGCCATAGAGAACTTCTGGTGGGGCCTGTGCTCAACACGGTATTCAAGTAGAAAGAAAGGCATGAGTACCAGCACCGAGGTACAAAAGTGTGCTTGGATAAGTGACTTCTCTGGTGTGACAGGAACACAGTGCATATAAATGAGGAAGATTAAGAACACAAAGCAGGAAAAAGAAGCTAGAGTCAAAGTGCACGGGACACTGAATGGCTTTCTAAAATTTAAATTTTTACTCTGTATGTGATAGAGTGTAATCCAAATTTGGATTTTGAAATAAGACTAATTTGCAAAAATGGGTTGAAAATTTGGGAGCAAAAGAGCCCAGTTAGATAGCCAAGGTCAAGGAAAGAGAGATAGAAAGATCTGAACTTGGGAGAATAGAAACACATTCGTCGCTGAGCTCCTACTAGGCACCTGGCAATGAGGGAGATGCTTTTAAGAACTATAGAAGGTTTGGGGCGCCTGGGTGGCGCAGTCGGTTAAGCGTCCGACTTCAGCCAGGTCACAATCTCGCGGTCCGTGAGTTCGAGCCCCGCGTCGGGCTCTGGGCTGATGGCTCAGAGCCTGGAGCCTGTTTCTGATTCTGTGTCTCCCTCTCTCTCTGCCCCTTCCCCGTTCATGCTCTGTCTCTCTCTGTCCCAAAAATAAATAAACGTTGAAAAAAAAAATTAAAAAAAAAAAAAGAACTATAGAAGGTTTGAATTAAAACTTGCAACACTCTTCTGACTTAAGTACTTCTAATGAGAGAAATAATAAAAAGAGCAATATTGACCTGCTCATTATGTAAGTGCTCTTCGTTTAATTCGTTTAATCCTCCCAGCAATTCAAATAGAGGCCCAGAAAGGTTAAATAACTTGCAAAGTGACATGGTTTCTAAGTGGCAGAACCAGGATGCAAACTCAAAGAGCACAGTTCCAAGACTCTTTCTTTTAAATCTTTGCTGCCTGATAAAGAGAAAGTCAATATACTAGGCCCAAGACTGTACGATATTATGGGTTGGCAGTGAACATGCTGGAATCACTGAGGATAATGTAGGATAGGGAGTGGAGACAGAACTTGCAAATGAGATACAGAGTTCCTTTAAACTGATTTTTATTCTTGCTATTTTGTTATAAATTTGAAAAATAAAACTATTTAATAAGTTTTAGCTTTATAATTTATCTTTCTACTATCCAGCATAGTGTAATGGTTAGGAGTATGAACTCAAGAGACTTGAATGCCTAGGTTGAGTTCTGTCTTTGCCAGTTACCAGCCGTGTGACCTTCAGGAAATTATTAACTGCTCTGTGCCTGTTTCATGTCTTTAAAATAGGGATATCAAAGATTGTCCATCTCAGTGTGCAAAAGATTCAATGAGTTAATATTAATAAAGCACTTATAACAGTGCTTTGATTACACTATAATTAGCACTACAAGTGTTTTTCTAAATAAAATTAAAATACCAACTAAAATCTCAACTATAGCATTCACTACCATTAAATAAAATTTTCATTTAGTGCAAGAGAATAAAAATTCTCTATATGTATTGACTTCATTAATATATAATCTCAGGGGAGGGGGGTTATATCTTAGTTAAAAAAAAAACCAAAAAAACAAAAACAAAAAAGGAAAATCCAAACAGATAATTTCTGTTTTTTGATTCTGTACTGACTTTTTCTCTTCCTGGGAGGACCTAGGAATATCTTACTGGTGCCTAAGAAGTTTAACAAAAGTAAACCTTGTATACAAATACCTAATATGCTAAACATAAACAGGGATCTGATTAATTTCTGCAAATATCCTTCAGAGAATAAGCCTGAATTACTCATTGCTACTGGATTGAACTTTGACATTTTATGATACATAAGTAAGCACATTATTTTTTCTTCAACTATTAACTGCACAGAGTCATATTTTGCTTTGCTAAAAATGAAAAATTGAATAATTTTATCTTATGAAATTCTTAAGCATATCCCAATCTCAGCATGTTTGGGGAAATAACCATATACATAAAATAACCTGACAGAATTTGAGTGGAATTTTTGTTCCAGAATGTTTATCCTTAGACTTTGATTAAAACCAATAGGCATCATAATCTCTAAGGTTTTTAGAGTAAAACAATCAGGTTTTGTGGTGAATTCTTGCCTGTTTAAGCGGTATATTTTTAGAATCTATTGTCAAATTCAGGACAAATGCAGTAGATCAAGGATGAAACAATCGTTGTGTGGAGAATGATGGTGTAAGTCAAAAAAGCAAAGTCCTCATTCTTTTCAAATTATTTAGAATGGTCCTAGATATTATAGATTTATTTTTTTTTTCCCTCCTCAATGCATTTCCCTTGCAAAAAGAAGCTGGCTTTGAATTGGTAAATAATTCAGAAAAGAAAACCTTGGATGAGTTCAATGAAGTGCTAACGTAGCTTACCTGTGGCCCTGAAAGGATGAAAAAGGGGTATTAAAAAATCAGCTGAGAACACTGACAAGGTGCCTATGCTTATGCTACAAAGAACTGCTTATCTACCCAGTTGATTATTTTCTTCCACAAGTTTCCAGTATCATGAGTCCATCCAGCACTGTCCAATTTTCTCTCCTAGCATAAAAAAATAATCTACTTGAGCTCACCTACAGGTTAATAAATATTCCTACCAGTTTTCTTTAGTAAACAGATAGGCAGAAATCTTATGATAGTTTTCAACATCCAAAAGATGAGATAGCACTCTCACATGCAATCACCTTTTAAACCGAGTCTCAGTGTGTGTCATTGCATCATCCACCATTTGATTGAAATGTATATATTTGCAGTGAAGTCACTAATTTTTTCTAAACAAAGTTTTGCTAGAAATATTCATTTTTGAAACACATTTGTTTAAAATATTCTACTGTGAGAAATGCAGCATCTTCCAAGGGATAGATTCTGAACTTGTCCTGCCCAGTCTAGTTTTAAAAGTTGCAGCCTTTGGTTAAGCTGATACTGGTGTATGCTGATTTTTATTCTTTAAACAATAGAGACTATTGGTCATTTTGAGTTAAAGATTAAAAGATTTTATTTTCACTGATAGGGAATGCTTCAGGGCTGTAATTAACATATAGGTAGACATGAGAGGAGAAAATATTAAATACAAAGAATTATAATCTCCAATCTTTAGCCTTCAAAGTTGGATGGATCCCAAAGAAGATCCCTGACTAGTAAGGTAGATCACTGAATGGATATTTTGCTGCAAACAGCAAAATCTTAGAGAGTTAAATTATTCCATGTGAAAAATAAATAGTCAGGGAAACTAGGGATGTAGATAGAAACCCCAGAGGATGTTCTTAGCCAAGAAGGGCTAAGTCTGCAACCAGAATAAGAGGATACAAAAGATGTAGCAAGGGCTTTTAAAGAATCAGATGTTGGGCAAAAAGAGAGTTTTAAAAGGGTTTTTAAGTTTTTTTTTTCTTTTCTATATGTCCTCTAACCCTCTCCTCCATTCTCTTGCATATTCAGAAAAATCTTGACTCCCTGTAACAATGTTATTTTAAAATTTTATTTTACTTGTTATAAAGGTGTAATGTTTTTTCTCCTCTTATTGACTAAGTTATTATTTATAGACAATAAAACTAATTTTAAGTGTTGGGGAAGTGGTGGTGAATAAATGCTTTACATTTCTTTGCTTCCACCTGGGATGAGTCCAAAGAGCCACACTGGCTCTGGAGCTCCCCATGGATCAACCCAAGCACTGTGACTGAATTGCAGTTCAACTTTTTTTCCCTGCCGAATCCCGCTTCCTTCATAGCCATGCAGGTGTGGCCCAGTGTGTGCTCTCAATAAACTTCCCATACAGAAATCTCTACTGCATTTTGTTTCCAGGAATCCTGGCCTGAGGAGTTGGCATTAGCAAAGGTTCTAGGGAGCCGACTCTAAAGTGAGAATTGGAGGCTTGCCTCACCTGCCAGCCAGATAATAATGAAGATCCCATCTCTGATGGTGAACAGAACACCGGTAGCCCTTGATATTCTCTAGTAAGGCGAGTGTGAAACCCTCTGGTGGTAAACGGGCATGGATGCCTGCAGGAGGAATGTAATGGATATCCCAAGCATTTGGAAGATGCAGCAGAAAGTAGTATTTTTAAGAATGATGGAATTAGATGGTTGTTGTTAGGAGCTATCAGATGCACTAGGGGAAGAAATGGAAGGCTGAAGGTGAATAATCACCAACTTAAGATGAAAGATGAAAGTCAGAGAGTTGTTTCTTTGGCTGCCTATAAAGAGATCCCCATCACCTACAACTAAAGGGCAGGAAAAAAAGGAAGATCAGGCCCAGAACTTAATCATAAGGCCAGAAACCTCTAGAGAGGTTTGCCTTCTCAACTCTGGCAAGCTTGCTCCACCACGATTAGGCACTGGTAGGTAAATAATGGAGTCTTGAGATCTAAGATGGGGACATCTTAGTTTATGACTTTGAAATCTCTAAAACTTCAGATCTCCCTGAGCCCTCTGAACCTACAGGAAGCATATCAGTCTCTTGCTTAAATGTTAGTATGCCCTCTTGACCCTTGCTTGTAGGACATGCAGAGGTCTCTGCCTTGAAAGACATGATGCTCTGCCCTATAGAATGCACCCTTATTTCCCTACCTGGCCACTGGACCCACAGTTTGAGTCAAATATCAGCATAACCCAGTTGAGGCAATGTTGGGCTTGCTAAAGAAGGAAAAGGAACACACTCCAAAGAAGCTTTGGCATCTAGGCAACATATACCAGAGAAAGAGGAGAGAACATTTTGGGTGGGGGATTAAGGAGACAGGCATAAAGACGGATAACAAAGAGTTCTCCCATAATAGGAGACTGAATATTTTGGCAGAGACCTCATGACACAGTGTTAATAAGCTACCAGGATGGTCTTGGATGTCGGGAGAAAGTGATCACCTAAGCTACATGCTGGAGGAAGAGCTAAGTCTTAGTTTTCTCAGACTACACAGACTGCTGGAACAAAAGAAATTTATTTCTCACAGTTCTGGAAGCTAGAAAGTCTAAAATTAAGGTGTGTACAGATTCATTTCTTGGTGAGGACCCTCTTCCTGGCTTGTGGACAGCTATCTTCTTGCCTTACCCTCACATGGCCCCAACTCCTAATAACATCACACTGAGAGTTAAAGGCATCAACATATGAATTTGGGGGGGGCATGCATTCAATTCATAACAGTAACCAAATGCTCAAATGGGGTGGAGGGAATGCTGTAACTTCTATTACTAGGAAAGGCTGAAAAACCCACAAACCAACTATGTTCAGTGGGAGTGCCCAAAGGACACTCCATTTATCAAAGCAAAAAGGAACATGTTAGTGAGAGTTAGCAGGTGTCACTGAGAAGCTCTGTGGCGGTTGTCCACCATTGGCTAGGATCATTGTAGAAAACGCTGATTTGGAACAGAGGTCCCTGAAAGGAATAAGGATCGTGAGGTAATAGAGTCCAGCTGGTAGACCTTAACCATCAGAACTCAGGTGGGAACAATTACCATAATGCATAGCAAGGTCTGAGGAGCAGCCTGTGATCCTGACCCATAGAGAACTATTGAAAAAATAGAACACAATGTTCT
This sequence comes from Lynx canadensis, assembly GCF_007474595.2. Taxonomy (NCBI): domain Eukaryota; kingdom Metazoa; phylum Chordata; class Mammalia; order Carnivora; family Felidae; genus Lynx; species Lynx canadensis. The sequence continues at coordinate 87,529,126 of NC_044304.2, forward strand.
GAGACACACAAAAAAGTGTAGAAGCCAATAGGAATGTTGCTTAATATATACAATAAAAAAAGTTTGAAGATGGACAATGAAGAGGTTAACCACAGCCTCCCCAGTAAAATGTCACATTCTCAGATCCAGTTTCCAGACATGATTAAACTCTGTGACTGAAATCTACTGACTGAAGAAGAGGAATCAAGTCCCCATGAGGAAGGATTCTACAACATGAACAGAGGTGTAGATGTTAGTGACACCCCCAGTGCTTTTCTAAAGAAACTCACGACTGTCTGCCTGTCAACACTGTGTTGGGAGAGAAGAATAGGGATTTTAACTCTAGAATAAAGGGACTGAATCAAATACCAATAATCCAGGTCTCCAAATGTCATCATGATGCCTCTGTTAAACAGGAGTAATTGGACGTGGTAATAAATTAAGTCCTGGCCAATGTCTAGCTCACATTGTGCCTACTAGGTCCACAGACTCACTAAGTATGTTTTCCCCTTGTCCTCCACCCCCACCATCTCCCTGAGGCTCTAGACAAATAGAGTTAAGGGTGGTCTTTTGAAAGGGCAACTACAGGTCAGCTTAGACAAGATACCCTGTGCCATTCTCCATGAAGACACGGTACATACCCCACACCAGTGAAAACTATTCGGTTCCCAAATGGTAGGATGCATGGGTACTGGAACCAAAGGATAGTGGCACTGTCACTCCCAGTGAGACAGTTGGGGAATATGTGCTTCTCATTCCCTAAAATTTCATCTCTGTGGGCCTAGGCCAATTGGAGATGATTTTGCCTTTCCTCCTGGGAGGAATGAGGGGCAGTTGACAATGTCTACAGACATTTTTAGTTGTCACAACTAGAAAACACTACTGGTGAGTAGTGATTAGAGGCCAGGGATGCTGCTAAACCTCCTGCAATGTACCAAAAGTTTCTTAAAACAAAGAATTATCTGGCTCAAAATGTCAGTGGAGGCAAGGTTGAGGAACTCTGATCTGCACATCCTGGTTCCCAAAGAAGAAATTGCTCCCACCAAGGGAGAGAGTTAGAGTTCCACTGAACCTCAAGCTATGGTTGCCATACAATCACGTCAGGATCCCATGCCCAAAGTACAACATACAAAGGAAAAAAAGTCGTCTGGTGTAACTGACCCTGATCAGCTGGAAAAGTCTACTGTTCTGTCTCAGGACAAAGAGGTCTATGTTTGGTCTAGGTTTATCTTTGATCTCTTGGTGGTATCTTTGGTACTACCCTGACCAATTTTGATGACAAATGAAAAAATGCAGTAGCCATGGCCTGATAAGGACGTGGTGACCAGGGCCTTAGGTCTGGATCACTTCACCAGGTATGCCACACGGAACAGCAGAGGTGCCATCCATTGGCATGGGGAATCTAAAGGAAGGAGATGATGAGTTTCTAAATCAGCTGGGGCAGCAGGGAATTGAATCTCTTCCACTAACCTTCAGCTTTTAAGCTTCCCCAGAAGATGAGACAAACCAGAATCCTGAGAAAGTTGTTTCCAGACAGCTTGAAATTACCAAAAGTATTAAATGGATCTGAGAGGAGAGTAGTGACCCTTTGATGTGCTATCCATAAAGATACCATAAAGGTATCTAATCTCCCAACTGATAGCACATCAGCTACTGAGGTCTCAACGCTGCATCCACCCCAGAACTGTCTTTTCACATTAATGTAGGAATGGGTTTACGACACCTGGAATGCTTACCTCCTTAGCAGACTGCTCTCAGGGTAAACTATGGTGCAGCTGAGGTCGTTTTCAACTGCTTTGCAATTCAACTTCTCTGCTTGATCCCGCTTTCCTTACATCTTAGAAGTGGTATTCCAAAGGGCACTCCTTAGTAAACCTCTGCTGAAAATTTCCAACTCAGTCCATCTGTATGTACACAATCTAAAATCTAAGTCAGAACTAATGACATGATTCTGCAAATTAGGATGAGGAAACATTGCCCTGAAAATGTACATGAAGGAGGTACATCTAGAAATAATGTACTAGATGAAATGAAAGAGTTTTAAAATCATTTTCATTGTCAATAAAAGAAAACAGAGACTCAACATCACATGTCACAATACACTGGACAAAGGATGACTGAAATAAAAAAATGAAAATAGCAACAGCAAAATCAGTACTACCATTCACAGTATAAATTCAAACGCTTCATACTTACTTGGTGATAGCAATAAAGTCAAAAGCGTTGGAAGAAAACAAAGGTAAAAGAAGAGATAAAAGTTGTATGAGACAAGGTTAAAGATTCATGGACAAAATATGGACGCTGAACTCCAAAAAAGAGAAACCATAAGTTAAAAAAATATATATTTCTGAAAAACTGGGATTAGAGGTTAACGAAAGAAGTTTCAAAAGAGAAGAGAAAATGTGACCCCAGAGATGAAAAGCATGTCACAGGAGGTCCAAGTAAATTAACTTAGAAAACCTTAGAGAATAAAGGAGGACCTAGTTCAAGGTGAAGCTGAACAAGCACATGAAAGCTGCAATCTATGTGGTCATAAGAGTTCAGTTAACTTTTTTGAAGTTTGAGAACAATGGAAGCTACCAGGGTTTATGAGGAAGGGACAGATATGAGCAGATTTTCCTTTAGGAAGATCTGTCTGGCTTTACAGTTACAGTGTGATCTGACTTTTTTTTTTTTTAGATTTTATTGAGGAAAATTTTAAACATGTACAAAAATAAGTACAATAGAATAATGAGACCTCACATATCCTTCATTCAGCTTCATTAGTTATCAATGCATGGCCAATCTTGTCTCCCTTCTACTTTCACTGCTCAAACTCCCATATTATTTTTAGGTAAGTTCCACTCAACGTTTGCAAAGATGAAGTAAAAGATACATTTCTATAGGTTCTTGTTAAAATGAAATTCATAACATTTCTTTAATTGTTTAACTACACAATGATAGCCTTAAAAGAATTATGTTTAAATATTTCATCTGTTAGGGGCGCCTGGGTGGCTCAGTTGGTGAAGTGTCCGACTTCGGGTCAGGTCATGATCTTGCAGTTCATGAGTTCCATCCCGGAGTCCAGCTCGATACGGACAGCTCAGAGCCTGGAGCCTGCTTAGGATTCTGGGACTCCCTCTCCACGTCCCTCCCCCGCACGCGCTCTTTCTCCCTCTCTCAAAACTAAATAAACATTAAATAAAATTGAAATATTTATCTGTTAGAATATATTTTAAGGAAATATAAAATTTGAAAATGATGCATAAAGGTGTTCCTATGGTATGGATATTCTAGGATACTTGAAAAATATCATCACTTAAAATGTCAACATTAGGGATACCATTAAGCAAACTGGAGGCCCACCATATGATAGACTATTAAAAGTTTCCCTTTACATTAAGCAACATTGGGCATGGTGGGATCAGCTGCCCTGGGAACACTGCCTCAGACTGGAACCTGCTCTCAAACACTCTGAGAACAAAGCAATGCTTAGGGAGTGATAACATGGTTTTCAGTCTTCAGGCCTCACAGCTGCCATGCATCAGAAACCTTGCCCTGAGGGGACAGGTGAGAGAAAGGTGTTTCCTAATGGAGCACTGAAATTCCAAGCAGGCTTCTACTTTAAAAACCTAATCTTGAGGAGAGCTGAATTTGATGAACTTCCTCCAAGATTTAAGAGTCATGAGATGAATTAATTTGAAATCAGACTCTGACTTACCCTGTTGAGTTCTTCATATTGTGTCTCCGAGTTTGTGGTTTTTATAACTTTGCTTTTCATCGGAATTCATAGAGAAATTAAAAAATAATCATATTTCTGTGGCGATTCCAATTTCATCCAGTTTAGCAAGTGAGGTACAGAGCCAAAGAATCTACATTTTAAGCCGTTTCCCTAGTTCTTTTGTATTCAAGGACTGGTCCTTGGACAAACAGCCTGTTATCACTGGGCACCTTTGGTAACTGAGAATCTCAGGTTCCACCCTGAACTTTCTGAATGAGAATCTGCATTTTGGTAAAATCCCCAGGTATTTTGTACACACATTAAAACTGACAGGTGCTGATCTATGGAGTCCACTAGATACCCAAGTTTGTTCACCAGACGATGGAAGTTCAGGGAATGATGGGCAATAAGACAACCCTTTCTGTTATGATTTGGTTACATGTGCCTCCAACGTATTTGGTCTGTTAACCAATACATAATTAACCCATTTGGTCTGATAACCCATGCATAATTAAATTTTGGGAATTGTTTATCAATAAAAAAGAAGTCTTAGCCCTAGAATGAACCCATGTCTTAACCACAGAAGCAGCAACTATTGTGTGAAGTTCTTCTCTATAGGATATTTATCACCATGTATAGTATGGAACGCATCAAGATTTCCACAGAACCACTCAAGTGAACTGAAGTGGAGAAGCTCAGTCAGAGAACTGACAAAACCTACCAGGACATAACTCAAAGCAACATGTCTTAGCTTTGCTGTATCTGGCAGTAGTAGCAGCAACAAAATAAAACTAGTCACAGGCTCTTTATTCCACGCAAATGTAAAAAAGATCAAGAAGCCAAGAGCAACAGACTTTGAATTTTCAGCAATAAACCCTTGTATGGTCTATTCATGTTTATACACTGTTAAAAGGACTATTTGTCATGCATCCCCAAAACAATAGCAATACAATAAGCCCCATTGTTTATTACCAAAAAAACCCACAAAGAACAAAAACACACAATAAAAACCAAGAAGCGATACAGAGAGTGTGATGGAATCAACTTTTTGACATTAAAAGAGGAACAAAGTATTCTAAGAGGCACAAAATACTGTAACTGCATGATGAAATCCTGGAATCTTTTAAAAGAATAGTGAGCACACTCAGTCTAGATCTGATTGTAATATCATAGCATTTGACAAATCACAGCTGGGACCCTACTAGAAGGATGACGAGAGAGGCTGAGAATCAAACTGCTTAAAGGTTTTGGTGGTACCATGAAAGGATTTGAAGATGCATGTCAGTTGATCTGGAAGTAAATCTTAATCTTTTCATATACGAGGCCATGTTTTTATGTCCACATCTCTTAATTACTGATGTCACATAATTTATTCATGCAGAGGTGATTTAATGTTGGTTTGGTGTCTACCCCACACTAAGGAATATATATTCCCTAAAGGCAGAGGCCATCAGTGGTCCATTCCCTTGCTGTTTTATGAGACCAAATTCACTTTAAGCTCATGAATAAGATGCTTTCCTCTGTGTGGCTGGGTTTATAGCAGTTACTGAGAGAGACCAGAGAGACTAGAAGGACAGATAGAGGTACAGCAGGGCTGGTCGGGGGATGGTGAGTGCCATCCCCAGTGTGCATCACCTATTTTCACACATCTATTAATCATGAGCAAGAAGAGGCTTTCAATAAGTCAGTACTGCAGGAAACATGTTTGCTTGATGACAAATGGAACATCAACATCTCATAGTAGAATGAGAGTTATAATACCAAAAGAGTTTCATGTTATTTAAAGATAAAGTCTGGGGCACCTTGGTGTCTGACTCTTGGTTTCAGCTCAGGTCATGATCTCTTGGTTTGTGAGTCTGAGCCCCGTGACAGGCTCCACACTGACAGCGCAGAGCCTGCTTGGGATTCTCTCACTCTTCCTCTCTCTCTCTGCCCCTCCTCTACTCACACTCTCTCTTTCAAAAGAAATAAACTGTAGGGGCGCCTGGGTGGCTCAGTCGGTTAAGCGTCCGACTTTGGCTCAGGTCATGATCTCACAGTCCGTGAGTTCAAGCCCCGCGTGGGGTTCTGTGCTGACAGCTCAGAGCCCGGAGCCTGCTTCGGATTCTGTGTCTCCCTCTCTCTCTCTGCCCCTCCCCTGCTCATGCTCTGTCTCTATCTCAAAAATAAATAAAAACATTAAAAAAAATCAAAAAAAAGAAATAGACTGTAAAAAAAGATAAAGTTTAACTTGTGACAAGTTTGCTGTTTCTTTTTAATAGGAAAATAAATTAGAGCAGTACACATGATCATGGATTTAATGCAGTTTTCAGTCAGAAACTAATGCTGGATTTATTATTATTAGTTATTATTAAAGTATTAATAATAGCTTCAGGTAGATTACTGTCTGCAGTGCTATCAGACATGATGTGTTATGACACCAAATTGCCACAGCTTATAGAAGAGCTTGGATGTATTTAGTAAAACAAAGTCCCCCAAATACATTTCTTGTCGGCTAATCCTGCTTCACATAATAACTGCACCATATAAAGAGAAATACACACACACAGGGACATGCATGCATACAGATATGCATGCATACATATGTTCTGGAGTATATATTTGCCCAAGAAAATACCCAGGAGGACAAAAGTCAAACATGAAGCTACCACAGTGGTTTTCCAATCTGGATGCACATCCAAATCACCCAGGGAGCTTTAAAAATTACTGATGCCTAGCCCCACTGCCATCCTAGAGAGCTGATTTCATTGGTCTAGAGTACAATCTAGGCTTTGGGATTTTTTTTCAAAGCTTCCCAGGGATTGAAAAATACACCTAAAACTTAGCAGCTATGGAGCTAATATGATCACAAAGTGTTTTGATTTTTCTTCCTTTGAGCAAATACAGCTGCCGGCCTTCTGTTTCTCAGAAATTATATCCCTTTTTTCATGAAAGCTTTTTCCCCTTTAGCATTGATTTGAGTGGATAAGGGGGGATGAAAATCACCATACAATGCAGGTGCATGAGTGATAGTGACTCTGTCCAGGTCATCACTGCACCCACAGTATCTCCAGATGCCTATACATATTAGCCACTTAATAAATATTTAATGAATGAATCAATGTTGCTGTTACAGTTACTTTGGCTAAAATCTCGTCTCCAAAGATTCTCTATTTTTCACTGATTCTCCACTCTCTATTCTTACTGTGTCTCTTGCTATGTGTCCCAGGCTCTGTCATTGTAACTGGAAAAGAGACTTTTGATTTGAGTATCTTCCTGCAAATTTTCTCCTACATCACTGGGATAAGGTCCTAATGCAGAGGACTTGGCCTTGTTCCATGGCTCCCTGTGTGAGAATGAAACAAATGGTCCAGAGGAGTCAATTTCAGTCCTCTAGTTTTGTATTTATATTTATTTGGTAGTGGAAATTGCATTTGGCAGTAATGTCTCTTCAACAGGGAGAGTGCCTGGTTTTCAGTTTTTAAATCCCTATGAGAGACTGAAGGAGGTTGCCTGTGAAAATGTCACTGCATTATGCCATGTGAATGATTCAGATAGAGCTACCAAATTGCTAAGAGCCTAAGCAGTTGCTACTAACCAACGTCTTGGCTATGAGGTCACCAAACCCTTCTGAATTCCACAATACTCAGATCCAGAGTCACCAGCATTTAAAAACAGACAATAACAATTAACAAACTGTCTTTGTATGTTGAGGCTAATCATTAAGATTTAAAGTCCTAGTATACGATTTAATGACATATATGACTTTTTGAAAAAGAGCCCGTATCCTTAATATTTTAAACACCTAATGACGTAAAATCATGTTTTATCATTGCAGTGATTCTGATAGTCTATTTTAACCATTATGTGCATTGCATAAGTCAGATCATAATCTCAAATGGCTCCAACCTTTCACTGGTGTATCATAATCAGAATATAATTTACAATGCTTTATGTGTCTTGCAAGATCCTATAATCAGACACCTGACCACCTCGGCCACACTTCTCCTTGCTCAGATACTGTTAACTCTATCGGGTCCTCATAGAGGGCACAACCCTCATTGTGCCAACCAACATCTGTTCTTAAGGTTTTTGTACTTGTTGCTTACACTCCTAGAAGTCTGTTCTCTTGAATAGCCAAATTGTTTACTTCATTTAAGTCTCTTCTCAAATGTAACCTCATCATAGAGTCCTTCTCTACCCATGTGTGTAAATTAGTACCCATATCTGTTACTCTCTACCCCTACTTACCCTTTTCTTTGTTTATTTATAAACAACTTGATATCTGACATATTCACTATCAACTCTCACTCCAACACATATGCACGCACACTCACAAAAATGTCAACTCTAGTTTTTTTTTTTCCACTGTGGAATCCTGTGTACTTACAAAATTACTTATCGCGTGTACTCAATAAATATTGGTTAAATGCATGCGCAAAATGACAGATCACTAGAGATGATTTTTTAAAATGTGAAGTTGAGGAGCTGTTGGTATCCATGTTTCTTGACATTAGAAATTCATTAGATTTACAGTTTAAGAACTTGACAATTAGATCAATGAATATACAGCAGGCAGACTGAATGTCAAGTTGGTTTCCAGATAGTTTTTTATCCAGGTGATAAATCATTTTTGATGTAAATGCAATGAACTTATTTGGAAAAATCTACATACAGATGCATAAATAAGTGACTTTCATCTCTAGTGTTTGTAGTATCTGATTTAGAAATTATGGTTTAAGGTCATAAAATATGGGAATTTTCAATTGCATTCAGTATTTTATTTGCATTATCAGAATGTGTCACAAGTTAAAATACAGAGTGAGATATTTACTTCAGAAAAATCATGTTATGTCCTGAGGAAATTCATGCTGTAAAATTTTAGCAAGAGTTAATGAATGGTGGTCATTTCATAACATATATAAAGATTGAATCACTACGGTGTATATCCAAAACTAATACAAAATTCTATGTCAACTATCATTCAATACTAAAAATAAAAAGTAAATGAATGAAAGACTTGAAGAATTGGGGGATAGAAAGAGATTTCAGATAAATGCCTTTCAGGTAGATTAAAATCTGTTTGTGGATGTAATACATGCATAGGCACAAGATATTACAATTCAAGGTAGAAAGTGACAAGTCAATGGTAGAGAAAGCAAGTTAAACTGAGCAGAGAAGACATTCTGCAGTCATAAAAAACTTTATGGAGGAGTTAGGGTAGTGTCTACACTAGCAATGAAATATCAACACTGTTCTAAATTACCCAAAATGAATGCCGAGAAATTAACAGCATGATAACTGCCCAAAGCTAAAATAGTTAGAAAAAAAAGAATGAATAATATGAATAAAGCTTTCTAACCCAGCCAGGATCATATGTAAAACTCCAGGTGATTAATTGACTACCACAAAAGACAATAATTCCTATTTACTCTAGACATAAAAAGTTACTGCTCACACAGCTTCTTCCCTTTTGAAGGGGAACACATTCCTTTAATGTTTTAAATTCCTGCTGAGTTGACTATAACTCACAGGTATCAACCATGTTTCCCTTTCTAATGAACCTGGAAAAGTGATGACATATCAGAATAATGTGAACAAACTGCCCTTTTAATGCTTACAATAGTGAATGGCCCTGAGTAAATTTGCATTCCAGATCAAACTGAAAAGAAAACTATTTAAAAATTGCTTGGGTCAGTGACAGGACTAGAACTTCAGATTCCATCCTTGTTATTCAAAGAATCTGAAAGTCTGTTAGTCTCAGGCTGTGTTATGTTGCTATCATTTTATTAAAACCCCTAATGATTATATTAATAAGACAGTTTTCTTTAGGCAATGATTTAATATCTATATACACACCCCAATCTATCTGATGCACTATTTCTACACGATATTGTTGTTTTCACCTACTTTAGAAGTATTTCTTTCCTTGTGCCCACTCCAACCCTTCAGCTCCAATCACTGCCTCACACATGCACCTGTACATCACAGCAACAGATGAGCAAATAAAAGTGTTTTATTTTCTTTATAAAGGGAATTAGCATAAGGTTAAGTCTCAGGTACTCATTACCAGAGGGACAATTATGTTAGACACTCAACGTAATGCTTCTCATGGAAATGGGAAAAAACATGAAATTGTTAGAAGCGGTCTATGCGTACTTCCCTTCAAGCTGCAAAAAGTATTTGTCTACAATAAACTCCAAATCAATGATTTTTACCTTAAAGCCATGTAATCGTATTCTCTTGTCTTCCGCTTACTGTCTCACACAAAACTTTGTAACAATCCTGATATTCCAAGCCACAGAAAATTAGAGACAATAAACAAGAACAATCAAGAGAAGGTAAAAGTCTACCAAAGAAACAGATTAAATCAAATGGAAAAATTCTCAATTAAAAGAGAAAGGGTGGTTCTGGTTCAAGATTGGCGAAGTAGGAAAATCTTGAACTCACCTCTTCCCACAGACATGCTGAGTCTACAGCTATGTATGAAACAGTGGAAAAAAACAAAAACAAACAAACAAAAAAACAAAGCAAAAACATAAAACAAAAAACAAAACAAAAAAAACAAAACAACTAAAGGCCAGCTGAGCATAGACTACAAATTGAGCAAAGAAGAAAAAAATAACAACAAACACATCCACTGAGTAGGAAAGGCTGGGATATAATCTTGCCATAAACCCAGCCTCTGGTGACCCACAATCAGGAGGGATCTCAGAACTCAGAGCTTCTCCTTGAGTGAAGTGTTTGAACCCCACAACGGGAGCCCACAATTTTAAGACCGGCGTGTGTCACACGACCTCCCAAAAAACCTAGCTTTGAAAACCAACTTCAAGAGTCCCCCAAGGTTGTGAGGAGCTGAGAAACATCTCTCAAAAAGCTCACACCTGTGGACTTACCTGGACCGGGGTCCAGCGCAGAGGCAGCTGATTGTGAGTGAAGGAGGCTCTTTTGCTTATATTATATTGTTGGCCTGATGGGCATAATTTAACACTCACATCCAGGAACCTACTAGCACAGCCAGGCAGGGATGTAGCCTGGTAAGCTACAATCTCCTGGAAGGGAGCACTTACCTGCTCTGGTGCCGCCTGGGGGGGATACCTCTTGATGGCCTCGCTCTGAAGGCCTGGGGAGCTTGTGTCTGGGGTCCCATTGCACTGGAACAATTGGAGAAAAAGTTCTAATAGTCTACAACCCCCTGGGGCATTGCACCACAGCTGACTGAAATACTCCCCAGTCTTTCCGTGAAAGAGGCCTATTTGCTTATCCAGAGGCCTCAGCCTGAGGGCCAGGCTTCTGGCTCAGTATCCATCTAGAAGCTGCTTTGAGGGAACAGAGGCTGGTGGATGATATCTTTATTCTCTCCCTCTGCCTAGCTCCAGGTTGCCCGTGGCTCCTAAAGACGAGTTTAAACCTTGCCTGGTGCCCCAAGTTTTGTGGCTGCTGCTAGGGACACTTCTACTGTGGCTTGGCTGTAGGGGTAACATTTCAAGTGCAAACTTGGCAATGGTTGCCAGGGCACAGCAGATGGAGCCCTTGATCAATTATTCTCCCAGCTGTTGGAGGTCTGGGAAGTACATTCTCATGGCGGCCACATGGGTGCACTTCAGACCACAATGTTGATCTGATACCAGTGAAGAAAGAGGGGGAAGGGGAAACGATCAGGTGGTAACAGCCTCAAACTACTGTGCAACTCTGAGAAACTCCCACTAACCTGATTGAGACATTCTGAGGAAAGATTACCTGATGGAGGAACGAAATGACCCTCACGAGGCACAAATGACACAGTTCTTGTCCTCCCACTGTTCTTAGTCATTGGAAGTAGCCCAGGAAGAAAGCAGCTTTGGCATAAACACCATATCAGATTCTAAAGGTGCAGCACCTGGGGGCCATCAGCTACTTACATTCTTTGGAAAAAGTTCTCTCGAAGAAAATCTGAGTGGTGCACTTTCATGGTTGCCTCAAAATTTCATGGGCAAAAATCATGTGAAAATAATGTGTCTAGTAAATCTTTGATTTTACAAATTACACAATATAATAACGAAATGAAATGACTTTGCAAGGTCACATCGTTAGTTGTTTCAGTCAAGGCTAAAACCAAAATGTGTTTATCCTCTACACAGGATTATTCAGTTCCATGACGTAGCAAATTACGTTTCTTTCTTTACTCCCAAAACTAAAGTCTCCAAATGATTACAGGATGGAGAAAAATCCAAATATGACAATATGACTTGCATCCTAACTTAATCTTTCTTTCCTTTCTTTATAAATTTTGAAACTGTTAAATTCTCAGGACCTTAAGATCAATACGTGAAGATGGTTTTTTTTCCACTAATTTATTTTGATCTGAAAATGAACAGATAAAGCCAGAGGTGGAATTAATTTTTCTGACCTGGTCTGAATAGTGAGTGATTATACAGGATAGCCCAACTCGTCTATCAAGAGAGCATCAAAAGAAGCCACTTACTTCTTTGGATGCACTTCTTTTCATATATTTGAAGATGCTTCTGTTGACAAGATTACTTGTTATCTGTTAACAAAAGAGAGTAATAAAAATCACTCATCTATAGGCCATTAACCAGTACATAATCTTCAGGCCCCACTTATGGAATGTGACATCGCGATTTTGTGAAAATACTTTGCAGCATTTTATTATTTTTTTCTTTTTAACATGGAAGACAACTAACTACAAAGAATGTTGAACCTTGCATAAAGAAAATTCGAGAATACAATTAAAAAAGGTGGATGTGGGTGCTGTTATTTCTGATATTGGGTGTTCTTAAGAAGTTTTAACTAGGCTCTTTGTCCATATTTTCATCTTTTCCCTCTATTTGTTCAGTTGCTAACAGTGTGAATGCTGTTTATGAAATTGGCTTTATAATGTGTATTCTAGGGTAGTGTTTATAACTTATCACCAAAACATGAAATATCCTACCTCTTCTATGAAGTCTTTTATGACTGCATGCTCAGTCATGTCTCCTCCTTATTGCTTTCAGAAGAAAACAAGTCAGCATTGTAAACTAAAACTGATTAGCTATATTAGGGCACGTGGGTGGCTCAGTCGGTTAGGCGTCCGACTTTGGCTCAGGTCATGATCTCATGGTTTGTGAGTTCAAGCCCCACATAGGGCTCTCTGCTGTCAGCACAGAGCCTGCTTGGGATCTTCTGTCTCCCTCTCTTTCTGCTCCTCCCCAGCTCCTGTGTGTGTGTGTGTGTGTGTGTGTGTGTGTGTGTGCGCGCGCATGCACTCTCTTTCAAAACTAAATAAACTTTTTAAAAATATTTAAAAAAACTGATTAACTATATCAAAAGAGCCAATTTTACAAGAGGACTTATAGAGTGTAAGAATAATGTATAATATTTTTTCTGATGTCAGAGTTTTGGCTTTATAATCTATATCATTAGACAGTAAGTATTAATTAAATTATTTGGACCTGTGCTACATATAATGGTTTTACTGAAGAAATTTAAGACTTTCTTTGGATTTACTAAGGGCTTTATCACCAGAATCTCAGATGTAAAGTGGGCCTGGAGACTATCCAATCCAACTTCTTCCCTGTGCATCCTGCTAGAATATAGCCAATAAATTAGCATTGACTTGAGTCAGGAACAACTCTAACTGTTAGAGAGTGTCTTCCTTGTATAGGCTATGCTCATCTCCTCTGATGCCTCTTGTCCCCATGCCCTAGCCACCCATGCTACTGTGGCTTTAAATTCTGGATTTCATTAAAGAGCCTTGTCTAAAGGAAGTGCATTTGGGAGAGTAGATAGAAGTGTTTATTTCCTTGACTGCTTTAAAAAACAAGTTTCTTGATGAGCATCAAAGGACAGGAAGAAATTTAGCATCTTCAAATCCTGTGGACTCCAGAATTAAATCTCTGGGGAAATTATGGGAGAAAAGATAGAAAGGGATGAGTTTTAAAAAGAATAGAATCTGATAATTAGATTTAATTGGGTCACCTCCTTACTATCATAATAATCTCATCTCTCACTTAGCGTTATTACACATAGCAGGTGAAATCATGAGAACACTTTTGTAGTGAACAAACTGAAAATTAAAAAAAAAGTGATAAATTTTAAAGAAAGTAAAAGATCATTGTAGCCAGTTTGAAAATTACTTTATATTTTTGCATATATGCATCCTAGCTTCCATTATGTAAAAATTAGAATTATATAGATCCTTGATAAATGTGAATGGGATTTTGCAACTCTAAGCAGAAGATAAAACTAAAACTGTGATTTACCCTTTTAAATCTGAATGTTTAAATTATTTTAAATAAGAGTCATGTCCAAGTTCTACAGAAATTAAATTTACACTAGCATACAGGTAATCTAAGATTCACTGTCAGCCATGGTCTAATAATATCCCTTTAAAATTTGACCATTTAAAATTCTATGAAGTTGAATATATGTGGTTCCAATTACATAGAAACCTATGGTGAAGTTAGAAACATCATCCGCAGATGTCTTTATGCACAAAGGGACAATACAGTAATTTACCAAGGGTATGCTATACATTCAGTTCTAGATTTTTATTTTTTTATTGTATTACCTTTTGGTAATGGCATTTTAAACCAGTTTTTGTGATTTTATTATTATTTAAGACTTAAACTTAATTAACTCTTAAAATTCATTAAGGTCCACAACAAAGGGAAAGATGTTCTTCTAGAGGTATTATGATTGTATATAAGTTTCTCAAATCTCACCAGAACAGCAAAAACAAAACAAAACAAAACAAAAGAATAAATGCTCAGATGAAGCAAAAATTATTTCCTATATTATTGTTCTAGCTTTCTACTCCATATATGCTAGGTTATTCCATTAAAATAGTAGAATTTGTACAAAATAAAGTAAAAAGCTTATTAGGCTGGAGATTGAAAATTTCTAATACATTCAGTCCTATAGTTGTGTATAACATTTCCTATTTTTATTTTGCTAGATTTCTCTTTCATTTGTTTTGGAAGTAATATCCAGATTTATTTTAGGAATCTGGCTTCCTCATTCATGTGGCTTTAACAGGGGTCCCAATTACCGAACTCTGTTCTGAATTTTAAGAGTGAGAATTTAATTCAGGCTTGGCCAATAAAGTACCTTATCATTCAAGTACATTATTGGCAGAGATCTGATAAAACCTTGAGCTTTTATATGCAAACACTGGGAAAGAGAAAATATTTCTCTTCTCTAGGATAGCTGCCTGGACTGAAGTAAGCTTGGATTTGTCAGAGGTCATGACTCCCAGGTAAGTTCCAAGTAAGTTCATCTGGAGAAGCAGGATCAAGAGGCCAACTTACAAGAAGAAGTCCAGGAGAGAGAGAGAGAGAGAGAGAGACCCACGAATACCTGAGGACACTGCCTAAGAATGAGACTCTTTGATAAAAGCACCAATAAATCCCCTTTGTCTTGATTTCTCTATTTAGCAACTACAGAATCCTTACAAATACAAAGTGCAATAAAGTAGTAGCTTGCAAAAGAAGAACAAAGAACAGTAACTTATTCTACAGGAAAATATATATGGTAAGATTACAATGAATAAAATAGTGAAATGTGAAACTTTGTTAAAGAATCCACAAGTTAAACCAATGAGAAAATACTGTGTGGGAAGGATGTGTGTGTGTGTGTGTGTGTGTGTGTGTGTTTGCATATGTGTCAGGTGCATTAGACTGAGGGGGGGGGGAGAGGAAGAGGTGAGTGGGAATTGATACATACCAACAGACAATCAGTTGAATATTCACCAAATAGAGCTAAAGTGTCTGTCCACTTGGGGGATAAATCAAGCTCCACACTCCACAATATACTGTGTGCGTGTGTGTGTGTGTGTGTGTGTGTGTGTGTGGTGTAGTTACGTGATATATGTATTCACATGCTAAACCTTCAGGCTAAAATGTTACAACAAAAAGTGAAAATGGATAAAATATATAGGTGAATGTTTAATGGCTCTAGAGATGGCAAGGACATATTATTCTAAAAAGCAATGGAATTTTTTTAAAAAGCCAAAGCATTTCTACACACAAATATTGGAATATCCTATAAATCAGAAATCTGAAATCAAAAATAATAAATGCTGGGGCACCGGGGTGGCTTAGGTGGTTAAGCGTCCCAACCCTTGATTTTGGCTTAGGTCATGATCTCGCTGTTTGAGAGTTCAAGCCCCATGTCGGAATCCGTTTGACAGTGCGGAGCTTGCTTGGGATTCTCTCTTTCCGTCTCTTTCTGCCTCTCCTGCATTCTCTCCCTCTCTCTCAAAAGTAAATAAACTTTAAAACAACAACATGAACAATAATGATAAATGTTACGAAGCAAGAGATAAGACAATTAACTAAAGAAACACAAATCACCAATAACTCTACATGAATGTTCAGTATCACCAATACTCAAAGAATGCCAATAAAATTACAAAAAATTAAAGATAGAAATAGATATCATGATGAGAGTATGGCAAGTTGGGAATTGTAATACATTTCTAGTAGAAATTTAATCTGATGCATCTTTTCTGGAAGAAAATCTGCCTGTTTCAGTAAAACTTCTTAGCCTTCATGGTCTTTTAATGACCTTTATAGGAAGCCTCTCAAAGCAGACTTTTCAGTTGTTTTTCTGCATATTTAAAAAAATAAAGCACGGTAACAATATTAATTCTAAGACAGTCATTCAATTATGGTACATTCACAGAAAGGAAGATTTGGAAGCTAATTAATTTTTAAAGCATAGATAAATGTAATAGGCAAAATAAAGAAAACACAGGACAGGGAAGAGAGCCATATGTTATTACTTTTATTTCATATTAGAAAGAAAAAAAAAGAAAGGAAAAGAGTGGAAAAAGGAGTCAGAGAAGGAAGGGAGGGTGGGAGGGCTTTCCAGAAGAAAAAAAAATGAAAAATCACCGATTTTGGATATGTGAGATCATTATAAGAGATTCACTATACAGTTAGAACGCCTTGGAAAAATTTCCTCAGGAAAGTTATACTAATTTTATTATAACCTTTTTTTAAATATCAGGGATATAAATATAACTTCTGATTTGTCTAAGGATCTGTAGCATACTCAAGTATTCTCAGGCATTATTGGGAAAGTAGATTTTAAAACGTTTATAATCATTATTTTCATTTCAATTTCAGTTTTCCTTACATAAAAAATGTCATTGAAATTAGGATTTTAGAATGGTGACTAACAGTGGTTGTGAGTTGCCTGGTTATGTTATAGTCTATTTATAAAAGAGAAAAGGATGAAAGAAAGTTCTCCAACCCAAACCACCAAGAAGGCAAATTTTCAAGGCTTTCAAGAAATAGTGAAGAGGAACAAATGTCTGAACAATTTAGTCATATTCTTCCATACTTTAAAATGAATTCATTTGGGGCGCCTGGGTGGCGCAGTCGGTTAAGCGTCCGACTTCAGCCAGGTCACGATCTTGCGGTCTGTGAGTTCGAGCCCCGCGTCGGGCTCTGGGCTGATGGCTCAGAGCCTGGAGCCTGTTTCCCATTCTGTGTCTCCCTCTCTCTCTGCCCCTCCCCCGTTCATGCTCTGTCTCTCTCTGTCCCAAAAATAAAATAAACGTTGAAAAAAAAAAATTTTAAAAAAAAAAAAAAATAAAAAAAAAATAAAATGAATTCATTTAATGTCCATTACATTTCCAGAGAGTATGGTTTGGCAAAAAAATAAGAAAGGGGCTTTCTTGCCTTGCAGATTTCTTGGATGTGAGTAGAAGCTACAAGCAGCTTTCTTGCTGCTGTTTTCACAGGATACTTTTCCTTCCTAAATATATAGTTTTTTTCTCCCAACCTTTATATTGTGAAACAGCTTGAATTAAACCAATATGAGCATCCAGATGAAATTGAAAATCACAAAACAAGTTATCTGCTAAAAGTATTTAAAATCTTTTTGCTGAGCACAAAATAAAGCCTGGCAAATTAAAGACAAATTCAACAAACTGTATTGTACTAGGCAGCCTTGAAGATAGCCCTTAATGATCCAGATCTCCTGGTATTCACAGCTTTGTGTAATACTTTCCCCTTGAGTAACCTGCTTCCAACCAATAAACTATGGTGATGTTGAGAGGAGGATATGGCTTCTGTGATTAGGTTACTTACAAAAGGTTGTGACCTCCATCTTGATAGATGACTGTTGCTTTTGTGGCTTGCATACTATAATGATGCAAGTTGCTGTGTTGGAGAAATGAGGACAGAATCCAGCCAGTGGACACGGAGGAAAGGAGGTCCTCAGTCCAGCACCCTGAGAGGACTTGAATGTTCCTGGCATCCACAGAGGAGCCTAAAAGTTGTGGCTTCAGATAAGACAGCATACTCTGAGTCCTTGATGTCAGTCTTGTGATAAACAATGAAATAGAGGACCCAGCTGAACCATCTCCAGATTACTGACCAACAGAAATTGTGAATTAATGTGTGTTGTTTTAGTCTGCTAATTTGGGGGGGGGGGGTTTGTTAAGCAATAATAAATAATACACAAAATTAACTTCATCATGATGAGTTTAAATACACAATTAGTGTAGTTAATACATTTATAGTGTTACCAAAGATGACAAGTTCCAGAAATACTGAATTCAATTACTTCTATATACTTTATAAACACAGATTCTTTATTTTGTAAAAGTAAATTTTTTTAGCTTCATCTGTTACTGGTGAATTTGAAGAGGTAGAGAAAAGAAATTAAAGTTGAGTTTGAAGTTAGATTAGAAGTATTTCCTCCAGAATAAATATACTGCACTGTACATATCTAATGGAAATACTGTATTTGTCTAACCATAGTTAAGATGATAACCAAAATGTCCCACGGCCATACAGAACACCCTCATGCATAGAGTACATTGATTGATTCATTCATTCATTCATTCATTCATTCATTTTTCCCATAAATATTTATTAAGTAAATTCTTTTTTTTTTTTTTTTTTTCAACGTTTATTCATTTTTGGGACAGAGAGAGACAGAGCATGAACGGGCGAGGGGCAGAGAGAGAGGGAGACACAGAATCGGAAACAGGCTCCAGGCTCTGAGCTATCAGCCCAGAGCCCGACGCGGGGCTCGAACTCACAGACCGCGAGATCGTGACCTGGCTGAAGTCGGACGCTTAACCGACTGCGCCACCCAGGCGCCCCTAAGTAAATTCTTTTATCAGAAATTCATATAGATACATGAATCACAGTGGTAAGCAATATGCATTATTCTACTTCCCCCCAATTACAACCATTGAGGTTGACGGTCATTGCCAAAGTTGAACACTGGTTCCTGAAGTTGACATTCACTTCCATGCCACTGACGATTTGGACTGTGAGATTTGGTACTTAATGGTCTAGATTTTTACTTCTTAATAAAACTGAAGTTAGACATTCTTACATAATCCCTTTTTCACATTGTTTTTTTTTTAAATGATATCTATCATGAAAGATTTAGAAGTTATGATAAATCATTCTTTAATTGCGGGGAACATATGTGCACATTTTTTATCACAGTAAGTTATACATAAAAACGTTGTGTTTTTTCATGCAAAGTAAAATTCAAATATGTTATCAAGTGTAAATAATCAGAGAAAGACTATAAGGTTTGCATGTTTAAGTAAAGTCTAGACTGTGAATTTTGAGTGAGTTCTAGAATTAATTTTGTGGATAAAACACAAAGTTTAGTCTTTTTCTAGATTTCCTCTAGATAATAATCATTCCAAGTTTTCTGACTATTGTCAATACCTATAGAAACTCCTTCTTTCTCCATTTAGTACATGGAATAAGTATACATATGCAAAAAGACAGATTTTGCATTTAGCCATCACTTTTTGGTAGGTATCGGGGCTACTAGAGGTAATATAAGTTAATCTAACCCCTATTTTTTCTACATCATGCTACACGTAGGTGAGTTTCTTCAATATATCTACCTTATCCAATCCCCACAAGGAAATTATCCGAAAAAAGTATGTTTTTTTTATTATTGATTCTAACATCACACTCTTGGTTTCATTATGCAATTATTGGTAGGGCCATTTGGTAAGGCACAATCATGCAGACATCAAATTCTTCTATTTGTTTCTTAAAGGGAATGTTGTTCTACATGCAAAACATTCCAAGGGTAAAACATTGTTTCTTTTTTACACAGGAGGTAATATTTTATTATAATTCCATGCAAACTGAGGAATTTTATATCAAATTCTTCATTTGCCTTAAAAATAGCTCACTAATAAATATACCAGAGGTAGTACTATATAACTCTTAAGTCTCCGTTTTAAAGCTTTCCTCAATTAATATTGTTTCAGTAAGGAATCATTTCAACATGTGCTATGTTCACAACTGGTGGTTCGGAGAGTGTTTTGTGGTATTACTGTGATTCACTGACAGAGCATGTGGTAATTTCAGAGAGCCTTTCCTCAATATTACTAACTCAATAGAAACTATTTCAGGGTAGGAAGGAGACAACAAGCCAGACCTAGACTACTGAACTTTATGGTTCCCTGGAGAGTGCATTGCTTTTAAAATTTGAACATGGCTTTGAAAAATGAGATCATGGGTGATCATTTCTAACAACACAGTTAAAACCAAATATGTTGGACATGATTTCCCATGTAAACATACAGGCTCTCTCTCCCTTTTCTAAAATTTCTTGTTTAAAATTTCTTGTTGCTTCCTTTTTATTATCTCCAGAATCCGTATCACTATTGCTGCTGTTATTACTATTTCTACCAACAGCTAATATTTATTGGATGTTTGTGCATTCTGAATCTTGTATGTACTAAGTCTTTGATTTCTTAGAACAATCCCACCAAGGTAGTACAATTATTATCACCCCCATTTTCCGGTTAAGGAAACAGGGATAAATAACTTATTCCATGTGACACACATCAGCTAAATATTGGAGCTAAGATTTAGTGAAGCTAGTCATGCTGTTAATAAATAACCACTACTTTATCCGAGGAGGCACTAAAAGCACCTAAACCTTCAGGTGAGTTTCAGGAGTATTGATTCAGGAGTTTCACATTGTGGTTGTTGCCAAACATACCAACACTTTCAGAGTGATCACTTGCCTCTTTTTACAATGTACATGCATCATACAGTTTCTCTTCTGGTAAAATGTCTGTAATTTCTTGATTATTGCTTCTCAATTGTGTTAACCTTTATGAGCACAAGGAGCATTTAATACAATAATTCATTCCAAGGCTAAGCATTTTATAAGGCTTATACAACCAAATGTATATGTATGAATATACTTCAATTTGGCATAGACAAGTACTCTACTAAATAAGTGTGTGTTAAGGCAAAAGAAAGATTTAAATATGTGGCCAGCTCCCATGTATTTTATTCAAATATGACAAATTAGTAATGAGTGCCATTGTCTTCATCATGACTATTAGTTTTGGCGACTCGTGTTTCTGTAGCTAGAGCCGACCATGCCATCTGCTGTACAGAATGGTTTGCTGCCATCAACAGTGAGACAACAAATTCAGGAACCCAGAAACCCACAGTCTCCGAATTCAATGGATTTTACTCCTTAGATTTACTTGATGAGACTGGAAATCATAAAAGGATATTAAGAACTTCTTTCAGATAAAGAACGGAGGGTTACAGCCGTCCTTAACAATAAAAGCACAGGTAACTACCTGTTGCCATGATCTTAGGCATTAATTCCCCTTCTCCTTCTTCCCTCGTCCCCACCTCACATGGATCAAACGCCTCTATGGTATCATCTCAAAACCATGCCCACTGCTGAAGCACTGCAAGTATTTGCTCAGGGTGTCTTTCAGAAACACACCAAATGAAATGCTAAAAACAATAGGAGTAAACTGAACAAAAAGAACATTTGGTCTTTCTAAGAGGAAAATCACAAAGGTAACTAAGCGCTAAGGAAAACTCTTGTAAGCAGGTTGAGGAAACACAAATACAAATACTTAGTGACAGTGTCATTAGTATGTGTAAAAAATAAAACATTAAGGAATATTAAAAGCATATTCAACAAAATTACATGAACAGCCTCAGCTTGGATTCAAATCCATGTGTCTCCCCTAGCTACCCGCCTCAAAGCTGAATTTCACTCTGTTGTTCACATGGAGGTAATTGTGCTCATCTCGGAGGATCATTGTGGGGGTTAAACTAGAGAGTACACATAAAACAAAAAGGACAATTCTTAACACATAGTAAAGACTCACATGTTTGGCAATGAAAAAGCTATCTACCAGAAAGGAATACGATGGGTTGGAATGACAGCTCCACCGAATTCTGTCTGACAAAGTCCTCCACCATTGTAGGGTCTAATTCATTAGCTACAATTTAGTCCCGTAGCCACACCAAGCTTCAAGGAAAGCTGTGCCTTGTGACCAAGGTTTTGTTAGAAAAAGAAGAGAGGAACATATATTGGGATATAAAACTATTAGTCTCTGACTTAAAAGTGTTGCTATTTTGGTCTAAATTTGAACTGAGCCTGTTGCTCATTCGTAATGACATACTGAATATTCACCTGTATTTGGGTTCTTGATAATGACCAACTGCTGTATCATGAAATATACTCCTAAACTTTGCAACTCCTAATTCGTCTCTTCTACATAAATTACATATATAGCATGATTCAATTTGTTTATCATGTAGACGCAGTGTGTGTGTATGCACTAAAGTTACGTATATAAATGTAACAAGTATTTACAACAGTCTATTCGGATATGCAAGGGATATCACTTTGTACATTCTAAATTTCCCATATTCTCTATATTGTGGTGTTAAAACAGAGTTCATTTATTAGAGTGAATGGTTTCTATAATGCACGACGAAACCTGAAATTTGTCGCTCTGAACTGTGGGGTTTATTTTAAACCACCCACATTTAAGAAAAATACACATTAATCCTAATGAATAAATCAAATGCAGATGCCTATAGCTAGATGGTGAAATAGTTTGATTGCTAAGAATGGAGGGATTTTTTCTTGTTATTTGTTTTATACATTGTTGCACATATCAGTGGCTTGCAAAGTGTACTTTTTGGTATCCTATGTTCACTTACCTACCACAAGGTCATGAAGTTGTTCTATGTTTCTTGCAAAAAAATTACTTTTTATAAAAATAAATGTATTTTTATAAAAAAAATACTTTTATTTACATTTTTAACTTTCACATTTGAAACATGGTATGAAGTAGAGAGCCAAGGGTCTTTTTATTTTTTAAATAGGTATCCGATTGTTTTAGGACCACTTATGGAAAAGACCATCCTTTCCCCTCTAAACTACAATAGTGCTGTTGTCATACATCAAGAGCCTTGTCTGGACTAGTGCCCAACTATCTTTATTATTGTAGCTTCAGTATAAGTATGAAATCTCGTTATGTATGCTTTTCAAATTTGCTTTTATTTTTAAAATTTTCTATTGCCTAATCTAAGTCACTTGTATTTCCACATGGTTTTTAGAGGTTTCTGTACTACCACAAAAAGAAAGCATTCTGAAATTTAAATCATTATTGCATTGAAGCTATCGATCAATTTGGGAGAAGAACACTGAGTTTCCCAATCCATGAGCAAGAAAATCTCATTCTTTAGTTAGGCCTTTTAAAAGAGTTTTAGCAAAAACCTAACACATTTCTCCGAGAAGATCTAACACACTTGATCTTAATAAGATTGTAAATGGTACTTAATAATTGTTTCCAGTTGTTTGTTCCTAGTACATAGAAACATTGATGATGCACTAAATGACTTTTCTAAATTCATTTATTAACACTTTTATACATTCTTTTAAATTTCTAGACATACTTATATCACCTGTGATAAATATAATTTTACTTCTTTCTGTCTAATGTATTTATAAGCTTAATTACCTTCTCTTGTACTGCACTCACTAGGATCTTCCATACAAAATTGAAAAGTGATGAGAGTGGATAGCCTTATCTTTAATCTTAAAGATAAAGCATTACATATTTCACCTTTTAGTATGATAGCTGTAGACTTTTTGGTAGATAATCCTTTATGACATCAAGGGAGATCACTCCAATTCCTAATTTTTTTAGAATGTCTATCATAAATGGTTGCTGAATTTAATCAAATGCAGTTAGTGACTCTCGAGATGGTTATATGGTACTTGTCCCTTATTTAATGTGATAAATTACATTGGTTGCCTGGGGAACAATAATTAATTTCAAATTCCTGGAATAACTCCAACTTGGACATGGTGATATAGATATAGATATAGATATAGATATAGATATAGATAGATATAGATATAGATATACAGATGATATAAATATAGATATGTGTGTGTGGTGTGTATTTATATACATACATATATATGACACTGATATAATTATGAATATTTTGTTCATAGTTTTTATATCTAGGTATATGAGACATGTAATAATTTTCTATTCTTGTAATGCTCATAGCACATATTCATATGATGATTACGCTGGTTTCAACAAAATACTTGAGAAGTATTTCTTCCTTTTCTATTCTCTAGAATAATTTGTATAAATGTTATATCATTTATTCCTTTAATATTTGGAGAAATATATCATAAAGACAATCTTTAACTGCAATTTTCTTTTTGGGGATGTTTTTAAGTATGATTTCAATTTCTTTCATTTTCTAGATTGCAATTTTTATATTTAATCCTCAAGTCTAACTAAGGTAAAGAACAAGAGTATACAGTGAGTGTTGACAAGTGAAACTCAGGTAAATATAAGAACTCAGAACATGTAGGAAGGGTATCACTTCATACAGAAGTTCAAGTTACTGATGTTAGAAAATATGGAAGGTTGATAAAGGGGATATCATGTCCCGTTTGTAATAAACAGGAATTATATGTATAATTTTAAAAACTATATTATTGTTAAGAAACAGAAAACTTTATGAAATGTCAATGGATTTCAGAAGTTTGAGGAAATTGTTGATTTATTCTATCAGATTATTTTTCTATCTAAATATACTTATCTGAATTCACTTGTACTCAAAACTGTCAGTTATCTAGCTCCTTTCACCCCAAACATAAACAACCTACAACCTTTAGGAAGGCTGAATGAATTTCTCTGCATTTGGTTTTAATTATGTCCTCTGATCGGCTCATCCACGTTTAAACAGCAAGAATTTCTCTTTTGAGGGGCACCTGGGTTGCTCAGTCGGTGAAGCGTCCGTCTTCAGCTGTTAGTGAGATCGAGCCTCACATCAGGCTCTGCACACTGACAGCACGGAACCTGTTTGGGATTCTCTCTCTGCCCCTTCCCAGCTCATGCTTATGCTCTCTCTCAAAATAAGTAAATAAACATTAAAAAAAATCTCTTTTTAAACAATTCTAACTTGATATAAGGAATTTTTACTTGATATAAGGAATATTTACCACAAGTATACTTTATTTTTCTTTCAAAGTACTAATGCCTTTCTAATTTGAACTGACCTCAGAGAGGGAAAAAAGCATATTCATTCTTTGTTTGAGTCCATAATTTTTACCAGAGTCATCCATGAAACAGTTCCTCATGCCACTGCACAAAATGATACATTTATATTAAATTACACAGTTTCCTTGTAGTTGGTGATATTATTTTAACTATGACTTTCCTAAAGCAAAGTGAGAAAGCAAACAGTAAAAAAAAAATAGGGTATTTATATTGGTATCACTTTCCTAAATACATAATTAGCCCTTAGGAAAGTTGTTTTTTTCACTTTGAGAATTGCTTAGTATAGAAAATAGATTCTAAAATGTCTACGCTTGAATTACTCATTTTTTCAACAATTTTTATTAAGCACCTACTATATATTATCACTGAGTTTAGTAGTGATGAGGTGAGGATTGGTAAATGTCTAAGGAATTACTCTCTCATGCTAAAGTAACACTTAATTTACACAATATGATTTAACATGCAATTCATCAGTTTCTAGAAAGAGTTTTAAATTATGTACTTGACAAGCCAACCCATAAGAAGCCATAGGAGAATAATGTGTTAAAAATTACTTTTGCCTGATAGAATTTTTATGACATAATTGAAACATAATTATTTCATTAAGCATTTGATTAAATCATTAGGCAGACTTGTTTTTAATCTAATGTTCATCAGTAGTGTATTTCACAGATAAGTTTTAATAAAGATAAATTCATCATCAGTTAAGCAAATAACATATTGCACTTAAATTAGAACTCTTAATTTTTGGAAAACGTTACTAAGTCATTATTAACTTTTAAAACATCGTTTAAAAGTTTAATATTTTTTTTGTACTTCAAAATCAGTATTCTGTCCTCTAAATTGGAAGCTATTTTATAGTAGGGATCTATCTTATTTCCTTTGAAACTCTGGCACCAGGCCAGAGGTTAGACACTTCAATAAATGTTAGTTGAATGAATCAAAAAATTTAATATAATTTCTTTTCTTTGTGGAACTGAATAACAAAAGTATCATTATTTTTGTGATGTCACCCAATTTAACCCTAATGGTGAAAAAAACCCCACGTTCATGGAATATATTTAATTTTTTTAACGTTTATTTATTATTGTAAGACAGAGAGAGACAGAGTGTGAGCAGGGGAGGGGTAGAGGGAGAGGGAGAGGGAGACACAGAATCCGAAGCAGGCCCCAGGCTCTCAGCTGTCAGCACAGAGCCCAACGTGGGGCTCAAACTCACGAACCATGGGATCATGACATGAGCTGAAGTTGGGAAGTTGGACGCTTAACCAACTGAGCCACCCAGGCGCTGCAGAATATATTTTAAATAAACCAAATAACTTGGATACATTTGCACTGAATTTCAATGTAACTTTTTCCTATTGTGAAACCTGGAATTTCTCAATTCCTTCATCTTCTCCTTTCTGGTTATTCTTTTGATCAGAAGCTGAGGTTCCTTCCCATTTTAGCTACTGAACAAGGGGGTCTGGTTTAGGAAATATCTCATTGGAGTTAGCTCCAGGAAGCCAATTCTCTTGTTTGTCCAGTCATAAAACAAACAAGAAACAAAACCAAAAAACAAACAGTTTCACATAAAGCCAGACTTTACCATTTCTCACATGCCCTTCATTCATTCTAAACCAAGTTAACATCTTCAAATAAGAAAGTGGGAATGGGTATACTACTCTTATTTTGTTCCAGTCAAGGTCATTTTTTTTTTTTCAACGTTTATTTATTTTTGGGACAGAGAGAGACAGAGCATGAACGGGGGAGGGGCAGAGAGAGAGGGAGACACAGAATCGGAAACAGGCTCCAGGCTCTGAGCCATCAGCCCAGAGCCCGACGCGGGGCTCGAACTCACAGACTGTGAGATCGTGACCTGGCTGAAGTCGGACACTTAACCGACTGCGCCATCCAGCCGCCCCCAGTCAAGGTCATTTTAATTTCAAGGATTCATGAGTCACTTAAACAAAGATCATCTAAGGAAGTGTTGTGAAATAAACCCAGACTCAGAGACTTTGAGAAATGAACATAAGGAGAGTCTGGTCTCACAGAACCTGGAAAGCTGGAAGTGACTGAACTTTATCTCTGTCTCTCAGAGCTTACACGTCTCCTGTTTCTGCCTCTCTGCTTATGTGCTATATACTTGCCCGTTTTGGTCAGTAAAATGGCTTCCTCTACTTACTTGTTACCCTTAAATAACTCAAAGCTTGTAGCTTTAACTGCAAAATATGTCATTTGGCTAGCATCCAATGTTGGTTGACTATAATCTATGTTCTTGAAGTTCTTGAAGGAAAACATCTGATTGGTTCAGTTCACCATATGAATCCCTCCTCTACCTATGGGTTGTGTGCCTATCCCAATGCAAGCAGCAATGTTCAGGGCTCTGGACTCATGTCACACCAGGGCGGCCAATTCCAGAAAGTCTGCATGGGGTAAATGCTCTGAAACAGGCCCTGAGTGAGGCAGGCATGTGCACTAACATGACTGGTACAACACTGCCATCAATTTAAAGAGAGCATTTGCCCTTGTTCACTGCATAATGGAATACGAGGCTATTTTCTTTCTTTTCTGGTTTTCTTTTATTGCTCTCCTTTTAGAAGCTTTTCAGGTTAGGCTAATTTAGTGCAACATTTAAATGGTTTTAAAATTGCTATCTTTGTTTCTATTGCTTGCCTAGACCACTTATTTTTCCTTAACTCATCTTTTTCTGCACTTGAAAATATCAATAACCTACATAACGATAACTTAAAAGTAGTTAAAACATAATTATAAGGCATCATTTTAAATGTATTATTTCTAAAGACTTAGTTTATACCTTCTCTGTGCTCTCATCCCCCATGTGGTGATATGGTGATACAGATGGAGGCGCAGAGCATACTAGGCAATAACGCGGGCTCAGGAGTTAGCTCAGTTAGTTTCTCGGTCTAGCTCCACCTCATCTGAGCATTAAGGTCTTGGGTCATGTGCTTAGTTCATGCAAATTTCTTAACACATATAGGTTGCTGTATATATTAGGCATAATAGATGCTTAGTAAAGATCAACTATTACTATTATTACTATAGTACAATTACCATGATAGCTATCATTAAAACTACTATTACTACGAATCAATTATCTTGAAAGTATATTAGTTCCTTGGAGTTCGAAAATTAATTAAACACATTCAATCACATTTTTTGGCTTTTCTACAAAGAAGAATATATAACATCTAACATGAGCCTCATCAATAAACTTCTGTCACCTTTACTGAATATTGGTCCATTGGAAAAATTCTATCTGCTAAATCAAGATTCATCCAAAACCTTTGCTCTGTTTATCCTATGAAATGTGTCACTCGCAGGGCTACGTCACTGCATTTACCATCTACATCTTTGCTCCCAACGTTCTATTCTCATCTTGATTGGCAGTTCAGAATACATCTAGGTTTTTAAGGGATGGGATTAAATTATCTAGCATTTACTTTTTTATAAATTTATTTTCAATTAAATTATATTATTTTCAACTATCTTACATAAGAAGAATAAGAAATAATTGAATATATGACACTCCATTTAAATGAAAATTGTATGTTTTTATCAGTTAAATATTTTACCGTAGTCAGGGAAATGAAGCTTTTTGATGAGCCGATTTTCAGTATGAATTTTGCTATCATAGATCCGCATGTATCATAGGTTCTACATTTCTGCGTGTACCTAACATATTCTTAGGTGGAAAGGAAATACAGATGAAGGGAGGACACTGGACAATATTTAAAAAGAAAGCGCACCTCATTTTCTTTATAAAACCTTAGCTGTCTATTTTACAAAAACAGTATACATGAGTAAAATATGTGTCAAATATGCATATAAATTATGAATGCAGAATAATCTTTTCCATTGGGATAATTCACATCATGGCAACCCTTGATTTCCCTCAAATCTTGGTTTTATATAAATGTTTATATCACAAGTACAAATCAAGAGGAAGGTCTTTTTTGGATTAGTGTTGAATTTGAGGATACATGACAGCTAAATTGCTGGAAAAAAACACTCTTTGGTGCCTCCAATCTTATTTCCAAGAAGGGCATTCTTCATGCCTGTTCACTAAACTCTTTCCGGGAAGGGCTCTTTAAGCATGGCAGCTGGTTTGGAGCCATCATGACATTTAAATTCTTTAGCTAGTCATCCTTGGGAGGAGGATCATGAAACAGATGTACGGGAAACCTTATATTTACAAGTGATGATAGTAACTCAAGTAGAGATAATAGAGATGAGACTTCTCTTTCACTTTTGTAAAAGCCTAATCTTATTAAGTGAAACATCATATTTTGCTCTACATAGATAAAATAAAATCACATCAATTATAAATATTTGAAACCAAACAGATGGTTTCTAAACTCCAGCTAAATTATCTTGTCATATGAGGATTTTGTTTTTTGGTTTTTGGTTGTTTTTTGTTTTTGTTGTTTTGTTTGTTTTGTTTTGTTTTTATTGGCCTCTTTTTTGGCTTCTCCAGTCAATGATAAATTGCATTCTGATAAACAGTAGTAGGTTTATAGAATGCTGTTCCAAGGTCACTGAATTAAGTGTTTTTGACTAAAACTCCCCCCTCAAAATCCAGTTGTGTTGTTTTTGTTGCTGTTTCTAATTTCATAGTAGAAATAATGTTTTTTTTGTAGCAAGTGAGTTATTTTAGGAACTAATTAATTATTTTGATGTCTCTAGGTTACTGTACATTTTATACTTCTGGAAGGAGTGTGATCTTTAGAATTTAAAGAGAGTAATAGTTACATCTATTATACTTTATGAAAGTAGAATTCAACAAAATGCAATGCATCTGCATTTACATTGCACTCAACTTATTTACAAAGAGAAGAACATTATGTTTTTATTTGCAAACATACTGCCATACCCAATAGCTAGCACATTTCAGACACTAATCTTTCAGTAGGTAAGTGCTAGAGCCTATGCTGTCACTTAAAGTGTAACTCAGAGGACAAGAAACAGAGCTAAAAGAAAGGGGTAGATGGGGTATTTCCAGAGAGGAGGAATCAAGTTATTAATTGGCTAATTCATTCAGTGTGCCTTTGCAAAACACCCTGTTCAATCCTATTGGATACTGAAGTGACAAAGGCAAGTAAAATGATGTACCTTCCTTTAAGTCATTTGAATGATAGGAGAGAGACTACTCATTTGCATGATTGGTATAAAGGAGTCTATAGAGATGAGTTATGAGGAACATTTTGAGTAATGAGCTATGCCGAAAATTGGCAGCCTCAGAGTCCCATGTTGTTGTTACGGTATGAGCTTCTCTGAAACCTCATCTCAGGAGCAAGGTTAAAAAGAATGCCAGATGGTGGGGTGACTTTTAAATTCCATCCCTGGGTCAAAGTTGATGACCAAATGTAATGGATCTGGAATAAGGAGTCTAAACCAGATGGAAAAGGATTTTTTTTACTGTTTATTTATTTATTTTGAGATGAGTATGTGCATGTGCGGGCTGGAGGCACAGAGAAAGGGAGAGAGGGAGAATCCCAAGCAGGTTCTGGGGCTGTCAGCACAGAGTCCAATGCAGGACTAGATCTCACATTCCTAAGATCATGAGCTAAGCCGAAATCCAGAGTTGGCCACTTAACCAACTGAGCCATCCAGGTGCCCTGGAAAGGGACTTTTAAACACACACATACAAACATATTTTTATTCTACATATACAGGAAGGCTACAGTCCTGTTTTATCTTTAGTAAGTTACTATTTTGTGTCTATTTTCCAAATAGAGAATTTATAAGTTAAAGGTATTAACAGTGAGAGAGCTACCAGTTGTAGACTTATGTTGACAAAAAATATGGAACTCCATTTGTTTTTAAAACATTATATTAGCGGGATTATTAATCAAGTGGTAATAATAGTAACTCTTAATATGTCAATATCAGTGACCTTGATTCAAAATCCTTATTATAGTATAAAAACATTCATACGGTTTTTCTTCCAAGTCCCCACCCCCTTTTGAGACACTTAGTCCTTGAATTGCTCTCAGTCTCCTATGTAGATTTCCCTTCCTTAGGTCTTACTTATTTTTCTCCCATTTCCTGTACAGTCTTCCAAATCAAAACCCTCTGTGAAGGTTTGCCCTGAAGCACGTGGTCTGGATATCTGAATAGCCCTCTGGAAATAAAATAATGAGATACTGAATCATTGAAAATACAAATACTTTTAATTCATTACCAGGATAATAAAAAAAGAAATTTTGGGGATGAATAAGAATAAGAAATAAAAACAACAACAACAAAAACATTGAGGCAAAATGAAAATAAAAACCAATATGAATAAATGTTAAAATTAGAATTTACATTATCAGATCTGCAATAAAAGAATTTCTACCAGATATACGTAAGGAAGAGGAAAAGAGACATAACACGCAGAAAGGAATAATGAGCAAAGAAATAAGTAAATATGTGAGTAAATTGCAATATGTGTTCTCTCTATATAGTAAAATATATAGGCTAACTGTATATTTAACAAAAACATAAGTAAAATTTTATATAATAATGGCATATAAATCAGGAAAGAGGAGATCAGAATTTATATGTTCTAAGTGCCTTGTATCATTTGGGAGGGGATTGAGATACAGAATAATTTTATAAATTGTTAATTATATCTAATAAAATTTCAAAATACTTCTATCCAGTGGGGAAAAATTAAAAGGAAAAGGCAATCTTCATGTCAAAAAAGTAAAATATAAGAAAAACAGAAACAGAAAAGTGACACATTAAAAGTATAAAATAAAAATGGTAGAAATGAGTCCAAATGTGTCAGCTATCACAATAGATGTGATAGGCCAAGTTTGTCAGAAGGCAGGTTGTCCAATAAGAGAATGAAATAAAATCCACTGAAGTGTTTACTACTTGTATAAGAATAATATGGGAGTGCAGAAACGTCTTCACTGGCAAAACTAGGAAGTGATTAGTCAACATTCTGAGGACAAGTGTCCACAAGTCAATGCCATGAAAATAATAGTGAAGATGGAGTGGAAGAGATCAGTATGAATGAGTAAAATCAGTGTGTGTATGCACTGTGAAACAAAAAACCAAATTCAATGACTATATCTTGTTCCAATACTGATTTAGATAAGCCAATTATAGATAAGCCAATTCTAAAAAGGCATATTTTAGTCAATAAGGGGAAATCTGAACAGGAGAATAGTGATGAAGTCAGTTTGAATTGGACAAGGTAAATTTGGAGGCCTGTTACCAACGGTTCAGGGCTTGGTTCAGAAATGAAGATTACACATGTAGGGTGCCAGTCCTGCAAAATCACGGTCTGTATCTTCAGCGATAACCCAAGAAGTCAACTATTTCACGTAAACGGTGTGTACCTCTGGAACATTTTGTACATTTCTTTGGCTATGCTGGTTTGCCATATCTCAATGAGATTATAAGCAGGTTATATATTTTTTTCTAAACTATATTATGAGCCTCCCTATAGTAGGAGCTCTAAAGCTACACCTGACAACTTTTATTGACCTTGAATACCAATAATTCATTTAAATTATGAAGGTTTAATTCTATATGGGTTCTCAATTGATATCATAAAGTTAATTCTACTAGTATGAAAATGAGAGAGTATTATATAATTTACTGCTACATAAAAATTGAGTATCCCGGGGCGCCTGGGTGGCTCAGTCGGTTAAGCGGCCGACTTCGGCTCAGGTCATGGTCTCACGGTCCGTGAGTTCGAGCCCCGCGTCGGGCTCTGTGCTGACAGCTCAGAGCCTGGAGCCTGTTTCATATTCTGTGTCTCCCTCTCTCTGACCCTCCCCCATTCATGCTCTGTCTCTCTCTGTCTCAAAAATAAATAAAACGTTAAAAAAAAAAAAAAGAGCTACTGCTCTAGATTTAAAAAAAAAAAAATGAGTATCCCAATGTGTTTCCTCCAGGATAGACCTATGCTAATGTCACACAGAATGGCTTGATTTTTCTAAGTGAACACTCCACCATTCACACATTGAGTCCTGAAGTGCTCCCTCCTTACCCACAGATTAAGTCAACAAGGTTCATGACATCTTTCCTCCCAAGTCCTTGTTCAGGGTGTATTTCTAGGCTGCATTCCAGGAGTTAACCTACTCACCCTAAGTGTCACTAAACCTTGAATTTGGTCCCTGACTTTTCCTTGGGTTTAACATTTAACATTTTGAGAACTCATTTATGTCTCTGCCTAAGGCTACAACTTCATCTTACCCCTTGCCTTTGCTTCACTCCTGTCATGCAAAGCTCCATCCCAGTTATAGCCACTGTAAAGCTCAGGTCTAAGGGGAGGGCCCAAATGTCCAGTTGTCCAAGAGAAGAGTATGCATTCATTTCAAAAGAATGGGATTCTAACCCTATTCCTTATCATGATAAGTCCTTCTGGCCATGTAATCATCATGCTTATATATCATGTCCAGACAGTCAAATATGTGCAATTGGGATTCAACAGCACTGATGTTGACCTGCAAGGGAAAATACAAATGAATACTAAGTGTGGAAGGTATGCTGGGCTGTTTGCCAATATCTTGCTTCTGTGTCTTTTTTCATAATGCATCCTATGTCTGCAAGCTTTCTGTGAGCGTCTGGACTGTGAAAGTGACACCTACATTCGTGTTCCAACAGTACCTTCTGTTATGACTCTCCTACATTTTTGACATTATCGTTGTTTTGTCTGTCACTGAACTAGATAGAAGCCTCTTATTCACCTTTCTTTTCTCAGTGTCTATCATGGGACCAACACATAATGTGTGTTCATTAAATATATATCACAAATATGAATACTAAATTGCTGAATAAATTATAAATAATATTTTATAGTCTGGATCTGTATCATTATGTAATACAGTTTTCTTTTTTACCTGTGCTGTGTTGACCCGGTTTTGAGTCCCTGACTAGAGTTCAATAAGTTCCTTTTCTTGAGAAGCTAATTAAGTACACACCCGACTACTTCCCTTGGTGAGTCCTCCCACTCTAAGCCCCTATGAATCAGCCCTAATCATCCCAGCGCCAGGAAGACACAACTGAGACAGCCCCTGCGCCTTAGAGCCCGCCCAAGGATTCAGTTTAACCAATCTGCAGGGAACTTGAAAAACCTTGCTGTTCCCACCCTGCTTGCCGTACAAAAACTGCCTTTTAGAGTTCCAGCTTGCTGTTGCTCTTTCCCTGGGGGCAACTCCCTTTCAGCCTTGCCTGGCAGCCTTCTCTAGTTTGGCGCTGTAAGTAACAAATGGTCCTGCTTTTCATCTATCTGGGTGTTAGGGTGTTATGTTCTACCATCAAAAGAGTCTTCGAATCTTATGCAACGCATGACAACCCCTACCTAAAGCTCTGTGCATCAAATAAAACTAATTTAACATTTGTATTCAGGACTCAAAATAAGGGTTCCTTGGAATTTGGGAACAAAAAAATATTTATAATCAAAAACCTTGAAATAACTGTCCTGGTGTGGACAAAGAAAATGTTGCCAGCCATCGTTTGTAACTAGCTTTTAAACTCCTAAAAAAGAAGCGATTATGCCTTCTTCCCCACCTATGTGACTCATAAATCTAGGTGCATAAGTGGAACTTAAAGACAATTGTCAACTGACTGTGTTCAGGATTTACAGTAGTTCCCCTTATCCACAGTTTCAGTTACCCATTCAACCATGATCTGGAAACAGATGCTTCTCAGTAGGAGCCTAACACAAGACCGACACCATTCACCTCACTTCATCTCATCACGTAAGCTTTTCACATCATCTCACATCATTACAAGGAGAGGAAGAGTAAGTATTGTACAATAAGATATTTGAGAGAGACACACACACACACATTCACATAACTTTTATTAGAGTATATTGTTATAAGTGTTCTATTTTATCATTGTCATTAATCTCTTATTGTGTTTAATTTATAAATTAAACATGATCATAAGTATGTACTTATAAGAAAAAATACTATATATATATATATATACACTATAAAAATACTATATATATATACTATAAAATGATATATATATATACTATAAAAATACTATATATATATACTATAAAATACTATATATGTACTATAAAAATACTATATATAATAAAAATACTATATATATACTATAAAATACTATATATACTATAAAATACTATATATATACTATATAAAAATACTATATATATATACTACAAAAATACTATATATGTACTATATAAAATACTATATATACATACTATATAAAAATACTATATATATATATATATATATATATATATATATATATATATACAGGGCTTATTACTATCCATAGATTCAGATATCCATTAGGGGGCTTGGGACATATCTCCTATGGAAAAGGGAGATTACTGTATTACAGATCTTTTAAAAAAATTTTTAATGTTTATTTTTGAGAGAGAGAGACAGAGAGACAGAATGTGAGCAGGGAAAGGGTAGAGAGAGGGGGGACACAGAATACGAAGCAGGCTCCAGGGTCTGAGCTGTCAGCACAGAGCCCTATGCAGAGCTCGAACCCACGAAACGCGAGATCATGACCAGAGCTGAAGTTGGACGCTTAACAGCTAAGCCACCCAGGCGCCCCTCAGATTGGCCTTTCTCAGGAAATAATTCTCAGTGTTTCATTTTTTCTGTGTGAACAATTTGGTGCAAGCTAATTATATTAATTTAAGGTGGACTTAAGACACCAAATAAGTAAAATAGATCAATTAGCATCAAATATAATTGCATTAGAATACGACATAAATAGTATGTTATTTTAAACAAAGCTAGCTGCAGCTAGTGTTCCTTTTTGCAATTTCCAGCATCTGCTGAATTTACTCTATAGGTTGTATTGTCCTCACATTTTGGCAGAAACATAAGAGAGAACATATTTTCCTTACTGCCCCTCACACCCTTTGATTGGAAGGTTCCACTACTTTATTTGGACATTTTCCATTATACCTCTTATAGTATCCATATGCTAGCTTTTTATGCCTATTAATGTTTTCTTTACTCTGGGCACCCTTCCAAACATACTACTTTGAAATATGGAACTCCTTATTCAGTTATATAGCCAATATCTAAAAACCTCAACTAAGAAAAGATTTCCACCAGAATTTTCGAAGGTGCTGTTAAGATCAATCAAGGCAGCCACTCAATGAGTGTGGAAAAGACTCTTATAACAGCTCAGGAAACCACCTCATAAAGCCTCCACCAAGGGGAACATATCAGAAGACAGAGACTACAAACCACCATAAGGGGAAACCAGCCAAACTCAGCAGCAACAGATGGAGAAGAAAGCACTTATTGACTAACTTCCTTGTGATGCTGTATTTATGTTTCTACTTATTGGGTGCAGATTATATTTTCCTTCCAACAGTAAATGGTATTGATTTAATACATGTGACAGCTCTACACCACTGAAATGGAGGCATGGAATACAAATTTAAACCTCTTTTTCTAAGATACCGAAGACAACCCCTGGACTATTCAGACACTTTTGCTCAAGAAAGGCTCATGGCTAAGAGGAACTTGTATATTGTCTTTTGAAAAAAGTATAGACATGAAGCAAAAATACAGCTTGGACGGCAATAAGCAATGCTGCTTCTTTTCCAGATGTCTGCCTAATTTCCTTGCCAGAAATTTCAAAGGTTTGTATAAAATTTTCCTTAAAAAATGCTTACCAATACTCTGAAAGAAAAAAGCAAGGCACATAATGACTTCATCATCTCAGAGTAAATCATAATGAACAAGATACTACACCATTACTGAGAAAATACGAGTCCGGGGAAACCAGAGATCCAGGGCTCTCTGGCCATTGGCAAAACCATGCTGGCTAACATGAGCACAAGCTTTTGATACCATTGTGAATATGCTCTGTTGTGATGATGACATTCAATGTCTAGCATTCAAGAGGTAAACATTTTAAAGTAACTAGTTATGCCACTTGAAAATCAAATCCCAGCGATACTGGCTCCAAGCCAAGGAGTTACTCCCAGATGCATAAGAAAGTGGTTGCGGCATATAATTAGGTTAATGCTGGACTAGACCCTCTTTTGATGAGTTGGC
The DNA here is from genome assembly GCF_007474595.2 of Lynx canadensis. Classification (NCBI taxonomy): domain Eukaryota; kingdom Metazoa; phylum Chordata; class Mammalia; order Carnivora; family Felidae; genus Lynx; species Lynx canadensis. The sequence continues at coordinate 87,566,146 of NC_044304.2, forward strand.
AACTCCCATGACTGCTTTGCTGTAAGTGGGCTGGTGCCTGAGAGGGAAATATACCTATGGGACTTAACAGGAGACAAGCACCAGAAAGCAATCTAAGGGCTGGGATTTCAACAAACCTTTCAAATAATGGAATCATAGAACAGAAAGGTCGTCTGTTCGGTTCCTGACACTACACGCGTTTTAAGTCTGAAAGATAAATTCTGGTCTACTTTTTCATTTAGAATTCCACAAAGGAGACTCCATCTTCCTTCGGGAAGGCTTTAAAGTCTAATATATCAAAACTTCTTCCATATGACTCTTCAAAATCTCTTTGTTGTAGTTAAGTTCCAGTAAATTTCTTTCTCATATATCCTTTTGTATACATGTGTGATTCCTTTGTATTAATGCTTATAATGTCTGTACTTTTTTTCATTAGAGTCACTTTTTACGCTCTGAAATGTTCACTTTTTGGTGGTTCAAAATTGATCATAATTCCATCAATTCCTAATTCTGATAACATAGGAAGTATTACACTCTGGTTCTTGGATTTCCTGCTAAAGTTCTTGTCTTTTTCAATAAAAAGCATATTCTGGCTTATTTGACACTTCGGCTAATTGAAAGTATCATGAGGGGAACTAAATACACATGTTACTCAATAGTAAAGGGTTAGGTTACTTAAAATCAAATATGGCTAGAAGTGTGAATTATAAAAAAAAAATCAACATATAGAACGAGTTTCTGGTATTCAAGAAGAAATGCTGATTTTTATGTAAAATAATACAACATTATTATTCAATTATCAAACAGAAATGTATTTCCTAAAGACTTAATTTTTCATTGAAAACTATAAATTTTTCAAAAATTTTAACTGCTATAATATGCCTGAGTTATACACTAATACTAAAATATGAAATATGAAGTTACTTTCAGGGTGCCTGAATGGCTCAGTGGTTTAAGCGTCTGACTCTTGATCTTGGCTCAGGTCATGATGTCACAGTTTGTGAGTTTGAGCCCTGCATCCTGCTCTGTGCTGATGGTGACCAGCCTGCTTGGGATTCTGTCTCTCCTCCTGTCTGCCCCTGTCTCTCCTCCTCTCTGCCCCTCCCCTGCTTGTTCTCTCTCTCTCTCTCTCAAAATAAAAATAAATAAACTTAAAAAATATGCAGTTACTTTGAAACAGCACATTTAATAATATCCTTAAGATTTTTTTGTGCACTGTGGTATATAATTCAGGGAAATGTTTTTCAACAGCATGTTTTCCAGAAGGAATTTTAAACCAAGGAGTCATACGTGAGAAAATCTCAAGACTATATTGACTTGTAATGTTTAAAATGGTTGGCAGACTATAGCAATCATTTTGACCAGCTTTTTATTTAAAATGCTAGCCTTCACAGACAGAAAATTATGAGGAACTGTCCTCTTGAATCATCTTGTAACTTTATTATTCTGAACTTTTGATGAGAAAAACAAAATGTGCTATAGGTGCATACTTTTCTCTTGTACTTTCTTTGTTTCTTCAAACATTGTGTTCTTTATCATGTCAGGATCAAAACTGATTTATCAAAGATTAAATGTATATGACCTTGGATTTTTTTCATCCTACTGAATATTTATGTTTATGTTGACACTATGTTTTTAATTTATCATTATGAGAAGAATAACCAAATAGGTTTAGCGTTTTTTCTTGAAATCACACAACCTAAATTACATGAAATAACTAAAAATTAAATACTATCATTAAAGAATTAAACCCTGCTTGTTAATGTTAAAATGTTAAAATACACACAATTCTATAAAGATTAAAACTATTATACAATTCTTATAATTACATTACAAAACTATCATACAATTACTTTTTACAATTTTGTCTTTTATATTGTCATGAAAATGTATTACCTTAAAAAGGATAGAATATTGTTCCTAAAATGACCTAGTTAATGCATTAGGTCTTATAATATTTCTTTTTTTTTTAAGTTTATTTATTTATTATTGAGAGAGAGTGAGCAAGCCAGGGAGGGGCAGAGAGAGAGGGGAGAGAGAGAATACCAAGTAGGCTCTTTTCTGACAACACAGAGCCCCATGTGGGGCTCGAATTCAAACGGTGAGATGATGACCTAAGCCAAAATCAAGAGTTGGACACTTAACCAACTGAGTCACCCAGGGGTCCCTGGCCTTTTAATATTTCTAGGATTTCTTATCTATTAAAAACTTACTATTTCGGTTTATATATGTCAATATCTTTCACAATCATGATTAATTATTGTAGCATTTCACTCTTGACAAAAATAATGAATGCTTATGTGTGTGTGTTCAGAAAAATATTGGTATCCTGAAAAGATATTCTCAAATTCTAGCTACATTTTAATAGGCCAATCAGGGGGCACCTGGGCGGCTCAGTTCATTAAATGTTTGACTCCTGATCTCAGTTCAGATCTTCATCTCTGGGTTGGGAGTTCAAGCCTTGTGTTGGGCTCCACACCTAGAGGGGAGCCTTTTTTTTTTTTTTTTAAGTGAAAATACACACACACACACACACACACACACACACACACACACACACACAAATAGGCCAATCAGAGGCTACATGTTTGGTCTGTACCAGATTTCATTTGTTTATTACAGTGGTCTAAGCACTTCCTTCCTTCCTTTCCTTTCCTTTCCTTTCCTTTCCTTTCCTTTCCTTTCCTTTCCTTTCCTTTCTTTCTTTTTCTCATTCTTCTCTTTCCTTTTCTTATTTTCTTCTCTTTCCTTTTCTTTCTCTTTCTTTCTTCTTTCCTTTCTCCCATTCCTTTCCTTCCTTTTCTTTCCTTCCTTTTCTTTTCTTCCTTCCTTCCTTCTTTCCTTCCTTCCTTTCTTCCTTCCTCCCTTCCATATCTCTCCTGCCTCCCTCCCTCCATTCTTTCCTTCTTTCCTTCTCTACATCCCTGTCCCAGAAGAGAGGAAAGAAGAGTTAAAAATTCTCAAGCAATTCTAAGATTTGAGCCAGTTTTCAGACCCAGAATACCTTGAATGAATGGGAGACTAGGTCCTCTTGAATAAGGATTTGGCTATACTGCTAAAAAATATATGTTCTTCCAAGAAGGGAGCTTTGGAATTTTCAAGAGTGACTGGCATTGGTGGAAAGGAAATAATCAAATTTGGGGGAGATTTCTGGACACTGGCTCTGAACTAACACTAATTTGAGGAAACCCAAAATGTCACAGTATTCCACAAATAAATAGGAGTAGGGGCTTATGGATGTCAGGTGATCAGTGGAGTTTTAGCTCAGGTCTGTCTCAAAGTAGTTTCAGTGGGTCTGCAAACCCATCTTCTGGTCATTTCTCCAGTTCTGGAATGCATCATTAGAAAAGGCATACTCAGCAACTAGCAGAATCCCTATATTGGTTTCCTGACCTGGAGAACCAATATGGAGTAAGGGCTATTATAATAGGAAAGGCAAAGTGGAAGCCACTAGAATTGTCCTACCTATGAAAATTGTAAACTAAAAGCCATATCACATTCATGGAGGGATTGCACAATTTAGGGTCATCATCATGGACTTGGTGGGTGCAAGGATTGTGATTTCTACCACATCCCCGTTCAACTCACCTAGTTGGCCAATGAAGAAAACAGATCTTGGAGAATGACAGTAGATTATCAAAAGCTTAACCACATGTTGACTTCTAATGCAGTTCTGTACCAAACATTACCATTGCTTGAGCAAATTAACATCCCCTGGTGTCTGCTATGTAGCCATGATTGAGCAAATGCTTTTTTTTCTCAGTATCTGGTGGTATAGACCACTATAACAGTTTGCTTTCAGCTGACTAGGCTAGCAAAACACCTTCACGTCCTACTTCAGGGGTGTATCAACTCTCCAGCTCTCGTTTATAATTTAGTTCGCAGGCGATGCCTCTCCCTTCCACAAGATGTCACACTAATTACATAGATGTTATATTGATTGGACTTGGCAAGAAGTAGCAACTACTCTGGACTTATTGGCTGAACATTTGTATGTCAAAGAGTGGGAAATAAATTAAAATTTCATTGACTTCTACCTAAGTGAAATTCCTAAGGTTCAGTGGTATAGGGGATATCAAGATATCCCTCGTAAAATAAAGGGTAAATTATTGTAACTGGCTTCTCCTATAAACAAAAAAGAGGCACAATGCCTAGTGGGCCTCTTTGCATTTGGGGTAACATATTACTCAGTTAGATGTGCTACTCTGGCTCATTGACTGAGTAACCCAAAAGCTGCTAGTTTGGAGTAGAGCAGAGTACAAGACAAGGCTCTGCAGCAGGTCCAGGCTATTGGGCAAGCTGATGTGCCATTTGGACCAGATCCAGTGATACTTGAAGTGTTAGTGGCAGACAGAGATAATGTTTGGAATCCTTAACAGGGCCCATAGATGAATAATAGCATAGATCCTCCAGATTTTGGAACAATGCCCTGCCATTCCTAGGGATAACTAATCTTTTCAGAAACAACTTTTGGCTTCCTATCGACTTTTAGAAGAGATCAGGTTGCCATGTAGCCTGAGCTGCCCATCATAAACTGGGTGTTGTCTGATCCACCAAGTGACAAAGTTGGGTGTGCACAGCAGCAACACTCCATCATCAAATGGAGGTGACATGTATGAGACTGGTCTCAAGCACGTCATGATGGAGCAACTAAGTTACATGATAAAGCGGTTTAAGTGCCCATGGTTCCCACTCTTGTTATATTATTTTTCTCTCCCTGCCTGCATCCATGGCATCATGGAGAGTCTCCCACAATCATTTGACTGAGGAAGAAAAGCCTCAGTCCTACTTTGTGTAGGACTACTTTGTGTATCGTTCTATGAAATATATAGACATCTCCCAAGAGTGGACATCTGTAGCACTACAGTCCCTTCTGAGACATCCTTGAAGGACAACAATGAAGGGAAATTCATCCAGTGAGTAGAACTTTAAACAGTGTACTTGGTTATTTTTTTTTTTTATTAGATGGAGAAAGGGCCAGATGTGTGATTTTATACCAATTCAGGGACTATGGCCAATGATTTGCCTGAATGGTCAGGGACTTGGAAAATTGGTGATAAGGAAGTCCAGGAAAAAAGGCCTATGGACAGATTCTCTGAATAGACAGAAAATGTATAGATATTTGAGTCTCACGTGAGTATGATTTTAATAATAAAGTGGATATGATGTCCCATTTTGTTGCTATGATCCTCTTTCCTGTCACTTCCCAATGGATTCATGAACAAAGTGATCATGGTAGCAATGTCAGAGGTTATGCATGGATCCAATAACATGGGCTTCTATTCACTGAGTCCAATCTGGCTATAGTCACTGCTAAGTGTGCAGTCTTCCAGCAACAGAGGCCAATATTGAGCCCCTCTATCACCATACTGCAGGGTCATCAGACTGCTATTTGGTGATAAGTTGGTAACATTTGACTGTTAATCATCATTTCTTATTAGAAAAGACACTTCTTTGGATATAGATTTGACATGCTTGCATGCAATGCTTCTAAAACTACCATCCATGGGCTTACAGAATGCCTTATCCACTGTTATAGTATTTCCACACAGTGTTGCTTCTGACCAAGGAAGCACTTCACAACAACAAAGTGCATCAGAGGATCCATACTCATGGGATCCATTGCTCATGTTCCCCATCATCCTGCTCTAAATCAGCTACCAATATATTGTACCGTTTTTCCCATAGCCAGGATCCACGGGTCCAAAATTCAAGGGGTAGAAATGGAGGCACCACCCATCATTACATCTGATGTTCCAGTAGCAAAAAAAAAAATTGTTTTATTTCTGAAATCTTTTTTTTAAGTTTATTTATTTACTTTGAGAAAGAGGGAGAGAGCAACCTGGGGAGGGCAAGAGAGGGTGAGAGAGAGAGAACACGAACTAGGCTCCACCCTACCAGTGTGGAACCCAATGTGGGGCTTGAACTCATGAACCGTGAGATCATGACCCAAGCTGAAATCTAGAGTCTGACATGAAACCGACTGAGCCACGCAGACGCCCCTGTGTTTCTGAAATCTTATGCTCTGCTGTTCTAGCAGACTTAGAACCAAAGGAAGGAATGCTTCCACTAGGAGAGGCAACAATGATTCTACTGGACTGGAAGTTAAGACTGCCTCCCAGTCCCTAGACTCTTCATGCCTCTGAAACTACAGGCAAAGAAGAGAGTTAGTGTACTTATTGAGGTTATTGATTCTAAGGGGAAATTGGACCACTGCTCCACAGTGGCAATAAAGAAGACCATGGCTGATACACAGATCCCTTAGGTGTTTCTTAGCAGTACCATGCTCATTAAAATCCATGCACAGCTACAACTATCCAATTCATGAAGGACTACTAATGGCTCTGAATCTTCAGGGATGAAGGTTTGGATCACCTTATGAGGCAAAGAAACATAACCAGTTTAGGTGTTTGCTTGGAGTAAAGAGAATAAAGAATGGGTAGTGAAAGAATGTAGTTATAAATACCAGCTACAACTATGTGATTAGTTGCAGCAGTGAGGATTGTAATTGTTCTGAGTATTTATTCCTGATTGTGTTGTGAATGTTTGCATATATTTTATATATATTTGGAGACCCCTGACTCATACAAAAGTATAGACAAGAAAGATGATAACAAAAAGTTATGAGAGTTAGGACACACACAAAATAATAAATGAAAAAAAATAGAAAGATGAAATTAATCATTTGAAACCCCTTCAATGAGTACAATGAGCCAAATGAGTCAATCATCTGAAACCCCTTCAATGAGCATTCAAAAAGGTGAATGAAGCAGCATCTTCATACTGATAAAGACACTGACTGACAAATATCATCATCTTTATGTAGATTCTTGTGCTGATAAGAACCTTAATCAAAACTACATAATTAAATAGGGCTTTTTATTATTATGATCCAATTAATGATTTTAGAGAATCATTTAAAACATAGAATTCACAAAAATATCACATCTCACACAAAATACTTTGAAATGACATTTTAAAATTATCACACTTTTATGAGATCCTAGTTAGTCTTACAGAGAACCAAAGGTTGCCTATTTGTTTTCTGTAAACAACTCTTTACAAAAAGACTGTGTGTGTGTGTGTGTGTGTGTGTGTGTGTGTGACTTATACCAAAACATTCGATTGTGAAGCCTCTGTTGATCTCATGTTTGCTTCATTAGCATGTAACAAATAAAAATGCAGTGTACCAACTACCTGAAGAAAAGGCAAGAAAGAACAGTCAACTTTATTTTATTTATTTTTTATTGACACTTTATCTTTTCAGAGCAGTTTTTGATGCACAGCAAAACTGAGGGAACCATACAGAACTTTCCCATATACCTCCTCGCTCCACACAAGTAAAACCTCCCCCATTATCAACATTCCCCATCAAAGTGGTACATTTGTTATAGCTGATAAGTCTACATAGATATATGACAATCACCCCAAATCCATAGTTCACATTAGGGTTCATCTGATGTTGTATATTCTATGGTTTAGACAAATATATAATGACATGTATCCATTATTATGGTATCATACAGAATATTTTCACTGACCTAAAAATCCTCTGTGCCCTGCTTATTCATAACCTCTTCTCCCCCCACCACCAACCCTGACAACCACGGTTCTTTTTACTGTCTCCATGGTTTTGCCTTTTTCAGAATGCCATGCAGTTGGAATCATGCCATATAGAGCCTTTTTAAATTGGCTTCTTTCAACTTAGGAATATGTATTTATCATTCCTCCATGTCTTTCCATGGCTTGGTAGTTCACTTCTTATCATGAATAATATTCCATTGTCTGGATGTACCACAATTTGTTTATTTATCCGTCACCTTCTGAAGGACATCTTGGTTGCTTCCAAGTTTTGGGAAGTGTGAATAAAGCTGCTATAAACATTCATGAGTAGGGCTTCGTGTGAATATAAGTTTTTAATTCCTTTCGATAAATACCAAGGAACATGACTGCTGGACTTACAGTATACGAGACCTAACTCCAGGTAAATATTGTGGGGGCTCCCCTATGACTGGGCCCCTCTGGAGATTTTTAACTCTCAGACTTGTCCACACTTGAGCCTCCAGCAATCCATCACTTACAGTTCAGGTTTTCCTACCGCAGAGCTGGTTTCTACTTCACTGGTTTCCACTTGTGAGTCTCTGCTCCAGGAAAAAACAGTTCCCCGTATTTGCCTGTTTTTCTCTCTCCTCTTGGAAGCAGCATTTTGCCCTGTGTCCTCCCCTCTTCTGGATGCAGGAAGATGTTTTAATCTATTCAGATTGTTACTTTCTGTTAGGATGGAGTGGCAACTTCCAAGCTCCTTACAAGCAGAAGAGAACTTCAACTTTATTTTGAAATATAGACAAAGAGAGTTTTAGTTACACATTTTTGGGCAAAATATGTTTGCCTTCAGCGTTCAAGGTGAAAAGTAACGTTCTTCAAAAAAACGTAAACTGCATATGAAATATTAAATTAATCGCTAAAATAATCCGTTTTGCATCAGCATTTGAAAAACCTAAAAATGAAAAAAAATGCCTAACCTTAAACATTTCACTTTAACATCTGCTTTTGTTGCATCCCATAGGTTTTGGAATACTGTGTTTTCTTTTTCTTTTGTTTGGAGACATATTTTGATTTGCCGTTTGATTTCTTGTTTGGCCCACTGCTTTTGCAGTAGTATGTTGTTTAATATTTACATATTAAATATTCAATATTTACATTGTAGGTTTCTCCAGCTTTATTGTTGATCTTCAGTTTTGTACCACTGCGGTTGGAAAATATACTTGGTATGTTTTCAGTCTTCTTAAGTTTGTAATATTTGTTATGTCCCTTTTTATGTGATTTAACCAGGGGATTCTTCTCTTCTGTATGTACTGGAAGAAAATGTGCATTCTATTTTTCTTGGATGGAATGTTTTACATATATCTTTTAGAACAATGTATTCTGAAGTATGCTTCCAGTAAAAAATGTTCTTGTTGAAAAACAAATAACTTTAACCTGAGGGTACTTGTTTAATGTTTATTTATTTTTTGAGAGAGAGACAAAGACAGAGCATGAGTGGGGGAAGGACAGAGAGAGAGGGAGATACAGAATCCGGAGCAGGCTCCAGGTTCCAAGTTGTCAGCACAGAGCCGGACACAAGGCTCAAGCCCAGGAACCAAGAGATTATGAGCTAGGCAGAAGTCAGATGCTTAACCAGTTGAGCCACCCAGGCACCCCTGATGGTACTTGTTTAAAAAAAGCATATCAGAGTGGAGGTGAATGGGGGGATGGGTGAAACGGGTGAAGGGGATTAAGAGTACACTTATCATGATGAGCACTGACTAATACAGAATTGTTGGATCACCATATTGAACACCTGAAACTAATATAACACTATGTCAACTATACTGAAATTAAAATTAAAAATCTTAATAAAAAGGGGGGAGAATGAACTAAAAACATATTTTCATATGAAAAAAATACAAATTCTTAGGATTAATTTAAATTATGAGATCGTGTGTATAAGATAATGACCTAAATAAACGAGAAATTTATTGTTACTCATAGCTGTAAATTTTATGTCATTTGATAAATGTCAACCATTGTCAATTACTGTGCCTTACTATTATGAAGGAAAACCCTCCAAGTTATTTTTTTGACTGTTTGATCACTGGAATATCAGTAATTGTAATATACCTTTGAATAACATTCATAGGCTGCTATATGACAATGTAACTTTTAAGAGCTGCAAGCATTCCATAAAAACATGACTAAATGTATCGATTATGTGCCATGGGCACCTCCTAACCTTGATGTCATTTAAAAAAAAAAAAAGCTACTGCCATGGTTCTAGAAATACTGCTTTCGTATTTTGCTACAATTACCAGTTTTCTCTTTGGTTTATCTTAAATATAGTTGACAACTTGGGTTTTTCTCTAAAGAGAAAGTCTGCTCCTTATTATAAACTTGTAAATATATTTTTGAAGCTTGAAAGTAAAACCAGAACATGAGCAAAATGTGAAAATGTATTTAAAAGTTGATAAAGGTTAAGTGTGCTATTTTGATTACAATTTGGAATGCTTAGCAAAACAAAAGAGAAATGACAGATTCTTGACTTGGGCATATTTGAAGGTATCTTCTTTTATCAGTTTAAAATGTATTTATTAAAAATGAGAGAAAATTCAAATAAAAATGAAATTATAAAACAAAATGATAGGGATGCACAATAAAGCCAGTAGCAGTCATGCTTATAATCTAGAAGTGAATTGTGACAAATATTTTTAGATCAATATTAAAAGTAGCAATTGAAAAGGAAGAGTGTAAATAGTTGATAGGTCTTTGATTAGATGATGATCAGTTACTGAAGAGAAATGAATCATATGAATTCATTTGAGAAACTGATAATAAAAATAATGTAAAACATAGTGTGCTACTATAGTCAGAGTATGGAATATTTAAGAAACAACCATATGACTTACAAGATTATGCCTTATATAGGAAGAAACTTGATAGATGTTTTCCCAATTTGACAGTGATCCTAAAAACTTACATGACAATAACTAACAAGTTGTGAGATTGAAATATTTCTAACAGAAGTATTTTTCTATTATCTTTATAATAAGTGCTATTAAAATTATTGTTCTTTAAACTTTTTTTAATGTTTTATTTATTTTTGTGAGAGAGAGAGAGACAGAGAATGAGTGGGGGAAGGGCAGAGAGGGAGACACAGAATCTGAAACAGGCTCCAGGCTCTGAGCTGTCAGCACAAAGCCTGACATGGGCCTTGAACTCGGGAACAATGAGATCGTGACCTAGGCTGACATTGGACGCATAACCAGCTAAGCCACTCAGGTGCCCTTAAAAACTATTGTTACATTAAGAGGCAATCAAAGTATACGCAACCAAAAATGTAAGAAAAAAAAGTGTTATTAAAAGACTGTCAGATCACTAAGTCTTGCACAACATAAGTTCCTAGACACTCTTGGTAAAGTGGATTTAGATAATAGAGTTGCTTTAGATTACTCATTGGCTAAACAAAGAAGAGTCTGTGCCATGGCAAATACCTCTTACTCTACCATGACGGATGTGTCTGGTATTAAAGCGAACATAAGAAATCTACAAATAAGCCACTGGGCTAAAATACATTAATGCTCCTTCAGGTACATCCTTTGATTTATTTGATACCAACTGGCTTGGTTCATGGGAGCCTTGGCTAAAGAGTATACTTCGATCTCTCAGTCTTATCACCCTAATGGTCATAGCTGTAGTCCCCGGGTGCACTATTTTCTCTCAAAGGTCTTTGGGGAATTCTATTGTGAGTAAACAGGAATTTACTATAAACGATATTCCTAGTTTATATTTAGCCTTTGCACAAGATGGATTCCATGTCATCTTTTCCTTCATTAAAAAAGAAAATGATCCTTTTTAAACCTTACTTTTTAAAATATTTTGTCTCTATGTTCAATATTTAGTTGTTCTCATATGGAACTTGCATTTCTTTATAAAGGAATATTTTTCTAATTTATTGATATAAGCAGGAATCCTTTTCTGCTTTTCATGATGTTACCTCTGTGTAATATTAAAATATGCAAAAATCTTTTTAACCAAAGATTCTAGAATAATGTTGGTTTTCTTCAGTCAGTGTTTTCCAATCTGTTCAGCAATGTTACTGGGATACTGATCAGAATATTTATTAAATCAGTAGACACATGCCTCATAGGACCCTTTAAAACTGATTTTATCCTACCATAGGCAAAGAGCATTACTTTTACATTTCCTATGCCATAAAATGTATTTACACAACACTAATCTATATAATTGCACATATTATATCAAAAAATATATGCTTTCTCTACCTAGGTACTAAAAAAAGTTTACCTCCAAATGTTTCATTACTAGTCTTTTATGAACATTTGTTGACTATATATTTTTTATAGAGAAAGATACAGGAATAGTTATCTTCTGTAGTAGTTTCCTGTTGACACAACAACAAATTACCAAAAATTTGGTGAAATCTTTAAAATTGCATCCACATATTATCTTTCAGTTTCAATGGTTTGAAAGTCCAGGGAATGTGTGGCTCAGCTAGTTCTTTGTACTGGGTTTCACAAGGCAATATCAACGGTTGGAAGACTGTGTTCCTTCATGGAAGGTTAAGTAATGCATGCACGTCCAAACTCACTTAGGTTTGGCAGATTCCGTTCCACTGGCGATGTTTTACTTTTCATCAAAATTCCATAATGTCTGACATTAGAAAATGGCTGGATTCTCCTACCTGCTTGTGAAAAACTCTACTATACACTTATGAACTAACTAGCAAGAAAAGACAAATAACACATTGAAATTATTATTAATATACTTTTGATCTTATGGATCCCCTGAATGGGGCTCCGGGTTCCCTAAGAGTCCGAAGAAAATACTTTGAAAAGCATTATTCTAGAGGACCAATAGAAAAAAAAAAAGATTATTTAATAGAGTGACAAGTAAGGAGGAGGATCATACAAAGTGTACATTTTTAACTAAGTACCCAGATTACCATGTTATGGAGGGTGTCATTCTCAACATAAAATGGTCCTTCCCAATTCTGGGCAAGAGAAGAAAGGACAATAATAAACTGAAGCATGTATTTTAATTTATGTTAGAGTAAACCTAGTGAATTCTAATTTCGTAACAAGTATTTGTGTGTGGAAATGTATCGAGGTCTTATTTCCTTGATTTTTACCAACCTATTCTTAGGTGTCTGACCTGTAGTTTGGAGATGGTGATGATCTTAGGCTTTCAAACTTGTTTAAAACTACTCTCTCTGACTAAAATTCATTATGGCAGGAGTCAGATTTTCCATTAGTGGCTGGTGTAAGCTGCCACCTACCTTCTATTTGAAATAAGTTGTCCATGATTTTCTTTGATGAAGCTTAAGAACATTTCTTTGCAAAAACAGAGGAAAATTATTGAGCGGCTGGACATGATATTTTTAGTGGATGTGTCCTTCAAATAATTTTCTTCATGATTACTGATAAACTGTTCTCTGCCTTCAGCTCAATTAGTTAAAGTTCTGTTAGAGTATTTAGTTCCTAAATATGGTTACCTAAATCCTAAGTGAGGGAAAAGGAATAAAGAATACAATGCCTATATACATTTCATTTCAATGTTTTTCCACTCAGATCACTAGTGTTTCACAATTTATTTTATTTTTACCTATAATAGAGTGTCTTGTGAATTTTTTATTTACCTAACCTCAGAATTCTGTGCTTTCCTGAATGCTTTATAAACTAGAAAATTAGGAATTGCCTAGCATCTTTTGTGAATTATTAAAAAAAATTTGTTGCTCTCATTCAGAGCAGATGGGAAAAGAGCAACTCATTAGGAAATGTGCACAGAAATAGCACATGATGTTGGACAAAATATGTTCCAGAAAGTAAAGACAATCAATTACTCTTTTGATGTTACATTTAACTCCTTCTCCATTCATTTTCATTGATTCGTCAGTCATTTACTTATTTTTAATAGCTCTTATATACTAACAGCTCCAGGTCAGGCACTAGGCTGGGCACTGAGATTATATCTGTGAGAAGACATACCATTAGGTCTTGCTAACTTTACCCTGAAGAGAGAATTCCAAGCTGGTTGTGTGCAACTTAAATCTAGTCTAAAGACATTCTAAAACAGAGTATTTTATTTTTATTACCTTTTTGAAAGCTTTTTTAAAAGCAGTTTTAGTTTTATAGCAATATTGAGAGAAAGGTAAAGAGATTTCCCCTCCCACAGAACATGCATGGCCTCCACCATTATTACATTTCCCACCACAGTGACACATTTGTTACAGATGATGAATCTACACTGACACATCATTGTACCCAAAGTCCATAGTTTACATTACCATTAAATCTTAAAGTGGTACATTCTATGGGTTTGGACAACTGTATAATTTCATATATCCACTCTTATAGTATCATAGAGAGTAGTTTCACTACCCTAAAGATCCTCTGTGCTCTGCCTATTCATCCCTCCCCCTCTCCCCACCCTAATCCCTGGTGAGCACTGTTCTTTTCACTGTCTTTTCCAGAATATCATACAGTCGGAATCACATAGTATGTAGTCTTTTCAGATTGGCTTCTTTACTTACTAATATACACTGAGACTTCTTCCATGTTCTTTCAGGGCTTGATTGCTCATTTCTATTTAGCACTGAATAATACTTCATTGTTTAAATATACCATAGTTTATTTATTTATTCATCTACTGAGAGACATCTTGGTTGCTCCAAGTTTTAGCAGTGATGAATAAAGTTACTATCAACATCTATGTACAGGCTTTTGTGTGGACATAAGTCTTCAACTCCTTTAAATAAATATCAAGTAACACGACTGCTGAATTGTATGGTATGAGTATCTTAAAAAACCACCAAACTGTCTTCCAAAGTGGTTGTGCCATTTTACACTCCCACCAACAGTGAATAAGAGTTCCTATTATTCCACATCCATGCCATCATTTGGTGTTGTCAATATTCCAGATTTTAGCCGTTTTAATAGGAGTGTAGTGATTTTTCATTATACTTTGAATTTGCATTTTCCTGATGATACATGATGTAGAGCATCTTTTGATATTTACACGCATATGAATATCTCCTTTGCTGAGGTGTCTGTTAAGGTCTTTGGCATATTATTTAATTAGGTTTCTGTTTTCTGATTGTTGACATTTAAGAGTTCTTTGTATATTTTGGAGAACAGTCCTCTATCAGATAGATGTCTTTTGCAAATATATTCTTCCAGTAGGTGGCTTGTCTTTTTATTCTCTTGACATTGTCTTTCAAAAAGCAGAAGTCTTTAATTTTAAGGAATTCGAGCTTACCAATTTTTCTTTCAAGGATTGTACTCTTGCCATTGTATCAAAAGTCATCATGAAGCCCAAAGTCAAGCAGATATTCTCTTACAGTTTTGCATTTTACATTTAGGTCTGTGATCCATTTTAAGTTACTTTTTGTGAAGGGTGTAAGGTTTATATCCAGATAGATTTTTCTTTCTTTTCTTTCTTTTGTTTTTTTTTTTTTAATTTTTTTTCAACGTTTATTTATTTTTTGGGACAGAGAGAGACAGAGCATGAACGGGGGAGGGGCAGAGAGAGAGGGAGACACAGAATCGGAAACAGGCTCCAGGCTCTGAGCCATCAGCCCAGAGCCCGACGCGGGGCTCGAACTCACGGACCGCGAGATCGTGACCTGGCTGAAGTCGGACGCCCAACCGACTGCGCCACCCAGGCGCCCCTCTTTCTTTTGTTTTTAAATATGAATTCCATTTGTGTCAGAACCATTTGTCAAAAATATTTACCTTTGCTCCATTATACTGCTTTTGCTTCTTTGTCAAAGATAAGCTGATTATATTCAGATAGGACTACTTTGGGGTCTCACTCAATTCCATTGATCCATTTGTCTATTTTTTTCACCAAAACCACACAGTCTTGATTACTATAACTTCATAGTAATCTTGAAGTAGGGTAGTTTCAGTCTTACAACTTCATTCTTCTTCAAACTTATGTTGGCTGTTCTGGGTCTTTTGCCTCTCCATATAAAATTTAGAATCAGTATGTTGGTATCCAAAAAAGTTGCTTGCTAGGATTTTGGATTTTGATTGGGAATGCATTGAATCTATACATCGAATTGGTCAAAGAAAGAACTAACATCTTGACAATCCTGAGAATTCACTACCCAGGGTTTTTTTGTTTGTTTGTTTTGAATAAGTATTTGTCGATGGGCATACACATTTCCTTTCACTTAAAGTGTCTTCTCTGGGGTCACCTGGGTGGTTCAGTTGGTTAAGTCTCCAACTCTTGATTTCAGCTCAGGTCATGATCTCACAGTTCATGAGTTTGAGCCCCACATCGGACTCCGTACTCACAACATGGAGCCTGATTGGGATTCTCTCTCTCTCTCTCTCTCTCTCTCTCTCTCTCTCTCTCTCTGCCTCTCTTGTAAATAAACAAACAAACAAACAAATAAACAAATAAACAAATAAATAAGTAAAGTGTGATCTCTGGATCAGCAGCATTGGCATCATCCAGGAGCTTGTTAGAAATGCAGAATCTCTTACCCCACAACAGATCTATTGAATTAGAATCTGAATTTCAAAAAATTCCCCCAAATCATTTGTATGTTAAATTTGAGAAGCACTAGGTTAGGTCAGCATGAGCTTATGACCCTTTTGTCACTGGCCCAGACATGTATCTGACCCCCAATTCAAACAGTACTTTAGTTGGTGAAGTAAATACATTATAGAAAGGTGTCTTTAGCTGTGTACATTGTACGGGGGCAGGTGTGCAAACAAAAAATGCAAAGGGAAAGACACAACTTTTGTGGGAGCATTGTCTAGGGAGACACAAATTCTTCGGTGAGAGAAACAGTTGGAAAAGATTTCATAGATGTGGCATTTGAGCTAGAACTGTAAGAATAGAAAGAAGCATGAAAGCATTTCCTGGGCAAGGGCAGAGAAACACGACAGATCATGGAGTATTTGGAGAATACCAATCATTATAATAAAAGTGGGTCTTAGCCTGAACAGCAGGCTGAATAGGATGAAGTAGCCAGAAATAAAAGTGAGAGATACAGCTTAGGATCCTATCAATGTATGCTAGGCTAACAAGAAAGCTATAGGAAAAGTTTGTAAACAGACCAGTGGCATCATATTGGAACTCTGAACCAAATGAATAGAAGGAGGAATGTTAACTTCGTGGATAATTAATATTATGCAGTGTATAAAGCAATATACTGAATACTTTGACAACATTGAAAACTCTTTTACATAGAAAAGATACACAGCAAGGTTTAGAGCTTAGTTTAGATTATATGATGTGTTAGTTTACAGCTTCAACTCCCCAGTTGCCAACTCCCTGCTGCCAAGCATGAAATGTTAGGGAGGACCCAGGACTGTCCACATCCAGTTTCAATACTATAACATAATTTATCATTTCACTTCACGTTTCCTTCTTCTTGAGAAAGCCACACACCTATTTAGATGCAGTATTTAAAATACTATCCCATTTTGGCTTGACCTTACTTGTGGAATTCTCAAATTCAGAGTCAGTACTCTGCATTACGCTATGTGTGTAAAATCTACTAATAATAGAAATAATATATGACAGACGGATGATACATTGATCTTATTAGATAATATTCCCAAGAATCAGTTATATAGTCATTTAGAAAGGTTTTCAGGGTTTATGATATTCTGGGAATACATACATTTTTAAAAACTCAAAACTTGGGGCACCTGGGTGGCTCAGTCATTTGAGTGTCCGACTTTGGCTCAGTTCATGATTTCATGGTTCGTGAGTTCGCACCCCATACCGGGCTTGAGGCTGTCAGCCAGTCACAGCAAAGCCTGCTTTGGATCCTCTGTCCTCCTCTGCTTGCCCCTCCTCCACTTGTGCCCTTCCCGCCTCCAAAAATATTCAAAGTGTGCATCTATTGGAGGCCTGACACTGAGTTAGTCCTTTTTACATAAATCGTTTTTATGAACCTTAAGATTCTGCTGCACAAAGCAAAACTACAGTGAGGCATCACATTATACCTGTCAGAATGGCAAAAGTAAAAAAGATAAGAAATAACAGTGTTGATGAGGACACAAAGAAAAGGGAACCTTCATGCACTGCTGGTATGAACGTAAATTGGTTCAGACACTGTGAAAAACAGTATGAAGGTCCATCAAAAAGGTAAAAATAGAAATATCATATGACTTAATAATTTCACTATTGTATATTTACACCCTCTCCCCAAGAAGAACACTATTTCAAAAAGATATGTGCACTCCTATGTTTATTGCAGCATTATTTACAATAGCCAAGATATGGAAACAATATGCGTCCACTGATGGATGAATGGAAGATATGGTATGGACACACACACACACACACACAGACACACACACGCAGAGGAATATTATGCAGTCATAAAAAAGGATGAGATTGTGCCACTTGTGACAACATGGATGGACCTAGAGGGTATTATGCTAAAGGAAATATGTCTGACTGAGAAAGACAAATATCGTATGATTTCACTCACACGTTGTATCTAAGACCAAAACAAACAAATGAATACACAAACAAAAAGCAGAATCAGACCTATAATATTAACACAGAAACTGATGGTTGCCAGAGGGGTGGGAAATAAAGGGATGGGCAAAATGAGTAAACAGGAGTAGAAGATACAGGCTTCCAATTATGGAATGAATAAACCCTGAGGATAAAAGGCACAGCACAGGGAAATGTAGTCATTGAGATTGTAATGGCACTGTGTGTTGACAGACAGTAGCTACACCTGTGGGGAACATGGCATAATTATTGAGGAGTTGAGTCACTATGTTGTACCCCTGCAACTAGTGTAACATTGTGTGTCGACTTTCCAATAAAAGTTTGGAAGGAAAAAAAGACTTTGCTGTAAAGAAGATTTTGTCAAACCCATTTTCATGTTTCAGGAAAACAAGACTCAAAGATATTTCATTTCTGCTCAAAAATAAATAAAGTTCACGGCTGATATGTCTGAAATGTTATGACAATGATGTATAGCTAACCTCCAGTCCTATTTCTCTCTCCCACTGGAAATAATATCGAACTCCATTGCTTAGACTCTATTGCAGTAAGGGGTGGCATATGAATGGCTTCTCATTGCTGAATGCCAGTGAAAATGACACACAGAACCTCTAAAGGCAGCTTGTAAATTCTGGAATCTCCATTCATATTTCCCTTCCACTAGGTGATTTTTGACTCCCAAGCTGACTTTAGAAGGCATTAATTGAAGGTGATAACACCTTCCATAACCTGCAACCTTATAGGACTTGCATGGAAATACACTCTCTCACCCCTTTCTTGGTCAGCAACATCAGATTGGATTTTATAGCAACAAAAGTAAACAAACACACTTTCATAATAGAAAGTCACTGAGATTCCAAGAGTTCTGTCTTATGTCAACAAACATCACCCTGCCTTGAACTGCTCATAAGAAGGCCTGAACCGTGGAGGTGTGGTTGGGAGACTGAAGGTGTCAGGGAACAATCTGTGAGCAACATGTTGGGTCCAATGCTGGAACAAAATTTGAAAGAGGCCAATGAACATCAATGATGAAGGCAACGAGATCTTGTAGGATCCTGAAATTGGTTTTTCTTTTGCCCAGGGCTCATCTAATTGATAGGGTTATGAGGATTTACACAAGTTATTGTATCTTTATACCAATAAGATTATGTTCTTAGAGTGAGAAGAAGGTTCTGAATTACTACAAATTAGTGAATCCCTCCTAGTGGTAATATAATGAGTTTCTGTGTACTTTGTTATTTCGCAAAACGTGCAAAATCGCTATATGAAATTTTAGATGCTGTGTATGTGAATTAGTATTCCAAGATGTCTCAAGACAGTTGATTTAGCTCTGAATCCTCTGCCAGATTTAAGATTCTAGCTTCATACGCTCATGTGCCTCAAATGTTTAAAGCAAAGCAACAGCAAAATGAAAGAAAGCAACCATCTTTAGTCCACAAAATATAAATGAGGAGATTGGAGTTTCCTTGAAAGAAATATGTGAGTAACATTCAATAATAAAGCAAGTTCCCCTTTGCCTGTTCTCATTCTCAGAATCCTGTTTGTTCCCCCTCACCTTCTTCACTACATATATGCTCTTGTGTTAAGTTTAAGGCTTCAAAAAACCCTGCTTATTTTAATAATATTTACCACTAGAGGGCATTTTCCTCCCATATTAAACTCTTCGTCCCTGTCTTTTTTTTTTTTTTTTTTTTTTTAAACTGGAGGTACTGAGTATACTTTATTAACTTGCAAAGATAAAATATTTCAGATCAATAAATTAACTCAAATTATTAAGAACATATATTCTTTATGGCTCATAGTGTAAGCATCTATAGTGTAAGATTCTATAGTTAAACTAGCTGGAATTTAAAACATTGATCCAACAAACTGTTTTCCAGTTTAGATTATGTATCAATATATCAATACACTCACATACATACATATATGGGGCTTTGTAAACCATTTAAATGATATAAAATAAACTTAGTGGCCACAAACCATGCCTCTTATTGTATTTTAGTTATCTAAATGTGTATTTGAAAAGATTTGTTAAAAGAAAGATGATTTTTAGTTAGGTTAAAAAATGAAGTCTTTTTCCATCGAAGAGGACAAAGTAAATGGTCACAGCAAAGCTGTCTCATGGCTTGAGTTGCTGTTTGCATTCTCCTGGAAGCCCACTCCACGGTGGAGTCACCCTGCAAGATGTTCACGAGGGAACACCACTGTGTTCGTCACCCGCAGAAGGTAAGGTGAGGAAGCAGGATTGGGCAAAGACTCAATTCAAATCCTTCACAGGATGGCAGAAGTCAGTCCTGTCCGATGCTCTGGAGCTAAGAATGGTCCATTAGATTTGTCCAGAGTTAGGCTGAAATGGCCCGTCTTTGTATTCCTTATCCACCAATTGTTGGATGTGGACCATGGAGGGGACTAGAGCAGTTAAAGAGTCAGTATGTGCAGCTGAGGAATTCCTAAAGAGGTTAAAGGTCAAATACGGGCTAAGTCCTTCTGGGAAGGGAGATCTGGGAAGTGCTTGGCTATGTCTATCACAGCTTAGTTCTATGGAGAATTTATACGAACTTCTGATTAAGTGGGGGCTCTGGAATCGGTAAGTGTAGCCGGGAACAAAAATGCATTTTGTAGACCAAGTAGTATTTTTTCAATGTAGTGATTAAAAAATAGTAATAACATATCAGTGTTTAGCGCATACTGTTAAAATTACAGGTCAGAAATTGAGAGAAAAATGTGAAGTTCCTTTGCATACGTGAGTGGTGTTTTACTTGGAACAAAGAATTTATTTAAGTAATTCAACATGAGGAACGCCTGGGTGGCTCAGTTGGTTAGGCGTCTGACTTCGGCTCAGGTCGTGATCTCATGGGTTTGTGTGTTCGAGCCTATGAGCCCACGTTGGGGCTTGGGATTCTCTCTCTCCTTCCATCTCTGCCCCTCCCCCGCTTGCACTCTCTTTCTCAAAATAAGTAAACTTAAAAAAACGAAAAAAATTCAACATTAATAAAGCTATTACACTTGCTCTAATTGAAAATATTGATATTAATGTCCTTGAGTAGAGAAAATTATGTTTGACTTGCCAAGAATTTCCAGATTATTGAATAGATAACTTACCAGAAGGCATTTACAAGAACATATAAATAACAAGTTAGGAAAAGAAAACTTAACTGTAAAATTAGAACTTTTCTGTCAAAAGACATCTCTTTGTCCTTTTTCCCCCTTATACACACTTTACTTTTTAGAGTGCATTTTTCCTTTATTTTATGAAATTGAGAGTGGAATGAAATCCTGAGAAATAAATGATATTTTCAACAATTTCTGTAAGTCAGCTTCAAATAACTGAATTCTCTTTGTTGACTTTGTTCACCAGGAAAGCCTTCTGTACGTTCGTGATCTCAGCTACCAGAAGATGGCACTCTTGTTCCTCAGCAGTGAACCTGGAGGCTTTGAAGCTGTCAGGAGTATCAGTCACCTATCTCTCCATGAAAGAAATATAATAAAGAAGGCGCCTTCACCCTGTTTATCTGAACCGATAGAGATTCTTTATGTGCAGGTGCAACTAATCCTTTCAAGATGTAATGAAGCTCAATAAATCCTCCTTCTGCAATATCTTCACTAGTCTTTGGAACTGATTTTGCTTTTTGTGAGAGGCCAAGTGCAGAATGGCTTCGCACAATGCCGTGTGTTTAAGCAATAAGGAGACTGCCCCATTGTCTTGTGTCAAGCTGCCTGGGATGCAATTTCCTTTTTCCTGTTCTCAAAATTAGCTGATGAGAGCAAGTTCCCCAGGTGAGCATAAGTTCTCCAGGTTTCTTTTTTTTTTCCCCCTGAAAAGTAGGCGACCAAAGAATCATGCCTTCACTAGCTGTTATTCTCAACTTTATGTGCTAGCAAATTCACATGGTCACAATATATGATCCTATATCTCCATCACTGCTTCTTATTAGTAGAACAAAGTACTTCCCTCCTATTCATTTTCCTTTTAGTGATTTGTAAATAATGAAGTTATACATTGGATATGTTCAGAATTATCATAAACATTAAGATCACTAGCATGCAAATGTATATATATGTGTATGTATATGTATACTTACATTTTATATATATGCCTGTGTGTGTGTGTGTGTGTGTGTGTGTGTGTGTGTAATTAATTTCTTTGTTTACTTATGTAATACACAACACC
Organism: Lynx canadensis; assembly: GCF_007474595.2. Classification (NCBI taxonomy): domain Eukaryota; kingdom Metazoa; phylum Chordata; class Mammalia; order Carnivora; family Felidae; genus Lynx; species Lynx canadensis. Next base: position 87,588,335 of record NC_044304.2, read on the forward strand.
TTGCCTTTTGGACTTGATAGCTAGTAACCATCGTTTCAAGCTAGCATTTTTTTTGTCATTTTGTAAGAAATTTCAAATAAGGTGTGGTTAATAAGAAATACTACTGCTATTTAGCTATGTGCTTCTGTGAGAAGTTGTGTAGATAACAAACAGGACTTTTCTGAGTTATTCATAGCTTGGGAGAATTACAGTAATATCGACGGATAAGCTATGGGTCTCACCCCTTCACTCTCGGTTTTGAAAAACAGTAGCTGGCAATGAGAGTGAATAAAAAGCCAATGCAGAGGAGGCCTGCTACTCAGGACAATTATTTCGTGCTGATATTTCCTTCTTTCTGTATTCTTCAGCTTTTCCACTGCCGCTTCATTGGTACTAAAACACGCTACTGTGACCCAGCTGAGTGAGACGTCGGAATGACATGGTGTGCCTACCCCAAGTTTTCCCCTCTGTGACCATATGCCAGTTGTTGAAGGACTAAGCAAACAAAATACATTTCTCCAAAAAAACAAACAGGTCTTTTAAAATCCTCAGTCAGATTGAGTCCATTTCCAGCTTCTTTTAAGATCTTTCAACATTTTCAAGTTGCGTATAAAATTAAAATCCACATAAATCCTTATGTCACATGCATTTTGATTTTCTCTTTAATCGGTCTCCTACCCTTCTACCCACAGCCCATTGAACTCCAGGGGCACCAGCCTAACTTTGTTTCCTGGAATACAGCATGCTTGTTACAGCCTTAGTATCTTTACTGTAACCATTTCTTCTATCTGAGCATTCTTAGTGCTCATTTTTTGTTTTGTTTTGTGGCTAGCTCTTTATTTTCATTCAGATCCCAGAATCAATGTCATTCATTGACTTTCTATCATTCCATTCTCTTTTTAATTCTTCATCACTGCTGTATTAGTTTCCTAGGACCAACCACCATTTTAAACAAATTATCCCAAACTTGATATTCTGTTCTGGAGACCAGAAGTCCGAAGCCGAGCTGCTACAGGGGTTATGTTTTCTACAGGTGTTCCGGTGGGAGCCTCCTGCCTTTCGTCTTCTAGCGTCTAGTGCCTTCTCACATTCTTTGTCTTGTGGAAGCACCACTCAATCTTGGCCTCTTTCCATCTTCATAGAGAGACTTTGTGTCTCTGTGTATCTCCTCCTCTTCTTATAGGGATGATAGTCATTTGATTCAGGGCCACTGCAATCCAGTATGACCTCTGCAAAAGTCCAATCCAAACAAGTTCTCATTTCTGAGGTTCTGGTTAGACATGGATTTGGAGGGACATTGTTAAACCCACTGTACTCACTATTTGATATTTTTCTTGATTATGTATTGATTTCTTTATTGTTCTCTTCATCCCATCCACCAGTAGAATGCCAGCTCCCTGACACAAGAAACATTGTCTATCTATCTATATATACAATGGGAATTTACTAAATTTTTAACAAGTAAATGAAGAAGCGATGATTGCAATCTTTGTAGCTGAGGCTCTCAAACACATGCCATTTGAGGCATATCACTAATTCCTCTTGTTCTGATTCCAGGCAAAATGAAAATCTCCCTCTGCATGCTTTCTCTGTCATTCACAGTTTCTGATTGTAAATTAATAAGTTGTCCATCTGCTTTCCATATTGTATTTTGCAGTCTGGAGTCAGTATCCCCGAGTATATCGGTTCTTGAAATGTGGCAGATCACGTTTCTGAGTATGTAAGGACCAGACATTGGAACTTGCTGAATACAAGAAGGGAATTCTATTTTATGTGGCCTTTGTTTGGTTAATCTTTAGGATATCCCTGGAGATCCTCTAACCCTACACAGCCTGTCTTTATTCAAACCTCTCTCTCTCCCAATAAAAGTCAGTGGTAATAGAGGAAAACTGGCAGAAGATAAAGATAATATCGGAAATTCTATAAAAACCTTTGAATATCAAAATAGGCACCAAAGATGCAATCCTTCCTTTGGCTGTATGAGAGTATATAGGTGTTTTAAATTCCTATCACAGAAGATTTCATGTTTAGCTGCACATTAATAACACGTGGGAGCTTTTAAAAATTCTGATCCCCAGGTAGGACCCTGGACCAAATACGTGATAATATCTGACACTCAAATACTGAGGTCTCAACATTCTTTGAAGAGATTCCAGTGCAACAGTGGTTGAGAATCACTGCTCTCTTTGATCTGGTTTCTCTGATTGCTGTTTCTCTTTCATGGGGGTGATTCTCCAAAGATGCCCTGTGGTCTGTCAAAGAGTTCTTATCTGTAGTTCAGCTTCTCTTTCAGGTGTTTAGCTCTTTTAGATTCTGAAGTCTATCTGAGGGCAGAATGCTCAAACTACAACTGGCCTTTCTACTACTCACAGTTTTCAATGATTCTGGCAGAGAGGCAAGACTAACCTCAGAAAGAAATGTTTCTGCTCTTCTGTTCTGGACTTTCTGCCTCCCCCACCCCCACCTCCCACTGCTTTTCTCCAGCATTGCCAGCCACCTAGAACATCATCTTTTTTTCCAACCCCGGAAGACAAACACCAATACTATAACTTGTCTTGGTGAAGACAGATGTGCCATGTGGGATGGGGCAGAGGGGTGGCAAATGGGCTTAGGCTAGCAGATAGACTATTTCTTTTGTGGGACCTCAATTAATCCTACTAATGTTACTTTAGCTCCCTCTCACTCCAGGAACCCTTCATGGAATTTCTCAGGTTTCAGTCCTATCATGTTTTAAAAACCCTACTCCGCCAAAGTTTGATAAGCTGACATTCTTCTACTTGATCAAAGTTTGTCTCTTTGCAGTCTATCAAAAATAGCTGATCTTGGGGTACCTGGGTGGCTCAGTCAGCTATGTGTCCAACTCCTAATTTGGCTCAGGTCATGATCTCACGTTTCGTGAGTTCAAGCCCCGTATCCAACTCTGTGCTGACGTTGTGCTGTCTGCTTGGGATTCATTCTCTCTCTCTCTCTCTCTCTCTCTGCCCCTCCGCTACTCTATTTCTCTCAAAATAAAAAAAAAAAATAACTTGGGGCACCTGGGTGGTTCAGTCAGTTGAGCATCTGATTCTAGATTTCAGCTCCAGTCATGATCTCACAGTTTGTGAGTTTGAGCACCACATTGGGCTCTACACTGACAGCATGGAGCCTGCTTAGGATTCTCTATATTTCTCTCTCTCCCTCTCTCTCTGCCCCTCTCCCACGCTCTCTCACTCCATCAAAAATAAATGAACATTAAAAAAAAATAACTGACCTTCTGGAACTTTGCTTCCCATTTCTGCACATGCTCTTCATTTATTCAATTAAAAAAAATATATATGTGTGTGTGTGTGTGTGTGTGTGTGTGTGTGCGCAGTTCTAGGGTATAATGTTAGGGAAGAAAAATATAACTGTGTTCAATATGCCTTTCTGTCCAATGCTATAGTATAATATCAAGTTATTTACACTTGCTACTACGTCATATATATACAAACACATACATACACACACATTTTTCATTCATACTCAAAGATGGCACTATTGATTCTAATATACTTGTTAAGAAAATTTAACATGTGTCTGGTAGTACTTTAACTTTAAATAAATCAATTAAACATGTGTTGAGTACTTACTACTATGTGTCTAGAACCAAACTAGGAGCTACAGATATAAAGATAAATAGGACACGCTTGTTTTCCTCTCAAAAAGCTCACCATCTGGTTAAGATGCCAGTCTGATAAAAATATAGAGTATATCTCTACATAGATATATAATATAATGAGTACTAGAATAGGAGCATATTTGGGAAGTTGTCTGAGGATAAGCAAAGATAAAATAAATAAAATGACCTATGCCTTTGAAGGATCAAGCTTTTATTTGTCATTGTTTTTTTGGTTTGCACTCATTGTCAGTTTTCCTCGGTGTTCTTCACTGGAGATCAGGGCCTGTCTTACTGGGAGGACAGTGGTGCTTTGGTTAAGGCTTCACAATTTGAGTCACTCGGCTTCCTATGGTCATGGCTTTCTGAGCACACAACCCTTTCTGTTGGTTTTTAATTTTTTATACAACCTGACATTGACTCTGCCTCTTTGTCTTTTGAGCTGTATGAAATCGTTCCTTCAAATATGTCACTGTATCTTAACCAAGTGTCAGACTGAACTACTTGTTGCCATTGTTTTGCTGGAGACAAATCTAGGTGGCAGGTGCATTTCCTCAACACCTGTATTGTATTATTTTCTGCCTGGGCTCGCAATATTTGATTTTAGAAATCATCTTATTACTGCTTTTCTTCATATACACCTGGCCCAAAATAGCTTGAATAGAGTCCCAATTACATAGAACTAGAATGGATTTTCCTCAGCCAGATCTTAGAGGATCATGCTTGCATTTTCTCATGAGTGGCATAGACATTTCATGCTTCTGTTTTTTAAGAAGAGAAATACATGTTAAAAGATGATTAAAATTTCATTATATGGAAGTATTAAGTTGCAGTTTCCTTTTTTACCTATTAGAGAATTTGGGATATTAACTAGCTGGTAGCTTTCAGAAAAGTGGAAATCATTCTGTATAAAATTGTTTTAGGTTGATATGTTTTCCTGACATTTCACATATCTTTATAGAAGTTTTATTTGATATTCTACAATACTTCTGAGATTATTTTCTGCATATTTTTGCATAAATATTTAATATAACTCTCTTTTCCTATTATCTCACTGCATTTAATTTGTTATAAATGTGATCAAGGTAATAAAAACTAATTAATATAAGGTAGTAATAAAAATTGAGAGGTGGTTGAAATAGTGTGAATTGAAATATTTATCCAGATAGTTTATTCCAGATCGAGCCTTTGCCCCAGTATACCAGAGAGTATATTTTTCATTATATAGCTAACTGAAATGTATACCTGGTTAATTATCAGAGTTGGTTTAGTTAGCAATGAATAAGAAGCACAGAATCTTTAAAGGAAACAAGTGTTAAATGCTTTGGAGAAAAAAAATTCACCATATTTAAAACAGAATTTTGTTATATCCTAATGGGAAAGTCTTTTTTTTTTTAAGTTTGATTTTACTTTTAAAATATTAGGTGCTCTAATAATATATAATTAAGATTAATAGTCTTCTCATTTCAAAAGTAGAGGAATTAAAGTTCTTTTATAAATGTACCTCTCATTTGAAACCACAGTCATTTGGAGAATTTATATAATATCAGCTTTCTCAATTAACGAAGAATTTGGGAAATCAATTCAAATAAGAAAATATAAATATCCAACTCTACTGGGTTTTCAGAGTTAAGAGATAGTGGCAGAAAAGAGTTGCTGTTAAGAAAACATTCCTGAGTAAGTAGATTGTCCACATTTTCCCATGTTAAGCTATCCCATTTATTCATTGGGTTTTATATGACTTCCTTTCCCCTATCCAACCAGGTTTTATTCTCTAATAGCTCATAAGGAAAGTTAGAAAAAAAAAAGCATACTTTTTCATACTATGTATTCTAACAAGTAAGACCTTAAAGGCTAAAGAAATAAACGTTGGGTGCTGGTTTAATTAATCAGTATTTGCAAGTATACTTATTCACCTGTTTATTTTGGTTCTCCAACAGTTTATTTGGTTCTCCTCTACAGTGAAGGATTTTAATTTTGTGATTTATGACACCTACTATCTTTTAATAAAACAGGCAAATTTAGTAAATGAACTAAATTCATGTATGGAATCTACACATGTCAAACACTTTGACTCCATGTAATTACAACCTCAAATAGCATTAGTTAAGTTCTACCAACTGACACTGATTGAAACTATCACAGATTTACAATGCGTCATTTTCCCCCCTGGAGGTTCTTAATTCAGAGAAGGACACATGTTGAGATTCAAACTGAATGGGCCAGTCTCCATTAAATGGTTTCCACTTGATTCTGTGGTCATGGAACAAAATTTGTGAGTGAAAGCTCTCACATGGTTGGACAACAGGAATCAATTTAAATAGAAGGATGTGAAGGGTTGGTTAGCTGAGAATTTATATTATGATAGCATATGGTAGAGTTTGTCCCATATTAAAGGATTTCTGTGTGATATTTCAGTTTTAAGTAAACACACATTAGAGGTGCTCAAAAGTTGCTGAATTAATGACTTAAGGTGTATATTGTAATCAAAGCTTAATTGTTAATGATAATAGAAGGGAAGGGATATAGTACAAGAGTGGAGCTATCAAGAAACGTAACTACCAGTTTTCATATGTGTAATGCATTTTATTCCCCCACTTGGTACATCTGCCATTCCCAGTACTTTCACCACCTTAGTTTGTATATTAAAGCCACATGGAAGAGACTAATTTTCATCCACAGCTGGGGAAGTGCCTGGTTAGCCATTATGGCCTTCATACCAGTACTGACCCATGTTCTATTTTATGAAGCTATCACTGTCTCTTGTCAGGCTGATCCAAAGCATTAGCTGAAATCGCTCTTGCTCCTCTGTATATCTTTGTTTTAAGTTATAAATTGTCTTGTACCATCCTTGAAGATGAAGAATGAGTAACAAGTTTTTATTTCATTCTTCACGTGCACTTAGGGCCACCCAATCCCACTTAGCTGTATCTAACCACTAACTTCTTGCCTTCAAATTCCATAACACTTACAATGCGTAACACGTAATTTTGTGCTGACATAAGTGAACGTTTTCCATCATTTACTATAGGCAAGTCACTGTGACTTACATATGAAGTACATAACATTTGTAAATCTTTATAAAAACCCACTAGACACCTACTGTTATTTCAGTTATCAAGATGACAAGTAGTTTGCTAGTAAATAGCAAAGCCAGGCTTTATCTTTCATTCAGCAAATAGTTCCTAAACACTATGTACAAAACACTGCTTGGTACTAACGAAAATTGTGGGCTACTAGATAACTAGTTACGTACTTGTTTAATGTTTTATTGTCTGTTTCACACATTGAAATGGAAAAGCGCTTACTGTACGAATTGTGTCTTCTTTTTTTTTATCCACTAAATATTCAGCAGCTAGAACCATGCTTGGTTTGATGAGTAGTGCCCATCAAACATTTACTGAATGAACGAATGAGTGAATGAAACATGGTCTCTTGGAGTGATGATATATGGATCAGGGGTACAGAAAGAGATATCATCTGCAGAAAGAATTCCTTGTCCAGCAATACAAGCCTGATCTAAAAAGGGGAACTAATAATTACTTCACAATCTCCTTTTATGCTCATTATATAATTTCACCACAGTTTTTTTTAAAGTATTAGATTAAATTAAAATTCCTTCAAAATTTTCCAAAATGCTAGAGGCGGAGTACAAAAATCAAACAACGAAAGGGTTTCACAACTCCCTAACAGTTGGGAATTACTGTAGGATGATCTGTAAAAAGATTTTACTTCATGTAAAGAAATCACACAGGAGTGGGTCTCCAGGGAAGAAGGCAGGTGCAGGTTGGCTAAAATTATGGAGTTTTTGTTACTCATGTGGATTCATGTAATGTTACATTCTTCAAGATAATGACACATTGAGATGTCTTTGAATTGAAAAATAAAATGTCAAAAACAAAAGTTGCCAAGAAATTCAGACTGAGACATTTTATGATGTGAAAATAGCCTTTGCAAAATCCCTGGATACTCATATCCTGAGAGGTCTTTACTTGCAAAGTTGACAGACTGTTGATGCTTTCCACCCGTACAAACCCATTCTCAAGATTGAACTCTTCCTGAAATACAGTTTTAAAAGCTGAACACATGTAGCTAAATATAAATTGTGCATAGCATCAGTTATGTGAAGGATGTGAGTAATCTAAACTGCTAGGATCTTTCCACATAAAAACAAAACAAGTATTAAGGAGGGATTAATAGGTATGAAATCATAAAAGTTACTAGTAGGCACACTGAAAAACAGAAAGTTACCAAGCTGAAATGTTTATGCCTGAAATTTCAAAAATATTTACACAAAGCATTCTATATGAGTGAATTTGTATAAATATTTCAATTACCATGGAGAAATATTTATGTTAACTTATACATTATAGAGACAGTGATAATTGATATGAAAGCACCCTATAATCATGCCTTCCACTACTTGTCCCATTTTTTTGTGTAATGGGTCTAAGAATACTGAATCTCCCTGAGAGAAGGGAGTTTTTCCAGAATCACTTCTGAGATTCTTTCTAGACAATGTGATCTATCAATTGCTATAGTACATACACCTCATGTTCTCTGAAAATGTTCATCACTTTCTATCACATGTTTCAGTTTCAACTCCTATCTCTACTTAAAGGTTTTAATCTCCTAGAAGTTAGATTTAACCTCTTGTGTGCAGAACAAAGTAAGGACTTAATAAATAATTTCTGAATGAATTAATGAGATGTATCAATCTCTACTGGTCTTCCTGAACCTAGGGTCAATTCCAAAACACGTGTTTCATTGTTAATTTTTACATATTCTAAGATAGATGATTGTCTGTCATAATGCATTTGTTTCTGATTGATAAAGCCTAAGTTAACAAAGAGTATGGTGATGGTATGAATGTGTTATAGTATATAGGATGATTTTTTTTAAGTGGGTTCAGATTGTAACCATAGTACAAGAGCCTAAGTATCCACAATTGTAGGCAGAGATTAAAAGGTTTCTCAGGGAGAGAGTGAAGGTAAAATGAGGTTCATAGGCAGGCATAAGAGGCAGTAATCTGAATGATACAATTTGAGGCAGACACTTTCAGCCTCCCAAATACTTCTCATTTAATATTTGATGATACTATCACTTAGATTTTTAAAATTCTCTCAGTTATAGCAATTATTTTCTTTATGTTCATATGTACAAACTGGGAGGTCGTTAGAGACACATTTTTTAATCTTTTTGGAACAGTCCTATAATATTTGTAGTAGATCCTAAGGGACTTACTTGGTTTACTTTCTTTCCTTTGGCATCCATGGGACGAGTTTGAAGAAAGACTCGGAGGCCTATTTTCATCTCCTCCTTTAAAAAATGCACTCTAAGAAGTAAATGAGAATAATGCATTTGAATACTCTCACATTAGACAGAAGAAAGACTCTGGCACAAACCTTCCCCTTGTCTGAAGTCTGTCAGGGTTTATATTAACTCTTAAAAGGGATTAAGGGAATCTAAAAAAGCAGTGTAGACATATTGCTTCTGTTGTTCAATTATAATGGGACATTCCAGGAACTCGACTGTGTCAGGAATAGAAAGGCAGGGGCACTGGAGGAATTGGGAGGGCACCAACAGTGGTACCAGGGACCATTGTGATTTCCTAGAGCACATATCTAGTGTTGGGGATGTAAGTGTCAGCAGAGATGGACTCAAAAGAGTACACACAACAGTGTCATAGTCAGCTTGAGATGGGTACAGGTCTGTAGTCATAGAGGCTTGGAGTTGGGTTGGATGTAGAAGAGCAGCAGGACCTGAAAATGGGTTGCAGCAGGGTCTCTGGACAGAACTTGGAGGGCCAGGCTTTCCAGGAAGAATCGACAACCGTGAGGTGCCATATTGCATTTTATTTTTCCAAATGAGTTGCCTGTGACTTTTGTGACAAAGGTAGGGTTATTGGGTTTCTTCCCACTGGACTGTATATTCCTAGTGAAAGAAGGGCTATATTCCATTCTATTGGCAAACGATGTATGAAATGCAAAGATGAGGAAGGTGGGTAGGTGCTTGAGACGTAAAGACTGTAGATTCTCCACAAGTAATTTTAGCTTTGAATTTAAAGTTTCTAAATGGTAGCTGCTTTCAAATTTGAATAAATGGAGAGAGGGCTCTCATGTTTGAATTAGTTAAAAGACACACACACACATACACACACACACACAAGCACATGCACACAGCTCTTTAAGAACACAGATAAAACAAACCAAGATTTGAAAACCTGTATTTCCAGCTAAATAAGAAGCTTCCTGAACCAATCCCCTCATTTTTGAGATTAAGCCCAATAAAAATTTTCTTCCTTCTAGCATCAGTGTAACTCTCCTTTTGAAAATTCAGACTTCCTAAAGGAAGGAAGGAAAAGTTGGTTACCCTTCCACTTTCTTTCCTACTTCTCTCCCTACTTCCACTTTCTGGTATGTCCTCTGACCTCTCAAGCACACACAGCTCTTTTGCTTTGCCCTGGAGAGACATCCTTCCTCTCTGAAAGTGGTCAAAGTTCTCCTGCCCCTGTCCTCTGCCCTTGTCCTACATGGTCCTCTCTTCAGCCCCAGAATGGAAAGTGTCATTCTTCCGCCATGATGAACAATTTTCTTTTTTTTTTTTTTTTTCATGATGAACAATTTTCTAACACTTCTGACCACTTAAAGCCTTGGCCATTTTACATAACGATTATAAGTTATAAGCCACTGGCCACTACTCTGGGGGTCAGCACAGGAACTGACCAGGAAAAGAATATGGATTCTCCAGTGTACCTGGTCACCAAAATAGCTCTCAAAGGCTAATTGGTCCTTAAAGAAACTGTCACAAATATACGTCAAGACAACACATTGGTACTGGAGACCCAAGAATGGAGTGGATTACCTACTATCAATAGAGTTTGGGATTTTTAATATCTCTAGCATTGGGTTTGGGTTAATGACATAGCTGTTAATGCTATATGAGATTTTATCCTAGGGTTGCCCTTTTACGTTAAAAATATAAAAATATAACTTGATATTAAGTCATATGAAGAAACTGATACTCAGTGGTACAAAAGTAATTATTTCGTGACTCAAGGACAGTAAACTAGCACCTCTTTGGTAGTGACTCTCCTCTGTCCTTACAACTTCTCAATTAGTGTAGTCTGTCTGCTAAGGAAACATTCTTGTACCTCATACTGCCCCAGACTCTCATTCCCAGTGCTCCCAATTTATCCTTTTTCCCCAAGAAAAATTTAGGAGTCTGTGTTACACATTAGCAAATCAGCAGTATTTTAAAATGATTTACAGAGAGCTTAAGAGAAAACTCACTTTTCAAATTCCATGGCTGGAAACTCCCTTGAGCTTTAATTTAAAGTCCTCACTTCCTGAAATCTCATTGACAGAAAACATCCAGTACTTCAGTTATAAATGTTTTTTTTGGAAGTGACTTTTAATAGGCCCACATTTTGCTGCTAATCAATCAACTATTTGCATAGAGACAATAGCATAGACACTTTTTCTTTTCTCAAGGACACATATTCTGGTTGATAACAACGTACAGATCTGTGACAATGGTGAGTCTAACAAGAAGTTCATGTGCTGCTTTACACAGATAGTATCTGTTGCTTTGACATGCAACAGTGAGCGCAACATAAATAACTCCTCTACAGTCATACTTGAATTTGCCAGGAAAGATTCTTGGGGTGAATTTAACATTATAAAAACATTTGTATTGTACAACTAATGGTAGACACTGGTAATTTTTGCTGGCAGTGAACTGGTAAAGCTGCTGAAACCTTTGTAAATATCATCTGGTACTTAAACAATGCACACATGGATTTTATTTATGATGCTTTTCAATAACCCTGAACTTAGGGATCAGTTGGTTGTAGTGTAAAAAGCAGTAGTAGACCACCCAGGATGAAGTAAAAAATAAATCTTAGAAATATATGGCACGTACACATGAATGCATTGTTAATGGTGGTCGTGTTTTTAAGCGTTGGCTCTACACATTATTCGGATTTAATGGCACCGAAATATTGCAAGGAAATAGCATTTGATGACTGTTTTTGCTAAATTGCAGGTTTAATTTAAAAAAGTCTTTCTGTTGGTAATCTGAGTTGTTCTACTTATACAACATATTTAAATGACCACATTCTCTTCATAGAATTGAAATACTATAAAATTACTGGAAAACAAATGGCTGAGAAACTCAAGCAGTCAATCTCATACTCCTGCCACACTTCAGGAAGACTACTATTGGAATATTCCAGGAAAATTAGTATTTTCGTTGTCCTAGGAAACTTAGAGGAAACAGGATGATGATGATAATACCTAAAAAGTATACTCTGTCATTGCACTGCACTCCCTCTATTAAGAATGTTATTTAAAAACTAGATAAAACTACTTATACAGTTGATATTTTCCATATTCTTTTTTATCCAAGAACAAACACAGGAAGCACCACTTTTTAAAATCTGAATAATAGAAGTATCTTCTAAGTGAAATTCTCCCTCCTTCAATCCAGCCAGTATCACTTTGGGTAAGTTACTTAAAACTCTACTTTCAATCAAATATGTAATAGTTGGTCTTCATCAATGGGCTAAGTAATTTTTATCTGATATTCCAGGGCCCACGTGTCTTAGTGTCTCATCTCCACCCCTTGTGCCAACAGACCCTGGAAATAAGTAAGCCTTCTTAGGATTTGGACAGGAGAAAGCCTATGGGGGTGAGTGAAGTCTTGAGAAATTAGCTATGAAATACAGTAAGGCTGATCTAAAGTTGTGCCCTTAATGAAAATGAGATGCAATTCTATAGGAATGAGTCACTTAGAGCACTGCTGTGCAGACATTAATGTAGGCCCGAATCATCTGGAGACTGTTCCAATTCCATAAGTCTGTGATAGGTCCTAGGGATCTGTAGTTCTGTTAAGCTCCCAGGTGCTGCTGCTGTCAGCAGTCTATACTTCAACCACATGTTTTGAGTAGCATGGACTTAGTGCACGGTTGACCAAAATAGAGAAGACAAACAGAGATCAATAGCACACAAAGTTGGGATCTCCAGAAGCATAAAAAGAGGAAGAAGACAGGAACACAAGCATTTGCACTGTTAATAAAAGATGATCACTGTGTTCTTTTACGCCTTGCCTTCCTTTGAAGATCAAAGCACTTTCTTCCCTTGCCCATCCCAGCCACCATTGTCTCTTTCTTCATATTCTCATAGCATTTGAGGTTCTTCTGCTCCTGTGTTCTCAAAATGTCTAATTTTTAAGCACTCTCTTCCAATCCCTTAATATTATGTTCAATATGTTATGTCATCAGGTGGCCAATAAATGAAAGTTGTGTACAAGTTGAGTTGTGTTGTATTCGGTGAAAGATATTTAAACATAGCAGGACTGATCAGGAGCACTGAGAAACCTAGAGCCTAGAAGACACCCAGAGAGCTGACTTAGACTTAAGCCATAAAAGAAAGTCCAGTTCAATTTTCTCTGAAAGTTCTTTTCAGGGCTCCCATGAATATGTATACTGCCCATTGGCTTTGACCTTCCTGCTCTTTTCAGTTTATGGACAGTATAAAATACTTTTGCATAGTTCTTATTCTTTTTCTTCCTTCCAGCTTGTCTGATATTTACAGTAGTCTTTCCTGGGGACCCAGCCCAAATGGTCTCTTAAAATTCCTATGAACGGAATAATTCAACTTCAAAGCTGCATTGTTATTTCATCTCTTTATGCTGCTTTTTATCAATTTCCAAGATAGTTAAAGCTGAAAGACAATACTTCAAACAAAAAGCAATTATTTAAGAAGAATTACCAAATAATTGAAGCCAATCAGTGTTCACACTTTTGGAACTTTTATTCTTTCCTACTAGACCTTGAAGCCCGTCAGATTCTGCTGAGACCTTCGTATTAGTGAACATCTGGATCATGTCATAGTTTGGTCTAATTTTTGCCTAACAGTTTCTTTGTGGATTTGCCTCCCACAACACATATGGTTTATTTCTTATGTTTATCCTTAGCTTGGCAAGGTTTTGAGGTGTCATGTCTCTTTTCATCTCTACTTTTTAAAGGGAGTGATTTTGCATAAATTATTATCTTTCTAGGTGTGAATTATGGTAGTGCTCTTTTTCATGTGTTCTTTACAGACTATGAATACATTCCTGTTCTTACAGTTTCTTCCTCTAAGTTATATCTTATTTCAAGAAATGCACTGTCTTTCTACACTATTTTTAATTTTGATCCTATTTTGGAAAGTTCTTCATCAACACTTGCAATTGCTTAGACTATATCTTGAGATTTTGCATATATAGAAGCACACTTAATGTAATATACTTTGTTTTTTTGAGACTATATGAAAAGAAATATTTTGTTTTCTAGAAGACTGTTTATGAAATAACATAGAAATGTCTCATTTACTTTTTTTACATTTTTTAATGTTTATTTATTTTTGTTTATTAAATTTTTTCAACGTTATTTATTTTTGGGGACAGGAGAGAGACAGAGCATGAACGGGGGAGGGGCAGAGGAGAGGAGACACAGAATCGAAACAGGCTCCAGGCTCCGAGCCATCAGCCCAGAGCCTGACGCGGGGCTCGAACTCACGGACCGCGAGATCGTGACCTGGCTGAAGTCGGACGCTTAACCGACTGCGCCACCCAGGCGCCCCAAATGTTTATTTATTTTAAGAGAGAGAGACAGAGCGCAAGTGGGGCAGGGGCAGAGAGAGAGAGGGAGACATAGAATCTGAAGCAGGCTCTAGGCTCTGAGCTGCCAGCACAGAGCCTGACACAGGGCTTGAACTCACAAGCTGTGAGATCATGACCTAAGCTGAAATCGGATGCTTAACTGACTGAGCCACCCAGGTGCCCCAAGAAATGTCTTATTTTCAAGCTTGGAAAAGCTAACTTTGAAAACTGTATCACACACACACACACACACACA